>NC_045628.1:82436716-84836716 GCF_009829155.1 Mustela erminea
CTCTGCCTCTGGGACCAGGCAACCGTGTTTTGTTTTGTTTAAGTTTATCTCCTTATGGTAGGTCACCCATGAGCTCCCAGAATCATGAAAATTATTCCATGAAGGTGGGAGTCTTCAATGACCTTGTCAGCAGGTCTCCTACACCTACCTCTCTGGGCTCTATTTTGATTATGACAAGGTGACTTCGGAGCACCTACCTCTCTGGGCTCTATTTTGACTATGACAAGGTGACTTCGGAGGGTGGGGGTCACTTTTTCTGCAGGTTGGCCTAAGAGAAGCACAAGAGTGCCCAGCATCTCTCAAAGATGTAGAATCAGTGTCAGCTGCACCCTCTGCACCAAAGTCATCCTAAGATGGCTGAACTAAAACCTTGCACACCATGGAAGCTGCCATGATCCTAGAAAAGAACCTGAACCAGACCCTTTTGGATCTGCATGCCCTGGATGTGGGTCCCCATCTCTGTGACTCCTTGGAGAGAAGAACGTGAAAGCCAAGAAGATGGGTGACCACTTGACTAACTTTCATAGGCTGGCCTGGGTGACTGTCTCTTTGAGAGGCTCTCCCTCAAGTACAATTGGGAGCTACAGGGACCCTACAGCCCTGGAGGCGATGCTCGGATACTGGTGTCAGGACTTCTGCCTGAGCATCTCCCCACAGCCACAAGGCAGCTTTTTCACCCCCCAAGAACCCTCTCCCAAGCTGTGGACCAAATGGAAACAAGCTTTTTACAGGAAAAAAAAATGTGTATAAGTGGACCCATGCAGTTCAAATTCATGTTGTTCAAAGATCAACCATACATTTAAGGGAAAAAGTCAACCAGTGTAGTCCTGCCAGTAACAGCTTCTGGGTAGTAACCTTAAGTTTAAGCTTAAAATTTTTAAGCTTCCTAGAGGTGTTAATAATGGACATGTGAAAGATCATTTATGTGTTTTCTTGAACAATTAGAAGTGTTTGCTACATGATAGGCAATTTGCCCAATGGAGATAGAAACATTACTTGAAAGAACTATGTATGACTATAAGGGGCAGAAGGAAGAGATTGTGTGAAGATATGTTAATCAGTACTTATTTGGTTATTCCACTTCATTGGTTTACTAATGATGGAGCTGGTATCATATGTAAAGGAAGGTCCTCTCCACCCCCCAACACCCTAAGTATCAAATGAAAAGCTACAGTTACAATTGCAGTCCAGTTGTTACTTTACTAAATGCAGCTGTTTTCTGTTATTTGATAGCAATGACCAATCACTGAAGCATTTTTAAATATGTGGGGAGTGTGTATATGAGTGTGTGTGTGTATGTGTGTGTGTGTGTGTGTGCAAAATCCATTCCCCCACCATAAGAATTTGGGCTTTTAACACTGGCTATTGTTTCTTTGTTGAATACTCTTTTTAATTTTACCTGTCTCTGAAGTTATTTTTGGAAATAATTTTATAAAATAAAATAAAAAATTTCAATGAAACCCAAATTTTAGTGTCAGAAAATGTGTTAACCTTCCCCAGCTTAGCTCCACTCAAGGCAAAACAATTTTAGCTAAAAATAATAATGGTAGATTCAGAAAGAAGACAAAATTCAATCCTCGAGTCTCACGGAAAGATTTGACTCAGCAATTTCCATATTCTCCATTTAGAACTTCTACTTCACATATTAGAAATGCTTTTTATAAAGTAAATATGTTAAAATCAATATTTACAACAAAATTTATTCCCTGATTTATTCCCTGATTTCATGGACTAACGAGACTTCATTACCCTTCCTTGGTTGGAGATAGTATTTAGCTCTCTCTCTACCGATTGTAATGGAAAAGGAGATACAGAGAAAGCTAGCCCTCAATTGTCTGAGTAACTGTTGGGTTATCTAAATACAACAGGTTTATCTTGAAACAACTTAAAATACTTATGTATTAGGTAATGAAAGAATCACAGGTACATAGAATGTAATAACCAGTTGATATTGTGATATTAAAGAAATGCTTAAATAAATAACTTAAGCTCAGGAGTTCTTTGGAATCAAAACAACCCACCAATAGGAAACATGCCAGAGACATAAATGTTCCTTTATGTTGGCTTTAGCTCCCTCGGTATGTAATCTAATATCCTTTCTCAAAGCCCAACAATAACTATATATTTATTTAAGCCCTTACCAATGTAGATGCGTCAGTGATGCTGATCTTCTGAGTTGGCAACAAGATGTTTAATAAAATTATGTGATTAGAAGGAATTCTAAGAGGAAATCTAATCTACCTCCCAATCTTGCAATAATACTATTCCAAAAAACAGGACAAAACAAAACAAAACAAAAAATCCAGAAAAATGCAAACAATGAATCATTTGACAGCAGGAATTTTGTTTGTTCATCTCTGAAAACTAAGTTACCAGAACAATATCTGTCCTCAATAAATGTTTGTAGAGTGAGTGATTGCCAAAAACAGAGTATGTGCTAGGTGGAGGATTTAATTAAAGTTGATGCAATTAAAATCCATATTCTCTTAGTTTTTTCACTGAAGTATGTGATTGTCTGCATCTATATCTTAACAATCCTTTCTACTTAATTTAGACTTTCATAGGCTGGCTTTTACTTTACTAATGAAATACTTAGTCCCACCAATTTTTTTTATTTATTTGATGTATGTTTAAAAGTATCTGAGCTTCAACCTCTCAGTTTTGACTTATTTTTTATAGTTCCAGATTTAATATAAAGACTTTGTAAAAATATCTGTAGAAGGATCTTGATTCCCTGTCGAACCCATCAAAAAATATACAAAGGTCCTATTTCTTTGTATTTTTTCCTTTATGGCCAGTGTTTTTATTTATTTATTTAAATTTAATTTTATTTTTTCAGTGTTCCAAGGTAGTGTTTTTATGTCTTCTCTTAGTTTCTACCTAGCGCTCCATGATAGGTTAGATAGCTTTTCAGCAAGTTCTTATTTCTTATACAGAACAGATTTTTTTTTTTTTTTTGGTATTCCGACACAAAGCAGCTTTTATGATTTTTCTCTTCAACATGTTGGATAATTTTCTTAATTTATTTTCAGAGAAGTTTCCCCCCATTCTTTTAATGATCTTCTCTGTTCTATTATTAATTTCTTGAGATTTTCTCAAATTACACAAGACAAAATGAAATGTAGCCACCAACTCATTAGACAATCATGTGAGAATTGTGCTGATTCTTGTATGTTACACAGTATATTATTTTATATGTGCTTTTACACATGCTTTTAAAATTATAGTTCCATAATACCTGTGTGTGTCCTGAAAAGCCATAAAATTTAAGGGATTATTTCTTACTAGAGTGCTTCAAGGGCTTAGCAAACCTCCAGAGGTCACTATAAAAAGATGTAAGATACACTAAAATTGCTAGACTGAGGTCTCGGGGTAAGCCTGTCACAAAAACATTAGTCATCTCCTTGCATTTTTCCCCTCAATTAAACTGCTGTAGTAGTTGGATGCACTGTGAACTCTATTTTTAATTCTTTATGAGAACAGCACTTTTACTGTATGTTCACACAGTTTTTTTTCTGTTCTTTGTAGATGTTTAGTCCTCTCTTCATTTAATTTTTTGAGTTTAATTAATGATCTAGTTTAATAAGTAATATTCTTTAACTCACTGCATTCCATATTTGTGGGTCTTTTAGGAAAATTCAAGATCCAAGACATTTTCTATGTGAACAGTTGTGCGAAATTGATTTCACCAGGATCTTTAGTGACTTATATGGCAACACATGCAAAAAGGCTCTCTCTCTCTCTTTTTTTAAAGATTTATTTACTTATTTTTAGGAAGAAAGAAAGAGTGAGAGCATGTGCATGTACAAGTGGGGAAGGGGCAGAGGAAGAGGGAGAGAGAAAATCTCAAGTTGACTCCCCGCTGAGCATGGAACCAGATGTGAGGCTTGATATCAGGACTCTGAGATCATGACCTGAGCTAAAATCAAGACTTGGGCACTTAACTGACTGAGCCACCCAAGGCACCCTGCAAAAGGCTCTTTTTAAATATAATATTTGGGGGGGGCGCCTGGGTGGCTCAGTGGGTTAAGCCACTACCTTCGGCTCAGGTCATGATCTCGGGGTCCCTGGATCGAGTCCCGCATCGGGCTCTCTGCTCAGCAGGGAGCCTGCTTCCTCCTCTCTCTCACTCTGCCTCTCTGCCTACTTGCGATCTCTGTTTGTCAAATAAATAAATAAATAAACCTTTAAAAAATATAATATTTCAATTAAAATATGAGTTATATAGGTGAAATCAAAATCTTAAGTTTACTATTAACTAAATTTTTACAAATGAACAAAACCCAATCAAGAAACAGGATATTCATCACCTCAGAGAATTTTTGGTTCTTCCTTCTGGTCAATCTACCTCCCTAGAGGGAGGCATTCAGTGCTCTGATTTCAATAGCCATATATTACTTTTGTCTATTCTTGAATTTCATATAAATGAATCCTACAGCACGTACACTTTTGTGCTGCCTCCTTGCATGCATAATAATAATTCTGAAATTTAACTATGCTGTATCTTTTATCAGAGTCTGATTTTCTTCCTCCTTATTGATGAGTACTCTATTACAAAAAAATATCAGAAATTACTTCATCCTCAAGGAAAGAAGACATAACTTCTCACCTCTTAAATGTAGCTCTGTATAGTGACTTCCTTCCAAAGAGTGAAGTGTGGAAAAAGGGGAATAAAAGAAAAAGCTTTGCAGTGGAGAAACCTGACAAACACAACCTTGGCCAGATGAGCAAGGTCGGTATCAGCAACATTAAATTATGTATGTTGGTATAATATGATAAAATGGCATGTTACGTAATAAAATCTTGCAAAAACCTAGAACTCCAGTCTCCTACTGAGAAAAACATCAGATGAATTCCAGTAGAAGGACATCCTACAAAATACCTGAACTTGAAACAGTCAAGGTCATCAAAAACAATGAAAGACTGAAAAACTGTCACAACTCAGAGGAACCTAAGGAGCTGTAATGATGAAACAAAATGTGGTATCCTAGATGGGATCCTGAACAGAAAAAGAATGTTAGATAAAAACTAAGGTGATTTAATAAACGATGACATTTTAAAAATATACAATACTATATTGGTTCTGTAACAAATGTATCACACTAAGGAAACTGGATGCTGGGTTTAGGAGAATTCTCTTTACTACTTCTTAATTTTTTCTGTAAATATAAACCCATTCTAACAATAAAACAAACAAAAAAAGGTACATGAAAAAATATTACAGTTTGATTGTCCATTTTTTAAAAGATTTTATTTATTTGACAGAGACAGAGAGAGATCATAAGTAGACAGAGAGGCAGGCAGAGAAAGAGGGGAGAAATGGGCTCCCTGCTGAGCAGAGGGCCTGATGTGGGGCTTGATCCCAGGATCCTGAGATCAGGACCTGAACAGAAGGCAGGATCTCTTTACCCACTGAGCCATGCAGGCGCCCCTTCATTTCCATTCTGTTGCTGATTCTTGATTCAGTCTCAGTAGGTTGTGTGTTTCTAGAAATTTATTCATTTCTTGTAGGTTCTCCAGTGTGTTGGTTTATAATTGTTCATGATTATCCTTTCTGATTCTTATGTCCTTTATTGTAATATCTGCTCTTTCATTTCTGATTTTATTCATGTGTTCTATTTTTTTCTTGGTTTAGCTAAGGATTTGTCTTTTTTTTTTTTTTAATGTTTTCTTAAATGCTCTTCTTGGGGAGCATCTGGGTGGCTCAATGAACTGCTTAAGCATCCAATTCTTGGTTTCAGTTCAGGCCATTATCTCAGGGTCATGAGATTGAGCCTAGCATGAGGCTTCCTGCTCAGAGGGGAGTCTGCTGAAGATTCTTTCTCCCTCGCCCTCTCCTTCTCCCCCTACTCCCACTGTCTCTCTCTCTCTCTAAAATAAATACATCTTTAAAAAGACAAAAAAAGGGACGCCTGGGTGGCTCAGTTGGTTAAGCAGCTGCCTTCAGCTCAGGTCATGATCCCAGCGTCCTGGGATCGAGTCCCACATCGGGCTCCTTGCTCAGCAGGGAGCCTGCTTCTCCTTCTGCCTCTGCCTGCCTCTCTGTCTGCCTGTGCTCGCTCTCTTCCCCTCTCTCTCTCTGATAAATAAATAAAATTAAAAAAAAAAAAGACAAAAAAAGAGAAAACCCTACAATTTTTTATTTTGTTGATTTTTCCTATTGTTTCTCTATTCTCTATTTACTTTATATCTGTTCCAGTATTTATTATTACCTTCCTTATGTCAACTTTGGGATTAATTTTTGTTTGTTTGTTTTGTTCGGTTTGGTTTGTTTTTTAGTTCTTCAAATTATAATGCTAGTTTTTTAGATGTAGAATTCTTTTTAGTGTAGGTGTTTAATGCTATTAACTTCCCTCATAGCTTTGTTTTTGCTATATTCCATAAGTTGTGGAGAATTATATTTTCATTTTTGTTCATCTCAGGTCTTTTTACATATTCCCTTTTGATTTTCTCTTTTACCTAATTGCCCCTGCCCAGAGTATGTTGTTTAGTTTCCATGTGTTTATGAATTTTCCTGTTCTCAACCTGTTATTATTTTTATTTTCATTCCACTATGGTTTGAGCAGATACTTGGTATGATTTGGTTTGATTTGAGCAGATAATTGGTATGCAACTACCTTAAATTTCTTAAGACTTATTTTGTGACCTAACATGGGATTTATCTGGAGAATGTTCTGTATGCACCTGAGAAAATTGTTATTCTGCTGCTGTTTGTTGGAACATTCTGTATGTCTGTCGTTAGGTCCATTTGGTCTATGGTGTTCAAATCAGCTCTTTTCTTATTGATTTTATGCCTAGGTGTTCTATCCATTACTGAAAGTGGGGTATTGAAGTCTACTAATATTGTATTATCAGTTTCTCAATTATTTCTTAATTATTTTAATGAATTTAGGTGTTCTGATGTTGAATGCATATATATTTATATTTGTTATATATTCCTATTCAATTGACCCTTGTATCATTACATAATTATCTTCCACTAATAACAATTTTAGAATTAAAGACTATTTTGTCAGATATAAATATAGCCATTCTTGTTGCTTTTGGTAAGCATTTGCACAGGATACATTTTTCCTGTCCTTTATTTTCAATCTATGTGTGTCCTTATAGTTTAAAATGAGTCTTTTGGGGTGCCTGGGTGGCTCAGTACATTAAGCAACTGACTCGTGATTTTGTCTCAGGTCATGATCTCAGGGTTGTGAGATTTAGCCCTGAGTTGGGGACTCGTGCTCAGTAGAGAGTCTGCCTGAGATTTTCTCTCTTTCTCTCAAATAAATAAATAATTCTTTAAGAAATGCAATAAAATGTGTCTCTTGTATACAGTATATTGCTAGAACTTTTTAAAAAAAATCCATTCAGTCATTCTATGAACTTTGATTGGAGCATTTAATCCACTTATATTAAAAGTGATTAGCAATAGGTAGGTTCTTACATTGCCATTTTGTTAATTGTTTTCTATCTGTTTTGCAGCTTTTTTTCCTTCCTTTCTTTCTCTCTTGCTCTCTTCTTTTGTTATTTAATAATTTTAGTAGTGATTGATTAATTCCTTTCTCTTTGCCTTTTGTGTACTTACTACAGGTTTTTCCTTGGTGGTTACTATGAGGCCTGTATAAATCCTCTTATAGTTATAACCATCTCTCTTAATTTGACAACAACTTAAGTTAATTTGCATACAAACCCTCTAAACATTTACTCTCATACTTCGTGTTTCTAAGTCAGATTTTTCTTCTTTTTATATTGTTAATTCATTACCAAATTGTTGTGGTGGTTGTTATTCTCAACTCTTTGTCTTTAAAGTTTTATATTAAAATGTTTATATTAAACTTCTATATTATTAAGGGTATTATTAACTTGAACATTACCACTACAATATTGTTTCAATCTGTATTTGACTATATTTTTATCTTTACTGATGAGATTTATGTTTTCATATGCTTTCATGTTGCTATTTATTGTGTTTTAGTTCCATCTGAAGAACTTTCTTAAGCATGTCTTGCAAGGTAGGTCTAGTGGTAGACCTAGGTAGGTCTAAAACAAACTAAGTTTTTGTTTGCCTGGGAAAGACTTTATTACCCCACATTCTTTAGAGAATAACTTTGCAGGGGGCACATGGGTGGCTCAGTCCTTAAGCATCTGCCTTCAGTGTAGGTCATGATCCCAGGGCCCTGGGATAGAGCCCTTTGTTGGGCACCTTGCTCAACAGGGAGTCTTCTTCTCCATCTCCCTCTGCACACTCTCTCTTTATCTCTCTGTCTTCCTGCCTCCCAAGTAAATAAATAAAATCTAAAAAAAAAAAAAAGTATAGCTCTGTAGGGTATAGTATTTTTGATTGTCAATTTTTTTCTTCTGTACTTTTATACTATCAACCCACTCTTAGCCTGCAAGGTTTCTGTTGGGGAATATGCTCATAGTTTTATAGGGGATGCCCTTATATGTGATAAGTCACCCTTTTCTTGCTGCTTTCAAAATTCTGTTTTTGACTTTTGACTGTTTGATTATAATACATTTTAGTATAGACCCCTTTACTGTTCAATCTATTTGGGGTCACATGACCTTCTTGAGTCTGGATGTCTATTTTCCCTTCTCAGATTTGGGAATTTTTATGTTATTATTTCTTTACGCAAGTTTTTTTTTTTTTTTTTTTTTTTTTGTGCCCCTTCCCCTCCTTCTGGGATTGCTATATTGAGTATATTAATTATTTTATGTGTCATATAGACCCCAAGGGCTTTCTCACTCTTTTTCAGGTTGTTTTTTTTTTCCTCTGTTGTCCTCCAACTAGATAATTTCAAATGATTTGTCTTCAAGTTTGCTGATTGGCAGTCTTCAATTGAAGTTCTGTATTAGATTTTTTTTTTTTTTAAATACAGTCATTGCATTCTTTAGCTTCAAAAAAATTTTAAATTTTCTTTGTTGAGCTTCTCATTTTATTATTTTTTTTCTTGATTTTATTAAAGTGATTATCTGTATTCTCTTGTAGCTCACAGACCTTAGTAGAACAATTACTTTGAATTCTTTGTCAGGCAATTTGTGAATACCCTTTCTTTGAGGTAAGTTACTATAAATTTATTGTGTTCTGTCAGTGGTGTGATTTCTCCCTGGGGCTGGTGGTATGGATGTATATAGTCAGGAGCTGACTATAGTTTTGCATGCAGCAGGGGCTGGGGTTGGCTGCAGGAATGTTTGTACTGAGACCTGGGACCTGGGTGCCTGTGGTGGTGTTGACTGGGATGGCCCTGCTTGGAGTGAAAAGGTAGGGGGTTTCTATTGTAGTTATATTGAATATTTGTTTCTTCAGCACCTTAACAGGTTAGCTGATGAGGTCTTCTGCAAAGTAGGTCACTGATGGTGAATACTGTAGAGTCCTCAGTGGTGAAAGCCACAAGGATTCACTGAAGCTGCAAGGGCTATTGAAGTTCTCAGTTGCAAAGACTGCTAAATTTCTTTGTAGAGGAGACCACTAGGAATCGTGATAACATGCACTGCATGACTCATACTGGTAGTATGAATCATTTTACTTTCTTCCTTGTTTGCTTTAGATGTCTCAGCTATGCTAATCTACTCCAGTGATCTATGTGGGGTGAAAGCAAAGTGGTTCTTCAGGTAATGTCCTAAAAGGTTGGAGAAGGTGGTTGCTGACCCTGCTGTCCTTTTTCCCTATGATAGGAGCTTGGAACGCTGAGGATATTCTCAACACTGTGTTATGCCAGCCTGGGAGAGGTGATAATGCAGGTGAACTGAAACTAGTCTTCCTACTCTTTCTGTGCATTTATTTTTGTTTAGTGCTCTGCTGTAGCTACAGCTTCTTCCTCTCCTGAGCTTTCCCGAAAGCATTTTTGTTTATGCACAGCTGTCCAGTTGCTTTTTGTGGGAGCATGAGGGCTGGGATCGCCTACTCTACAGTCTTGTTAATGTCATTCCTTTGCCTATTAATTTTCTATCTGTAGATTTTGAAAAGCAGTACCAATTTACAATCTCACCGCAAGGGTGCACAAGGTTTCTAATTTCTCCATATATTCACCAGCATTCATTATTTCTTGTCTTCTTTGTTAATGGCCATTCTAACATGTGTGAGATGTTATCTCTTCATGTTTTTAATTTCCATTTCCCTGATGACTAATGATGTTAAGCATCTTTTCATGTACCTGTTGACCATCTGTACATCTTTGGAAAAATGTCTATTAATGTTCTTTGCCCATTCTAAAATATTTTAGAATATATATAGGCTTTATACATATAGGCTTTATATATATATTATATGTTTTATACATATGTATTATATAATACATGTATATATTACATGATATATATACGTATATATGTATATATTTATATATATGTATATAGACACATATATATAAATAACTCAAACAGCTCAAGTTATATATAGTTATGTATAACTATATATATAGTTCTTGAGCCGTATGTGTTATTTATACATTTTGTACATTAACTTCTTATCAGATATGTGATTTGCAATTTTTTTCCCATTCCATAATTGTTTTTCCACTTTCTTTCCTTTGTTGTTGTATGCAAGCTTTTCAGTTTGATGTAGTCTCACTTATTTTTTATTTAGTTGTTTCTGTTTTAGGTGTGATTTCCAAAAAATAATCATTTCCAAGACCCATGACAAGGAGCTTCTTACCTATGTTTTATTCTAGGAGTTTCAGGCTTCAGGTCTTACATTAAGTCTTTAATCAGTTTGATGTTAATTTCTGTGAACAGTATAAGATAGGGGTCCAGTTTTATTCTTTTATATGTGAATATCCAGTTTTCTCAGAACCATTTTTGAATAGACTCTTTTTTCCTCATTGAGTATTCTTGACTCCCTTGTCAAAAAAATTAGTTGACTGTATTTGGTGGTTTATTCCTGGGCTATATGTTCTGTTCTGTTTGTTTATGTGTCTGTTTTTATGCCAAT
The DNA here is from genome assembly GCF_009829155.1 of Mustela erminea. NCBI lineage: Eukaryota > Metazoa > Chordata > Mammalia > Carnivora > Mustelidae > Mustela > Mustela erminea. Next base: position 82,447,635 of record NC_045628.1, read on the forward strand.
ATCATACTATTTTAATTATTATAGCTTTATAGTAGAGGCTGAAATCAGGAAATATGATGCCTCAAGGTTGGTTTATTTATTTTTTTTTCAATTTTGTGACAATCTGGGGGCTTTTGTGGTTCCATATAAATTTTAAGAGTGTTTTTATCTATTTCTGTAAGAAAATGTCACTTGAATCTTGATAGGGATTGCATTGAATTGATCAATGGCTTTTAGTATTATTGGCATTTTAACAATATTGATACTTTCTCACCAAGAGCATGGATACCTTTTAATTTATTTGTATCTTCTTTGATTTCTTTCATCATTGCCTTATAGTTTACTGAGGAGAGATTTTTCACCTCTTTGATTAAATTTATTCCCAAGTTCTTTATTGTTTTTCATGCTATTCTAAATGGGATCAGTTTCTTTATATCTTTTTCAGAAAATTCATTGTTAGTGTATAAAAATACTACTGATTTTTATGTTAACTTGTATCCTCCAACTTTGCTGAATTTGTTTAGTCCTAACAGTTTTTATTTTGTTGAATCTTCAGGATTTTCTCTGTATAAAACTATGTCATTGGCACATAGAGACAATTTTACTTTTCCTTTCCAATTCTGATGCTTTTTTGGCGGAGGGAGTTCTTGCCTGATTCTTCTAGCCAAGATTTGCTGTTTTTGATTAGGAGTGGTAAGAGTGGGCACCCTTGTCTTGTTTCTGATTATAAAGGAAAAGCTTTAAAACTTTTAACACTGAATATGTTGTAAACTATGAGCTTGTCATATATGCTCTTTATTATGTGAAGATACTTTCCCTTTATGCTTAATTTGTTAGGTGTTTTTTATCATGAAGAGATGTTGAATTTTTGTCAGCTGCTTTTTCTGCATCTATTGAGACAATTACATGATTCTTTTCTGCTCTTCTACCGTATGATGTATCACATGGATTGACGTGCATATGTTGAACCATCATTTGCGTCACAGGGATAAGTCCCAGGTAATCATGAATGATCCTTTTAATGTGCTGCCAAAATCAGTTTTTTAGTGTTTTATCGAGAATTTTTGCATTTATACTCATCAGAGATATTGGCCTGTAGTTTTCTTTTCTGGTACAGTCTTTATTTGGTTTTGGTATCAGGATGATGCTAAACTTGTAAAGTGAGTTGGGAATGTTCCCACCTTTTTGATTTTCTGGGAGATTTTGAGGACTGGTGTTAATTCTTTAAATGTTTGGTAAAATTCACTGGTGAAACCATCTGGTCCTGGGAATTTTTTTGTTGGGGGATTTTGATTGCTAATTCACTCTCCTTATGAGTCATTAGTCTATTTGAATTTTCTGTTTCTTCCTGATTCAGTTTTAGTAGACTTTATGTTTCTAAGATTTTTTCCATTATTGCTAAGTTGTTTAGTCTGCATATAATTTTCATAGAAGTCTCTTATGATCTTTTGTATTTTTGTGGTATCAGTTGTAATGTCTTCTTTTTCATTTATAGTTTTACTGTTTTGGATCCTCTTTTTTCCTTTGTTACTCTAGCTAAGAGTCTGTCAATTTTATCTATCTTTTTAAAAACCAACTACTGACTCAGTTTGTTTAATATTTTAGATTGCCTTTTCTATTCTCTATTTCATTTATTTCTGCTCTAGTACTTATTATTTTTTTCTCTCTGCCCACTTTGGACTCTGTTTGTTTTTTCTAGCTCCATAAGGCATAAATTTAGGTTGTATATTTGGGATATTTCTTGCTTCTTAAAATAGACATTTATTGCTATGAATTTCTCTATTAGAACTTTTTTTTCCCCTGCATTTCGTAAGTCTGTATGTTGTGTTTTCATTTTCATTTGTCTCAAGAAAATTATTTATTTCTGTTTTAATGTTTTCTTTGATCCATTGGTTGTTTGGGAGACACCCCAAGTTTTAGAGATCTCCCTGCTCTGGCTTTTCCTCTGGTCAAACACCTCTCCACAAGTCAGGAGGTCATTTAGCCAAAGAACATGTCCATTGGAGTTTGAATGCTCCTTTTAAATTAAGGTTAGCTGGTATCCCAGAGTACCTAGTGCCCTTGTGCCCTCTTTCTATATCCATTCCCTCGATAGTAGACTGTGCAACAGGCATATAAATCCACAGGCCTGAGAGATGACAAAAAGGTGGACTTGGATGCAGTAGAATATAGATTGAACTTAGATGTCTAGGCTGGGTGTCCAAAGGTGCATGCATGAGTTCTCTCGCAGGGTGGGATGATGCAAGAGCATGGTAGAGAGGTCTAGTAAGTGTTGTCACATTCTAGCTCAGTCCTTTGAAGGGCCTGGTAATGCTGATCTTAAATGCAGCCTTTCAGGTTGGTGTTATAAAGCTATTTATCAGAGTTGGAAAAACAAATAATATATTCCTAAATAGTTTGTAGGCTTGATTTATAACTTTTTAATATTCAGGGACTTAGCTTAGTCTATGGGCTTCTGTTTGAACTCTCATCTTAGACTCCACAAATATTAGGACCCAACTTATTTTGAAAGATAGATTTCTCCATAATAATGTCTCCTCTCAGATTATTTATATTCAATTCTTTCTTTAAAGCCTAATTAAGTTTTTATGAAACTTTAGAATTTATTTCTTCCTGTGAACCACTGCACCATCTATTACCTGTACCAACCCCATGGTACATATCTAATATTTTATTTTTATAAATAATTCTATTTACTAGCCCCTACATCAATTTATTGTCACAGGACATATTGTACCTTCTCTTCTCCATGCCCTCTGGTAAATTTACAAGCAAAGGTATCCTGGGCAAAGGCATAATCTGACTTCAGTGGGGTGTGTCAATACAAATCGTTGCTTGTCATTAGCTTTTTAGTAATTGTCTTATTGAAATATTTAAAATGTGTTCTTTGCACCAGTGCAAACATAACTATGAATTGTATTATGTATGTTAGTGGGTTAATTTTCTTATTTATCACAGGTTGACAGTTTTAATTCTTTCTTAGAAATTGAATGTTGGAATGAGTGTGCATAAGTGCATTTGGTTGTTGGTGGCAGTGATCGTGGTGGTGGTGATAAGGATGGTCATGATAGTGTATGATGCATGTTTTAAACTAAGAAGGAGGTTTTTCTTTCTTATACCCACCGTTACCCCATCACCACCTATAGTCCTTTTCACCTCTGTTATAAAGCTGTGATGGTCAAGAAATTTTTCTTTTTCCATTTTAATCCCAATGCCTAGAATGTCATTTTATATCTAGTAAGACACTCACCAAATATATGCTAGAAGTGCTGACTGATGCTGGAGCCAGTGTCTGAATGGAAGCTAGCCTAGGGTTTGGGACAACCTAGACAAATTCAGACTTAAGATTGTACATGTTGTGAAGAAGCATGAGATCCACATGTTGAAATAGGAGGTGTTTCAATTACACTGGGATTTCACTGGTATTTATTCAATCTTTTAAAAAAAAAAAAAGTACTGAAACATTCCTATATGCCATTTGTTGTTCTATGTGTTTGAGATACAGCTGTATATAAATAGAAGAGCCCTTCTGGGGCTTATATTTAACATCAGAAGCCATAAGTTAATATAGAACACAAAAATATGTAAAATATAATATGTTAAATGGTGATACAGCATAGGGAAAAAAAAAGTTTTAAGGAAAAGGAGCTTAGAGGGAAATAAGGTTTGGAGTTGAAATTTAAAATAGTGTAGATAGTGTAAGCACATTGATAAAATGACATTTCATCAGACTTAAATGAACCATGGGACTCAGTAATCCTGACATTGAAGGGAAGATTATTCCTGACATTGGAAACAGCCACCACAAAGATTTAAACTGAGCCAGGTGGGTGAATATTCCAGGAACAGCAAAGAAGCCAGTGTGGCTGGAGGGAAATGGTGAATGAAAAAGTAGAGAGAGGATGTCAAAGTGGAAATGTATGATGAAGAGGGGCCGTGTTATATAAGGCCCCAGAGGTTATTGCAAGGACTTCAAATTTTATTCTGAAGTCCATTGACTGGGTTTCAAGCAGAGGATATCACTCTTGCGGTTTATGTTTTTAAAAAGTTTCTGTTGGTCACTGTGTTGAGCATAAAATGAAGGGGGTAAAAGAATGAAGAAGAGCAGCTGGGTCTGTAAGGAGGACATTAAACTTACAAAAGGGAGAAATGACACCAGCAGTGGAGATGGTGATAAATGATCAGATTTTCAATGTGTTTGAAAAGTAAAGCCAATCTGATTACCCAAAAGATTAGATATGAAGCTGGGTATATGTCCTCTCATTAGCCAAAATTAAGAAAGTTCAAGATATATGATCTATTTGTGTTTTTTAAAAAACAAAACTATTAATTATTATTTTTGTTTTTCACAGGTGAATAATAAATTACAAGTAAAAATAAAATATTAACAAAAGATGAATAATTAATTAGAAAAGAAGAATAAATAAAGAATATACACATGATAAAATAAGGATAAGACTCAAAAGAACTAAGATATTTCAGCTATTTAAATAACCAGTTTCTATCATCATCCAACATATAGCTAAATCAAGGTCTACCTTTCTTCCCAGTCTGGGGTTGGGGTGGGGGCAGGAATCTGAAGTTCGGAGGTAATGACCAGAGACACTCTTCTATAAGAAAGAAAGGTGCATGGCAGCATTCCAAGTGGGTGGTAGGAATACAAAGATACCAGGTTTGGAGAAAATGTTCTTAGCTATAATTCAAAGGTTTGAGATTTGACATATGTTTTCTCTCCTTGAGAAAGAATAGAATGGGGGCCTTGGGAAGCCAGGAGAAGAAATTTAGAAAGAGAAAACTTACTGGGCACAATTATCTACTTGGTGCTAGCATTGTATTACTACTTTGAGAAACACCAGGCCTTTCATAAATTATCTCAATAGTTAAGTTTCCTGCAGTCATTTTGGGATGAAAAATGATTTCTGCTCAAGGGGATAATTAACATATGAATGTCAAATGAGGGGTACACACTCCTGGAACAAACATGCCAGAGGAAAGTGAAGGAAGAAGACATCCTCATGAACACAATAGTTGGAAAGGGGGGCAATGAGATCTAAAGAAAGGCTGGGGATTTTTAATATATTTTATAATCAGAAAAGTAACCCATTTGTATTACTTAAGTACCATTGGGAGAATCAAGATATGTAAACATAAAAGGAAAATAGTCAACAGTCCTATCAGAAGGGAGACATTTTATTTATTATTTTTTAAGTTTATATTTAAATTCCGATTAGTTAGCATATAGTGTAATATTAGTTTCATGGGTACAATATAGTGATTCAAAACTTCCACACATCTCCCTGTGCTCATTACAAGTGCCTCCGACAGCCCATCACCTATTTCACCCATCCTCTCACCCACCTCCCCTCTGGTAACCACCAGTTTGTCCTTCATAGGTAAGAGTCTGTTCCTAGGTTTACTTCTCTCTTTGTTTAAAGGTTGACATTTTATTTTTTATTTATTTATTTTAAGATTGACATTTTAAAAAAGATTTTATTTATTTATTTGTCAGAAAGAGAGAGAGCACAAGCAGCAGGAGCAGCAGGAGAGGGAGAAGCAGGCTCCCCACTGAGCAGGGAGCCCAACGCGGGATTGGATTTCAGGACCCTGGGATAGTGACCTGAGCCAGAGGCAAACGCTTAACCAACTTAGCCATGCATGTGTCCCAAGGTTGGCATATTTGAAGGTAAAAAGGAGACTCTTGCTAAATTTAATGAGTAAGTCACAAATATTGTCTTAATATGACCAAGTGCAGTGAGTGCTACATGGTGCTTGAACTAACCACTTAGTGAAATGTATACACAGCCGGGGAATCCACATTAGCTGTTAAGCCGATTCTTTTCCATTGTTTTTTACAGTATGGACCTGTACTTTATTATGCCACAGGGTAGCTTGGTCAGGTCTTCCGGTCCTATATTCTTCCACGGAAGGTCACAAATAGATGGGATATGTGTAAGCACTATCGTTTTGCATCTGGATTTCTGATTTAGCTTGGAGATGTGTAAAAATGTGTGGAACCACATCTGAAGAAGCAAAGGAACCCTTTTTATTTCCCAACCATCAGTGTGATTTATGATCACCAAACCATTTCCCGATCTCTTATTTAAAAATTGGCCACAGCGAAAATGGAAGAGATGCAGATCTAAGGATCTGGAGTACTTGGAAAATGGATATTCGTGGATCAAATGCTTGGCATGGACTTTGCTGTCAGCACCTCAGGTGCATAATGCATTTCAAATTTTAAAAAGACTATTTTGATTGTGAAATAATTCACACTCAACTGTTTCTTTAGATAGGTCTGATTAATAGCTATACAAAAAAGAAAGATATTACCTGGAATGAGTTACAACACACTTTTCCAACTTAAAACTAATAGAAATGTAATTTTTCCATGGTTCTGATAAATAAAAACTTGAAAAAAAAGTTTTTAATGATCTTATCCATTGCAGGTGCCAGTATGACAAGTGAAGCCATAAATCACAATGGCACATAGTGATGTTTTAAAAACATGCAGGGAAAATTTGAATGTTTCTTGTCAACTTCTTTTGAAATGCAACAATTTACACACTGCTTATGAAACATAGAGTCTTCCAGCACTCTACAACTTGTAGAGCTACAATAAACCAAGATGCCTCCTCAAACTCTAGTTTGAAAATCTTTCTCCTACAACAAAAACATCAGATTTAGAGATCATAAGATAATTGTAACTAAGATGGAAAATTATTCAGCATTGTAAGTTAGTCATTATGGTGGTTACTTCCTCCTTGCCACTAGTTAAAATAAGCAGAAAAACATCTAAGCCATGTTTAAGAAACTTAGCGTTCCTGTGGTTCGTTTATATAAGTTCTAAAGAAGTCAGATATTTGGAACTCAAAATTGTTTTCTCACGGAACACTGTTAAAATGTTTCAAGCATAGAGACTATACTCAATGGAATTGTACTAGTGTTGTATGGTGACAGATGGTAGGTACCCTTATGGTGAGTGAGCACAGCATAAACATATAGACTTGTCAAGTTACTATGTTGTACACCTGAAACTAATATAACATTGCATGTCAACTATACTTCAATTAAAGAAAAAAAATCAGGTTCTCAGAAAAGCCTAACCAATGGTGGTTGCATCTTTTACCTAAAAATTAGGATTGTGTGATTGCTGAAAAGTGGGCAACAAGCTGCAGAGGAATAGTGAGAAGCAAAGTAACAGAGCAACTCTGCAGAGAAACTTCATTTTCTTCTGTGATTGCACAAATTTGCCCACATATTTTGACCAAAGCTTTTCTCTTCTTAAAATCCACCATTCTTGTCTATCTTCATGTCATTCAGAGAAGTCAGTCACTGGGTCTCTCAGTATATGCTGAACTGTTGTATGTAAGGAACACAAGAAATCTACCATGAGATTTTAAAACACAATAAAAAACAAGCAAACCAGAGATTGGAACTCATATCCATGGTATTTATTACGATGATAATGAGGCCAGCATTAGTTTTTTGCCTCTACTATATTCACTTCTATACCTTTGCTCTTGAGATGGTAACCTAACCATTCTATATCTTCTTAAAATTCCAGTTTGGTTATACTAAGTCTATCTTTCATTACTGTATGTGACAAGAAATCCTTCATATTATTTTGGAGTCTCATCCTTTTCTTAAGCCTTGTGGCTAAAGGTAAGCACATACAGGTGAGGTCAATGAGACCACCTAACCTCTGATACTGGATTTTTACGTAAATCTTGTCTATTGGCAATAACAATGACAAAATGTCCACCAATATTCAGACCTTCTATAAAATATTTTTCTTTTTTCTTCACACATCACTGTCCAAATCCATCCATCTCCTTCTTCTACATGAAATAAAAAACTCCATGCTTGTGTATTTTTATTTGGAGACTATCCAGACTCTTCATAGACTGTCTAGAGACTCTTTTGGATAACTGTGATTTCATTGTTTGTCAACAAATCCTATATAAAAAATAGAACCAAAAATTGCCAAATAAGATATGTAGTCACAGACTTAAATTTATCCCTAAACTAAAACTTCTCACAGAAATTAAACCCATTTAGATTGTTAATTGCCCTGACAAAAGATAAAATACACTTATATTGTTAATAGGTGTATGATTTTAGATGTGTCAATTATTTTGACATGCATTAGAAAATGAGATATCCTGACCTCTCTAAGAACTCCTATAAAATAGGGGCGCCTGGGTGGCTCAGTGGGTTAAGCCACTGCCTTCGGCTCGGGTCATGATCTCAGGGTCCTGGGATCGAGTCCCGCATTGAGCTCTCTGCTCAGTGGGGAGCCTGCTTCCCTCTCTCTCTCTCTGCCTGCCTCTCAGTCTACTTGTGATTTCTCTCTGTCAAATAAATAAATAAAATCTTAAAAAAAAGAACTCCTATAAAATAAATGGCAAACTTAAAAACTTGAAGGGCTTTATAACCTAATAAGATAGGAATAATGAAATGGAATCAAGCAAATACATTTCACAGTATTATCTACAATATAGATAATACTATATATTATCTATGTAATATATAGAGACAATATTATGGATAATAATACAGATAAAAATTGGACTGACATCAGTGAGCTACTTGTAAGAAGTAGTGTTGATGAGCTTTCCAGGGCACACCCCTCCTGTTAATGGCACAATTTTAGCTAAGTCTGTAAAAGCATCAGAGAAAGCTGCCAGTGAGCTCCAATGGAAGAATTGTTGTGAATATCTTGCATATAAGTCAAATGTAAGGTTTCAATCCTTAGATTCATCTAACTGATATACCTAGATTCTGCTGACCATTACACACCTAATCCTTTGAAACACAAACTGAGGATCTTTGGAATACTCTAGAAGACACTGACTACAGAAGCAGACACTTTCTACCCAAGACAGTGGAACAAGATAAGATGAATTTCTGACTCATCCACAATTTTTTCTGCCCCTTTACTGTACTACTAATCCTACCTATTATTATAGTTTGACAACCTTTGGAACTTTCTTATCTTTATTCTCTTATTTTAGCCTTTATGGTCTTCTTTTTCCACTTAAGGAAACACAAAACTCTCCTGAACATTTTCCCCAACCCATTAAGTACTGCTCTGAATAGCTGTTTGCTGGATCTGGCGTATCCATCTGATAGATGTTTTTTCAAATACTTTAGAGAATAGACTGCTTCTTCACCTGGTCCCTTTAGGTCTTCAGTCTCCCTCACATAATTAATACTAACCTCCAGTCTTCTAAAAAGTGAACATTAGCCTCATGTTATCAAAACATTTCTGCTGAGACCATTATGACCTATTAGCAAGAGCTAGTCAATTCTCCAAACACTAATATTGGCGCTATCCTGACCACAATGGCTAATTTGTTCCCTTCAGAGACACTTTAAGTCTGTTTCAAATTGATTCAAAAAATTTGTTCTCATAAAGAGATTCAAAATCCACCTCTTCCTGTTGAGATAAATAATCCTTATATTCCCTCTCTGGTCTGTGCACTACCAGATCATTCCTTGCCATATGGACATCAGATTTATACATGCCTGCCAAACACACATTTGTGCTCAGGATATTTTTTAGGGATTTGAAATTATTCAAGGCTATCTCAACTCTAGTGGATTGTGTTTCCATTGGAAAAATTACCCCCAAATTCCCCAAATGAGGTGCACACAAGCTTATTTATAAAGCTTTCAGAAGGAACAATAGAGATATGCCTTCGTGAATACCATGTCAACTGCAATTCTCATTGTAGGGTTATTGAAACTGGAAGGTTTTACAAAACTTGACTTTGACACTTGGAGAAGTTTAAAAGCCCAACTATTAGCTGGGATTGTAACAGAGAATCAGAGTTTTTGACTTCCTTTTAATTAACTTTGGGGAAAGGCAAGCTATAGCACAACCTACATCCTATGAGATAAATAAGTTCATGACTGAACTACGGAAAAACATTACCTGGCTCTCCAAAACAGACCCAACTGGATTCATTATGTGGGTTTTCTAATCTAGGCTCCTGGTTTCAAGATTCATTTTGAATTTTTTTTTCCCTTTCTGATAATTGTGTTTTCTAGTTTGTTGATGTATCCTGTAAAGAAATTTAAATAATACTGGGCAGCTATTGCCACATCAAAGGATCCAACCAATATCCTGGTATAAGAAAGATTAACCCTAGTTGAACCACAGACTGTGTTCTCTTGATAATCTCTTTACAAAGCACACTATCAGACACAGTAAAAACCTGAAGAGCATGGAGTAGTGCCTCATGGCTTCCTTTGTTTACCTTTGGCCAAATCAGACACTAAGAAAGAGAAAAGCAGCTCCTGATGTCCAGGAGCTGGCCAAGTAACATTATCTAGAACTATGTGTTGCTATAAACTGACCTGGCATTCAGAACTAGGACTTGGCATTCTGTTAAACACAAAAATCATTTTAACATCAGACAAGACCATACAGTGAAAACAAAGGATCAAGACAGAAACAAGAAACCTCCAATCATGCCTGGACACAGACACAAATACTATCCAAGCCACAGAAATGACCAAACAGCTCCTATTCTAGCGATATGAGTATGTGCTTTAATAATTGCAGTTTAAACCTTAGTCTAGTTGTCCCTCCCAGATAAGATTTAAGATGTCCCGTCATAGAGTCATCCTCAGTTCTTGACAGCATCCATTTGAAGATGACTTGCTTCCTTAAACGCTCCTCAGATATTCTAAGACAAGTCCGAATCCTCTAAGAAACTTTCTCTAACATCTCCTCACAGTGTGCCTTCTCCTCAGCAAAAAACAATAAAGATAGCTTACTACCTGTTGTGTTTTCCTGTGAGCTTTGGCCAGAGGTCGAGAGAAAACTCGTTCTCTTCCTCAAGTAGCTTCTTTGGGAAGGAAAATCTTTCTGAAATTTCCACCTGGGAAGTTATGGGCAGGATTGTGAGATCATGATGGGACAGGGCCTCTGGGTGTCAATGAAGATGGGAGCATCTGACCTTGAGCAGCCTTCTGGAGGAGAAATGCCTCTTGAGGTTTTATTTCCTACATATTCAGTCTCTCTCTCTCTCTCTCTCTCTCTCTCCCTCTCTCTCTTTCTGCTGATTCCTAGTTGTCTAGAGAAAATCCACATTTTCCCCAGATCAGTTCAGAGTGAGAGCTAAGACAAGCTATGAAATAAGTTAGGCAATCAGTTCAGATATCTGGCTACAGTATACTGAGAATTCACAAGGTGAGGAAGGTGAACAGTCAGAGAGGACAAAATGCATATTCCAAGAAAGATTCCTGAAGCTCTGTGCTGAGGCATAGCACCTGTAGGAAGACAGCAGATCTTGAACTTCCCTTACCTTGTCTCAAAGAACACTTTGGGTTGTATCAACCCTGCTTTGGTACAATTTCTAAGCTTTTTAGACATACTCTGAATAAATGTATGACCATATTTATAGTCCTAAGAGATAACTTTTACAATGGTTCTCTTGTATATTAGATTCTCAGAAAAGGCCCATTTGAGAAAAGTCAATGGATAATACTTGTTTTCTGAAAGACATAGATATGGAGCAAGAAAATCAGAACCAACATGGAATTTATGCTACCACTGTCAGTGACAGATGGACATGGCAGTCTTGTTCATACTCAGTAGTTCTGCCACTGAGAAGATTTATATTGGGAAAATCTCCCTCTCATGAAACGGTCTACATTAGAGTTGGTTTTTGTTTCATAGCATAGTGTCATGTTATAGAATAACAGTACTAAATCGAAACAATTTGTGATTTAACTGGGAAAGGTATTAGGCAGACAATATTGCACAGCATATCCTCCAGGCTGAGAAACAGGGTTGTGCAGAATAAGGGAGGCAAGTGGGCTGAAGCTATGGAACTGGAGATCTCTGCCGGTGTTGTGGTAGAGACGCCTGGACCTAGGGCATTCCTGAGGCATGGGAGAAGGCAGAGTAGCATGGCTGTGTTTGCCCTCTTCCTGTAGAGGGTGGCATTTGGTGACAAGTCTGCTCACTAGCACCACAAAAGCACTGGGTATTTCTACTATGGCTATGTAGATGGGGTGCTAAGATAGAAATAGCTTCCAGTTTTCCTGCTTTTTCATATAATTATTGATAAAATATCTAATATTGGTCCCAGAAGAGGGTTAGGGAAGACATCAGATAGGTGTGTCCTCATTCTGGAGCACTGAAGTGGAAATAGAAGGGATATTTACATTTTCATTTGTTCATCTAATCTATCTATCTATCTATGCACACATATGTGTGTGTATATACAAATATCTATATATACCAATATGCATAGAAAATTAGGTATATTTTATATATAGAGAGAACTTACATAGAGAAGTATATTTTCTACATATATAGAGAGAGAAAACTTAGCTATCCACTGGAAAAGAAAAAGATAATGTAATTTAATTATGAAATTTTTAATGTTCGTGTACTGATTTTAGGATTAAATGTGCAAAAGTCAAAATTAATTAATTTTCTTGTATGCACATGGTAATATATAGCACTTGTTTCATTGCTTTATGAATAATACATTATAAATTAATGGGATAAATACCTGTTTATTCTTTGAACATACTGTGCCACCCAAAGTCATTCACAAGGATGAAAGTTTCTGAGAAGGAAAGATAGATAGTGTTGTTTGTGTGTCTGTCTTATTTGTTCCTATCTTGTCTAACATCTGGAACTTTCACATTGCTGTTTTGATTTTCAGTAAACTTTTGTAAAATTAGATTTCAGAATTTAAAACGTGTCTATGGACACATTTGTAGCTTTGGCAGCCCCACATATCTAAATTTTAACAATTTCTATTTTGTGAAATGCAAAGCATATGTTGGTACATCCAATGGATTGCCGATACATAGATACAGATATAGTTCTTCAAGCTTTTGTAATTGTATGTTGTATTTAACATTTTAAAAATAAAAAATCATAAAAACATGTAAAATGACCACTTACTTTGTCTGATTGCTGGTCCTTTTTTAGGTGAAATTTTCTACATGAAAGATCATAGAAATGATAAGAGTTTAAATATTTAATCACTTTCCTGCAAAATCAATTTATGAAAACATACTAATTTTTTATTTTTCTTTCCAAATAAGATTTACTCAATGAGATAAACAAGTACAGTAGAACTTAATTTTCTGTCACCACAATAGTTTGGAACAGAAGCTCATGGATAGTCCCAGTTTGGTCTGTTCTGTCTTGACTAAAGTCTATTGAGAGTGGGTTAAGTGAAAGGATAGCAGGTTAACTACCAACAGTCCTCTTATTTCCTGTCAGGAAGCTCTGAGGTTCAGGCCTTGGGAGGAAGACATTAAAGAACTAAGAGAGAAGCAAATCATATTGTATTATTTCTATTGACTCACAACGAAGGAAAATAAATCTTGCTGCTCTTCGAAGAGAAAACTTTGTGACTCTGTCAACAAAGCTCTAGTAAATTCTTTGCCCTGGGTACCACATGGACTTTTATATAAAAGTGTTGGCCAAAAGGCTTATTCTCTGACAGTTGAAGCATTTCTAGGAAGAGAACTGTGAGTTTGAAGTCTCTCTGAAAGATGAGAGAAAGAAAGTAAGAAAGAGAGAGGAGAGGAAGAAAGGAAGGAAGGATGAACCTAAAGCCCAGAGAAAAGGTAATTTGAAGAGCCTGAGGTAAGACTATTGACCCTAAACAGGAGAATTCTATATTCAAATACCATCTGCTTCTTTCTCTGCATTCCAACTCTGCTCAGTAAAAGTCTTGTAAGCCAAGAATTTCACTTAAAACGTTCACTTCCATTGTTACCTAGAGCAGTTCTCCATTTGAAGGGAAGAATGAGGTTGTTACCTATCCAGCCGTAATGAAGTAAATTATAATAGATTGTGCTGAAAACAAAAAGAGACATGTTTCAGGCCTCCATTATCTCCAGGAGGCGGGGAGGGTCATCACTGCTAAAGAAAAACTTGAAACAAAAAACGGGCCTTCTCAAGGACAGCCATCTATTGGTCCTTTCTCCATGATGAATCCTTAAATACAGGCAGGGTAGAGAAAGCTCAATATATTTTACATTCTTTTTCTTTTCTCTGCCAGTCTCCACATAGTTACTATAATGTGGTTTCCACAAATTCTTTCCACCGTACAATTCACTGGAGGTAAATCACAAATTAAGATTTTGTTTTAACGTGTTGCAAGATGGAAATCTCGCATTGCCCTGGCCTTGAGAAGGAACTGAGGTCATCCAATATTTAAGTGAATTAATGAATGAATCAAGGGTATCCCCTCAAACATTCTCGAGTAACGTTTGGAAGTTTTCAGGAATCTTCCTATAAATATCTTAAACATGGATATAATTAGACCACTCGGAAAACCTCAATTAGACCACTCGGAAAGCCATTTTCTGTGAAATAATATGAAGGTTATAACCTTGAAGTGCCCATGCACAAACACACATACACATAAATTTTTATGGAATTTCTTTGAGTGTGTGTGTGGGAAACTGAGTTATGTCCTTTAGATAATAAATTAGTTAGATCTGCAACAAGGTGGCTGTGATGTTTTCATGATACTTCTCTTAAAAATATTTTACCAATTTGGTAAACCAACTGTTCAGTAAAAATATGCACATTGTTTGGTTACTTTTACTGATATCTAAGACTAATGATGGAAAACACAGGCCCACCTGCTGACTTCTTTGAATTCACCAACTGAAAGCAGACTAAAGATGCATACCATTCTTTAAAAACAAATACTTTTATCTATTTTCCAGCACCCTCAGGTACAAATAAAATCACCTCATCCATATAAATATGATTTAGTCATTTGCTTCTTACATTCAAAGAAACCCCTAGGAATAACAGGAGTTCCTGAAATATTAACATGGAAAGTGTTTTTAGATATGCTGAATTCAGACTTCGGTTATTTAATGGAACTTGTCCAATGGAAACCAGCTAACTAGTTTCAGAATGCTGGCAGTTTGGTCATGTAATGTACCTTAGAATAAAACCATCCTATTTTTTGATATATTCACAATCTTTTATTCATAGTGAAAGACATAATTAAAAGGCATATTTCTAAAAATCCAGAGGAGGCTTGGAGGGAAAATCATCAGTGAAATTAGGCATATAGTTTCCATCAGTTTTGCCATCATCCCAGCATCCTCCACATCCCACTAGAGGTCCCACCAATATTCACCCCCTATTCTGCCTTTGACATAGTCCGCTACAGAACTTCTAGTCTCAGACACAAAGATATAGACACAAGAGGCAAATTTTCCTACACATATTTTAGTTATAGCTCCCAGTTATTTTCCCCTTTGTTTTCCTATTGTGATTACCATGAGGTTTTCCTGTTGTGATTACCATGAGGTGTTAAGCGCACTTAAGGCAATAAACTAGAAGGAGAGCTAATGTCTTTGTAGGAAAGGAGACAACTTTCTTTTTTAATTAATTAATTAAAGAGAGATGGAGAGAGCTTGAGCAGGAAGGAGGAGAAGAGAGAAATGGGGGAGCAATGGGAGAGGGAGAAGCAGACTCCCACTGAGCAGGGAGCCAGATATGGGACTCCATCCCAGGACCCCAGGATCATGACCTGAGCCAAAGGCAAACGCTTAACTGACTGAGCCACCAGCACCCCAGAAGCAGGCAACTTTTTATTTTTTATTATTATTTTTTTTAAGATTTTATTTGTTTATTGGACAGACAGAGATCACAAGTAGGCAGAGAGGCAGACAGAGAAAGAGGAGGAAGCAGGCTCCCTGCTGAGCAAAAAGCCTGATGTGGGGCTTGATTCCAGGACCCTGAGATCATGACCTGAGCCGAAGGCAGAGGCTTTAACCCACTGAGCCACCCAGGCGCCCCCAACTTTTTATTTTTATTTTAGAAAATAATATTTCCTCATGTAAGCTGAAAGAAACATTAAAAGGGGTGGAAACAAAGGTCGGAACACATTTCTGTTTAAACACTGTGCTACCCACAAGCATATGGTACAATTTATTCTCTGCTGATCCTCGTTCACTTTGGGGAAGGGAGAGCTATGACACTGAGGCCTCTGGAAGCAACCTCCCTCGTATCCTTACATACACTGAGGGATCAGAAAGGACACGTCAAAATCCAGTGTGCAAATGTTTTTGTCTATGGGCTGTGAAATGGCATCTTTTGTAAATTTGGCTTCTGTTTCCATGATGACTAACTTTTACATTGGCTTAGATGGTGTTTGTGTATCTTCTTTTGTGCATTTTGTGAGATTTATCTCTATGTGTTAGGTTTTGAGTTTTAATGCATTTTTAAGTGATATTTTCTTTACAATTTTTATATTCACAATTTTCCTTACTATGAAATAGAACTATCTTTGATGTTTGTATATAGACCCTTTAATCCTATGACCATGATAAATTCACTTATTACTTCTAGTGGTTTTTAAAATTATTATTATTTTATTTTTAAGTAATCTTCACACTCAATGTAAGCTCAAACTTACAACCCCGAGATCAAGAGTCACATGCTCCACTGACTGAGGGAGCCAGGAGCCCCTAGGAGGTTTTTTGTTTTTTTCTAAATTTTCTTTTCTTTTATATTTTTCATGAGATTTACCTATGTAAACAATCATATTATCTTTAAAGAAGCACTGTTTTATTTCTTTATTTCTGCTCTGGATGACCTCCTGTTTCATGCCTTCCTGCACTGACTAGAACTTCCAAAATAATGCTGCATTAGAAGTGGCGAGAACAAACATTCTTGTTCCCAACCCACAGGGATGAAGCATTAAATAATTCATTCCTAATATAATGTTAACTTTAGTTCTTTTGTACTTGCCTTATATTAAAAAAATTAATTGTGTTCTAATTTGCTGATTTTATAAAATTTCATGTTTGGATATGAAATCTCACTAACTGGTTTTTCTGCAACAAATGAGATGACCTTTTTAATTTTTACTTTATCCTATTAGTGAAGTGAATTATAATGATTGGTTGTGAAATGTTGAACCAATGTGTTCATCTGGAAAAAAATATTCTTGGTAATAATGTATTCTCTATTGTTGAATTAGATATGGTTATATTTTATTAATAATTTTTGGTCCTATGTTCATGAGAGATACATGGCTATATTTCTTTTCCTGGTAATATCATTATCACATTTTGTTATCGTAATTATGCTTTCTAAATAAAATTTTGAAAAGGTTTCTGGTATCAATTTTTTATAAACGTTTGTTGCAAATTTCTTCTTAAGTGTTTTATAGAATTCAATTGTTATAGTCATTTGGACCTGAAACCCTTTTATTTTGGAAAGACTTTTTTTTTTTTTGTGGAGTGTACTTGACACACAATGTTATATTAGTTTCAGGTGTACAACACAGTGATTTGAGAATTCTGTACATCATTCAATACTTACCATGATAAGTGTAATCACCACCTCTCACCACACAATGGTATTTCAATACTATTGACTATATTCCCTATGCTGTACTTTTAATCTCCATGACTTATCTGTTTTGTAACTGGAAGTTTATATCTCTTCATCCTTTTTAATCTATTTCTCCCATCCCCCCACCCACCTTCCCCCTGGCTAACACTAGTTTGTTCTCTGTATTTAAGAGTTGGTTGGTGTTTTTTGTTTGTTGATTTCTTTTGTATTTTAGATTCCATATACAAATTAAATCATATTTATAGTATTTTCTGTGGAAAGATTTTTTATTTTCCACTCAGTATATTTAATAAAGGATTCTGTAGATATTTCATATCTCTTTTTGTCAGTTTGATAATTTCTCCATTTCATCTATATGCTCAAACTTATTGACATAAAGTTTTCTTGAATATTACCTTCATATCCTTTTTTTTTAATTAATTTTTTATTTTTTATAAACATATATTTTTATCCCCAGGGGTACAGGTCTGTGAATCACCAGGTTTACACACTTCACAGCACTCACCAAAGCACATACCCTCCCCAATGTCCATAATCCCACCCCCTTCTCCCAAACCCCCTCCCCCCAGCAACCCTCAGTTAAAATGTTGAAAATAGAACTGCCCTATGACCCAGCAATTGCACTATTGGGTATTTACCCTTCATATCCTTTTAACATTGGTTGTGTCTGATATTTTTAAATTGTCCTTTCTTTTTTTTTTCCCATGATTAGTCTCATTAGTTTTATTATTTTTTAAATTTTTTTAAAGAACTTGATGTTGACATTTTACATTTTCTGACTTTGTACATTATTTCTATCCTTATGCTTATCAATTACTTTCTTTTACATAGTTTGGGCTTAATTTGTTCTTTTTTTTTTTTAATAACTTCCTGAAGTCAAAGCTTAGTATCATCTTTAACAGAGAAGGATTAAAGTCCTTTCCTCCAAATCAAAATCAAATTCATACTCAATGTAATAAGAAGAAAAGAAGAGAAAAATAAAAGGCGTATATATTGGGGAAGAAAAAAGGACTATAACCCTTCAATTTTTTCTTAGCAGTTGTATGAATATACTAGCACTGCAATAGCAAATTACCACAAGCTGGGTGACTTCAAACAACAGAAATTTATTCTCACACACTTCTGGAGGCTGGAAGTCTGAAATCAAGGTGTCGACAGGCCATTCTCTGAAGAAGAGCCTTCTTTCTGAAGGTTTCAGGGAAGAATGCTTCTTTGACTCTCCTCGGTTCCCCTGGTTGCCAGCAATCTTTGACATTCCCTAGCTTCTGGCTGAGTAATTCAGTACTGTGAGTCTTCACACAGCCTTCTTCCTTCTGCACTTCTGTCTGAGGACAAACCCCCTTCTCCTTTCTCTTATAAAGATATCAGTCATTGGATGTGGCTCCACCCGAACCCAATATGGTCTCATCAGTTTGATTACATCTAATAGGCTTTATTTCCAAGTAAGAGCATATTTACAGATCCTGGGTGTTATGGCTTAATATCTCCTGGGGGGGGGGGGGATTTCCATACACTATAGTGACTACAACTGCTTTTTCCTATATCCTGATCATTTCACCATTTGTTCTTTTCACAGGAAAGTAACTTGCCCAAACTAACTATATTTCAACATCTAATAGCTTTGAAGAGGGTGACAGGAAAACACGGGAGAGCACAAATCTTGATAACTATGCTGTATTACTTGTCTCTGCTTACCCACTTCCATCTAGCCCATACCTGCCCTGTGATAATCATATTTTGTGTGTGAACACAGAGAACAGGCACCTTTGTTCACCAGCATGTCTCTTTGATAAAGGAAAGGAAAGGGAGATGAGACACAGGCACAGTTTCAAGAATTAATCTGCACTATCATCATGGCTTCACTTCAATTAGCAGAGAGCAGTTTCTTGCACCTAGAGGGACCTGTTTAACAGACTTTTAGGGGGCTTTTAAACTTTTGTTTAGGCATATAGGAACTTTCAAGAAGCCTTGATCTTATGGTGATGACTTGGGGGACATTGTCTCTAAGAAAAGCCAATCCTAGAATAAGATCAGTGGAAAGGAAAATCATTAATGAAAAGTGGCTAACATCCTTGATTGAAAAACTTCTTTAAAATTAATTGTGTAATTATAAATATATGCATATATATAAATATACACATTTGCATTTACACTATGTATGTATATATACACATATGCATATGTATATATTTATGTATAAAATTACTTGTCTTTTACATAGCAGTCTAGTGGTAAACAGTGGTTTACTGCTTCTGGACTGGTAAATTATTCTGATCTTTGAGATAATTCAGGCTTTCAGTCAGGTAGGTGGAAACTGTCTAACTCAACAACAAGCTTCTATCTCTTGTTCCAAAGCACTATTCTAGTTGTTGATATATTCCAAAACTGGAAGTAGAAAAAACTCTATAGGAAGAAGTTACCCTTAAGGAGGTCATTTCTGCTCTATCCCATTGCTCTGAAATTAACCATATAGTCTAATTTCAAGAAAAGCTGGGAAGTAGCCTGTTTTTAGGTCGTTGTGTGCTTAGCTAAAGTGTGGGGGAACTCCATTTCCAAAAGTTTAAAGTAGAGAATAGATGTTACTAAAAAAAGTGTTTAGGATCCACCAAAATACTAAAGACACTTTAGGACACTTTGTGTCTTTTCCTAAAGACAAAATCTAAAGACACGTTAACAAAATTGAGTGTATATGCCTATTAAACACTTGATAAGCAAGGAAGAGATGGATATACCTGCTTACCTGATAAAGAACACCTTAAATGTCAAACTTAGGTTAAATGGTGAAATATTTTAAAAGGGTTCCTTATAATCATAGCTAATCAAGCTAAAAAGAAAAGATAGGGAAAAATAGGTAATTATTTTCAGAGGATTCAATTATTTGTTTGGGCTAAAAAACAATTAACAACTAAAATCAATCAAAACTTAAAAAAGAGAAAACATCATCAGAATGGTTCTGGTTACCATAAAAGTATAGATGGGCCCCAACTTATAATGGTTTGAGTTAGGACTTTTTGACTTTATGATGGTGTGAAAGAGCTGTGTCTCAGTAGAAACCATCCTTTGAATTTTGAATTCAGATCTTTTCCCAGGCTACTGGTATGTGGGACCTTTCTCCCCAGTGATGCTGGATGGTGGCTGCAGATCCCAGTCAGATACACGATCATGAGGGTCAACAACTGACAAGCTGACGACCATTCTGTTCCCTGGTAACCATTCTCTTTGTCACTTTCGTACAGTATTCAGTACATTACATGAGACATTCAGCCCAGGCTTTGTGTTTGATGATTTGTCCCAATTATAGGCTAGTGTAAGCACGATGTAGTTTAGCCTAAGTTATGATGTTTAGTAGGTTAGGTGTATTAAATACATCTTTAATTTACAATATTTTCATACTTACAATGGTTTATCAGAACATAACCCCATCATATATTTTATAATATATAACAACTTTTTGGGAATAAACATTTGTAAACTACAGGGACCAAATCAAGTTTGTTCTGGCAATGAGTAATGCATCGTACAAAAGCCTACGTCTAAATTTAAAAAGGGCATACCATGGGGCACCTAGGTGGCTCAGTGGGTTAAAGCTTCTCTCTTCGGCTCAGGTCATGATCCCAGGGTCCTAGGATAGAGCCCTGCATCGGGCTCTCTGCTCAGCAGGGACCCTGCTTCCTCCTCTCTCACTGTCTGCCTCTCTGCCTACTTGTGATCTCTGTCTCTCAAATAAATAAATAAAATCTGGTAAGTAAAAAATAAAATAAAATAAAAAGGGCATACCAGCATATCAACATAAAATATCACACAAAAAGACATATATTTAACAAAATTCCATTCAAAATTTCAAAGTGATTTAGAATTACAGGCTGATTTCAAAGATCATCTGAAGGAATAAATTTGCTAAAAAACTGTATATATGGAGTTAATGTATTATAAGGATTAGCAAATCAGTAGGAAAAATATATAATATTTATTAAATGATATTAAGGAAATTGACTTCAAAAATTTTCAAAGTTAAGGCTTCTGTCTCTTATTACATAAAAGTCCATAAAGATTTTATATTGGGGAAAATATAAGAAATTATTTCTACATTCTTGGAGTTGGGAAGATATTTGTAAAAATTTAGAAAATATTTGTATACATTATTTTCACATATACCTTAAACTTCTGTGCATCTAAATTTTCCATAACAAAACTCAAGATGAAATAATGAAAAATATATAATAAAGGGTTAATAACTTAGTTATAAAGAGCTCTTATCAACAAATGAAAAAATGCTGAATACTCAGAACACTGAGCAAAAGAAATGAGTAAGCAACTCAAACAGTAAGACTAAATTGTTCCAAAATTTTAAAAAATAAAGTGCTCAGTTGATTAAGCATCCAACTCTTGGTTTTGGCTCAGGTCTCATGACCCCAGGGTCATGAGGTTGCGTCCCATGTCAGGCTCTGTGCTCAGTGGGGAGTCAGCTTGAGATTCTCTCCCTCTTCTTCTACCCCTTCCCCCTTTTAAATAGTAAATAAAATAAATATTTTAAAAAAATCACTTTTTCCCCACCTAATTTGTAATAGCAAAATGTAGTATTTTAAAGTGTTACCAAGGTGCAAAGGAAGTTGGACACATAACATTTCTTATTAATTAATCATGACAAACTTTGTGGAAGGCTACTTTGCAGTTGCAACTGATACTTTCAGAGCATTGGATGCTGGCTTTTGGATGTAGCAATTTTCTTTCTAGAAATTTATGTTTAAATCACTTATCAATGTTTGTATTTTTTATCTTTTTTTTCGTGTGGCAAACGTTAAATTTTAGACAATGAAAAACATTTTTTTAAAAAGCCTCTCTTTTTATTTAAAAAAATAAAGTAATACATACTTGGTTCATTTCTTATAGAAAAATTTTCCATATGTAGTTTGGAATGTACTGATCCATTAATAACTGGTCTGTCAGTTGGACTTTTCCATGAATCTGGTTTAAAATAGCAGAAGAGAATGTGTACATGCAGGCATAATCTATGTTGTGTCTATTGAACTGCGATTCTTCCCCTTTCCAGAAATTTCTATCCCCCACTTTGCCCTTTCTACACAATCCCAATGAAGCCAGCTATTCCTAGACATTACCTAAAAGGCTTCCCTCTGCCACTCTTACATGCTTGTGTGCTGAGCCCACACGTTCCAATGGCATGATCCTCTCTCTGGGTCCTGTGGTTCTGCCTCGGGTGGCTCTGAGCAGTGAAGTCATTGACATCACTGGAATGTCAGTGCTTATAATTAAACTGCATATTTAACACCTTGTTAAAGAAAAAGAAACGAATTCATGCCTCCTTAGGTGCTATCGCAAAAGAATCAGCCTCAGTCAAGAGGCAAACAGGTTTATCCACACAGCTGGAAGGGGCAGAGACTTTGTCTTTATTAATAAAAGTGCAAATTAGATTCACAACAGAGCCCGTTGGGTTAGATGATAAGTCCTGAGGACTCTGTGTGGTGTGATGGGCTGGCCAGGTTCTCCTACTCCCCACCTCCCCAACCCCCAGGGCTCCAGGCAGCACACACTGGCTGAGTGTCTCCTAGGGCTCCAGAGGAGGCTGAGACCTGCAGGAGATGCTGGGTCTCTCCTTTCCCAGGACTCTAGCTCTCTCCTTCTGCCTAGCCTTTCTTTTTTTTTTTTTTTTTCTTCTTTCAAGCACAAAGCTCAGGAAATCATGCATTTTGAAGTAATATAGACTAAATATGCTTCTGTATTTATGCCTGTGTACATTTTTGATAAATATTATAGGAAAAGATCAGTGTTTCTTCTCAGAGAATGGGTCACTATTTCTGGGATTTCTGGCATCAGTGGGTTTGCAGCAGAGTATTTCAGTGATTCAGGGAACCCACAGGTAATTGTCTGCTATAGAACCTGTAAAATATTGCCCCAAGGCCACGAGCCAAGGCCCACTGATTTTAACATGCTTTTGTCCACACATGGTCCTCTGCAAGAAAACCATAGTGAGCAGTGTGTCATCCAGGAGTGCTGCGTGTACTCGGGGATACTAGTTAGTGGGGATCTTCCACTAATCTAGACTCCCCCTTCCCAAGCTGGGCTTTGGTTTCCTCAGTTCTTGAAGAGAATAGAAATAATAAATACTTCCTCACAAAGCTAGCATGAGGATCAAATGAGATCATGTATGCAGAAACTCATAGGAAAAGCTTAAAGCATCATACATGAAAATATAAAAGCATGGCTATTTCATTTCTGCTTTCCTGGAAAGTAGAGCTACTCTCCCCATCCAATATCTGTAACCACATGAGGTAAGCACCACGCAGTTCTCTGTTTGACAGATGGGGAAAGTGAGGCTCAGAGACATTAAGTCAAGTTCCTGCCCAGGAGTTTATCATCTGAAAGCCGGTCAGGCCAGGATATCCACGTCTTTGGCTCTGTTCAGTGTGGCATTTGAAACAGGGCTTGGGTCAGGCCAAAAAGGTCAAGAAGTGTTTCCTTATTACATGAACGAACGAACGAATGAATGAATGAATGAATGAATACAAGAACATTCGTACACAGAAGCCAATACCTCTCCACACTCATTCTGGAGCAAAAAGAGTGCAAAGAAACAGAAAGAAATAGGGTTTGGAGAAGTTGCTAAAAACCCAAGGAGGGTTAAGGGGGTAGGAGAAGAATCAATGAAACAAGATGGGATAGGGAGGGAGACAAACCATAAGTGACTCTTAATCTCACAAAACAAACTGAGGGTTGCTGGGGGGAGGGGGGTTGGGAGAAGGGGGTGGGGTTATGGACATCGGGGAGGGTATGTGCTTTGGTGAGTGCTGTGAAGTGTGTAAACCTGGCGATTCACAGACCTGTACCCCTGGGGATAAAAATATATTATATGTTTATAAAAAATAAAAAAATTAAAATTAAAAATAAAGTCTTATAAAAAAAAAAAAAAAAACAAGGAATTTCTGGCTGAAGAGTTTAAGGCTTCAGCCTAATAGGGGCATCCATGGTTTCACCTCTGCTGTTCCAACTTGATACTCTATCAGGTACTGATTGCCTGGTGTCAGATAATACACACTTCCCATCTCTCTCTAAGTAGTGCAGAGTGAAGGGCGATTGTAGCCAACAAGGTGAACGGCGTTTTCTAACAGTCTTCCTCTCATTATTCGGGGTATAAGACACAAAAGATTTTCATACTTAGAAATACATAATAGGGGACAGTCTTTAAATTGCTAATTAAAGCACCTTAGGTTCTCTTCCTCAGCAACAGTGTTTACATTAAAAGAAGAAAAAGTGTTAGATAACATTTTATAAAGAAAAACACAGCTAACAATTACTAATATTTTCCATAGCAGAAAGGTGGGCTTATGAATCAGCTTACTAGTGACGTTTGTCATATAAATTTATAGGCATTTATTGAAAAAGGTCTCTTTTCTGTATGACATGTAACTAGAAACAGTTTCATTTTAGTTCATTAAAGGAAAGGTTTGCGAAGAGCATGGGTACTACCCTGGCGTGGGGCATGGTGTGCCTGCTGGATCTGTAAAGTGTACGTGCCTGGAAAAATGAGATGTAATAAAAGTGAGTGCTGGAGTTGTCAAATAAAATTTATCGTATGAAGCTATCTAACTCAAAACTTTCCTACCAAAAACTCCTGGTGCGTTGCCAAAAGCAAGCTTGAAGTATTAGGAAATCAAAAATATGTAGGTCAGTAGGAGCCAATAGGCCCTTATGGGCATCTCTTCTTCAAAGGAAGGTATTTTTTGAAAATGTAAAGGATTATTTAGAAGGGATCATGTAGGCATGTGTAATAATTCCTTTACGTGGCATCATTATTAAGTCTCTTGAATTCCAGAGCAGATTCGGGTTGACTGAAAAATTGATGAAAAATTCCAAGGACTGAAAGAACAGAGTACAAATACCTTCTCTCTTTAGTACCCCATGGCCAAACTAGATCTCCTTTGCACCCGCTTCATCTCCTTGCTTCTGGTAACCCCGCCAAGGGTTTCCACCCACACAGCAGGGTTTAGCCCTGCTCCAGTGTGTCAGAGACTCTGGGAGCTGATCAGGAGTCCAAGAGCCGTACACAGAAGGAGCAAGTGGTTATTTATGGTGGAGGGTCACCTTAGGTGACATTTGTTATTTCACTGCCTCCCATCTAATCAGGGACGGCTAAAAAATAATTAAATCACCCCACTCTGGATGCGACAGATGACCTGCTAGAGTACGCTCAAGTCTGAGTGACGCTAAGATTAATGGCACCATTATCAGGAGCTCACACAACACTATTAAACCGCCTCATCTCCCATTTTCATGGCCACAAGCTGCAGTTGGTGTAATGGAAACAAAAATGTCACACATCACAAGATGGATTTCTCTATGGAAATAGCATCGTGTCCTCAATAGGGTTTACTCTCCATCTAGGTGATCATTATGTTGAAGGGTTGTTGACCAGATCAGCTTGGCCTGGGATTCCCGAAGAATTAGAAAATGCACCTCTATAGCAGAGAGCATGGTCTCTCTCTTCTGCCTTTTATAATTTGATAGGGCACAAAGAGACAAGCAGATGAATTTCAGAGCAAGAAATCATGAACTCTCTCCCCATGTCCACTCGGAGTGGTTTGGGTAAACACAGTCTTAGGCTCAATTTCATGGTTGTCAATTTGACTCATCCTTTGTTCTAAGAAATTTTGAAGTTGTAAGGTTGAGACTCTAATGAAAAAGCATCTCTAAATAATGTTGCATTTGTTACATTTAGATATAAGGCAAATATACCACATGTTATGATTACACCTATGTGCGTATATATGTTTACAGATCCATATACACACATACACATGCAAATATGTGTATAGTTAAGGGTCTGGGAGGAGTTTGGGGGTTTGGGGGAGCCTGAAAGATTGACAAAATGGAACCATCCTCCAGCAACTTCCCTCTTGAGGTACCTCTGTGTTCCTGGGTAGAATATTATTCTAGGGCCTATGTTCGGAGGCACAGTGGTTGAAACTATTAGAAAAATAAAAAGTGGGCTCTGGTTCTAGATATTTTAATGTATTAAACTAGACTAATAACAGAAACAGAGAAAACTTACAACTCTGGGTTTGGGCTTAAACATAAATTTCCTCTCAGGACCTTGTGTTCCCAGCATGCATAAGTGTTCCATAGCTTAAACAGTGGGAACAGAAAGCTCGGGAGCCCTTCATTTCCTTAGCCGCCACCAGGAAGGCACACAGCGTCTGGTAGTCAGACTACAGCATCTGTCAAGTAAATGCCATTTATTAATTGGGCAAAGGAATAGTGCACAGAGAGTGTTTGAAGTTCTCTTCAGGATCTGTTTATTGTGGGCAGTGCCCTGGGGTCACTACCAGATTTGGGATTTCTATCTGTGAAGCACACAGCCATGTGTCACTTTGGACAGGCTGTGTTGGAAATCATTCTCTCGTTCTCTGTGTTTGTCTTCTCTGTACTTCTCTTCCTTCTGGTAAGCCCATCAAATATGTTATAATACCTCCACACTAAATGAAAAGAAAGACAGAGAAAGAATATGATCTAAGTGGTGACATCTTCCTGCCCCCTGAAAATTTTCCTTTATTTAAGATTCAGCAGAGAAGCTTCCCCTCCAGGATTTCCTTCTGACAGCTCTCACTGGCCCTGGAAGGCCCCTCTGCTTCCGCAACATTCTCTGCCCTTCCCCACTATGCTCTATGTCTATATTTGACTCCGACTCCCACACTGGACCCCCAGCTCCTAGATTATCAGGGTGATCCCTCATCTATCATTGTATTTCCAGTAAAATCTTCATTTTTCCCTTGCCACAGGAAACACAATAAATATCTGTTACATTATCTGAAGAAGCAAAAGTCAAACTATTAACAATTTAAGAGGTAGTTGTTGGTGGCTAAGGAAGTTCCTTACATAAATGGGATGCATGTTAGATTTCTTGGTGGGCATCTGAGAGCAATTCACTCAGATGCTGAGAAGTAGCTGGAAAGCAGGGCTGAAACACCACTTGGAGAAAGCCCATGTGGAAGGAGGTGGTTTCCAGAACCATCCTCCATGACTCTGCCTCCTGGTGCATCTTCTCCAGAAAAGGCTGTTTTCTGTAATTAACTATTTGTAAACACCTCAGGACACCTTTGTCTCTTCTCCACTCTCCCTTCTCTCTCCTGGCCTTAACCCAGGCTGACTGGCTCGAAGATGGCATAGGAAGATAATGATGAGGCGTCCTAATAAGGACTGATGGGTTGATCTTTGTTCTTTCTGTCCATGACTTAAAATAGTCCAGGATTGCTCTGAGAATGCAGACATACAAAAGTGTGTGTGTGTGTGTGTGTGTGTGTGTGTGTGTGTGTATGTGTATGCATGTGTGTATCCCTAGTTGGGTGGAAGGAAAGGTGAAAAGAGATACAGTGAGACACCTGGGGGTGAGGCTATCTCAGGCAGCCCACCTCTGCCCCCAGGCAAATTGGTTCACACCACCCTTCCTCTGCCCTCCTCAGGGCAGCACTAGGCCATGCTCAAAGTCCATGCCCTTTTCCCACAGTTACCCCTGACCCTGACCCTGACAATGGAGAAGTTATACTCCTGACAAACAAGTGCTCATGGCAAGGGTCTTTACCCCCAACTACGTAAGGACACTGTAGAAGTACCAGGTATTGGGCATATACTGTATGCCAGACTGTGCTTGGTGCCTCAAGTACATTATCTCATATAATCCACAGTTACACGTTCAAAGATGAGATCACGGAAACTTAAGGCTCTTAAGTAAACCTTCCTGGTGATACATCTGTAATGAGAAATCCAATCCAGCTCTTTCAGGCCCAAAGCTCGCGACTTTTGCAACAGGCAACACTTTTGGTGTCTGGCAGGTGTTTTAAAGGTTCTCTTCCTGTTGCATATAAAACATTTCTCTGATTATTACAGACTCCATTTAGCGCTGTGTATTTTGATTCACATATCATCAAAAAATATTTAATATGGCCACTATTATTGGACAACTTCCTTAGCCAAACTTGGTTTAAAAATGTGAAAAACTCAATGTATCTACTTAGAATAGCTCATTGCCCAACTTCATAAAGAATTTACTTTTGTCTTTCTCCCCAAGTTCCTGTAACTTAAAATATTTTAATCTTTTATCAGTCTAGAGGTCCAAACTTTCAGAAGGGCAATATCATAATCAGGAAACTAATACATTTGAAGGGTAAGATGGTCATGTCAGAAAACATGTCCAGGGATGCTGGGGTGGTGCAGTCAGTAAAGCATCTGACTTTTGGTTTTGGCTCAGGTCATGATCTCATGAGCTGGAAGATGGAACCCTGCTTCTGGATCCACACTCAGCGGAGAGTCTGCTTAAAGATTCCCTCCCTTTGCCCCTAGCCCCACTCTCTTTCTCATTCTCTCTCTCAAATAAACAAATAAATCTTAAAAAAAAAATTGTCCAACATTCTCTTACCTTAGACAGGTTGAATATTCTGTTTCTTCACATAAATATGACCAAAATAATTAGTTCTTTGAAAGTAGCAGCAGTAACCCATTTTCCTGCAATTTTAGTAACATTACTAGTAGGAAGCATGTTTTGAGCAGTTACTGTTTCCCAAACAATCAGCAATGGATATTCTATATTTGGTTTCACTTTGCGCTGTAGAATCAGACTTCTGGTGAAATCCAAGGTGAGATACTTGGGTGCTATGAAGACTGGGACTAACCATATAATTTCTCTGTGCCTCAGTTTTTCTGTCTCTCTCATAAGGCTGTTGTATGGATGAAATGAAGCACTCAGAACAGTGTTGATAGATAATGTTAGGTCAATATGTATCAATACCTGTTACCAAATGTTATTTGGTAATTAATGACTTATGCATTCAATCCAGGTATAAATTTTGGTCACATAGATATATAAAATTTAAAATATTCTACTGGCATCCAAGATCAGCTGTGTTTACTGATAATCAATAATAAAGGCATAATGTATTCCCTCCTCAAAATCACCTACAGAGTCATTTTTTAAATCATTCTACTTTGCTCTGTGTGTGTGTGTGTGTGTGTGTGTGTGTATGTAAAATGTTATCAGACTATTTAGGTTGGTCTCCTAGGTGAAATATGAGTATGCTATAGAAACTGAGTTCTAATTTAGGAAAGTGTTTAATGCTCTGAAATAACAAACTCTCCTGTTTGTTCCTTGTGACCAGGGAGGGAGCAGGGTGGAGAGCCGTTCTTTGTCAGAGGCAGCATGTGTCGGGAATAGAGCTGGAGCCGCTGGTGACTTACCCAGGCCACCCACGGCCAGAAAGCACACTGGGAGTGAGTGTAACTTAAGAACCAGGAATAAGCCAATAGCATTAGTTTAAGGGACTAACTGAATGATTCCATCTTTTGGTTTATTCCCAGAACTTCCCTGAATCTGAAATTCTGCTGCTGAAGCTAGAATATGGGTGAGGGTGGGTTTGGGGAGTTTGCTAGCAGGATCCTGCCAGAGATAAAATCACATGGTAACACCCTTCCTAATTTGTAGCATGCTCTTTGGGGCTCAAATTCTCCTGTTAGGTTTGGGGACTAGTAGATTGTCACAGCAATGTGAAACTCAGACATTTCAGCCATTCTGTGTGTTGAGGAGAAAAAAATTACATAGCTCATCTTGGCTTGTTGCTCTCGGTGGCTGTTTTTAAAAATAAATTAATAAGAATACCACCTTACAAGAGGGACGAATAATTGCTAGGTGCATTGAGTTTACTTGAACCAAAATGGAACTTGGGCCATTAATCTGTAATCTGATACATAGGTGTGTGTCCTCTTACTGCCAGATTCTTTTCAATGTCATAAGAAAAAGAGTTTTCTCTAATGAGTTAAAAGAAGGAATTTCAGGAAATAGTTTCAGTTCGTGTCTCCCTGGCCTGAGATTTCTCCCTTACTCTACTGTTTGATTCTTTTTCAAGGCAGTTATCACTATCTTCTAGGAGAAAACATTTTCCTGATCATCCAGAAGTAATTTGGGACAGGAAATCAGCCCTGACATCAACAGATAGAGGCTGTTGGGAGCAAATTGAATGGATTTGAGCCCATATGCCTGGACATGTTTTATTTTGGGCTAAATCAGGAAAGAGGTTTATTTATGTACTTCAATGAACATGCACAAGATTTTAGGAAATGGTTAATCTTTTGTTAAAATCCATGGTCTTCTGGGATTATTTGGTCATTCATTACAGGTATTGAAGCAAAAACTAAATTCAGCTGTATTGTGAAGTTTGGCTCATTCAATTGGAAAAATCTTAATGATCAAGTAACCATGTGTTTTTACTCAGATATGTTTTATGACATAGCTGTAAAATCTTGTCTCAAATAGACCTACCGCAGCTCTGCATTGTTTCACAGACAGTAATAGGACTCACTTCTAAAATGCCTTTGAATTAAGACTAAAAGACTGATGAAAAGTAGAGAGCTTCGCACAGGAATTATTTATGACTTCTTTATGACTAACACCCAGGATATTAACAACACTGCACAAACCTAAGTGTTAGCTTCAAGTCTGTAGAAATAACAGCCATGAGTGTGACAACAGTTCAAAGTCCGTCCGCCTTGGCCATTATTAACAACTGTGTCTAAAGGTTTCTAACTTGGCACAAATAAAGGTCCAGAAGGATTGAAGCATGACATGTTGGCTATCAATCTAGAAAGAGTATTTTTCAAAACATCTGAAGGGGAAAAAAAGGAATACATTGTTGTTTTGATTCTCTCTGCAGAGAAAAAAATTTTTTTTAATTGTACATATTTATTTAACATAGAGAGAGAGAACACAAGCAGAGGTAGCAGCTGAGGGAGAGGGAGAAGCAGGCTCCAAGCTGAGCAGGGAGCCCGATGTGGGGCTCAATCCCAGGACCCTGGGATAGTGACCTGAACCAAACACAGATGCTTAACTGACTGAACCACCCAGGCAGCCTGAAAAAAAATTCTTCTAAAGATGTGCTATAAAAAAATGTAGAATTTCTTGTCTTAAGGAGAAAAAGATCTATAAACTGTGACTATGTAAATGTATTAATCCAATAAAAATTATATAGTCAAACTACATACAACTTTTTCTAATGTGATACAGTTTTGAAACTTGCTGCCTCTTAGCTTTCT
Organism: Mustela erminea; assembly: GCF_009829155.1. Lineage (NCBI taxonomy): Eukaryota > Metazoa > Chordata > Mammalia > Carnivora > Mustelidae > Mustela > Mustela erminea. The sequence continues at coordinate 82,479,076 of NC_045628.1, forward strand.
TATCAATTCCCCATAATTTGTTTTCACAAGAAATTCTCAAAAATTGTTCCTAAGGTAAGGAACTAGGAAGACTATTCACAAGTGGTCAAGAGCCATTGACTTTAATTTTTACTTTAGACTCACTTAAGGTATGGTCCCATCTTTCATCCCAAAGCCTCAGTTGTCACTGGGAAAATGTCATGAAGATATTTTCTAGACTACTCTATCAGCTTTACTTTTATCCCTTCCAGATACCAAAGATAAATGCTGAAAAATCATTTAATGAATATAATATTTACTCAAAACATTTAGTGAATGTCTACCATATTCTAGTCTTTGTTTTAAGGGCTAGCTTATATTTTGGCATTCATCATAAGTATATGATGAACTCTAGAACCTGATTAGTTATTAATTAAGATGTGAGATTCTGTTGACAGTGGGGGTCATGTCTTACACACCTCTGAGTACTTTCCCAATCATAGCACAGTTAACATCATTTTATACTTAATGGATGTTAAATTAAGACTTACTTGAGTGACGGAAAACAAAAGGAAGTGAGTCTTTTCCCTGAGTGAAATATTATGCAAAGTTGAATCAAGCAGGCTTTTGAAGCACACATTTGAACTATATACATGATACTCTGATTTGACTTCTAAACTTACATGGGAACGTGTGTCTCACAAAGTAAAATTATTAATTGTCATGGTTGTTGAAGTGTGTCCCTTCCAAAATCCATATGTTAGAGCCCTGTCCCCAGGACCTCAGAATGAGACTGTATTTGGAAATAGGGCCTTTAAAGAGGGGATTCAGTTTGAAAAAGGTGATTAGGGTGGGCTTCATGTGACACAGACAGAAGGAAGACCCTGTAACGACCCAGAGAGGAGCTGACCATCTGTAAGTCAGAGAGGACACCGATCCTGGCAACATCTTGATTGTGGACTTTTAGCCTCCAGAACTGTATGAAAATGCGTTTCTATTATTTAAACCACCCAGTCTGTGGTACTTTGCTACAGCAGCCATAGTAAACTAAAGAACCAATATTAAACTTAATTTCATCTTTTCAAATGCACATAAAAAGACTTTGAATCCAGCATTCATTTCTTTCCTTTATTTTTTCCTCAGCTACCCTATCTATATATATCTGTGTGCCTATGCAGCTTTATAAAGAACAGCTCCTACATTTATCCATCTTATGAGAGATAGTTAAGGTTAATGTTTTGAGCTCCAGCCCTTTCCTGTGGAGATCTGGCAATGAGCAGTGTGATGATGTTCTTCATTTGTACAAAGGGCAGAGGGCCAGAGCATGATGGATAACTGTGAAGACATTGTACTAGTGCAGAAGGCATTTAGCATGCTTCATAGAATGGAGTGTTCCATTTTATTTTATTTTATTTTATTATTTTATTTAATTTATTTTTACATAGTAGAATTCTATTTTAAGGTCAACTAGTCTTTCAAGTGTAGACAAAAGTTTCTTAAGAATGAGCTAACTTTGGTGAGTCATTGGAATGAGTAAACTTAGCTTGGCAATGTTAAACCCTTTGAATTGATAAACAATAATCCAGAAATCTTTGTTAGAGAAATTATGCACCCAGAAAAATGCACAAATTTGACTGAGGACAAAGAACCAACAAACAAATTCTGTGCAAAAAAGGTGCTAGCAAAAAACAAGAATGTCCTTCTATGTCTGGAGGTTTTTGGAAATCATGCAGGAAGGCCCATACCAGAAACGAGAGTCTGCATCACCACTCTCTTCCTCAATCTCAAAGGGAATCTTTGGAGGATTCCCGTTGGAGGATTGAGAATATGGCTGTCAAAAATATCTCAGTTTAGCAATACAAAGGAATTGTGGTAAGACATAAAAGAAACGAAAGCATTTTTATATTTTTATCAGGTCAGTATCTATAGATTTAGTGTAGAAGTTACATCTGAATGAATACAGTTCAGTGAGACCTGATGAGATTTGTGGCTTGAAAAGGAATATTACTAAAATCCTTCAAATACCTCATCAATCCTTCCCTGAATATGACTTGTTCTTGTCTTTCATCCAAATATAATCCATTACCCAGACTTGCTGGTTTTTTCACTACAGGGTCTCCCATGTCTGCTCCTGACACTCTATTCTTTGTTTCACTGTTAAACTTCTAGAACATTCCCTGCCTCTCATGACATCTGGATCCAGTGCCTTGAACCATGGTTTACAGTTGAGACTTGAACAAGATGGGTCTGAACTGCACGGGTACATTTATAAGTCAATATAAATACAGTACAGTACTACAAACATATTTTCTTTTCTTTGTGATTACCTTAGTAACTTTTTTCGTTAGCTTACTTTATTGTAAAACTACAGTATATAACACCTATAACTTACAAAATATGTGTCAATCCACTGTTTATGTTGTTGGTAACTCTTCCGGCCAATAATAGGCTATTATTCGGGGGAGTATAGACACAGATTTTCAACTGCTCAGGTGGTCTGCATCCTTAACCCCATGTTGTTCAAAGGTCACCTGTATATTAATTCCCCAGAGAAACCTCTAGTTCATCATTTCCCAGGACTTTTCTGAGGCCTCTTACCTCAAAGCTCAGTCCCTCTCCTTGTTTTTCATGCATCAGAAGGCCCTATTTGTCTAGGCTAGATCTGTTCCTAATAGACTATAATTTTAGGAGCAAAATATGCTTTTTCAGGTGTTAAGCTAAAGCTCATGGGAAAACTTCCCCAGATCTAGGGATCCCCCTGAAATCATAAGCAAAATTGGGTATGATTTTAATATAAATATTCTTTTTCTTACAGTCAACAAATGTCATCATATTTTGGAATGGGCTTATCTAAATCCAAAAAGGTTCACAATCACTGCATTTAAACTTAAGAAAGAACACATGCTAGATTACTGGAAGTGAAGAGAGAGAAATCATTCACAGTGGATTCTCTCCATGCTTGGGGAAAGTTGGGGAATGGAGTTGCCTCCGGCCTCCAGCAGATTCCTTTAATCATTTAGAGATATAAGACTGAAGTGAAATGTAGCTTATAATTTCCTAGATCATAAGACAATTCACATTTTATAAAAGACACTCTTTTGCCCTTAGACTTCATTATTTAAAAATAAAATTATCTCAAATGCTTTTATGAGACATTCTGTATAAAACATCAGTTCTAGGGGGTTGCCTGGGTGGCTCAGTGGATTAAAGCCTCTGCCTTCAGCTCAGGTCATGATCCCAGGGTCCTGGGATCAAGCCCCACATCAGGCTTTCTGCTCTGCAGGGAGCCTGCTTCCTCCTCTCTCTCTGCCTGCTTCTCTGCCTACTTGTAATCTCTAATCTGTCAAATAAATAAATAAAATCTTTAACAAACAAACAAACACACAAACAAACAGAAAAACCACTAGTTCTAGAAGTGCCTGGATGGCTAAGTTCGTTAAACATCTGCCTTTGGCTCAGGTCATGAGCTTGGGGCTTGGGATGGAGCCCTGCATCAGGCTTCCTGCTCAGTAGGGAACCTGCTTCTCTTGCTCCTTCTGCGGTTTCCCCAGGTTGTGCTCTCTGACTCTCTTTCTCTCTGTCAAGTAAAACCTTAAAAACAAACAAACAAACAAACAAACAAAACCCCCCACCAATTCTAGAATCAGTTTTCCTTTAGTTATGAGTCCACAACAGAAAATGAAATTATATACCAGATGTTATTAAAACTTTCAGGTTAAATGAGACTGTTCCTGAGAAGTCAGAAAAAGAGGTGTGTGACCATGAGCAGCAATAGTAAATATAACCAACATTGACATTAGCAATTCAATAGCCACACACACACCTTTTTAAATTCCACTCGAAGTCCCACAAATATTTATATAATAAAAAGTAAAAACAATATCATTTTAAAAACATGGCTTTGGGGACACCTGACTGGCTCAGTTGGAAGAGTACGTGACTCTTGATCTCTGAGTTCTGAGTTCAAGCCCCACTTTGAGTATAGAGATTACTAAAAATAAATAAATGAATAAACTTACAATAAAAAACACATGGCTATTTTAATTAAATTATGAAGAATTGTAATCTATTTTTGAAGTACCTAGCAAAGTCTCAAAATTCCTTTTGAAAAAGTTTTTGTAGTAATGAAACCTAGAAGCTCTGTAACTATTGTGATGAGATAATCAAAAGAAAAGCTTTTTGGCATTTAATTTTAATTAAAAAAGTATATGATTTTTGCATCATTTTTCAATAAATGTACATGCACTAATTATCAATACCCACGCCTTATTTCATGTTCTGTTGACAGTTCTTTTACATTTCTGTTGATTACAAGAATTGTCTTGTGTCTGGAACTCTGATGCTTTCTCTGATCTACCATGCTTCTTATAAAATACTTATTCTGAAGGGTAATCAAATGTTTTTTCATTCCTCAAACAGATTAAAAAGCCTGAAAAGTCTTAAGAATAGAATGGTAGTTTGGTGGTTCATTCCATCCTTTCTCAAAGACTTTTTGAGGTTTGCATACCATTTCTGGAATTGTTTCTGGGTTCAGATTTTAATTCATGATATCATCTGGGTTTGTTTCTTTCTACATCACTTAGTGACCTTGAGTTCCAGCTACCCAACCAAATAAATAAATAAATAAACAAATAAATAAAAATAGTATTGAGGAACAACAACAGTATTTAGTTTTTAACTACTCAGGGATAGACTCAGAGAATTTGCCTCAAAATTATTCAGAAGTATAGGTAATATAATTAGAAGTAAGCCATTTTGGGGGGCACCTGGGTGGTTTCGTAGGTTTGGTGTCTACCTTTGGCTCTGGTCATGATTCCAGAGTCCTGGGATCAAGCTCCACAGGGGGCTCCGGGCTCAGTGGAAGCCTGCCTCTCCTTCTTACTTTCCCTCTCCCTCTGCTGCTCTCTCACTCTTTCTTAAATAAATACATTAATTAATTAATTAAATCTTAAAGTCATGTTTCTATCATGACTTTACTAAATACATCTTAAATAAAAAAGAGGTAAGCCATTTTCATTAATAATACTAGATATAGGGGGAGGAGTCAAGATGGCGGAGAAGCAGCACGCTGAGACTGCTTCAGCTAGCCGGAGATCAGCTAGATAGCTTATCTAAAGATTGCAAACACCTGAAAATCCATCGGCAGATCGAAGAGAAGAAGAACAGCAATTCTGGAAACAGAAAAACAACCACTTTCTGAAAGGTAGGACCGGCGGAGAAGTGAATCCAAAGCGACGGGAAGATAGACCCCGGGGGGAGGGGCCGGCTCCCGGCAAGCGGCGGAGCAACCGCGCACAAAATCAGGACTTTTAAAAGTCTGTTCCGCTGAGGGACATCGCTCCAGAGGCTAAACCGGGGCGAAGCCCACGTGGGTTCAGCGTGACCTCAGGTCCCGCAGGGTCACAGAAGGATCAGGGGTGTCTGAGTGTCGCAGACCTTGCGGGTATTGGAACGGGAAAGCCGGCTACAGAGACAGTGAGCTCACAGCTCGGTGTGACCTTGAACTGGTCGCAGGCTCAGAGCTCGGAGCTCGGCCGGAGGTCAGGCAGACAGGAGTAACTGGGCGCTGTTCTCTGAGGGCGCACTGAGGAGTGCGGCCCTGGGCTCTCGGCTCCTCCGGGCGGGAGACCAGGAGGCCGCCATTTGTATTCCCGTCCTCCGGAACTCTACGGAAAGCGCTCAGGGAACAAAAGCTCCTGAAAGGAAACCCGAGCAGATTACTCACCCCGGCCCCGGGTAAGGGCGGTGTAATTCCGCCTGGGGCAAAGACACTTGAGAATCACTACAACAGGCCCCTCCCCCAGAAGATCAACAAGAAATCCAGCCGAGACCAAGTTCACCTACCAAGGAGTGCGGTTTCAATACCAAGGAGAGCAGCAGAATTCCAGAGGAGGAGAAAGCCAAGCACGGAACTCATGGCTTTTTCCCTGTGATTTTTTTTTAGTCTTGCAGTTAATTTAATTTTTTTCTTTTTCATTTTTTTTTTTTTTTCCTCGCCTTCGGGTAAAATTTTTTTTTTTTAACTGTTACCTTTTTCTTTTTTAACGATTTTTTACTAGTTTATCTAATATATATATTTTTTCTTTTTTACATTTTTCTTAGGTGTTTTCCTTTTTTTTTTAAATTCTTTTCTTTTCTTTTTTTTTTCTTTTTTCTTTTTTTTTCCTTCTTCCTTTTTCAACCTCTTTTTATCCCCTTTCTCCCCCTCACGATTTTGGATCTCTTCTAATTTGGTTAAAGCATTTTTTCCTGGGGTTGTTGCCACCCTTTTAGTATTTTACTTGCCCCTTCATATACTCTTATCTGGACAAAATGACAAGATGGAAAAATTCAACACAAAAAAAAGAACAAGAGGCAGTACCGAAGGCTAGGGACCTAATCAATACAGACATTGGTAATATGTCAGATCTACAGTTCAGAATGACAATTCTCAAGGTTCTAGCCAGGCTCGAAAAAGGCATGGAAGATATTAGAGAAACCCTCTCGAGAGATGTAAAAGCCCTTTCTGGAGAAATAAAAGAACTAAAATCTAACCAAGTTGAAATCAAAAAAGCTATTAATGAGGTGCAATCAAAAATGGAGGCTCTCACTGCTAGGATAAATGAGGCAGAAGAAAGAATTAGTGATATAGAAGACCAAATGACAGAGAATAAAGAAGCTGAGCAAAAGAGGGACAAACAGCTACTGGACCACGAGGGGAGAATTCGAGAGATAAGTGACACCATAAGACGAAACAACATTAGAATAATTGGGATTCCAGAAGAAGAAGAAAGAGAGAGGGGAGCAGAAGGTATACTGGAGAGAATTATTGGGGAGAATTTCCCCAATATGGCAAAGGGAACGAGCATCAAAATTCAGGAGGTTCAGAGAACGCCCCTCAAAATCAATAAGAATAGGCCCACACCCCGTCACCTAATAGTAAAATTTACAAGTCTCAGTGACAAAGAGAAAATCCTGAAAGCAGCCCGGGAAAAGAAGTCTGTAACATACAATGGTAAAAATATTAGATTGGCAGCTGACTTATCCACAGAGACCTGGCAGGCCAGAAAGAGCTGGCATGATATTTTCAGAGCACTAAACGAGAAAAACATGCAGCCAAGAATACTATATCCAGCTAGGCTATCATTGAAAATAGAAGGAGAGATTAAAAGCTTCCAGGACAAACAAAAACTGAAAGAATTTGCAAATACCAAACCAGCTCTACAGGAAATATTGAAAGGGGTCCTCTAAGCAAAGAGAGAGCCTACAAGTGGTAGATCAGAAAGGAACAGAGACCATATACAGTAACAGTCACCTTACAGGCAATACAATGGCACTAAATTCATATCTCTCAATAGTTACCCTGAATGTTAATGGGCTAAATGCCCCTGTCAAAAGACACAGGGTATCAGAATGGATAAAAAAAACAAAACCCATCTATATGTTGCCTCCAAGAAACTCATTTTAAGCCCGAAGACACCTCCAGATTTAAAGTGAGGGGGTGGAAAAGAATTTACCATGCTAATGGACATCAGAAGAAAGCAGGAGTGGCAATCCTTATATCAGATCAATTAGATTTTAAGCCAAAGACTATAATAAGAGATGAGGAAGGACACTATATCATACTCAAAGGGTCTGTCCAACAAGAAGATTTAACAATTTTAAATATCTATGCCCCCAACGTGGGAGCAGCCAACTATATAAACCAATTAATAACAAAATCAAAGAAACACATCAACAATAATACAATGATAGTAGGGGACTTTAACACTCCCCTCACTGAAATGGACAGATCATCCAAGCAAAAGATCAGCAAGGAAATAAAGGCCTTAAACGACACACTGGACCAGATGGACATCACAGATATATTCAGAATATTTCATCCCAAAGCAACAGAATACACATTCTTCTCTAGTGCACATGGAACATTCTCCAGAATAGATCACATCCTTGGTCCTAAATCAGGACTCAACCGGTATCAAAAGATTGGGATCATTCCCTGCATATTTTCAGACCACAATGCTTTTCTAAAGCTAGAACTCAACCACAAAAGGAAGTTTGGAAAGAACCCAAATACATGGAGACTAAACAGCATCCTTCTAAAGAATGAATGGGTCAACCGGGAAATTAAAGAAGAATTGAAAAAAATCATGGAAACAAATGATAATGAAAATACAACAGTTCAAAATCTGTGGGACACAACAAAGGCAGTCCTGAGAGGAAAATATATAGCGGTACAAGCCTTTCTTAAGAAACAAGAAAGGTCTCAGGTACACAACCTAACCCTACACCTAAAGGAGCTGGAGAAAGAACGAGAAAGAAACCCTAAGCCCAGCAGGAGGAGAGAAATCATAAAGATCAGAGCAGAAATCAATGAAATAGAAACCAAAAAAAACAATAGAACAAATCAACGAAACTAGGAGCTGGTTCTTTGAAAGAATTAATAAAATTGATAAACCCCTGGCCCGACTTATCAAAAAGAAAAGAGAAAGGACCCAAATAAATAAAATCATGAATGAAAGAGGAGAGATCACAACTAACACCAAAGAAATACAAACTATTATAAGAACATACTATGAGCAACTCTACGCCAATAAATTTGACAATCTGGAAGAAATGGATGCATTCCTAGAAACATATAAACTACCACAACTGAACCAGGAAGAAATAGAAAGCCTGAACAGACCCATAACCAGTAAGGAGATTGAAACAGTCATTAAAAATCTCCAAACAAACAAAAGCCCAGGGCCAGACGGCTTCCCGGGGGAATTCTACCAAACGTTTAAAGAAGAACTAATTCCTATTCTCCTGAAACTGTTCCAAAAAATAGAAATGGAAGGAAAACTTCCAAACTCATTTTATGAGGCCAGCATCACCTTGATCCCAAAACCAGACAAGGATCCCACCAAAAAAGAGAGCTATAGACCGATATCCTTGATGAACACAGATGCAAAAATACTCAACAAAATACTAGCCAATAGGATTCAACAGTACATTAAAAAGATTATTCACCACGACCAAGTGGGATTTATTCCAGGGCTGCAAGGTTGGTTCAACATCCGCAAATCAGTCAATGTGATACAACACATCAATAAAAGAAAGAACAAGAACCATATGATACTCTCAATAGATGCTGAAAAAGCATTTGACAAAGTACAGCATCCCTTCCTGATCAAAACTCTTCAAAGTGTAGGGATAGAGGGCACATACCTCAATATCATCAAAGCCATCTATGAAAAACCCACCGCAAATATCATTCTCAATGGAGAAAAACTGAAAGCTTTTCCGCTAAGGTCAGGAACACGGCAGGGATGTCCATTATCACCACTGCTATTCAACATAGCAGCAATCAGACAACAAAAGGAAATTCAAGGCATCCAAATCGGCAAAGAAGAAGTCAAATTATCACTCTTTGCAGATGATATGATACTATATGTGGAAAACCCAAAAGACTCCACTCCAAAACTGCTAGAACTTATACAGGAATTCAGTAAAGTGTCAGGATATAAAATCAATGCACAGAAATCAGTTGCATTTCTCTACACCAACAGCAAGACAGAAGAGAGAGAAATTAAGGAGTCAATCCCATTTACAATTGCACCCAAAACCATAAGATACCTAGGAATAAACCTAACCAAAGAGACACAGAATCTATACTCAGAAAACTATAAAGTACTCATGAAAGAAATTGAGGAAGACACAAAGAAATGGAAAAATGTTCCATGCTCCTGGATTGGAAGAATAAATATTGTGAAAATGTCTATGCTACCTAAAGCAATCTACACATTTAATGCAATTCCTATCAAAGTACCATCCATCTTTTTCAAAGAAATGGAACAAATAATGCTAAAATTTATATGGAACCAGAAAAGACCTCGAATAGCCAAAGGGATATTGAAAAAGAAAGCCAACGTTGGTGGCATCACAATTCCGGACTTCAAGCTCTATTACAAAGCTGTCGTCATCAAGACAGCATGGTACTGGCACAAAAACAGACACATAGATCAATGGAACAGAATAGAGAGCCCAGAAATAGACCCTCAACTCTATGGTCAACTAATCTTCGACAAAGCAGGAAAGAATGTCCAATGGCAAAAAGACAGCCTCTTCAATAAATGGTGCTGGGAAAATTGGACAGCCACATGCAGAAAAATGAAATTGGACCATTTCCTTACACCACACACAAAAATAGACTCAAAATGGATGAAGGACCTCAATGTGCGAAAGGAATCCATCAAAATCCTTGAGGAGAACACAGGCAGCAACCTCTTTGACCTCTGCCGCAGCAACATCTTCCTAGGAACAACGCAAAAGGCAAGGGAAGCAAGGGCAAAAATGAACTATTGGGATTTCATCAAGATCAAAAGCTTTTGCACAGCAAAGGAAACAGTTAACAAAATCAAAAGACAACTGACAGAATGGGAGAAGATATTTGCCAACGACATATCAGATAAAGGACTAGTGTCCAGAATCTATAAAGAACTTAGCAAACTCAACACCCAAAGAACAAATAATCCAATCAAGAAATGGGCAGAGGACATGAACAGACATTTCTGCAAAGAAAACATCCAGATGGCCAACAAACACATGAAAAAATGCTCCATATCACTTGGCATCAGGGAAATACAAATCAAAACCACAATGAGATATCACCTCACACCAGTCAGAATGGCTAAAATCAACAAGTCAGGAAATGACAGATGCTGGCGAGGATGCGGAGAAAGGGGAACCCTCCTACACTGTTGGTGGGAATGCAAGCTGGTGCAGCCACTCTGGAAAACAGCATGGAGGTTCCTCAAAATGTTGAAAATAGAACTGCCCTATGACCCAGCAATTGCACTATTGGGTATTTACCCTAAGGATACAAACGTAGTGATCCAAAGGGTCACATGCACCCGAATGTTTATAGCAGCAATGTCCACAATAGCCAAACTATGGAAAGAACCTAGATTTCCATCAACAGATGAATGGATCAAGAAGATGTGGTATATATACACAATGGAATACTATGCAGCCATCAAAAGAAATGAAATCTTGCCATTTGCGACAACATGGATGGAACTAGAGCGTATCATGCTTAGCGAAATAAGTCAAGCAGAGAAAGACAACTATCATATGATCTCCCTGATATGAGGAAGTGGTGATGCAACATGGGGGCTTAAGTGGGTAGGTGAAGAATCAATGAAACAAGATGGGATTGGGAGGGAGACAAACCATAAGTGACTTTTAATCTTACAAAACAAACTGAGGGTTGCTGGGGGGAGGGGGTTTGGGAGAAGGGGGTGGGATTATGGACATTGGGGAGGGTATGTGCTTTGGTGAGTGCTGTGAAGTGTGTAAACCTGGTGATTCACAGACCTGTACCCCTGGGGATAGAGTATTATGCCTCCATCAGAAAGGATGAATACCCAACTTTTGTAGCAACATGGACGGGACTGGAAGAGAGTATGCTGAGTGAAATAAGTCAAACAGAGAGAGTCAATTATTATATGGTTTCACTTATTTGTGAAGCATAACAAATAGCATGGAGGACATGGGGACTTAGAGTGGAGAAGGAAGTTGGGGGAAATTGGAAGGGGAGGTGAACCATGAGAGACTATGGACTCTGAAAAACAATCTGAGGGTTTTAAAGGGATGGGGGGGTGGGAGGTTGGGGTACCAGGTGGTGGGTATTATAGAGGGCACGGATTGCATGGAGCACGGGGTGTGGTGCAAAAATAATGAATACTGTTATGCTGGAAATAAAAAAAAAATAATACTAGATATATTCCCAAAGAAAATGATAACTCAGTTTTAAAATATATTTTATTTCATAATACATTTAGACTTACAGAACAGTTGTATATGTCTTACTAAGTGTCCCATAATGTTAATATTTTATATCAACCATAACACGATTACCAAAACTAAGAAATTAACATTGGTGTGTTTCCGCTAACTATATTTCTGTTCCAGAGTTTAGTGCAGGAACTCACACTGAATTAGTTGTCAGTCTCCTTTGTTTCCTTAATTTTTTCCTGTCTTTCAGAACCTTGGCATTTAAGGTGTACTGGTCAGTTATTTTATAGAATATCCTCTGGTTTGGATTAATCCTGTATTTTTTCATTATTGAATTGAAGGGAGGTGTTTTTTAAAGAAGATCATAGACATGCTGGGCCTTTCTCAGTGAAACATGTCAAGGGTATATGATGCTGAGATATTTTATTACCAGTGATGTTAACCTTAATTACTCAGTTAAGATTGTGTCTGTGGTTTTTTCCATTATAAAGATACTATTTTCCCTTTGTAATTAATAAATATCTTGGGAAAGATACTTTAAGACTCATGTTTCTCCTCAAATTTCTTTCATAAATTTGTGAATTTATGAAAATTCATATTGTGAATTTTGGTACAAGATTATGAATCTTGCTAACAACAATTATTGCTGCAGTGTTCTTTTTTTTTTTTTAAAGATTTTATTTATTTATTTGACAGAGAGAAATCACAAGTAGTCGGAGAGGCAGGCAGAGAGAGAGAGAGGGAAGCAGGCTCCCTGCTGAGCAGAAAGCCCGATGCGGGACTCGATCCCAGGACCCTGAGATCATGACCTGAGCCGAAGGCAGCGGCTTAACCCACTGAGCCACCCAGGCGCCCCTGCTGCAGTGTTCTAATGTTGACTTTATATTTTCCATATTGTTTCTACATTCATCAATTGGTATATCCCTTCTCTATTAATTTATTCACTTATTTACTTATACTAGTAGGTTGGGGTCATGGATATATGTTTTATTCTATGGGCAATGATCTAGTACTCTGTTGACTTTGTTCCCCAAATTATTGCTGTTTTGGCCATTTAGAGCTTTTTCAGATTGTCTGCTGTGCCCATTCAATAATGCTCTATCTTCTCTTGAGCACTTTCTCAATTTCTGGCACTTCAGCATACTCCCAAGTTCATCTTGTTTCAATCTGCCTGCAGCCTGGGATCAACCACTTTTTCAAGGAGTCCTGAAAAATATTAAAATCATGATTCAAACTCCATTTGGAAACCAAGGTATTATAATAATTGATAATAATATGTATCAATAATTGGCACGCCTCTATTTATGATGTGACATAAAGACCTGATTTCTTTTCAGTCTCAAGATATCAGCAGAAATCCATGCATTAAATGTGATTATTGCCATTTTGCTGATGAGAAAACAGGCTAAGAAGAAAAGCAAGGCATTGCTTTAGATCTTACACTAGTAAAAAGAGCTAGAATTATTGCAGAAGTCATTCAAGCTGTAAAACTTGACTCCTCTCATCTTGTACATACTAAAACAAAATGTTAGAACTCCTGTTATCAGTTCTCTGGCCGCCCAATGTTTAACAAGAGTGAGAGGCAGAGTAAAATAGTTCTATTGAAACCAGAGTTTGTCCATCCTCTCTTCATGAAAAAAGGTGCATTTTTGAGCAAGACATGTTTTATCTTCATCTGGGATAAAAAGCCATGAAAACTGAGTTTAAGTTTGAAATTAGAAAACAATCAGAAGGAATATACTTGAATCACAAGAGAAATATTTTTGATGACAGAGTGCACCTAAACACATATTGTAAATTAGATATTTTTATACTGGTGTTAATGAGAGGCAGAGCAGAGGGAGGTGAGGCATGTATGATCCTTTCCCACTTTTTGAGAACTCCATTAACCTACAACCTATTAGAGTTGGTAAATTCATGCAAAAAGGAAAGTTCCTTGGACTACAGTAAGTTTTTCTTACCCATTTTCCTTTGATTGAGTAACAGATGACAGTTTATAATAGAATAACAGGCTATGGTAACATGCAAAAACATCATAAAATATTTATATATTTCCAACTCCTGGTTGCATGTCAGAGGTATTTAAAAATGACTAAATGAGGCATTTATAGCTTTGTGCAATCACATTTACAGCAATAATATTAAAGCTTTCAAAAGGTTGAAAATGGAAACAATTGCAATCTTAGTTTCTTTATGTACATAATCTACTTCAGTAAAGAATCATCTCGAATACATGTGTGCTTGCTTAAGATCAGTTTCTGAGTAAAAGGACACTGAAGGCATGCTAGAAGACCAGACTGATTTAGGAGTACTCAAGAAATGAAAGGGAACTTTTTACAGTGTGACAAACAAATAATAGGGTTTCCATTGGTATAAATTAACCTCCAAGACTCATTTCAGAGTTAAATGTATGACTTTGGTAAACTCCAGAACTTTCCAACTTTTCCTTACATGATCTTAAAACCAGCAGCCAACAAGAGTAAGAGGAGGCACCTGACAATGAGTAGTTATTAGATAAATCTTTGTTTCATGACAGCATTTACTGAATCATGAGTGAATGAGGATATGAATAGACAAGGTGAAGCTCCTGCTTTTAATGTGCCTTGGAGGAGAGACAAACTGGACCTAGGATATAGATTACATATATATCTTGTGTAATAGAGCCATGAAGATCTACATTATGTAAATCTATATGTGTGCGTATTAAAGTTTAATACTGTAAATTAATATGTATATATATGTGTATGTACTCCTTAATATATACATAGTTTTATAAACATTGCATTTTTATATATTGTTATCCATTAACATTGATAGAGAATCATATATAATATTTATATTATTTATATATCACATATATAATAATATAAGAATTACAACACATTTATATAATCTATACAAATACATGTATATGGTCACCTATATATCAAAACTGATTGATAGCTCACATCTAGATACACAATTCTCTAAAAAAGTACCAATAAAAATTTTTTTAGTCCAGTACTAAAAAAATTAATACTGTTTCTATGCTTCCAGCAAAATGGAAAAGAACTGATAATTCAGGTTGGATTTGAGGAATTCTTAATTAGTATTTCTGGTTTGCCTAACACAATAGTCGCATGAGTTCCCACCTCCATGCTGAGCAGAGAGGTCCCTGCAAAGAAAGAGATGGACACTTATGCTTGAGTATTAACAGGGTTGTGGGTAGAGAGTGTTGCAGAGGAAATCAGAGGATTCTAGGAAAAAAAGTTATAGAAGCACCTCCTTTGGTTTAGAAAATACTTAATGAATTTTTGCCCTAGTTTGACAGGGGAGCAGAGTGAGATGTCAGGACTCCTAGGATAATCCCCAAGGAGCAGTGGTCTAAGAGGCTGTGGGAATGAGCCTAGGAAGAGAGAAGGGGGAGATGAAAGAAGAGGGTAGATGAACCAGATAATGGGAACCTGCCATTTGTGCTGGTGGGGAAGTGGTCAGGAGATAAGAACAGCTATAGCTTAAATTTAAATTCTTTATTGAATTTTATGGCAGTGTAATCTCTGGTTTCTTTTTACCCAAGTCTCGAATGAAGTCTACTTTATATCTGTAAGTGTTATGTTATGTCCGTAATAATAGGAACAGGAGCCAGAAACTAAAGGAACATAAAGACCAGCAATTCACAGAAATCTGGGAAGAATATTGGAGTAATGAGATGGGATTTTAACCCAAATTCAGCTATGTCTTAAGGGTTAGGGCGACTCTAGTTGACATTCATGTGGTGATAATAAAAATTTAAATAAAACATTCTGGATGTTTTAAGGATCCAGACCACTAGGAAACTACAATGTGAATATTTCACTATTCTTCTGCATTCCTTATGTCTTGAGGTGGATAATATTCATTGAACTGTTTAGAGTTAGAAAGGGTTGACATAAAAAAGGATAAATTGACAGAGAAAAGAATTTTTTTTTTTAAACTGTATCTGAATGACTGGAACTTCTTTCTCTGATATTTCAATGGAAACTAGAAAGCATACTACTTAGTATTCAGACTAGGAAATTAAATTAAAAACAGAATACAAAATGTAGTTAGGTTAGTTAAATGATTTCTGCAAAGTGTAAATGAAAGGCAGAAATATGAAAAAAGAGAATTTGTATTGGGCAAGAGGTTTTTGTTGTTGTTTGTTGTTGTTGTTGGTATGTTAGTCACCATACAGTACATTAGTTTTTTAAAGACCTTAGGTTGAACCCATCCATAATGGTTGATGGAAATAAATTTTACTTATGTAGTAAACATCAGGATCATTGAAGGACTTATCTTCTCATCCTGTGGTAGGTGCTAAATATGCAACTGTGAACTAGGCATAGCATGTGGCTTCACAAAGCTCATCCTTGAATGGCAGAAATGTACCAAATGGTAGCTCTCGTAACAGAAGTGGAGAATGCAGGCTTAGTGGTGTTCTGGCTTAGAAGATAGGCTTTGGGAACAAAAAGACCCATTACTCTCTCTTAGTGAGTCTGTACTAATTATTTCCTTGTTCTAAGGCTCAGTTTCCACACCTGTTAAAAGGAAGGTAATGTTACCTCCTTGATAAAATAAAACAGAAAGAGGGTGAAGGTATCAAGTTTAGGGGTTTGGTTTTTGTAATAGGAAAATGATCAGAGATATATTGGGTTTTGCATGAAGAAACAAGATAATACATGGAAAGTGTTTACCATAGTCTAACATATTTAAGTACTCAACATTTTTATATGATGATAATGACATTCTGGATGATCCTTGGGATGGAGGTGGTACCTAAAGCAGGCTTAGATAACCAAGAAAGACCTATATAAAAAAGTGACTCATAAATGAAGACTTTCAAAGTCAGTTTTCAGTAAGAAGTCATTAAATCACATTTATGATGGAGGTATGTGGGTATTCAGATAGAATTATCAATACGCTAAGAAAAAAAAAGTAGTCCATGTTGTACTATTTCCTTCTCAAAAGATGACTGATAAATCATGCAAAATATTTGGCCACTAAGAAGATGGATTACAAAACAAACAAACAAACAAACAAAAAAAACAAAAATAAAAACAAAAAAAAGTATAAAATGAAGTTCAGATCGGGAAATCTTCTAATCGCCTGATTGATAGTCTTGACTCATTCATTCACTCATTCATTCAAACATATGTTAGATCATAGGTTATATAATATAGATCATAGGTTATAATAGAGTAGAATATAGATAATAGGTTATAATAGTCTAAACTCTCATCTGAGAACTTAGATGGAAATATTCACACTTTGGTGTATTAGTTAAACATGTATAATCCAAAAGAAGAAAAATTCCTATTCCTAAAGTACTTATAGCACTATGACAGTGGAAGCAGCTAAAAACTGGAAGCATTCTAATGGTAAGACAAAGTTAAGGAAAAAGTAGTTCAGTAACCTACTAAAAAGTTTTGCAGCCAAATAATTATTATTCAATCGCTCTTTAAGCCAATGATATCATGGACACCTATAATGTGCCAAACATGGTGTTCAGAGTTAAAGATATAATAATGGTTGAGATAGATATAGTCCCTACTCCAAAGAGTTTACAGTTTACTATCAGATACAAATTGATGTTGAACAAATAATAACACAGAGAAATATTTATTTTGGGTGTCAGTAAGTTTTATTAAGAAAATAGGTCAGATGTAAAATGTAAAAACAAGGAATGACCTAATTTGCAGAGAAACAATTAATGAAGGCATTTATAAAAATGGTTAGGAGTAGAACACAGGAAAGGTGTGATAGGGCATTATAATGTCAGAAGATGAAAAGTGACTTATGAATTGAGTTTATG
This sequence comes from Mustela erminea, assembly GCF_009829155.1. Lineage (NCBI taxonomy): Eukaryota > Metazoa > Chordata > Mammalia > Carnivora > Mustelidae > Mustela > Mustela erminea. Next base: position 82,496,600 of record NC_045628.1, read on the forward strand.
TGGTGAGAGGCAAAACTGTGCCCTGCTGTGATTTCAATGTTGGACCAGAGAAATGCCAACATTTATGGATCCGAATATGTGTCAGACACCCAACTTGAGTCTTTTACATTTATTCTTTTATTTATTTGTTCTCTCATTTGACTTTTAAATAATGTAGTGATTCATGTTCACTAAATAGCTTAAGTAACTTGTTTAACATCACATAATAAAAGGTACTACCAGGATTTCAACCAAGATCATGTGACTCAAAGCTTTCAGTCTTGATAAATCTGCTAAAGGTCTTTACAAGTTTAGACAAAAATATGAAGATAATTTTATTTATTGGGGGAGCAGGATTACAGCCTATATACTTTAATTTTGTTGTTCTTGATGATGTTTTAATATTTTGGCAAGAAATAACAGTTTTGGCTAATTAACATTTGCACTTCTCTACATTAACTAAAAGGAATTCCTGTCACACCAAAACAACAACCAAAAATTTAATAGAAGTACTTTATTTCTTAGATTATGGACATTGGGGAGGGTATGTGCTTTGGTGAGTGCTGTGAAGTGTGTAAACCTGTTGATTCACAGACCTGTACCCCTGGGGATAAAAATATATGTTTATAAAAAATTAAAAATTAAAAAAAAATGGGGGGCGAAAGATTTAAAATTTGTTAAATGCTTCATTTGTCTGCAATATGAAAACTGCAGTAAGAAGTGAACATACTGTTAAGTCAGTTTCTGTGAATTAAAAAAAAAAAAAAGAAGTACTTTATTTCTTAGAAAAATCTTTTTAAAGATTATTTGTATTTATTTTTCTGTGTTCTTTATATCATCTTTTTAAAAAAAATTTATTTTTTTTAAATTTCTTTTCAGTGTGCCAGAATTCATTGTTTATGTACCACACCCAGTGTCCACGCAATACGTGCCCTCCATAATACCCACCACCAGGCTCACCCAACCTCCCACCTCCACCCCTCCAAAACCCTCAGGTAGTTTTTCAGAGTCCATAGTCTCTTACGATTTGTCTCCCCCTCCAATTTCCCCCAACACCCTTCTGCTCTCCATCTTCCTATGTCCTCCATGTTATTTCTTATCCTCCACAAATAAGCGAAACCATATGATAATTGACTCTTTCTGCTTGACTTATTTCACTCAGCTTAATCTCTTCCAGTCCCTTCCATGTTGCTACAAAAGTTGGGTATTCATCCTTTCTGATGGAGGCATAATACTCCATAGTGTATATGGACCACATCTTCCTCATCCGTCTGTTGAAGGGCATCTTGGTTCTTTGCACAGAAGTGTTTCACTTTATCAGAGTAATAATATACACACATGATAATATAATATGCAATGTACATTAGAGTAGTAATATTCAGATGACACTATTGGAGTGATAATTAAAAACACAACTGTCTAAGACAAATGATGGTCCTCTCCTCATCCTCCAAATTTTGATCTATTTATTCATATCTTTCAGCTGTTACTAATTTAATATGCCACCACATTCCCAAATAAAATGTTTGAACAGCTATTTCTTGATTTTTAACTTTTAGAGACATCTATTACTTACCTATTATTAAGGTTGAGAATGAATCTATTTCATACAGTCCTATCTACACATAAACTCACATAAACTATCCCCTTCCATTCTCCTGATAAACTGAGGGCACCTCTTTTGGTAAATCGATAATCAGAGTATACAATAATATGATTATGCAAATATTTCTAACAATTGCAATATTGCTAACATAGTACATTATGATTACACCACTCTGCTTGTACCACTTTTACACAATAACAACAAAAGAACAACCCTTGTTTGTTGGTTACATCTGACATAGAATATCACATTTCTATGCTTTGAAATATGCTATGCAAGTAATACAATGGCTTTAAAAGTAACTCTTATAGATATCTACTATTGGTGTTTTAAAAAATTAGTCTTAGATTTTCCTTCACTTGAGTGAACATCCAGTTGTTACAACCTTCATTTTTTAATTTCTGTTAAAGATGTGATTAATGTTCATGCTGTCCCCATCCAAGTCTACTTTGAATTAAACTTTATCTCACATTTGTGTGTATTTGATATCCCTTGCATTTCAATAAAAATGTGTTGAAGTTAAATCTCATTTTTCACAAAGTTATCTAAGATATTCATTCTTATTTTATAATCTAAGATCACTTGGAAATTTCTTTCACAAAATAAGCATTGGTAAGTTGAGATAAAAATGTGCACATTGAAAAGCTAGATCACTATAGACAAGTGGTATGCTCAATATTTCTCCCAACTGGACCCTGATTGTGAACTGACAGTAGGTGGAATAACAAACTCTGAAGACTTTTTTTCACAGAAACATCTGCAACCAATCACGTAAAAGACAAAATGACAGGGACATTTAGTGATAGGGTTGTTTCTTTGCCAGCATTTTACTTAGAAAGATCTTTCAAGATCCCACTTAGAAATAAAAACAGCACAATGAGTATACCGTTTCTGTGAGATGTAACACCCGGGTACTCTAAGCTATGTGAGGAATGTACTGAAGTATCTGCTTGAAATCTGGGGCCATTATCAGACTATCCAGAGCTACCGACACTGTTGCTTGATCTCTTCTCTCAGCCTTTCCCACCCACGAAAATTCTTTGCATTGCTTGTGTATTGAATTTGCTAGTATTGAATTTACATCAAGTTGGTAATTTATGAAGTGAAAAAGCCAGCCTCTGCTCTGGATCTGATTCCTCCTTGCATTTATTCATTTTATTTTAGGCTTCATGCCTGCCTTTTTCTGCTTCTCTCCTAGTTTCCCACACTCTGTCTTTCAATTGTTTTTAGAACTTGGAGGGAGAATCCTGAAAGGTATGATCATCAGTAAAGGCTTTTGACCAAACACACAAACCAAGATGGAATTTAATATTTGGAATTGATGTCTGTGTTCCCTGTCTTTATGCATGGTGATGGTATTTTTATTTACATGTTCTATGATTCACGTGCCTGAAAAATGATTACGTGCAAGACTAATGTCCTCTTTTATTGTTTTGCATAATGGCAAAATTGGACTTGAGATTAACACTACTTGAAAATAGAAAGCCAGCATACTGCTTATAGGACATTAACAAAACATGGTAAAAAGAAACAAAAGGGTGTTTTTTAGAGTGTAATCAGTAAGTTTGATTACTGAAGGCAGCCTGCATCTTACTGGTTTTAATTGAAATTCATATTCATTTTAAGTTAATTATGTCATCTCTGACTGAGTGTATGAGTGTAGAAGTCCTCTATGTACTCAACCTATAAAATTCAGATGACTACAGTCTCTTCCCTTTATTATTATTGAACATTTTATGGAGATAAAAGTTCTGAAAAATATTGTTGCCCTGTTTGTGATCCGGGTACACTTAGAGGACACTCTTCTTTGTAGTTGTCCTTAGTTCTCAACACCTGTGATTCACAAGGTCACTCAATAGTTTCAGTACTTAGATGTGCTGAGAGTGTCTTTGGCGCACAAACTCTGTGGGAGGACAGCTATTTGATTCTACTGCCATATTGCCACAACACATTAGGTAACAACTTTCATGTTCAAATATATTTTGAACATCTATAATGGGATTAAAAAATATAAAGGGAAAATTTCAGCGATAAAACAGCCTCTGGTATAACAAGTATTGTGTGTATACACACACACACACACACACATTACATGTGTCAAAATATATATTATTTATTATTACATTATTGTATATTACATATGACACTTAATTTTATATATAGTTGAATCATTTTATCTTATGTATACCATTTATATATATGGAAGGAAGACACTTAAAAGATTTTTCCTGTATAAAGAAAATCTCTCAGGGAAAAAACAATGTGAGAAGAGAATAGCTATTAAGATCTTGAGGTAAACCAAAAGTACAATATCACAGGTGGAACAGAATCTTCAGAAAGAAGATAGCTAAAGAAAATTTTGATGAGGAAGTCTATTTTTCAATCTCTGATTACTGTTGCAGTACTTGTATGTATGTCTGTGAATGTGTATATATGTGTGCAGAAAGAGAAATGCATAAACATTTAGCATCATATTGATATTATTTTCCAATTGCAAAGACTGCTGTATAAAATAGGAGCTTTTTACTTAATTTTTTTCCATTTAGTTATATTGAATTTTAAATGATAATGATATTAAACTGTGTAAGAGAGAAAAATTTCCTGTTTCCGACATACTTTGATTTTTCCTAACTCCAATATACACATTTAAATGTATTTTTTCCAGTGTTTAATGACTGAACATTCCTTACCAGGGCTGGGACAAAGGTGAGAGACTTATGTAAGGCAAAATATTGAAGGACCAAAGAAGTCAGGAATAAAAATTTTCCTTTTTGTCTTAGACTCCAATATGACTTTGTATTACACTGTTTCTTAATTTAAGTACACTTTAATATTTTGTTTATTATTTATCCCATTCATCTCATTTAAAATATTGCTTTAAAATATTACTGATTTTGATTCAAACTTTTTTATTTGTCTTAAATTTTGAGCCCCAAGTAAGGTCTTTATTTGTCCAAGTTTTATTCCTCAAAAGATAAATGTTTTATAAGAAAATACAGTGACATCTCAGTTAGCTCAACTAATGGGGAAATGGTTTGTTCAGATGATATATTTTCTTTTTAGCTGCGCATGCATTTGCTGGACAATATTACCTGTTAGAAATGGGATTTATGACACCCCCTTCCAAATTGGTAAAGGGATCTTTAGCCATGGAACACTTGTTCATGTGTGCAAAGTTTTATGGATTGATCTCTCAGTCTTGTACTTTAAAAAATATTTTCCTAACCACAAAATTTTAATCTAGTAACCAGATGTTAACCACAATGTCAGTGTTTTTGAAAAATACTACATTAAAAAATAAGTGCAGCAGAAGACTTTCAGTTTCAGCAGTAACATGTAAAAAGCTTGGAAATCATCACTCTCATCCTCACAAGAGGAAAGCTGAAAAAAAATGAAAATCAAAAGCTTTTCTTGAACCCATTAGAGAATTGAATTTGCAGGGCCAACTGCCAGCCCCAAATCTGGAGATATAGGCAAAATCAGGGAAACACAGCCAAGATCAGCATACCCAGAGCAGAAATCACTGAAGGCATAAACAAGTAGGCACACTTAAATGGGATTTGATGAGTTGCTGGAGGCTGGGGTTGGACTTGACCAATAGTGAGGAACTCTTGGAGGCTTTAGCCTTAGTGGAGCCTCTATACTTCCATGGGTTTTATCTGAAAGGATCCCAGAAACCAAGAAAAATCATCTCATGTCTTTGGTATAAGGGAATACTATCTATTTTGAAATATGCCCACTGTTTTCTCTGTAATAAGAGCTTACTCTTTAATGAAAGAAGAGTCACCAGCATGTTTTCTCACATAGGTGGAAGGCAATTACCAACTCCAGACGACTTTAGACTTCCTGTTTCACCCAAGAAAGGGAGAGAGAGGAAGGTCAGAAATGGTCATGAAAAACAAAACTGAGGGACACAAAAAGACTGAAATTTAATCATAAAATTATAGAACGCCTCTACTCTCTAACTCCTTACTATTCCATTAACAGGATCCTGAGTAATTAGTGTATTCAGACTAAAACAACCATATAAAGTATTAGACTCTGTTTAATAAAGCTTCTTTATGAAAACTCAAAATTGATAGGAGAGACAAAAACACAGACAGAGGAAATTTTAGTTCCTGACACCTATAGCTATAGCAAATATAAACAATTTAAGACCTACCCAAATAAGTGTAAAACGTTTCCACAGTTCTTTCTGTTCAGTATACCATATTCAGCTTCTGACAAATAATTACAAGGTATCGCAAAGACAAAAAAGTCTGCAGAGACAAAGCAAATATCAGAATCTGAATTAAAAAATGGAAGAAATTTTGGAATACAAGTGAAGAGATGGTAACTCTAGTAAATAATCAAAAGGAAATGTTGTGAAGAAAAAACTCTGTAGCAGAGAATGCCTGAGGGGCCCAAGGTAGAAGCACGATGGTGGAAGAGTAACAGACTGAAATACCATTAGGTCGCAGGAGTTCAGCTAGATAGTTATCAAACCATGCCAAACACCTACAAACTCAACAGGAGATACAAGAGCAGAAGAGGAGCAATTCTAGGAACAAAAAATCAACCACTTTCTGGAAGGTAGGATGTGCAGAGAAGTGAATCTGCAGCTATGGGAAGATAGAGTGTGGGAGGAGGGGCTGACTCCTGGCAAGCGGTGGAGCAGTGGAGCACAAAATCAGAACTTTTTGAAGTCTCTTCCACTGAGGGACATCAATCCAGAGGCTAAGTGGGGATGGAGGCCTCACAGGGACAGTGTGGTCTCAGGACCAACAGGGTCACAGAAAGACCGAGGGATCCTGAGTGTTAGAAAGCTGTCAGGTATTGGAGCAGGGAAACCAGCTAAAGAGACAGAGCCGAATAGTGAGCTTTCAGCTCGGGTTACCTTAAACTGTGATCCAAGGCAGAGTCAGACCACTGCTCTTCAAGTAAGGACACCACAAGGGGCAAATCTGGAAAGACTCCCCCTTCTTCCTCCCCTGGAAGGAGTGGCGCAGGGGTGCACAGCAGGAATCTGCTGGGTTTGAAGACTCCAAATGGGGCTGTGTGCCAGAAATAGAAATGCTCAGTCACAGGCCGGGTGAGCATGGTGTGTGGCTGGAGACCAGGCCGACAGGAGTGATTGACTACTTTTTTCTGAGGGTGCACTGGGGAATGGGGCCCTGGGCTCTCAGCTCCTATAGGGTCAGAGATTTTGAGGTGAATATTTTCATTCCTGTCCTCCAGGGCTCTATGGAAAGTGTTCAGGGAACAAAAGCTACCAAGAGCAAAATGCAGCAGATTATTTAGTCAGGCCCCTGGCAAGGGTAGTGCATTTCCACCTTGGGCAAAGACATTTCAGAATCACTGCAACAGGCCTGTCCCCAGAAGATCAGCAAGAACTTTGAGCCAAGACCAAGTTCACTGATCAATGAGAACTGTGGAACTCCAGAGCTAGGGGAAAGCAATGCCTACAATTCATGACTTTTCCCCCATGATCTTTTAGTCTTGCAAAGTTAATTTTTTTTAATTTTATTTTTTCTTATTCTATCTTTAACTTTTCCTCTTTCCTCTTTTAACATTTTAAAACTATTTTATCTTAACAATACTGTTTTTTTAAAAAAATCTTTTTAAATTTTCATTGTTATAGTCATATTTTATCCCTTCATTGTATTTAACTTTATTTTTTGTATACATATACACTTTTTTCTTTAAAATTTTGGGTTACAATTTATTCCAATAGATCAAAATATACCCTGAATCTAGCACATGGCTTCGTTTTGGTGTCCAGTCTGATCACATTCTCTTCTCTTTTCATTTTTCTTTTTTTCAACCAACTAATCTAATCGATTCCTTTTTTAGAATATTTTTTAAAATTTTCATATTCCATTTTCCATCCCTTCATCATGTTTACACATGTATATGTGTAAATATATATATACATATATATGTGTAAATATATATATACATATATATATGTATATATATATATATATATATATATATTTCTTTAAAGTTTTGGGAGATAATTTCTTCTATGAGACAAGAATACACACATAATCAAGTGGGTGGCTTTGTTCTATTCACGAGTCTCATATATTTGTGTGTGTGTGTGTGTGTTCCCCCCCATTGTCCCCCTGGTTTCGGATCTCTTCTGATTTGATTAGCATCTATTTTTGTGGAGCCTTTGCCACCCTTCCAGTATTTTATTCTCTCATTCATATGTTCTTAACTGGATAAAATGACAAAGCAGAAAAACTCACCACAAAAACAAACAAACAAACAAACAACAACAACAAAAAAAACAAAACAGGAGACAGTATCAACAGCTAGGGACCTAATCAATACAGACATTGGTAATATGTCAGAACTAGAGTTCAGAATGATGATTTTCAAGCTGTTAGCTGGCTGGGCTTGAAAAAAGCATGGCAGATATCAGAGAATCCATTTCTGGTGTAATAAAAACCCTTTCTGGGGAAATAAAAGAACTAAAATCTGACTAAATTGAAATAAAAAAGCTATTAATGAGGTGCAATAAAAAACGGAGGCTCTTACTGCTAGGATAAGTGAGGCAGAAGAGAGAATTAGTGATATAGAAGACCAAATGATTGAGAATAAAGAAGCTGAGCAAAAGAGAGACAAATAACTACTGGAGCATGATGGAAGAATTAGAGAGTTAAGTGATACCATAAGATGAAACAGTATTAGAATAATGGGAATTCCAGAAGAAAAAGAAAAAGAGAGGGGGGCAGAAGGTGTATTGGAGAAAATTTTAAAAGAGAATTTCCCTATTATGGCAAAAGGAACAAACATCAAAATCCAAGAGGTGTAGAAAACCCCTCTCAAAATCAATAAAAATAGGTCCACACCCCATCATCTAATAGTAAAACTGACAAGTTTTAGTGACCAAGGGAAAATTATGAAAGAAGCTAGGGACAAGAAGTCTATAATATAAAATGGTAGAAAGATTAGATTGGCAGCAGACTTATCCATAGAGACCTGGCAGGCCATAAAGAACTGGCATGATATATTCATAGCACTAAACAAGAAAAATATGTAGCTAAGAATACTATGTCCAGCTAAGTAATCATTGAAGATAGAAGGAGAGATAAAAAGCTTCCAGGACAAACAAAGATTAAAAGATTTTGCAAACACCAAACCAACACTACAGGAAATATTGAAAAGGGTCTTCTAAGCAAAGAGACAGCCTAAAACTAGTAGACCAGAAAGGAACAGAGACAATATACAGTAACAGTCACCTTGCAGGCAATCCAATGGCACTAAATTCATCTCTCAATAGTTACCCTGAATGTAAATGGGCTGAATCCCCATCAAAAGACACAGGGTGTCAGAATGGATACAAAAATAAGACCCATTATTATGCTGTCTACAAGAAACTCATTTTAGAACCAAAGACACCTCCAGATTCAAAGTGAGGGGGTGGGAAACAATTTACCATGCTAATAGATACCAAAAGAAAGCTGGAGTGGCAATCCTTATATCAGTTAAATTATATTTTAGGCCAAAGATTATAAATAGAGTTAAGAAAGGACAATATATCATAGTTAAAGGGTCAGTCCGACAAGAAGAGCTAAAAATTTTAAAAACCTATGCCCCTAACATGGGAGAAGCCAATTATATAAACCAATTAATAACAAAATCAAAGAAACTCATCAACAATAATACAATAGTAGTAGGTGACTTTAACATCTCCCTCACTGAAATGGACAGATCATCCAAGCAAAAGATTGACAAGGAAACAAAGGCTTTAAATGACACAGTGGACCAAATGGACATCACAGATATATTCAGAAGATTCCATCCCAAAGTAACAGAATACACATTCTTCTCTAGTGCACATGGAACATTCTCCAGAAGAGATCACATTCTGGGTCACAAATCAGGTCTCAACTTATACCAAAATATTGGGATAATTCTCTGCATATTTTCACACTACAATACTCTGAAGCTAGAACTCAATCACAAGAGGAAGATTGGAAAGAACTCAAATACATGGAGGCTAAAGAGCATCCTACTAAAGAATGAATGGGTCAACCAGAAAATTAAAGAAGAATTGGAAAAATTCATGGAAACCAATGAAAATGAAAACACAACTGTTAAAATCTTTGGGACAGAGCAAAGCAGTTCTGAGAGGTAAGTATATAGTAATACAAGCATTTCTCAAGAAAAAAGAAAGGCCTCAAGTATACAACCTAACCCTATACCTAAAGGAGCTGGAGAAAGAACAGCAAAGAAAACCTAAACCCAGAACAGAAATAATAAAGACCAGGACAGAAATCAATGAAATAGAAAAGAAAAGAACAGTAGAATAAATCAAGGAAGGTAGGAGATGGTTCTTTGAAAGAATTAATAAGATTGATAAATTCCTGTCCAGACTTACCAAAAAGAAAAGAGAAAGGACCCAAATAAATAAAATCATGAATGAAAGAAGAGATCACAACCAACACCAAAGAAATACAATTATAAGAACATATTATGAGCAACTGTACACCAGCAAATTTGACAATCTGGAAGAAATGGATTCATTTTTAAAGATATATAAACTACCAAAACTGGAACAGGATAAAATAAAAAACCTGAACAAACCCATAACCAGTAAGGAGATTGAAGCAGTCCTCAAAAATCTCCCAACAAACAATACCCCAGGGCCAGATGGCTTCCCAGGGGCATTCTACAAAAATTTAAAGAAGAAATAATACTTATCCTCCAGAAGCTGTTCCAAAAAAATGGAAATGGAAGGAAGACTTCAAAACTCATTTAATAAGGCGAGCACTACTTGATACCAAAACCAAAGACCCCATCAAAAAGGAGAATTACAGACCAATATTATTGATGAACATGGATGGAAAAATTCTCATCAAAATAATAGCCAATAGACCCAACAGTACAATAAAAGGATCATTAACCACTACCAACTGGGATTTATTCCTGGGCTGCAAGGTTGGTTCAACATCTGCGAATCAATCAATGTGATATAATACATTAATTTAAAAAAAGAACATATGATACATTCAATGGATGCTGAAAAAGCATTTGAAAAAGTACAACATCCTTTCATGATCAAAACTCTTCAAACTGTAGAGATAGAGGGTACACACCTCAATATCATCAAAGCCATCTATGAAAAACCCACAGAGAATATCATTCTCAATGGAGAAAAAGTGAGAACTTTTCCCCTAAGATAAGGAACATGGCAGGGATGTCCATTATTACCAGTGCTGTTCAACATAGTACTAGAAGTCCTAGCCTTGGCAATCAGACAACAACAAAAAAAATTAAAGGCATCCAAATCACCAAAGAAGTCAAACTATCACTCTTTGCAGATGATATGATACTTTATGTGGAAAACCCAAAAGACTCCACTCTAAATCTGCTAGAACTTGTACAGGAATTCAGCAAAGTGTCAGGATGTAAAATCAAAGCACAAAAGTCAGTTGCATTTCTATACACCAAAAACAAGATAGAAGAAAGAGAAATTAAGGAGTCAATCCCTTTTATAATTTCACCCAAAACGATAAGAAACATAGCAATAAACTGAACCAAAGAGGCAAAGAATGTGTACTCAGAAAACTACAAAGTACTCATGAAAGAAATGAAGACACAAAGAAGTGGAAAAGAGTTCCATGCTCCTGGATTGGAAGAAAAAATATTGTGAAAATGTCTATGCTACCTAAAGGAATCTACATGTTTAATGCAATCCCTATCAAAGTACCATCTGTTGTTTTCAAAGAAGTGGAACAAATAATCCTAAAATTTATATGGAACCAGAAAAGACCTCGAATAGCCAGAGGAATGTTTAAAAAGAAAGCCAAAGTTGGTGGCATCACAATTCCAGATCTTAAGCTCTATTACAAAGCTGTCATCATCAAGACAGTATAGTACTGGCATAAAAACAGACATGTAGATCAATGAAACAGAGTAGAAAGCCCAGAAATAGACCCTCAACTCTATGATCAACTAATCTTTGACAAAGCAGGAAAGAATGTCCGGTGGAAAAAAGACAGTCTCTTCAACAAATGGTGTTGGGAAAATTGGAGAGCCACATGCAGACGAGTGAAACGGAACCATTTCATTACACCACACACGAAAATGGACTCAAAACGGATGAGAGAACTCAATGCGAGACAGGAATCTATCAAAATACTTCAGCAGAACACAGGCAGGAACCTCTTCAACCTCAGCCGCAGCAACTTCTTCCTAGAAACGTTGCCAAGGGAAGCAAGAACAAAAATGAACTATTGAGACTTCATCAAGATCAAAATCTTCTGCACAGCAAAGGAAACTGTCAACAAAACCCAAAGACAACTGACAGAATGGGAGGAGATATTTGCAAACAACATATCAGATAAAGGGCTAGTATCCAAAATCTATAAATAACTTATCAAATTCAACACCCAAAGAACAAATAATCCAATCACGAAATGGACAGAAGACAGGAACAGACATTTCTGCAAAGAAGACATCCAGATGGCCAATAGACACATGAAAACGTGCTCCACATCACTCAGCATCAGGGAAATACAAATCAAAACCACAGTGAGATACCACCTCACACCAATCAGAATGGCTAAAATTAATAAGTCAGGAATCAAGAAGATGTAGGCGAGGATATGGAGAAAGGGGAACCCTCTTGCACTGTTGGTGGGAATGTAAGCTGGTGCAGCCACTCTGGAAAACAGCATGGAGGTTCTTCAAAAAGTTGAAACTAGAGCTACCCTATGACCCAGCAATCACACTACTGGGTATTTACCCAAAAGATACAAATGTAGTGATTTGAAGAGGCATGTGCACTCCAATGTTTATAGCAGCAATGTCCACAATAGCCAAACCATGGAAAGAACCTAGATGTCCATCAACAGGTGAATGGATAAAGAAGAAGTGGTATATATATATATACAATGGCATATTATGCAGCCATCAAAAGAAATAAAATCTTACCATTTGTGATGACATGGATGGAACTAGAGGGTATTAGGTTGATCGAAATAAGTCAATCGGAGAAAGATAATTATCATATGATCTCCCTGGTATGAGGCAGGGAGATCTAATTTGAATATTAGATAAATTAAGAATAAAATAAAAACTTTACTTCACCTCATTTCTTCTTCAAAGTTTTCTTTCTTCTTCTTCTTCTTCTTCATTTTTTATTTTTTTAATTTTTTTAAAGATTTTATTTATTTATTTGACAGACAGATCAGAAGTAGGTGGAGAGGCAGGCAGAGAGAGGAGGAAGTAGGCTCCCTGCTGAGCAGAGAGCCCGATGCGGGGCCCAATCCCAGGACCCTGGGATCATGACCTGAGCCAAAGTCAGAGGCTTTAACCCACTTAGCCACCCAGGCGTCACCCTCTTTTTTTTTTTCATTTTTTAATGTAGATTCAAGCTTCTGACCTATAACACTTCCCTTCTGTGTTAAGAACTTTTTCTTAACGTTTCTTGCAGCAGGTCTGCTGGTGATGAATTTTCTTAGTTATTTGTCTGAGGAAGTACTTACTTTTCCTTCATTTTTGAAGATTAATTTCTCTTTATATAGACTTCAACGCTAATGGATTTTTTTTCCTTTCAATATTTCAAATATACCATTCCATTTTCTTGCTTACATGGTTTCTGATGGGAAACATGTTATAATATTTATCCTTTTCTTCTACAAATAATATGTTTTCTCCTTTGATATATTTCAAGATTTTCTCTTTGTGTTCAGTTTTCTGTAGTTTGAATATGATGTGAATAGGTGCAGGTATTTTAGTATTTATTCTGCATGCTGTTCTCTGAGTTTCCTCAATCTATTCTTTGATGTCTGGCACAATTTTGGAAAATCCTTGACTGTTTTTATATCAAATATTTTCTTTCTTTCTTTCTTTCTTTCTTTCTTTCTTTCTCTCTTTCTTTCTTTCTTTCTTTCTTTCTTTCTTTCTTTCTTTTCTTTCAGTATTGCAATTATGTGTATATATGACACTTTTTGAAAATATCCCACTTCTTTGGATATCATTTTCTCATTCTCTTTTACTATTATTTTTTTTTTAAGATTTTATTTATTTATCAGAGAGAGAGGTGGGGAGAGAGTAAGCACAGGCAGACGGAGTGGCAGGCAGAGGCAGAGGGAGAAGCAGGCTCTCTGCTGAGCAAGGAGCCCGACGTGGGACTCGATCCCAGGACGCTGGGATCATGACCTGAGCCGAAGGCAGCTGCTTAACCAACTGAGCCACCCAGGCGTCCCTTACTATTATGTTTTAATTCTCTTTTCTATTTGTATTTCAGTTTCAAGAGTTTATAATGACATTACTTCAAGTTCACTAATATTTCCTCAGCCATGTATTGATGGGCCCCTCAGGCATTCTCTTTCTTTTTATTTAATTTCTTTTATTAACATATAATGTACTATTTGTCCCAGGGGTACAGGTCTGTAAATCATCAGGCTTACACATTTCACAGCACTCACCATAGCACATACCCTCCTCAGTGTCCATAATCCACCCACCCTATCCCTTCCCCCCATCCCCCAGCAACCCTCAGTTTGTTTTGTGAGATTAAGAGTCTCTAATGGTTTGTCTCTTCCCAACCCCATCTTGTTTCATTTTTTCCTTCCCAACCTCCTAAACCCACTGCTCTGCCTCTCAAATTCCTCATCTCAGAGAGATCATATGATAATTGTGTTTCTCCAATTGACTTATTTCGCTCAGCATAATACCCTCTAGTTCCATCCACATCATTGCAAATGGCAAGTTATCATTTCTTTGGAAGTCTGCATGTTCCATTGTATATATATACCACTTCTTCTTTATCCATTCACCTGTTGATGGACATCTAGGTTCTTTCCATGGTTTGGCTTTGTAATAGAACTTGAAGTCCGGAATTGTGATGCCACCAACTTTGGCTTTCTCTTTAAACATTCATCTGGCTATTCGAGGTCTTCTCTGGTTCCATATAAATTTTAGAATTATTTGTTCCATTTCTTTGAAAAAGATGGATGGTACTTTGATAGGAATTGCATTATATGTGTAGATTGCTTTAGGTAGCATAGACATTTTCACAATATTTATTCTTCCAATCCAGGAGCATGGAACATTTTTCCATTTCTTTGTGTCTTCCTCAATTTTTTTCATGAGTACTTTATAGTTTTCTGAGTATAGATTCTGTGTCTCTTTGGTTCGGTTTATTCCTAGGTATCTTATGGTTTTGGGTACAATTGTAAATGGGATTGACTCCTTAATTTCTCTTTCTTCTGTCTTATTGTTGGTGTAGAGAAATGCAACTGATTTCTGTGCATTGATTTTATATCCTGACACTTTACTGAATTCCTGAACAAGTTCTAGCAGTTTTGGAGTGGAGTCTTTTGGGTTTTCCACATATAGTATCATATCATCTGCGAAGAGTGATAATTTGACTTCTTCTTTGCCGATTTGGATGCCTTGAATTTCCTTTTGTTGTCTGATTGCTGAGGCTAGGACCTCTAGTACTATGTTGAAAAGCAGTGGTGATAATGGACATCCCTGCTGTGTTCCTGACCTTAGTGGAAAAGCTTTCCGTTTTTCTCCATTGAGAATGATATTTGCGGTGGGTCTTTCATAGATGGCTTTGAGGATATTGAGGTATGTGCCCTCTATCCCTACACTTTGAAGAGTTTTGATCAGGAAGGGATGCTGTACTTTGTCAAATGCTTTTTCAGCATCTATTGAGAGTATCGTATGGTTCTTGTTCTTTCTTTTATTGATGTGTTGTATCACATTGACTGATTTGCAGATGTTGAACCAACCTTGCAGCCCTGGAATAAATCCCACTAAGTCGTGGTGAATAATCCTTTTAATGTACTGTTGAATCCTATTGGCTAGTATTTTGGTGAGAATTTTCGCATCTGTGTTCAGCAAGGATATTGGTCTATAGCTCTCTTTTTTGATGAGATCCTTGTCTGGTTTTGGGATCAAGGTGATGCTGGCCTCATAAAATGAGTTTGGAAGTTTTCCTTCCATTTCTATTTTTTGGAACAGTTTCAGGAGAATAGGAATTAGTTCTTCTTTAAATGTTTGGTAGAATTCCCCCAGGAAGCCGTCTGGCCCTGGGCTTTTGTTTGTTTGGAGATTTTTAATGACTGTTTCAATCTCCTTACTGGTTATGGGTCTGTTCAGGCTTTCTATTTCTTCCTGGTTCAGTTGTGGTAGTTTATATGTTTCTAGGAATGCATCCTTTCTTCCAGATTGTCAAATTTGTTGGCGTAGAGTTGCTCATAGTATGTTCTTATAATTGTTTGTATTTCTTTGGTGTTAGTTGTGATCTCTCCTCTTTCATTCATGATTTTATTTATTTGGGTCCTTTCTCTTTTCTTTTTGATAAGTCGGGCCAGGGGTTTATCAATTTTATTAATTCTTTCAAAGAACCAGCTCCTAGTTTCGTTGATTTGTTCTATTGTTTTTTGGGTTTCTATTTCATTAATTTCTGCTCTGATCTTTATGATTCTCTTCTCCTGCTGGGCTTAGGGTTTCTTTCTTGTTCTTTCTCCAGCTCCTTTAGGTGTAGGGTTAGGTTGTGTACCTGAGACCTTTCTTGTTTCTTGAGAAAGGCTTGTACCACTATATATTTTCCTCTCAGGACTGCCTTTGTTGTGTCCCACAGATTTTGAACCATTGTATTTTCATTATCATTTGTTTCCATGATTTTTTTCAATTCTTCTTTTATTTCCTGGTTGACTCATTCATTCTTTAGAAGGATGCTGTTTAGTCTCCATGTATTTGGGTTCTTTCCAAACTTCCTCTTGTGGTTGAGTTCTAGCTTTAGAGCATTGTGGTCTGAAAATATGCAGGGAATGATCCCAATCTTTTGATACCAGTTGAGTCCTGATTTAGGACCGAGGATGTGATCTATTCTGGAGAATGTTCCATGTGCACTAGAGAAGAATGTGTATTCTGTTGCTTTGGGATGAAATGTTCTGAATATATCTGTGATGTCCATCTGGTCCAGTGTGTCGTTTAAGGCCTTTATTTCCTTGCTGATCTTTTGCTTGGATGATCTGTCCATTTCAGTGAGGGGAGTGTTAAAGTCCCCTACTATCATTGTATTATTGTTGATGTGTTTCTTTGATTTTGTTATTAATTGGTTTATATAGTTGGCTGCTCCCACGTTGGGGGCATAGATATTTAAAATTGTTAGATCTTCTTGTTGGACAGACCCTTTGAGTATGATATAGTGTCCTTCCTCATCTCTTATTATAGTCTTTGGCTTAAAATCTAATTGATCTGATATAAGGATTGCCACTCCTGCTTTCTTCTGATGTCCATTAGCATGGTAAATTCTTTTCCACCCCCTCACTTTAAATCTGGAGGTGTCTTCGGGCTTAAAATGAGTTTCTTGGAGGCAACATATAGATGGGTTTTGTTTTTTTATCCATTCTGACACCCTGTGTCTTTTGACAGGGGCATTTAGCCCATTAACATTCAGGGTAACTATTGAGAGATATGAATTTAGTGCCATTGTATTGCCTGCAAGGTGACTGTTACTGTATATGGTCTCTGTTCCTTTCTGATCTACCACTCGTAGGCTCTCTCTATTCTTAGAGGGACCCCTTTCAATATTTCCTGTAGAGCTGGTTTGGTGTTCGCAAATTCTTTCAGTTTTTGTTTGTCCTGGAAGCTTTTAATCTCTCCTTCTATTTTCAATGATAGCCTCGCTAGATATAGTATTCTTGGCTGCATGTTTTTCTCGTTTAGTGCTCTGAAAATATCATGCCAGCTCTTTCTGACCTGCCAGATCTCTGTGGATAAGTCAGCTGCCAATCTAATATTTTTACCATTGTATGTTACAGACTTCTTTTCCCGGGCTGCTTTCAGGATTTTCTCTTTGTCACTGAGACTTGTAAATTTTACTATTAGGTGGCGGGGTGTGGGCCTATTCTTATTGATTTTGAGGGGCGTTCTCTAAGCCTCCTGAATTTTGATGCTC
This sequence comes from Mustela erminea, assembly GCF_009829155.1. Classification (NCBI taxonomy): domain Eukaryota; kingdom Metazoa; phylum Chordata; class Mammalia; order Carnivora; family Mustelidae; genus Mustela; species Mustela erminea. The sequence goes on from NC_045628.1 coordinate 82,514,104, forward strand.
GTTCCCTTTGCCATATTGGGGAAATTCTCCCCAATAATTCTCTCCAGTATACCTTCTGCTCCCCTCTCTCTTCTTCTTCTGGAATCCCAATTATTCTAATGTTGTTTCGTCTTATGGTGTCACTTATCTCTCGAATTCTCCCCTCGTGGTCCAGTAGCTGTTTGTCCCTCTTTTTCTCAGCTTCTTTATTCTCTGTCATTTGGTCTTCTATATCACTAATTCTTTCTTCTGCCTCATTTATCCTAGCAGTAAGAGTCTCATTTTTGATTGCACCTCATTAATAACTTTTTTTATTTCAACTTGGTTAGATTTTAGTTCTTTTATTTCTCCAGAAAGGGCTTTTATATCTCCTGAAAGCGTTTCTCTAATATCTTCCATGCCTTTTTCGAGCCTGGCTAGAACCTTGAGAATTGTCATTCTGAACTCTAGATCTGACATATTACCAATGTCTCTATTGATTAGGTCCCTAGCCTTTGGTACTGACTCTTGTTCTTTTTTGTTTGTGGTGAATTTTTCCGTCTTGTCATTTTGTCCAGATAAGAGTATATGAAGGAGCAAGTAAAATACTAAAAGGGTGGCAACAACCCCAGGAAAATATGCTTTAACCAAATCAGAAGAGATCCCAAATCGTGAGGGGGGAGAAAGGGGATAAAAAGAGGTTCAAAAAGGAAGAAAGAAAAAAAAAAAGAAAAAAAGAAGAAAAGAATTTAAAACAAAGAAAACAAATAAAGAAAAATATAAAAAAGAAAAAATATGTATATTAGATAAACTAGTTAAAAAACGTTAAAAAAGAAAAGGTAAAAGTTAAAAAAAAATTTTTACCAGAAGGCGAGAAAAAAAAAAAATGAAAAAGAAAAAAATTAAATTAACTGCAAGACTAAAAAAAATCACAGGGATTAAGCCATGAGTTCCGTACTTTGCTTTCTCCTCCTCTGGAATTCTGCTGCTCTCCTTGGTATTGAAACCGCACTCCTTGGTAGGTGAACTTGGTCTTGGCTGGATTTCTTGTTGATCTTCTGGGGGAGGGGCCTGGTGTAGTGATTCTCAAGTGTCTTTGCCCCACGCGGAATTGCACCGCCCTTACCAGGGACCCGGGCTGAGTAATCCGCTGGGGTTGGCTTTCAGGAGCTTTTGTTCCCAGGAGCTTTTGTTCCCTGAGCGCTTTCCGTAGAGTTCCGGAAGACGGGAATACAAATGGCGGCCTCCTGGTCTCTGGCCGGGAAGAGCCAAGAGCCTAGGGCCCCACTTCTCAGTGTGCCCTCAGAGAACAGCGCCCAGTTACTCCCGTCTGCCTGACCTCCGGCCTCGCTCCGAGCTCACCAAGCCTGTGGCTGGTTCAAGGTAACAACGAGCTGTGAGCTTACTGTCGTCTCTGTCTCTGTAGCCGGCTTTCCCGTTCCAATACCCGCAAGCTCTGCGACACTCAGACACCCCCGATCCTTCTGTGACCCTGCGGGACCTGAGGCCACGCTGACCCCGCGTGGGCTTCACACCCGTTTAGACTCTGGAGCGATGTCCCTCAGCGGGACAGACTTTTAAAAGTCCTGATTTTGTGCACCGTTGCTCTGCCGCTTGCCGGGAGCCGGCCCCTCCCCCCGGGGTCTATCTTCCCGTCGCTTTGGATTCACGTCTCCGCCAGTCCTACCTTTCAGAAAGTGGTTGTTTTTCTGTTTCCAGAATTGCTGTTCTTCTTCTCTTCGATCTGCCGATGGATTTTCAGGTGTTTGCAATCTTTAGATAAGCTATCTAACTGATCTCCTGCTAGCTGATGTAGTCTCAGCCTGCCTCTTCTCCACCATCTTGACTCCTCCCCTATACGTTGTTTATAAGAAACACCTTTTTAATAAGGAGACACAGGTGAGAAGATGTGGAAAAATATGTATCATACTAACACTAAGAAAAAGAAAGCTGACAAAGCCATACTAAATTCAGACAAAACAGACTTCAGCAGAAGGAAAATTATCAGGGTAAAAGAGAAGCATTGCATAATGATTTTTAAAAAGTCAATTCTCCAAAAAGATAACAGTCCTTAATATGCATGTACCTAACAAGTGAGAATCAAAATATGTAAGACAGAATATGGTAGAGCTCAGGAAAAACAGACAAATCTACTCTTATATCTGGAGCATGTAACAATTTTCTTTCATTATTGATATATAAAGCAGACAGAAAATCAGCAAGTGTGCAGTAGACCTGGATAGCACTATAATCAACTTAACCTTCAATTGACATTGATAGAACTTTTCATCTAACAACAACACAGATTCCTCTCAAGCTTATATGGAAAGTGCACCAAGATAGATCCCATTCTGGGCCATAACAACACCTGATCTAAAAGGATTGAAATCATACAAAGAACATTCTCTGACCAGATTAATATTAAATTAGAAATCAATAACAGAAACATAGTTGGAAAATAGCCAAATATATGGATATTAAAATAACACATTTCTAAGTAATGTATGGGTAAAGAAGTCTCAAGAAAGCTTTTTGAAAAATATTTGAACTATATAAAATGTAAAATACAACTTAACAAAATTTGTGGGATGCAGCTAGAGCATTGCTTAGAGGAAAGTTTGCAGCATGAAATACATTTATTAGAAAAGAAGAAAAATCGGGACACCTGGGTGGCTCAGTCAGTGAAGTGTCTACCTTCCGTTCAGGTCATGATCCCAGGGTCCTAGAATCAAGTTCTGCACCGGGCTCGTTGTTCAGCAGGTTACGTACTTCTCCCTCTGCCTACCACTTCCCTTGTTTGTGCTCTCTCTCACTCTCTCTTTTGCTGACAGATAAATAAATAAAATCTTTAGAAAAATGAAAAGAAGAAAGACCTAAAAATCAATAAGCAAAGCTTCCACCTTAAGGAATTCGGAGAAAACAAATTATACATAGAGAAAGTATTTAAAAAGAAATAATAAAAATAAGAGAAAGAAACTTTATTGTAGAAGATAAATGTAGAAAATTCTAAAGATTGATTAAAATAAAAAACTTTCTGGAGTTAATATGCAATTATAGTAAAGTTGCAATATATAAGTTGATATACAAATGTAAATTGTTTTCCTATAACCAACACTGAACTATTGGAACTTGAATTTAAAAACAATAGACTCTCCCTCCAGATACTTAGACGTGAATCTAAGAAAATTTGTTCAACATCTATATGAGGCAAACTATAAAAGAAATTAAAGAAGATCTAAATAAATAGGGAGAAATTTCATGCTTATATATATGAAGACTCAGTACTATTAAGATGTCAGTTCTTCCCAACTTGATCTACAGATTCAACATAACCAAACTATTCACAAGTTACTTCATGGACATCAACAAACTTAATCTAAAGTTTATAACAATAGACAAAATACCAAAAATAGTTAACTCAATATTGAAGAATGAAGTAGGGTGACTGGCACTATCAAATTCAAATATTACTATAAAATATAAGTAATTGAGATAGTGTAGTGGTGAAAGAGTAGATATATAGATCAATGGACCAGAATAGAAAGCCCATAAGTAGACACTGATAAATATAGTCACTGATACTTGACCAAAAAGCAAAGCAAGAGAAATGATAACGCTCTCAACAATGGCATTGGTACATTTATATTTAAAAAAGAAATTACTCTAGACATAATACTCAAACTTCCACAGAATTGAACTCAAAATGGATCATAGGGCAGAATGCAAATTTCAAAACTATAAACCTTGTAGAAGAAAATGCAGGAGAAAATCTGGGTGACTTTGGGCATGGTGATGACTCTCTGGCTACCCCACCAAAAGCATGATCAGGACAGAAAAGAATGATAAGTTGATATTTATTAAAACTAAAGTTTTCTGGTCTGTTAAAGACAATGCTAAGAGAATTGTAAAAAGATCAGGAACTGTCTAACCTGGGAGAAAGTATTTGTGAAACCCTTATCTGATAAAGGACTTGTATTCAAAATATGCAAAAAAAAAAAAACCTTAAAATTTAACAGGAAGAACAAAAACCACATTTTTTTAAAAGTATCTAAACAGGCACTTCACTCAAGAAAATATACATATAGAAAACAATTATCCAACAACATATTCAAAATCATTTGTCATTAAGGAATTGCAAATTCAAGCAATGAGATACTACTGCACACCTATTAAAATAGATTAAAAAAAACCCCAAAAACCTGACAATAGCAAATCCTGGTGAGGATGCAGAGTAATAACGCATATTCACTGCCTAGGGGAATACAAATGGCACAACCACTTTGAAAGATCATTTTATATTTTTTACAAAGCTAAACATAGTCTTACCACATAATCCAGCAATCTTGTTCTTAGGTATTTACCAACAAATTAGATAACTTACATTTACATGAAAACCTACACATAAATTTTTAAATTGTCAAAAATTTGAAGCACAAAGATGCCTTCCATAGTGTGTGAATAAATAACCCATAGTATATCCATATAATGGGATATTACTTAGTGCTAAGAAGAATTCCTGAAGCTGCTATTCCTATTATACTGGAACTGAATGACTGAGTAAATCAATGGAGGATAATGAAAACCAGATTTCTCACCATTGAAGTGGGAGTTACACATAAGCAATGATCAATTTGTTATGGACAAATTGGAGGCATCAGTAAAAGCTCATATTTAGCTGCAGAAATATTTGTAAATATGTCTATATACATGAGTTAGCAGTATCATACCATATCAAGGGGACATACTATCAATATAACTTATTACTTTTGATCTTGACCTTGGTTGTCTGGCTTACATAGTGTCTATCAGGATTTCTCCATTAGAAGTTATTTTTGTTCCCCTTTCTGTATTGTATGCTTTGGAAGTTAAGTCACTACACATAACCCAGAGAGCCCAAGGAGACATGACACCTAAATGTAAACGTGGTTTCCTGAATGAAATCCTGGAACAAAAAAGGTATTAAGTTAAAACTAAGAAAATACAAATAAACTATGTATTTTATTTATTTAAAATGAATCCATTTTGGTTCCTTGATTGTAATAAATGTATCACACTAATGAGGTATAATACTAGAGGAAACAGTGCAGGATATATGGGAGCTGTGTACTATTTTGTCAATTTTTCTCTAACTCTAAGACTATTCAACAAAGAGAGACTATTTAAAAACACCAGAAGGCTGTCTTACAAAAAATAAATAGGTAAATAAAAATGAAAATGAAAGGAAAAGAAACATGAGAAAGAAAAAAGAGAAACAAGAACATCAATGCCCTCTTGAATTTGGGTAAGTGGAATAAACGAGAGGAATATATAACACCTTTTTTTCATAATGGAAGCAGAAAGTTTCAGAAGTTAATTGGAAATGTCAGACAATTGTAAAAATGTTTAATTTTTAAAGAAGAAATAAGATGGCTCCAGAATGCACTCAAATCTAACACAATATAATGTCTGCAAATAACTTAAAATATTTAATAGAAAATGCAAGCAAGTTCTTTAGATCAAGCCAGTATATATCTATTCTTCCTAAATATATTAATTTTAGTGATACTTATTAGTTCAAAAGGGTAATTTCTATGCACTGAAAGTACAGGATATAGCTGAAATCTAGAAGTGCTTCATCAATTCTTGCCAAATAGCAGATAAATAGGTAAAACTAAATTTTAATGCACCCAATATGCAAGTTGTCATAGATGCTAGGGTATTAGTTGTATGGGATTAGTATTAACTGTCATTAGTCCTCTTGTAGCTATAAAGCAAGCTTTCAAACTGAGTCTTGAAACTTTGTACTTTATTTGACATCATTATACCAACTTCTTCTGAATGCCATTTTTCCAAGATAGAAGATATTGAGAACAACAAAATAAATTACTTTATGGTGGGGTTTTATTTGAAGGAGAAAAGCAAGATTACCTTACATTTTAGTATACATAGGTAATTATATTTTAAAAAAATTCCCAACTAAAAGTATTTAACTTGAATATAGCTGGCCACAACAAAACTTAAGTGACATGAAAGATCTTGCCCTGCTTACACAAGGATGCTGTATGACATGCTAATGTTTGGGAGCCAGAAACCAAAGGGGAAAGAAATTGGTAAATTTGTTAAAGGGCTTCAGTAAGAAAGTATTCTGCTATTTATAAAGACCTATAAATATATTTTAAAATGTGTGCATTTTAATATAATAGGTACAGTTAACACTTTCAAAGTCTTAAGCACATATTTGGGTTGTGGGCAGAGAAATACAATGTTATATTTCCTTGAAAGAAAAAATATACTTTTGTGGTTCACTGAGAGCTCTTAGAGATGTATAGTGAACACGAGCTGAGCATTATTTGTTCAGCTATGAAAGTAGGAGTTGAGGAAATGATGGTTACCCATGTTCCTAACCCCTTTAATTTAATACAGAGAGGTAAGAAGCAGGTCCTGAAATTGATCAGTAAGACACATATGGCATTTGTTTTATTCAAAAGCTAAATCATGTTTTCTATGATGAGAGTTTATCTTAGAATTTGAAATCATACATTTCAGAGTTTCTAGGTTCTTCCTTTCCTTTCCATCAGCCACACACTAAATACTTTATTACTTATCTGGCAAAATATTATTGTGCCCCTTCGAGCAGTGGTCCATATGGCAAGACATGGTACCCATTTCAAAGCTGTGTCTTAGGCACTGTAGCAGAGAGCAAAGACACAAGTGCTTAAAATCAAATTTAGAAAAAAAATGGTTAAGATGACAAATTTTATATTATGTATATTTTTAGCACAATTTTTAAAAATATCTAATGTGGAAGTCTAAAAGTGCAATGTTGGTTAGTATAAAAAAGTGAAAACACATTATTTTCTTTCTGTTTACTTTAACACATATTCATTATGTACCTTTTAAAATACACTATTTTGTGTCACTCTTTCTACCTCACTGGGCTTCAGTTTATTCATTCTCAAAACAAGCTTTTGTGTAAGGTAATTTCTAAAACCCCGTATAGCCCTATTGTTTTTTGATTCACAGATAACGTATTTTTTTCCAAGATAATGTGAGCCACATTGTCTTTTTTTTAAGAGAGGGAAGACTTTTTTTTTTAATATTCACTTTTCAACAATTTGAACTTTTGTTACTATATATTTCTATACTTAGAGCACTTTTATTATATGAAATTAGAACTTTCACAGATTTTGAAACAATCCCCCTTAAACAGCTTGATGTTTAGCAGACAATATAGTTCAACGAAAGTGCAGTTTCCTTATTTGTATATCAAATTGAAATTTTTCAATTAATCAGAAATTATATTGTATTTTACTTTAATACAAAAATATATAGAGTGCAACGCTAAGAGTGCAAGTCCTAGTGGGAAACAAATCACCTCAGCAATATCACTGAAGCAAAAGTAGACATCTTTAGGTTTGTCAGAAGCAAAAATACTCATTAGTAGTTGGAAACTTATTGAAAATAAGGCAGTGGCTCAATGTTCAATTGAAGGAATAAAATTCACATCTGTACAAGAAAATCTACAACTCTGTCATTGTATACCATAAATAAAAGGAAAGAGGCTAATGTACAGATTTTTCAAATGCATTTTAGCTCCCTAGGAATAGAACCCCTTTTTTAACTTTCAATCCTAAAGTTCAAATTTCTCACATCTGGTTCAAGATAAATTTCTAGGAATGTGTTATTTAACAAAGCACAGCACTGATCTGACAAACACAATATTTCTCAGTTTAAAAGACATACAAATATGATGGTGTTTTATACTTTTATCTGATCTCTCACCATTTTAATTTTCTACTTATCAGTTAAAGATGCATTCACCGCATATAGTAGATATGCACATGGGAGCTTATTCATGAATTAGTTACTAAAAGTCACCCTATTCTCAAGCTAATGTGATAGGGAATAAAGGTTAAATGTACAGTCAGCACCAATAAATGCCTGCAAATACAATCGCAAATGTATGAGAATGCAAGCAATGCTATTGAAATGGAAAGAGGGGGAGTTATTTGAGGAAATGTATCCAAATTTCAGTGCAGCAGGAGAATACAGGGAAGAGAGCACATTAGGGAAAGACCCGGAGACTTAGCTGGGATGGTAAAATCTAGTTAAAGTGGGATGCTTACTTAGGAGTAGAGAGAGATAAGTAAAGTTGATAGCCTCAGTAGACATGTGATGAAAATGTTAAACCATTGATAAACAAACAAGTTTATAAACCAGGATGTTAATTAACAATTGGATGAAGACTTCAGCAGTGCAAAATCTGTTAAATTTCCTTTCTGATTCTTTTAGAGACATCTTGAGTTTCACATTGCCACACATCTGCTGTGATCACACTTCTGCATGGGCTGTCTCAGTAGCCATTCAAAATACCAACAAGAGTCAAATTATGGAAAGAATCCAATATCCATCGACTGATGAGTGGATAAAGAAGATGTGGTATATATATACAATGGACTATTACTCTGTCATCAAGAAGAATAAAATCTTGTTTTTGCAATGACATGGATGGAGCTATAAGGTATTGTGCCAAGCAAAATTAGTCAGAGAAAGACAAATACCATATGATTTCATTCATATCTGGAATTTAAAAAACAAAACAGATGAACAGATGGGAGTGGGGAAAAAAGAGAGATAGAAACAAACCATAAGAGACTCTTTTTTTTTTTTCTAAGATTTTATTTATTTATTTGACAGAGAGAGAGATTACAAGTAGGCAGAGAGGGAAGCAGAGAGAGAGGGGGAAGCAGGCTCCCCACTGAGCAGAGAGCCTGATGCAGAGCTCGATCCCAGGACCTGAGATCATGACCTGAGCCGAAGGCAGAGGCTTAACCCACTAAGCCACCCAGGTGCCCCCAAACCGTAAGAGACTCTTAACAATAGAGAGCGAACAGGATTGATAGAGAGAGGTGGGTGGGAGATGGACTAGATGGGTAATGGGTATTAAAAAGGGTGCTTGCTGTGTTGAGTACTGGGTGTTTTATGTAAGTGATGAATCACTGAATTCTACTCCTGAAACCAATATTGCACTGTATGTTAACTAAGTAGAATTTCTTTTTTTTTTTTAATTGTGTTATGTTAGCCATCATACAGTACATCATTAGTTTTTGATGTAGTGTTCCATGATTCATTGTTTGCATATAACACTCAGTGTTCCATGCAATCTGTGCCCTCCTTAACACCCACCACCAGGCTCACCCATCTCTCCACACTCCTCCCTTCTAAAACTCTCCGTTTGTTTCCCAGAGCCTATAGTCTCTCATGGTTCATCTTCCACTCCAATCTCTCCTCCATTTTTCCCTTCTCCTAATGTCCATGCTATTCCTTATGTTCCACAAATAAGTGAAACCATATGAAAATTGACTTTCTCTGTTTGACTTATTTCACTTAGCGTAATCTTCTCCAGTCCTGCCCATGCTGATGCAAAAGTTGGGTATTCATCCTTTCTGATGGCTGAGTAGAATTTAAGTAAAATCTGAAAAAAAAAATGGCCTCTCTTCCAAAAATTTTCTTTCTTCAACCCAAAAGCATAACATTCATGGTGCTAATCTTCTGTTAATAAACCTTCAGTGTTTCCCTAAAACAGACTTTATAATCTTAGGAATACGGAACCTCTCTTCAAGTAACTCAGGAGCGTCTTCATTTGTGTCCCAATTTCCTAGGTTCAGTTTTATGTTCCTAAAACCTTCTATAGACATTTGCTGGTTTACCTTGTTCTTCTTTCCACTTGGAATAATGCTTCATATTTAATATTAACACTGAGAATGTTTATTTAGTCTTTCCTGGTACATTTGATTATCAAAGTACAATTGATTCTTCTTTGAGACCTATCAAAAGTACATCTCTTTTCTGACACTCTCTCAATCATTCTATCCATAAGTCATCCTTTTGGTAACACTGAATTTACCCTCTGGATTTACATCCCAGCTGGATACAGCACCCTCCCACCCCCATCCCACGTGATACTAGGGATTCCTTAAGAACAGAAGCTAAGCCTTGTTAAAACTTGCATCCCTCACGTCAAGTGTGAAAAAATTAATCTCTTTCCAGGGAGGGAATAGTACTAACTGAATGAGTAAAATAACAAGGGATAAAGAAACTCCCTATCAAGATTGGAGAATGGTAACATCAAAAACATCATTTTCTCCCACCACAATTTCATCTGTAGCCAGATCTACTTTGAAAGTGTATTTGTTCTTTCAACAGCTGAGATCAAAATGTTAAACTAGGTTGACTGTTAAAAATTTTCATCCATTTTATCATTTTCCCTGAATTTATTTTTCAAACATACTAATATTGACAGAAATCACTCACAATGCTTGGATTTTAATTTTTATCTCTAAAAATGTTTTCTATCAGAAAAAAAAAAGATTTTTAGGACATTATAAAATATCAGTATGTATTTCAACCATGAAAACTTTCTCGCCCTGTTAGTTTTTTTCTAGAATTTATGGTTGGTGAACTTGATTTAAGATCAAAGAGTTAAAAAAAAAATGACGTAAATCGCTCCAAGAGTAATATCATATCCAGACTAACCTGTCATTTTGGTTCCTTCACACATTTTTAAAAGAATCAAATGCACAATGTGGTTTGGAAAGAAAACTAGTGTAAATGTACATTCCAGGGAAAAATCTACCACAGTCTTATTTGTCCTTGCTGAATTATTTTCTTGTTTATTTATTGTCCAACAAATTTATAAAATTCTGAGAAACCATGTGTAATAAAGTATAATTATCAAGTAACATTCATTATGGAAAATATGGTGCATAATTTGAACATTTTGCAGATTCTAAGAAGATTATACTTCATGTTATTCATGCACTTAACTGTCTATGCTTTGTATAGTGATGATTTTGTCCATCATTCATTCAACGAATATAGAAAGGATCTTCTAAAAATTTTTCTTTTTCTCATACACACCTACAGTGTGCCTTGCACACACAAAATATCAGTAGGTGTTGCGTAACATGTAAGCTAAGGGACAGTGCAAACAAATATAACTTCAGTGAGTGACAACATGAAAAAGAGCCACTGTTACTAAGACTGGACCAGGGAGAAAATTTGTAGAATTTCTAGGTGCTTTTCCACTCCACCTGCATTTCATAAAAAATATATTATACAGAGTCGACACAAGGAACACCAGTCAGGAAGTGAAGGAAGCTGAGTGGAGAAGATGGTCTATATAGAAGGTTTACGATGAGTGGATGCTGATGAGCCAGATCTGGAAAGGGGAATTAATTGAAAGGAAATAAATGGCAAAAAGCCCAGAGACAATGGAAAGGAATACAAAGCAAAAGCAGGAGCCTAGAGTATTGACAATAGTACCTGTGGTTTAGGGGTGTGTGCCCTGCTCTTATTTCCATAGGTCCTATCATGTGGTATATTTGTAGGTATTCCTTACCGAATACTAGAAAATTCTCTAGACTAATTACCCACATTACTACCGGATTTGTGGGAGCAAGTTGATTTCCTAATTTGACAGGCAGATGGAAGTAAACAATTTGAGAAAAGACTGCAATTTTAAGACTGAGAATAATCATGAGGCTTCTTGAATTGTTTTAAAGCAGCTAAATACAAAGGCAGACTACGTAATGAAATGGGGACCCAGAAGTTTATGGCAGGTACACAAGATTCTTTCCTTTACCACCAGAGCTGGGCCAAACTTTAAGTTTTATATCATCAGTTCTATTTTAGAGTTTTCCATTTGGACCACATATTCTCCTATAATATTTATAGAAATTTCTTAAGGATGGCACTGAATAAATATCACTTTATAAGAGCTTGTCCTCTTTTAACTCTGTTTCATCTTAACTTCTTTCACTCTTAAATATATTGAAAGAATAAGCTAATATCTCTTTTGGTCCTTCAAAATATACTTAAAGTCCCTATGATTCTCCTAATCTATAAAGTGAGGATAGAAATAGTACCTGATCTACAGAATTGCTCTAAGGATTGTTAAACAAGGTAATACTGGCAAAAATACTTTAAAAATGTGTTAATATATAAACTCCATATATTTTACTTTTTATTGTAAACAAAATTAAATTTTAATTTATTTTTCATTCCTCCTTAGTTTGAATTATTACATTTTCTTTTTAAGTATATTAGAAAGTTGTAAGTAGATAGATATTCAATGTAAAATATTCATACATTACAGGGGTGCTTGGGTGGTCTGACAATTGATATTGGGTCAGGTCATGATCTCAAGGTTGTGAAATGGAGCCCTGGTCAAGCTCTGTTCTGGGTGTGGAGGCTGCTTAGGATTCTCTCTCTGTCCCTTCCACCCACCTCCTCTCTTCCTCTTTCAAAAAAAATTTTTTTTTTCACACATTACAAGTGAAATACACTCTGTTGGCCACCACCCTGTTCTGTCAATGGTGACCACTATCACACTCTAGTACTTGTATAACTTTCTTACATTTTTGACAAGGATAGCATATTATATGTCAGATTGGCTCTGCAATATCCGTTTTTTCTAATGCAAGTACGATTGATATTTGTTTAAGTCAGTCCATAAAGATCTAACTTATTCTCTTCTATTTTATATTATTCCATTGTATTATTTCCAATAAAATAACTTAATTACCAATTTCTCTATTAATGCTAAATTGTTTTTTATTTTGTTCCCCTATAAACAAAGCTGAAATACATAGGTGTGTGATTGCCAGTGATTATCTAGTATAGAAAAAAGAAAGAGAATTAAGAGAATTATTGATTTAGATAACATGCTTTTCAAACACTTTTAAATAAATAGTTCCAAATAACCCTTTAGGAATAACTTTATCAAACTACATCCCCTCAGGCAGTGTAGTAGCATACCAGTTTCCATTAATCTTCTCCAATATTTGACTTCATTAAACATGAATTTAGTAGTCTGGTGAGTAAAAAAAAAAGATAGCATTCTTAATTAAATTTTAAATGATCTTAGGGGCACCTGGGTAGCTCAATGGTTTAAAGGCTCTGCCTTAGGCTCAGGTCATGATCTCAGGGTCCTGGGATAGAGCTCCACATCGGGCGCTCTGCTCAGTGGGGAGACTGCTTCCCTCTTTCTCTGCCTGCCTCTCTGCCTACTTGTGATCTCTGTCTGTCAAATAAATAGATATACTCTTGCAAAAAAATGAATGATCTTTATTAATAGTGAGGTCATGAAGCCTTTAAAATGCTTACCAAATATTTGTATTTCTCTGTTGCCAAATATGCATTCCCAGGCTGCTGTTCCTTGGGCTTAGTAGTTTGAGGTTTCCTTATTGAGTTATAGATGCTATCTATATAATGTGGGCAATAAAACATTATTTTTTTCTTTTTATGTTACAAATTCCCTTTCACAAACTGTTTCTTAATTTTTTAATTCAGATTTTTTTTGTCTTTTAAAATTTTAATTTTGATGTCTTTGAAGTTATCAAAAAAACCTGTTTTCTAAAAATCAATATTATTGTGTTCTATTTTTCATGTTTTATTAATAACATCTTTCTACTTCTTGGATGTATTGACATTTTTCGGGTTTCTTTGTTTTAATATATAGTTCTACCTATATATAATAATATATATTATCTATTGTGAGTTAAGACTTGTGAAGGATGTAAGATCTATGTCTAGTTTTTGTTTTGTTTTGTTGTTTTTGACATATGGATGTCCAGTTGTTTCAGCACCGTATCTGAAGACTATCTTTGCTCCATTGTATTACCTTTGACCCTTTGTTAATAATCAGTTGACTCTATGAATGTGGATCTATTTCTGGACTCTCTATTCTGTTCCTCATCACTTTTCTCTTTTTCACTAAAATCACACTCTCTTAATTATTATAGTCATAGAAAGTCTATAAGCTAGGTAACGTCAGTCCTCCAACATTGTTGCTCTTATTCAATACAAGTTGGAAATTCTAGTTATTGTGCCTTTCCATACAAACTTTGGAATCAGTTTATCAATATCTAGAATATAAAAACTTCATGGAATTCTGTTTGAATTTATAGCTCAAGTTAAGAAGAATTGACATCTTTACAATATTGGGTTTTCTTATTCATAAACATGAAATATCTTTCCATTTATATATTCTCATATGCTATTGTTTCCATTAAAGTCCTTAACATATTAGTCATAGTTAAATCCATGTTCTGAATCCTTCATTCATGTCATATCTAAGTCTGGTTCTGATGCTTATTCTGTCTTCAAACTGTTTTCCTATGTAGTATGCTTTGTAACTTTTTGATGAAAGCCAGAGATGGGTACTTCCAATCCCTAGGTAAAAGAAACTACAAAAAAATAGATGCTTACTAGTAAGGTGGTAAGGGTCGGGGAGGTGAAAGGTTCTATATTCCTATGATTAGGTTCAAGTCTGTTAGTAATCTGTGCCTCTTGGATGTGAAATTCACAAAGGCTTCTCAGGTGGGGCAGGATGCCTAGATGCCAGTGAAGTTGAGTTTTTCCCTACTAGTATTACCCTAACTGACCTTCCCAGGTCAGTTAGGCCCTGATAAAACCTTAGGGCATTAGGTTTTGGTTAAATAATTTCCCTCAAGGGTAGACCTCTTTAAGAAAAACAGAATCCTCAGGCATGTTTATAAATTATTCTTTTTCCCTTTTCCCTGCTGGAAGCAAGAGGGGATCCTTGTCCTATCTTCACTCTTCAAACCTGGTAGAGCTCCAGGAGAAGACTCACAAGTGTGCCATCCCATGCCAAAAGTTTTTTAATGCACAGATTTTTCCAGACTGAGTCTCTGATAATTTTTTCAGTTATAATTCAGGTTTTCCTGCCTTGATACTGGTTCCTACAGAGATTTCTGCTTAGGGATTTTTGCTCCAGTCAAGTTGCGTCTGTCTCTGTATTTTGCCTCTTCTCTAACAATGAGGACAGTTTGCACTGTGACCTCATTTCTCCTATGGATCTAAAATGAGTTGAGTTTTCAGTGTGTTCAACTTTTTACTCATTATCAGGATGAAGTGGAGATTTCTAACCACCTTACATGCAAGACTGGATGCAAAGAATCTCCCAATTTGCTTTATAAGTTATATTTTTAACATCTAAAGACTCATGTCTGTCTGTTACATCTTAGTATATATTTCATGTTAACAATATTATTAATCCCTCTTTGTCCCTTTTAATATGCTCTATATTAAATTTTACCTTAATATTAAGAGTGCTATGTCTACATTTTCATTTTTTGTTTTCTTATATCCATTTTGTGAGTTATCTTATTTAGTTCTTTACCTACAGAGGTGGTGTAGCACATAAGTTAAAACTGTGGGCTGTTCAATCACACTAGCTCACTCCAAATCTGGATTCTTATAATTAATGGTTATATTATCTAGGTACAGTGGGACTACTGTCCCAACACATACCAAGATTAATGAAAGATTGTCATTTTTGAGAGAAACCTAGAAGAATAAATAGGTCTGCAGTAGGTTTTGGCTGCAGTTAAACAGCCCCTCCTTGGGCCCTATGACCTAACAGACTCTAAGGTGCTAGAGGTATTGTGGTAGGAGAAATTATCATGTAGAGTTTATGGAAGACAGCAAAAAGAGATTTATAATGTAGATCTTTGGGGTTTTTGAGCAAGACCACATAATGCCAAATAACACAGAGAATTAAATATCCTTTGGAAAACAGCTCCTCTCATCCTACTAGGTGGGTAGAAATGGAACAACTTAACCTAGAATATCAAGTGACCATGCAGTGGTCAGTGATGGATGTCCAAAATGAGCTGGGTCATGAGGCCTAACAGCAACAAGATGGCATAGTACATGCAATATTGTATATAAGCAGGGCCAGAGATAACAAAAAAACTGCATGAGCAGAGAAAATAGTTCCCCATGTATCCACCACTGCTACAACTAACACCTTTAGCTTTATGAGCTATCCCTTTTTTTTTTTTAAGATTTTATTTATTTATTTGACAGGGAGAAATCACAAGTAGATGGAGAGGCAGGCAGAGAGAGAGAGAGAGAGGGAAGCAGGCTCCCTGCCAAGCAGAGAGCCCGATGCAGGACTCGATCCCAGGACCCCGAGATCATGACCTGAGCCGAAGGCAGCGGCTTAACCCACTGAGCCACCCAGGCGCCCCTGAGCTATCCCTTTTGACTTGCTTGATAAAGAGTGAAAAGATCAAGATTTATTCATATAAGTATATAAGTGTAAGCTGAAGGATAGTGCTCAGGGGAAATCCTTAAATGGACAAAGTTTTGGGCACTACACTTTGTTACACCACTTTGTGTGGAAAGAAAAATGGCCTGAGGTAGGAATGTACATTGACTCATGGGAAATGCTCCATGTATTGGCCTTTTGGCCAGGGACCTAGAAGCTAGAAGACAAGGTGTTCTGGAGAAGCAGTGTGTATACAGACCTATGGAAGTAGGTTGGGGGTGTAAAGACTTTTGTATCATGTGTCAGCACCAATCAGTGAGCACCCACCATGGAGAAAGCACTAAACAAGGAAGTAGAAAAAAATGACTCAGTCAGTGTTGTTAGCACCTACCTTTGGCTACTCCAGATTTGGCACAATGAATTTAGGAGATAATTAGTCATGTTTTCTAGGCATGGAGGTCATGCCTAGAACCAAGCATTCGTTCCCACTCCCCAAGGCTGATCTATTATTGCTACTACCAAATGACCAAACTGCTAGCAACAGGAACAGAAACCAAACCTCCAGTATATAGTACCATCCTTTAAGGAAACTAACTAACCACCAGTTGCACAATTTGGTTACAGTAAATACTTCCCACTACAATGGAAACAGTGATTCACCCTGCCCAAAATCAGCACATACCAGAGGTGTAGATTTTCTTTTTCTGCCCACAGGATCTTGGCCAATAAACCTAGATGCCAGACTGTGCTTCAGGTTCTACAGACTGAATGTTTGTAGATCTCCCTCACCAAATTCAAATATTGAAGCCTAAATACCAATGTGATGGTATTTGGAGGTGGACCATTGGGAAGTGATTAGAGAATGAGGGTGGAACACCAATAAATAGAATTAGTGTCTTTATAAAGGAGATCCCAGAGGGATCCCTCCCTTCAGTACATGAGGATTCAGGGAGAAGACAGCTGTCTACCATTCAGGAAGCAGGCCCTTGACTGACACAGAATCAGTAGGCCCCTGCCAGATATGGATCGGTAGAATCAGTGGATCTTAGAGTTCTAATTTCCCAGAACTGTGAGGAATATATTGTTGTTGTTTACAAGACACCCAGTCTATGATATTTTGCTATTGGAGCCTGTGGTAAGACAAGAATCTATTTCCTGGGGAGACAAAACTAAGATATTTGGCAGAGTCTATTTCTTCATTTGTAAAGTGGGGACAATCAGAATTAGGCAGATACAAAATAGATAACAGATACTTGAAGGTAGAATAATGTCTAGTCAATAGGAGTTGATAAATATTGGTTCCTTTTCAGAAATGCACAGAAATGTTTGTTATTCATTTGTTTTCTATTTTTTTTAATTTTTTATTTTTTATAAATTGAATACTATGTTTTCTATTTTTTTAAGATCTTATTTATTTATTTACTTGAGAGAGAGTGAGAGAAAGAGCAGGAGAAGAGGGACAAACAGACTGTGCACCGAGCACAAGCCAGATGAACGGGTTGGTCTCAACCCTGAGATTATGACCTGAGCCAAAATCAATAGTCAGATGCTTAACTGAATGAGCCACCCAGGCACCCCTGTTTCTACTTTTTTATAAGTGATTTACCACATTCACATTTTTTAATGATGATTAATATATTTAGACATAATTCAGTGTAACCAGATAATAGGAACATGGAAAACTATAATGCCTATGTTGAACAATGCTTAGTACTTTCAATGCTTAGTACTGTGCTCAACTCTTTGTATACATAGATGAAAGGATCTAGCACATGTCGTCAAGAAAAATACATTCTGTAAGCCATTTGTATGTCTTCATTGGAGAAGTGTCTGTTCATGTCTTCTGCCCATATTCTGATGTGATTTTCTGTTTTGTATGTATTGAGTTGAGTTCTTTATAGATCCTGGATATCAGCCCTTTGTCTATATTGTCATTTGCGAATATCTTCTCCCATTCTGTGGGTTGTCTCTTTGTTTTGTTGACTGTTTCCTTTGTTGTGCAGAAGCTTTTGATCTTGATGAAGTCACAAAAATTCATTTTCACTTTTGTTTCCCTTGTCTTTGGAGACATATCTTGAAAGAAGTTGCTGTGGCCGATGTTGAAGAAGTTACTGCCCATGACCTCCTGTAGGATTCTGATGGATTCCTGCCTCATGTTGAGGTCTTTTATCCATTTCAAGTTTATCTTTGTGTATGGTGTGAGAGAATGGTCGAGTTTCATTCTTGTACATATAGCTGTCCAATTTTCCCAACACCATTTACTGCAGAGACTGTCTTTTTTTCCACTGTATATTTTTTTCCTGCTCTGTCGAAGATTATTTGACCATAGAGTTGAAGGTCCATATCTGGGCTCTCTACTCTGTTCCACTGGTCTATGTGTCTATTTTTATGCCAGTACCATGCTGTCTTGGTGATCACAGCTTTGTAGTAAAGCTTGAAATCAAGCAACGTGATGCCCCCAGTTTTGTTTTTCTTTTTCAACATTTCCTTAGCAATTTGGTGTCTCTTCTGATTCCATACAAATTTTAGGATTGTTTGCTCCAGCTCTTTGAAAAATGCCAGTGGAATTTTGATCAGAATGGCACTGAAAGTTTAGATTGCTCTAGGCAGTATAGACATTTTAACAATTTTTTTTTTCTTTCTGATCCATGAGCATAGAGAGGTCTTCCATCTTTTTGTGTCTTTTTCAATTTCTTTCATGAGTATTCTGTAGTTCCTCAGGTACAGATCCTTTACTTCTTTGGTTAGGTTTATTCCCCACTATCTTATGTTTCTTGGTGCTATAGTAAATGGAATCAATTCTCTAACTTCCCTTTCTGTATTTTCATTGTTAGTGTATAAGAAAGGAACTGATTTCTGTACATTGATTTTGTATCCTACCACAGTACTGAATTACTGAAGGGGTTCTAGTAGTTTGGGGGTGGAATGGCTAATAGACACATGAAAAAATGTTCATCATCACTAGCCACCAGGGAGATTCAAATCAAAACCGCATTGAGATACCACCTTACACTAGTTAGGATGGCCAAAATTAACAGGAGAGTAAACAACATGTGTTGGAGAGGACGTGGAGAAAGGGGAACCCTCTTACACTGTTGGTGGGAATGAAAGTTGGTGCAGCCGCTTTGGAAAACAGTGTGGAGATTCCTTAAGAAATTAAAAATATAGCTTCCCTATGACCCTGCAATTGAACTACTAGGTATTTACCCCAAAGATACAGATGTAGTGAAAAGAAGGGCCATCTGTATCGCAATGTTCATAGCAGCAATGGCCACAGTCACCAAACTGTGGAAAGAACTAAGATGCTCTTCAATAGATGAATGGATAGGAAAATGTGGTCAATATACACTATGGAGTATTATGTCTCCATCAGAAAGGATGAATACCCAACTTTTGTATCAACATGGATGGGACTGGAAGAGATTTTGCTGAGTGAAATAAGTCAAGCAGAGAGAGTCAATTATCATATGGTTTCACTTATTTGTGGAGCATAAGAAATAACATGGAGGACATAGGGAGTTGGAGAGGAGAAGGGAGTTGGGGGAAATTGGAGGGGGAGATGAACCATATGAGACTGTGGACTCTGAAAATCAATCTGAGAGTTTTGGAGGGGTGGTGGGTGGGAGGTTGGGAGAGCCTGGTGATGGGTATTATGGAGGGCATGTATTGCATGGAGCACTGGGTGTGGTGCACAAACAATAAATTCTGAAACACTGAAAAGAAATTTTAAAAACAAATAAAAATTAAACAAAAACAAACAAAAAATATATTCTACTTAACAGTGTTTCTTAAGTTTCTTCAACATGGAGCACTGTACAAAATATTCAACTTTCATAAACTAATATACATAAGCTATTACAAAAAATGCACTCCAATATTTTAAATTCATTGCATTCTTTTCTATTCTGCTTCATTTTTTTAATGTCCCACTACACAAGGCTTATGTGAGGTATGAATGGGTTATTATTCATAACTTGAAAACATTGATCCAAGTAAGAATATGATAAGCATTATAAGAGAAGTATAGGCAAAATTTTCTATGAAATCAGAAAATGACAAAATTATTGCCATCTGTGAGGTCAGAGTAGTCTCCATGAAAAGTGGCATAAGACCTTAGAAAATATCATTTAGGTTATAAAGACATAGAAGGGCAGTCATTCCAAGTGGACAGAACAGTGTAAGTAAAGACAGAAGGGCAGAAAAGCATGGCACATGCCTACATAATAGTACGATAATGCAGTGAGGTTGATAAAAAAGAGTTTAAGAAATCAATAAGGAAAAGTCTGGTGGAGTCAACTGGGCACTGAATGCCTGCTTAAGATTGGAATTACATTCCATAGACACCATTAAGCAGAGAAATGTTTAATCAGGCCACTGCTCTGAGAAGATTAATTTTGCAGTAATCTATAAAATGAGTAAAGGGCAAGTTTAAAGACTATGGAACTAGTCCAGTGGCCACTGCATTTTTCTTGTGAGAACCAACAGAGTGTTAACCCAGAGGGTTGTTTCCTGGCCTGGAACAAAATTCCTATGACAACCCACATGTAGTTTGGCTTTGCTTACCTCTCCAGCATTAGGAGGTGTTATTCCTCCACTGTACCCTATACTCCAGCCACACTGGACTTTCAGTGTCTTTGATGCTTCCAACTTTGTCCATATCATGATTTCACACATGTTTTTTCTTCTCCATAGACCATGCCATGTACTGCTCACCCATCTGTTTAGCGCCCACCATCCTTACGTGTCAGTTCAATATCAGTGCCTCATCATTAGTCCCATTCACAGATAAGAACACCAAGGCCTGGAGGGGTTTGTAACTTGCTCAAGGTCCACACAGCTAATAAATGGAAAGCTACCTTTAATATCCAGGAAGTCTGTTTACAGAGTGACATGAGACAGTTTCTTCTTGGACATACTTGGATTTTCAGGTGAAACGGATGTCTGCCAGAAGCAAAGTCTGCTCTCAACACTAGCCATATTTCCAGGGTCCACAGTCACTTCCTTTCTGTATTTCTTCTCCAGCGTCCTTTCTCTTTTCTGACTGGCAAATCCCCACTGTACCCTCTGAACAAAATTCTGGATGAAGTCAGGCAGAATGCATAGTTTCTCACCTATGTCTCTGTTGGGTTAGAGCCCACCCCCCCACTAGGTCATATGGACACATGGCCCTATGAGTGGTACAGTGTCAGCTAAAAACTGATATTGAGTAGAGTGGGCATGGGCCTGATATACTAAATACCCATTACACAGAATGGAAAACTATCCAGAGTCTCATAGCTAATATTTTATTCTTTTTTAAATCTTACCATAATTTTTATTTTTAATTGCATTATTTTTCTCTCTAACCTGCCATCTTCTTGAGTGTATTGCTAATTACCTTGTTTTTTCCATCATGCAGACCAGAAACCAGAAACTTACATAATAATCATTTTCCCTCACCTTCTTAAAGGTAAAACACAACTTCATGAAATAGATAAATGTTCTGAAGTGACGATGGCCAGCCCTTTCTTTCTCTACAGTAGACATATTGATTTCCTTTTGATTAAGTTTGCTTATATCTTTTATTATAAGCTTTCTATCATGCATGATAGGCTAAAAACATCCCATCTGGTTTCTTTTCTATATCCCCTCTCTCCCATTGGTTTTAGGACTAGAGAAATAATATGTACACAGAAACAGAGTCAGATTGTCAAGAGATTTTTATCAAGATAATCTAGTACTCTGGACTTGGAGCTGGACAGGCCTGTGTTAAAACTTGTCTCTTCTCTCTCTGATTCTGTGATCTGGAAGGCCAGATCACAGAAATGCCATGATGTTTTCCATCTTATGGTCATTTGTAAAATTTTGAATGGCCTGACAAATAGTTATTATTGAGTCATTAGCTAGAATGATTACTGAGTGATTATTTTGAATATTAAATGAGATAATATATTTAAAGCATCAAGGAAAATTCCTAATACAGATTCAGGACCAATTACATGGTACTTAGTACTATTAGTACTAACATTTTTATAAATAAAATAAATTAAATGTTATAGGTAAGAAACACACTATCCTTTGATAAATAAAGTATATGCTTGATTTACTTCTATATATTTTAAATTTACTAATTGTGGCCTTTGTGATGGTATGTTCCAAATATGGATCCTTGTTTTCAAAGTCCTCACATCATTTAAGAATTTTATTGGGTCTGATATATGTTTATCTATCTCATACAAAAATCACTTGAAAGATTAATAATGAGTCTATGTAGGTGAGACTACAATTTATATATTCAAGTATGAATTAAGAGAAAATAACAAAAGCAACCAAGCCTGGTTTTACTCCAGCTTTGGCATTTACTAGCTGACCTACATCAAGTCACTGAACTTCCTAGAGATGCAGTTTCCATTTCTGCACAATGAAGATAGTGATGAGACATGACTTTTTCTTTGGGATACCTGGACATTAGGTTATGACTGGGCTTCAAAGAGCCCATTAATCCTGAATTATATGTAGTATTTTGATATTTAGGCATGTGTGTAAAATGGGGAAGGGGAAAGTTCTATAGAAGTGTTACCCAACAGATGTATCAATAGATAGAGCCACATATGTAATTTTAAATTTGCTTGGAGACCTGGAAAACTAAAAATAAACTGTGACATTTACTTTAATTATATACTTTATTTAACTCAATATGACAAAAGTATTATTTTTTCAACATGAAATTGACACAATTATTAACTACAGATTTTATATTCTTTTAAATTTTATTTATTTTTTAAAGGCTTTATTTATTTATTTGAGAAAGAGAGACAGAGATAGGGAGAGAAAATATGAGAGAGGGGAAGAGGGAGAAGCAGACTCCCCACTGAGCAGGGAGCCCAATGCAGGACTCCATCCCAGGACCCTGAGATCATAAACTGAGCTGGAGACAGATGTTTAACTAACTGAGCCACTCAGGCACCCCAACAGATTTTACATTCTTTTTTGTTGTTGTTGTTATTGTTTAAGTCTTTGAAATCTGGGGTATGTTCCATATTTACAACATATCTCAATTGTGCTATATCTTCATTGGAAATACTTGGCCTGTAATTAGGTCATATGAAAAACAGATTCACATATTTAAGTTATTTCAGAGTTTTTTTCCATTAACTAGTTAAGTATTAATTTTTACTTTAAATATAAATTAATTATTATTAAACAAATTAAAAATTCAGTTCCTCAGCCATGCTATTGACATTTCAGTGCTCTGTGGGCACTTGTGGTTATTACCTACCTTTTTGTAAAGCACACTTTTTTAACTTTCAGCAGATTTAAAGAGATAGGTAACATCTTCCCTCCAAAAAAATACTGTGCAACATAAGCCACATCATACTGAATATTTCCCAAACAAGTTCGCTTTTCCAATTTGTGAAATAATTGTTTCATATTGAAAGGGCAGCTATATTCTTTTGGGAAAGTCAGCTTTATAGAGAGAGCTTACAAATGTAGAAATATATAAGGGCCCAGAGCCAGCAGTAGGCAAATAAAAGGGTCACTTTTCATAGCTCTCAGACATTTGATATCAAATTTCTAAAAATATCAAGAGACATAAGCATTTCAAAATAAACCAAAACTTTTAACAACAACAAATATAATTTAGAGGACTTATATAAAATTGACAACTATTTAATTATTTCCAAGATGTTAAAAGCAAAGATAATTGTTGAGATAATATCCTCATTGTTTTCAAAAGCAAAGGGTGATGTCTATGGAGCAAATGTCAGCTTACTATTACGATTACTATTACCAAATAGTAGTAAGAATTAGTAGTCAGTAAAAGGGTGGCTCATCCCTGGAAAGGTCTGCTGGAAAACTCATCTTGACTGTGACTTTTTTCTAAAACTTAATAATAGAAAAAATTACAACAGAAAAAGCACTTGAGGATATAAAATTTAAAGCATTATATTTCAATCTGTATATCTGGACCCATTAAAATGTTGGGAAAGCATCATGTTTGGTTTTAAAGAAAAGAAATAGACTAAGTGACTAGAATGGCAAGCATGTGAGAGAGAGAGAGAGAGAGAGAAGAAAAAAGAAAGGATTATTTTTCTTTCATGAAGTTCTTTTCTTTTTTAGTTTTAGTTGGTGTATACCTTTATTGGCTCATGTATGGGAGGTACTTTTTACTATAGACCCCTGTCATATTATTTAGAAAAACACTGGTCCAGAGAAAAGCACAACAAAAACCAATTTTCAAAAGACACATAATTTTCATCATTAGTACCAATAACAAATTGAAAGAATGGAGGCAGATCAATTAACCTTTTGTTCCTGTATCTTTTTATCCACAAAGTGGGTATTGCACTATCTGCTCCAACAAATGAAAGAAATGTTAAACCTTGCAATACAGTCTTTAAGGTGTCAAATAAATATGAGGTCTTATATAAGTCTCAAACAACTTGAATTTCTGCCAGTTATGCTGGTGAACTCTTGACATCATGGGTTGCAAAGCTTCTCACCACTAATCAGTTCCACAATTCAGGTGGAGTTTAGAATAGAGAGTTGCTGCCCAGATGACTTACTGAAGAATATGACTTTCTTTCTCCCTTATGTCTGAAACCAAAATTCTCAGGCCATATATTTTTTTCCATGTGTATTATTCATTGGAATTAATGTATTTGGGCATTCTACCAGATATTTGTACAAGTTGGGTATATAATGGATAAAATGCTGGGAAAATACATTGTAATATGTAGAGCAAATCATAAAATTGAAAAAGAAAGTTTTCAGTTATTAAGTAAGAAAACCTCAAAACTATTTTAAATATGAACCAAGTTAGGGGCACCTGGGTGGCTCAGTGGGTTAAAGCCTCTGCCTTCGTCTCAGGTTGTGATCCCAAGGTCCTGGGTTTGAGCCCTGCATCAGGCTCCCTGCTCAGCAGGGAGCCTGCTTCCCTTCCTCTCTCTCTGCCTGCCTCTGCCTACCTGTAATCTCTGTCTGTCAAATAAATAAATAAAATCTAAAATAAAATAAAATAAATATGAGCCAAGTTTGAGTGGAACGCAGTGGGGTTGAGGAGCATACATCATGAGCATTGGAAGAGCTTTCTGGTTTTCATTCTAGCCTTTCTACCAAACCCTTGCAGGTTGCTTTCCCCCAAATCCCTTTTGCTTTTCTAAAAACATATAATTTTCTTCTGTAAGGCACATCCTAAACTGGGGAGGGGGGTGGAGAGAAGTTTGTCTATTGCTGATCTGGTCTATCCCCTTGATTTCACAGTCAGAAAACAGTGTTGGAGAATTGAGGGCTACCCAGTTAGCTCCTGAGCTAAAAGTAAACTCTGATCTACTTTTGCTCACCAACATCCTTAATCCAGGTTGAAGGGAGAGTATATTCCCCAGTGCCTCTTACATCAGGTACACATTGTGGACAAGGCTGGCTCTAGACACCATTAATTCAAATTTCTATACACTCAGCATTTTGCTTGGAGAAACAGAGAATGAGTTCCTTGACATGGGGAGTGATCTTTTCTTGATGCTTCATGGGAAGTTTCTCTTATTTTTTAAACTCTTGTTAGTGGGCTTGATCTGTGTATTGGATTAAAATCAAGGGACATAAACTTATTGAATCACTATGTTGAGCACCTGAAAGTAATGTAACATTGTGTGTCAACTATACTAAAAAAAATAAATAAATAAAAGGACAAGACCGAAAGTTCAACAGTGTGGTGTCAGTATAAAGAGATCAAGGAAAGGTGAATTCTCTCTTGAAAGGTTGACATTTGCTCTGCAGATAGCCTTGGATTCTCTGCAGCTGTGGCTGTGACTGTGGTTGGAGTTGTCCAAACCTTCAGTGGTATCTCCACAAGTATTTTGACTCTGAGTTGTCAAGAATTTTGGCTTCTATCTCCTGTTATCTTCAAAGGCATTTTCACTAAGAATTTCCATCCCAAATTTTGGAATCCTTGAAAACATCTCATCTATTTTTGCCCTTTGCTTTGGTAACTTGGAATGTACTTACACCAGTCGCAATCTCGCAAAACATCAAGGGAGAAAATAGGAGATTATTTACTGTCCAAACTTTGTGTTGGAGAGCAGTTCTTTCCCTATGAAAGGGATCATGACGAATTCAGTACCGATAAAAGCTGTCATCCTGGAGATACTTCAGAAGGATCACAGCCTTTAAAACTCTAAAACCTATTTGGCGGACAGATGTGCAGACATGTTATTTGTACCTGCTCGTGACCTGGTCTGGACTGGCCACTCCTCATGAACTCAAGTTCACCAGACAGTGTCTAAATGCTATCACTTTCACTTAGATGTCAAAAGTTTCAATTTTCTCACTCTCTTTTTAAAATATTTTATTTATTGATTTGAGAGGGAGAGATTGACCAAACAAGGGGAGCAAGAGGGAGCAGCAGACTCCCTGCTCAGCAGGGCATCTGATGTGGGACTCAATCCCAGGACCCTGAGATCACTCACTGAGCTAAAGGCAGATGCTTAACTGACTGAGCCACCAAGGAGTCCTCAATTCTCTTTCTTGTGCCAAGACTGTCAGAGATTAAAGGCTCAACTTTGATAAAGTTTTTAAAAATAAAACAAAAGATGAACATAACAGCAAGGAAAGTATAGAAGCATTCCCTTACAGTACTATTTAGTTTGACTTCAGCAATACAAAAAATCTCATTTTTCTTTAAAATCTAGTGGTCAAATACTTCTTTCATTCAGCATCTGTTTGCTGTTTATAATAGTAACCTCTAGGTGAAAACTGTCCTTTAGGCTTGTTACATTTGTTTTTAATCTACTTCTATTTTTGATAAGGCTATAGTAAGTAAAAGAGAGAAAAAAATTAATTCAAAAGTGTAAAGAGGTCTCTTTCACCTTGTCCTCCAGAGTGCAAATAAACCACCAAGTAAAAGTTCATATTTTTAATACATGTGCTAACATGCCAGCTATTTTATAGAACAAGACCATACTATATCTACTTTTTTTTTTTAAACCAAGTTGTTATCTTTGACATCTTTCCAGGAAGGATTATTTAGGTTAAAGGAATATAAAGCTTCAACTTGTTCATCTAGAAAATGGGAATTTTATCTATTGTTGGATGAAATGAAATAAACTGAAGCCCAGACTTGCAAATCCCCAAGCCAACAATACCTATTAGGCCACCTGACTTTTTTCATAAACATAAGTGAAACAACTTATTTCTTGGAAATGCCTCTGAAAATCATAAATAAAACTTGAGTCATTCTCCTAAAATGATATAAGGTAATCACTTTTAACCAATCCCCTACTGCCTGGAAACTCCTACTGGATTAACCAATCAGTATGAAGTGAAACCACTTTTTCATTTTTGCTTGCTAAGCCTTCCCGTAATGTCATGACTGACTTTCATACGACTTTCCCGTTTGAAGTCTTCCTGTTCACAAACAGTCTTGTTTCTCACTTCATAAAGCATTCATATCAGGTAAAGCTCTCAAAATTTTCTTTTAAGATACATAATTGTTGAGTAGATTATAGCTAGTGCATAGTAAACTCTCAAACTCATAAGTACATTTGTTATTATTATGGGGGGAAAATAGTATAATCCAGATGTAATAGCCATTACTTGTTTCAATATACGGTATTACTTGTTTATGTGATCATCATACATTTTGCACAAAGTAGGTACAGATTGTTTTCCATGAAAAGGATCTATAGAAAACAGTCTCTGAGTCATTGCATGTCTGTCTTCCATTTGTCCTGCTATGTGTAAATAAATGTATGGAGAAGTTATATATTTGTTGCAAAACCACACACCAACTCTCTTTTTCCCAAAGAGAGGTCAAGAGGCTTTATTTCTGCATGAGACATGAGAAGAGTAAAACCCTGGTCTCAGTATCATTTCAAAAATCAAAGACAGCAGGGCTGGAAGGTTCTGTGATTGCCCAGTACATCCCTTGTTACATTTCTAGAGTCATGGTTTTAAGGTATTTTCTGAGTTTTTAGCCAAAATACCAAAATACCAACTATACCAAGAATCACATATGTCCTTTTCTAAAACGTTATTTGGATTTCCAAAATAGAAGTAGAAATAGTTGGATGTTTTGAAATGAAATCTAAATACATGGCTACCTACCTAGGCTCTTATTTACTCTTTTTTTTTTAAACTTTTGAAAATTTTTCATTATTTTTATTTATTTATTTATTTATTTATTTATTTATTTATTTTTTTGTGGACATTGGGGAGGGTATGTGCTTTGGTGAGTGCTGTGAAGTGTGTAAACCTGGTGATTCACAGACCTGTACCCCTAGGGCTAATAATACATTATATGTTTATAAAAAAATAAAAAATAAATCATAAAAAATAAATAAAAAGAATTTTTAAAAAATTTAAAAAATAAAAAGATCTTATTTACTCTTTAACTGATGCCTTGTTTTTGTACCTTCTACTCTTCCTTCTCTCTTGCCTTGGCTCTGGCCAATACAATAATTACTTGTCTGACTTAACGTATCAGAGAGAAGGCAAAGAGGGAAAGTCCTGATTGTAAACATTCCCCAAATGTGCTGCTTTATAAAAGTGAAGGGCCTCAATTTCTGGGACATAAAAACATCGACTGCATAGGTAATAAAGATTGAAAGACACAGCCCTCTGCTTTCCTTATGGCCATAAGACCTGGCAGGAATCATTCAGCATCTCTGGGAAACTCCATGGCTGGAGGAAAGGTCTGTTACCAGGTCCTTCTCTCTCACGCTGACCCCATGCCGGCAGACAAGTCCCTCGAACAGATTGCACCAGCCTGGTGCCAGGTAGTTGTCTTTTGATTCCTCTTCCTGCAGATCCCCTGCTTCCTGCCGGGATGTGGGGTGTATGTATTCCTGCTCTAAAACCCAAGTGCAGAGAGGGCCAGCCCACCAGGAAGCCTCCCCCCGCCCGCAACCCTGTGGTGTAGATTTCAGGCAAGCTCAAGCTGCAGGTTTTCCTGCTTAACAATCATTTGAATGAAGTCTTAAAATAGAATGGTGCTATTTCACCATGAAAACTAATTGTTGTAGGTTAATCCACATGTCAATTCTGGATCACTTGCGATATTTATCATAATTATTGAGGTATTTCCCAACATCAATTTTATGCTCAGTTGGGCTTTTATGTATTTTCAAAGTTTTCTGTTATTTTGCTTATTTGTTTTGTTCCCCTATAAATGAAGACAGTTGCATGGGACAAACATACTGCCATGCAAATGGACCTGGAATAACAAAAGAAGACGCTCAGATAAACCATCTTGATTTATTTCCTGAGACTTCCAATTTGGCCCTGCTGTGTTAAAGAAGGATTTATGGAGACTGCTTGTCTGGGTCACACGAGTTGCTGAGGCTGTGGTTAGGAAGCCAGCTCCACGTGGTTAACGTAAGGCATGAGGTCGCCTAGGCTTTTTCTATCAAACCTTCCTATCAAAATTCAGTCATCGGTAACCAGGGGATGATGAATGCAGGGTGACTCTGTCTCAAGTTCACATCTTGATCCCCACGTGCAAGGTTTAAGTTGTGCTCATTAAGGAGATGAGAAAATAGTAAGGCTGGTGGCATGTTTCAGGGGGCTGGTCCACACAGCACAGTTGGGAGGAGCACAGATTTTTGAGCACACAGGTCAACAGAAGAAGAGCACCCAGGTGTTCTTTGTGTATTGCAGATGGGAGAAGGGTAAGAACAGAACCCCAGGACAACTGCCAGTCCCTCAAATCTGTCTTGGCTGGGGATGTCTCTGCCTGTGGCTGTGCTATACCCCCTTTGAGGACGTGGCTACTTCACCAATACTCCAGAAAAAGTAACTCACTGCTTCTATGTCTTCACTTCCTACTCTGCCGGCCCCAGAGATGCCCATTGTGAGGAATGCAGGCTGAGGCATTGCCTGTGCATCTTCAGATGTAGCCACATGCTCTTGTTAGGTGAATGCAGACAAGAAACCACCGACAAGAAGTCACCATCTCTGAGAATCACCATTGCACCTGCTCAAACACCTGAACTTCTTTACCTGATGGTGACAGCTTGGGAAGCAGCCTCAGAAGCAGCACTCAGAAGACCACCTTGTGAATATTCATGATTTGTACTTTCCCAAGTTCTTTCTCTGCCTTCAAGTGCGAGTAAAGATTAGGAAATTCAGTTCGTCTCTAATTTGTTACAAAATGCTGAAAACATGAATCATGCTTTGAGATCCTCAGGGGGGTGCGGGGGGAGACCATTTTCTTAGGATTTTCCCCCTTCTTTCTACTCAAGAAATCATGAATCATAGGAATTAGTTAATATTTCAAAGATATGTATTACATTTTTTCCAAAGCATGATGAAATACTGACTCTCATTGCATCTAGAGAAAGAAGTATAGAAACAGGTTCCTAGAGAGGATGTTAGCCATGATCATTTGATTTTCACTAGCAGAATATAATGAGCTATAAAGGATTCAATTTGTCTCTGTCACTTTCTTGGGCTTCTGTTTAACCTCGGTGACCCATGGGTTAATTAAAATGCTGTATCAACATCTTTGACCTTTACATATGTATGGATTGTAAACTAAACACTTGCATGTATTACTACTGGTACTCATTTAAAAATATACATGTATACATACTTTCTATGTTTTCCTTTTTCGATTTTTGTGAACTCTATAGGTAAAAAACAAGAAAGATGAAATTAAGATTTTTAAACATACTATGAAAATCAGTAGCTTCACAGCTCACTTTGGTAAATTTATCTGACCCTTCCATTTGACTAATTATTATGGCATGGGTGAGATATTTTCTTTGACATTTTTTTACTTAATGTTACCAAAACTATTGTTTGAAACTATATGAACACTACTTTTATTTTTCTGTTACTCATTAGGGTGTTCATTCAGTATTCTTAAAATTGTATAATTTTGCTCTTTTTTTTATCTACTTTATGGAGGATTTTTATAAGTGAGGTCCTATATAATGATTGGTTGATGATTCAAAAAAGGTTGTTTGAGTAATTACTGGTTTATTTTCATAGAAGTTCAATTTATACAGTTTTAAGAAAATGCAATGCATGTATTAACCAGGACTTTGAGGTGCCAAACATTAAATTTTAGGACTTTAGGTAGCAATTAAGAGGAATCATTTAGAACAGTTCTTATTTTTTTTTTTCTCCAGACCTTGCAAATAAGGAACACTTCATATCACCTAGATAGAAGGCTAGACAATATTTCTTGGACTTTCATTATCATCCTGTACCACATTTTGTTCTGTGATGATTGGCACCTAATTCAGCGGGATGAATCCACATTGGGCTAACACCAGGGATTCAGGCTGGATGCAGAACTGGTTCTGATCACTTCAATTCTCTTTCCTATGCTGAATTATGCTGTGATAAGCCACACACTACCAAGTAAGGATCCTGATTTTGGCTTCCTCTTTGTATTCATTCCCACTACTTCTGCACATTCCAGGCCCGCTTTCTTTGCTACCTTGCACTGGACTCCCTCTTTTCTTTTTTTTTTGGGGGGGGGGTGTTCCTTTATATGATAGAGTGATTCCCACAAAAGGAAAAATTTGACTGTCTATTTGCTTGCTTTGGGGAATAATTCAGTGGCTTGCCCTTTCCCATAGGAAGAAATTTAAACCTCCTAGAATAGAACACAGGGTCGTCCCTGAGCTGCTCCTTGTCTACCTCTGCATTATCATCCAACACTGCTGTCTGCCTTTTTAAAGAAAATTTGGTAATGACACTTATAAATTGACCATAGAGACAGGACAGATATTAAAGTTTCCCCATATACTATAAATACACAGCAAAGCTCTCCCTCCCCCTTTCTTCCTTCTCACCTTTCCCAAAGACACCACTGTTCTTGAACATTACAGGCTCATTTTTTATATATTTACCATATATGTATCTATGCATAAATAAGATAGAATATACCCAGTTTTATAATATAATGCATTGTGTCCTTTACATTTTTTTTCTTTTTTGGTTTTTAGATGCAAAGAATTATCCCACAATTTATCGTATAATATTGTCATCAGTCCTCCTCTTATTTCATTTTACTATTCCTTCTCACTGTCCCCCATCCCTACATGAGCTCCTACTTAAATGCATGTAACATTAAAGAGGTTTTTGTAAAGCCCGTACATTGAATAGGGTTTTAAATACAGTAACCAGGGAATTATCTATGAAGGAGAAACGTCTGGTAAGGACTTAACAAGGGGAACAGTTTGTCATAACGCTATCTGGGGAAAGAGTATCATCGTAGAAAACAGACTGTGCAGAGGCCCAGGCACCTGGAGTGATGCATGGGGAAATGCCTGCACCTATGTCCAGGTAGCTAATGGTATTAAAGGAATGCTCATTGAAGCATCAGGAAGACCAAAGGCCTATGAGATCATATTAGGGCATTATATTACAACAGAGACCTGGAATTAGAACAATGGATCCACTGGTCTCACAGAGAGGTGGATTTAGGCCAAAATTCCTCTCTGATATGGGGCCACTGTGGCTTTGTGAGTCTCTGGGAGTTTGTTGTCCCTTGAAGTTCCATTCCGATGACCCACGGCAAGACCAGGTATTCCTTTTCCCTTGTGTAAACGGGCAGATGACTGCAGATCCTTCTGGAATAAGTGCAAGGACAATTCAAAGTACAGTTGACCCATGAACTACATGGTTTAAACTACCCAAGTTCACTTACGTGTGGATTTTTTACAGTACTGTAAGTGTATTTTCTCTTCCTTATGAGTTTCTTGATATTTTCTTTTCTGTAGCTCACTTTAATGTACAAATGCAGTATATAGTGCTTATAAGCAAATTATGGGTTAATCAGCTGGTTATGTTTTCAAGGAGGCTTTAGTTCAACAATAGGCTATTAGCAGTTAAGTTTTGAAGGAGTCAAAATTTATATGCAGATTTTCAACTGTGCAGGGCACTGGCACTTCCAACCCCACACTGTTCAAGTGTCAACTGTGTATACTGGTAACTATGCTAAAGGGCCCTTCCATTAAGGGACTTGGCATCCTCCTCATTTGAGGTGCTGTTTTTAAACTGTGTTCACTGCAGACTGGGTAAGTTGATGTGAACATCCTCCACAGTACTTCGAATTATGTATCTGCACTTCACATCTCAAAAAATACATATATAAAGCAAAAACTTGGTAGTTCATCTGTGTACTTTATCACCAGAGACCATGCATGACAAGATGTCTGCTATGACTTACTGTAATAATCACACCACCTCCTCTGTGACATCTTCCACTCTCAGACCCATTATTCCCATAGAAGTAATGATGCCAGCCTGGATTCAACTTCCACCATCATCTTCAGCCCAGAGAGGGCACCTCCACAGGACTTTTCAAGGATCTCAGTGAACCTCTCCCTAATCCATTTCTTAATAATGGGGAGAAATGAATGTTCTCCAGACCTTTTAAAAATATATGATAGAGGAATTGGAAAAGTATGCACATGATTCATTCAATCTAACATTCTCAACTCTCTGAGCCTTCAGACATCTTCCTCCCTAATGTGTGAGCTAAGTTCCAGCATGGCACCTCATTGGTCATAAGATAATGAGTTGACTCTTAGAAACCACAAGCAAACTTAACCACTCCTAGGTGCTTAAATCAACACATTAAATTACAAATTTCAGGTAAGCCTATTTCTATCAGTAAAATTAGCCAGATCGGAACTCAAAATTTTACCCTCTTTGTTTTATCACTTAAGACTATTCCTATATTTGCTCTCTGGAGTCCCACTGGTACAGTTTATTAAGTCCTACAAGTCTTCTCAACATTAGACTTCACTCGGTCTGGGTTCTTCTGGGACACATCTCTTTATGGAACTGCAGTCAGGGAGGAATGGGTGGGAGTGATTTCTGAAGGCAAGAATCATCCCTCGAGAGACAATCACCTCCAAAGCAGTCACTGCAGGATGTTTGTCTGGGAGCAGCTTTTTCTGTCAGATAAGATGAAGGAACTGCCTCCTTAATCAATAGGAGAATTTCAGGGGATCAGGGCTTTCAAAATTTTCAGGTTATCTGTATCTGCCAAAGTCCTTCCTCCCACATTTCAGGATCCCTCTCTTGTTCTATGTGTTCCCAGACTTTCACATAAGAAAACTGGTGGGACTGAGGAACACAACTCTGCAATCCTACCACTCCACTGGGAAGGAGTCCTTCAAAAAGATCACAGAGTCTGATTCCTATTCCCCCCACCCCCACACATAAGTTATATGCCTTATTCAAGGCATTCAATGTTACTTCTCCCTGAGTATAATCTCTATAGTCAACAGAATCAACTCTTGGCCCTACGATCATAATTACCATTATTGCCCCAAATTATCCTTATTGCCAAAATAAGTCATCGCTGCTGGCCTCAGTGTCTTTTTTTTTTTTTAAAAATTAGATTTATTTATTTATTAGAGAGAGATAGAGAGAGCAGAAGTGAGAAAGAAAGAGAGACAGCAGCAAGGGAGCTAAAGGAATAAATACTCCACACTCACTGTCCTCATGCCCTTAATCTCTGGCTATATACTTCTCACTGGCTAAACCCAACTGAAAGCCTTATTCAAGGAAGCCCCTTGCTGTGATCTATAAATTATGTATCGGCAAACAGAGAAAAAAGTGGGAGATGATTATAGCTATGATTACAGCACAGAGGGATAACCATTTATACCTTTTGCATCTACATAAGCTTTCAATTATTTGGATAGCATACATGAATTTCTGCTCCATTGACTTATTTCTTTCAGTATCACACAGCTTTAATGACTATAGTTTTATAAGTCATCATAATATATGGTAGAGAAAGCTTTTCTGGGCAGTCTTTTAAAAATTATTATCAAGTTTAGAATATTTATTTTAATAATGATATTGGTTCAAAAACATTCTTATAATAATAAATGGAATTGTGTTAAGTTTGCACATTATAATTAGGTACATTTAAAACAACATTACATGTTCAATCAGGCAAATTTAAACACCATTTTGACCTAAAGTGAAAGCAAGGCTTAAATCAACCTTGAACATTGGCTCTGTGTCTCAGTGGGGTCTCCCATGACAACCCACTCATCTAAAGTTGTCCTTGACTTCAAATATACTCATAATCCATGTATACTGCTTTCTTGCTATTTTAATGAACTCTATTTGCCTTTTTATTTCTTATCATAAGTTCAAAATAAATTAGTCAATGGCTATTTTTACTTCTCCCTTTTTCCATTTTATCCTTTAGCACAGACCTGGCATATATTGGGATTAAATAAATACTAAAAAATTTTTAAAAACCTACTTGTGACATCAGGGAAATCAGGGTATGTATTAAAAAATGTGGGAAGGGTCTCCAACAATATTTTAAACAGGGAAGATGGATATTCTTTAAATTCCATTGTAATGTGGTTTGATTACAAATCTGTGTTTGTGAGGGAAGGCTGAGAACATTTATTTTAATTTGATGATTGACATGAACAATTTGCTGACATGGAGCAGAGTGAAAGGAGTCCTCATTTGGCTGTGGACAAAAATGCTGAGCAGCACTGACAAAAACCTATCAAGGAATTATGTGAGTTACCCCACATCATTGCAGATAGGTCTTCCAGAAACCAAAGCCAGCCAGGGATTTATTCAACTGTGAATCAAATTGATTTCTTTGTTTGCCAGCAGTGTTTACTTTTTAAAATTTGACTTTAAATATTTTATATGGGTCACCCTCCTCAGCTCACTCTTGTTCCACCCATGGCTTGTGCTTTAAACTCAGCTAAAAAGAATATTGCCTGAACTCCGAAAGCTGAGGATTTGCCATTTCAACCTCCAGTTGCGGCTATCTATACTTCAGAAGCTAAGGTATTTTTATTTTAAGATTTTATTTATTTATTTATTTATTTATTTATTTATTGACAGAGAGAGACACAGTGAGAGAGGGAACACAAGCAGGGGGAGTGGGAGAGGGAGAAACAGGCTTCCCACAGAGCAGGGAACCCCATGTGGGCTCAAGCCAAGGATCCCGGATCATGACCTCAGCCAAAGACAGATGCTTAATGACTAAGCCACCCAGGCACACCTACAGGCTAACGTCTTAGATTATTAGTCTTAGGTGCATGTCTCTCTCTTTCCCTAGGCTGAAATTTTCTTGGGGAAATCAGTCCAATTATATAAGCACAGATAAAAAATTTATATTCCTGTTCAAAACCTCCCTTGGGACCACTGAATCTCTAACTTGGTTTATTCTTCAGTTACAAGTCCCTTCTTTGTTTCTGATACCTGGAGATTACACTTTATTTCTTCTGGATCAAATATACATTTTTTTCATGTTTTTATGATATACTAAATAAGAATTTCCATTTGTTTTGGAAGGAAATAGGTGGTGAATTTTATCAACTGTTATTTAGGCATCTGTATGAATGACTTGTTTTCTTCTCATCCTCTGTTAATATAGATGATAGCGTTAGCGTTGACAAACTACCTAATATTGAACCATCCTCATATTTCTGATAAACTTTCTTGCTATAGTTCATAGTTCTTTAAGGACTTTAGCAAAGATCAGCCATGTGAAATGAATAACCTGATTTCATAGGTGCTCAGGGTTATTTATTTCTTAGAAGCTTCATTGAAATCCACTATAAAGCTTCCAGGGCCTTGTTCCACTCTGTGGTTCAGATCTTGATTAGTACTTCAATGTCTTCCTTATTTCTTGTTCTAGTTCAGTTTTCTCCCTCTTCTTAAGATGATTATCGTTCATATTTTCCTAGGAAAGTGGGCCATTTCCCCACAGGGCAAAAATATGTGGGTGTAGAAGGGTGAGGTCAGCAAAAATGGCCCAGGAGGCAGCTCTGAGTGCCTCTGCCTCCACAGAAATATCAAGAAATCAAGCAGAAACAGAACTAACTTTGTTAGAACTCTGAAAAATGGTCAAAGTTTACAGTATCCAACTGAATCCTGAATCAAGGAAAAGGCAACTTGAAAATAGTAGGGAAGCTTTGTGGTATTTTTAATTCCTTTTGTCCCACTCCCTCCTGGCTCACAGCACTTTTGAAGATGGCAGTCCACATTTCCAGGGTGGGACCCCAATTCCAGACTCTGGAGGGAGTACCACATGGTCACAAATAATTGTGCCTCTCTGTTTCAACCTGACTGGGGGATCCTGGAGGTCATTCAGGGTGGAAAAACATTGAGTAGTTTTCAAAAACATTTTAAGGTTAACTGTACAGCTCACAACAATCCTGGGCACAAAGTTAAAATATTTAGATATTTAAAACAACATAGTCTTAAACAATCAATGTGTTAAAGAGGAAAGAACAAGAGAAATTAGAAAAAACCCTTAGAGATAAATAAAAATGAAAACATGACTACCGAAATGCATGGGATAAAGCCTAAATGTCACCGAATTGTTCATTTTAAAATGATTATAATTTTGTTTTGTTAATTTCATGCCAATAGAAAATATATTTAGATTTACAAGTATAAAATTGTATGCACTGTATTGTTTTCAGTTTCACTCCTGGCAGGCAAATATATCTAATATATTTTGACTAAATAATAAATGTTTGTTCATCTCTCCTTTTTGTATGTGTCTTACTCAAGGACTTACTTTCTTTTTTCTGAAATATATTCCCTAATAGATATTTTAGAAAAGGTCAGTAATTGATGGAGTTTTTGTCATATGCATATATAATGTTATCCTTCTACTCTCACCCTTTAAACAAAGTTTGGCTAAATGACTTAGCTTAAAATTTTATGCTTAAAGTTACTTTCCCTCAGAAAATGGAAGCTATGACCCCATTGTCTTCTGGTAGCTAGTGTTGCCAAGAAGCTTAATGTCCACCTGTCCCTCCTTACTTTTTAAATAATCTATTCCTTCTCGTTGGGTAATTTTAGGATTTTCCTGTGTTTGTAGGAGAGGATTGTTCATTTGCTTATAAGCTCAACTTAGAACCTAATTGCCTTTTCAATATGAAAATTCATCTTTATTATTATATTCTTTTATTGATTCTTTAAATATTTATTTATCACATTTTCCCCTATTGACATTGTTTTTAATTGGATGTTGGATATTCTAGTTTTATTCTATATTTCTCTTTTATAATCTCTCTCTATGCATTTGTATAACATTCTAGGAAAGTTCTCTCACTTAATTCTTCATCTTTCTAAGTATCTTTTCTGTTTTTTTTTTTTTCAAATTTTTATTTAAACTCTGGTTAGTTAACATATAGCATAAGATTGATTTCAGGAGTAAAATTTAGATTAATCTCTTACATATAAAACTCAGTGCTCAACTCCTTAATACCTTTCACCCTCCTTAAGCACCTTCCTTAATACCCTTCACCCATTTAGACAATCCCCCACCCATCTCCCTTCCAGCAAGACTCATTTTGTTCTCTATAGTTAAGACTCTGTTATGGCTTGCCTTCCTCTCTCTTTTTTTTTTCCCTTCCCCTATGTTCATCTGATTTGTTTCTGAAATTATACATATGAGTGAAATTTTATGTATTTGTCTTTGTCTGACTGACTTATTTCATATAGCATTATATTCTCTAGCTCCATCCACATTGTTGCAAATGGCAAGATTTCACCTTTGGATGGCTGAGTAATCTTTCATTGTGTATGGATACCACAGTTTCTTTACACACTCATCAGTCGATGGACATTTAGGCTCTTTCCATAATTTAGCTATTGTTGATAATGCTGCTATAAACATTGGGGTGCATGTGTCCCTACAAATCAGTATTTTTGCATACTTTGTGTAAATACCTACTAGTACAGTTGCTGAGTGGTTAGATAGTTCTATTTTTAACTTTTTGAGGAACCTCTATACTGTTTTCTGGAGTAGCTGCACCAGTTTGCATTCCCACCAACAGTGTATATCTTTTCTTTGATGTCCATTTTTATCAACATCACCTTCTGACTTTTAGAAATGCATTATTTTAGGGGCACCTGGGTGGCTTAATTGGCTAAGAGTGGGACTTTTGATTTCGGTTCAGGCCATGATCTCACGGATGGTAGGATCAAGCCTGATGGGGCAGGGGTCAGGTTCTGTGCTCAGCAGGGAGTCTGCTTGAAGATTTTTCTCCCTCTGCCCCTGCCCCGTGCATGCATGTGAGTACTCTCTCTCTCTCTCTCTCTCTGTCTTTCAAAAAAATAAATCTTAAAAAAAAAGAAAAAGAAATGCATTATTTTAAAGCTCTGTTTCACCATTCTATAAATTTTGTTTCTTCAGGTGTAAGCTGTTCAGTTTGTTGAGTTTGTCTCATTTTCATGGTGAGTTTTGAAGCTGAGATGCACCTGTTGCATTTACCTGCAGTATGTGTATATGACAGCCTGCAAGCATGGGAGGTGGAGTATGGTGATATAACTCTATAGCTTATATTCAGTGTTTTCATAGGTGAGAGAGGCAGAAGTTTTTGATGAGCCACCCAACAGGATACTACAATGACTAATCTTCTGTGTATGTTCTCCAAGCTCCTCCCAGAGATTATCACTGTCATGTTTCTTTCTGACCTGCTATGTCCCAGGTAAAGGGGCACCTCAGTTATGGCAGTCTAGACAAAGCTGTGAGGAGAAGAGATGTGTAGAGTTTGAACAGTGATGACCTCTGATGTAGTACTTCCAGGAAATCCTCTGCAAATTTCTGCTGGATTCCCTTCCTCCTCTGGCACCTCTCCCCTCTGGGTAGGGAAACACTCTCGGTCTTACTTCGGTACTTGATCTTGCTGCAACTGTCTTATGCACGGTTTCAGATGTCATTATATTTTTCAGGCTGATTCTGTTTATTTAACAACAGAGATTTTTCACAGCCTCTGGCTTTTCCGTTGTGTTACAGTGATTGCCAATTTTAAAATTGTATTCTGTGTTATCTAGGGATTTTGCAGCAGGAGAAGGTTTTGGTGCATTCTTACTCAGCAATTTTGAAAAACAAGTTTGGTCTTTCTTTCTAAAACAGTTACTAACTATAAAATAAACCACAATCATAATACCAAAACACTTTTCCTTTATTCTCTGTAACTTTCAAGACATCCTTACCAATCTTACAAGGGTCTTACATACCCAACTTTCTTTGTTTCCTTCACTTTATCGTCCTAAATTATCTTTATCATGTAGAAGAGATCCTTCCTTGTCTTCACACACTATCTCTTCCCTTTGGAACTTTGCTTTTTTTAATGTCTTCCTTGCTCACTTGGCTTCAGCCAGGATGGTCTTTGCCTCTTTTCAATTTTTCAAGCATGCACCTGCCTCAAAATTTCCACATTTATTTTTCTCTGACTGAGATGTTCTTTCTTCAATTCTTGATTTGCATGACACCTTCTCAGTGTGGGTTGTCTAATTAAAATTACAATCCTGTCCAACCCTCTTGATGTTCTTTCCCTGCTTTATCATCACCATTCTCATCTTTGTCCATTTTTTTTTTTTTTTGTTAATTTATTCCTCTCACAACCTGTGTTGGAATCAAGGGCCAAAGAGAAACCAAATCTATTCACCCTCAATATAACTAGTAAAAAGTATTTAGAGACAGAAAAGCTTGAAACTAAAGTTGCATTTAGATTTCAGAATTACTGACAGAGCGATAGAAGTCATCAAGTAGCCATGTTTCTCCACCGTAGAGTGAATCAAATGTTGCTTTATAGAGTCATACTGAACCTTGTTTCATAGGACTGGTAGATTCAAAACTTCTTGAGAAGTTCCTACAGATAATCAGCCACAGCTACTCGCTCTCCTTCTTTGTCATCCCCTTTTTGTGATCAGTTCCAGAATCAGACAAAGCTGAGCACAGTTTGACAGGCAAATCCACATCTGAAGACTTGAAGAGGGGATGGTTCAAAGGCAGGGATGAACAATTATCCCAACTGATCGTACCAACTGATTTGATTGCAAAATGATAAAACAATTTATGAAAAGAAACTGGTTAACAGGAAGTTTTCTTTTAAATAACCATTTACCCAAAAAGGAGTATCATCAGCTGTCAGGTATTAATTCTTATTGATCGGTACATCATGGAGTTTTCTCATTATTGTATAAGTATGTGACAATTTTTTGAGAGTTAAAGCATAAACGATGGCTCATGAGATGACACATTTTTATTAATCACTCTAAATATCTTACTTTTATGTTTTAATATAATTAAACATTTCAAATATATTATTTCAGATATATAAAATATATTATTTGGGTTTATAAAATATTGTAAGTTTATAAAACAAACGTTGGAACAAAATAATTGACCAGCAATAGTGAGTTAGTGGAAAATACTTTAAATGTCATAAATGAGTAATTAGTTGGGACAAACTAAAGTTTCAGTGATAGAGAGTCAGTAGGAGCAAACTTAATTTTAATAATATGATATTTATTAGAACAACTTATTAGAACCACTTAAATATACAAAGGTAAGTTATTATACAAAGGTAAGCTAAATATCTAGCAATAGAACTGTAGTTGGAAAAAAATGGGTGATGTCACATCCCTTCTCAGAATCCTTGAATGGATTCCAATTGTATGTCTGATAAAATCCAAAATATTTATAATTGCATATAACATATTGCATGATTTATCCCCAGACTACTCTCATAAATCCCAAACTGCCTCCTTTCCACATTCACTCTCTCGGTAGCTGATCCTTTAACATCCTGGAATCTCCTGAGCACTCTCAGCACCTATACGCCCTTTGTACATGATGTATTCTTCATTTGAATTTCCCCCTCACTTTTTTGCCTGTATTTTCCTATTATAGTTCCTTTTTTCATTCATGTGTATGATTATTTTATAAAGATATGTTTCTCTCCCCAGACTATACATTGTGTGAGGGCAGGGACTCTTCACATTTCATTATCATTGTCCCCCATGTCTAGCATGACACCCAACACATTATAGGTACCTAGGAAACAATTATTGAATATGTGAACAAATGAAGAAATGAGTAAGCAGATTAAGTCTCTAATTTATGACTAAATACTTTAAAAGTATGTAAAACATGTTTCCATAGCAAAACAAATTATGTATAGAATAGGAAGGCATATCCTAAGTTCTTAAGAATGATTATCACTGGGTAAATAAAATAAAGAATATAATTTTCCCTAGTTTTCCATTGTTTTATTTCTCTAGTTTGTGGAAATTAACATGTATTGTTTTTGAAATTAAAAACATAATTTAGAAACCCTAAATATAAATCCTGTTATTAGACATTCTTTATTACTAACCCAAATTGTTAGACATTCACTATTACTACTATTTGACATTAATAATAATACATAATGAGCATCAGTTACTAAAAATTCAGAGAGAAATCAATAAATGGAAAAGCAGAAAAATTCCTGAGTTAGATGAAAGTGAGTAAAGATACAAAAACATGGCAAACCAAACCAGTTTGGCTGTGTCTAATGCAAGGCCAAATACTTTTAAATATAACCATGGGCCAAATACTGACTCAGTCAATTAGCTGTACGTATTTTCCATGCCTGTTTTCCTATCTGAAAGGTTGGATGACCTCACAGGTTTTGTGAAAAATAAATTAGGTATTAGAAGTAAATATTCTTGGGACGCCTGGGTGGCTCAGTTGGTTAAGCAGCTGCCTTCGGCTCAGGTCATGATCCCAGCGTCCTGGGATCGAGTCCCACTATCGGGCTCCTTGCTCCGCAGGGAGCCTGCTTCTCCCTCTGCCTCTGCCTGCCATTCTGTCTACCTGTGCTCGCTCTCTCCCCCTCTCTCTCTCTGATAAATAAATAAAATCCTAAAAAAAAAAAAAGAAGTAAATATTCTTAGAATTATTGCTTAGTACAAAAATGATGGGGTTTTCAATAGTATCCCTCAAAAGCTGATGTTCACCCAGGACTTCAGGATGTGACCTTATTAGGAATTACATAGTAATTGTTCTTTTGTATCTTGTTTGTTTCACTTAGCATAATGTCATACATATTCAGCCATGTTGTAGCAGGTGCCTGAATTTCCTTAGCTTTTAAGGCTGATAACATTCCTAATATTCACATGCCACACTTTGTTTATCCCTTCATCCATTTTGGACATTTGGGTTGATTTCTTCTTTTGACTATTATGACTTATGCTGCTATGAACATTTGTGTAAAGGTTTTGTGTGGACATGTGCTTTTCACCGGTCTTGGATGTGCATCAAAGAATGAAATTGCTGAGTTATATGGTGACTCATGATTAAACTGCCAGAATGTGTATTTGATTGCATTTCCTTGATGACTAATGATGTTGAACATCTTTTTATGTGCTTGTGATCATTTATATATGTTCTTTGGAGAAATGTCTATTCAAATCCTTAACCCATTTTGCAATTGTAGTTATATTTGCTTGTTTTCAAATTGTAAGACTTCTTATACTCTGGTTATCTCATATCTCAATTTTATTAATTTTACTTTCTCCAGGATCAATTCTGTTCATGTATTGTCATATGCTTTTAAATTTTATTTTTCCCTGTTATTGTCCTTTACATATACTGTGCCTCATTTATATCATTCTGTAATACTCTATGTCAGAGTTGATATTTTGAAAATTTTCATGAGTGGAAATTGTGTAATCTAAAAATTCTTCAGGGATAAAGTACAATCTGTCAACAGATTTTACATTTAATTTAATTTGCTGTGATATTTGAAAGGTTCATAATGTTTTCTCTCCATTTGATTTACATTGTTCTTATAAATATAAGAATTAATTGACTTCTGGAGTTTCAGATATAAACCTGGATTTTATCTTAACTTTAGTGTGGATGAATTATCTTTAATTTTTTGTAATTCTTTTTAGTAGGTTTAAGAGTGTATAGTGGACAAAGTTGGAAAGATATATTATTCTGTCTTTTCTCTCTGAAACCTTTGGAAATTTTAGATTCAGTGGCAGCTATTATAGGGTACTACTTTCTGGAGAGCATTATGGATTTGATCAAAAGTAAAGTAAAGAAATATACTTTCAACCTTCTTTACTACCTGGGTTGTTTTCTATAATGAAGCAAGTCCTCTGGACTCTCTTGTGCCTCTCTGGCATACAATCATAAACCTGGACTAAGAGGAGAATGTGTCTTTTGCTCATTCCAGGTCATGATCTTTTAATAGCTGCCCTCAAAATCCACCGTTGATTGTAAAACCTCAAAATAAATTACTGTCATTCAGGACAATTACAATATGACTCTATTCTGGAAAATACTTGCCTCATCACCTCTGGAGAAGTGTTGGTTTTCCTTTTGAAAACCCTACTTTTATAGAACTTAAAGGGTTAACCAGTGACATAGCTTCAGCTCAAGGAGTGGGAGTAAAGTTTCTTTAGTTTTCAGACTAAGTCTTCAACCACTAAACCACACTACTACTACTCCCTCTAATTACTCCTTTAGGTAATAGGTGTAAAAATATGTTTTTGAGGTGATGAGATAAAATTAGAAGTTAGGTTATTGGGTTGAACTTCACATCTATCTTAGCCACTAAGACAAAAATCCACAATGAATAAATGGGGACAAAGTG
Organism: Mustela erminea; assembly: GCF_009829155.1. Taxonomy (NCBI): domain Eukaryota; kingdom Metazoa; phylum Chordata; class Mammalia; order Carnivora; family Mustelidae; genus Mustela; species Mustela erminea. The sequence continues at coordinate 82,558,504 of NC_045628.1, forward strand.
TTTCTTAGCACAATAAAGTTAACAGAACCTTTAAATAAATTCACACCACAAAACCAAAGAGGTATTTAGGAATTTCTCAGAGACCCCCAAAGTCAGAGGTTTTCTAGTACTTACTGGAAAATGATACAGTAAAGAATATAGATGTTTTTTCATACAAAGGGAACATTTTTTTTCTAAAAATTCTTGGCAATTTTATCATCAGAGTTAAAGATATCTATGCTGTTTGGTTTTGTTCTTTCAAATTTTAAAATATATATAATAAATTAGGAAGATGTTTTTATATATTTATAATAATTTTAGTAATCTTAATCTTAAGTAGTCTTACTATCAAGATTACATACTAAAAAGGCCTGGAAAATTTATTTTCCCAAATGGAAAATATGGATATTCTGCAACAATTGTCATTAGAAATCTTGAAGTAGTCTCAGTAGCCTTCTCTGAGGAACTGTGTACAATTCTATTCCTGATATAATGAATGTTACTCCTAACATCAGATTTGTGGATGCTAATCACATCACTTAGTTATTAATACAGCTGACCAAGTAGGTCAAATCTATTTCAATCCTTGGCCTCAACATTTTTTAAAAAAGGTTATGAATCCTTGTCCTCTCTATTCATGAGCCTTCTAAAATATGTGAAACTTTAAACATTCCAAATTATACTAATACATTTGAAGTAAAATCTCTTAAATAAAGGAAGTTGAGAGGAAAATACTGCAGAACACTTTTTTGCTTTCTTTTATGATTTGGCCAGTCAACATGCTTCTTTTTTTTTTTTTAATTTTATTTATTTATTTGACAGAGAGAGATCACAAGTAGGCAGAGAGGCAGGCAGAGAGAGAGAGAGGGAAGCAGGCTCCCTGCTGAGCAGAGAGCCCGATGCGGGACTCGATCCCAGGACCCCGAGATCATGACCTGAGCCGAAGGCAGCGGCTTAACCCACTGAGCCACCCAGGCGCCCCTCAACATGCTTCTTTATCCCACTAGAGGGTGGTCTGGTCACCAACGAATTAGAAATGAAAACATATAGGATGTGGAAAAAAAGGATCAAACTTTATTTGATCATAAAGCATATGTGCTATACTTCATCTTATGTGATTCAGTTACTTATTGACCCAATTCATTTTTCTAATGTCCTTTTCCCCTCCTTCCTTTACTTTTCTGTGTTTTTGTTTGTAATCGTAGTTCTCTATTACATTTGTATGTATAATGTGTATACGGTTATAAAGGCCTATGGGAAATTAATAATACATACTTTTAACTTTAACCTATTTCTTGGTTCCAAATGAATATTGTGTCAAACCAATATAATTAACTGTGTGTTGGGGGGAAGTATTATTAACACAATATAATGTTACTTTTCAAAAACAGATGAAAATTTATGAACTTGTAGATGGGTTGAAAATTGTTCTGAATTATTAAAGTGGCTGATTATAGAATTCTGTGGTCCTAGAATTATGGTTTTATTACTTTAAAAGAAATCGAGTAAATTCCAGTAAAGATGAAGTAAGAAAGAGAGTTGGATTTAAGAACCCTACTCCCCTTGCTCCCCACACAAATACTCAAACTTACACAAATATAAATGTGGGTAAAAGGAAAACAAAGAAAACCTATGGTTGTATTAGTTAAATGCCTAGAGGTAGTTTCAAGAAGAACCCAAATAGAGCCTGCCATTCTCTGTGAATTGAGGAAACAGAAATGGAAATTCAGGGAGACTAAGCCACATAAAATTTATAGGGCAAGACACATAACGGAGGAAGCTGCACAGAGAGAGCTATAGAGGGGTAGCCTTGGAGTTTATGGTGAGTACCAATCTGTGTATGCATGAGTCAAAATGACCCAAGGCTAGGGGGGAAAAAAAGCAACTAGAAAAGAGAAGATAGAAAAACTGCCAGGATTCACACAAAACCGAGAATTGTTTGTGTTTCCACCTGAGTACTAAGGCTACTATGACTAGACTTGCCTTAGCAGTGTTGTTACATTAGTTGTACATTAAAGGCTTCTCTAGTCCTGACGACCAAAGCTTAAAAGTTAAGTCTGAAAACAATCTGATTTCAAGTAATTTCATTACAAGCCAGGGAAAAGAAATAACACTATTTATAGGAATACAACAAACTCCAGTGGACAATAATATTCACAGTATCTGCCATCCAATCAAAAACTACCAAGCATGCAAAAAAAGTGACTGATAATGAGGAGAAAACTTAGTCATTAGAAATATGCCCAGAAATGACAAAGAAAGGAAACTATCAAGTGAGGATATATAGCTTTTTTAACTATTCTATTTTGTCATAGTCTGTGATCTTATTAAAAATCCATGGGTTATCAAGGGGTGAGGTAAGAGGGACTTATTAAAACAATGGACACAAGTAGAGTTATCAGGAATTTATCAGAACAAGGTAAAATTATCCCCAGCTAAGGTAATCATAAGTTATCGAAGTATAACTGCTGAAGTAAGCAGGCATGTGCTGGGTAATTCCTATCTTCCACTACATAGACTTACTTCAGAGATATGGGTCTTTGTTCAATAAATTGCTCCTCTCTTCACCTAATTCCTATACTCCTGCAGGCCCTTTTCCTGACAGTCAACATAGAACTTCCTTCTTGAACAATCAAGATTTTTTTCACTCCTTTCTCCCCTCTCCGCTCTACTGACATTTCCATCTATTATTATCTTTATTTTCTGTATCCATTTGCAGACCATAGTTCCAAGTAATATAAGTTGGCATAATGGAAATAAGTGATTTATGTTTTGTTTATAAACTGAGAAGTGATGTCAATAGTAGAAAGGATGGAGATTTTCAAAACACTCTAGTGATTGTGTTTTTTCATGAGCATGTGATAACTCATTATATATTCAAAAGTCCCACACTCAAGGAGGAGATTATACAATGCATGTAGACCAGGGTTGGGGAGGAATCTTGGGGTCCATTTTGGTAGTGTCTATCATGTGAAATGTTGGAAAATAAAATGCTCTATGTCAATATGGAGAATTTCTGCAGGAAGTCCCCATAAATGAGTTCACATAGCATGTAGTCATTTTTTTCTGTTTTCTTTCACCTAGCATAATTTTTTTTTAATTGAAGTAAAATTTACATGCAATGTTTCAGGCATTTGGCATAATGTTTTTAATATTTATTAATGTTAGGCTGTATATCATTAGTTCCTTCATTTTCTATGAAACATTTTGTGTTTTCAGTGTCAGGGTTCATATATTTTGTTAAATTTATCCTTAAATACTTCATGATTTTATTGTTATTTTAATGGTAATTATATTACCATTTAACTTTTTGTGCTGGTGGTATGTTGACATACAGTTGTTCTTAGAGATGTACCTTATAGCCTCCCTTCTCCTTTCTAAATCCACTTATTTAATTCGAGTAATTTCTTTGTAAATTTCTAAGGATATTCTGTTTAAGCCATCATAGTTTCTAACTATGAAGAGAGTCTTACTTCATCCCTTTCCATCTGTGTCTTTTTTGATCCTCTTTCTTTCCTCATTACACTGAAGATGACCTCTAATGAAATGTTAGTAGAAGAGATAAAAGAGGAGGACACCCTTGAATCATTCCAAATACTAAAAAAGAGAGTGCTCAATGTGTGGCCATTAAATATAATTTAGCTCTAGCTTTTTTTGTAAGTGGCCTTTTTCAAGCTGAGATAGATCTCTTATTCTTAAATTAATGAGACTTTTTATAATCAACTACTAATGTAATTATGAGAATTGACTATGAAACGTTAAAAAAATACAACCATATATATATATATATATATAAAACTATCACGGTCCAGCAGCGATAATAACGACCCTCCGTCTGGTTGGGTTTCAAAAAAAGCCCTTTATTTCATATGGCCATCGCTTATATAGGGGAGCTAAGCCAATCAGCATAGACAGCGATATGCATCCACCAATCTTAAGCTTGTTACCAAGTACCCACAGCATAGCAATAGTTCAACAGCCAATAGGTAGTACTTCCTGTTTATGATCAGTCACTCTAGACACACCTTCTGGCAAATTGCCAGGCGCCATTTTGCAAAGCTCTGCGGTTGACGTATCTCCGGGCCCCTGGAGCATCCGCCCTCGACAGTTCCCCCTTTTTGTTTTATGGTAGAAAGACTTAGCAGGGGTCGTGCCTGTCTTAGGTTGTCGCAAGGCCAAGAATATCCTTACCTGTCATTGGATCATGATGCTTATAGGATCATGTCCTGTCTTAGGTTGGTATATTCCGCCTACGATCTTACCCGTCTTTGACTACCGATCCAGCATACTGAGCCATACCTGGGGCGACTGTCCGGACCCGATGGATAACAGAGCTTGTTTGATGGCAATGGTGTCTCTTTTACGAATACTCATCATGGGGCAAATGCACCATAAGCAACACACCACAGCGAATATCAGCAATCCACCCATGGATATGAACCCAAACCATTGCTTCCCCCATCCTACAACATTTTTCATAAAGGCAACAAATTGAGATACTGAAGCTACTTCTGCCTTACTGGCATTAACGTTAACATTATTAGCATGAAGCTGTATTGTCAGATTCTCGAATCTGGCACTCCAGTTGCCTGTAAGCATCTTGGATTGTTCCCTGGAATAATTAGCTGCTCGAGTGAGGTTATCATATGCAACTGGAGTAATGCAGAGTCCAGTATCTGAGCGAAGGCATCCTACAGTCAGTAGTTGTAGTACAATGTCCATTTGTTCTTGTAGCAAGTCAATCCGCTGATTAGCAAAAAGAATACCCGCAGCGAGATGATCATTAATTTCACTCTGGGTTTGTAGAGCTTCTGCGGTATTCGTAGACAGTTGATTAATCTACTTGGCTGTAAATAAATAGTCAAGAAGCAAAGAAAAGACTAGTCTGCTATCGTCACTAAAACAGTGAGCTTTCTCAAGATCGTCACTAACACCAGTAAGCTTACGTTGCAATCGTCACTATAATCAGTGAACTTTCCTGAAACTTCTCTGGCCAGAATTTTCTTCTAAATAAATTCGTCACTTACCTCAGTGCACTGTTAGAAACGGAGAAAGGGGGCTCCCTATACGGGCCACCATTTATCGCCTTCCAGCAGTGATAATAACGGCCCTCCGTCCGGTTGGGTTTCAAAAAAAGCCCTTTATTTCATATGGCCATCACTTATATAGGGGAGCTAAGCCAATCAGCATAGACAGCGATATGCATCCACCAATCTTAAGCTTGTTACTAAGTACCCACAGCATAGCAATAGTTCAACAGCCAATAGGTAGTACTTCCTGTTTACGATCAGTCACTCTAGACACACCTTCTGGCAAATCACCAGGCGCCATTTTGCAAAGCTCTGCGGTTGACAGATCTCTGGGCCCCTGGAGCATCCGCCCTCGACATATAACCAACATTGTAGTGATGTATCATCCTTTTTAATAATAGCCAGAGATTTAGCTTTCTTGTCCAGAGCTGTTTATAAACACATGTATAAAAGTATTTATCTTTGTTTGTTTTAAAAATATACCTTAAATATGTGCATTTTTCCCAAGCAGTAATAGTTTAAGTAAATTATTATAATTAGTTACAATTGCAAGCAAACTCCACCTTAATATATAGAAAGAAATGATAGTGATGCATTACATGCTGAGTTGGTTACCTTAGACATTTTCTTCAAGAGACAATGTCTAATCTGTTTTACCTGCTTTGCATGGCTTCAGCAGCAAAAGCCTTTAACATTAAGGAATCTATTATTGAACTTGTAGAATGTAAAGAATTTCTACTGAGAAATTACAGTTGTAATTGATACAAAACTATTGTGAATTTCACTGACTTCAGCATTTTTGCAACCAAGATACTAGTTTTCATATTCTATTTAATCTATATTTTTAAAAGGTATTTTTGTTTACTTCTCAAAGATTTGTCACCTTTTAACATTGATCAAAATAATAAGTCCCAGTCATGTATGCTACTAAAGGCATACTTTTTTCTTTCTGCTAGCTGAGGCGAGGACAGATCATGAGAACTGGTAAGTGGTCAGCATTATGCTTAACTGTTAGGATAAGCTAGTAGAGCTGTCCTTCATAATTTGTTCAAACATCTGGCTACCACTGTTAAATAGGTTAGGGAAGAACATATGGTTCTCATTTAAAACATTGCAAACATCATCATGATGGAGACTGTGAAGTTTTAAGAAAGACCAATACTGTTTTGATTATAATCTCAGACAGAAAGGAAAAAAACAAACAAAAAAAAACAAAAAAACAAAACAAAAACAAAAACAACAACCCTGAATGCTCAACTAAGAATTCTAGTATCTTATTTATCAGAAATTTCTATTTTGTATTCTGTATTGTGTTGTTCTTTTGATTTTTATTTTAAAGAACAAACAATTAATACAGAAAGTACTGTTGCCACTTTTTTCCTACTTTTGAAATTAAATTATAACTAAAAATGAAAGAGAAAAAAATATATATATATATAGAAAGCAATTGTAAATTTATGAGCTTTTACTTTTAATAACATCTTCGAATTGAAATTTCAAAGTTACACTTTTCTTCCAGAAGTAATTCTATGGATTAGGAATAAAAGCGTGTGTGTTTTCCAATTAGCAATAACAGATTTCTATCTCTGATTAATCCAGCTGCTTAAAATATGTGTTGTATTTGACCATTTGCCAAAAAAGTCTGAGGCTGCATGAGCCAGCTGGCACAAGGTTAGAGGGTGGGAATCTCAGCTGATTAGGACTATGGCTATGACATTTTCATAAACTCTACTTTCAAAATGCCAAATGATGAAAAACCCAACCTTGGCTGCCATGCAATTTTGCCACACAATGATAGCTTCAGAAATTTTCAGCTCAAAATATCTCTTCTAACTCATATTATCTGCACCTTTAGAACAAGTCGTTTACTTATAAATATTTTTTAAATCCTGCTTAAGAGAAAAAATAGATATTAAAGTTATATTTTTATCAGTTGTAAGAAGCCTCTGATTGTAATTTTGTCACACATCCTATCTAAGAAAAAAAGAAAAATTAAATTTAAAGATATTCATGTCAAAAAGTTAATTCATTGTGTTAACTTTATAACATTACTTTTAAGAAGAGAGACTAAAACTAATCAGAATTGTTAATTTTTTTCACTTTCCCCACCAATTAAGTTTGACATTTACTGTATTAGGATAAGACCACAAGTCTCTAATGATCAAGAGAATCTTGCGTTACTTTTACAGATTGGTTCCCTTGCGCATGCATTTTTGTGTATGCACATGTATATGAGTCCACCAGGTGTCGATGTGCAGCCTGCTACACTAACAAGTCTGTGTCATACACTTCCTTTGATTTTTTTCACACCTGGTGCTTGCTACAACAACATGTCTGACTGGCCATTTGAGTTATCTGAGAAGCTGTCAAAAGGCTGGGAAGATTTGGGAAGATTTCAAAAACCTGGCTGAGCATGCCTTCTCAAGAATAATACTTTATGACACTTTTATCCTCCATCCCAAACCTCAGATGCTTGATTTTTTTTTTTTTCCTTTCCACTGCTGAAATGGGGACAATAAGAAGCCTAGGGGGAGTTAGGATACTTGTAAAAATCACAGAATGTTTCAACTTTCAACCAAATGTGGATATTTATATTTTCAAAGTATAAGGTATGGATGTATGATAATCCTTTAAACAGGTCATTCTTTAAATAGAATATAAAAGAACTATCCTCTAATGACACATGGTTTGTAATAGTTCACTTATATGAATATTTAGCTTTAATTATGTTTGTTTTTATTTCCTTATGTTATTTCAAGAGGTAACACAGTTACATGGCTTAAAAATCAAGAAGTATAATGTATATTAAGGAAAAAGTCCTCCTTTTCATGTTTGTCCATGAGTATCCCAGCCTTTCTACATCCATACCCAAACATTGTTGTAAATTACTTGTGCGTCCTTGTTAGCATTGTCAGATTCAGTGGAAAAAACAGAGGGCTCCTGATTTAGTTTAAATTTCAGATAAACAATGAACACTTTTTTAGTATCAGCATGTCCTAATTATTGTACAGGATATACATATACTAAAGTAAAATCATTATTTATCTCACATTAAAATTTAACCGAGTGGTTGATATTTTATCTGGCGACTATGATCCTTCCTGAAATTTTTATACAAATGGAAGGAATATGGTTGCATCTTCTGTCATTGTCCTCTGTTCCTCTTCTTTCACATAAATGGTAACATACCTTATGTACTGTTCTGCACCTGATTTTTTTTTTTAAGATTTTATTTATTTATTTGAGAGAGAGACAGTGAGAGAGAACATGAGCAAGGAGAAAGTCAGAGGAGAAGCAGACTCCCCGCGGAGCTGGGAGCCCGATGTGGGACTCGATCCCGGGACTCCGGGATCATGACCTGAGCCGAAGGCAGCGGCTTAACCCACTGAGCCACCCAGGCGCCCTGCACCTGATTTTTTTAACCCAATAATATCTTTGAAGATTATTCTACACAATTATCAGAAAAGACTTCTTGTCATGTGTCTCTATGATTCAATAAAAAGAGATTTCTTTTGTTTACTATAATTTATTTAACCAGACTCTTGGTATCCTTGCAGTGAGTTCCCATACTTTTCTTTTTTAAACAATTTTACAATGAATAATCATTTCTTTAAAATTTTTTCTTCAACATTTCTCCAGTTTTATTGATATATAATTGATATATAACATTGTATCAGCAACATGATTATATATATATATACCTATGTAGAGATATCTATATCTATATGCCTATATATATCTCAAAAAGACTACCACAGTAAGTTAGTTAACATCTGTCATTTACATAGTGACAAATTTTATTCTTGTGCTGAAGAGTTTTAAGATTTACTCTATTAGCAACTTTCAAGTGTGCAATAACTGTAGTCACCATGCTGTATATTTCATACCCAAGACTTATTTATTTTATAACTTGAAATTTCTGCCTTTTAACTACCTTATCCCACTTCCTCTACCTTTTATCCCTAGCCTCTGGCAACCACTAATCAGTTCCTCTTTTGTAGGAGTTTGGTGTTTTTTAAGATTTCATATACAAGTGGAGCTCAGCCAGTTAAGTGTCTACCTTTGGCTCAGGTCATAATTTCAGGGTCCTGGGATTGATCCCTGCATTAGACTTTCCACTTATGAGGTGAGTCTGCTTCTCCCTCTCCCTCTGTGATTTCTCTTGCTTTCACTATCTCTCAAATAAATAAATAAAATCTTAAAAAGGAAAGATTTCACATACAAGTGAGATCATACAGTATTTGTTTTTCTCTGACCGACTTACTTCACTTAGCATAATGCCCTCAAGTTCTCTCCATGTTGTCACCAATGGTAGGATTTCCTTTTCTCCTAGCTGAATAATATTTCATTACATATATGTTATATATTATATATTACATATTATTTAATAATATAACATGTATGTTAATATAACATAGAATTCTATATTATTATAACATGTTATACATGTTATACATATATAATATGTAATATATAATATATTTTATTATATTCATATATATATCATATTTTCTTTATCCATTATCTCCATTTAATGTGCACAAGTGTTCCCTTTTCTCAACTCCTTTATCAATACATTTTTTTCTTAAGATTTTATTTATTTATTTGACAGAGAGAGAGACAGCAAGAGAGGTAACACAAGCAGGGGAGTGGGAGAAGGAGAAGCAGTCTTCCCGCTGAGCAGGGAGACTGATGTGGGGGTCGATCCCAGGACCCTGGGATCATGACCTGAGCTGAAGGCAGACGTTTAACAACTGAACCACCCAGGTACTCCACCATTGGACTTTTTGATAATAGCTATCTTTAACAGGTAAAAGGTGATATCTGATCATAGTTTTGATTTGTATTTCCTTGATGATAAGTGACTGAAGGAAAAAATACAGCCAAAAAATGACTAGTCAGGTCTTTTGCCCATTTTTAATCAGGTTTTTGGGGATTTTTGCTATTGAGTTCTATGATTTCTTTATGTATTTTGGATATTAACCCGTTATCAGATACGTGCATTGCAAATATTTTCTCCTATTCTGTAGGCGTCTTTTCTATTATGTTGACTGTTTCTTTTGCTGCATATATTTTTGTTTGTTTCATGTAGTCTGACTCTTGTTTTTACTTTTACTATGTATGCTTTTGGTGACAAAGCCCCCAAAAAACATTGTCAAGACTAATGTCCAAGAAGCGTTTCTCCCTATGCATTCTTCTAAAAGTTATATGGCTTCAGGTCTTAATTAATCCATTTTTAGATTATTTTTTTAGATAGTGCAAGAGTTCAATTTCCTATTTTACATTGTGGATAGTCAGTTTCCTGAGTACCACTTACTGAGGAGACTATTCTTTCCTCATTGTATATTCTTGGTACTGTTTTTAAAAATCAGTTAACTGTGCTTTCATTAGTTCATGTCTGGGCTGTTTTTTCTGTTCCCTTGGTCTAAGAGTCCTGTTTTATGCCAGACTTATCCTGTTTTGATTACTATATCTTTAAATATAGTTTAAAATTAGGAAGTGTGATGCCTCTAACTTTATTCTCCTTGGTAAAGATTTCTTTAGGTAGTCACTTTAGCTATTTGGAGTTTCCAAACAAATTTTACAGTTGTTTTCTCTATTTTTGTAAATATACCATTGGAATTTTGCTAGAAATTGCTTTGAAACACTATGACATTAGGGTACTGTGGACATTAACATTATTAATTCCTTTAGTCTTCAGTGTGTGACACCACAAGGTTTACATAAAACTTCATCTTCTAACAGTCTAGTTTACGGTGAGAACAGCATAAGTTTGAATATAAAAATTTAATGCTTTTGAGGTACCTGGGTGGCTCAGTGGGTTAAAGCCTCTGCCTTCAGCTCGGAGCATGATCCCACGGTCCTGGGATTGAGCCCTGCATCAGGCTCTCTGCTGGGCAGGGATCCTGTTTCCTCCTCTCTCTGCCTGCCTCTCTGCCTACTTATGATCTCTGTCTGTAAAATAAATAAATAATATCTTTAAAAAAGTAAATTTAATGCTTTTATCCCTCCCATTTTATATTTTTGATGTCACAATTTATATTTTTTATATTGTGTATCCATTAACAAATTATTGTAGCTATGATTACTTTTAATTTTTTGTCTAACTTTTATACTAGAATTACTTGTGATTTATACATTGCCATAGCAATATTAGAGTGTTCTGAATTTGACTATATATTTCCTTTTAGTAGTTTTATACTTTCACGTGATTTTATTTTACTAGTTGGCATCCTTCCTTTTCAGCTTGAAGAACACCCTTTAGCATTTCTTGTAAGGCAAGTATAGTAGTAACAGACTCCAGCTTTTGTTTGTATGGGAATGTCTATGTGTTCTTCAGTTCTGAAGGATAGCTTCAGGGTAAAATATTCTTGATTATCAACTTTTTTTTTTTCCTTCAGAGCTTTGAATATATTATCCCACTCCTTCTGGACCTGCAAGGCTTCGGCTGAGAAGTCTGCTTGTAGCCTTATGTGTGTTCCTTCATATGTAATGAGTTTCTTTTCTCTTGGTACTTCAAGATTTTCTCTTTGACTTTGATTTTTGACAGTTTTATTATAATGTGTCTAGGTTAAGTCTTCCTTGAATTCAAACTGACTGGGCATCCTTAAGCTTCATGACCATTGATGTTCATATCTTTTTCTAAATTTGTAATTTTTCAATTTAAATAAGCTTTCTGTCCCATTCTATCTCTCTTTTTCTTCTGGCACTCCCGTAACTTGAATATTTCTCTTTTGATGGTTTCCATTGAGTCCCATAGGCTTTCTTCACTTTTTTATTTTCCCCCTTTACTTTTTCCTTCTCTAACTAAATACCTTTCAAATGGCTTCTTTGAGTGTGCTGATTGTCTTCTGCTTGATTGAATCTGCTATTGTAGCTTTCTAAATTGTTTTTTAGTTTACTCCTTGTATTCTTCAGCTCCAAAATTTCTGTATAGTTCTTTGTCATCACTTCTTTAAACTTCTCAGTTTGTTCTTGTATTTTTCTTGATTTTATTAAATTGTGTTCTCTCATAGCCTGCTGAGCTTCTGTAGAACAATTATTTTTAGTTCTTTGTTACACAGTTCTTGTATCTCCCTTTTTTGTGGTCAGTTACTGGAAGTTTATTGTATTCCTTTGGTCAAGTCATATCTCTCTCATTTTTCATGATCCCTGTAGCCTTACACAGGTGTCTGTGCAGTTGAAGAAGAGTGACTCTTCCAGACTTTCAGGAAAGACTTCAGTAAGAAAATACCTTCACATATAGGTGAGCACATTGAGACTGGTGGTGTGGAGCATCAAGTTTCAGGACATGTGGCACCTATAGGGCCAGGCATCTTGGTGTCTCTGGCTCAGGAATCTGGGGTCTGTGACTTTAACTATTGCAAGGTTCTTAGTACTAAGAGCTGGGGAGGATTCTCAATGGTTACAAGATTGTTGAGGCTGAAGCAATGCCTCCAAGTGCAGTGGTGAAGAACTAGGTCAGGTGACAGTGGTGGCTAAAGCCAGTATTGTATATCCACTTTAATGTGGAGGTCAACTGTAAATACTTGTGTGGAGGTAGAGACTGGTTACAGGCACCCAGGCAGTGGTAAGTGCCAGGAGAGGTTGCTGGGCGCAGGGCCAACTGTTGGTAGACATATAGCTGCTGGGGCCATAGCCTGTACTTCAAGGGTTGGACATGGACACAGTGATGGGGTTATCTGCATTGCACTCAAACAGCTGTATCCCTGATCTGGCAGCCTGAGGGTGTGGTGACTATACTGGATCCTGGGGACTGAGGCTTTTTTTTTTTTTTTTTTTTTTTATAAACATGTTATTTGGGCCTGAGGCTTCTATGATAAGGTGAGAAGAAACTCAGAGACCTAGAATCCATGAGCACCTGTGAGGCCCTCAGTACTATACCAAAGCAGGTCTATAACTGTTGCTCTGGTTATTGGTTTCCTCAATGGTGAAACCTGTTGGAGCCCTCAACTGAATCATCCAATGGAGTCCACGATGAGATTCTCAGTAATGAAAGTTGTGGATACTCTAGCAATTCTTTTTTTTTTTTTTAATAGTATCTGTGTTCAATGCTATCAGTTTACTTCCGAGCAATGTTTTCACTGCATTCACTAGTTTTGTTAAGTTGTGCTTTCATTTCATTCTGTTCAAATGTTTTGAACTAAAAATTTAATTATCCTCGAGATTTCTTTAATTTTAATTTTAACATTTTAAAATTTGTCTTGAGATTTCTTCTCTGACCCATTTAGAAGTATGTGGCTTAGTGTCCAAATATTTGGGGGATTTTCTGGCTATCTACCTGTAAATGATTTCTAATTGAATTCCATAGTATTCTGAGAACAGACATTGTACGATTTCTGATCTTCTAAATTGGTTAAGATATCTTTTATGGTCCAGAATGTGATTTATCTTAGCTTGTCTGCTATGTAAGTTTGAGAAGAATGAGTATTCTCTCTTGCTGGATGAAGTAGTCCACAGATGTCAGTAAACCCAGTTGATTGATGGTGCTGTTGAGTTCAACTATATTCTTACTATTTCTTTGCCTGGTGGATCTGTCCATTCCTGAGGATAGGTCTTGAAGTCCCCAGCTCTAACAATGGACTAATCTATTTCTCCTTGCTGTGCTATAAATTTTTGCCTCTTATATGTTGATGCTTTTTTGTAAGTTAAGTGTATCCACTGAGGATTGCTATGTCTTCTTACAGAATTGACTATTTTGTCATTATGTAGTGTCTTTCTTTATCCCTTACAATTTTTCTTGCTCTGAAGTCTGCTCCTTCTGAAATTAATATAACTATGCCCGCTTTCTTTAGGTAAGTGAAAGTATGGTTTATCTTTCTCCATCTGTTTACTTTAATCTACACGTGTCTTTATACTTAAAGTGTGTTTCTTATAGACAACATAATTAGGTCTTGTTTTTTGGTTCACTCTGGCAATCTGTCTTTTTTTTTTTAAAAAATTTGGATAGTTGACACTTTTCCAAAGAAGACCTACAGATGGCCAACAGACTCATGAAAAGATGTTCAACATCACTAATCATCAGGGAAATGCAAATCAAAACCACAATGAGATATCATCTTACACCTGTCAGAATGGCTAAAATCAAAAAGACAAGAAATAACAAGTGTTGGTGAGAATGTGGAGAAAAAGGAACCTTCAGACACTGTTGGTGGCAATATAAATTGGTATAGCTACCATGGAAACAATTTGGAGTTTCCTCAAAAAATTAAAAATAGAAACACCATATGATCCAATGATTCCACTACTATTTACCTATTATGCAGTCATTAAAAAAGTGAGGTTATGCCACTTATACCAACATGAATGGATCTAGAAGGTATATGCTAAGTGAAATAAGTCAGACTGAAAATGACTGGTAAATTGGTATATTTAGACCAATGATATCTAAACTGACTACTGACATAGTTAGATCAGTATCTACCATATTTGTTACTGCTTTCTATTCACCACTCTTGTTATTTATTCTTATTTTTGTCTTTCTTTTTCTGACATTTGTGGTTTTAATTGAGGACTTTATTATATGTTCTATCTTCTCTCCTTCTTTAGCATATCAATTTTACTTCTCTTTTTACCTTTTTTAGTGGTTGCTCTAGAGTTAGCAAAATATATTTACAACTAATTCAAGTCCACTTTCAAATAACACTATACCACTTTGTGAATAGTGCAAGTATCTTAGAATAACAGAGTATGCCTCATTTTTGTTTCTCATTCTTTGTACCATCACTGCCATTTCACTTATCCATCAGCGTACCCAAGAGTGTATATATACATGAGCCACATAATTATATACATTTTGCTGTTATTATTTTCAGCAAATTGTTATCTGTTAGATCTAGAATAAGAAAAATAAAAGTTTTTATTTTACTTTCACTTCTTCATTTTTCAATACCTTCCTTTCTCTGTGTAAATCCAAGTTTCTGACCTCTATAATTTTCCTTCTCTCTAGAGAAATTCTTGGGGTGCCTGAGTGATGCAGTTGGTTAAAATGTCTGAATCTTGGTTTTGGATGAGGTACTGAGCTCAGGATCTTTGGATCAAGCCCAGTGTCAGGCTCCTCATTGAGTGTGGAGCCAGCCTAGGATTCTCTTTCTCCCTCTGACCCTCCCCCCATGCTCATTCTCTCTCTCTCTCTCTCATAATAAATAAAAATATTTTTAAATATTTTATTTATTTATTTGACAGAGAGAGTGAGAGAGCACACAAGCAGGGGGAGCAGTATAAGAAGAGGGAAGAGCAGATTCCCTGCGCCCAATGCAGGGCTCGGTCCCAGGACTCTAGGGTCACATTCTGAGCCAAAAGCAGACACTTAACCATCTGAGCCAGCCAGGTGCTCCAATAAATAAAATCCTTAAACAAAAAATTCTTACATTTCTTACAAGTCAAATATACTGGTAACATGTTCTTTCATTGTTGATTTGTCTGAGAAAGTGCTTATTTCATTTTTTGAAGGATAACTTTATAGAATTCTAGGTTAGCAGTTGGTTTTTTTTGTTTGTTTGTTTTGTTTTGTTTTGTTTTCAAAAGTCAAAATACTTCACTCTAATTTTTTGTACCTTGCAATGTTTCTAAGAAGCCAGATGTGATTTTTCTTCTTGCTCCTCCAAAGGTAAGATGTATTTTCCTCTGATTACTTTCAAAATTTTTTTTCCTACTTTTGGTTTTCTGAAGTTTGAATATTTATATAGAATTTTTAGAATTTATTCTGTTTCATGTTCTCTGAGCTTCCCAGATTTGTGTTTTGTTGTCTGATATTAATCAAAGTAATTCTCAGTCATTGTTCCTTCAAATATTTCTTCTGATTTGTTCTCTTTTCTTCTGGCACTCCCATTAAACATATGTTGTACCTTTTATAGATATCCCACTGTTAGATATTCTGGGGTTTTTTCTTCAGAAAAAGTTTTCTCCTTGATTTTCAGTTTTGGAAATTTCTACTATCATATACTCAAACTCAGAGATTTTTTTTTCCAGCTTTTCAGCTTTGTCTGGTCTACTAATGAGCTTATCCAAAGCATTCTTCATTTCTGTTAGTGTTTTTGACTTCCACTATTTGTTTTTTTAATTTTTCTGAGAATTTTCATCCTTGGTTTTTATTATTTATCTGTTTTTGTATGCTGTATACTTTTTCCATCAAAACCCTTAGCATATGAATCATAATTTTAAAAATGTCTACCACATATGACTCTGATTTTGATGCTTGTTCAACCCTTCAAATTGTATTTTTTAGTTTTAGAATGGTTTTGAATTTTTGCTAAAAGTCGGACATGAGGTACTAGATAAAAGAAACTGAGTAAATTGGTCTATAGTAATGTAGAGGTAAGGTGTGCAGGAAAGAGGAGCATTCTCTAGCCTTGCAACCAGGTCTCAATCTTTGGTGAACCTGTGCCCCTACAATGTGAACCTCACCATTGTTCCTCAGCTCCCTCCACCTCATGTGGGAAAGGACAGTTAGAGGGACCTGGAGTTGGGTATTTCTTTCTCCCATATAGAAAGCCACAAGGAGCTGGAGTTGGCAATTTCCCTTCCCCAACTCACTTAGCTTCTGATAAAATCTCAGGAGATTAGGCTCTGGCTAACTAGTTTCACCTGAGGGCAGACCTTGATATGAAAAATAAGGGCTCTGGCTTATTTCAAAATGTTTTCTTTCCCCTTCCCTTACCAGAAGCATGAGGGGATTTTTCTCGGATATTTACTATAAAAACCTGGAGCTAAAATCCACAAAAGTGTGAGACTGCCCCTAATGCTAGCTGCCCCCAGAATTTTACCTCAGACTTGTCCACACTCGGCTTCCAGTATTCATCAATTACAGTTCAGGGGTTCCTACTCCCACCCTGGTTCCCTTTGAGGTTTCTATTCCTAGAAACCTTTCTATTCCAAGTTTCAGTTCTCTGCATCTGTCTTTCTTTCTCTCCTATTTGGGGGCCAGGCATTTGTGCTGTGATCTCACTTCTCTGACAAATCTTAGAAGAGTTATCGATGTTTTACTTCCTTCAGCTTTTTACATGGGATAAGTGACAACATCTAAGTTTCTTACATGTTAGACCAAAAACTGGAAGCCTCTATTTTCTTTTTATTGGCATTTATGTAGTGCACCTCTGCCTATACTTTTACTGGCAATCATTCTGTCACATCGATTTAGGTGTGCTTCTTGGGTGAGAATGAAATATTCTAATCAGAAATTTTATGTTTCTTTAACGTGATTACTGATCATTTAGCCCATTTATATTAATGCCATGAGTGATGTGTTTTGGTTTCAGACTTATATTTATAACTTTTATATACTATGTGATCACCTTTCTCTGTTTGTTTTTCTTTATGAAAGTACTGATAATTAAGAAAGACTTTATTTTTGTTCTGGAAGTAACCATTATTATTAGAATTATATATTATAATAATATACTTAGTTCATGCCTTAATTTCTTTTATTTTCTCTGAACTCTAATAATCAATTGTTAAATCATCTCATTTCTTATTTCTCTTTTTTTGTTGTATCACCCAATTTGAGACAATATCATTTCTCTTAGTATCCATGCTTTATTTAACTTATATGAATTTTGAGTATTATATGATCTATGATCTTTGTCTCTCAACTGTTAGAAATGAAGCAATCAGCACATTTTACCTCTTAGGATATTTTCCCCTCCTAATTTTTGTTTGTTGTACATTTTCTGCATTCTCAATATAACATTTACATTATTTTCCTTAACTACCATATTTCTGTTGGCTCTATAGATACATAAAATTTTTGCTCATTTTCAGTCCTGTGGTTGCAGGGCATTTTCCCTAATAATTTTCTAATTTTCCTGAAATGTCTAGCATTTGCAGAGAACTCATCCTCAGTTTCACTAACAAGGGCTCATAGGAACACAATTATCTGAATTCTTTTGTAGTTAACCTAGTTTGCTTGTTGCTTTTATGCTTTAAGAATACTTTAAGTGTAACCTGTGTCACTTTGTTTCCCCTTGGTTTTCCAGAGACATCTCTTTAGTGCCTTTGTACCAATTAGGAAATGGGGCTCCATCCCAGCAGATGCAGTCCTGTGTGCACAGTACTTGGCAAGGAGAACAATGAGAAAGGTCACACACACAATACGGATACTGTTCTTTGTGCTACTTCCAGTTCTGTCTTCACTTCTGAGATTTTTTTCCTATTTCTTTCTTAAAATTGTTCAACCTTGCCATGATTTACTATCATTCTTATAGAACATTAGATTATGTTTAATTTAGAATTTTCTAGAAATTTGTGTTGTTTCTATGTAGCTTAATTCTACTGTAGCATAGGCAATTTTCCATGATTTCCATGGTTTGAAATTTAGTGAGACTTGCCCTATGACCCAGAAAATGGCCAATTTCAGTAAATATCTCAAGTGCACTTGAAAAGTTAAGTGCAGTGTTCCAGATGTGTGAATTAGGTCAACTTTGTTAGGCATGCTCTTAACTACTCTGTCTTTGATTTTTTTTTTTTTTTTGGTCTGTTTCATTAATAACAGTAGGATAACAAAGACTTCCTACAATTATGGACTTGTCCATTTTTACTTTCAGTACTTTCAGTTTTTATTTTATGTATTTTATGATTATTTTCTTAGTTTCAAACAAATTCAAAATTGTATCCACTTAGTAGACCAACCATTTTTTCCTTTTGAAATATCTCTGATACTGTTTCTCACCTTAAAGTCAGCTTTGTCAGCTATTAGCACAGCTATGACAGCTTGTTTTGGTTAGTCTTTACATTACAACATTTACATCCTTTTACTTTTAACCTTTCTGTGTCCTTATATTTAAAGCATATCTCTTATAAAGAGCATACATTTGAGATTTAAAAAAATTTTAAATCCTTGCCTTTTCATTGAAGCATTTACTTGATACTATATCCATGAACTATTTACTATTTATCCTTTAATATTTACTATTTTATTATTGTATTGATTTACTTATTCAAATATTTATTATTCTATTCTTCATTTCATCTTTCTTCTCTATAGTCTTATTAGCATTACTCTATGGATTTCTTTTTTTTAAATTAACATATAATGTGATATTTTCCCCAGGGATACAGGTCTGCAATTCATCAGTCTTACACAGTTCACAGCACTCACCATAGCACATACCCTCCCCAATGCCCATCACCCAGCCACTCCAAACCTCTCATCTCCCTCCCCTCCAGCAACCCTCAGTTTGTTTCCTGAGTCTCTTATAGTTGGTCTTCCTTTCTGGTTTCATTTATTTCATTTTCCCTCCTTTCCCCTATGATCTTCTGTTTTGTTTCTCAAATTCCTCATATCAGTGAGACCATATTAAAATTGTCTTTCTCTGATTAACTTATTTCACTTAGCATAATACCCTCTAGTTCCATCCATGTCATTGCAAATGGCAAGATTCCAGGGTTTTTGATGACTGCATAGTATTCCATTGTGTATATATACCACATCTTCTTTATCCATTCATCTGTCAGTGGACATCTAGGCTCTTTCCATAGTTTAGCTATTGTGGACATTGCTGCTAGAAACACTTGAGTACACATGCCCCTTTGGATCACTACATTTGTATCTTTAGGGTAAATACCCTGTAGTGCAATTGCTGAATGGTAACTTTTTCAACTTTTTGAGGAACCTCCATACTGTTTTCCAGAGTGGTTGCACCAGCTGCATTCCCACCAACAGTTTAGGAAGGTGCTCCTTTCTCCACAACCTCACCAATACCTGTCATTTCCTGAATGTTTAATACTTTATGGATTTCAACATAAATCGTAGATGGAATAAGGCTGCTCTAAATAATAAGTATTTTTTATCACTTCTTTATCAATACAAGTTGAATTTCATTAACTCCCTTCTACTTTTAGCATTACTAATGTCACGTACTTTAAATTTACATGTTTTCAAGCATATCTTATTATTATTTTTATAGAGAAAAATCACCATTTAGATTTACCCAAATATTCACTTTTTAAAATTGTCCTTCATTTCTTTCTGTGCTTCTGTGTTTCTACTATCATCCAATTATTTGCAGAGCTCCCTAATTATGTCTTTCATTGTAGGTTTGCTACCAATAAATAAATCCTCCCAGCATCTGTGTACCTAAAAGGACTTCATTTTCAAATAATTGTTTCTGCTAAATAAAGATTCTGTATTGATAATTATTTTCTTTCAGCATATTAAAATTGTTATTTCACTTTCTTCATGCTTAGATAATTTCTGTTGAGAATTCAGCTCTCAGTTGCTTCTTTTAAGGTAATGTGTCTATTTTTCCCTTGGTTGCTTTGCAAACTTTCCTCTTTGTCTTTTAGCATATTTACTGTGCTTTTAGTATGCAGATGTATGTGCTTTTTTGTTTCTTTTAATTTAACGTTTTGGGGTCCATAGTTTTTCTTTAATCTTTGACTTGCATCTTTGAACAGTTTTGAAAATTCTCAGCTCTTTTGTACCTGGATACTACTTCTATTCCATGGCTCTCCACATCTGGAATGGCCAATATATACATTTTAGATCCTTTATGATATCTTTTATGCATTTTCTATACTGTTTTTCTTTCATTTTTAAAGCTTCTTTCTGGGGTATCTGGGTAGCTCCATCAGTTAAGTGGCTCTTCAGTTCAGGTCATGATCTCAGTGTCCTGGGATTGAGCTCTGCATTGGGCTTCCTGCTCAGTGGGAAGTCTGCTTCTCACTCTGCCCCTCCCCCCAACTCATTCTCTCTCTCTTTCTCAAATAAATAAATATAATCTTGGAAAAAAAAAAAAGCTTCTTTCTGTCTTTTCTCCAGACCTATCCGCCAGCTTACTCACCCTCCATGTCTGATCTGCTGCTGAAAGTGTTTGTTGAGTTGTTGATTTCATTTTTTTATTTTATAGCTCTATAATTTCAATTTGATTTTGTTTAATAGATACCCTTTATCTGACCCCCCCCCAAAATTCCAGCTTATCATTTATTTACTTGAACAAATTAACCCAATAACTTTATCACCTGTGGAGCTGCTGCTAGTTTCTATTTTTTCTCATGTTTTTTGATTACCTAGTTTTATCTCCTAAGAGGTTGATAATAAAATACAGAATGGAGAATATTGTGTGCAAATATAGAGACATGAAAGATATTACCTTCATTTAGGGTTTATGTTCTTTTATTTGAAAGATAGCTGGAATAGGGACAGATTAACTTGATCCATTCTAGGATGGATGTTTCAAACTGGGTTTCTATCTTAGTAATGGGTAATCTATTTCTAATTTTCCCTTTACCTTAGAAAATAGTCTTTTAAGGATTTCATCCAAAAGCTCATAGTGTTGCATGATCCCTCCTCTTTGTCTTGTTCTGAACTTCAGTGTTTGCATTCTCAGCCAAATGCTTCATTACATGATTTGACTTGCATGGAATTGTCACTATAGTACTGCTTGACTTCTTGGCCTCTAGACCCCCCATCTCCCCCAACCCACACACAGCTGAAGAATCAGTAAATTCCTCCTTGAAAAATAATACACTTTGCTCTCCATGATTACCTTCTCCTTGGCCTTTCTCTTCCCAAATCCAGGCTGCCTTGTTACCTCTAGATTTCAACATTTTTTTCCCCATGCCTGTGAAATTTCTTTAGTTCTCTGTCACTGCTTTAATCTTATCCTCTTAATCTCACACCTTTAGAAATTGGCAGGTCCCTAGAGGAGAAAATTGGTAAGCCACGTTAGACTTACCTCTATCTCATTTCCCTGCTCTGAGCTTCTCCATCACTCAAGTTGTAGGTGCCTTGGCTGTTCTCTAGAACCTTCAGAAGATTGTTGCTTCTATTTCAATTTTATCAGCTTTTTATAGTGTTCCAGGATGGTTTGTCTGATAAAAATCTACACCATCATAGCCAAAGGCAAAAATGCTGACCACTTCATGCCAGTTCCATTGCATTTGAATTCCCTTCATATATATCACCTGGAATAGCCTCTCAATTGGTCCACTATACTTTTACAGTCTATTTTCAGCAGAACAACCAGAGTGATAAAATTGAGGTGTTCTGGAGGATTTGATTTAAAAAAAAAAAAAAAAAAGTCTATGAGGCCCTAAATAAAACCCTCATCCCCGAGAGTCCTCCTGTTCCCCATCCACCCTGGTTTCCTGACTATTCCTGAAACCCCACACACCCTTCCACATTAGAGTCTTTGAAAGAGCAAATGTCTCTTCCTTGAATGTCATTCTCCGCACATAGTCCTAATTTCTTCATCTCCTTCAGGTGTTTGCTTCCTCATGCTTCCTAAGCCTGGTACTTTAGACTTCCCTTAACTAATCTCCTTCTCTTCTTTTTCTTCATCTCCTTCAGGTGTTTGCTTCCTCATGCTTCCTAAGCCTGGTACTTTAGACTTCCCTTAACTAATCTCCTTCTCTTCTTTTTCTTCATCTATAATATTGACCACCTTCTAACATAACATGAAAACTGCTGTTCATCTTATTTTTTCTTCCCCTCCATCTAAATCCTATTCTATTCCTGGTTAGGGAGGTAACTCTAGGAGGACTAGATTCTGTGCTTTTAAAAAGATTGATATATACTAGCATTTAGAATAATAGTAGAAGTTCTCAGATATAAGATGAACGGTGAACATGTACAAATACTTTAGTAAAGAAGGGCAATCAAAATAGTCTAATCATTAGGAAATTTATTTCATTCATTATTGAGTATCAACCATGCACCTACCTTGGTACAAAATACTACTACTACTACTAATAATAATAATGGTAATAATAATAATAATAATAAACAAGACAGGCCCTTGAAACTTAAAAACCATTCTCTGAAAGAAATATATATGAGGGTGCTTGGGTGGCTAAGTCACTTAAGAGTCTGCCTTCAGCTTAGGTCATGATCCCAGGGTCCTAGGATTGAGTCCCACATCAGGCTCCCTGATGAGCAGAGAGCCTGCTTCTCTCTCTTTCTTCACTGCTCCCCCTGCTTGTAGTCTCTCTCTCTGTCAAATAAATACATAAAATCTTTTCTTTTTTTTTTTTTTTTAAAGATTTTATGTATTTATTTGACAGAGAAAGATCACAGGTAGGCAGAGAAGCAGGCAGAGAGAGAGGGGGAAGCAAGCTCCCTGCTGAGCAAAGAGCCTGATGTGGGGCTCAATCCCAGGACCCTGAGACCATGACCTGAGCTGAAGGCAGCGGCTTAACCCACTGAGCCACCCAGGTGCCCCAATAAATAAAATCTTTTTAAAAAAGGGAAATGTATATGTATGTGTACACTACTTGTATGTATTTGAAGTTATCACTTTATATAATTTATTTTAAATTTTTATTATTTATTCTTTTATTTTACTGAAGTACAGTTTACAAACAATATTATATTAGTTTCAGGTGTGCAATAGAGTGATTTCACAATTTTATACACTAAGCTATGGTCACCAGGATAATTATTGATAGTTATGATCTGCCACTATACAACATTATTATAACACTATTTACTGCATTTCCCATGCTGTACTTTTTATCTTTATGACTTTTTTATTTTATAACTGGAACTTTTAATCTCCTTCATCTATTTTACCCATCCTTCCAACTCTCTCCCCTCCAGTATTTGTCTGCATTTATGTTTCTGATTCTGTTTTTGTCTGTTCATTTGCTTTGTTTTTTAGATTCCACATATAAGTGAAACCATATGGTATTTCTCTGTCTGACTTATTTCACTTAGCATAATACCCTCTGGGTCCATCCATGTCACAAATGTCAAGATCTCATTCTTTTTCATGGCTGACTGATATTCTATTCTATACTGTGTGTATAGTGTGTGTGTGTGTGTGTGTGTGTGTGTGTGTGTGTGTGTGGCTGTTGACAGATGAATGAATAAAGAAGACATTATACACTTTAAATATCTTACAATCTCATTTGCCACTTACACCTTAATAAAACTGGAGAAGTGGTAAGAATTACTAGCTACTTTCCCAGTGTTCTTAAAATGATTTGTGAATGTTCCCTCATGGTTCTAGGAATTCCTCCTACTTTTCCCACTAACAAAAAGGTGAATATCATGTTTTTAAGGGTCGTAGTCATGAACACTTCCTCTCGGAACTCTAATTAGATTTGTACAATGCCTTCAAGGAAGCTGCAGCACAAATCAATTTTTAGGAAACATTTAAACTAGATAAAAAACAGGTTAAACTAGGAAACACTTTGTGAAGTCCATTTGATTATAAATTGATAGTTTTTAAAAATGTTTTCCATTTTTCAAAAGTTTTTATCAATTTTTACTTCTGCTGGATTGGAGAGTTCCCACCTCACAGCTCAAATACATCTTCTGTTGGGACACATCTAAATCTTGCAATCTCCCAAAGCTAATTTGTTCCTCCTCACACAATCCCAATTTTGTAATTTTGACACCTATAACCTTTACATCTCTCCACCAATAAGGCATAAGACAAGGGGAAATTGAGGTCATGACAATATTTTCTTTTTCCCCAGAAAAGCCTTCTACAAAAAGGACATAGCTGAATGACACAGCAAGAAATCTTAAGCAATTATGTAATACTTGGCTCTGACATACACTCCCTGAACACAGATCATAAAGTCAAAGTTAAATCTGTACATGTCTTTTGGTAAACAGCTTCTGAAATGTTTTCAAAATAACTGATCATTGGATTTGTCTAATTAGAAACATTTCTCATTTTCTCTGTAAGGCAGCTGTGCTAGCATCAAGGAAACTCTAGAGTATGCAGTGGGAGCAATAACAGCAGGAGTCTGAAATCTACAGATATTCAAGGAAGGCAGAACACCTTTGCACAGCTGTGGCATTAGGTATAATGGTATGCTTACTCTTATCAACAGTTGTAATCTTCAAAAGTAAGCAGAGGGACAGCAAGCATGCCAAATACTAATGACCAAATGTTCTAGTTTCTCTCACTGTGATCCAAGGGCAACACCATCTCATCATTATTTTATGACTATGTTAACAATGCAATTTCCTTATTCAGTTATTGAATCAGATTTTCTTTGTGTCCCAGGACTCTTCATTTTAGTAAGTCCACCAGGTAAATCTTACACATATTAAGGTTAAAAGCAACAAAAACTGACAGAAATTAAAACAAAAACAAAAACCCACAATGACCTCTAACATCTGTTGATGGTGAGTGGTGTTGACTCATTCTTCCTCTATTCAACCTTAAGTTGAATTTTTGTAAATAGAGTTGCTTTTGTTTATACTACATCTTTTAGTTTTTTGCTCAGTGTTCTGGGAATATGTTTGTAGGAAAACCCTTGGATGTACTGTAGATATATTTTGGAAGAAAATACTTGGCTATGTTTATCATAGTGAAATTAGAAAGAGCTGAAGACTGAGATGCCAAGGAGTATAAGAGAATTAACATTAACATTTATATTTAGGGCCAAAACAGCCTAGACAACTAGAAACATTTTGATAGTGTTTAATATGAAGTTGAATATAGTAGAAGAGGTTCCAAAATATTTGTACAGTGGGAATCTGACTGCAAGGCTGTGATCAATCCATCATCATAATCACCATCAATATTCATGTTGTGTACTACCTTTTATTAGGCCCACTTGCATAACTATTTCATTAGATTCTTAAAATTGTCTGAGTGGACTCTGGACAAATCTTTCTTCTCCCAATATGATTTCTCTTGTCCTCTCTAGTATTCTAATTCCAGGAAATGTCATATCTATCCACTCAATTGGCTATGCCAGCAACTTTGGAGTTACGCATGACTGCCATCTATTTCATGTCCCTTTCCCTCCCTACCCTCCAACATTCACATGTCTGATATGTTAGATTTATTCACGCAGAAGACTACTTAGATTCTCATAAAAATACCTGGTAGATGAAGATAAAAAGCCTAATGCAATATATCATGTGTTTATGGGCCTATTAGAATCTAGATGATTAAGCTTAAATATCTGAAATACTTTCACATAAAACAACAAAGAAATGACAAAAAGTGGTAATCTTTTATTGTCCAGAAAAATTATTTGAAATCATATAATAATAACATCATATTGCTGATTTTGCTGCTCCTACTAGGGTGGCTATTAGGATGCTGACTCCTATTCACCCTTACAAATACTATCTGGCAGCCTATGTTCCACTGATTGTTCCTGGTACATTCCACTGGATATAAGTGACCTCAGCGAGCACCTCTTCCCATTGATCTCCACTGTCATCAATGTGCAAGTATTATATTTTCATGGACATTCAGCTGTTTATCAAAGTAAATTTTCTCAAATTTCTCAAATTACTCTCTGTTTTATCTATCTTTACTCTTGTGTGTTTTTTTGCCCTTTGTCTGTGGGGGTAACTCATCCTTAATGGTTATGTTTCCTTTGATAACCTCAGTGGATCTGGGTTATTTATATAGGCCTATTTGGCAATGGAAACCTGACAGTGCTCTCTCTACAGAAAAAAAAACTTGAAAGAATTTATTGGAACCATATTACTTTACAAGAAATACTTAAGGGAACTCTTAAGGCTGAAAGCAAGTGACCCAACAGATAATTCAAATCTACATGAAAAACAAAAAGAATTGCCAATGGTAATTATAAAAAAAGAATGTAATTGCATATTTCTTCTCTCTCTTCTAATAGACTTATTTTAAAAGCAATTATGTGAAGCAATATGTATGCAATTGAACCTCTAAAATACAGATATGTAATATCTTTGACAATACCAGTACAAAAGAGATGGGTGGGAAGACAGATATGTTAGAGTAAGGAAATGACACAACATAGTGTATGAGATTTCAAGAACAAATGAAAAGAACCAGAAATAGAAAATAATAAGGTTAATACAACAAAGCCTATAAATATATACTTATACTCTCTTTCCCTAAAAGGAATAAAACTATTTAATAATTAGAGCAATGCATATTTGAGCTTTTAACATATACAGATGTTATGTATACATGATATCGCAGAAAGGGGGAAGAATAAATAGAAGTCCAGAGAAGTAATGTTTCTATAATGTACTGGAATTGAATTAGTAAAAGTCTAAGGTTAATAATAATTAATTAGGAAATATTGTAAGCTTTAGAACAACTATTCTTAAATAACTCAAAATATAGATTGAAAAATAATGAAAATAATTATTATATTACACTAGAATAGATCTGTTAATGCAAACAAAGCAGGAAAGGAGAAATAGGAATAAAAAAGACAAAACACAACACCAAAGAAATACAAACTATTATAAGAACATACTATGAGCAACTCTACGCCAACAAATTTAACAATCTGGAAGAAATGGATGCATTCCTAGAAACATATAAACTACCACAACTGTACCAGGAAGAAATAGAAAGCCTGAACAGACCCATAACCAGTAAGGAGATTGAAACAGTCACTAAAAATCTCCAAACAAACAAAAGCCCAGGGCCAGACGGCTTCCCGGGGGAATTCTACCAAACATTTAAAGAAGAACTAATTCCTATTCTCCTGAAACTGTTCCAAAAAATAGAAATAGAAGGAAAACTTCCAAACTCATTCTATGAGGCCAGCATCACCTTGATCCCAAAACCAGACAAGAATCCCATTAAAAAAAGAGAGCTATAGACCAATATCCTTGATGAACACAGATGCGAAAATTCTCACCAAAATACTAGCCAATAGGATTCAACAGTACATTAAAAGGATTATTAAAAGGATTATTCACCACGACCAAGTGGGATTTATTCCAGGGCTGCAAGGTTGGTTCAACATCCGCAAATCAGTCAATGTGATACAACACATCAGTAAAAGAAAGAACAAGAACCATATGATACACTCAATAGATGCTGAAAAAGCATTTGACAAAGTACAGCATCCCTTCCTGATCAAAACTCTTCAAAGTGTAGGGATAGAGGGCACATACCTCAATATCCTCAAAGCCATCTATGAAATACCCACCGCAAATATCATTCTCAATGGAGAAAAACTGAAAGCTTTTCCGCTAAGGTCAGGAACACGGCAGGGATGTCCATTATCACCACTGCTACTCAACATAGTACTAGAAGTCCTAGCCTCAGCAATCAGACAACAAAAGGAAATTAAAGGCATCCAAATCGGCAAAGAAGAAGTCAAATTATCACTCTTCGTAGATGATATGATACTAAATGTGGAAAACCCAAAAGACTCCACTCCAAAACTGCTAGAACTTATACAGGAATTCAGTAAAGTGTCAGGATATAAAATCAATGCACAGAAATCAGTTGCATTTCTCTACACCAACAATAAGACAGAAGAAAGAGAAATTAAGGAGTCAATCCCATTTACAATTTCACCCCAAACCATAAGATACCTAGGAATAAACCTAACCAAAGAGGCACAGATTCTATATTCAGAAAACTCTAAAGTACTCATGAAAGAAATTGAGGAGGACACAAAGAAATGGAAAAATGTTCCATGCTCCTGGATTGGAATAAATATTGTGAAAATGTCTATGCTACCTAAAGCAATCTACACATTTAATGCAATTCCTATCAAAGTACCATCCATCTTTTTCAAAGAAATGGAACAAATAATTCTAAAATTTATATGGAACTAGAAAAGACCTCAAATAGCCAAAAGGATATTGAAAAAGAAAGCCAAAGTTGGTGGCATCACAATTCCGGACTTCAAGTTCTATTACAAAGCTGTCATCATCAAGACAGCATAGTACTGGCACAAAAACAGACACATAGATCAATGGAACAGAACAGAGAGCCCAGAAATAGACCCTCAACTCTATGGTCAACTAATCTTCGACAAAGCAGGAAAGAGTGTCCAATGGAAAAAAGACAGCCTCTTCAATAAATGGTGTTGGGAAAATTGGAGAGCCACATGCAGAAAAATGAAATTGGACCATTTCCTTGCACCACACATGAAAATAGACTCAAAATGGATGAAGGACCTCAATATGTGAAAGGAATCCATCCAAATCCTTGAGGAGAACACAGGTAGCAACCTCTTCGACCTCAGCCGCAGCAACATCTTCCTAGGGACATCAAATGAACTATTGGGATTTCATCAAGATCAAAAGCTTTTGCACAGCAAAGGAAGCAGTTAACAAAATCAAAAGACAACTGACAGATGGGAGAAGATATTTGCAAATGACATATCAGATAAAGGACTAGTGTCCAAAATCTATAAAGAACTTAGCAAACTCAACACCCAAAGAACAAATAATCCAATCAAGAAATGGGCAGAGGACATGAACAGACATTTCTGCAAAGAAGACATCCAGATGGCCAACAGACACATGAAAAAGTGCTCCATATCACTCTGCATCAGGGAAATACAAATCAAAACCACAATGAGATATCACCTCACACCAGTCAGAATGGCTAAAATCAACAAGTCAGGAAATGACAGATGCTGGCGAGGATGCGGAGAAAGGGGAACCCTCCTACACTGTTGGTGGGAATGCAAGCTGGTGCAGCCACTCTGGAAAACAGCATGGAGGTTCCTCAAAATGTTGAAAATAGAACTGCCCTATGACCCAGCAATTGCACTACTGGGTATTTACCCTAAAGATACAAACGTAGTGATCCAAAGGGGCACGTGCACCCGAATGTTTATAGCAGCAATGTCCACAATAGCCAAACTATGGAAAGATCCTAGATGTCCATCAACAGATGAATGGATCAAGAAGATGTGGTATATATACACAATGGAATACTATGCAGCCATCAAAAGAAATGAAATCTTGCCATTTGCGACAACATGGATGGAACTAGAGCGTATCATGCTTAATGAAATAAGTCAAGCGGAGAAAGACAACTATCATATGCTCTCCCTGATATGAGGAAGTGGTGATGCAACAGCTTCGCCACTGTTGCTTAAGTGGGTAGGAGAAGAATCAATGAAACAAGATGGGATTGGGAGGGAGACAAACCATAAGTGACTCTTAATCTCTCAAAACAAACTGAGGGTTGCTGGGGGGAGGGGGGTTGGGAGAAGTGGGGTGGGGTTATGGACATTGGGGAGGGTATGTGCTTTGGTGAGTGCTGTGAAGTGTGTAAACCTGGCGATTCACAGACCTGTACCCCTGGGGATAAAAATATATGTTTATAAAAAATAAAATATTAAAGAAAAAAGACAGGACACATATAGCAAACAAAAGATGTAAAAAGTAAATTTAACTTTATCAATAATAACAATAAATGCAAATTAATTGAAAAATTGAATCAAAAGCAAGGATTGTTGGACTCAACTTGTGCTGTCCACACTTTAGATTCAAAGACAAATAGACTGAAAGTAAACGGACAGAGATGAAGAGGTACATTTTATAATGATAAATGCTAAAATCTATAAGGAAGTGTTAACAATTGTAGCATTATATTCACCTAATATCAAATCCTCAAAATATCTGAAAAAATCTGAGTAAATTGAAGGGATAAAGTGATAATTCATATAATAGTTGGAGACTTGAATAATGGATAGAAAAGCTAGACAGAAGATCAATAAGGAAATAGAACATGTTCACAACACTATCTATAAAATGAACTTAACAGAAATTTGTAGACTATTGTACCTAATAACACAATACATATTGTTCTCAAGTACATATTGAACTACAGAATTAGCTATATAGTAGGCCATAAAATAACTCACTAAGTTTACAAGGATTGAAATCACACAAGGTATGCTCTATGACCACAATAGAATAATATTAGAAATTTATAACGGAAAGATGTTTGGGAAATTCACAAGTACATAAAAATTAAGTAACATATTCCTAAATAATAAATGGGTCTGAGAAGAAATAATAAGAGATGTTGGAAAATATGTTTGAGATAAATGAAAGGCTCAACATACCAAACATTATGGGATGTAGTTATAGCAGTTTTGAAGAAAATTTATAGCTGTAATTGTCCATATGTATATATGTAAAACATCTCAAATCAATAACCGAAATTTCTACCTGTAAAAATAGCAAAGTAAATCCTAAGAAAGCAGAAGGAAGGTAATAATTAAACTTAAAGCAGAAATAAATGGAATGCAAGGTAGAAAATTAAGAGATAAAATCAGTGAAACCAGAAGTTGTTTCTTCAAAAAGGTTGACAAAATTGACATAACTTCAACTAGATTGACCAGAGAGAGAGAGAGAGAGAAGACTCAAACCAATAAAATCAGGAATGAAATAGGAGACATTTAATATAGACCTTGAAAAAACAAGATATAAAAAAATACTATGAACAACTATAGGTCAACAAATTAGATAAATTAGATGAAGTGGACAGATTCCTACAAGAAACACATTATAAAAACTGACTCAAGAAGAAATAAAAACTGAATAACAAGTGAAGTATAACTACTAGGCAAGCATAACAAGAGATTGAATTAACAAACAAAAGACTTTCCTCCAAAACACAAAAACCCAGTATCAAATGGTTTCACTGGTCAATTCTATGAAACATTTAAAGATGAATCAATACCAATTCTTTACAAACTCTCAAAAAACTCTGAGTGGAAACTCTTCCGAACTCATTCTATGAGTTCAATATTATCCTGATACCTAACTCGGACAAAGATATCACACAGAAGAATTATAGACAAATATTTCTTATTAATAATAGATGCAAAATCCTCAGCAAAATACAAGCAAATGCAATCCACTAACATATAGAAAGTATTACACACAATGACAAAGTGATATTAATCCCAGGAATGCAAGACATGTTTATATCTGCAAATAAATTAATGTGATTTATCTTGTTAATAAGATAATAACAAAAACACAATCATACCTATAAATATAAAACATTTAACAAATCCAAAAAATTCTTTCATGATAAAAAGATTCAAAAAGTTGGAATAAACATAAATCTAACCTGATAAAAGACTTCTATGAAAAACCTACAGCTAACATGTTACCTTTTGGTGAAAGGCTCAATGCTTTCCCCTTAGAATAAGAAATAATACAATGATGTCTGCTCTCACCACTTTTTTTTTTTTTCCTGGAAGAAAGACAACTCCTAAATTTTATTTTCCTTATTTGTATTTATTAACATATAATGTATTATTCATTTTAGGGGTACAGGTCTATGATTCATCAGTCTTACACAATTCACACCACTCACCAGAACACATTTCTTCCCCAATGTCCATCACCAAACCACACCATCCCTCCTAACCCCCCTCCCCTCCAGCAACCCTCAGTTTGTTTCCTGAGATTAAGAGTCTCTTATGGTCTGTCTCCCTCTCTGGTTTCATCTTGTTTCATTTTTCCCTCCCTTCACCTATGATCCTCTATCTTGTTTCTCAAATGCCTCCTATCAGTGAGATCATATGATAATTGTCTTTCTGTCTCTCTCCTATTTCGCTTAGCATAATATCCATAATAGCCAAACTAGGGAAAGAACCTAGATGTCCATCAACAGATGAATGGATAAAGATGTGGTACACACACACACACACACACACACACACACACACACACAATGGAATACTATGCAGCCATCAAAAAAATTGAACTCTTGCCATTTGAAACAATGTGGATGGAACTACAGGGTATTATGCTCTCACCACTTCTATCCAACCTTGTCATAGAGGTTCTAGCCAGACAAAGAGGGCAAGGAAAAAAAAAGGGTCACTCCAATTAGAAAGGAAGAAATAAAACTATCTCTACTCACAGATGACTTGATCTTGGGTATAGAAATCCTGAGGAATCCACAAAAATCCTTGAACTAATAAACAAATCAATAAAACTACAGGATATAATATCAAAATACAAAATACAGTTGTATTTCTCTAAATGAGCATTGAGAGATGTGAAAATTAAATTAAGAAAATAATTCCATTTATAGCATTAATGCTAAATAGTTTATTTATTAAATTTATTTTAAAACAGATATATCAAAAGAAGTGAAAAATCTGTCCTCTGAAAACTGCAAACTGTTGTTGAAAATTTAAAGAAAACCTAAATAAATGGAAAGACATCCCATGTTCATAGATCAAAAGACAATACTGTTCAGATGGCAATATTATTTAAATTATCTATAGATTCAACACAATTCTCAAGAAAATACTAGCCAGTACTTTTGCAGAATCTGACAATTTGAACCCAGAACTCATACAGAAAAGGAAGGAACCCAGAATAGCCAAAACAAACAAGAAAAGAACAAAGATGAAGGTCTCACATTTTATGATTTCAAAACTTGTGATAAAGACATAATTTTCAAGAAAGTAAAGTTACTGGTAGAAATGTTACTATAATTTCCATAATGCTAGAAATATGGATCAAAGGAATAGAATTGAGAATTAACAAATAAATCCTCACAATTATGCTTGGTTGACTTGTGACAATGGTTCCGAGATGAATCAATGAGGGAAAGAACAGTTTTTTGAACAAGTCCCTGGGACAACTGGATCTTCACATGCAGAAAATGAGGTTGAACCCCCTACTTCACACCATACACAAACTATAACACAAAAATTAACTCAAAATGGGTTATATATCTAAATGCAAGAGCTAAAACTATGAAACTCTTACAAGAAAATATAGGATAAATCTTTGTGACTTTGAGTTATACAAAGATTTCTTTGATTTCACACCTGAAATATAAGCAACAAAAAGAAATGGATAAATTGTATTTTATCAAAATTTAAAATTTTGGTGTTTCAAAAGTGAGTGAAAAGAGTGAAAGTGAAAAGAAAACATAGAATGAAAACTATCTGCAAATCGTGTATGATAAAATAATTTTATTTAGAATATATAAAGAACTGTAATAATTAAAAAAAAAATGAAACTAAGGTGCCTGGTTACTCAGTTGGTTAAGCGTCCAATTCTTGGTTTTGGCTCAGGTTATGATCTCAGGGTTGTGAGATTGAGCCCCGAGTGGGGCTCCATGATGGGCATGGAGACTGCTTAAGATTCTCTCTGTCCCTCTGCTCTTCCCCACACTCCATACACAAGCTCTCTCTCTCTGTTAAAAAAAATAAAGAAAGAAAGAAAAGAAAAGAAAAAGGAAAATAGGCCAAAGATCTCAAGATCTAAAGAAATATTTCTCCAAAGATATGAAAATGGTCAATAAGCACATGAAAGGAGGCTCAACATTATTATTCACTAGGGAAATGCATATCACAACCACAATGACATACTACTTCACACCCACCCAGGCCATAATCAAGATATGGAACAATTGAAAGCCTCAAATAATGCTGATGGGAATGAAAAATGGTATGGAAAACGGTCTGGCAGTTCTTCAACATGTTAAACAGAGTATCATATGGCCTAGCAATTCTACTCCTAATTAGAACTAAAAACATATGCCATAAGAGATATGAAACCCAAGAGACATATAAACATATATCCACACAAAAATTTGTATGTGAATGTTTTATATCAGTACTTATAATAGCCAAGAAGTAGAACCAACCCAAATATTCATCAAGTGATGAACAGATAAATAAATAAGATATATTCACATAATGGAATATTATTTGGCAATAAAGAGGAATGAAGTATTAGTGTATGCTATATAGACAAACTGAAAACATTATACTAAATGAAAGAAATCAGTCACAAAAGACCACATACTGCATGATTTCATTTATGTGAAATGTTGCCTGGGTCTGTGGTTGTTGGGGGCAAATAAGGAAGGACTTCTGAATAAAGATTGTGTGTATCTGTATTTGTTTACATATTTTATACATTCTTTCACTGATGATTTTAGTTTTCACGGGAACAGATCTTGATCATATTTTGTACATGTTTACCTAAATTATTTTTTATTGTTTTTTATCTCCTATTATTGGTTCTTTTTTTTTAATTTTTAAAATATTTTATTTATTTATTTGACAGAGAGAGAAAGAGAGATCACAAGTAGGCAGAGAGGCAGGCAGAGAGAGAGGGGGGAAGCAGGCTCCCCGCTGAGCAGAGAGCCCCATGCAGGGCTCCATCCCAGGACCCTGAGATCATGACCCAAGTCGAAGGCAGAGGCTTAACCCACTGAGCCACCCAGGCACCCCTTATTGGTTCTTTTTAAAACCCAAATTTCCCACTAATTTCACTAAGCTGCAAGTTTAGTGACACTTCATTGTGGTAAGACTTGGCCAGCTATATTATCTATTGTTTTTTTCCATCAGGAGAGATTAACGTTTTATTATACAACTTAAGCACCTCACAAGGAGCTGGAAGGGGATGACCCAGACTTTTAAGAATTAAGTTTCGATAATGTCATGAGAGTAGGGCCCTCATGATTAGGTTAATATACTTATGCAAAGAGATACCAGAAAACTTGCTCACTCTCTTATAAATGTACATGAAGCAAAGATTATGTGGGTATTTACCAAGATGGCAGCTATCTACAACCCAAGGAAAGAGACTATAAAATGAACTTACTTTGCCATCTCCTTAATTCTAGCCTCCAGAACTATGAGAAAATTAGTTTATTTTGTTAAGGACACCAAGTCCATGACACTTTGCTTTGGCAGCCTGAGCTAAGGTAATTACAAATTTGAAATTGACAGGATTTTCTCATCAGTTAGATTTGCACTGGAGACAAAAGACTGATGAAATAGTGAATAAAGGTGCCTTGGTGGCTCAGTGGGTTAAAACCTCTGCCTTTGGCTCAGATCATAATCCCAGGGTCCTGGGATCGAGCCCTGCATTGGACTCTCTGCTCGGCAGGGTGTCTGCTTTCCCCTCTCTCTCTGTCTGCCTTTCTGCCTACTGGTGATCTCAGTCTGTCAAATAAATACACAAAATCTTAAAAAAAAAAAGGAAAAAGAAAAGAAAAATAAAAAGTGAATTAAAAGTAATTATGAAAAAAAGTGATTATTAAATGAACAACTGAATAAACTGCTATTTACTAAGATAAGAATGGAGATGCAGATTGAGGAGGAAAATCAAGAATTAGTACTGGATGTATTAAATTCAAAACATTTAAGTAAAGATATTAAGTAGAATGTTGGATATTTAAGAGTGAATGGGTGATATTTAAAGCCTGGGATTGCATTAGACTGCCTACAAAATAAATATGATGGGATAAAATAATGGGTCTGAAACTTGAGTAGCAAAGGGGCCTGCAAAAAGTCAGCAGGAAATTAAGGGAAAAACAAGATAATGGTGTCCTATAAATTGAGTCATCATATTTGCAAAGGAAAGTATGACCAACTTTATCAGTTGTTGCTGAGAAGGTAAGTAATGAGGATTCATATTGATTATGCCACAGGAAGACTTTGGGGAGACTTTGGTGATTTCAGAGTATGGTGGGAGAGTATGAAAACTTAATTGGAATACTGAAGACCCATAGGGTGTTATTATATCATGATAAAGCAGCCATCTTCTCTCCCCCATGTTAAACATTTGAATAACTGAATAGATAGTGTTCAAAGACTTAAAGACACCCCCTACCCCCACATGGCTTTCCTTTCCATCCATCACTTAACACCAGTCAGGGATACCAACATACCAATTCACTATCATGACTGGAGAGCTGAACCATGGGAAAGAATTATCGGCAAAGGGAAAACAAAGAAAACATAGATTATTCAGGTCAAACACAAAACTGTGACAGTGAAAATGTCACTTAACCTAAATAGCAATTTTCGAAATATTATATTGATATTTTAAAGAGATGTAAAGTTAAAAAATAAAAGAAATCACACTAAAAGTGTGATTTTAGAAACCAAGTTTCTAAAAAAAAAAAAAATGCAAATCTAGGGACATCTGGGTGACTTAGTAGATTAAGTGGCTTACTCTTGATTTTGGCTCAGGTTATAGTCTCAGGGTCCTGGGATCAAGCCCAGCATCTCAGCATGTGGCTCTGTTCTCAGCAGGGAGTCTACTCCCTCTTCCTCTGCACCCCCAAACCCCCACTCCTGATGCTTTCTCTCTCACTCTTTCTCTCAAATAAATTATTAAATCTTTAAAAAAATGCAAATGTATGTTTTTAGAGATATTTACCCAACTATCAGTGATTGATAGGAACTTGAAGTTAAAAACAAACAAATGAAAAGGTCAATAATTTACTGCAATCCAAAATTTAAGGAAAAAACTCATCACCATCTCTCTCATTTTAGAAAAATATGAACCATTGGTATAGAGTTAACAAATAATTACAAAAGAGATTGTACATATCTATTAATGGCCAATTTCTAAAAAGTAGTTGAAACAGAAATTTGTTACAGGAAGGGCAAACAGAAGTTTACTGGTGACAGAAACAGGCCACTGGACAAGAGGTTACTTTCAATATGAGTCAATTTCAAAGTACTGGCAGAGACAGAAGCATGTGGTCAGGAGGCAGGAGAGTTTCACCTGTCTTCATATTGAAGTATGATTCCTATTGAAGTATGACTTCAGACTTAATAAAAGAATTTCAAAGTGTCCTGAGCACCGCTATGTTTCCCTGATTACAAAGATGTTCTGCTGCTCAGGTGACCCATTATAGTCTCTGTGATGTGGTCTGGACTAAGAGGAATCTCAGTATCAGGACCCTATATTGCCTTAAGACAGGTTCCATATGAATTAGCTGTGCTTATGTTTCCTAGGATCCTAGGACCAGCAACTGCAAAAGCAATGTAATTCCAAAGAAACAAGCTTACTTCAGGATATGACTTTCAAGAAGTTGGGCCAAAGACCTCTGTGGTGAAACATTAGAGAGTAGTGAGTGAACATGGACATTGAGATCAGACTCCTGTATTCAAATATATTTCACCACCCCCTGCTGTGTAACATTGGGTGACATGCCTAGCCTCTCTGTGTTGTGGTTATCACATCAGTAAAATAAGAAAGACAGTAATACAACATCAAGGGGTACTAAGAGGGTGAAAGAGAATTGAACATGTAACATTCCTAGATCAGTGCAAGGTAATATTGTACGTGCTATCATACTGAAATAAATTATTTGGGTTAAAGGACATATTATATCCCTGTAATTCAGTATTTTTTGAAGTATCCAAAGCCACAGTGTAAAGCTTCATGAAGTTGAATATAGAAAAAGTGAATGAAAAGATATGAGGAATGTCAAAAAAACTAATCCAGGTACAGTGTGAGTCCATGTTATGATGCTTGTGGAGGAAAACTAATAAATTTCCATTGGCAATGTGTGTATCTAAATGTCACTGGAATTGGATTTAGTAGGACATCTGTGGTTTAGAGTTGCCCTATATCAGTTTTTATAGCCTGAAATAAGTCCATAGCTCAGGGCTTGGAAGTAAAACTGGAAAGATCCAAGCTATTTATTATTAGGTAATTTTTGTATCCTTAAAAAAATAACTACAGAGTTTGTTTATTCAAAAGCAAATATTTTATACTCAAAGGGATAATAAACTTTTTAAAAGTCTCATAGCGAACACTAGACAGACTTTGAAGTTTTTATTTTTATCTGTGGCTAATATATAAAAGTGAAAATAATTAAATTGTGACTTGCTATTTTCTGAGAGGGGAAAAAGACTGAAATACTTTTATTTTCCTCATTTTTTCCCTTCTAAAATACACAGTCTAAATGGTTCCTAGCCAATCTTCACTTTCATTGCCTTGTGTTCAAAGATGGTAGACCTGAGCTGAGGTGGTAGCTGCTAGCCATATGTGGCTACAAAATACTCTAAATGCAACTATTTTATGGTGACTAACATAACATAGTAAAAAAATAAATAAATGCAACTAGTGAGGTTGGGGAACTATAATTTTAATTTATTAGATTTTATTGAAATTCTAAAACTGATAGTCTTATGTTGTTGAAAACATTAGGTACATTTGGATCAATGTGAATATATGAATCTGCTTTTTCAGCTATAAATTTTATGGACTGTAAATATGGATCATGTATTTTTTTTAAAGATTTTATTTATTTACGCGACACAGAGAGAGACATCACAAGTAAGCAGAGAGGCAGGCAGAGAGAGAAGGGGAAGCAGGCTCCCTGCTGAGCAGAGAGTCCGATGTGGGGCTCGATCCCAGGACCCTGAGATCATGACCTGAGCTGAAGGCAGAGGCTCAACCCACTGAGCCACCCAGGCACCCTGATGGATCATGTATTTTTCTTTTTTTTTTTTTAATTTCTTTTTTATTTATTTTCAGCATAACAGTATTCATTATTTTTGCACCACACCCAGTGATCCATGCAATCCGTGCCCTCTATAATACCCACCACCTGGTACCCCAACCTCTCACCGCCACCCCCCGCCACTTCAAAGCCCTCAGATTGTTTTTCAGAGTCCATAGTCTCTCATGGTTCATCGCCCCTTCCAATTTCCCCCAACTCCCTTCTCCTTTCTATCTCCCCATGTCCTCCATGCTATTTGTTATGCTCCACAAATAAGTGAAACCATTGGATAATTGACTCTCTCTGCTTGACTTATCTCACACTCAGCATAATCTCTTCCAGTCCCGTCCATGTTGCTACAAAAGTTGGGTATTCACCCTTTCTGATGGAGGCATAATACTCCATAGTGTATATGGACCACATCTTCCTTATCCATTCGCCCGTTGAAGGGCATCTTGGTTCTTTCCACAGTTTGGCGAACGTGGCCATTGCTGCTATAACATTGGGGTACAGATGGCCCTTCTTTTCACTACATCTGTATTTTTGGGGTAAATACCCAGTAGTGCAATGGCAGGGTCATAGGGAAGTTCTATTTTTAATTTCTTGAGGAATCTCCACACTGTTCTCCCAAGAGGCTGCACCAACTTGCATTCCCACCAACAGTGGAAGAGGGTTCCCCTTTCTCCACATCCCCTCCAGCACATGTTGTTTCCTGTCTTGCTAATTTTGGCCATTCTAACTGGTGTAAGGTGATATCTCAATGTGGTTTTAATTTAATTCTCCTGATGGCTAGTGATGATGATCATGTATTTCTAATGAAAATCTAACATTCAAATTGCAATGTTCTATAAGTATAGAGTATACACTAGGTTGAGGAAAGGGGAGAAAAAAGAGAAAGAGGCAAACCAAAAAATAGACTCAACCAGAAGAAACAAGGTGATGGTTACCAGATGGAAGGTGGGTGTGGGATGGGGGAAATAGGTGATGGGGATTAAGGAGTGCACTTGTGATGGCCACTGGGCGCTGTAGGGAAGCATTGTATTATACACATGAAACATATATAATATTACACTGTCTATTAACTCACTGGAATTTAAATAAAAACTTAAAAAAATAAAAACAGATTTCAAAACCTCAGTATGAATAACAAAAAGTAAGTTAAGTTCATTAAAATGTTTTATATTGATTTTCTCCTGAAATTACATTTTGGACATATTGAATTGTATAAAATATGCTCTTAAAATTAATTTCACCAGTTTCTTTTTACTTTCTTTTTAGTATAAACACTAGAAAATTAAAACATATATATAGATCTTACATTATGTTTTTATTAGACACTATCCTTATTTCCAAGAAGGTACAAATTCTTGGAAATAAAGATAAAGATAAGAAATTATAAATTTCTTGTAAGGGGTAAGAAATTATAAATCTAAAGCAAAGCTTATCTATTTTTTAAAAAGATTTTATTTATTTATTTCAGGGAAAGAACGTGATAGAGACAGTGCAAGAGGGGTGGAGAGGCAGGGAGTTAGAAGAAGCAGGCTCCCCCCGGAGCAGAGGGCTGGACTCAGGGCTTGATACCAGAAACCCAGGATCATGACCCAAGCCGAAGGAAGAAGCTTAGCGAACTGAGCCCCCCAGGTACCCCACAAAGCTTATCTTTTAATATTAATCCTTTGAGTGAAATATAATCTGATAGGCATATTTCACACCATAATTTGTCCTGAAAATTTAATTGAGTCGCCCGAATTTTTTTTTTTTTTTTTTTTTAGGATATATAGCTTTTACCTAATGACCATGAGTCTCATAAAATAATCTGGTAGTAAATTTGCTTTGCTTTTTCATTTAATCAATAAAGACCTTATTTTTGACCACCTAATATATAATTTAGTCTTAGATAAGTTTAATGAATAGTTTTCTTGGCTCTTTTGAAGATTAATAAGTATTACTTAGTTTCTATTGCTAAACGAGAATTCCATTAATTTTAATTTTAATTTTTTTAAATTTTTTATAAACATATAATGTATTATTAGCCCCAGGGGTACAGGTCTGTGAATTGCCAGGTTTACACACTTCACAGCACTCACCATAACACATACCCTCCCCAAAGTCCATAACCCCACCACCCTCTCCCGACCCCCCTCCCCCTAGCAACCCTCGGTTAGTTTTGTGAGATTAAGAGTCTCTAATGGTTTGTCTCCCTCCCCATCCCATCTTGTTTCATTTATTCTTTTTCTACCCCCCAAACCCCCACGTTGCATCTCCACTTCCTCATATCAGGGAGATCATATGACAGTTGTCTTTCTCAGATTGGCTTATTTCGCTAAGCATGATACCCTCTAGCTCCATCCACGTCGTCGTAAATGTCAAGATTTCTATTTCTACATAGTCTTTTTAAAAATGTGCAGACATAATTGTAGTACCACCTACATAACATAAAATGTTATGCTCTGCATAATTTAAATTTCATTTAAACTATTTTATTTAACATTAAAATTCTTTTGTAGCTAAATCAAATACCAAAACTCACTTCAAGGACAATCATATCGTCTTAGGCATTTACTTGCCTACTCTGTATTTTTAGTCCATATGCACCATATTGAATAATGTATGGCCAACTTAAAATCCTTGTCAAAATATAGGTTTTTTCTGTTCTTTTCAGAATCAGCTAGTGACTGGTGAGTAGAAATTCATCCATTCATTACTAAGTGAATATCTGAAATGTTACTGCTTTGAAGATATGGAGAAAAAATAGTGCAGTATTTTTCTTGCATTAATTTTTATTAGAATTATTCAGACATACAACAAAGTATGGTTTAGTATAGAGAATTCTCATATTTCTATTACCAACATTCATCAACTCTCAATATTTTTCTAATCTTATCTCATTTATGTTCCTAAACAATTTTTTCTCAAACATTTAAAGCATCATTTTATTCACTCATAAATGTCCTGATAAGAATACTTAAATTCTCTTTAGCACAGTTGCCACACCATTACAACATCAAGCAGAATATTACCTAAAGTGAACTCCATAAGCAAGTATCATTTTAGTGCAATTGATCAGGATATGGACAAGATGTCCTTTTTTTATGGCTTTGAAGTTGATCCTGAGAACCAGCTATCTACCATCCTATAGCAATGCTGGAACTGGATGTATATGTACATGTACTTGGCTTATTAGTGTGGTAGCTTTGCATGGGCTGGCCTAGTTGCTCTCAATAGTTGTTATTGTCTATAAACATTACATCTGTAAAGTTTTGTGGGATAAATATTTAGCTTTGAAGCCAGTTAAAATAAAACTTCTAACATTTAAAAACAAATAAAGGAGAGATAAAGAGGGATAAGAAATCAGAGGTTGAAAAGTAGACAGTTTGGACTGAAGATTTGAACAGTTTTCTTTCCATTTTTATATGCATGTAAGTACCAATGAATGCACAAAGAGAAAAATGGAGTTTTAATTTGGAATAAAGACCAGGTTTAAAGGAATCTCTTTATGAAATCAATTAGCTAATGATGTAAAGGAATGACTTGACTGCACAGGGAAGCCCCACACCACTTTTCTAGGAATTCACAGAAAATCCTAGAGAATTTATTTG
The DNA here is from genome assembly GCF_009829155.1 of Mustela erminea. Taxonomy (NCBI): domain Eukaryota; kingdom Metazoa; phylum Chordata; class Mammalia; order Carnivora; family Mustelidae; genus Mustela; species Mustela erminea. The sequence continues at coordinate 82,601,023 of NC_045628.1, forward strand.
GCTTTAAATGTGCTCTCTTTCAGCATTCATTCTGGAGAATTGTATGAACTATGAGAGGCCCCATGAAAGGATCAAAATGTGCCAGTGATTTCTTCATAAAAGATACTGTTTCTCCTAGATTTCTTCCCGCTTCATGCAATATTTCTACTCCTCTAACTCAAGGAGTCTAGTTTTACATTATAGGTCTTAAAAAATGTCACAGTTTTCTTCCCCATCCTTATTTTTCTATTCTCTTACATTTCCAAAACATCATATATTGAAGAGCTTACCATAGTGCATATATTACATCTCCCTATAATCCACAGAAAAGGCTCACAGCAGAAAATAGAATCCTGGACATCTCTGTCTCTGAAAGATTGTTAATCCTGGTTAATCCTACATCTGATGAAAGATGTCTGTCTGCACGTCAAAAGGAAATTTGTTAAAGCCTAATCAAAGGATCAAAAGTTCTTCAGAATCAGGGCTACAGTGAAAGACAATGACAGAATTATTAAACATGACTACATTTCATCATAAAAGATTAATCATTTACTGTAGAATTAAAGGGATAAAATGAAATTAAAATCCATCAACCATTTTCATTTAACCAAGGCAAAAAAAAAAAAAACAAAACAGAACATCATAGTGACAAAGAACAACCTGGTCCTTTCTTCAGACTGTTTTCCCCCCTTTGGATTATAATTATTAATGATAATCTCATTTTTGCTGCTAAAAGATTAGACAAAATAATAAAAATTTTGTCATAGGAAGCCTCTGTTATTGGATATTTTTCTGGAATTCAAATATCAAAATTTGGATTAAGTAGTATTTTATACTTATATAATAAGATAATATTAATATATGTACAACTGTAAGAAACTTGAATTGTTTGTATTTTTACACATATACATATTATTTCACGTGTAAATTACTAACACAAACATACATCTTCAAATATCCACAACTAATGATATATATTATAGATTTTAAAATGTTAAAATACATGTCACCAGAAATTAAACATATTCCTCAAGGTGTAGCATTATAAGTCATCATCTAAAAACATTTTAAATAAGATAAAGTTTGTCAAAAAAGAATTTTTTGCTATCTGTCTTACATAGTGGAGGTAATCCTGAACACCCCTTTGTATAATGTCTTTTAAAATCCCCTATAGTTGGATATACTTTATCTACAATATAATACAAGCACTTTAAACCTAAAATGTAGTCAATTTTGACAAATGTGTATACACATGCAAGCACCATATGAATCAAGCTATAGGAAATTTTCATCATAGTCAAAAGATCCCTCATATCTTCAACAGTCAATTTCTCCCCCATCCATGACCTCAGACAATGACTAATCTACCTTCCATCACCAACAGTTAAATGTTTTCCCTAGAGTTTTATATAAAATGGAATCATATAGGATGTGTGACTCCCTTCTGTGTGGCCTTGTTTGCTTAGCCTAATATTTTTGACATCCATGATGTTAAACATAAAGGTAATTTATTCTTTTAAATTGCCAAGTAGTATTCCATTGCATGAATATGACACAACTTGATTATCTAGTCTTCAGCTGATGGGCATTTGGCTGATTACCAGCTGGCTTGTTTCCAAATTGTGCTTATTCATAGAACATTCATAGAATATAGAACATAGAAAATTTAAAAAATATAAATAAAATCATTTTAACATTTACATTTCCACTAGCCTTGGGTGGGAAGAGTTCTAGTCATTCTGCAGCCTCACCAAAGCTTGGTATTGCCCATCTTTTAAATTTTAACTATCCTGCTTGAGGTGTAGTAATACAGCACTGTGATTTTAATTTGCAATTCCCTCATGACAAGTAATTCTGAGCATTTTTTTTAATGCACATTGCCATTTGCATTTTCTAAGACAGTTCTCTTCAAATTTTCTGCCATCTTATTGTCAAGTGTTATTTATTTATTCCAGATAAATATTCTTTGTCAAGTATTTGAATTGAGATTATTTTCTCCCTGCTCCTAGCTTGCTTTTTCATTTTCTTAACTGTGTCTTCTGAGGACCAAAAGTTGATTTTGATGAAATCTACTCATATTTTTTTTCTTTTATGTTTTTTCTTTTTTGCCTACTCCAATATCATCCATATTTTCTCCCATCTTATCTTTTAGAAATTCTGTAGTTTTATCTTTTATATTTAGACCTGTGACCCTTCAACGTATTTTATTTAATATTTTAATTTTAACATTTTTTAGCTTATCTTAATTTATGGTGTGATTTAAGGATTAAATATATATAAAGCATATACAAAGCAATGTTTGTTGAAATGTTACCAAAATTTGTTGAAAAGGCTGTTTTATCTTTTATTGAAAATATATTGATCCGGGACGCCTGGGTGGCTCAGTCGGTTAAGCGGCTGCCTTTGGCTCAGGTCATGATCTCAGAATCCTGGGATCAAGCTCCGCATGGGGCTCCCTGCTCAGCAGGGAATCTGCTTCTCCCTCTCCCTCTGCCTGCTGCTCTGCCTACTTGTATTCTCTACCTGTCAAATAAATAAATAAAATCTTAAAAAAAATTTTAATTAAAAAAAAAGAAAATATATTGATCCTATATGCACTGGTCTATTTCTAGAACCTCTTTTCTGTTTCTATATGTTTATCCTCATAGAAATATCATTATGTCAGGATTCTTACAGCTATATTACACATCTTGAAATCAGGTAATGTGTAAGTCCTCCAATTTTGTTATATTTTTTTCAAGAACATTTTGGATATTCCATATTCCTTTAATTTTCATTAACCATTTAAATTAGTTTGTCAATTTCTTTTTTAAAGGCTTGCTGAGGTTTGTATAAGGATAAAATTAAAGCTACAGTTTAGTGGTTCCCAAAGACTGGTCTCTGGCAAACAACATTAGCATCACCTGAAATATAATATAAAAATATAAATTCTTAAACTCCCCCTCCTGTCTACTGAATCAGAAAATCTGGAGATGGAAATTTGCCTTTGCACTATTATTGTCATTGTCATTGTATTTTACTTCCTTAAATGTTAATTTTTCATATTCTTATTTCTCCTGTAAATTAATCAATTGCCTTTTAAAAACATTAAAAAACAAGAAAAAAAAAAACATCTTGCATTTTCTGACATACATACCATTTCTGGTTGTTTTCATTCCCTTGTATACTTTTGAGTTTGGAATTATTGTCCTTAACCTAGAAGAAAAACCTTGAAGATTACTTGTGTTGTAGACCTGTCAAGACAGATTTGTTGAGATATTGTTTACTGGAAAATATCTTTACTTTTCCATGTTTTAAATAATTTTGTTATATTTATATTTATAGGTTAAAATTCTTTTGTTGTTATTTTTATTTCCAGAGCAAGGATGTTACTCAGTTCTTCCATACTGCACGGTCTCTCATGATGTCAGCAGTCATTCTTAATTTTGTTTCCCTGCATGAAATGAGCCCTTGTATGAAAAGGTTGCTTTCATGATATGAACTTTATTATTAGTTTACAGCACATTAGTTATGATGTCTTTGTATGTTTTGTTTTGTTTTTTCCTTTATCTTGCTTAGTATTTAATTTATTGAACTTACCAAAAGGAAAAGTGATAACAATTATTGGTGAGGTGTTTGTTTTGTTTTGTTTGTTTTTTTAACGAGGGAACATAAGCAGGGGGCAGGGGGAGTGGGAAAGGGGAGAAAGCAGGCTTCCTACCAAGTAGGGAGCCCAATGCAGGACTCGATCCCAGGATCTGAGAAACATGACCTGAGCAGAAGGCAGACGCTGAATGGCTGAGTCAGCCAGGCATTCCAAGCGATGGAAGTTTATTAAGTAAAGATATAGAAAAAGCTCTCAAGAGTGAGAGGGATCCCAAAAGGGTTGCCCATGAGGATGTCAATAAAAGGAAAAGGCCATTGTGTACTGTTTGTTGGAAGGTAAATTGGTGCAGCCATTGTGGAAAACAATATGGAGATTCCTCCTGATATTAAAAATAGAACTACCATATGATCCAGTGACCCTACTTTTAGATATTTATACAAAGGAAATGAAACAGGAATTTGAAGAGATAACTTCATTCCCATGTTTGTTGCAGCCTTGCTAACATAGACCAAGGTATAGAAAAAAACCCCAAGTATCTGTCAATGGATGAATGGTTAAAGAAGATGTGATTTACATGCACAATATAATATTCAACCTCAAGGAAGAAAAAATCCTAACATGTATGGCAACATGGATAGATTTTATGGGCATTATGCTAGGTGAAATAAATCAGGCACTGATAGACAAATATTGGATGATATCACTGATATGTGAAATCTAAAAAAAGCTGAATTCATAAAAAGAGGGACTAGAGTGATGATCACCAGGGTTAGGGGAGGGATAGAAGAAATAGGGAGATACTGATCAAAGAGTATACTCTTTGTGTTTATAAACTTCCAGTTATAAGGAGAATAATTTCTAGAGATCTAATGCATAGTTCGACGATTACAATTAAGAATACTGAACTGGATACCTGAAACTTGCTAAGGGAGTAAGTCTTAAATATTCTTTCCATGAAAAGGGAATGGTTATTATATGATGAGATAGAGCTGTTGTCTTATGCAATGGTGATAATCATTTCATAATATATTAAATGTATTAAGTCAGCTTGGTGCACATCTTACACCTACAAAATGTTATCTGTTAACTATGTCACAACAAAGGGAAACAAAACAAAACACACACACAAAAATAAAGACAGTAAGTACCTCATTTACTGAATTTTTCCATTTTTTCTGATGTTAATAAGATTTTTTTTTTAAATGTGGGGTAAACCAACCTCTTAACTGATTGCCTGTGTTAGGATATATCATGGTACAAAATATATAGGGCTGTCTTCTAACCCCAAATATGTATGGTTTTGTGATATAAAAAGAACTCTATGATAATTGGTAAGTGCTTCACATAAGATGTTACTATAGCCAAAATAAATAGAAAATCTCAAGTCAGAATTCCCAAAGGTCCTTTACTCCCTCGACCCATTTATTTTAAACTTGACCCTTTATACTCATCACACATTGCAACTTCTGTTCAGATCAGATCTTCACTTTTTAGTAGGACTAGCTTTTATAAGATGCTTTCTTGTCCACCAGTTTGGACCCCATACTAGTACTGTGATGTGTGTGAAACAATCGAACGTTTTTTAAAAAGTTCGGTGCTACCTTAAAGTCACATAAGCATTAAGCCAAACATCACTTTGGATACCAATTGCAATGCTGGCTTTTACAGACCATGAGAAGATTCTAATTTTGGTCTACACATATAAAATTCAAGGAATCATTATTTCAGAATTTAATAATACTTATTTTCTTTGTCCTTGAATTCTGAATCTGTATCCCACTCTGTCTGGGCAAATATCAGTTATTAGTTTGTGGTCTCTCTCTCTCTTTTTTTTAATATTTAATTTATTTACATGAGATTACAAGTAGTCAGAGAGACAGGCAGAGAGAGAGGAAGAAGCATGTTCTCCGCTGAGCAGAGAGCCCGATGTGGGGCTCGATCCCAGGACCCTGAGACCATGACCTGAGCTGAAGGTGGAGGCTTTAACACACTGAGCCACCCAGGTGCTCCTAGTTTGTGATCTCTTAAATAGAGAGTTACACTACCTACCTGGAGACTGACTGTACCTAGCCATGCTGGATTCTACATGTTTTGAAAATACTTTTTTCTTTTAAAAAATAAATATTACAGTATAATATGTCTACAGTAACATGCACTCATGTGTATAGCTTGAGGACTTGTTACATGTATTTAACAAATGTAACCTCCACTCAACTGAAGAGGGACAAAATTTCTGGTATTCAAGCAGGTTCCCAAAATCTCCTCCCCACTCAGTAACAATTTTCCAGAGGTTACTAATAGTTTAACCTTTAGTACCTTCCACTTACTTTGCCTGTCCTTGAACATCATTAAACTGAAATTATACATTAATTACAATTTTGTATCTGAATTATTTCAATTATCTTTATATTTTTCCACCCATCCACGTTAATGTTTATGTACAACGTTTGCTATTTTTTTGCTGTGTGGCATCCTATAATGCAAATATAATTTATTCACCCCTTCTCATGTATAGTTGACACACATTACATTAGCTTCAGGTGTATAAGTAGAGATTCAACATCTCTGTACATTATGCTGTTCTCACAAGTGGAGCTCTCCTCTGTCACCCTATGATGCTATTACAATACTATTGACCATATTCCCTATTCTGTACCTTTCATCACTGTGATTTATTCATTCCATAACTGGAAGCCTGTACCTCACACTCTGCTTCACTCATTTCACCCATCCTCCCACTGTCCCTTGTAGTTTGTTCCTGTATTTATAGGTCTGTTTCTGGTTTTGTTTGTTCATTCATTTTGTTTTTCAGACTCCACCAAAAAGTGGAATTGTATGGCACTTGTCTTCTTCTATCTGATTTATTTCACTTAGCATAATACCCTCTAGGTCCATCCATGTCACAAATGACAAGATATCTCATTTTTTTTTATGGCAGAGTAGTATCCTGCATATATATATATATATATATATATATATATATATATATATATAAAATATACATACACACACACATTACTTTATATATTTCTTCTTTATCCATCCATCTGTCAATGGACACTTAGGTTGCTTCCATATTTTCACTATTATGAATAATGGTTCTGTCCAGTTTTAAAAGTGGTAGTATCAGTTTTTAGACCCAACAGCAACATATCGGAGTTCCAGCTGGTTTCTTTCTTCAGCAAAAATTGGTATTTTTTTCTTAGAATATGTATCTTTTCATTTTACAGTCTACAATAAACGAGAATATTTGTAACTTCCTGGACAAGAATCTCCAGACAGTTTAATTCTAGCACACCCCTCCTGCCTTTTCTACTTTTGCTGGCATACATTTTTACTTATAAATCTGCTATAAACCCTTCAAGATATTTTGATTATTGTTGTTTTAAACAATAAGTTATTTTCATAGTCACATTCATATTTACCCTTTATAGTACACTTCTTTGTTTCTAATGGTTCTGTATTTTCACCTGGTATCATTTTTTTTTGTGGGTACCATATCACTTTATTTTCTTGGTTTTCCAACTTGACTCTTGGACAATGGGAATTCAGTTAGTCGCTTTTCTGGCCACCGTAAGGTCCCTTGCTCATGGGGCACAGGCTCGGAGGAGAGGCCCAACAGAAGATGGGATCCCCAAGAGCCAACCAGGCTGGGAGAGGACTGAAAGGTCTACAGCAGATGGACCAAGCACCAGCAGAAGCTCGAAGCCCCCTCCCCCAAGCCCTTTACCACACTCCTTGCAAGGGACAGGCTGGCACCTCAGTGACCAAGCTCAGGGCCCTCCCTCAGAGGTCCTTCCTATATACCTTCACTTGTCATGCTAAGCCTGGCACCCTCTCCCTTGAGGGCACCAGGCAGAAGCCACAGACCACCTCCATATTTACCCTTTATAGTACACTTCTTTCTTTCTAATGGTTCTGTATTTTCACCTGGTATCATTTTCCTTCAGTTTCAAAGATGTCCCTTAGTATTTCTTATAGTACCGTGACTGCTGGCAATACATTCCCTCAGATTTTGTGGTTCTTATATCATCTTCATTCTTCCTTTATTCTTAAAGGGTATTTTTGTTTTATAGGAAATTCTAAGTTGGCATAGACTGTTTTTTCCTTTTAGCACTTTAAAAATGTTAGTTCATTATCTTCTGACTTCCACAGTTTCTTTGCCTCTTTCAACATCTGAATCAGGTGTGATTCTACTTTTATTTACTATTTCTCATCTTGATTCTTGGCCTCATTTTTTCTGCAGCTTTGCATATCTCATACATTTTATCGTATAATCTGACATTGTGTGAAATCATTGTAGAGCATGAGAATACTGCTCTTTTCCTCCTAAATATGCATTCTCTTTCCTCTGTTAAACAGATAAAAAAGATGATTACCTCAGTTCCCTTAGAAAATGAGCTAGGCTAGGTTGCAGTTCTATTTAGGCTTACCCCACCTGTCTTGTCCTGTGCATTAGGTTTGGTCCTCTTAGGGTTTTTATTGAGAAAATGTTGAATCTTTATTGCCTCATCCCTTAAATACTACAGAAAACTTGATCTTGCCTCTGGAAATTTTAGCTTAACCTTTTAGCCTCACAAAATACACAGTTGAAAATCTCTGCAAATAATGTTTGGGGTTATCTGATACCTGTTAGCAGCAACCCCTTTTCTGGAGTGTGTTGCTGTTTTCAAAGCAACATCAGAGTGTGGGAGTTTTTATTCTATACTTTTAACTAGCTCTCCCCCAAATTTTGTCCTACCTCATCACTCAGTAAATATGTGGGGAAAAGAAAGATGCATTGGGGACTTTTCTAGATTCCAAACCTTGACTCAATCCATGTGACCATCAAATGGTCTGTTTCTCTTTCTCCCAGCAGAACCCTTCTTTGTTTACTGAGCCCAAATATCAGTCTGTTTTCAGAATCAGTTTCCCCTCAGGGAATAAAATGAGTAATTATTGTCAATTTAGAATGGCTTTTCTGTCTCTGAAACTTTATTTTTTTAAAGATTTTATTTATTTATTTGACAGAGAGAGATCACAAGTAGGCAGAGAGAAAGAGAAAGGGAAGCAGGCTCCCTGCTGAGCAGAGAGCTGAATACGAGCCTCAATCCCGGACCCTGAGATCATGACCTGAACTGGAGGCCGCAGCTTAACCCACTGAGCCACCCAGGCACCCTGTCTCCGAAACTTTAGTTCATCTAGGTCTTTTTGCTTTTTTCTGGTCATTAAAATATAATAATTATATAAGAAATAATAATATATAACATATTCTAAATAACATATAACAAAAATATAATTTATCTATTTTCTTCCTAGTTGCTATATTAGGAGTGAAGAGCTGTCTGTTATTTATACCATCTTACTCAGGACTAGAAGTCCTCAGGGAGCCTGGTTGACTCAGTTAGTGGAATATGTAACTCTTGATCTCAGGGTTGTGAATTTAAGCCCTACGTTGAGTGTAGAGATTACTTAAAAACAAATCATTTAAAAAAAATAAAAGTAGAAGTCCTTCCCCTTTTTTATTGTTTGATTTTGTTTTATTAGAAGACAGACTTCTCATGTTATATTGAGGTTATTGGATAATTTCCTGCTTATCTTGGCCATTGATATTCTTTACTCATTAAAAGTTTGCTGGGATTTGAAAGATTAGGAGTCATTATTAGGTACAAGGTGGGACTTCCCTTGACTTGAACTTTTTCCTCTTCTTTGATAGCTAAGAATATGGTTTTTAGAGCAATTCCTGGATTCTTTCATGTATTTTAAGTTTCATCATGTTCTCATGATTATATCCTCCAATTCAAATTTTCTGTCTTTCTAGTATATTAAACAATAATCTGTCTACATGTTTGCCTTTTCTCTGGGTTGAATGTTTCCATTGTCTCTGTATATTCTGGCTTCTGTTTACAATTCTAGGTCTTAGCCTAAAATCATGGACTCTGATAAGAGGATACTTTTATGGAAGGGAATATGGAGGTAGTGGAGGTAAGGATGGCATAAATGAAGCATTTCCCATTCATTTAGTCTCTTTTTTATACAGAAAACACTCTAAGTTGAAGGGGAATATCAAACTTTTCCAAAGACTAGAGAAAGTAAAGGCAATTTCATCATATGATAGCCTTCAATGTTTAGATTATCTCTGAATTTCTTTGTAAGTGTTGTATTTTATTATAATTAATAACAACTAATAGCATATTTTTACATTGATATTTAATACCCAGTGTGTTCAAGGCACTTTACATACATTGTTTCCAACCTCAGAAATTCTTAAAGATTGAATAACTATGTCTTCCTTTCCTTTCCAGGTAGTAAATAGTATGGATTCTGGAGCCTGACTGCTGGAGTTTAAATCCTGGCTTTAGCACTTGGTAGGTAGTAAGCCTGGGTAAGTATCTTTGAGTCTCTGTATCTTAATTCCTCCTCTGCATTTTGGGGATAATAATAGTTCCTATCTCATAAGCTTTTTATTTTTTAAGGATTAAATAATTTAACAAATTTAAGGAATTTAGAACAATATCTGGCAAGTAGTAAATACTTACTAAATATTAGCTATTATTTAATTTATAGAGAACAAAATTATGGTTCACTTAGGATTAATAATTACTCTAATTTGGCATAGCCAGAAAATGTGGCAAATAGCTTTGAATATAATTAATAGACTCTTAAAACCTGTGTTCTTTACCCTACACCATGAGCAGATCAAATTAACCTATATGAATTTAATGTGTTTTTATTTGTTAGCAACTAATAATCAAAAAGGCTGAATTAATTTTCACTAAATGTGACATTTATGTTTTCAATTATTTTATTTTACTGTATTTTATTTTTAATATTTTAGTTATTTATTTGACAGAGAGAGCATAAACAGAGGGAGCAGCAGAGAGAGAAGCATGAGGGTTTGATCCCAGGACCCTGGGATAATGACCTGAGCCAAAGGCAGATGCTTAACCAGCTGAGCCACTATAGTGCACCTACAGTGATTTAATTTAAAATATGTCATTTTAAATTCTAGAGATACCTCAAAGAGAAAAGCAGCAATCTTCCTTAAACTATTTTTAGTTACTAAGGTATGACAATAAATGATAAGCCCAGATAAAACCTATTAATATAAACATGCCATACATTTTTAAAAAGAGAAAATAAACACTGGTTTTACTGATGGGGGCCCAGTCAACTCTGACTTGTATACATGAATGTGTACATTATCCCAGAAGGCTCTGTTATGGAAAACTGTATGTTAGATTATTAGCAACAAGAATTTGCTTAGTCACAGTAATTCCCCTGATTAGTGCTCAATGGGTCAGTTACGGAAAATCTAAATATAAAACTATTTGTCCTTGCCCACGTTTTCCTGATGAGTATCTGGAGTGTTGGGTTGCAAGCCTGAGAAACACAGGTGGTCCACTCAACTAGGAACTTGTCTTTTCAGTCCTGCTGGTGTGGCTCTGCCATTGTTGAGTTTTAAACATCTCCTTGGTCTGTATAAAAATAACCTCTTCAATTTTAGTGTCACAAATGTCTGCTTTTCAAAGGATCCTGACAAGTACAAACTACCAATCAGTTAGATTCATGCAACTCTCAGGAGATTTCTTTCATAGAAGGAAAAGAGCAAGCTAATCACAAAACTAAGACACATCATTTTTGACTTAGAAATTTTCCCTGATGTATCACTTTTATACAAAGTACTTGGGAAAAGAGTTAAGAAGATAAATTCAATTTGGTCATATAAGTTCTACTGCTTAGACTCCTTTATATAAATTTATTATTAATATAATTTGGTAATCATATAAACCTAGTCATTTTATCAATACCTCATTATTTGCCATTATTAAGGGATAAATTCCCTTACTTCCTTGCTCAAAAATGAAAGAAAAGCCAATAGTGGGTTAAGCAATTGGGAATTTTATTTTCTTCCATGTACAATTCCAGGAGAGGACAGGCTAGTGATGTTACTGGGGATTTGAAGTGTCAGAGACCTAGGCTTCTTGAGTTCTCATTCAACAAGATCACTCTGTGACCCAAGGTGGCTATCAGAGTTGCAGCCATTATGTCCTCACTCCAGCAAATGAAATGAAAAGAGGGGGATAAAAGACATGACTTCTCTCTCCCGTAAGGACACTTTCCAGGAGGTACCATTCGTGTTTACATAATATTGTCCATAACTTGGTAATATGACCACACTTGCTACAAGAATGGAAAAGAAATGAAAGTTTCTTGGTGGATAGTCATGTGGCCAGCTAAAACTTGGAGGTTCTATTACAGGAGAATATAAATGTATTAGCCAACACAACAATATCCACATTAATTAAGTTACTCTCTTCTAAACTCTTTACCAGTTTGTCTGGCTGGAAAAGATGCTCTAAATATTATCTACTTCCCTGACTAACTAACCAGAGGAGACTGAACATGATTTCCTTTTTCTCAGCATTGGAGAAGATCATGGAAAGGAAGTGATCACAGGTTGACCCACAAGCTGGACCCAGACAACTACAGGCTCCTCATCTCCTCCCTGTCCTTGGAATGTATATTCCACCTACCATTGCCATAACCAGTGCTGAGTCAAGGATGTAGAATGTAAGGAATTACTGAGACCATCTGAACTGAATATGTGACTGAAGGCCTCTACACAAGCTTTTAAGATTCAGGTGAAATCTACTCACCTTGCAATCACCGAGACAAATCTCATATATCAGTTCCCTTGGTTATTAAAACTGCTACCAACCATTCTTCAGTGGTCTGACTCTTCAGTCTCTCCTTCCCATCTATGTATAGGGGCCAGTTTCAGATTTCACCTGGGAATCTCCAGAGTTTGCCAGCCAACATTCAACTACTCAGGGTTATGACATTACGATCAATGAGCATGAAATAATATAGTCAACATGTCTGTGCTTATCTGTCTATCTTAGGTTTTGGAACTGGAATTCATGGATGACATGACCTTATTTTAAGACCATTTCTAAGAAAACAATTAAAATTAAAATAAAAAAAGACCATTTCTAATAGAAGCAGAATGAGAATGATTAGCAATGTCATGACTCTTCTCCCTTATAAACATATTCCATTTACCACTTAAGTAAATCTACAGATGAACCATACATCTATTGGGATTAGAATCATGCTCCAAATCCCACATTTACTGGAATGCAGGTGACTTTCTGGTGCAGTTGCTGTCATAGGACAGTGCTGGGCAGATCCAGGATGTGGTGCATCTCGGTCAAACAGCCAGCTTTGTGTGACTTCTTACTCCAGCATATTCCTCATCCCTCCATGCCCCAAGTCTACTACCTCTTACTCACCATCCCAGCCTAGGTCTTCTTCTGTGTCTATGCATTTCAGCCACACTATACTCCTTCAGGTCAGCCACAACTCCGATTTGCAAGAAACATAAATTCAGCAAAAATTAGCTTAAGCATAGGAAAATTTATTCATACTATTGATTTATTTGCAAGCACCAACTACATGCTTGACTCTGTGCTAGGTTCTAGGGATAGATCAGTGATCCAAGTTTCTAACTTGAATGTGTGATTCAGAAAATAAACCAATAAATATGTAGTAGTATATTATAATGAGATAGATAGATAGTTATCAGTTTGATATATATATATCTCAAACTTATACTATATATATATATGTAATATATACATTACATATATATATATAATGGATTTTTTAAATGACTTGTACACTCCCATACAGGGGTGTTCCAAAAAATAGGACAAGAATGCAGCCCACCTCAGAAATGAGCTGAGCCCTGGATCTCAACCCAATTGAGGCTTGTAGTCCTGACTGAGCTTCTCTGTCCACATCTGCTTCATTCTTTTTTCTTTCTGCAGACTATCTCTGCTTCTCTAGGCTACAGGCTAAAAACGGAGCTTAGAATACAAGTTTCATATTTTATCTCTTACAATTTTGGTCACCAGGAAAGATGTCCTGCTGTTATTGTGTGACCTCCTGATTATACAGCCTGATATTGACCAATTCTAGATTTAACCTTGAAATCACTGTGCCCTTCTTTTGACACCCAGATTGTCTTTTTGCTTACTATTATTAGGTGGGTCAGTTTCTTGATGTCCCCTCCCACTACCCTAAGAAACAATTTTATGACCAGTTTTATTTTTTTTCTCTTATTTACATTTAATTTACCCCATATTTATCAAGTGTTTACCATATACCAGGCTATTTTAAATGCTGTTCTTGAGTGACCTCATTGAACACTTACGTATGCTTTGGGTGAAATATACCCACACTTTAGAATTTTCTACACTTGTGATTGAATCTTATTGTAGAGCTGGCTGCAGGTATTTTAAATTGGCTTAACATAATGACTTATTCTATTTTTCAACTAAAACTAATAAAAATTAATCTGGAGTTCACCTGCGTTGGGTGCAAGGTACTATAGGTTAGTCAACAAACACAGATGCTGGAGCTAAATCAAATTCTCTGCCTCAGCAATTCCTGGCCAGGCAACATAGGCAAGTTACTTTATCTATATGTACTTCATTCTTCATGAATGTGGGGAGAGGGGAGAATGACAGTAGTACCTTCCCCCAAAGTATTTAGTGAGTGAGAATATGTGAAGTGCATAGCAAGGGCTATAAAATTGCAGAACAACTCGTGCATGATTTCCAATCAGAAGATTCCTCTGTCAGAACTGATCTGTATCAAATCCAAGCTAATAACCACAATGACAGGTTCACTGACATCATATTCAAAATTATGATTTGGGGCTAAGTAATATTTCTGCTACCTGCCCAAGAAATATTCTAGACACTTCAGGTTAAGACAAAGAGAAAAATAATTGATTATCCGCTGTATGCAGCAGAGATGCAGGAATTCTCACATGAATCCCAAATTCCTCCAGACTCTTCAAAATGTGCCTGTGGTTGCTATCAATGCACATTTGCTAATAAAATGTCTCTCTTCTCAAGTTGGCTATCTCTTCCCACTGACATCAAAGTAAAGAAAGCCAGACTTGAAGAGGGTTTTATGGATGAAAAAGAAAACACAGTGATACAAGGGCTCCAGAGCCAAGTAGAGAATTGAGACTGGATGCTAGTAAAAAATCGTACTAAGAACTGGGCAGAATGAATATGCCCCTGTCAGGGAGGTGATGAAAGGAAACAGACCAGAGGAAAGGTCTATATGGTTTTGAGGTGTTTCCTACCACAGACTCGCAAGATAGCGTGAGGGCTCACACTATCTGCAGGGCTCATGCCTCAGACAACTTCCCATCAGGGAGAATCAGAGCTGGGTATTCTGCAAGCACTTCCCCACCTCCCAGTCCCTGCTACTCACTTTCTGGACAGGGTGGAGGTTCCACTGTGTCCTTCCTGATTTTGTCTTTTAAAATAAGGCACAACTTAAGGGCAAGCCAGATTCCGTTGCTCATGTCTCGTACTTTTCTCTGTATGCATATTTCCAACTGAGAAAACCAAAGCACGTGTCAGATGGTCTTGGATCGGAAACCAAGAAAAACAAAACAAACTGGTAAATGATCAAACACCCAAAGAAACTAAAAAAATCCTTCTGACTTATTTTAAATGTGCAAATATTTCCCTAGAGAAAAGTGTTATTTTTGTAAAGGGATCTGAAAAAGTACCAGGACATCTGCCTTGCTGAGGAAGAAGAAAAAACAATCTTTCTGTCACATATTTCCAATACGCTGAGCCCGAATAAGGAACAGCTAGCTACAAACCTGAGTACCTTTCATTTAAATCTATGAGGTTTCTTTTGGATCTTTACGCTTTTAGGAAATAAAACACTTATAAATGGTTTAAGACTCATGAGAGAGATAGTGCTGAAAGGTCATTCTTTTTTTCAAATTGTAAAAAGAAAAATATCAAGTTCTAGAAAAAGAGAATCCATATTTTAGTTACATTTTGTTTTTTTAAGTTTTTATTTATATTCCATTTAATTAACATACTGTGCAGTATTAGCTTCTGGTGTACAATATTGTGATTCAGCAATTCCATATATCGCCCAGTACTCATCACAAGTGACTCCTTAGCCCCCATCCCCTACCCATCTCCCCTCTGGTAACAGTGTGTTCTGTATAGTGAAGATTCTGTTTCTGTTTCTTAGTTTGCCTCTTTCTTTCTTTTTTTAATTTCTTTGTTCCTTTCTTTGTTTCTTTAAAGTTTTAATTTAAATTCCAATTAGTTAACATTCAGTATAATATTAGTTTCAGGTGTACAAATAAGTGACTCAACAATTACATACATTATATTTGTAATCATGTAACTCTTGATCAATTATGAGCAGAGCTGAGACAGTGTCTGAAAAATGATTTCTTGGGGATTTTAATTCTGCTTTTCCACTTTGACACAGGTAGACAATGAAGAAAAACCTTCTGTCCATAATCTACTGTACATGTATACACAATTAACTTTATTTATTTATTTTTTAAATTTTAATTATTTCGTTGACAGAGAGAGACACAGCAAGAGAGGAAACACCAGCAGGGGGAGTGGGAGAGGGAGAATCAGGCTTCCCGCTGAGCAGGGACCCTAATGTGGGGCTCGAACCCAGGACCCTGGGATCATGACCGGAGCCAAAGGCAGACACTTAACAACTGAACCACCCAGGTGCCCCTACACAATTAACTTTATTGAAAAATAATTTACATTTGATAAAATGCACCCATTTTGAGGGCTCAGTAAAATAAGTTTTGGAAGGCAATGTGACCTTATAATCACAATTGGAGCAAGACATGAAAGAGTTACATTGCCCCAAAACTCCCTGGTGTCAACTTCTTTGTATTCAATTCCTCCCCCTTGGGCAACCCCCGATCTGATTTCTCTAACTGTAAATTAGTTTTGCAGGTTAGAAATGTTCACGTATGTGGAACCCTACAGAATGTGTCTCTTGTGTCTTGGCTCTTTCACTTAGTATAATGTTCTTAAGGCCCTTCCACATTGCTACATATATCTGTACTATGTTACTGTTCTATGCTGAATAATATTATTTTATGAGTAGAGCATGGATAAATTAAGGCTTATCCATTCCCCTTTTAGTGAACATTTATAGGGTGTCCCGCATATTATGAAAGAAGCTGCTGGAAACTTTCACGTACAATTCTTTCTGTGAACTTCTTCTCTTTCCACTTGGGTAAATAAAGGGATGAAATTGTAGTCTTAAGTAACTGCTAAACAAGGTTTACAAAATGGTTGTGGTATTTCATTTTACAGCCTGAGGCACAGTGTGAGAATGTTCCAGTAGCTCCACACCCCCACAATACGTGTATTATTAATCAATTTTATGTCAGCCATTCCAGGGGTGTTGATTTCATTGTGATTTAATTTACACTTCCTAAGAACTGGTAGTGTTGACCATCTTTTTTACATGCTCACTGGCTATTCATAAATTTCTTTTATAAGGGTCAGTTCAAATATTTTTTTCCCATTTTTATATGATTGCTTCTCTTTTTATTATTGGCTATAAGAGTTCTTTGCACATGCTGAATATAAGTCATTAGATATGTGCACTGACAATATATTCTTCTAGTCCCTGATTTCCCTTTTCCTTTTTTTTCTTTTTAACGGCATCTTTTGAAAAACAGGGGTTTTAGGTTTCAGGAAGTTAAATTTAACATTTTTTTTTCTTTTGCCATTAGTAGTTTTTGTATACTTTTTACTTACACAAAGGGGGGGGCAAAAATTTTTTTTTCCTGTTTCTTTTTTTCCTAAAGGCAATAAAGCTGTAGGCTTAAATTTTTTACACTTTATTATCCATTTCAAATTAAGTTTTGAATATGATGTGAGTTTAGAGTCCTTTTTTTAAAAAACCACATATGTTCAGTTGTTCAGTGTCACTTGTTGAAAATGCCATCCATCCTTTCTCAGTAAGATTACACTGACAATTTTCTGAAAATCAATTGACTACAGTTTGAGTCTCTATTCTACCACCACTTGATGGAACTATAAAACAAGACACAAATGGTACTCACAAATGTAATTTTTCATTTTCTACTAGCCTTTTTACTTATAAGTAAAAATAAACAGATGAAATTAATTTTAATACAGTGTTTTATTTAGCCTAATATATTCAAATTATTATTTCACCATGCAATCAACATAAAAGTTATCACTGAGATATTCTACTTTCCCTTTTTCATACAATCTTCAAAATCTGATGTGCATCTACATCAAGTGTATCTCAGTTTGGACTAGCAACATTACAAGTCCTCAACAGCCCCATGACTACAGAATGACAGCAAATTCAACACAAACTCTGATTTTCTGAAGTTTTATATTAAGTTTTCAAATCAAGTGATGTAGATTCCCTAACATTGTCCTAATTTTTCCAAATAATAGGTCTTTAGCATTCTATATAAATTTTATCATCAATGAGTCAAAACATGCTGCTAAAAGTTTTCGTTGGCATCATGTTAAGACTGTAGATGACATTGACAATCTTAAATATTTCAAATCATGAACAGGTTATATTTATTTAATTAGATCTTTTTTATCTCAACAGTGTTTTGTCTTTCACTATTGAGTATTTTCATTACCACGGTTTTGTGTATGTTTATTTAAATCTATTATGAAGTTTTCCATACTTGTTGAAGCTATTATGAATAGCATTTAAAATCATATTTGTCAAATTTTTGTTGCTATTATATACAATTCACTAATTTTTGTCATTGATCTTGTTTCATGTATCCATGCCAAACCCATTAATTCTGGAAGTTTTTTCATAGATTTCTTTGGAAGAGAGAATCAAGCCTTTTAAAAATAAGACTGTTTCCTCCCCCAATACTTTATGCTTTTTATTTCCTTTTCTTGTTTTATTGCACTAGTGAGGATTGATAGTAAAATCTTTTTCTCCTAAACTTAAAAGGAAAACATTTTGTCTTTTAACTTTATGTGTGATGTTTATTTCATGGGTACCCTTTATCACTTTTAGAACATTTCCTCTGATTCCCACTTTGCTGAGAATTTTGATAATAAATGGGTGTTGAAGTTTGTATAATACCTTTCTGCATCGGCTAGTTTGATTGTATAAGTAATAGTCAATATTGAACCAACTTTGGATTTCTGGAATAAACTCTGCTTGGCCAGGATGTATTTTTTTAAATATAATCCTGAGTAAAATTCACTAATATTATTTTTGAGGTTTTGCATCCATGATCATGAGAATTGTTTTGGTCTTCAATTTTTTTTTTTTAATTTCTTTATCTTATCTTAATATCAAGGTCATGAATTGAGATAAGTTTGTGTAAGATTTGGTATTACTTCTTCCTTAGTGTTTTTGTTTTTGTTTTTCTCCCCCCCACCATCAGTGAAATCATGTGGATTTGAAATTTTCTTTGTGGGAAGTTTTGGAGTATTAATTCAATTTCTTTAATAGAGATCTATTGGCTGCTGCTGCTGCTGCTGCTGCTTCTCCTCCTTCTCCTTCGCCTTCTTCATCTTCGTCATCTTCTTCTTTGTCTTCTTCTTCTTTGTCATTGTTGTCTTCTTCTTCTTCTTTTTCCCCCTCCCCAAGTCATTTGTAGTAAGTTTTGTCTTTCAGGGAATTGGTCCTTTTGCACGAGTTATTAAATTTGTTGACATAAAGTTGTTTATAATATTCTATTTTTATTCTTTTAAAAATGATGGTAGAATCCTCACTTTCTTTCCTGTACCTGACAATTATGCATTTCTCTTTTCTCCCCCTTAATTAGCCTTGTTAAGGATATGTGTATTTTTTATTAAGATTTTATTTATTTATTTGACACAGAGAGAGATCACAAGTAGACAGAGAGGGAAGGGGAAGGAAACTTCCCACTGAGCAGAGAGCCAGGGCTCCATCCCTTGGGTTCTGGGACCAGAACCCAAGCCGAAGGCAGAGGCTTAACCCACAGTACCACTCACGTGCCCAGTAATAAATGTATTTTATTGGCCTTTACCAAGGTACAAGTTTTAGATTTGTTAATTATCTTTGTGTCTTGTACTTTATTGATTTCTACTCTAAATTATACTACTTCTTTCTTTTTCTTTATGTGTATTGTATTTGTGATTTCTTCAACTTCTTAACCTAGAAATTTGAATTCACCTGATTGTAAAACACCTTATTTCTTCTAATATTGGCACGTAAAGCTATAAATTCTTCTATAAGTATTGCTTTAGCTGCATCACATCAGTTATGACATTGTATGTTTTATTATCAATTACTTTATAATTTTTTTTAATTTCTATGTTCTCTTCTTTGAACAATGAGTTACTTAAAAGTGTATTCTTTGATTTCCAAGCATGTAGATATTTTATAGCTATCTTACATCTATTGATTTCTTAGAAAATCTTCCCTGTAGCAAAAGAATATATGTCATAATGTTTCAATCTTTGAAAGTTATTGAGATTTTTTAGATCAATTGAGATCCTTATCATATCCCTACATATGGTTGATCTGGTTGATCTTGACAGATATTTCTTTGATGTTTGAAAAGAATGTGTGCTCTGCAGTTAAATTGGATCTAATGTTCTATAAATAACAATAAGATCAATTTGGCATACAACATGTTAAACTACAGATTTTGTCTTATTTGTTATTTTTTCTCTAATTATTTAATACTAATTTTTTTATTTAAAAATGAGTAAATCTGGGGTACCTGGGTGACTCATTTGGTTATGCACCTGCCTTTGGCTCAGGTCATGATCCCAGGGTCCTGAATTGAGCCCCTCATCTGGCTCCTTGTTCAGTGGAGAGCCTCCTTCCCCATCTTCCTCTGCTGCTCCTCCTGCTTGTGCTCCCTCTCTGTCTCTCTCTCTGTCAAATAAATAAATTTTAAAAATAAATAAATAAAAATGAGTAAGTTATTTACAATGTTTTTATGTATCATAAGTTTTATAACTCATCACAACACATGCTGGAGTAGAAAACTGCTACTCTACATAGATACCTTTCCTTTTATGCCACATACATCCTAAATGCCACAAATTTTGTTTTGGGGATTTTTGTTTTGTTTTCCTGTAAAACGAGGATAGCTTTCTGGGGCGCCTGGCTGGCTCAGTGGGTTAAAGCCTCTGCCTTCGGCTCAGGTCATGATCCCAGGGTCCTGGGATCGAGTGCTGCAGCGGGTTCTCTGCTCGGCAGGGAGCCTGCTTCCTCTTCTCTCTCTGCCTGCCTCTCTGCCTACTTGTGATCTCTGTCTTTCAAATAAATAAATAAAATCCTTAAAAAATAGCTTTCTGGAAAAATAGCCTTTCTGAATGAGTGCTCTTATGGAAAGAATGTATGTATCCCCACAAAATTCATATGTTAAAACCCTAACACCCAATATGCAGCTATATTTGGAGTAAGGAAATAATTCTACTAAATTCTTCACACAATTCAGAGGTGATCTGAATGGATTAATGTCCTTATAAGGAAAAGATACCAGAGTATTCCCTCTCCCTTGTTCTGTGCATGCATTCATTGAGGAAAGGTCATGGGAATATATACCAAGAAAGTGGCCACCTACAACTCAAGAGGACATCCTCACCAGACACTAACTTGGTTGGCACCTTGATTTTAGACTTCCAGATTTCAGAGCTATGAGAAAATAAATGTCTGTAATTGAAGCTTCCAGTCTATGGCATTTTGTTATGGCAGCTCAAACAGACTAATGCAAGTGCTTATCAGATTTGCTCTTGTGTCATCGCTATTCTGTAAGGAGATAGAGAGAGTAGCCTTGTGAATAAAGTTGCAAAAATATTCTCATGAAATAGAATAGTACGGAGTGAAATACGTGCTTTGGAAATTTTGCCAGATACCAGATCAAATAGTTTCAAGTGGTAACATGTTTTTTCTGAACAAAAGTCTTAGTATTGATCAGTCTTCAGTCAGGAAAAGGGAGCAGCACATGCTTGGCATTTCAACAGAGAGATTTTAATATGGAGAGCTAGCTATAAAGCTATTGGAAAAGCCAAAAAGGCAACAAGGGCAGTAGAAAGCAATCAGTAGTCCAAGGACCAAAAGAACAATGGGAGGAGGATGCCAGTGCACCCTGGCAACAGATGGGACTGAGGAGGAAACACACCACTGCTGGAGAAGGGACAGAACAGAACAGGGGCCATATCCCATGGAATCTCCTTTGTTCCCAACCTTCAGTTTTATACAAGTGCCTTCCAAACCAGATGGATACCAGTTGGCAAAGGAACAGAGAAAAAAGCTTTTGCAGAATTAAGATCCCTGAACACAGAGCAGAAGAAAAGAAAAGATAGGGTGTATCGTGTATCTGAGAACAGATAGGTGCATGACTAGCACACCTTAAAACGAGCACCACTTTCCATTCATGAATCTATAATTTCATGGGTCTAAGGCAACATGACACATGGGACATATATCCTGGGATTTATGTGGTGAATTCGTGGGGGTTTGAGAAGCCATCATGATCATGGTTCTGTTGATATTTGCAGGTGTATGCTTAAATTCATAAACTACTGTGACATCAAACTAAAGATGAGAATTTGCCTGTAGGCTGAATCAGATATGTGTAGTATTTGTATTGTCTAATTCAGCCTGATTTCCAAAATAAAAAAAAAACTAAACATGACACTGTATGAATCATTAAGCATTTCAATGTTATGTTAGTATTAAAATGGTCATGTTCATAAAACATAGAAAACTTTAAAAGATAGACCATGAAACTGAAAAAAAATTTCTTTCCTTCCTGGATGTAATCCTCACTTCAGATCTCATTCTGCACACCAAGTCCTGGACAACAAACACTAAACATAGTGCCTAGTCTCAGTGAACTTACTGATTTGGTTGGGTAATAATAAAAACATTTTAACACATATGTAAAATAATTACAAAACAAAACTGAACTACTTAGGGAGCTCTCATTTATTAGTCACCTAGTAAAGACCCCGCAATGCTAGACAATTCATTCATCTACTCATCAAACATTTGATTACCTACTGTTTCCCAAGCTTGGTCATAAAGTGCGTAAAAGAGAACCATCTGCTAATTTGTAGGCCCATGTTCCTCCATTGGTCTCCAGCTTACTGAAGGTAAGAGCTCTGTCTCATTTCTCTTTGGAATCCTAGCCTTTAGCTCCGTGTCAGATCAATGCAAAATAGTCCATAAATATTGTTGACCCAGTGAATGAATGTCTACCTTAAATTTGCTTATCTAGATGTACCATCACAAAGTTCCACAAGTCTCTTCAGACTTTCTCCATTTCACTCTCTTTGCTTTCCTCATACCACCTCGTCCCATCCCATATTTATGAACAATTTTATTCTTCACTCTTGACTCCAAACCAGTCCTTTATAATGAATTTCACTGACTAAGCTATGCAGTAAATGAAAGAAAATGTAAATCAACCCCTGTCAGCAACACAAACATGTCTATAGCAAAATTAAGTTTTTAAAAATCCCGACAAAACAGTCTTTAAAAAAAAAAAAAAAAGTTAAATGTGTTTGGAATGACCCAGTTGCCTTACCACGGTTAATGTCACTACCAAGTTTGACACACCATGTCCATCTGTCTCAGTTGGATCTAAATGTAACATGGGAGATGACTTTGGTTATGTCCCTTTGTCATCCCACAGCTATGTCACATCAATTCATTTGCACAGAGCCGAAGACTAGGCTTCCCCATGCCAGTACTGGAGCTCGGAGGCAACAAGTGTGCACACACACTTTTGTGTCTTAGGAGTCCACCATTTGCAATTGATTATTTCACAGAGACCCACTTTCTTGACCATTCTTTGAGAAAAGAAAACAGATAATCATTCTCCAGACACAAGGCAAGTGAAGTGGGAGGAAGGAGGTCAGAGAACATGGGCTGAAACACTTCGGAGGGCCAGTCCCAGTTGGGCGTTGCTTTGTTTTTGAAATAATCAGCCCCTTCTGCATCTTTTAAACCTTTAAAGAGCAAGATGAAGTAGAAAATACTTCAGGACTTGGGAGGGAGGAATTGTGTCTGGATTTTTTCCTCACGGCTTTGCTGCGTGTGTAACAGAAGGTCACTAGACGCTAAATGAGCTCTGCCCTGGGTGGTCTCTACCTATTACCTCCCAGACGGTGATTCGTGTTTCTTTCTGTTTCCATAGAAGGGGCAAGTAAGGAAAATTCAAAAGAACTGGCAATCTGTCCTTTGGATACAGCGACCTTTCTAAATAAGCATTCAGCCTTTGGAACTGCGGCGTATGAGCATTTTTCCCTTTGTTGTGGAGCTTTTTAAAAAGCCACACGCAGAAGTGAAACAGAACACAAATTTGAAAATATGTTCGTTTCAGTTATTTAGAGTGAAGTCTAATAGTTAGGCAACCCAAACAAGACATGCTTATGTTAATTAATGGTAGAAATAAAAATGGGGTTTTTAAGCACTGAAGCAAAGAAATGATGCTTTCATTTACTTAATAAAAATGTGTCCATAACAAAAGTCTTAATAAGAACAAGTAGAAGGGAATGATTACCATACATACATGTATGCGTTGCTTGCACATTACCTATGAATTCATGGATGGACATGTACATAGATATTTGTGGGTTTGCCTCTCTCTCTCTCTCTCTCTCTCTCTCTCTTTTTAACGTTAAAGCAACCAATTAATTACTTGGTGGTGTTTACACCTGCAAAGGAATGTCTGTCAGCACACCACACGCTGGTGGACAATCTACTTGCAGTTTAAGAGACAAAAGCAAACCTTCTGTTTGAACTCCAGAGAGTATTCCACACAGGCTCCCCAGTTGTAAACTTACTAGAATAAATCACTCATACATTGCTGCATTGTTATTGTGGTATTGGGCAAAAATATTTGGCAGACATTTCAAAGTAAATGCTTCAACCGAATGACGGCAGCTAGAAAGGAAAATGCCAAGACTAAAGCAAGTGCATACTTTGCTATGAAAGAGTTTTTCTATTGGAATATTTAATAAAATGAATTGTGGTCATATCTTAGTTAAATTAGAAGGGTGAGAACTTTCTTTAGGAATAAGAGGAAAAGTCAATTTTAACCTGCAGTATTTTTCATTAAGACATTAAAAATAAAAAAATGTAAACATGTAGAAAATCTGCAAAATAGAATGCGAAGAAGTTGTCAGTTCAGTTCAGTCATGATAAATACCCAGCTCTACTTTGGAATTCCTCCCTGGAAATATAAATTGATTTTCCTCACAGCAAGAATGTGGTTTAAGTTTGAATATAGAAAAACCAGATTTATTATTATTGTTATTATTGAAGCATGTTGCCTTTCTAGAGCTTAGGTGGGTCCAAATTTCCATTATAAGTTGCTGTTTTCATAAGGACTTTATAACTTGGACATGACAATTGGCTTTAGCCTTTAACTTGGTAAATAACATCTCAGCCTGGGGCAGGCTTTTCTCCTCCTTTTAATAATACCAAAGGCAAAAATCGGGTGAGACAGCTGCTTTTTTTTTTCCCCCTTCAGCTTTGAAGTAAGTTAGGAAGATATATTTCAATGTCAAATAAAAATCAGCTCGAGTTATTCAAAAAAATAACTTAAGACTTAAAAAGTTTTTAATTTAAAAAAGTTACCCATTGAACAGTTAATATTTTTTTTGGAGTTTCAGGGAAAATTTTAAAAAATAAGTTCACCAAATGATTAATTTATATGTGACATAATTTACCTTCATCACAATTGGGATTTTTATTCTGATAAGTATTTTCTTATAAAATACTTACTTACAACATTACAACAATACTTACAACATTATCTTTTGGGAATGTAAAATTAAATCAATTAAGAGATAGCAACAATCTCTTAAATGTCAAGTAATTCCTTAATTTGAGTACTCCAGTGGGATTGTTCAATACTACATTATCTTCCCAAAATAGGACATTTGTTTCAGTTTTAAGTCTAAACTACCTTCCTCTTTTGTATTCTCACATTTAAAACAAATATATATTTTAACTTAGAGGAAACCAAATTGTGTTTGTTTTTTTATAATTTTTTTTTATTTTTTTATTAACTTATAATGTATTATTAGCCCCAGGGGTACAGGTCTGTGAATTGCCAGGTTTACACACTTCACAGCACTCACCATAGTACATACCTTCCCCAATCTAAATTGTTTTGAATGCCTTTTGTTCGAATATGATTTTACCATTGCTTAACATCCTCGAAGATACGCTCTGTATGGAGGGACAGGGCGGGTGGTAGGGTAGTTGACTTGGGTCTGGAAGGCAGCTGAGTGCTGCTGAGGACTGTGTGGCTCACCCTTCTAGCTCTTCACCTGGTTCAATGTCTATGACCTTTGTTCGGGTTGACTCCTCTTGATCCTCACCCAGGGCCTCTTTCCCTCTGATGACTCACTGACTATAATTCTATAGCTGGACCTCAGCATCTGGGCTTCAGCCACAATTCATCACAGGCAAGAGGAATGCCAGCTTTCCTGTCAGAGTCAGGCCTGGAGCACAAACTCTGATTTGATACCCTGGCTAAACTCTTTCTTCAGTAGGCTTGCATATCTTGCTTTGTTTTTTAAACTTGTGTGAGTCATGAAGCTATTAGCTAATATAAAGAGAGCAAGGTGCTGCCTCTCAGGGGAAAAAAACAAAAAACAAATATGCGTGTCTAAAGAAAATCCTTCATACAGTTTTAGGGGGGGATATGCTAAAGGCCACCCACAAACTATTAAATCCACGTGCCCTTCCTAAGAAACGTTTCTATATACTATCCAACAATCATAATCCAACAATTATATGTGATTACTCAAACCTTCTCTTCTCCAACTTTACGCACCCATTATTACTGTCAGCCGAAGCCTATTTCACTGGGAAAATAGAAGTAACCTGAAGAGGTCAGCTTTTGCCACTGCAAATGCCCACCTGCAAGTATGTGTTGTTTCTTCTGCCTTCTTTTCTTGTTTCCATGGATGAGTTGTCTTGGCTATTAGTTGAGGTGAATCCTTTGATCTATACAATGGTTCAGAAACTTCCTCGTTCACTCCAAGGACATTGCTCCAGCAATTTGCTGATCTCTCCACTCCTGCTTCCTCCATTCTCCCTCTCTGTTGGTTCTTCCTGTCAGCATATTAACAAGTTATTATTTCTCCCACTTAAAAGAGAAATTAAAACCAACCAAAGATCTTTAATCCCACCCTCTCATCCTAACCCACCCTTCCACCCTTAGCTACTAACATATTTCTATCTTTTTTAACAGGAAAACTCCTTTTTTTTTCTTTTTTTTGATTGCTTGTAGGGACTCCCCCTCTTTTTTTTTTAAGATTTTATTTTTAAGTAAATTTCCACACCCATGGGGGCTTGAACTCACAACACCTGAGATCAAGAGTTACATGCTTCACTGACTGAGCCAGCCAAGTACTCCTCCTATTGTTTTCTTCAACCAAAGGGACTGCCCCCTTTTCCAACCACCTACCAAAGTTGTTACTCATCAAGGGCACCAGTGGCTTCAAGGTTACTGAATCCACTAGCCACTGCTCAGATTTCATCTTTACGGACCAAGAGTGGTGAAAGTGGGCATCCTTGTCTTGTTCCTGATCTCAACGGGAAGGCTGCAAGCTTTTTCCCATTGAGGATGATATTTGCTGTGGGTCTTTCATAGATAGATTTGATGAAGTTCAGGAATGTTCCCTCTATCCCTATACTTTGAAGCGTTTTTATCAGGAACGGATGCTGGATTTTGTCAAATGCTTTTTCTGCATCCATTGAGAGGACCATGTGGTTCTTCTCTCTTCTCCTATTAATTTGTTGTATCGCATTGATTGATTTGCAAATGTTCAACCATCCTTGTAGCCCAGGGATGAATCCCATCTGGTCATGGTGGATAATCTTTTTAATGTGCTGTTGGATCCTGTTTGCTAGGATCTTGTTGAGAATCTTAGCATCCATATTCATCAGTGATATTGGTCTGAAATTCTCTTTTTTGGTAGGGTCTTTGCCTGGTTTGGGGATCCGGGTGATGCTGGCTTCATAGAAAGAGTCATGAAGTTTTCCTTCTGCTTCAATTTTTTGAAACAGCTTCAGGAGAATAGGTGTTATTTCTTCTTTGAAAGTTTGGTAGAATTCCCCAGGGAATCCGTCAGGTCCTGGGTTCTTGTTTTTTGGGAGGTTTTTGATCACTGCTTCAATCTCGTTACTAGATATCGGTCCATTCAGGTTGTTGATTTCTTCCTGGTTCATTTTTGGGAGTTTATAATTTTCCAGGAATGCATCCTTTCATCAAGGTTGCTAAGCTTTTTGGCATATAACTGTTGATAATAACTTCTGATGATTGTTTCTACTTCCTTGGTGTTAGTTATGATCTCTCCCTTTTCATTCATAATTTTATGAATTTGGGCTTTCTCTCTTTTCTTTTGGATTAGTTTAGCCCGTGGTTTATTGATCTTATTGATTCTTTCAAAAAACCAACTTCTAGTTTCATTGATACATTCTACTGTATCTTTGGTTTCTACCTCATTGATCTCAGCTCTAATCTTGATGATTTCCCTTCTTATGTGTGGAGTTGGTTTGATTTGTTGTTGATTCTCCAGTTCTTTAAGGTGTAGAGACAGCTGCTGCATTCTGGATTTTTCAATTTTTTTGAGGGAGGCTTGGATGGCTATGTATTTCCCCCTTAGGACTGCCTTTGCTGTATCCCATAGGTTTTGGACCAAAGTGTCTTCATTCTCATTGGTTCCCATGAATTGTTTCCGTTCTTCTTTGATCTCCTGGTGGATCCAAGCATTCTTCGCTCATCTTTATGGACCAAATGGGAATTCTGTCAATGGAGACCTCTCCCTTCCTTTTGGCCCTCTCATTGTTTAACAGCAAATTCCCAGGAGAACATGCTCTCCTGGGTTTTGTTTGGTTGGTTGGTTTTTTGTTGTTTTTTTTTGTTTGTTTGTTTGTTTTGTTTTTGTTTTTGTTTTTTTATGTACTTCTCAGTATCCTTCTTTCTCTTGCTGACTGCTAAATAATAGAGTGGCTCCCTGCTTAAACCTGAGACCTCTTTCCTTTATGATTTAGACGTCATAAAATCTTACAGCTTAAAATTTTATGTTCTGATGATTCAAAAATGTAAAACCACAGTCTAAATTCTCCACTTATACTTCTATTTCCTAGTATTTCTCACTATCTGACATGCTGTAAGTGTCACCTCTTTATCTTAATGTCCTTCTCCTTCCACTAGATTGTAAATGTGAAAAGGGCAGGAGCTCTATCCTATTCACTGCTACATCCCCAGGACCCCAAACAACAGATGACATGAAAAGAGATAAAAAGATAGAATACATACTTATCAAATAAGTTAATAATACAATAATTTCAGATTTATAAACCAAATATATATATGTATATATATATATCCTCCTCTGTGGCTTATGCTGAGTGAAACAGTTCAATGGTCTCACACCGTCCACAACTTAATACCTATGACGATTCTCATGATTTGAGTTTTACAGAGAAACCAACTGAGGAGAGTTTGACTAGGGCTCAGTAAACTACTGTCCTAGGCCAAATCCAGCCCTAACTCTTGCGCTAAAAGCACTAAATCCAGCACCCAAGCACTAAAAGTTGACATTTTCAAATGGATGGAAAAAAGAAAAAATCAAAGAACAACAGTATTTCATGAAACATTAAATAAAATTCAAATTTCAGTATTTCTATATAAAGTTTTATTGACACACAGCACACTCATTTGTTTATATATCTTCCTACAGCTACTTTCATACTGTGATAGACACAGACTCTGTGGTTTGTAGAGACTACACTATTTACTAGTTGGTTCTTTCCAGGAAAAGTATGGCAATCTCTGATTTGGATTACTTGTCTGAAGTCATGCAGCTAGTAAACAGAGCAGTGGGGATTCTAACATGGAACAGACTGGTTCTGTATTTTCTCAGGTTCCATGACTTTTGGTGTCTTCTCTAAAGTTGCAAAGAATGGAAAGCAATTTCTTAAAAGTTATACCCTCCTTTCAAAATTGGTTAAATATCCCAGAGCATATTTGGGAGAGATGGCTGTGATATGAAACAAATGATGAGGGAATAATTCACTTACACAAATGCCGATTATCCATGCTTTAAAATCCTACAAAGACCCTTGAGAACCTGGGATGGGTGTAGCTCCTATTCTCGGCAACCCTTCACTGTCTCTATCCAATATTTGACTTTATTAATTTTAATACCCCCTTCTTACTCTAAGGAGGAGGAATGCTTCCAGGGGTACACAGCAGTATGGTAGCAAAGAGAAAAATGACTGGTGTCAATGTATGACCCTTGTGAAAAAGAGGGAAAGGCACTTTCCCAAGGGCAGTATCAATCTACTTATTTGCTAGTGGGCCAATCCTTCTTTTTCACTTTTAATGTTGAACAAATAACATGAGAACAGCTGGCCTTATTTAATTCCCTTTCTATTAAAGTAGTGAAAGCAAAGACTGTTAGGTCTTTGCTAGAACCCTTACTCTGCTCCCAATCAGCTGGGGGACCTTGGGAAACATTTAACACTTTTTTATTATATTCATAACATCTATGTAACATTTCTTAGCCTTACTTGACTTCTTTATAAAATGGCAATAAATATTATACCTAATCAATAAGTTTGTTGTGATTAAATCTTTGTATATTTCCTGACATGTTATCTCACCCATACAGATTCAAGATGATAATTTTTACTTTTTTTTTTTTGTCATTGGGGATAAAAGAAAAAACCTTGGGGACATTTTCTCGACTGTGTGTGTGTGTGTGTGTGTGTGTGTGTGTGTGCATGTGTGAAGCTATTATAAAATTGATAAAGGAAAAAATACAGCTCAACAAATAGTACTTGAAGAATTGGTTATTCATATGGAAAAAAATGAAAATGGGTTTCCTACTTCTTACCATACATAAAAATCAATTCCAGATGGATTAAGAACTTAAATGTCAAAAGTAAAATCTTAAAACTTTTAGAATAAAATATAAAGGAGCAGCTTTATTACCACAGGGTAGGGAAATATTTTTAAACATGACACAAAAAGTGCCAAACATAATGAAAAGGAATTATAGATTTGATTATATTATTTGATTATATTAAAAATTTTAAAAAATCTGTTTATAAAAAAAAAAACTTAAATACAAGCTACAAAATGGGAGAGAAATACTTGCAACAAGTAAAACCAATAAAAGATTAAAATTAAAAATGTGCAAAAAAAAAACATAGAAACTTTGCAAAAAAAAGTAAGAAAAAAATTACATGAGCAAAAACTGAACAAAACACAAGAAGAGGCATTTAACAGAGGAGAAAACACCACAGGATAGCAAACATGAAAAGACAGTCACTAATTAAAGAAAGGTAAGTCAAGGTGACTAAAATGTCCTCTTAAACAACCCTTCAGTTTACGAAGATTAAGATGTCTGACAATACTAAATGTTGGAAAGGATGTGGATCAATGGGAGCTTCTAAACATCACTAGTGGGACTGTAAATTATACATCCACATGGAAAACATTTTGGCATTATTTTGTGAAACTGAACATCTGCATACCCTATGAGTCAGCAGTCCCACATTCAGAATATACCCAAATACATGTCTACCAAGAGTCATGTCTCCAAGAGAAGTCCTTTTCTTAATTACCAAAAACTATAAGTAACCCAAATAGTTATTCACAGAAAAGTGTTAATAAGTTAAGATACATGTACACAAATGAACATTACAGAGCATTGAAAATGAAAGAGTGAAAGTCCATACAACATAGATTAAATTTTATAAAATTACTGTCTTAGCTCCAGCTACTATAACAAAACACCATACTTTGGGTGGCTGAAACAGCATTTATTTCTCCCATCTGTGAAGGCTGGGAATCCAAAATCAAGGATGCTGGTTATTTGATTCCTGGTAAGAGCAGTCCTCCTGGTTTGCAGATAGCTACCTTTTTAATGTTTGCTCACAATGTTTTTCCTCAGTGCACGTCATGGTGAGACAGAAACCTCTAGAGTCTCTGCCTCATCTTAGAAGGGCACTAAATTCATGAGAGCTCCACCCTCATGACCTCATCTCACGCTCCCATTTACCCCCCGAAGGCCCTGCCTCCTAATACTATCACCTTGGGGGATAAGGTTTCAGAATGAATTTGGGGGGAACATAAATGTTCAGCTCATAACAGTTACCTTAAGTAAAAGAGCAAATACCAGAAGGAACAGTCAGGATAATACCTCAAAGCATATTAATGTAAGTAGTACATTGTTTAGGCTCTATAATGGGATGTAAAGAGCATGTAAGTTAGTAGGTATGTTCAAGGTCTTTGATTGGGCAGTGGTTCACAGCTGTTTATTAAATTAAATATATTAAATATATATTAAATATATAAATATTTAATATATACAGGATACTTTATTGTAAAATATATTTATTTTATAATATATACATTATATATTAAATATATTAAGTATATTAAATATATACAGGATATTTGTATACTTAGTATACTAAATGAATGAATGTAAATAAATGAGTAGAAGAGAGCTGACTAGTCATGAACTCAGAATTACAGTGTGTGAGGATGTCAGTAACCACCAATTATAATTAATTCAATACTTGAGATCCTCCCCCAAAAATGAGAGAATTGACAGAAATTGGTGAAGTTCAAGCAATTAATATCAGACAATGGAGACCAAAGTGTCATCTGGAGCTGGTATGAGCATTCAGCAGATGTGCTCCCTTGTGCCAGACAGTTTTGCAAACATGGTCTCATCACAGAAAACCATTTAGAAAACTATTGTCTTTCATGAATCTTTCCTTTCAGAGCAGGAAGTCAGTTGTGGAACAAGGAAAGAAGAAGCCAGTTACGAAAATAAATTTGTGATTCAAATCAAGATATAGTCCCATCTTGACTGAGACAATACTGGAGGAGAAGATGGCCAACTGATAGGTTAGCACTTCTTTCTTACCTTCTTCCAAATTTTTTTTATTAGAATTCAAAAGACCTAAAAACCACACACTTCTGTCATCTTCCCATCTTTGCTCTTAATCACACAGTCTCTAAGGAAATATTAGCCCCCAACTTTGAACCCCCTCCTAACTCGATTTTCAAGTCATTTCAAGTCAGAACAACTTTATGCACCTGAGTTGGAAACTCCTAGGATCAGGAATTCATAACAAAAACACAATAACCTGAGGATTCTCTGGTTCATTACCCTTGGGTTGATTCATAAAAAATTTAAAGTGGAGACCAAAGTAAGAGATAAGTTAATAGACGGAACCCACTCAACGGCACTGAAAATTTACTTCTCCAGCGCAAGCCACCCGGTTCATGGATTTCTCTGTGTATAGGCTTTAAGCTTATTCACCCAACCACCCCCATCTCCTCAGGAAGATTCTTCCGCATTAAGTAAGGGTGAGTTTTCCCCAGTCCCCAGCCCCAGCCCCCACAACTGCATAAAGCAAAGTTGACTAAATGGGTCTTTTGCTCTAGGGAGGGGCAATTTTACATGAAGATCTGGCCAAAAGACCACCCACAAAAGCTTGCATAGGAGAAAGGGATATTTTTTTCCTGGAAAAGCAAATTCAATACCCAGGTGAGCAGTTAATTTCCCACGCAAAGCGTGTGGACGCATTAAAAGCAGGCTGCCATTTATATACGGTAACCATATTATTTCTCGTCTCAACTGGAATACCTTTGAGCATGAGACAGGAGCACTATTAATAATTAAGTGGAACCTGATCTGTGCAGGCTACCCTGTATTTATGCCATTATAACCACAGTGAATGGATGTCTTTTTATTATTATTATTATTATTATTATCATGTTCAGTTAACCAGCATATAGTATATCATTAGTTTTTGATGTAGTGGTCAATGATTCATTAGTTGCTATAACACCCAGTACTCATCTCAACATGTGTCCCCCTTAAGACCCATCATCTGGCTACCCTATCCCCCCATCCCTTCTCTTCTGAAACTCTGGGCTTGTTTCCCAGGGTCCAGAGTCTCTCATGGCAATGGGTGTCTTATATCAGCTTGTTCACCCTACCTTTTACTTTGGGGACTCCTTACATAGGAAGGCAAAAAGACAATGTGACTTTGACTTTGACAGAAATACACAGGTTTGTTTGGATTCAGTACTTAACAATCTCATTCTGATAGGAGTGTGTCCTAAAGGGACTTTTTTGGCAATGGTATTTCTGTGTAATCAGAAATGTGCAAATATGCACATGTAATTTTTAAAACTGGCGAGGAATATGAGAAATACTCCTGAATGCCAATAGTGTTTAGCTCTTAGATTTGGGATTATGGGTCATTTTAAATTCCTTTGTATACGTTTCTTTCAATTTATCTAAGAAATGTTTTCTATTTACAGATTGCATTTAAAGGGGTTTATCTCACTCTGGCATTTTGTCTACACATTTTTCATAAATCGAATTGCTTGAAATTAGCACCTTTCAAAGCTACCTACATTCTGAAAGTATCTTTAAGCTGAGACTTTGGGATTCACCTGTTAGGAGCCTTTCCTAACAATTTGTGAAAACTGTGAATTTCTCACTTTTGTAAGAATACTGGTTCAGAACCATATAAGCTTCGACGTGGAGAACTAGAACTAGATGCCTTTTGCAGGCATTGATCACACAAATGTGCAGGTACCCATTTCCTCTGACATGGATATTAATAGCAATATTTTTACATGCAAGATCTTGGGCCCTTTGAATTACATTTCCCCTGAGGGCTCAGTAACAGAAGTTGTCTATTGCCTTTAGCAAGGTGTCACATAGCACGTCAGTGAGAAACCCCTGACAGGGTCGTTCTCTTAGCAGAACACTTCCACAGCAGAGTACAAACCCTGGAAGAAACCTCCCACAAAGCATTTATAGTCATTTGTAAGAGAATGACATGGCCGCTGGCTGGAAGAGAAGATGAAACATTTTAAAACTTAAAGCAAGATATTTTATCTGACCTTGAAATGGGTGCTTGTCATTGAAATGATTTGAAAATGATACTTTCCTCTGAGTGAAAGCTAAAATGGGACAATGGATGATGTGGTTTTCCTGTGTGTATTTTTAAAGTACACATCTGGAGAGATGCATCATCACTACCGTGTCACTGACGAGCCATGCTGGACAGTAATAGCTGAAGGGTTAGGCTGCCCATGCCACAACCCCCCCTGGCATACTGAGGTCTCTTTGGAGAGGCGATCCTACCCCTGTACCCCAGAATGGCTCAGGAAGGTTATATGGAGCTACTGGAGAGACTGAGAGACTATACACCCTCCGTCCAAACTAAACTGACTGTAAAAAATGAAAGCCACACCACGGTGGAAATCAGGCTCTTTGGAGTTAATGTAATTGGAGTTTTGAGTGCACGAGAAAGCATAAATGCTGAACAGCGAATTAAGTTTTCTCTGAATATTCTCAAAAGACTCTTTGTTTGCTTGTGCTACTTCTATTCAGAAATAGGCCTTCTCCCTGGTTTCGAAAATATTCAAACTGCTACCATGGAATCTGCTCAAAAAATTTCAGTATACGTTATAATAATAAATGTCTCTCAACCATAATGATCAAGTTTAAGTACAGTTAAGTTAAGTACTGGTCAAAGCAGAAAAGCATCTGGAAAATGTATTCTGAGGTAATAGAGATAGAGGTGAGGGTATGACCATCTCTTTATAGGTAATAATACCCTTTCCAAATTCCCCTGACAGGAATATGGGTCTGACTGGTCCATTTTGTGGACCGTGGTTATCTCCATTTCTTTCTCATTTCATGTGCATTTCAGTGGAGCTACCCTGACTTTAACTGATCTGACCAAAATGTCCAGCATGCAAAAATATAGACTAAAAATTAAATATGTTTCTAAAGATTTTATTTATTTATTTGATAGACAGAGATCACAAGTAGGCAGAGAGGCAGGCAGAGGCAGAGGGAGAAGCAGGCTCCCTGCTGAGCAGAGAGCCCAATGCAGGGCTCGATCCCAGGACCCTGGGATCATGACCTGAGCCGAAGGCAGAGGCTTTAACCCACTGAGCCACCCAAGTGCCCCTCTGTTTCATTTTTAAAATGTCAGTTTTGAGCCATGTACTATGTAAGGATGAAAAACGTAACATTAACTTTCTGCATTTAACTTCTTTCTCACTTCATTATTATTGCCTGGTCATCAGGAAGTTCACTCTCTCATACTCCTTATACCGGTGCTTCTCAAACTCTGACATGCATCAGCATATCTTGAAGATCCTGTTAAAATACGATTCTGGGCAAACAGGGCTTTTTTGGGTACCATTTTTGAAACTCTTTGTAAGTATAAATTATTTCAAACTGAAAAGTAAAAATGTTTAATTAAAAACACAAATGGTAGTAAAAAAAATTTAAAAAAATAAAATACAGATTCTGCTTAAATAGACCTGGAGTGAGGCCTGGGATTCTGCATTTCTACCAAGTTCCATGGGACACTAAAGATCCAGGGCTCTGTAGACTCTGCTGCAAATGGTAATGCTTTAGAAAAAGGCTCCAGTAATGGTGATGAGTTTATTTCTACAACTCTGTAAGTCACACTGCGGTGTTTATAAGTCCATCTCTCCCTCTTTTTTTTTTTTTTTTTTTCCGAGAGGATAAAGAATACACGAGGAGTCCCCTAGTTATCTTTCTTCACTGCCACCTGCTGTAGATGTCGAGGACAAGTGAGGAAAAGGATGAGGGCCCACAGCCTTTCGCCCTGCTCTCCAGAGCCCAGGGGTTTCCTGGATTCCAGGCCCTCGCAGGGCTAACATGCCTCTGATTGATGGCCCTGACCACCACAGTGACAGCAGGAGCATCGCGATTGTCAGCTCCATCTGTGGCTGTTGAACTTAGTAATGTTTCCTTTGAAACAGAGAAAGTCGGGCATGTCAAATCCTAAGAGGTTGAAAGTAAGAGTTGTAGGTGGTCTGTCTGATGAACTAGAACAGATGCCGCTTTTATTTCCATCCTAATTGTATCAGGCCTTCCTGGTGGGAGATTTAACACTTTTGGGGCATAGCAAGCACCACATTCTTTTTTTTTTTTTTTTTTTTTTTACCTTAAATCCCAAGTGCCTTAGATTTAAAGTCGGGGTTACAAATGGGAAATTCCTAGATGTGTTTCTCCTCCTCCTCTTTGGAGCCCTGAGCTCAATGCATTCTTAACTTTTGCACCCACATTTGCTCTTTTCCTTTAAGACAAGAGGGGAAAGTAGGTTTGGTCATTTGCATCTCTTCACTGCAAGAGTAAGCTTTGTAAACACACCAGCAGTGAGAGGAGGCATGAGTTAAAAGAAGACGTAACATGTGTTTCTTTTTGTTTTCTATTTAGTCGAATTAGATTTATTATAAGCAGGCATCTTTCTCATGATTGCAGGGCCCCAACATTGCACATGAGTTTAGCTCTGATCAGACTTGTATCACACTCATAGAAGATCTGAAACTATTAAGAAAAAAATTTTTATTTATAAAGAAATGATTTAAAAAATGAAACAAAAAAACCACCAACAACATGCTTTCAGGATAGTTAAAACAAAATAAAACAAAACACAAAACAATATTTTTTTATTTCAATTTGAAATTCTCAGCTTAGCTTTCAAAGCTCTTTTCATCTCTTTCTCCTCTCAAAGTTTCCACTCTAAGCTATCATTTATTTTGAGACTTAAACCTTGACTTGTTCAATACAGATGAAGCTTGGCTCACCCACGTTCTGAGTTAGTTTCAACTTCCATCAAGAATGTTTCCTCTGCTAGCTCTAGTTATGCTTCTCCCTGCAAACTTGACCCTGCTGTCCATCAGCATATATATATACGCACCCACTGTAAATGTCAGTTCAGTGTCCCCAATCCTAGTGCAGGCTTTGACAAGTGGCCCTTTCTCCTTTCTTCAGCTACCTGGTTGATTGCCATTCAAATGTTGTTGTATGACGGTATTTTTTCATGGTCTCACAACTGTGTGTTCTGTTTCCTTGAGTTAGAAGAGATCTTCAAAGTCAGGTTCTCTAGTCCCCATTGTTCTTGCAATACGAATAGTACACACCAGTACTAAGAGTGTGGTTCATTTTTGTTTTCTTCAAAACCCTTATTACATTTTAACAGATTTGTTTCTTTTTTGGAAAAATTTAATGCCTGCTCATTGTGAAGTATTTGAAATTATGTAGAAAAATAAAATGCCCAAATCATCCATAAACTATAATTTATATTTTATGATATGTACCTCTATACCTCATTTGAAGGTTATATACACATCCAGACTACTTATGGACATCTGTCTACCTATCTATCTATCATCTAAGAGCAAGATGTTCATTTAGGTTTCCCTCTAAAAATCTGGGTTTACACTGTGCTCGATATTTTGCAACTTACATTTTAGACTTAAATTTAATATCATGTGAACAATATATGACATCATTCTTCTAATATTATTATAATTGTAATCTTATATATATAATTATAATCTTATTAATATAATTATAATTAACATATTTTAATGAATATTATTCCATCTCAGGGTATTATCATAATCCACTAAAACAATTTTCTATTATTGAACATTTAGAACATCTATGTGGTAGATTGTCACATTAATGGGCTTCAGTGGATCCCATTCCCTGTGAATCTCCTCCAATGCTGATTCTGGCTTGGCTATGAGACTTGTATATTGTTTCCTCTTGCTGCTGTAACAGATTATGTCAAATTTCATGGTTTTAAAGAGCCAAATATGTTTTACCATTCCCAAGGTCAGAAGTCCAATATTGGTCTTACAGGGCTAAAATCAAAATTTGGCAGAACTCTGTATCTTCTGCTGGTTCTAGGGGAGGATTCATTTTCTACATTTTCTAGCTTCTGGAGGCCAGTTTCCTTCCTTGGTTCATGGCTGTCTCACTCCAACCTCTGCTTTGGCTACATGTCTACTCTGACTCTTACCCCCTCCTTCCTCCTTTTTATAAGTACCCTTGTGATTACAGATCCTTGTGATTACATCAGGACCACTCAAATCATCCGGGATTATTTTTATCATTCCAAGAACCTTAACCTAACCACACCTATCAAGTCCCTTCTGCCATGCAACACGATTAGGATGTAGATATCTCTGGGGGCTGTTATTCTGCTTACCATGAATTGCTTGGGCCAATGGGACATCGGCAAATCCTGCACAAACTAACTGTGGATAAATGCCTAAGCAATAGGGCTTGTCCCCTGGGAATCATTCTGCCACATATCATGCCATAGATAAAATCTTTGTTGTCTTGGTGGAAACATCATTTGAATAGGAACTAGAGTGCCCATGGCTTTAGCAAATAGCCAGGTCTAGGAGTGAGACTATCATGGATCACATAGCCCTGACTTTGTTGTCAGGTATAGACTTGTGGACAACTCCAGAAGACACCAACAGCAGAACTGGCCAACCCAGTTAAGCCCAAATGAAACTGAAGAAACTTGAATAAATCAGGCATTCTCGTTTTTGAGGCACTATGTTTAGGGTTATTTGTTATGCGGCAATATGTAACTTGCTATTTTAAACAAAATTGTGATGAACAATAGTGCATGCACATCTTTGGGGAACATGGAAGTTAGATAAAAGCCCTCTTAAAGATTAGAGAGACCTAAAAAGGATAAATTTTTGTGATAAAATTTCTAGTAGCTCAGTAGATGGAATCATTTTCTTTTGTGAAACAGCCCCATTGAGTAACTTTGAAGCCCAGCCAGATTGGTAGCAATGCATTCTACTGGAAGAAAACATTGACCTTGGCACAACTGAACAAGTTATTTAACATTTTTAAGCCTTCATTTTCTCTGAAAATGGAATTTCATCAGTAAAATGGGGTTGAAAAATAAATGGAGAATGACATCCTTTTCCTTTGGGATTGTTGTTATCATTCAGTAAAATTGTCTTTACCAAACATGCTGTGCAAAATTCAGAGTGTTGTAATTATAGAAGTGCTTCCTTGGGTTCTCACTAAGTATTTGGATGCACCAGTAAGAGGGCAGATTTGATCAGAGAGCTTTGAGAACCTGTGTGACCTTGACCAGTTGCTTCATCTCTCCAAATTCTGGTTTTCTCCTCTTGACTTTCACCTCTATAAAACCTCTTGGTTTTTCTGCTTTTTAGAGTTGTATTGAACGCTGAATGAGATGACAGATGACAAGCTACTAGAAAAGTGTTCTGGATGGATTTCTCCTTCTTTCCTATCGATCATTCATTTCCCTCTACCCAGCCGCCATGGGCCATTTACATCAGCTGTGTTTAATGTGTGTGTTTTGTACTGCCGTTATGAAAGAAGTTAAAATTGTGGGCATGCTCATTACTTAATATTTCACAGGAACATGTGAAATAGTTTTTATGTCCTATATTACTCAAAGAATGAATACGGACTGGTTAAGGGTTGTGAGATTTGAGAGACAGGGAATGGGCAGAAAAGTGTCTTGAGATAGAAGCTGAGCCCAGAGATGATGAGAAGAAATGCAGAAGTTAGCCAGCCAGAGTTTTATCCTTTAGTACAAAGTGACTTGTTATTTCAAACATTGATAATATAAAAAATACCTCTGATAATAAAAAAGGTAAAAACAAGCAAACAAACAAACAGACAAACAAACAAGATAAGTGAAATTTTTGTTACCCAGGACAGGGTTGGTTAGGAACTCACAGATTCAAGTCAGTTGAATTACTTGAGATTTATATTTGTGAGCAGAGAATGCATTTGATAGCTAAAATACAGCAGGTGGCATATCCAGCCCCACCTTCTCCAGAAAGTTTTCCTGAATGACCCAACATTTATTTAGTCATCCTTCTTGCATTGTGGACTCCATATATGATGTAGTCCTGTTCCAGGCATCTTATTAATAACGTGTATTTTAGTACGTAATTAATTTACTATTAGAAATTATTCACAATTATTTCGCATGTGTGACTCTTATCTCACTTAGATTCTAAAATCCATGAGGAAAGATTCCTCGTCTCGTATATTCTTAGGGTTTTGATTAGCCCTCTGCCAACATTTCTGCCCACAGTTCTGGAAAATAACAAAACATTTTAGAACTTTATTAATTGGCATTTTGATAATGACAGGGCCAATGATTCGCAGTCATTCTGAAGGCCTGCTTTGTCACTATTCCAGGGTAAATTAGATGAGGTAGGTCAAGTGTTCTGAATGGCCTTTGACCCCACCAAAGAATTCTTTGGAGTCAAAAAGTCTGAGAACGAACTATTACCATTTTAACTTAGTCATAGATACCCTGGAAGTTCTTTTTAACTTCTTATCTGATCAATATGAATTTACCCCCTGTACTGCCTGTTTAGCAATTCATGGCACAATCAGAATAGAAACAGAAAAATCAGTAGAATTCTGGGGTCTTGTGGCCCATGTCATAATAATAATTTATATGTGAATAATACTTCAGTGGATTGCAAGGCA
The DNA here is from genome assembly GCF_009829155.1 of Mustela erminea. Taxonomy (NCBI): domain Eukaryota; kingdom Metazoa; phylum Chordata; class Mammalia; order Carnivora; family Mustelidae; genus Mustela; species Mustela erminea. The sequence continues at coordinate 82,641,805 of NC_045628.1, forward strand.
TTACTCAATTGCAGTATAAAATTCACCCAGAGGAAGAGGACACCTTTCTTGTAGAATTATGTTCTATATATTGACATATTCCTCCTCTGACAATTTGAAAACCAGGAAAGTTCTGAGATTGGGTTTTGTTTTGTTGCTGTTGTTTTACTAAGCCATTAGAATCAGCTGGAACACTTATTTCAAAAATCAGTCTCCTGACACTAGACCAAGATCCACAGATTCAGTATCTGTTGGAAGTGTGGCCAAAAAGTCTATGTTTTAAACTAGTTTCCTAGGTAGTTCTATGGATCCTAATGCTTGAAAACCACGATTTTATTTTGAATTATAGCTTCATTTCCAAGGAAATCATGTACATTTCATCCTCCCTCTTTTTCCCACTTGGTCTGGAATTATCTTTGATTTATTCACTAAAGTTTATTTTTGTGTTTTGTTTTAATATGTGATGTGCTGCTAAGACTATATGCCTGAGGATAATGGTTCTGAATCTTGGCTTGCATGAGAATCATCACTGGAACTTAAGAAATAATACCTAGGCCCCATCCTAGACCCACTGAGTCACACTCATGAGGACTAAGGCTATGGTATACATGTGTTTCAAAAGCCAAACAGGTGACTCAAGGGTTGGAATGGAGAAACACCATCTTAAGGTAGAAGTTTGACCATCTGGGAGATAATCACTGCTTTCTAGTTGCTAGCATTCTGGGTAGCAGTGGCTCTCTGGACCTACTGATTGGCAAATCCACCTGGCCCTGGGTGTCCTATGTGAGTGGCTGTAGAGCATATGTACAACATTTTTTTCTGACTTCTACATGCCCATCTTCCTTTCTGTGGGTGAGTCAGTGTCTCTGAAATCTTTCTCTTGCACTCCTAAGCTGATGGTCATTCTCCCTGAAGGGTCTAGTGGCCAGTGTTGGAGCAATGCTTCCACTAAACCTTCCAGACACAATAATAAAATTTCCCAGCTCATTCGGGAGATAATTATTTCTGGGAATTTTCATAAAACATTTCAGATTTACTAATTAGAATCATATTCCCAGTTCTGTTCCTCTGCTGAATGGAAGAACAGGGCAGAGGCCCTAAATTGTCCCTTAGCCTGAAGGAATCTTTCATATTCCTAACTGACCCCCCTGGGTAGAACAGGGCAAACCCTATCTTGATGTTATCCAAATGCAGATCTTAAAGGCATTAACATATTCTCTAAATCTCTAGCAAATGACCTTCCTTAACATGCTAGAAGAATATCTGCACCTCCAACTTTAGGCACAAGCAGAAAAATCTGATAGGATTCTCTGGTAAATGTGCAAATTAAATGTCAGCAATAAACCTGGATTTCAATAATGAAGTGCCAGTGTAAACATTTCCATATCCAGACAAGCCAAGGGCACATGAAAATGGCCTGGGTCTATATACGAATCACAACCACCTTGGTTAAGTTTAACATCGCTGCTCTCTATTTTGACTTGGGGGGTTGGTGAATAATTTAGCTAAAGGTTTTAGAGAGAACAAAAGGCATGGCCTCTATTCAGGGACCTCCTGTATTTTGAATTTTTGCAGGCTTAGGTCAGTCCATGAACTACAGGGCCGTTTTAAAATGTAATCATAACTACAAAGGTACTCTCTGGAATTCTTGCATTGTTCGGCATTTAGTGATTAAAGCTGACATTCGCTGGGCCAAACTGGAGTTTTAGAATTGATAGACCTCGACTAATCCCAGCAATAAAAATGGTCACAAATGAATGCCGTGACAGGTTTTGAACCAAGAAAAATCATCACTGAGCTCACTAGAAAAGATTAAGGGACTGTCAAGTTAAAAAATGATTGGCTCCATTTACACTTGCTTTGGGTAGTGAATGCTGTTTTATCCATTTGTACTTGCCCTGTCGTCTCTTTCATGTGTCCTATTATAATAATTTCTAAAGTCATAAACAAAGAAAATAAGACATCACCTCAGATAAAATGGCACAAGACTTAATACAAAACATTAGCTATGGCACAACCTGGCCTCAGAGAACAAAGAAGCTTAAAATTCATCTTACTTTACAGTGTTAGAATGCTTTACATTAAATATAGATTTTTCCCTCTGATTATATTGTTTCACATTCCACTGTTCCCATGCCATCAGACTCGAGGACTTTATTATTTATGTAATTCCAAGATCTGATGCAGAGTAAGTGCATCTGATCTCAATGAATGGTATAGATAAAAAAAAAATTATCAGTAGATTTTAAGGGAGAGAAAAAGACCATTTTAATTCTCTTGCAAGGCTATTGATTAGTAACAGATGTTGCTTTTCTGATTGAATTATTTTTGATTCATTTTTCAAAAAAATATAGATCTGTCAAAATATTTTAAATCAGCTAGAGATAGAGGTTATTTAAACAAGATTCTTTTATTTCTCATTTTAAGGAGAGCTTCCACCTTCAAGTGCTACAGGTTACAGGAGAATCTAATTTAAAGTGACATATGTTTGAATATATAGTAGTTCCAGCTTCATTTGGGGCCTCCTACTCTAAAAAGAAAATTGTTGGGTCCATTCTTGTGTCAAGGGTCTTTGAGCAGCAGGATGAGCTACAGAGAGAAACTTGTGTAAAGAAGTCTTAGACATGCATGAATTCTCTTTTCTAGACTTAATTGGGAATTCAGGAGTTCAACCAACAGGGCTTCCAGAGAGCAAATATTCTTCTTTCCAAGCAAATAATTTTTTTGAGAGAAAACCTTTGTATACTTTGTTCACCCCAGCTCCTGTGCTCTACTCTAGCTGAATGCGAGAGCTGACCTCAGAAGAAAATGGGGAGACCAATTTGGAAATAAGAAGCAAGATTCTTGTGACTATCTCCCATTTATTTCCAAATGGATATGGATTTCATCTCCAATAGAATTAACAAGCAGGCTTCCTCTTATTTTCAGAATTTAGATCATCCATTCTTTATGTACAAAAATCTTCCAATGTGGCAGGTGGAGGGTGATGAGTAGGGAAGGAAAACCTGGAAAAAGAACATCATGTTCCAAATAAGTAATTTGAGAATAATAGAACAAAGCAAAGAAAAATAAAAATGTTATTTTCCGTGTCTCTATGACAAAGAGTGAAAAGCGGTAACCCACTGGACAGAGGGGGTTCTCACAAAATTTAAATAAGAACAGTGAGTAGTAAACAACAACAGCAACAACAAAATAAAGATATATTTTATGAACCTGGATCCTTGGCTTCTTTTGAGAAACAAAATATAACATCTCAACTCTGGTCCCATTTTCCTACCTAGCATCATTGGTAAAGGCCCACAAATTCCAACTTGAGATAAGAACATGAGCTATACTCATTGCCTTTTCTTCTCCTTATTTTCTCCCCTACACTCAGCTTTCCTCCTTGTGAATCATATCCCTAAGTCTTCTAGACACTGAAGTTTCTGTCATTTCTCTGTGCTTTTCTTGAAGGCAAATTAAACCCACCTCTTTGAAAGTATTATTCTCTTCTCCCCTTGGAGGTAGAATCCCCATTAAATTTTTCAAAAGTAAGCTACTTTGGTTTCAAACTCTGAAATTCTTATTCAGAACCCATATATCATTTATCATTTTTTTTGTCTAAAATCTGAGTTTTTTTTTAATAGCAGTCTTACTACTGACAATATGCTCTTGACTATATATGATAAGGTCATCTTCAGTTCCTGTACTCAATACTTTAGCTCCTCCATTTGTAAAACAAATGCAAACCATGAATATATAATAAAACTTCAGAAAAGAATAAACTACCACAATGCATTACCTTCTGAATTTCTATTATGTATTAGTGTGGGCAATAGTAGAAAATTTGATTTTGGGGGAAAGAAAATGAATAGAGAAGCAGGTGGAGATGTCCTAGTTTCTGGTCTGTATTTTCCATTACTAACAAGATAAGTTGGTTCCAAAGTAGTACACATATAGAATTTTGTATTGTAATTGATAAAATGCACCAAGTGAAAACCCAACATTGGAATTAGAAAAGAAAGACAACTGAACTCCTCTCCCCAGAAGTGCCCTAGGTGAGCTATACCTCTTGCTGGGCTTCTGTGGCCATTTCTCAGGCCGACTCACAACCCTTTCTTGAGATGTGTCCAGTTATTCTCTCCAGGATGATTGGCCAGTACATTTCCTGCGTAAAAGCAGTAATTTATCTCAAACGAGATAATGACTCACTCCTTAAAGGTCACATTAGGTGGGAAAACAGAAAAGAAATACCATATGTAAAATGTATCAGTCTACTTAAATTGCCTCAGCTGGCACATAAGCTAGGGAAGCAAATAAAAATTTGCAAATTGAATCATATAAGTTCAAAGCTGTCACTGTAATCAGAACATGCAATGGAGAGCAGTTGTCTTTGGCATCAAGGAGAAACATATTAATATTGATAGTATAAAAAATCTAACACAGATAAGGAATGGTTGATTGCATTTCTCATCTATAGGTCAGATCAAACATTCCAGAGAGTCAAGGGTTTATCCTGTGCAGAAAAATGCAAGGTGAATTGCCAACTTGGACAGGTTTTTGTGGATCCATGGAGGCTTGGCATTGATTCTCTGTTGACTATAATCAGACTCCTGGTGCATTTCAGGCATTTGTGTTTCTCCCCAGTCATACTGATCCAAGTCTGGCTGAAGATAATTGGACACTGGCCTTCAATACAGTGCACCTAGTGCAGACTGACAGGCTGGAAATGATCCTTATGGCCATCCTTTTGTAGTTAACTATACTGACAAATGTAACTTTTCTCTCCTTCTAAAATGCATTCATATAATTTCAAGGTATTAATTTTTTTAACTTGGATTCTGTCCTGAAACAAGAATACTATTGGTTTGAATGTCTGGGATTTTAAAAACATCAAAATGATCACTACTATAAGCTAAATACCAACGTTCAGGAAAATGCATCTACAGAGAGATGAGACAAAGCTAACTTTTAGTGGTCTTTCAATTCAGTGCAAGGGAAAAAAGAAACTCTTCCCAAGTGTGACCCACAATTCACATAGCATAATATCAGGACTATAAATAATTATTTTTAATAATTGGGGTGTTCATAAGGAAGAAGACAGTAGCAAAGAATGGGAAAGGAGCATGGATTATGAATGTAAACAAGCATTAAATCAACTAGGTCAACTCAACCTCAAGTTCACAGAAACCAGGCTAGGATGAGAGCTCTGTAACTATGGACTTAGCTGGATAACAGGAAAATTCTGAAACACCTTAGCCTTGAAAACAGGTTCCTTAAAAATACCCTTTGAGTGAAATGATTCAAAGGTTTGACAGCTGGTTTCAAGATTAGCAGGTGGAGATGAGACATGGATTTTGGTTCCTGTCTTTTGGAAGAAAGAAATTATAGAAGACAAAGACTGGAGTAGTGATAATTAAAAGCCGACATTTCATAGTTTCTGCCAAAAAGACTTAGGAAAAACTCTTACATTCCCAGAGTGGCAGACTCCCCAAAGAGTGGAAGTGAATGAAAATTCCTACTGTCCACTCCTGAATGGAAGATATCTAAAACAGCTATCACATACTTAAGATCAACAATAAAAAATTTCCAGAACTTAAAATGACTTAGAGCAAAATACGCTACAATGGAAAGGACCCATCTTGGCTCCGGTGATGTGAACTGGCAACTCCTTTACTTGATGTGTGTGAATTTTCACCTGCTACTTGAGTATCTGAACTTCAGTTTTCTCTGAATTGAGAGTCACATCCACCTCAAAAGGCTGTTGATGATCAAATGAGAGAACCAAGTGTGAAAATAAATAAACTCATAAGTGCAAAGCAAATGAACAGCATTATAAAATTTGTAATCATAAAATCATAATTCAGGGAAAAAATGATCATGTTCTTGATGTCACTTCTATCCAAGTGAGGAGCCAGGAGATGATGCACAAAAGACAAAATGGCGTATGCCTGAGAGTTTCTTGACTTCTTGTTAATTCGTATCCCATTTTTCTTTTGTCCTGTAATCACTCGGTTGGTTACCCTGGGCCATCCTCTTTACAAAAAAAGGGATTGTAGACCCCAAAAGGAAAAGGATGGAGTAACCAGAACTAAATTAACATGTACTACTTAAAGTAAAGCAAAAGAAAAAAAAAAATTCCAGGCAGAAGTTATTTGGACCCAGTGTGGAAAAACTGAAATATGATAAGGTCTTCTCTAAGGCACATATATGATTTACTTACTCTAAACTCTATTATTTATAATTTTCAGAGTGCTCCATTAGAAGTCCCAGAATAAAAAATAGTTATATATCCCTAAACAGTTTAGGGATATCAATTTATTTCTCAAAATTAAAGATAAATCCAGCTTACTTTTCAAGGAATGATTACACACGTTATTTTTAATATTTCACTTAATTATTAAGTGTATTAATTCACTTTGTTAATCAAAGATACTTTATCTCCATTTAAACATGTATTTTCATCAATTAAAGACATTGCATTTAAATCTCCACAAGTATTTACAAAAGTGTTGGATGTCATAACAAGATTCAGTTAATATTTTTATTTATTTCCTTGCTTATCAGTCTTACACTAAACTGGTAGCACTTTGACAGGAAAAATATAGCCATGTTCTTTTTTAATTTCCAAAATCTAAGATGATAACTAGTTTTATTTTTAAAGATAGACCAATGGATTTTAATGTAACCAAGTATAAATAGTTCATTCACCTGTTTTCAGAGTTATTGTCATCTAATGTATATAATTAATGGATATTTGATCAATAAATGAATGACAATGCTGTCAACTGTATCTCAACATCTTAACTATGCTTATCTATATGGAAGAAACTATGTTAATTCCCTAAATGTGAAACTTCTTACAGCTTTGTGTCTTTAGAAGTCCTTCTAATATTAGCTTTGGGTTTTTTAAACTTGGATTTTTTTGGTTAAGATTTTGGCAAGGCGGGGAGAGAGAGAGAGTGTGTGTGAGCAAGCTGGGGGAGGGGTAGAGGGAGAAGCTGACTCCCCACTGAGCAGGGGGTGGGCACTCCATCTCAGGACTCTGAGATCACTATCTGAACCAAAGGCAGACACTTAACAAACTTAGCTATCCAGTGCCCCTGGGTTTTTAAACTTTTAATAATCTTCTATTTGTAATCTGGATTTCTCAACCAGGAAGTTGCTGTCAGGAAGGGTATTGTGGATTTTTTCAAGCGTACTCCTCACATTTTAGAACCATTGTAATTATTAATAGCAGTTTGTAATCCCACTCAAGTATTTTCAAGTAAAAGAAAGACAAGTGCTTTAGTAGAAATCAAGCTGTGAATGTTGCATGGGGAGTGCTGTAGTTATTTTTAGTGTCTTAATGCACATAAATTTCTATCATTACCTGATGGGTAGATAGTGGCTCTTTCCTGGAAGTGAAAAGAAAGAAATGCATGGACATTTTTTTGTTAAATTGTTTTCTTCTAAGTTTTTATTTTGACATTTTTTTTACAGATTTATATAAAGTTGCATAAAGGAGTACATTATCAAAACTGGGCAATTGGCATTGGTACAATCTACAGATCTTATTCAGATATCATTATTTAATATACTTATTTGTGTATGTCAGTGTATGTGTGTGTGTGTAGTTTTCTGCAATCTTGCACAGGTGCAGAGTTGTGTAAACACTAGGCCGATCAGGATAAAGAAAGGTGCTATCAGCATCCAAAATAGTTCATTCATTTTTATTGTTGAGCAGTATTTCATAGTATGGATGTACCAACAGGTGTTTAACCATTATTCAAAATGGAGGATATTTGTTTTATTTTGTTTTTTTCTATGTTTTGATTATGAAAAGTAAAGCTGTAGTACACACTTGTGGACTGGCTTTCTTGTGTGGACATGAGTTTTCCATTTTCTAGGATAAATGTGCAAGATTCCATTTCCTGAATCTTATGGCAAGTATAGTTTAATTTTACTCGGTATTTAGTATAAGAAAGTCCTAAACTGTCTTCCAAGCAGGTGTACCATTTACTTTCCCTTCAGGAAAGTGTGAGAGATTAAGTTCTCTACATCCTTCTCAACATTCGGTACTATCACTTTTTAAAATTTCAGCCACTTATGAATTGATTTTTATGTGCTTGTCATCTATGTATTGTCTTTAGTAAAATGTCTCCTCATATCATTTACTTTTCTACCTAGATTATTTCCTTTGTAATGTTGAGTTTTGAGGTCTCTTTACATATTCTCTATGCAAGTTCTTTGTTGACTATGTAGCTTACAGACATTTTCTCCAACTCTGTTGTTTAGTTTTTCACCCTCTTAACAAGGCTTGTCATAGAGCAAATATTTTTAATGCTGCTGAAGTGCAAATTATGTATTTTTTTCTTGTAGGGTCATGTTTTAGTGTCATTAGACACTTTTTAAATTGGAAAAAAATGGTATCTTACACCAGCAAAACTCAAGATATTACAGATGTGCATTTTCACTTTTCTTTCAATGAAAGGGAAGCAGGTGGGAATTGTGGTTGTGGGTATCAGTATGGCTTTTGCAATTTGATAAATGGAAAGTATGTCTGCTTCCTGGTTTTAGAAAGGAGATCAAACACTAAAGGTATACGACATGTGAGTCAAGTTATATGACTTGTGAAGTACAATGTTCTAAATCTCTGCACACATTCTGAAAAGGTTTTGCTTCTAGGTTAAAAGATTTATAGTCTTTCAATTTCATTCAAAACAAAAAACTTACTAAAGTTATGGTAAGTAGTAATTAATAATTTTTAAGAAGCCTAAATTCAGTTGTCTTGTACCAGTACAGGGATTTTTCTTTGATTCTTGCTCTGATTTTCCACCAATATAAATCTACTAATATAATGTCCTATCATTTGCTTTATTGTTTAAGAGTATAGATTTCATATCATTTACAATATGATCCAAAGGCAAATAACAGTGTGGCTAACCCTGTTTGGTTGTTTAGACCATGCATGGTAAATCATCACTGTCCTTCTGATAATATTGAGTCCTCACAGGTAAGCAAGCCCCTATGAGAAAATAGCTTCTTAAAACTCACCCCAAATCCAAAGCAAAAACCTCTCCTTAACTCAAGACTTCGGGAAATATTTTCCCATATGTAAACATTACTTTTTACTAGCTATAACATGTACACACACACACATACACACACACAAGCAATTTCTACCTTTAACATCCATCTGTCTCTAACATGAAGATGGCTTCAGTTAGCAAAAAGTTTACCCTTGGCATAATCAACATTTTGCAATTATTAGAAATTGCCAGTTAGTTTAAAATCATTTGGGGACCATGTCTGAAATCCGTATCTATAGACAGGTATTTATACAATGTAATATTAAAAGGAAATCCTATGATAAAATAATAATCCAATTTCTTTATAAGTCCTCTATGAATTGTTGGTTTTGTTTTTTAGCTCTGTATTTCCCATTCACATACAAACCCAAAAAGTGTAATTTTGTCAGTCTATGTGATTTCTGATAGAGTAATTGATCTATGTTCTTATAAATTAATACTACTTCATAGTAGACTTCTAAGCATCATATTTTAGTACTTAGACACTATTTTTAAATGAATGCTTTCAGTTGTGGTTATTTTTGGTTTTTTGTTTGCTTTTTGTTGTCTTGACTACAATAACTCTTAATGATCTTTATAGTTTTCTTCTCACTCAGAAGGATTACTGAACACCTGATCAGAATTATATTGATAACATTTTGAATGGGGAGAATAAACTTTCTTAAAGAACTCATCCACTTGGGTGCCTGGGTGGCTCAGTGGGTTAAGCCTCTGCCTTCGGCTCGGGTCATGATCTCAGGGTACTGGGATTGAGGCCCGCATCGGACTCTCTGCTCAGCAGGGAGTCTGCTTCTCACTCTCTCTGCCTGCCTCTCTGCCTACTTGTGATCTGTCTCTCTCTATTTCAAATAAATAAATAAAATCTTAAAAAAAAAAAAAAGAACTCATCCGCTTACACAGTTACCACTGTATTTGTTTCTAAAAATACAATCACACTTCCTTGTAGTTTTCTTGTTAACACTAATGTGTTTGGTTTACTCATTTACTGGCCATATTTTATCGACAACATTTTCAAACTTGAAAGTTGGAGTGACAAGTCACAGAAGAAACAAAAGGCCACTGTTGAGACAAATAAGACATATGTGAATGTTTCAGAGAGATTTCACACTGAATATAGAAGCACTCCCAATCCATAAAGGAAGACACTCTATGTCAGAAAGACACGGTTAACTCTAATTGCTCTTAGGTAGCTTTTTTGAAACTGCAAATTACAATTGTTATGTCACTCTAAGGTGGTTTTAAGGGATTTGGAGTGGATGGGTGTTAAGCCAACTTTCCTCTCTACCTTATATTTTTAAAGATGAATTTATATAACCAATTTTTAAAAAACAGAAACCCAGCCTATAGAGGTAAATTAGAAAATATTCTTTCCACATGATTTTATTCACTAAACATATAGATTGAGTACCTATCATGTGTAGCTATGGTTTCACTGAATTTTTTTTTAATATTTTAAGCTATCATCATCACAGCTATTAAGCATTTACAACATGCCAGGCAATGTACTTAGGGTTACTAAATCTTTATCTCGTTGACTCCTCCAACAAATGAGATATATTCAAGTGTTTATTCAGAGTCCATAGAGCAGAAAATCGTGCCACTTGCCAGTGAATACCAGCTCTTGGAGACATTCAGGACCCCACCTCATGTGTGTCTGTGTCCAAAGCCAGGTGTCTTACCTACTTTGTCATTAAGATTTATCATGAGTTGTGTATTTCATTTACAATGAAATGAAATCATTTAGAACTTACTCAAATGCTGGCACTTCAATATTCAGCCTTCCTTGCTTTTCTCACACCTTTTTGCTCCCTGCAGGAGTTATCTGAATGGATTGTGAATGTTTCCTACCTCCTACCTTCCTCCTTTTGAAGACCAGCCACTCCAAGACCAGATGGACATTCAGAACTGAGTTCAAGTATTTGCTCAGAAATATTTATACAGTATTTAATGTTCACATATAAGCCACAATATAAACTCTATCAAAACTAGGATGGAGAAAATAATTTTGTCTGAACATGAAGTGTTATTATAGCTTATTGTTGATGGCATGATGCAAAAATGTCCATCTCATTTTTCTTAATATGGAATTGTAGACTGATAATTCAATGTAGGAGGCATAGGCTGCAACTGGTCACACAGCAGGGGTCCTGTACAGATATAGATACCCTAAACCACTGTTGATGTCATTGTGACATCAACATTCTTAAAGGTTAAAGAAATTTCAAGTTCAGAAGCAGATTAAAACAAACAAAACAAAACAAATAGCCTCTCACCTTGCCATCAAATTGAAAAAAGAACTAATTCTTCTCAAAATTAAATTAAGAGATAGAAGACATTGTTAATATAAAAGAATTATACACAACTAATGAATGGTTGAACACTAATGATGTACTACATGTTGGCTATTTGAACATAATTAAAAAAAAAAAAAAGAATGATTTCTTGATAGGACTCAAGTTTCTATCTGGAAGACGACCCCATAAGTAAAGCAAGATTCCATAGTCACATTCAATGGGAACTCTCTAAATGACAAAGACAACTAGAGTACTTTCTTCATTGTTGGAAGGGTTCTGTATCTATATTGTCCAAATGGTAGTCATTAATCACATGTGGGTATTGAGCACTTGAATTGAGGCTAGTGTGATTAGTTTTAACTTTAATGGTTATATATGGCTACAGGCTACCATACTGGACAGCATAGGTCTGATATATATAAATGTTTCTCCAGTGGAAATCACGGAAATTTTCATTGGTCATTCCTGAACTAATTCAACTTTGCATGCAGTACCTTTCCTAGGTACTCCCTATATAGGCTCCTCTCTGAGTGGTAGGCTTGTGGCTTGCTCTCAAGACCAGCAGGGGCTGAGGACCCACTTTCTACACATGAGCCCAGGGACACACCAGGTCATAATATCCCCCACTGAACACATTGAGGCTTAGGCCTCTCCAGTAAGAAAAGTTAGCTCCAGCACATGATCAAGGCTATACATTGAGTCTTGTGACTTCTGGAATACCATTGAAAAATTAAAACAAACCTTTGTGTCTAAAGGGACCCATCATACTTGGGAACACTTTGAAAGACAGAGATCTCTAAAATGGAGAAAAGAGTGCCTGGATCTCAGAGGCACAACTTGGACGTTTCGTCTCTGTGTGCATCAAGAGATTTTGGTGAAGCAGGAAATGCAGATGTGCCATTATTCTTTGTTTCTTTTCTTGCTCTTGACTCATTACCAACAACACTCTGAAACACAGGCTGAGAAGGTGAGAGGTGGAAGCTGGTATTCATAAGGAGGGTGCTGGTCAGCAATGTAAGGGTTGATGTGTCTCATTTTTCTGGACTCGCAGGATGAGCCCAAATAAGGACTAAGAGAAAAGAAGATTCTTAGCCCTCTGCCCAAACTGTGCATCACTATCCATCCTCATGGCCCCGATTCCCAATTCCTCCTCCCATTTTCATTTGCACGTACACATAAGTTTGGGGTATTAACTGGCTTTAGGCTTGGCTCATGAGCTCTCTCCATCTATATGCCATCCTATGGGTGACAGCAGCATTATGAAAGCCAGGTTATTCCTACTCTTTCCAAATTCCCATACATTAACCAAGAACTATAGGCCCTGGAAGCCCTGAAATAAAAGAGCACAATGTCCCCAGAAGGCATGGTCATTGTTGTGAAAGTGTCTCTCATGGTTCTGGTGGCCCAGGAGATCACTCACAACACTTCAGTGTTTCAGCACCGATTTTTTACCTGGTCTTCCTTTTCAGATTCTATTTCTAATTATTTCCTGTGTGTTCCTGTACTCTCTTTCCCTTGTAACAAATAATAAATGTGTTCCCTCACTCACAAGAACTAGAAGGGGTACAGTTGGTTGTCTCAGAATAAAGCCTAGACTAAGGAGGAGCTGAAGAGGAGAGGAAAGTGGATGGGAGGATAGGGGAGCCGGAGTTCAGGCCATGCTGGTTCAACTCTAAGATGGGTGGGGCTATGCCAACAGGAAGAAACCCAGATTCATGCCTTTAGTTAATGTCTTCTTCAGAATGACTTCCCTGAATATTCCCTACTGAATACTGAGAGAATACTGAGAGGGCTCCCAGCTCTCCTCACTGCCATTAGGATCCCACAGGTGTTCTGATCCCATCTCATCACAGTGCACAGCAGGGTGCATTGTCACATCCCAAATGCAAGCCAGTGAGCAGCTCTGGTGTCTCCTGCACTCTCGTTTCTCTTTTGCTTTGCACAGTTCCAGACACATTCCGCTAGGAAATGATGAAAGAGAACCTGTAAATAAAATTATCAAATTGTAGGGGCGCCTGGGTTGCTCAGTAGGTTAAGCCTCTGCCTTCAGCTCAGGTCATGATCTCAGGGTCCTACGATCAAGCCTCGCATCGCCTCGGGCTCTCTGCTCAGCAGGGAGCTTGCTTCCTCCCTCCCCTCTCTCTGTCTGTCCCTCTGCCTACTTGTGATCTCTCTCTGTCAAATAAATAAATAAAATCTTTTAAAAAATTATCAAATTGTAAATTTGATTAAAAAAAAAAAATCTTCTTTATCCCCTTCCATTCCTCTAGACTGACTTCCATTTCTCACTGACAAGCAAGATAAACATTAGCAGTAAAGATTGGCTGAAGGTGCGGGGAACTAAATGACATATCTAAATTAGATTATTCTGAGACTTGTTATTATTAACTATCATTGGAGTCTGCTCAGTATATTGGAGTCTGCTCAGTACATGGAATTTGGTCAGCATATTGGGTTCTATTCAGTATATAGTTTGTTTAGTACATTGTGTTCTGTTCAGTATATGGAGTCTGGTCAGTACATGTCCAAACAAGAAAAAAGAAATGCATGAGCAAAGTGACATCTTGCAATAAAATCAAGAGGATATCAGGGGTGCCTCGGTGGCTCAGTCATTAAACACATCTGCTTTTGGCTCAGGTCATGATCCCAGGTTCCTTGGATGGAGCCCTGCATTGGGGTCCCTGCTCAGTGGGAAGCCTGCTTCTCCCTCTCCCACTTCCCTTTGCTTGTGTTTCCTCTCTTGTTGTCTCTCTCTGTCAAATAAATAAATAAAATCTTTAAAAAAAATCAAGAGGATATCAAATTTTTCTTGATGCTGTTGTATAGGTCTTTGCAAGGGATTTATTTCAAATAATATATGTAAGCAAACATAAAGCTAACTTAATTTTAGTTTTTTGAGGTAATCTGAGTTCTTTGAGTAAACAATGAATTAAAATCATTGTCAGAGATAAAGAATTGAGATGAGTCAATTTGCCTTTTGGTTTTGAAGTGATGAGAAGCTACTGTCTCCCCCTTGTTGTCACTGAGTTTCAGTTTTGCTGCACTGAACTGGATCTTACACAGAGTTTCTGTGACCTCTAAAGGACCCTGGTCCCCATAGGACCCAGAACTTGTGTTGGCCAGCAAAGGGTGGCAACCATGAATAAAATAAAAGAAAAAAAAAACAACTTTAAAACACAATGAAAAGAAGAAGAAGGAGGAAAATCATTAAACACAGAAACCATCTGTGCCTTTGCTCCATGCAGGCTTATTTTTCCAATACCTCACATACCTCAAGTACTTCAGTACAACTCCTACGTTTGAGAAGAAGAAAAGAAAAATAACAAAACTCAATATTTTATTAAGCAGATTATCTATATTGACATGAAAAATTGGATACTTATTTATAAAAAAAAAAAAACAAATATAACTTTGTTTATTTTTGGAAGTTCCCTATGTCTGCTTCTTTGGCCAGACGGGTATCTTTCCCACGTTATTCTCCTGGTCTGAGTGAGGATGTGTGTCCCTGTTCTTGTAGTTTAGTGGGTTCTGCTCCACTGTGTATGTCATGAGCTAAGACTACAAAAGGGAAAAGAGTTAAAAGAAGCAGAACTGCTGGTAGATTTTTTTCCACAAATAATTTTACAATACCTGTACAGTATAGTGCTGACAAGAAGTTGTAAATATGTGCAGGGTAGCTCCTTTTTTTTTTTTTCTTTAAAAACAATTCCTGCATCTCTAAATACTTCCTTTGTGAGTATATTTTTATTAATTTAAAAAATCCTCTGGCCTAGTTTTTTTTTTCCATTATTTTAAGGTTTGGAGTTAAAGACTTGAGTGGTTCCATAGAGGTCAAACTTACCAGACTATCATATTTTTATATAAACTTATTCATTGTAGAGACATTGAATAGATTTTGCTAATTATGAGCTAATTTCATGGGATGGGTGATTTTGTGACACTTTCACAAAACATTTTTACACCCTTATCCTTAATTAAAGTTAATATTTCTAGAAAACTGTATTTGGAAACATTTAGTTCTACCCAAGTAGATGCTTGTGTTGTGTAAACAATCATGACCTTCATTCAAAAGTAATCTTTGACTTTCTTTTACAATTACTAGAAAAATAAAATAAAATAAACATTGCCAATGAGCCAGGAAATTTCTATTTATCTGAAAGCAAATGGAGGTCAGAGATCATATGGTTCAAGTTTAGTTCTACAAGTTTAGAAGTCCTGGGCTTTGAAGTTATCCTGTACTGCTTCACTTCGAAACCCTTAGTCACTGCAATGAACAGAATATTTCTCTACTTATACAAGAATCTTTTCAAAGAGCGGTGGTAGAAAAACATTACTGAACCTACTCAGATGGCACTCTTTATCCTTACCCCAGAAGAATATACCATATAATTCAACTGTTTTCCATATGAATTTTACATGGGAAGATAATGTTGATGATTAGAGATAGCCACATACTACTGACATAGTGTATTAGGATCTTCTTAGGTTTAAAGATAGTAGTTATCATGAATGCTTGTCTATTAGTGCTAGCTATTCTCTTCCTCTCTCATGAACATTTTGAGACCTTAGATCCAAATGCGCCATTTTGTCTCTGGCTCCTAGAAAGCCATTAATACACTGATTCTTCAAATTCAATAGTTGTGTCCCATAGTTCGAAATTGTGGTTTCTGTGTGCTTTAATGGTTCTTTTTTTCCAGGAGGTTTTCATGATCCAACTTACTAAAACAAATAAAAAGTCAACAGACAAATTCTTCCCACCCTTAAGCTAGAGGGAACATTTCTTCACTGCTGATTGAATCATCACTGACAGGCTTGATATACAGATAGCAGCTCAGGTCTCAAAAATCTATAGATATTTCAGGTAAGCCTGTCTTTTGTTAAAAGAGCATAAGCTATGGATATTACTCAGCAAATCTGTGTTCTCAGAGGAATTCTGCAAATGTCAATTTTGAATGTTTAGTGTTCTTTAAATTACAAATTGTTTTATTCCCTTTGCTCAAATGTACAATACCTGCTCAAGATTAACCTAAACTATCTATGTATTTTGACCTATAATGATAAGTAAAAGTAAAGGGGAGTCGTGACTTCTGCCTCTCAGAGTGTTCAATTTTCATTTAATTAGCTTCCCCCCAAAATAATGATAACTTGAATGTGTGTTCCACTTATCATGTTATTGTCCTTCAGCAGTAATAGCTATCTTGCAAGCAAAGATTATTGTCACATGTAAAAGAAACCATCTAACATCACTGGGCATATGGAAGGGGTAGAAAGTGGCAGAGGGTTTGCAAGTACCTGAGTCATTGGTTATGACAGGATGCTGGACTTTTTGTTAAGTTTAGAATCCCCTCAAATGTATTGAGGTTCAAGTACCATTAACTCTTGGCAATATTCTCCTTACTAATTCAAAGAACAAAGGATTACTAAAGCTCATAAAAAGGCTTCTCAAATTTCAAATAGCTTTTTAAAAAAAATTTAATGAGTTAAGAGTAATTGAATCAGAAGCATATGGATTAAATTTTCCTTGAAATCACAAGGGTTTAATATTAAGGGAGAAGTCATTCCACAGAACCCCCCAAAACTAGCCAAACCCATTTTTTAAGACCAACTAGTCATACTATGTAACCCTTCATCTTCACTCATTTATCACTTGTCTAAAGAATTTTGTGGTTTGAGTGGTATTGTGTTGATTCTAATTAAACCAATAGATAATACATCTGTCAATAAAAGAATTCAATACATCTGCTGCCTATATATTCATGGCTTATTTACTTACCTAAATGTATTTAGCTGTGTAATAACCTCATCCATCTACAACTGTGGTTTTCAATTGTTTAACCAACTGTGACGTTTTTGTGTTTTTGTTTTGTTTTGTTTTGTTTTGTTTTTTAACGCAAGCACATGCAGATCCACAGTCTACCAGGTTGAAGGGCAGGAGAACACTGGGCTCTAGTTCTCACCTGAGGTGGCTCCTCAGCATCTCGATGAAATCCTGGAACACAATTTACAAGCCCTTGATCTAGCATCTAGCCAAAAATAGGGAAATACACAAACCAAAAGGGAAGGGGGATACCTAGGAAGCCAAACATACATTACAGAGTCCATGAAACTATTTGAAAATTCTTTAACCATATTCATTATATTCTTTACAAATAATTCTAGCAAGTATTGATAGTTTCTATGACTACACAAGGTTGACAGTAACAAACTGGGAGACCTACAATTGTAGGAAAAATGGATGGGAGGGAAATAGGGGAAATAGAAAATTGAGACAATTTTCAAAAGGTTTAGCAACTTTCCCTTAGGTTTGAGAGAAAGTCTACTATCTCAATAGACTCAGAGTATCAACACATCAAATACAACATAATAAATGGAATGCATAGTTGAGATCTCAAATTATAAGAGAAATTTTATGCTCAGAAATACTCTAGAGGAAGAGAAAATAGTGTTGCACCATTACTTTTTATTTGAGGTACATAGAATGTACCAAAAACTTTGTTGTTTACTCCTAGGAAACAGTAAATATGCAATGATAAAATATGTACTATTGCTGTGGGTCCCCCCTCAATACCCCTCAATTTTTGTGCAAATTTCTTCTAGAGCTCAGTTAATATTAAATTGTGGGAGACCAAATTAGTTGACAAAAATACTTGTGTCTCTGGTTTGGTGAGGCTGGAAGCACAAGTACTGTTGTGGATAACATTCATTCCAAAAACTAGAAAACCCACAAACAATACATAGAACCTGACTACATCTATGTTTTCAGACTCGGTGAATTCTTTTTGGAAATGTGGCAACAATGTGTTAGGCGTAGTCCTAGCTGGAGGCAGATGTAAGAAGAGTTGGAGTAACATAGAAAATGTGGATCCAGAAAGAAACACCAAATTCCCTTAGGAAAAAGAAAATGGCTTGTATTATCTTGGCACAGAATCAAGTCTAGGTGGAGCCTTCAAAGACCTTTGGAAATTACTAACAGTAACATTTTGACTTCTACAGATTAAGTCTCAGAATATAATAATAGAGCTCATGCCTTCCTTCATAACTTCATAAGATCGGATTCTTGCTGGCAAAACAAAACAAAACAAACAAGCAAACAAAAAACCCACAAACACAATATTTGGGATTTCCTTATTTACATGTGTGAAAAATGAGATTCCCAGAACTTAGAGGAATATAACTTCCTTCTTTTGTAATATTAAAGTATTGCTGACGGATGTTACCAAAAAAAGATCTCCATAGTAGAAGTTCTAGGGTAGTGAAAATTCCAAAAATTAGTCACTGAGGCTTTGACCTTGTATAGCCACCTAAAACTGAACCCCCAATGAAAACTAGAAACCCAGCGGGGAAGGGGAAAAAAACAAATATAAGAACACAAATGTAAAAATAATGCAAAGCTAATACATGACTTGTCCAAAACTCATTTTGTAACAGAAATAGGGCTATTTCTACGGATTTGAAGATTTTGTAAAATAACTGCTGCAAATTTAATGTCACTATCTCACTCCTTTAAAACCTTAACACCTATCAAAGAACCTTGCCAGTTTCCATCGGAGCACAACAAAGACCTCACTCTCCTTGAAGCTAAGCCAAGATCTGGTCTTCTGACTTGAACGTCTGCATGGGCAGTGCTGCCAAATGTCTTTGAGCCCTGGAACCTCCCACCGATGAGTCCTGATTTCTGGATGGTGTTCTTTAGTTCCCTTCCATGGGAGGAAGCACATTCTTCTGGAGCTTGAAGCAGGATGACCCTCTGCCCTTCAGAGTGCTTGCTCTAAACAAAACAAAACAAAACAAAACAAAACAAAACAAAACAAAACAAAACGTGTTATTTTGCTACACTGTACCTTCAGTTTGTCAATAACAGAAGAAAAACTGAGATTCTGATGTTTAAAAGAAGAAAGTCAATTTGTGACTCATGCAATATAAAAGGAAGAATGCATAAGGAAATGATTTTGAAGACATTACTGACATCCTTACCTACCATGGGTAAGATCTTGTAGCATTAAAAGGAATATTTATTTCTTTTTCTGTGATTTTGTAATTTCAGCAAGATCTAGAGAAAAACAGCAGATACTCACAGTAGGAGACTTTCACATGAGCTGCTAGCAGTTTGTTCTCCTATGGTCTAGCTCTATTATTGACTAGGGTTTTTTGTTTTTGTTTTTGCTTTTGTTTTCGTTTTTTAACATCCAACACGCTACATCTTGGGGAGTAAAATGCCGTACTACAAGAAAATTTTCAAATAAAAAATACATGTCCTTTTAAAAATCTTTGTTCAGTGAAGTCTTTATATAACAACAACAACAAAAAAAAAATCATGTTCTAATATGCTGAAAGCTTCAATTACTTTTTACAAGGAAACCTGAGGATAGTGGGCTGAAGTAGCGCCCTTGGCTGCAGTGAGAGTAAGAACCGAATGGAAGAGGAGTAACGCCCTCCCCACCCCCACCCCCGCACAAGGAGAGACGGAACAGACCAAAGGCAGCATAGCTGTCTGACTATTACAGACGCTTTAGCCTCTGGGTAGAAATATGTCCATTATGTATCAGTGCTCCATCTGCAGATTGTTTTGCAGCCTTTACCCACATTGGAAAATCATTTAGCATCACAGAACCAAGCCAGAGCTGTGTGTGTGTGTCTGTGCATTTTTACTAAAGCAAAATGTGTGCTCATATTTAAAAATAAAATAAAAACGAGTGCTTAAAAATGAAAGCAGGGACGCCCTGCCTCCTGCACACTCCACCCAGCACCACTCCTAAAGAGGCAACCGCTGTTAACTTTGTTGGCAACTTCTGGCAGTGACCTCTGTTTCTCTAAAATAATCTGGACTTTCCTTTCCCTCATTCTTGATTAATCTACTTATTATATTATATTAGTCTATTTTATCTCTTACTTATTGACTTACTATGATGGCAGATGAAGATTGAACTTGCCTCAAGTTCCAACAAACTCCTGGTTCTAGGTTGATTCCTTCATCAGTTACCTTTGTGCTGGCCTGTTTCCCTGCCCTTCCTAAGTCTTTCTGTGATAACAGTTTTCAGCCATCACCCGAGCTTCTAGTAAAAGAGCGTAAACAATGCTGGATGTCTAGGTGATAAACAATTCAAAAGGGAAGCCTTGGCATTGCACCCTGAATCATAGAAAATCCTTGCAATACATAGCTATTAAAGTCATCACACAGCTACCAACCTGTAGTAAGTTTGTAAAAGGGGAGAAGTATTTTGTAGATGGGAAAGTAACAGGCTTCACCATGCTGTCAAGGAACAGGGCAAGGCAGTCTCCATCTGGGCCACCAGGTGCCCAGCTGAAAGCCTGGGTATTGTACCAAGGCGAGGAGGAGGAAGAGATGCCAGGAAACAGTAAGAAGTCTTTGAAACTCTGCTTTCTTCTGAGTCACCTTAGACTGTCCTTATACAGGTTTTCACATCAGAAAATTCTTACTTACACACTGAAAGAACCACCAGTGAAAGAACTGCCCTGGTAATCTCTGCCATTGGACTTCTTTAGCTAATTACAAATGAGCTTCCTCTTCCCTAGGACTACTGGTTTTGAAAACGATGTCATGTCCTCTCACTCTCAAAAAATCATCTGGTTCTTTAATCATGAGTCACTTGAAACTAACTGATTCAGCATTAATAATCCATATCACTGTCCTCTTAATATATGTCCATCTAACTGTATCCCTTTTAATGTGTCGTTGAGACAAAATTCTGCTGTTCATAAATTGTATGGCCTTGGGCATGCCATTGCAACTCTCTGAAACTTTGTTTCTTTGTATAGATTATGATTGTTTTTTAAAGTCCAAGAAAAACACGTAAAATTGGAGAACTATAGAATCTTAAATGTGGAAAAAAAATCTCAAAAGCCTTAAAATTCCATCTCTTCCCAAATGCATAAATCCTTCCCCAGTATCCCTGGAATATGTCAGTTAGTGCCTAAATTCTTGTAGGAATAAAGAATTGAAAATAATACTTCAAGTGTGGTCTGACCTGAGCAGAGAACAGTGGGATTATTAACACCCTTGATCTTGGCACTGTTCTATTTAAAAAAAAAAAAAAAAGTTTACATTAAGTTCATATGTAATTTTTGGCTGATACATATTTTTGGCTCATTTGGTACTTGTGGTCACAGAAAATCATAAGAGACACACACATACACACACACACATCCTTTCTACTACATTCTGAACTTAATCTTTTTCTGTCAAATACAACTGTTTGATTTTGTTTTCATATAGTTGCCTTTATTTTTGTTTTCCTCTGAATAAATAAATAATACAGGTTTGTTGTGAAAAAACTTCTGAAGGGTTTTCACAAATGTGAACTGAAAATCAATTACAATTCCATCTCAGAATGCACCTCTGTTATATTCTGGTGAATATCACTTCAATTTTTTTTCTGCTTTATGTGTATGTGTATCTACCTGCTAATGTAGATGTACACACAAAACACACACACACACACAGTTATGGTACATTTATTGCATTTGGGTTGACAACAGCCCTCCTAAGTAAATTGATTTAAATGATAAAGGGATAGTGAGTCTTTGTGGAACTGAGTCTAGAGGCAGGATGTTTTTCAGGGTTAGGTTAATGCAGGGCTCAGTGATGTCATCGAGGATCTGCCTGTGTCCTGTTTCTCCATTCCATTTTCTATCTCATTAACCTCACCAATGCTTTCCTCTTCTGTTATGATATCAGGGTGGGTGCCAAACACTAAGGGGCACAGATAGATATGCACATGTCCATAACCAAGGAGAGGACTGGGAACCATTTCAGGAAAGCAAAGACTGCCATCACTATAAGTTTCCAGCAAATATATTCTCCCATCTCATTCTCCTGAGAGGAATCACTGGTCATATCTGATTCAATAATCATATCCAGATGATGGCATTACACTCATCAATGTAGACCTTAAACAACCATGCCACTCTGAGGGCCACAGGTGGAGTCCTCCCAAACTCACAGACTGAAGTGAAGACAGTCTAAATAGCTGGATGAAATTTACTAAAGGAAGTAAAATAGATTGTGGTGAAGCCACTGCAATGTCCACTGTATCTATCATATTGCATGATACCATATAGTAATAATAATACTATTATTGTATTACATGTAATTACTAAATTTCATAAAATTATATGTAAAAATCCTTTTAGATAGGCAAGTAGGTCAGTAGGTAGATGGATGTAGGGATGCACAGATAGAAAGATGGATAAATTAGGTAGATAGATAGGTTAATAGGATCAAGTTAAACATATTTTATACCTGCTTTTCAGTACCCATATTCCATGAACATTTTGCATGTCAACTCTCAGATTCTTAGATCTTTTTAAATGGATAAATAATGTCATGATATGGTTATAACTAATGATTATAATTGACCCCTATTAGGGAACAATACTATATTTATAGTTTTCTAGCACATGAGTAATGCTGAAGTTACATATTTGATGCGTTGAGACACATCAGCTGCTTGTTTCTTTTGATAAATTTATGTAAATATAGTTTCTGAGTAAATGGATAGGAAAACATAAAATTTCATGACATATGGCCAGATTCCCTTCCAAGAAGACTATATGCACTTACTCTAAAGCATTATCATTTGTAAGGGCCTATTTTGACACATTTTTAACACAAATATATTTTTAATCTATTTAATATGATTTTTACCCTACAAGTATAATGGGGGGGGGGGAATAACTGCTCTGCATTTGTTTTACAATCCTTTTGTTACTAGTGAGGTTGAACATTTGAATATGTATGGTTGTCTCTTTTGTCTTTGGCTTATTTTTCTATTGAAGTGCTCATATTTTATATGAGTGTGTAAATACTTGGTAAATGTTTTAACTTCTACTGTATTTGTTGCACATCAGTTATTCTTTATTTGTCCTTCAACTTTATTTATAGTGTTTTAGCCATATGAAGTTAAAACATTGCAATGTAATAAATCTGTTGCTGTTTTCACATGGGTGGGGGGATTTTTAAGTCTAAAATATGTAGGCATTCAAATACTTTTAAACATCTCCATAGTGGTTCCTAGTATATTTATTTAATGATTTAACATGCCATCTGTAAATTTTGAAACACTGACAAAGTATTTTTTAAAAACGGGCTAGGTACCTAGGGTAGGGGGAAGATTCTTTATCTCAAAATTTACATCAGAAAAAATTTTGGAAAAAATCAAACATTTAATGTAAACATAAATAAATAAATTGAAAGAAACATGGAACATATTTTTATAATCTTAAAAAGATTTTCAAATATGATATAAAACCACAGAGCCCAAAAAGAAGAGAATGATAGATTCAAAAATATATAGTGATTTTAAATATGCATATTTTTTTAAAAAGCCTATGTCAGCTTTGTGTGTGCCCATATTATAGCCAATGAGGTTTATCAAAGACACAATTATTGCTAATTGAAAAAAAAAAAAAACCTATGTCAAAGACCAAAAATAAACTGGGAAAAATAGTTATAATTCATAAATCATAAAGAACTAAGTCCCTTACCACATAAAGACTCATCGAAATCCATAAAGAAAATGTATGTGTAAAATACAAATGCTTCTTAAAAATCACAAAATATGCATAACCTCAGCCATATTAAGAGAAATGCATACTAATATCATAAAACACTATTTTTTACCTATCAGATCAAAGAAATTCAAGAAGTTTACTACATTAGGTTTTGGCAGAGTGTGGGGTAGTAGGAATTCATTGTTAGGAATATGAATCACTAGTGAGAAGAATTTGGCAAAATGCATTAAGACCCAGTGATGCTCAGACATATCCTACATCTGTGGCATCCGCAAGAGAAACTATGTATGGTGGGACATCTACTGCAATATGCAAAAGCATTCATAGACTAGTTCACCTACAGGCCATCCATTCAATGGGGAGCTACACAGCAATAGGAACATTGAGATAATTCTAAGTACTTATGGAATAGTATCTAAGATACTATTACTAAGTAATTACTAAGTATTACTAAATCTCTAAGATACTTTACTACGGTAAGAAAAACAAAGAGGAGGACCATACAGAGGCATAGTATGTACTTTGGGACCATGTATGCAAACAACAAGAACATGCACCACATATACTTACATATATGGAGATTAAGTTTGGAAAGATAAACAGAACTTGCAAAGACTGATTACCACTGGGAGAAAGAAATTGAATAGCCAAGGAGCTGGGATAGTTCATTGTACAACTTTTTGTGTTATGTTCTTATTGCCTACTCAAATATAATTGTTTATAAAAGATAAAATGACACATCTTTATGTTAAATTCCATTAAATACTTGAATCTGTTTCTTTGTTATTCTGTTATGTTAATTTTTATTTCTAATGCTACATCAATTCCACTTTACCACATATTAAGCAACACATATTAATACACAGTAAGGCTTTTTCCCCACATATCGTCTTTTTGTTAGAATTTGTCCAATATTGCAAAGTGTTTACTTTTTCAGATACATTTTACAAGGCTCTGTCATTATTCATAATTATTTTTCTGAGGCTTTATTTGGAAATAGATTAAATGAATTTTAATTTGTAGAGAACCAATAGTTTAAAAATGTTATATTTTCCTATCCCAAATTGTGGTAGTTTTCTCTAATCATAACATTTTCTTTTGTTTTCTACATATAAGTTATGATTTTATCCACATAGATACCATAATTTTTCATTAAGTTTACCCCTCAACATCTTATTTTTGTTGATTTGGTGCATGAGTCTTTTTTTGTCACATTTTTAGATGTTTATGATAGCCTGATTGATTTGGATACATTAAAAAAACTATTTTTTCAGCCTATGGACTCTGCTGAATTCTAATATACATATAATTTTCCTTAGTTCCTTGGCTTTTTCTAGTGGTCATATCATCAGTATCATCAGCAAAAATCTATGTTTATTTCTTCTTTGATAATATTTATAAGTTGCTTTGCTTCATATTTCCAGAGTCATTTCAATGATAGTAATAACAATGGACATTCTTTACTCCTGTTATTAAAGGGAACGAATCCAGTATCCTTTCCTTATGCATTATGCATCTATTCATATGCTGACAGCCAGCATAGTTTTAGCACAATCATCTGTTAAAAAGTCAACCATGCAAGCTCTGTGCAAGGCACAGATAAATAATGCACAGCAAAATGAACATGTAACCTATCTCCAGAAAGCATAAAGATTAGTAGAGGAAGATAATAAGCAGACAAACAAAAAATAAGTATGAAAATAAATATGAAATTACAGACTTAGAAATGTGCTGTGAAGGCCATGCTTAGATAAAAAAATAATGGAGGGTCATGCATTGATCTCATTTAGGTGATGATTTTAGGAAAACAACACATGAGGGAAAAGGCCAAAACATTTTTGTCACTAAGAATAGCACAAGGAAACTTTCTAAGGCAGGAAAAGTTGACCAAGTTCATGAGCAGGCTAGTGTAGGTAACACAGAGGATAGAGTGTGTGAACGGAAGAGTAAGCTGAAGTGAGGTTGGAAGGATAAGCAAGGCATAAGGGGACACACATCATCCCAAGAAGTCTAACTTTGGTTAGAAATGCAGTGGAAAATGTCCTGAGAGGCATGTAATGGAGCTGAGGAGTTAAGATCAATGGAAAGGGAGAAACAGGAGGCTGTGGTATCAGGGAAGCATGTGTACTGAGGAAAAAAGCATGGCCATCAGGTGTCATGAGGCCTTGGAGGAGGACCTTGGTACCTACTGGATGAGCCACATGAAAGTAATCAATGGACATGACAAAAGCAGCATTGGTGAGTTAGTAGACTCTAGGAATAGCTTGACCACTGTTCCCTAAACCATCAGAGCTCTGACCATGATGCCTACGGTTTGTGGGAAGACAATCCCCAAGGACTCTCTCAAGTAGGTATATAACTTCCTCCCTGATTACCCAACAAGCTCTCTGTCCAAACCAAAATCATTTGCATTTAGGAAGATGTGTGCATCATCACCTCCATGGATTTTTAAAACAGTAAGTGTTGGTGGAGAGAACGAGGGCTCTGGAGTCAAAAAATGAATGATGTTAGAACCACACAAGAACTCCTGATTTTTCAGTAAACTTTGGATTGGAAACAAGGAATAAGAGTGAGAGCTAAAGATTATTTTTATGAGAGGTTTTGTGAGATCTTGAACACAAGAAGACCTTCCATGAGGCATGGGTAACATACTCTAGAAGAGGGTCACAGGGGCCATGCCTGCTCTGCTCAGAAACTGTACCACTGGTGCCCTAATACCTTTGGCTCTTGGATGTCAACAAGGCCTGAAGGACACCATCAGTGGTGGGACTCATGACATTCCAGTGGGAACTGGGGTAGGAGAGCATAAACATGGCAGACATCACACAGTGACCACATCAACAGACTGGTATGGCAGCCAACATTGGCCTTTAGAGGGTTCAAATATTGTTGTAGGCAGAAAGAACAGAAATGGGTCAGAGGATCCAAAAGCTTCTACAAGAAAATTTTAAGTTGTTCTGTGACATAGGATGATGAGGCCTGATTATACTTTGTTCATTTGAATAAAAGCCCAAGGGAGGCTAGATTCACATTTTGCTAGAGCAAAATGTCTATATCCGCAGGCTACATTTATTCAGCAAGTATTAGCTGGACATCTATTCTGGCTGAACACCACAGAATGGGCATACTTAACCCTTACCCTCAAGAAGCTCACAGTAGTGGGAGAAAAGAGGAATTAAATAAATATTACAGGATGAAGTAATGTAGCCTGAATTTTGCTAGGGGAGCCCAGAGAAGAAGTGAAGAAATTAAATTTCTTCATGTTTTCAGAGGTGAGGTAAAGTTTAGGCTGAGTAAATCCAAAGTCAAAGACAGGCATTCCCAGCCAAAAAAACATGCTGGACAAAAGCACAAAGATGTGGTAAAATGTAGTATTTTCTGGGAATGGCTAATTGTTTAGTGTTGCTGAAATGGAAAGTGTACAAAAGTCAGCATTCAATGGAAGGAGATTAACTGACTTTCTGGGGGAAGTAGGTTTGAGTCAGAGAGTGATATGCCTTGTGAAACCTTGACTTAAGGTAATGAGAGTCCTAGAAAATGTGGTTTGTTTGGTTTTAAAGGAGAGGGGTGATAACACCAGATGTTAGATTTAGGAATCTCCAGCAGTACAAGGGATGGACCAGTCTTGCCTTGAGTCCAGAATGAGGTAATGATGTTGTATGTTTCAGTGATGACAAGATTTGCAAAATCATTACTGAGGGATGTTTTCAGGTGCATTAATATTACCTCCTGCTCTTCTTTCTAAAGGTATATGGAAAAGATTTAACAGGCAACCTTTCCATTATATCTAAACAACATATTCCTCCAGCTATATAGACTGAATTTTTGTATCCCTGTCTTCCAATTCATATGTTGAAATCCTAGCTCAATGTGTGATGGTGTTAGGAAATAGAAGCTTTGAGTGGTGATTGTGTCATGCAAGTGGTACCTTCATGAATGGGTGCCCTACAACCCTACGGAATAGGTGCTATTATTTTTCCTGTTTTACAAATTGGAAAAGCAGAGGCATGGAGAGATGAAGTAACATAATCCAGATCATCCAAGGTGTTAATTCAAAGCAAGTCAATTGGGCTTCAGGGTCCTTGGATTTTTGTTTGTTTGTTTGTTTTAAAGATTTTATTTATTTATTTGACAGACAGAGATCACAAGTAGGCAGAGAGGCAGGCAGAGAGAGAGAGGGGAGGAAGCAGGCTCCCTGCTGAGCAGAGAGCCACCCACTTTAACCCACTGAGCCACCCAGGCACCCCATGGGTCCCTGTTTTTAACCACCACATGAAGATCCTTCCCAGGATATAACTCTGCACAGAAGGTAGACCTCCCCAGCTCTTACTTCCCTCAAATCAAACTCCTTCACAGCCACTGAAGTGAGTACAGCAAAACCCAAAGCTAATCAGGCCTTCCCACTACTTACTTTCCTTTATAACTCTCTATCACCCTCAATATAATATCTTAGTCTTTTGCATGATCAGGAGACATTTATGGTCTGATTATGTCTCAACACCACTGCCCCTATCTTCCCCAAGCACTCTCCCCAAAAACCCACGAGCTTCCTACCTCCTACTGTGTATATACTGCTCCCTTTCCTGGGAAGGCTGATCCTCTTTCTTTCCTTCCTGCTTTCCACCCTCATTCTCAATAACCTCCATTGTGCTGATGTACTGCTTTGCTGCAGCCTGAATCCTGGGTCATTTCTTGTGAAAGCCTGCTTTCAATCATCCTTGTAAAAATAAGAAATGTTTGTCCTCCTACACCAGTGTCCCCAACATTTGTCCTTAGCACATATTCACCACATTCCCAAACTCTCCACATAGAATATAGTAGGTGATCAACAAGTGATAATCAAAAAAGTACAGGAATGAAGAGAAAGGACAGGTATGATTGAAGTATCAGATTTTTATTTATTTACTTGGCTATCAGTACCTCACTTATTATGGTTACTTTCTTCCTTTTTTATCAATAAGTAACATCGAACAAAAATCACCCTGAATCTATCTTTAAGGATAAATCATTTTTTAGGAATCACGCTAAGGGCTAGGAGTGGAACATCTAGCCACACAGCAGTTGGGAATTGTGACCAGCTGCCTGTCAGTAGAAGAGAAACACAATATTTCACAAAACTGTGCCAGTGAATGTGGCCCAGCCCTGGTTACCTATGCCCAGCACTCCATTCTCACCAATAACAGTGACTCACATCCACAGTGGTTTCTTGTGGGAGGTTGGACACCCCCATCAGGGAGAAAGGATGGTGTTATTTCCAGGAGTATGTGCAGAAAGTATGAGAAAGCACCCTGAATGATTCTGATTTCTCTCTGCCAGACCCCATGTGCTCCCAACCCTCCAGAGTTCAGTGGGGATTACTGGCTTCCCAAGCAATTATCCTTGAATCTGGGCACTTGCCTTCTAGACCCTATGGATCTGTCCAACAGCCTGAAAAAGGGCCTGAATCTACTTGAAAGAAAGAGACCACTGTAACAGCCCACGGTACTACTTAGTAACAAAGGGTACAGGAATCAGGCCCAAGCAAGTTAATTTGGGAGGAAAAATGTTATACTTTATGTCAAAGGATGAACTCAGGCAGGGGCTGTTGCTCACACTCAGCTGGAAGCTGGGAAGAAGTCCACATGGTACAATCAGACGGTGTGGCTGGCATTGCACCGAATGAGGAGGCTGGATGCCTCTTCTAGAGAGGAGGAAGTTGGTGATTCATTCCTTGCAGCTGCTCCTTGACCTTGGCTAACCTTCAGGCTGGTTCAGTGGGCAGAGACCCTGACTCAGAAAGGTTCCATTTTCGGGTTCAGTCTTGGGTTGCCGCAGCTTGTATGGATGGTGGTGTTAGTACTTGAGAGCAGCAACCTAAAATTTTCTAAATGTTCATTGTTTGTCTAAGTGTGGACAAAAGATGATATGTCTCTCTTACTTTTGCTATATTTTTATGACTATAAATATGTCGTCACTGTGTACTCATACAAAGGGTGATTTAAAAATATGTCTCACTTAAAAAAATCATTCTTTCTTTTGTAAGTGTATATATATTTGATTCTAGATGGAAAGTAATTTCAGTGCAACCATTATAGTAGCCAGCCATCCTAGGTCTTGAGAACTTATTCACTGTCCCTCTTCTGACTCTTTGCCCCTTCTGAATGTCCACTTCCATCTCCAGAGTTCAAGGGCCTGTCAGACAGGGGTACCATTGACCCTCTTGCCTCTTACAAAAGGAAAGAGGGGCCTGTGGAGAGAGGAAAGCTTTTATTGGCCCTTCTCTCTTGCTACCTAAAATATCCTGCCCTTCTTAACTTTGTGATGGAGGGGAGACCAGAGAGTCAAGTGGAAAGGTGCCATGTATTTGTATCCCCTTTTAAATAAATATTTTATCTGAGGACAGTTACAGATTTACAAAAGAAGTTGCAAAATTATAAAGTATTCCCATACACCCTACCTTCACTTCCCCTTATTGTCAACATCTCATATTACTATGTTCCATTTGTCACAACCAATGAGCCAATGCTAAAACATTATTAATTAATAAACTCCAATTAACCAATGCTGATACATTATTAATGAATGAAATCCATGCCTTCCTCAGATTTTCTTAATTTTTATCCAATGTCCTTTTTCTGTTCCAGATTCCACCCCAGAAACCACATTACATTTAGTTCTTACGTCTCCCTAGCCTCCTCTGTGCTGTGACAATTTCTCAGGCTTGCTCTGTTTTGGATGACCTTGACATTTCTGAGAAGTACTGGTCTGGTGCTTTATAGAATGTCTCTCAATTTGTGTTTTTGTGATGGCTTTCTCATGGTGAGACTGACATTCTGGCTTTTTGGAGACTGACATTTTTCATTTTGTTTTGGCATACCTCTCCTTACCACAAAGATAAGGAGTCCTTCTATTCCCATGATCTCAAAAATGCATGGTATTGATATGATTCATCATTTTTTTAAGATTTTTTTTATTTATTGGTTAGAGAGAGGGGGAGAGAAAGAGCACAAGCAGAGGGAGCAGCAGGCAGAGGGAGAAGCAGATTCCCCAGGACTCAATCCCAGGACCCAGGGGTCATGACCTGAGCCAAAGGTGTATGCTTAACTGACTGAGCCATCCAGGCATCCCATGATTCATTACTGTTAATGTTGATTTGAACACCTGGTGGAGGCCGTGTTTGTCCAGTTTCTCTCCTTCAGTTATTTTCTTCAGCCCTTTCTCATCGTACTTTTTGGAGTGATGTCACCATGCACAACCTACACTTAAGGGGTGAAGCAGAGTTTTTGCATAAGTTATATAAAATTGCTCTGTACAGATTTATTGATTCTTTTCCATTTGTCTATTTAATCAATCATTAATTCGAATCACTATGAGCATATCACTATCTATTCCAAAATTTGAAATGCAATATAATACTGTGTTTTTAGTTGCTCAAATTGCCCCTGATTTTGGCATTTTGTTTTTGTTTTTATTTTAAGCAATTCTTTACTGACTATCACTGCAAGATGCCCTGGCTTGTCTTTAATATTTCCTGCCTCAGCCATAAGAGAATCCGCTATTTCTGCAAAGGGCTCAGGTTCCTTTGTTTGGAAAATGACATTAGGAGCCAGGTTCTGGGCATGAGGTATGCTCATTGCCACTGGGGTATCACTGGTTCTAGCCTCTTTTAGCTGCCACAGCAAAGAAATATGTATTTAGATATACTCATTTTCAGAGTTGCTTTTTATTACCTTTCCCATTGTATGTCCTTAAGAACTATCATATTTCCTCTACCCTACAGGGAATGACATGGGATGGAAGTAAAAAGAATATGGGTCAATGAACTGATAACTATAAAATATTTCTGCTATTCAGAACCCACACCTGGCTTTGTAAAGGAACCTATAGAGGTTTCATAAACTGGTTAACAGGAATTTTAGGAATTGACACTTCTTCAAGGAGGATTTACCTTATGAACATTTTGCTACTGGGGTGGCAAAGCTAACTTTAGACTGGATTGGCCAGTGACCTCCATGGCTCCCCATGGAAATGGCAGCTGTATTCTACTGATCTCTTTTTATGTTTGCTTTTTCATACATGCAGGGCAGATCTCAGATATATGTCCTGTTTTCTATAAAGCTGAAACTAATGCCTGACATAATGTAATTAAGCAATAGACATCAGATAAACAAATAAATGAGCAAATAAGTAAATAACCTACTAAACTGTTATATCTAAGGGATGGTAGGTCACTAATCAAGTATGCTGGTGCATGGTACTTAAAATATATCTGTAATTTATCAATATATTGAGAAACTTATTCGCTACAGTTTTAGGAGGGTGGGAGTGGGGCCCAAACTAGGTTTCCCAGCCTCAGGGCTAGCTCACTCATGGGCATATGAAAACACAGAGAAGTTGGCCTTCACAGATATTGCACTGGGGTCAGATCAATGCCATGCTTCTGATTCCTCCCACTGCTGACCATTTATGGTCTGGGAGTGCTAATGAAGGTAGCAGCATAGGCTTTTCATTCTCCCCCTCTGTGTCTTCCTTCAAAACTGCCCCTGTGCCAGAGTGACTGATGGCATATTCAGTTATGTCACTTTTTGCTATAAAATGCTTTGGTTCAAATTGCAAACATCAATACTTGTTTTACATATTTAAGAACCAAAATCATTTTGCAATATGATTTTACTTTAAAGTGAAATGGAATCTGTTGTTTTCCCAACTTTTAAAATTACCTTAAGTAACACACTCAACTACCAGCTCATGCCGAGCCTGTCCCCGTATCCAGGAGTGTGTGGTGATTTACGGGCCTTTATTTATTATTATTTTTTCCATTTTATTTTATTTCATTTTTTATTTCTTTTCAGTATTCCAGCATTCATTGTTTATGCACCACACCCAGTGCTCCATGCAATATGTGCCCTCCATAATACCCACCACCAGGCTCACCCAACCTTCTACTCCCTCCCTTCCAAAATCCTCAGGTAGTTTCTCAGAGCCCACAGTCTCTTATGGTTCATCTCCCCTCCAATTTCTCCCAACTCACTTCTCTCCTACTCCCAATGTCCTCCGTGTTATTCCTTATGCTCCACAAGTAAGTGAAACCATATGGTAATTGACTCTCTCTGCTCGACTTATTTCACTCACCATAATCTCCTTCAGTCCTGTCCATGTTGATACAAAAGTTGGGTATTCATCCTTTCTGACGGAGATATAAAACTCCATTGTATATATAGGCCATATCTTCTTTATCCTTTTGCCTGCTGAAGACCATCTTGGTTCTTTCCACAGTTTGGCAACTGTGGCCATTGCTGCTATGGACAAAAGAAGGGTCACCTTCTTTTCATGACATCTGTATCTTTGGGGGAAATACCTAGTAGTGCAATTGCAGGGTCATAGGGTAGCTCTATTTTTAATTTCTTAAGGAATCTCCACACTGTTCTCCAAAGTGGCTGCACCAACTTACATTCCCACCAGCAGTGTAAGAGGGTTCCCCTTTCTCCACATCCTCTCCAACACTTGTTGTTTCCTGTCTCATTAATTTTGGCCATTCTAACTGGTGTAAGGTGGTATCTCAATGTGGTTTTGATTTGAATCTCCCTGATGGCTAGTGATGATGAACATTTTTTCATGTGTCTGTTAGCCCTTTGTATGTCTTCTTTGGAGAAGTGTCTGTTCATGTCTTCTGCTCATTTTTTGACTTGATTATCTGATATACGGGCCTTTAAACTAGGCTGTGAACTCATCTTCCCTAGGTTACATCCCCTACCCCACCCAGCCAGCATGGCCTCCCCACTTCCCAACACCGAACACTGAAAGTTTTCTCAAGCAGACAAGGGGAGGTGGGCCTTTTATGGATGTTCACAATTCTAGCAGCTTCATGGCTTATGCTCTGAGACCCTGGGATGGATTCTTTTCCTCTTCTGCCGGGCCCACCACTTACCATTGCTTTATTTCCTATTTCTGGTAGGCAACATGTGGGGCTTTGGAGAAAAACCAATTGCATACACACAATGACACTAACCCAAATATGCATTTAGACAAGGGGACAGTTGTGCCACCTTGATGCCCTGAGACTCCCTGCACAACTGCAGTGGCTAAAAATGGCCTGTGTTGCCTTTCTTTCTCTGTGGAGAGCTGGGCTACCGGGTGTGTTTTGCTCATGACTTCTGTCCTTCTCCCAGCCCCTAGTCTGCAGTCTGCTCAGGGCTGGGTTGCAGCTGCAAACAGTTTTTGTCCGCAGTGCCCTCCCTGAAAATAGTCATCTTTGTTGTGACTGAGATATTTAGATCTTTCTCTCAGTAGTGCCCTTACTTGATTGACCGATGAGTCTGCAAGTTATTTTGAATCTGGGTTATTTCTATTTCTGATGTAAGATGCTAGAGACTGCATAATTGCTCACCCCACTTTTTTTATTTGATAATCTAAACTAAGCAAGTAAGCTGTTTTGTTGTAAAGGCTGTATTTTTTTTTTTTTTTTTCAGAAATATTGATGGTCAGAACCCAACACTGGGCGTTTCCCCCTCGTATTAAATTACACTGCTTGAAGGCATAACATGTCAACATCTTGGTGTCTAGTGCTCTCAGGGGAATCTTTTTTAGGATTCTTTTTTCTGGAGGACCAAAAAAAAAAAAAAAAAACCACACTGCCTCAAGGTCCTTTAGTAAATCATTCTGTAAGTGGCCCACAAAAGATGGAGGATGTGGCCTGGCAATAAAGATATTATCTGGAGAGGTTTAAATTAATGGCTACATGGAAGGTGCTGAGTTGGTTTTCCCCATGACTAGATTTTGATAAATTGGGTTATTCACACAGCACAGAAATTTAATTTGGTGACATCTTAAGGTTAAACTATAAGGAGGCAGAATGACAGGAGAGTCTAGAGAAAATTGACTGGCTACACAGCAAAGGAAACCCTAGATTAACTCAGCTCTCCTCCGCCCCTGCATTCTGCACGTGAGGTGAACACTATTATCGTACTTGTTTTCTAATGTAAACATTACTTTCAATTTAAATAGTTTTATGGTCTTTCGTGAAATGAGTTATTTTAAAATGACAAAGATGAATAAAAATTAACTGGACAAGGAAGTAGCATAAAGATGATTAAAATAAGTGATGAGGCTAAGAAGACCAGTGTTGAAATTTCCAGTTACAAAACTGTCAAATGAATGATTAATTAAAAGCAACATTGCCCTAGTAAAAAATGCAAAACCAGCTAATACTTAGATTTTATTACTGAAGTATAATATACATCTGTAGAGACAAAACAAAGGATTTTACAAAAATATACCAAATCATTCTGTTTAGGAACGTTATAGCAATTATACTATGAAGGGATTCTATGTGGAAGGAGGAATTGCCAAATGAGAAGTGCCAAGTAGTTAGAACTTGATTAAAAATATTTGTGTACTTAGCATATTTCAATAAATTTTCCCTCAACCTATGTATTATCACTGTTATTTAATTGGCCACATACTAAGTGTATGAAACATTTGGTGAAATTATTTGTTGAATCTTTAAGTGCAAATACAATTAATGATGTTTGGCTTTGGTGTTGTATAGTTTCAGTGAACATCATCTATTCACATTTGCTTATGAGGAGCAAAATATTAAATCAACATGTAATGAAAAACTCACTTAAGCTTGACAACTAGCTTTGTGATAATTTATGCCAGGCTCTGTGTATTAGGAACAGGGAAAACAGGCATGAAATATCATTATTCTATCTTTGAAGTTCCTCTTTAAAAAGGTATAAGAAGCTGAACTACTTTTTAAATAACCTTTTTATTTAACTTCATTTCACCAAAAAATGTGCAAAGCTAGTACAGAAGATTCCTATGCACCTCACACACAGCTTCCCCTATTGTTAACATCACAAATGACTATAATATGTTAGGCAGAAGTAATGAAACAATATTCATGCATATTCATAAGCCAAAGTCATACTTTATTCAGATTTCCTTAGTTTTTCCTAATGTTCTTTTCTGTCCCAAAATCTCACCCAG
The DNA here is from genome assembly GCF_009829155.1 of Mustela erminea. NCBI lineage: Eukaryota > Metazoa > Chordata > Mammalia > Carnivora > Mustelidae > Mustela > Mustela erminea. The sequence goes on from NC_045628.1 coordinate 82,677,629, forward strand.
GCTACTGCATTAATATTTAGTTATCATGTCTCTTGAGGCTCCTCTAGACTCTGACAGTTTCTCAGACATTCCTTGGTCTTGATGTCCTTGAAAGTTTAGGGGAGTATTGTTCAGGTATTTTGTAGAATGTCCCTCTAATGGGGTGTATCTGATGTTTTTCCTATAATTAGACTTGAGTCATGCGTTTTTGGTGAGGAAGGCCACAGAGGTGCTGTGTCCTTCCCATCACATCGTATTAAGAATGCATGCTATCAGTATGACTTATTAATATAGATAACCTTGATCAAGGTGCTGACCTTGGTCACCTGGCCGAGGTGGCATTTGTCAGGTTTCTTTTCACTTGTAAAAGTATTTTTCCCCCACTTCCATAGTGTACCCCTTTACTCTTTGGGAAAATGTCAGTCTCCAAAACCTACACTTGAGGAATGAGGGTAATATTTCTCCTACTTAAGTAAGGAGTATCTGCCTAAGTATTTGGATTCTACACAGAATATTTATCTACTTTGTCCCATTTATTTATTTAATCATTATTAATGTGAGAATGGACTCATGGGTATTTATATTTTTAGTTACAATGCAATAGTATGTTATTCATTTTGTTACTCAAACTGGAACCTAAGATTGTGACTCCAATTGCAATGCATGGGTCCACCTCTACCCCCCACCCTTAACATCAAGCAATTCTCAGACAATTCAACTCACTTCTGACACTAAGTACTGGAGATGGCATGAGGTCCCACAGATTAAAAGCTCACTCCTGCAAGTCTGCCCCCACTCCTTCAGGCACCAATCACAAGTCCAGTTTGTCACCAGTGCTTCTGACTGACTGGTTACAGATCTAAGTTCCCACCACCCCCTCCTTGGATTCAACTAATTGCTAGATGGTTCGCAGAACTCAGAGAAACCTTTTACGGGTGCCTGGGTGGCTCAGTGGGTTAAGCCGCTACCTTCAGCTCAGGTCATGATCTCAGGGTCCTGGGATCGAGTCCCGCATCGGGCTCTCTGCTCAGCAGGGAGCCTGCTTCCTCCTCTCTCTCTGCCTGCCTCTCTGCCTACTTGTGATCTCTCTCTGTCAAATAAATAAATAAAATCTTTAAAAAAAAAAAAAAAGAAACCTTTTGCTTCCTACATTACCAGTTTATTATAAAAGGATGTAACTCAAGAACATCCAGATGAAAGAGATGCATCGGACAAGGTGTGAGGAAAGAATAGGGAGTGTCCACACTTTCTGGGAACTACTCTCCTGACATCTCCATGTGTTCACCAACGCAGAAGCTCTCCAAACCTTGCCCATTTGGCTTTTGGTGGAGGCTTCATTAGGCAAACATGTTTGATTTGATCACTGGTCATTGGTGATGGAATTTTCAGTCCCACCCCACACCCCCACCTTGGGAGTGGGACTGAAAATTCCCTTCTCATGCCGTGGTTGGCTCCACTGGCAACCAGCCACCAACTGTAGGTACCTTCCAAAAGCCACCTGATTAACATAGCAGAATGCATCTTTATCACTCTCATCACAGTCTATTTCAAGGGTTTTAGGATCTTTGTTCCAAAAATCAGGAAAAACTAAATATATGTTTCTTATAATATATCAGAATATCACAGAACCAAAGTATTGTATGTGTTTTATTTCATATCTACGGGTTTGTTTTTATTTACTGGACATAATCTATTTTTCTAACCTTAACCAATATGGACAAATTTTTAAAGACATTTTTAAAAATTTAGTCAGTATTCATTGTTTATTTATTTTTCCATAGTTAAACCTCTGGAACATATGAATGTTAGTATGTGAAAATTTTAAGTTCCACTATAGAAACTATGTCTTTATGTGCTGAAATCTACAACAATATTTAAACATTAATTTTTCCAAATATTTTAAATTTATGACTGCCTTTTATATCCTTTATAATTCATTCTTAGTTGTTCAGGAAGAGAAGTGTTTACCTATAGCTTAATTATGTGGGTAAAATTATAAAGGAAAATCTGATGATAAACTGACAAACATGTCTTCTTGATACAAACAAACTTTACCCCATGAAGAACAAAAGTTTTCTAACAGGTCTCTGTGTTAAATAATAAAACATTTGGTGGAGCTTAGGGGAAATGTTACCCTCAGACATTGTAGCGTTGCTTAAGGGAAGACCTATGTTCCTTACAAGAAAAGCAAAATTTTAAAAATTGAATTCAAATACACATGAATAAATCTGTTTAAAACCATGGAAGATAGGGCACTTGGGTGGCTCAGTGGGTTAAAGCCTCTACCTTCAGCTCAGGTCAGGGTCCCAGGGTCCTGGGATTGAGCCCCGCATCGGGCTCTCTGCTCAGCAGGGAGCCTGCTTCCTCCTCTCTCTCTGCCTGCCTCTCTGCCTACTTGTGATCTCTGTCTGTCAAAAAAATAAATAAAATCTTTTTTAAAAAAACAAACAAACAAACATGGAAGAGGTACTAAATCAAACATGGCTAAAGGAATTGAGACTCCAGAGAGGGCACTATAACAAGACAAGCCCAGTGATGTTCTGTGCATTTTTATTCTGGAGGCATTTGTCTACTCTAGGTAAAGGGACAGATGTGAAATGCAGAATTTTCCCTGTCACAGGACTGTTGCTAAGTGTGGAGGAACCAGCAGAGTTTTAGGTGGTCCAATGAAGCTGGTCCAATGAAGCAGATTTGTCCAGAGACAAATCTGGAGACCTGAGGAGTCAATATGACAGTGAGAAAGAGGATCAAGAATGAGTCTGCCACAATGTTCCCCATCTCAGTTCTGTGAGGAATTCTGATGCATCAAAGTTAAATGCTAAGCAAAGAACTTCTGAGAGGCAGAACAGAGATCTCAGTAATGCAGATCTAAGAACAATAGCAGAGGATTCAGCTGGAGAAAGGAAGTGTGTTTTGTAAATTCACCAATCTCTGAATAGGAAGTCCTTAAAAGGACTGCCCAGGACAGAGATCAAGTCAGAAGTAGGAGAAAGCTTATAAATCTTCAGACCAGTTGAGAGTCAGTTTAATCTCTAATTGAGTTAAGTAAAAATGATCATCGCCTACCAAACTACCTTTGAGAGAAAAGAATGAAAGTTCTCTGAAGAAAAAAAAAAAAAAAATCATCAGGAGCCTGAAAGTTTAAAACATACTATTTCATGTTCAATAAGGAAACTGCTAGAAAATCTAAGAAAGGGAGCCCTGTGACTATATATAAGACAAAACATAAGCAAAAGAAATAGACCTAGTGACTCAGATGTTGGAGCTGGAGACACAGACTTTCAAAATATTTCTGAAATGAAAAAGGAGTCAGATGGAAAAGCACATTAAAGGCTGTAAAATTTTAATAGAATATTGGTATCTATAGTAAGAATTGGGTAGAAATCCTAAAAATGAAAAACATAACTGAAATTAATAGGTTAATTGTTTCATATAACTAGAGAAGAGAGAATTCTGTGAAGCAGATTTATAGAAAATATCCAAACTGAATCAGAGAGGAAAAGGAAAAACTATTGGGTAAGATACAATGAAGTGTTCTAATATATGTGTAACTGCAGTTCCAGAAGAGAACAAAGGTGATAAGATTTTAAAAAAAAAAAAAATTGTAAAGATAAATACTAAGAATGTTCCCAAGCAATTAATGACATCAACTTATAGATTCAATAAGTGGAGGAAATGTAAACAGAATAAATATAACATAGGCATATCTCAGCAAGGTACTGAAAACCAAAGACAGTAGAAAAACTTTTAAAGTAGCAAAAAGACACAATTTCTTTAAAGAAGCAAACAGAAAATTACAAGACTTTCTTTTCAGTATTTTAAAAACTACCAATATCTTTAAGTGTTGAAATAGAATAAATTCTAATCTAGAATACTATATCCAACCAAAAAATCTCTCGAAAGAAGCAAATAAAGACACTTTCAGAGAAATCAAAATGCAGAGACTATACCTACACCAAATGTTAAAATGAATTTTTTAGGAGGAAGAAAAATTGCCCTGGATGGAAACATGGAAATGTAGAAGCTAGTAAGGAGTAATTTAGAGAGCATATTGTGGGTAAATATAAGCATTTACCTTAAAAGACAATAAAAATCTTTAAAAAAAAAAAAAAAAAGACAATAATAAAGTAATAATATTTTTTGTTGTTTAAAAAAAAAAACAGAAGCTAAAATGCAAAATAATGCGAAAAGGTCAAAGGAAGGTAAAGGTATCAAATTCTATCAACTGGTAAAACATCAAAGATACATCATGTAATCTGTAGTCTGAGAAAAGTGATCTCAGAGAATAATGAAAGAAAATATAAAAACTTAGAGAGAAAGGGTATATTTAGAAACACTTACTTGATTCACACAAAGGAAAACAAGAAAGGAGCAAAAAGGAGTAACAACAAAAATACAGAGGGACCAAATAAGAAAATGAAAAGTAAAATGACACATATGAACCCAAATATATCAGCAATGGAATTAAATGTGCATGGACTAAATCTGACAATTAAAAGTTCAAGATTTTTTAGAACAGAAAAAACTTCTATATTTGCTTATTGAAGAATCATTGTAATAGAAACACAGCAGTTTGAAAGTAAAGGAGCAAGAAAAGGTGTACTGCATAACCATTAATTAAAGGGAAACTCATGTGCAGATATAATAACAAGCAAAGCAGATTTTAAAGAAAAAAGAATTAAGACAGCATAAATACAGATAAAGAAGGCTATTTTATTATGATAAATAGTACAATATAATTACATATATATATATCCATGCACCAATTAATATTTAAATGTATAAAATATGAATCATATAAATAAATTATAAGTAATGTAAATTAAATGAAATACAAAATAAGTATAGATAGATTGATATGGAAGGAAATAAGTTTCACACTTTTCACAAGTAGGTGACAGACAAAAAAGGCTAGACAACATTGATAAACTTAGTCTAATGTTGTATGTAGAACAATACAATGAACAATGATGAAATAAAACTTCTTTCAACAGCACACGTAAGTTAACCAAAATTGATCATACTCTGAGTCACAAAGCAATAATTTATAAATTTCACAAGACTGAAATAATTCAAAATATGTTCTCTCCTCACATTGTAGCTAAAGCAGAAGTCAATAATAAAATAATAAATATAACATCTCCATTATTTAGAGAATAAAGAAGAAACTTTCCAATGGCTTCTCTGTCAAGGTAGAATTCAAATTAGAAGTTAAATCGTGTTTTTCACTGAAGACATAATATCAAAACATGTTGGATACAGATAAAGCAGTGCCAAGAAGGAAATATATAGTTGTGAAGGAATATAGTACAAAAGAAGAAAGAAAATCAATACTTTAAGTTCCCATTTGAAGAACTTAGAGGGATGTTAAGTCATTTCCAAAGAAAGTAAAAGAAGTCACATGTGTCAGAGAAGAAATCAATCTAGTGAAAAACAAAAGTATGATAGAGAAAATCAACACAGCCAAAGAACGGTTTCATAAATGAATGATAAAATAGGGAAAGTTACCAGTTAACAAAAGAGGGAAAGAACAAAGAAACAACTACCAGCAATAAGAAAAAAAGACATCACTATATTTTCTATAAATATTTTAAAAATATAAGCATTTTAGAGAAAATGCACAAATTCCATCAAAGGCACAACTAATCAAATGGACTCAAGAAGAAGTTTTAAAAATCTGAATATTCCTAGAGAAATTGAATCAGTAATTAAAAGAAAAAAGGAAAAACAAGTGACTCCTCTAAAGATTAAAAAAAAAAAAAGTAACAATGTCAATCTTACACAAATTCTTTCAGAAAATAGGAAAGGAGAGAATACTTATAAATGTATTTTATGAGGCTAGTTTAATCTTGATATGAAACCCAGAGCAGATACACAAGAAGGAAAGAGAATTATAGACTAACACTCTCAGGAAAATAGAAGTGAAAAACTTAAAATGTTAGCAAAACAAATTTAGCATTACTAAGAAAAGAAAAATCCATTACAATAGTGGAGTTTATACCAAAAGAGCGAGAAACTGTTTACACACTGGGTAGTCAATGTAATTAACCATATTATCAGAGAACAAAAAGAAAATCAGCAGATAATCTTGGCATTGGCTAAATAACACATTTGATAAAATGTGTTTTATATATATTTATATATAAAATTGCTTTTGGCAAACTAGGATTAGGAAGAAATTTCTTTGATTTAATAGTAATGCAGCAACAACAACAACAAAAATCTTACATTAAATAGTGAATTTCAAATGGTGAGGAATTCCAAATGGTGAAGAAAGCTTTCTTCCTGAAAATAAGAACAGGGCAAGGATTTTATTTGCCCCCACTTATATTCATCATGTGACAGGGCAGATGGTGTAATAATGAAAATTGTAAAAAAGATTTAAAAGGAAAAATAAAAAGACATCATTATTCAGAGTTAAGATGGATGTATATATTGAAAATCCCTCAAAAAAAATCTATAAATAAAATATTAAAATTGATTAGGGAGGTTGGCAAAATCACAAGATAAAAGGTAAAAAAAATGGTATTTATATTTACTAGGAATGAACAATAGAAAATGAAATTTTAAAATATTGTTTAGTATAAAAATAATTATTTAGAATAATCTAATAAAAGACATGCAGGAACTGTGCTGAAATAAGAAAATGTTACTAAAAACACTTTTAAAAGACTTAAATATATTTGGAAAGATATACCACATTTATGAATTTTAAGCCTTATTATTGTGAGGATTCAATTCTCCCAAAATTGATATACAGAATTAATACAATTCCAATCTGTATCTCAGCAGATTTCGTGAAAATTTGCAAACTAATTATAAATTAGCTGAGGACACAAAAACAAAGGATAATCAAGGGAATTTTGAGAAAGAAAAGGAAAGCTGAAGGATGTACATGGTTAAAACCAAAGAATAAAAAGAGAGTACCAAGTGTTGACAAGGATTTAAGTAACAGGAACTCATCATATTTCATACTCTGTTTGGCAAGAGTGTACATTGTTAAGATCTCTTTGGAAAACTGATGGCTTCTACTGATGCCAGTACTGATCTACTGATGCCAGTCTGAATATAGGTATACAATATGACCCACAAATTTCAGTTCTACATTATGTTCTATATGATGAAGAATGGAGAGACATACAGAGACATACAGATATTCATTAAAAGGTACTTAAGAATTCATCCTGGCATTATGCAAAACAACCCCGACCTGGAATCTCAATACTGTGAATATTAGACCAGGCAAATAAACTGTGGCATGTTCATGAGATGAAATATACAGATATAAGCATGAACATATCATCACTACATGCAAAGCCATGTTTGGATTGCAAAACACAGTGTCAAAACAAAAAATATACATATAATTCCATTTCTACAAAATTATAAGACAGGTAAAATTAATGTATCATGTTATAAATCATGATAGTGGTTATTTTGGGAGTAGCAAGAAGGGTTTTCATTAGGGATATTTGTGATGCAAATAATGTCTGATCTATTTCTTGATCTGAGAATTGGCATGTAAAAATGTCCCTTTTCTAAAGCTTAATCAAGCTCTACACATCCTCCATAAAAATTTTGCTTAAAAAATTTCAAATGGGCAAGGAGATGAGAAACCCAGCTGAATGTGAAAGACTATTTTGAACTGAAATATAGTGAAAAGCAAAGACATCATATGTAAATGCAATTAGAATCACCTTCCTCCTTGACCAAGTCTGTCTCCATCCAGCTGTAATAAATGTTTCAGTAGCAGACGTTGACCATAGTAAGTACTTTTGCAGGCTCAAAGCCAAACCCAGATAAGCCTCAGTAGGACTTTGTCCAATTTCTTAATTTAAAAATGCAGTATTCATTTTAAAGGCTAATTTTAGCCATCCTGTTAAATCGTTGTTGCACCAGGCTGTCCTATTCACCTTCCCCGATGTTTACTAATCCTTGAAAATAATTGAAAGCAATTTTACAGAAGCATGAAATGAGTTTTCATGGATTTTCATCTATACAAAGTGGGCTTTGAAATTATGTTTGATCCTGAGTAGATTACCTACTTACATTTTTTCAACTTCTCCTATTTCATTATTGTAACTTTACTAAGTCTCATATGTTGTTCCCCAAAAGACTTTTAAGAAGTAATTGCTGAGCAAATAACATAAGCGAGATTATGCAATTCTCTATCATCTGTCAACTAAAAAGTATATCATGATGCTTATTCTGAAAAATTCTTTCCATTTTTGATGCATTATCTACCACATATCATTAATTCTTATAACACTTAAATTATTTTTGTCATATAAGTTGTATAAACATATTCTTTATGTCAATACATTTAATATGGAAATCTTATAAACATGCATATACATGCACACACATTTGTAACAATGTTCCCTTCCCCTGTTCCTAATCCCACTCCCCTCCCCATGGGTCTTTCTAGACAGTGACAGACTATACTATATTATTTCTGAAATGACTTACCTCTGAAAACCCAGTATCTTCCAATCCCAGAGCATCTTTGATTATACCATTTTCTATTTCTTACATAAAAAAGAAATCTCCTCTAAACAGGATGATTTTTCTATTTTCATTTCTTCCTAGTGGTAGTAGTAACAGGTAACATTTATATTGGTATATGTTACCTCCACTGTAAAAGTTCTTTCAGGGAGAGGAAAGTAGACACCTAGAGTCACAATTAAGTGGCAGATGTGAATATTGAACTCATGAAATTTGATTCCAAACTTCCAATTAACCCACATCTCCATTAGTGGGATTCTTACTCTGAACTTCCTACATAGTGATTCCTACATTTGACTGTAACAGAGAATGAGCAAAGAATTCAGGTGGTCATATGGCACCCTTGATTCACTTGGTACAATCATCTATCTCAAAGTTACAAAAAAGTACCAGCATATTTCCAACGTTTACCAAGTAGTTGATTACAATTTGGGAAAAGTTACCTAAAGAATTCATGAGTTGTATTTTATTATGATTAAGTAAGAAATTCAGCTGTGAGACCCCAGTATATATCTGGCCTACAGCCTCTTGATAATTATGGAAGATATTCCTAGTTATCACAACTATTCCCACTCTCTTCACCGCACTCCCCTTGACCAAATCTGGCAAATGGGGTTACCCAATACCCATGATGTTAGAGGCCCTGGTCATATGACTTAGTTTGGCTAAGGAAATGTGGACAGAGCAATATTTTTGAGCTGTTAAGGATCTTGTTGGGCTTTTTATGCTATGCTCAACCGTGAAGCCTCATGCTGTGATGTCAGCATCCTCATACTAAGGGGACATCAGGTGGGGCAGAGTTCCTCCCAATCACCAGTAACCCAGCTTGGTCCTAGGTGGTGAGCCAGAAATAGCCATTGTTATTTAACTCACTCTCAGTGTGGGGATCTTTCATAACTACAGAAATCCCTTGGTTGTCTTGATGGTTAATTAAAAAACAAACACACACCAACAAACTTGCTTTGTTGAATGTATAGGTTACATCTTTTTTTTTCTTAACATCCTAATTTTATTTTATTGTTTTCAGTGTTCTAAGATTCATGGGTTATGCACATCTTAACTTAAAACAATTCTGTTAGGTGCTACCCATAATCTTTCTTCCCCCATAATCTTCCTAAAGGTAAAGGCTAAAATGTAAATAGCACTTAACACATACTGAGCACTATTCAAGTTTTTCAACAATTCTATGAAGTAGGTAGTTTTACTATTCCCATTTTGCAGAAGAGCAAACATGCTCTTGGTCATACAGCTAACAAGGGGTAGAGGTGGGATTTGAAAAAGGGCAATCTGTGCACAGAAACGTGAAGAAGTTTGTGGGAAAATGTGTTTCAGGGAAGGTGAATGAGTTCTAAAGAGCACATGACTAGGAAGTGACTTTGGCAAGTCTTGACTGGATGAGCTGACCTCAGATTCCCTGAGGATTCCTGGAACTGCTATAAAAGGTCTAAACAGTGCCTCTTGAGGGCTACTTAAAGTGTTGGCAACCCTGCAGGACTCATAAGTACAGGAGAATTCAGTTACTTGTCTCTGTGTTTTTGTTTTTCTTCTGTTTACTTTTGCTAATTAATACTAACCCCATAAATACTAATATGATGCAAAGGGTATCTTTCAGGAGAGTTATACAACTCTCTCTAATTTGTTACCTGATTCTAGAAATACCTACCAAGCTGCAAAATGCTGGGTTACTAATATTTCCTTGATATGCAGCAGAAATCAAAAAAATTAAATTATTAGTTTCTTTCTTTATTTGCTTTTTCATCATAGTATAGAATTAAGCAGCTGGGAGGGATATTAGTCTTTCTTAGTAGGTAGTGTAACATCTATATCAATCTAGATTATTTTCTAGTCCTTAAAAATATATTTTGTATGTAACTGACATAAAGTCAACAATTTATTTGTTTTCTTTCTTTATGACCCCTAACATGAATTCCTACACCAAGGAGACCTTTCAGGTTTCTGTTTCCCACATTTGCTCACAAGTTATTTTTGCTGATGCATCCTGTCCTTTGTCATTTCATTTCTGTCTGCACAAATTCTCTGGTTCCTAATGTCCAGTGAAAGTTCTAGTTCTCCTTAAATTATTCTGTCTCTATTAGTTTAGCTCATGTGATCAATTGTGCCTCACTATTCTGGGAAAGAGTAGGGGCTGCATTATTTATTAAACAGCTTTTATGATTGCATTCCTTGGTTGGTTATCTTTTGATGTCTATCCCCTGTTAAAGTGTATGCTTCTTAAGGAAATGACTTGAGTTTATATGTGTGTGCGTGTGTGTGTGTTTGTGTGTGTAGCAAAGAATCTGGTGCAGGTGGAGTGCCTGGGTGGCTCAGTGGGTTAAAGTCTCAGCCTTCCATCAGGTCATGATCCCAAGGTCCTGGGATCAAGCCCCTCATTGGACTCTCTGCTCAGCAGGGAGCCTGCTTCCCCCTCTCTCTCTGTCTGCCTCTCTGCCTACTTGTGATCTCTCTCTGTCAAATAAATAAATAAAATCTTAAAAATACAAAACAAAACAAAAAAGGAATCTGGTGCAGGGCTATGAACGTAGTGTTAATAAATGTTTTTGAGGGCACCTGGGTGGCTCAGTGGGTTAAGCCTCTGCCTTCGGCTCAGGTCATGATCTCAGGGTCCTGGGATAGAGTCCCACATTGGGCTCTCTGCTCTGCAGGGAGTCTGCTTCCTCCTCTCTCTCTCTGCCTCCCTCTCTGCCTACTTGTGATCTCTGTCTGTCAAATAAATAAAATCTTAAAAATAATAGATTTATTAAAAAAAATTTAAAAAATAAATGTTTTTGGATTCATTGCCAGGGAGTCACCAACTCTACATGGTGGTATCTTACAATCAAAGTTGCTTCTAAGTGATCTTTGTATTCCACAATCTCCTATTAATATATGCTATACGTTACATTATTGATTCAAGCTAACACCTCACACAGATATAACCAGTGTTTGTTTTATGTCTTATCTTTTAGAATATAACAATCTTGGAATCCAGGCAATGCTTTCTCAGTTTTTTTGGTTGTTTGCTTGTTTTTTGTGTTTTGTTTTTACCAATATAGCAGAAGTACTTGGATGTTTCTTTCCAAGCACAAATCCCTTTCTAGCATCTGGACCACAAGCCTAAATTTTGATAATTAGTTCCTTTCTTTCTTTTCTTTTATAACTTTATAACCTATATTTGCATTTTGAAACATGTTCTGTATGTTACAATCTTCTGAAATTTGTTAACATTGTATTTATGTCCAATATGTAACCAGCTTTTTAAAAATGGTCCATGTGCATTTAAAAGAATACTTTTTTATTTGTACAATAGTTGGACACAGTGCCATTTCTATGTCTATTTGGCCAAGTTTGTTAATCACAATTTCTTTTGCAGGTTCTATCAATTACTAAGGGAGATGAGCTAAAAATCTGCACTATGATTATGATTGTGATTTTTTTCTTCGTTTCTTCTTGCACGTCTGTCTCTCTGTCTTGGAGGAAAACTCAATTTTGGAAACAAAACATGTACCGTACATTATGTACCACTTAGAGAAAGGGCAGAACAGTACCCTGTATTTAAAAAACATTAATATTCTAAAACAAAGCCACCACAGTGGATAAATAAATACTATAAATGATATCTTGTCAAGTCAGCTTAAATTTTGGCAGCAAACATGCAAAGCTTTCAGTTTTCAAAGGTTTTTTGATTTCAACATTGTGGACAAGAGATTTTACATCTGTATTTTCAGAGTGGGTTATAATGTGTGATATGAACAGTGTTCTCTTCCAGCACATGGGATGATTTATCATTATAAAGTGATGTTCATCTCTAGAAGTCTTTACACTTTAAGTTCTATTTATCTGATATTAATGTAGTTGATATCAATATATATTATTATAGTAGGAAATTAATATATCATATATGATATTCTATTACATCTATAAAACTTGTTCATATTTATGTGGTATATATTTCTCCATCTTTTTCTATATCCTTATAATTTAGGTATATTTTTGATGTGTATCCTATAAATATTTTAATTGAATTTTTAAAAACATACTCTGATATCATTTGTCTTAAAATACTTAGTTTCTTCACAGTTAATGTAATTATCATATTACATTTAATGAAATAATTGTTTAAATACACTGTCATATTTTCTGGTTTCTGTATTTCTCTCCAATTTTATGTCATTCTCTTCTTTTTTGAACATTTTTCCTAATTTCTTTTTGTACTTATGTGTTTTTCTCCCTGCCTATGGAAAAGTTACTTTCTTTCCTATCAGTTACTACCTTAAAAATTAAAATATACAGATATGACAAAATAGAAAACCAATTATTTTCATCTTCAACCAGATGATAATACAAGGACCTTAAAATAATGTACACTCATGCATCCCCAGCTTGTATCCTATGTTAGCCATCACTATTTTCACCTTTTCCAAAACACCTCAGGTCATGATGACGTGAGCATGCACATTAGGCAGACTAAAGGACAGCTCCTCCCAGCTTCTCTGCACTCTTCTCCAGCTGCTGGTACCAACGCACCCTCCTGGAATATCCTACAGGTAGAATCAGGGTCCACTTAGATTTAGTTCATCTTCTCCCTGAGCCCTAGATTTGGGAGAATCCTCCCTTTGGAGAGCCAGCTCCCTCTTTTGATGCATATTTTCATTACTCCAAGAGACCCTCACAACAAAATCTTGAATTCACCTATAAGAATAATTGCCCTCAGGTTAAGGCAGCTTCAGCACTCAGCTTGCTTTCTTGGGTCTCTGCTTTCACGTAGTTTTGGAACCTAATAACTCTTTCTTTCTTTGTATTTTTTTTTTTTTGAATACAGTTGACACACAATGTTACATTAGTTTCAGGTGTACAATATAATGGCTCTATAAGTTTATACTTTATGATACACTCACTGAAAATGCAGCTACCTTCTATGCTGTGTCTTTTATTCCCATGATTTATTTATTCCATAACTGGAAGCCTGGACCAGATAGCTTCTAATAAGTTCATCAGCTTCCCAGTATCTAAAAAATCTTTTAAATACCTGCATCTATATTATGAATATAATATCTCAATTAATGTCACAACCATATAGTTAAAGACAACATGAATTCAATTATTAATAAATGTGTATGAGCATTTTCCAGAGTGGGACAGATATGCTTAAATTTACTAACAATAGAATACCAATGTTTATGAAAATATTGGTGGTATTATATTGCTATTTCACAAACAAATTTCTTATTATGTTAGGGGAAAATGAATGCCGAGGTAAAGGTTAGTTACTATCTTTCTAGAGAATATACATATCTCTAGGACTTCACATCTACCATGATCAGTCAGTTAACTTTCACATAGCAATAACCCAAGACTTCCATCCTATGTGAAATCAGTCAACGAGCGTTCCTTTCACTTAGTATTCACAGGTCCTCCATCCCTCACCAAAAATCTGCAGGGCATACTAGGCACCTTGTTAACCTCTTCTGTGGCTCAAGCTACTTCAGAGAGTTCTGCACTCTCAGGGTCTCAGTCTCTCTTGAAACAGTGATTCCTGTAAACTCAGGTCTCAGAAGACACAAAGCCACCTCACAGCAGAGATGTGACCAGACCACAGTAGTTTCCCAAAGGTTTACTGAAAATCTGGGAATAATACAAGAATTGCACAATTCAGAGCACAATTAAAACTGGATGTCAAGGGACGCCTGGGTGGCTCAGTTGGTTAAGCAGCTGCTTTCCGCTCAGGTCATGATCCCAGCATTCTGGGATCGAGTCCCGCATCAGGCTCCTTGCTCGGCCGGGAGCCTGCTTCTCCCTCTGCCTCTGCCTGTCTGTGCTCGCTTTCTCACTCTTCCTCTTCCTCTCTCTGACAAATAAATAAATAAAATCTTAAAAAAAAAAAAACAAAACTGGATGTCAAGATGGCCCTTAGTAAAACCCTATGAAAAGACTATTTGTCTGGGGATTCCCCAACCGACAACTCCTTTTTTGAGCTCTTCTGAGGGTATAGCCTCTCTCTCATCTTATTTCTCCCCAAGGTCTTATAGCCCCAGCTTCCTCTGCCTTTTCCTGGCTTCACCATACAAAGATGTAACATAAATTATGTAACATTGTAATAATTGCTCTAGAACCACTGCTCTACTGACCTTGAACAATAGTATACAAAACAGTACAACCATAATTAATTTCAGCCTCTCTATTCAAGTATAGACTCGGTACCTTAATTTTACATAGAAAAGAGCTCTTTATAGCACCTCATCTAATTAAAGATATATCTTTACCAAAAGATGAGTTATTAGTACCCCACAAAGCAGAAAATATCCACTCTATTGTCAGTGCTGCCCATCCAGTGTGACCAGGAGATTAGAGAAGCATTTCTACCAGAGCTGATCCTTCCTGCTTTAGCTCATCTCCTCTGCACCAGCCCTCATTATTTCTCTTGGTTTATATTTTGTCATAGCATTTATGACCATCTAATTTTTGAATTATTTTTCAAAGGTCTTTACCCAATAGATTATAAATGCTACTATAACAGGGTGACTTATGTATCCCTCCCCAAATTCACATGTTGAATCCTATCCCCCAGTACCTCAGAATGTGACCTATTTGGAAAGAGGACCTTTATAGAGGTAATCAAGTTGAAATGAGATCATTAGGGTGGGGCGATAATCCAATATGATGGGCGTCCTCATAAAAAGGAAATTTGGACATGGACACATAAAAGAGGGAAGATAATGTGAAAACATGGGAGAAAGATGGTCATCAAAAGCCAAGGAGACATGTTTGGAACAGATTTTTCCCTCCAACAACTCGATCTCAGATTTCTAGTCTCCAGAACTGTAAAAAAATACACTTATGTTGTTTAAGCCACCCCTTCTGTGGTACTTGATTATGGTGGATCTAGAAAACCAATACGCAGCTTTTTTGTTTTATTTCTATATCCCCATAATAGAAAAAAATTAATGAACAAAAATAAAAGAAACAAGTAAAAAGAAAATAACAAAGGGGCATAAATTGATGAAATGTATAGAAAAAATGTTATAAAATATCAATAAGTATTTGTTATAACAGCTACAAAAAATCAAATGTATGGCATGATTTTTGAAGAATAAAATAGAGAATGAAAATGGGACCCGTCCTGCAGGATTTGACAATGACAGTATGCTGTGAACTGCAGAACATCACAAGAGAAAGTGCCTGGTGTCTAAGGTCTGCAAACAAGCTGTCCCATACAACTAGTTAAAGTGTCTTCATTGTTGACCGCTCTGCTATCCCCATTCTCAAAATAAGAATGCTTCATATATACTCAATAACATAGGGAAGTAACTCGAAAGACTAAATGCAAACCTTACAGTATAAACATTTGCATAAAAAACCAAATGAAAAGACACCCCTAAAAGCTATTTTCTTGTATGGTAAATTTGTGTGTTATTATCCCCAAATTTCTACAATGTTCATGAGTTTATCTTAACATAAGAAAAAATTCATTATATTTATTTTAAGGTAATAACATAAAAATATTGTAAGAGATTTTGCAAAATCAGAATGCAGAAATAGATTTGAAGTATGCTTTTTACAAAACATTAATGTGAGGTCATGTGGTAGATAAATGACTTATTTGAACTGAGATATTTGTACATCAACAAACCATTATCATTAGAACAAATACAAAGTCTTAAAAAGTCTAAATGAAGTATTGGATACAGACATAGCCTTGTACTGAACATTTGACTTACCCGAAATCATTGAAAAGCAGCAACTCGGTATTGAGGAAAAGTTGATATATTTTTCATTTAAGAACATTTATAATTTCCAAAGGAAATTTTTCCATTTCTGTTAAAAAAAAAAAAAGTATGATTTAACCTACTCCATGGAAACTAGTTTCTCTTTAATATCATCTATTGAGTTGAGAAGATAAACAAGAAATACTCTGAATTGGCCCCCTCCAAGAGCCCATTGTCTAAATGTTCAGTGGTGGAGGAAGAAATCACACAGAACCATAATTTGTTTCCAAATACCTAAAGAATGCCTAGTGGTCTTCCGCTTCATTCAATTATAAACTGTTTGGTTTCCCTATTTCATGAATAAAATATCAGTACTGAAGGGCAAACGTGTGATGGGTAAGTCTACATAAGTAAGTAAATTTAATAAGACTAAGGACACACTGAATATATGAAATTTAGTAGGCAAGGAAGAATTTGATGACCTCACATTAAAACACCTTCTAAGTGGGAATAACATGTTCTTCCAAACATTAGGAAATGCTTTCTAAATAAAATGTTGTCACCACTCTCTATTTGCCTGAAGAAACTGAAGTTATAAGATCATATGAGACTAACTAAAATGAAAAGTTTATAATCTCAAGAATTAAACCTATGAAGCAAACCAAAGTATAAAATAAATTGTCTTCCATTTTCACATTTGCAGGTATTTAAGAGCCTGAATAATTCAGATAATAACATAACACATTTTATAAATTGAATTTTGTTACTTTTGTGTTGACTCATCAGTCACCATGACATGTCCTCTCACTCCCATTACATACACACCCTGCACTCCTTCCCTGCTTTATACTTTTCCAAAGCAAAAATCACAGATATATATTTGGGTATTTAAATGTTATCTTCCTCTGCTAGAATATGACTTCTATGAAAACAAAGACTGGAATAGAAGTATGTATCATTCTTAGAAAAAGTTTCTCAATTAAAGGTATCCCCTGGGGCGTGGTATGTTTAGAGACTATAAATGAATCCAGTCAAGTTGAGGAATTTTACAACTAATAAGAATTATTTTGGAATCCATACATTTGATAAGTACCATCTTAAAAGCAAAGATTTCAATTTGAAAGAGAATCCTTACATTTTATTGGAAATTTTTATATTTCAATATTTTAAATTTTGTATCATTCTAATAGAATAAAATAATCCCAGATGATGTGGTTAAATATGTTGCTTTTTAATATTACCCAAAATTAAGTTTTGAAATTGGAATATAGTCAGAAATGTCTGTGTCTCTAGTAAGACATTTCTGAGAGAACACCTCCTAAGTCTATGATTCAGGAACCTACCTGCAGATCCCCAGGCAAGAGCCTATCAAGAACCTCTTATGAATTTTTGAAAGCTTCCCAATCCTCCTTGGAAAACCTGACACCCACACCTCTGGCCTCAGTATGGCAAAAGATTCTTTTCTTTCCCTGGAAGCAGCCTTGGGCAGCTTCCTTTTATTTGCGTGATTCTTTTGAGAGACTTTCCTTCTTTAGTCGACTAATTAAATTAAAGGCCACAGTATCGTCCTGGAAGTATTTTCCTTCTAAAAACAGCATTTTGGCCTTTAAGAGTTCCAGAGAATGTCCTCCTCTACTACAAGGGCTTGGCACCTGACCTGCTCCAGCTACCACATGCATGGTATTTCTTTGAGTCTAAAATGGGAGAGGAAGACAGAAAGCCAGAATCTGCCAGTCTTGCCTCTCTCCCAACTCACTCATTTCCATTAAGTGCCTTAGGGACTCGGCTGCTAAATTCTGAACCCAGCAAACCTTGTTTGGACTATGAGTGGAAACAGTTGGAAAGTTTGAAGTGGTAGGTGGAACTGAGTGTAGTTAGGGATGATGGGGGCAGTCTTCGGAGATTTCCACAACTAAGTGCTTCAGATCCTGCTAGAAATAACACATGAACAGCCATGCAAAGGTCACAGGTCCTCTCCCAGCTGAAAGACCTTAAAACCTAGCAAACTCAATGTGCCGAGGAATTTATTTATGATATTTATTGTATTGGTAGAAACATGGGATAGGGCAGTAGTAGCCTGGGAAGTTGTCCCCTGGGAATGATGCAATCACAGCACATGAATATCCAGCTGATAAGGTAACCTGCAGTGTTCTCTCCAAAACAAAGGGCTTTGAGATTACTAAAGCCCATCTCTCCTGATCATGAGTACTTAATATAATGTGGAAACCCCCAAATAATGCATGAGAATTCTTTGCCTTTTCTTGACTGAGACCACTATTTTAATGTCATAATAGATATGAACCTTTCGGACAGTTAAGTAAGAACTTTCTCATAAGGAATGACATTGCTGGCCATCCTTTCGGAGATGGCAAACGGGTAATAGGACCCGACTGCAAAGAGCTCACAGAAGTTAGCAGCCAGAACACCCACAGGCAATCTTTGACTGTGGCCACTGTATTGCTGAACACCTCTCTTTTGCTCTACTTGACCCATTTGAAAACCAATGTGAAGATCATTTTTACCCTAGAAGAACTGAACATATACTTCTAAATCTTTGCCAATAAAAATAAGCAATGAAAGATTAAAACTAGCAATGACTCTATATACTTAACTCTATATTTCTCTTTCTTTCCTGATTCTCTACTGACCATCTACCACAACCCCACTGACACATCTTCCCTCTTTTCCATTTTCACTACCATTGTCCTGATTTGGGACCTCGCTGTTTATTTACTTAAAATCAATTCAATAGCTAAGTCTTTGGGCTTTTGGCCAATGTGCCTCCAGGTGCTTTCTCTTCTAATTCATGCTAAATACCACAGCGAGATTGATTTGCCTAAAGCATATCACTGACATAAAAACTCTCTGATAGACGCCTGTCATCTATCAAATTGAGTAGGATACCTTCGTTTTGTATTCAAGTCTTCAATATAGCTCTCCTTCTAGCCATAACTCAGTATATATCCACTATCCTTTGTTTTAGATTTCCATCTTAGCTCCAGTTTTGGGGAGACGCCTGTGCTTTTGGTCCAGCATAGTTTCAGTCACTGGGTTCTAGAAAACCACTGAGAGATTAGAAGCAACAAAATGATGGGGTCATATCAGGCTTTGTGTAAGCCTGTGAGTATAGCTTAGAGGATGACTGAGCAGCTTGAAAGCTACGGCACTTGTCAAGCATGAGAATTTGACCTTGACGGTAGAAGAAGGAACGGAGAGGAAAAAGATGAACCAAGAAAAATAACAATACAATAGAAATAACAATACTGACGAAGAGTAATGACTTAAAAATTAGCGAAACCGGCAACTTCCAAAATTCCCATTCTATGTGAGCTTTCTTTTAAGGTTTCAACAACAGTCTTTTGAGATAAAGCTCAGTGTAATAAGTCATATGTCTCTCAGTTTTAAATGGCATGTGTATTATTTCATTTTAAATACCACTCAAAATAACATGACTTCATTTATCCACTAATCTATCTCCAACATTTATCATCTTTTAACCAAAGGCCTATCAGATAATCTGATTTACTTCCTCAAAATATTTTAATACCTGAGTCAGTATAAGCCAAGTAATCAAATAGTTGATTTTCAGCTACCTATCACTCTAATCACTGTGTCTTCTAATTGTGGAGCACAGAGAAAAATGTATTTTCTGTTATTTAAAACAATATTGGGAACATACAATTCTTTTTCTTTGCATTTATTTTAAGAGACACAATCATTTACATGATTGAAGGTAAAGATATGCTATGTTATAGCAACACAATGGTTGACTATATAGTCAGTGCTCAACAAAAGTTTGTTGAACAATTAAGATATTCTCCAGAGTTTTAACGTTGAAGATATAAATAGTACTATTACAGAAAAACAGGTGCAATTGTTATGACTTCCACCTTGCAAAGGGTGAGGGATAAAGGAACTTCTAGCTTGTTTAGACCATTTTTAAAAAATTTATAAAAATAGTATTATGGAGGTGGTTTGTTGTTAAATTCCTTGAAGCTTTTATTTAGAAAAAAAATGTTGATATATGAAAGCTTACTTACTGAGCAATATAAGGGTTAGAAAAATGTTAGGCTGCAACTTGCTCCCTGAGTGAATATGGTTCTGATTATCTCTCAGGAATCAGAAAATGAAAAACACGAAAGGCCAGGAATTCTACAGTGAAAATTCTAAATATCTGATGAAATGTGTCTTACAAATTAAGTCCCAGACCCTCTTCAGAGCATTTAATACACTCTCAGGGGTGAAATGTGTTTGTTTTTAGCAAAATAGATTAGCTTACATCTTGTGATGGGAAAAGTCTATGTAATCCAGCCTATCCTGTAGCTTTCATTTCGAAGCATTTCTTTTGGGTTGTATCTTTTGGCCATAGCTGTGGATCTCAATTTTCTTCCCTGTCTGAGTGTTAAATCATTTTCTGTCTGCTGTCAAGCTGTCTTTTGGTTCCCAGGACACCTCCCCGTTTTGTGAGTTGCTCACTTACTTCCAAGGTCAGGTTGAATCCATCTTTCATTTTCTTTCTTCATCATACAGTTCAAAACCGAGCATTGTTTCATGTACCTGACTGCTGAGTATGTCCAGTTTTAACTTAGAAGATCAATTACTGGACTCTAAATAATTGGTATAAATTTTTATACAAAACCACACCAATGGACAAACCTAGGTCTTTCAGAGCTCAAAAAATGTGGAGTAGGGCATGAGCTCAGTAGGTAGGTTTTAAATGATAACTGTTTCTAGTAGTTAGATGATTCAGAAGACTGGTCAACTTGAACCACTATCATTGTCCAAATCACCTTCTGTGTCCCTTCTATGCTGTCAAAAACCTGGAGAGAGCTAACATTCCCAAGCTCCCAGCTGTCTCCATCAACCCCTCCAGATGGAACTCCCCCTTGCTAAGCCAGGGACCCCAAGCCTACTTTCATTCTTTCTCATGGCAAATGGTCCAACAGATGTTTCCTAGAGGGTTGTGGTGGCTGGAAGATTGATTTCCTGGCTTACTGGGGTGCTAACATAGTATCTTGAAAATTATGTCATGAGGATTATAACCCTTATGCTTTTCTAAAAGAAACTTTACACTTGTTTGGAAGAGGATACGTGTCTATATGGAATTACTTTGGCAATAGCCTTTATTCCTGCTTCCAAATCAAGGAGGGCAACTTCAAATACTAGAAGACAGGCTTCAACATGATTTGGTCTCCCAAAGTGCAAGATCTCCATCACAAAGCAATGTTATGCAGATCATCACAGATACTTATTATAATGAATTCCAGTAAGCAAACTATATTGTCTCCTGATGAAAAGTATGATAGTTTATCAAGACTATTTTGAATTCTAAGCCTGATCTTCAACCAGCTTGAATAGCTTCCACATGGGGATAATAATAGCTAACATTGATATAGCAATTCACTCTATACCAGGTGTCCTTAAAAACACTTTACATGTGTTAACTAATTTAATCTATTCCTAACAATCATCCTATGATACAGGTACTATTATGATTCTCATGTTAAAGGTGGTAAACTAATGCACAGAGAGGTGGTGATTTGCCCCAAATTTTAACACACAAGTGTTAGAATCAGGATTTAAAATCCATTAGTAACAATCTCAGATAAACTATTATACAATATCCCATTCCCATAAGCTTTCTACAACCCAACTTGAATATTGTAAATCATCAATGTAAATTTTTTAAAAAGTAATAGGATTGATTCAAACAGAACAATTATCATTTCTAATCCAAACACTCATAGCTTTGAACAATGAAGTTAAACTAATATTCATGACAGACCAACCTGCAAGGAAAACACTACAGAGTAAGAATATGGAGAGTACAAGATGAGAGCCAGCAAGGCCATTTGAGGGACTGTTGCTGCTGAGATGAGAGCTGTCAACAGCTTGGAATAATAGCATAATAGGAAAATTCATGATGTATTTAGAGATACAACCAGCACCTGGTGCTTCACCTCTGTTCCACCACTTACTGTGTTCCCTTGCAGAGGATGCTCCACTTTGTTATATCTTGGTGCCTTCATCTGCAAGATGGTGATAAGAGTAATAGCTAATTTATAGAATTGTAAGGATGAACTGAAAGAATACATGTAGAGCACTTAGAACAGTGACTAGTACATAGCAGTCACTCTATAATAGAATATCATTATTACTATTATTATAAAGTAACTATGGGCAAAAAGATAAAAACCTGCAGAATGTCTTCTGAATTCTAACTTCAGTGACTGAAAATAGTGGCATCATTTACTGAAGTAAGAATAGGAAAAGAAGAGTCATGAAGAAAGGAAAGATCAACTATATGATAGAAAAGATGTTTGACTGGTGGGATAAGATCCTGAATAAACAACAGAGAATGGGGTCACAAATAGAGGAGAAAATACTGGTTTTAAGATGGAAGAGATAAATGAGAAAATACTTGATGCAACAGTAATGATCTCTATACAAAAGAGGTTGGGCATAGTTCACATCAGAAGGCTTGTTTCCTGGATTAATATTACTGAATGGTATGCAACGAAAGGACAAGAATGCAAGAGAGTGAAGTGAGGAAGCATTCAGTTATGCACTGTGCTGAGTCAAGAAGGAAGGGAATGAGGTTATCTACGTATATAATAATACATTGATAGAGTAGGGATAATTGAAAAATAAAGAAACTGGAGGCCTCCAAAAGACAATGAGCAAGTAGAGTGAACATTAGAATATGAGACAGAAGGAAAGGAAATAGTCATAGAAGAATTTAAGTTTTGTGACATAAAGGTCTGTAATTTTAGGGGATTGAAAGAAAGCAAACGTAAAGGTCAAGAGTCCTGATGATGCCCAAGAACCTAGAAATTGACCTGTTGGTTATTTTGGCCATAGGAATATTGAAATTGGCCAGCTTAATGGTACAACATGGGCTATAGAAGATTAATGTGGCCTAGGTGCTAATGTCTTCAATAACTGTGGCAGAATGACTAAATGTGGATCATTTCATGATAAGAAGGATGAAACACTGGAAAAGTTTGGTAGTATTAACTTAGAGAGAATGCAGATTTGCATAAAGACACAAGAACAATTCTTTTCGAAGTAGCATTGAGGAGCTCAAGGAATGCAATTCTCTCTCCTGGTCTTTGAGTAGATCAGGAAACCTTCACTTCAAGGACAGTATAAAAGAAAAAAATTTCAGGGTAGAGCCTGAATTTCTTTAAGGGATGGAGAGAAAATTCTGAGAATGTTTAAAGGCATAGGGTAGGAATTTTTTATGAAATAGAGAGCATAGGTGAAAGATGAGATATTAGGAAGACTGGAGAAAGGAGGTGGGAGGAACCCAAGAGCAGTGCAAGCAAAATCAAACAAACAAACAAAAACAAAGGGCAGTTTGAGGGGAAAAAAATGTAGTAGGATATTGAGGAGTAGAGGGAATACCATAGAGAAAGATCAGAGCATGTATGTCATGTCCAAAAGCTTCCAGTGGTTCACTCCAGTCTCAACATGGAAAAAAAGGCCAGAGCAGGAGGAGAAAATAGTATGATCCAGGGATCATTAGTTAATCTGAATATATAGATTGTTTGCAGCTGCACTAATAAAGAGAAGACCTGGGACAGATTACAGGTTAGTCTCACCTATGGTTCCATTATAGTAACTGTTCATCACATACTAAGGACGGACTGAGGCTCATTTATCAAAGTGATCAAATACACTGTGTTTATTATTAAGGATAAATTAATTCTTCAGTTCAGTTCTAACATCTGGTATCCACATTCTAGTGTAGTGTCAAGAAGTCTTGCAACACTGGAGTAGGACTAATGGTCAATAAATTTAGATCATTGAGCTTAGAGTCTGCATCTGAGCAAGTCAACTAAGATACTAGAGATAATGGAAACTGGTAATAAAATCTTGATGGAAACAGGACAAGAAATGTATCATTTTGCCATTTCAAATAGCTTGCGTGGACACTGTTTATTTTTTTCCTAATTTTCCATTTGCCATGGTCTAATGTATAATAATGTATATAATAATGTATAATAAGTTAAGCTGTTATTAATCACTGTTTAAATTGGAAAGTATACTTTAGCTTTGCACCCTTTTAGACTGAAAAATATTATGTAGTTATTGTTTTTGATGATGTCTTAAATGTTGTTTCTAGTGTCATCTTTTTATGTTGGCAAAAATTAGCTAAACTGGCTCTTTCTTCCAGGAATGCTTCTTTTCACTGGGCAAAGCACTTGTGGTATGTATGTAAAAGCTATTTGAATTAAGTATAAAGTTAAAATTTCATACCTCAAATTTCAGTCTAGTCATATTCAAATATATTTATAATTATTTCCTGTATAATTCAAAAGTAGAGCTATTATCCCTTAATGAGGATCTTTTCAATGGAGTATTCATCACATCATGAGATTTGAGAATGACAAAGGACTATGCCTAGAATTAGGGCTTAAATGGAACAAGTTCTTACAGGAATAAAATGCAGTATGTTGGGGATAATGAACAGACAAGAAAGGGACCAGAGAATTTATAGTTGGCTGCCATGATCAGTAAAGGGAGCTGGGAACATTTTTATTTTGCTTTTACCACTATGTCCCTGACAGCAGTATTTGATGCTTTGGATTTGTAGACATGATCTCAATTTTAAACTATTCTAGAACCCATTTTGCTGATCATATACCTACAGGGCTAAACATTCTTCAGGTTTACCTAGTAATAGTAGAATTTATCTTCAAATTATTGTGGGAGTGTGGTTTATTTTTTCCAGTCTATGCCACTGTGTGGTATATTATGGGTCACAAGGGCTGAATCAAAGTGAATTGTATTTTTTTCTTCAATTTCTTATGACTGTTATTACCTTTCTTTATTCTTTGAAAGGAGAGAGTATAAACAGAAATTACCCACTACACACAACACAGTGACCATATAAAATCTTTTAAATTTTAAAATTTAAATATCATATTAAATATCATAACCATGAGGTGTTTCTCAAAAAATACCCCATTACCTTTAAACTTTTGACTGATAGGATACATAGTAAATGTCTACAATGAAAATTTTCCACAGGAGTCTGGAGGAATGGGAGGGGAGTGAAAGGTTTTTATTGCTGTTGTTGTTTTTTAATTTGAAAATAGGATAAATAGGAAAGTTTCATATTGAGAATTGAGCTAAACTGTTTTACATAAGGGATGAAAATGGCTATAAAAATTGTTGCACTGGACTCTAAGGCACACTTTGAAATATGGATACAATAAAGAAAGTTTATCTCTCTACTTAAAGGGGATTGAAATACACAAATGAAAGACTTTGTCGGTTATGATTAACTTTTTCCACAAAGGTTGAGTCATTTGTACTAAAACCTTCATTCTGATTTTCTCTCAGTTGGCTGTTCCATGTCTCAGCTTTCCCTGTCAACACACTTCTGCCTTCCCGATTTCCTCTTTACCAGGCACTTCCTCTTGGCTTAACAAACACATCTATAACTGGCCATTTGTCTTAGAGAGTCATTCTATTTTCTCAGTCCCCCGTATTCCCATTCTAGTATTCACAAAAATCAATTCACACTTATCTCATCATCTTCCAGGTTCTTAAGAGAATGCACATCCCAACAATAGGAAAAATAAATTTTTGCACATTTTGTGCATTAGATAGGCATAGTTTGGATTTAAATACACTTAAAATGTGTGTAAGATTGCAGCCACCCCAGTTGTCATACCTTCTCACTACTTGTATGTTTTTGTACCCCCCTGGCTCTCCACCACCCATACTATATTATGGTCTTGGAGATATACCTTGGAGATATACATACTAAGGTCTTGGAGATATACCTTCCCAGGACAAATAAGCTCAGAACTCTCATCTCCCTCCAAGGCAAATGAACAAGTCCTCTGCCTACTACTCTGCATCCAGTGACCTCAAAAAGGCCATTAGGACAAAATCCAGTAGGGCCCTGATTTTTCTTTGTCAGTCAGTTTCTGTAATGGTCTTTACTTCCTGGCTTCTCACTCAGACCACCACTCATTCACTTCCCAAAGCATTCTACTTAGGGATCTGTACGATTTGCCTATAATACCTATTTCCCCTTTTCATTAATGTCATCCCCTAACCTTTGAGTCATTTCTTTCCTTAATTAACAATTTTGGAAAATGGTTCATAGCCCTATCCTCTGCTCTAAATCTTGCTATCACCCTGAGTGGGTTTGTGACATCCCCTTCAAAGCTCATCCTGCATTTCCCTCATGAAGAGCAAAGTCATCTCTTCTTTGCTATATTAGCTATTTCCACTAAAAGCTTTCCTTAGAGTACAGATTCACCCTGAATAGGATAAAGTAGTGCGACAGTGAAGTTGAAAGCTTAGGTTCATCGTGAGACCTGACTTTGAATACTGACTCTACATAAGTTGTTGTCTTAATTTGGACAATATATTTAATCTTTCTGAACCTCATTTTTCCCAACTCTAACTTGGAGAGGATATTACTTACCAAAAATGATGAATGATTGAATGACATAATACATAAACCTTCTTGACAGGTCATTCTCTCATTGTTTCAATAAGTGAAAATTTGAGTACTTGGCACACACTGCACTAGAAAGATAAAAACAACAGCCAGCAAATACTAGACAGACTTTCCTCATAAAAAAGTTACAGTGTACTGAATAATGTATTCATTTTTAATCAAATAATCACTTTAATTAATGAAAGTACAGTTAAAAAGTATCGTAAGGCCTCTAAAGAAAAGGAAAGGTGTGCTCCATAGAGAGATGGCAGAGGAAGCTGACTTAGACAGGTTATCCATAAGGCTTTCCTAAAGAGGAGGTATTTGAGCCAAGACTTGAAGATGTAATAAGCATTAACTAGATAAAGAGCTTTTTTGGTTTGTTTTGTGACATAAGAAGGAGAGAACTTTTCAGGTAGAGAAAATAGCATGTGCAAAGACCTTATGTAGGAAAGGATCATGTTGGCTTAGGAGGATTGAAAACATGCCAGCGTAACTCAGATAGTGAGGGAAAGAGCAGACTTAGATGGGGCAAGAGAAGTGAGCAGAAATCAGAACATTAAGAGATTTCCATGTTATATTCGGGATTTTTGCTACTTTTCTAAGACCAATGAGAAGCCGCCAAAAGGATTTAAACAAAGACATGACATGATCACAAATTTTATTTTTACCAACTTCTTTCATAGAGTAATCAAATGAATTTATCTACCTTAACAATGAATAATCCTATACCAAAATTACAATAACAGTTTACAATTGCGTGCAAAAGGATAAAATATTTAGGAATAAATTTTTTTTTGAAAGCTATAGCCCTTTATTTTTTTTTATTTTTATTTTTATTTTTTATTTATTATAAGCATGTATTTTTATCCCCAGCGGTACAGGTCTGTGAATCACCAGGTTTACACACTTCACAGAACTCACCAAAACACATACCCTCCCCAATGTCCATAATCCCACCCCCTTCTCCCAAACCCCCTCCTCCCAGCAACCCTCAGTTTGTTTTGTGAGATTAAGAGTCACTTATGGTTTGTCTCCCTCCCAATCCCATCTTGTTTCATTTATTCTTCTCCTACCCACTTAAGCCCCCATGTTGCATCACCACTTCCTCATATCAGGGAGATCATATGATAGTTGTTTTTCTCTGCTTGACTTATTTCGCTAAGCATGATACACTCTAGTTCCATCCATGTTGTCACAAATGGCAAGATTTCATTTCTTTTGATGGCTGCATAGTATT
The DNA here is from genome assembly GCF_009829155.1 of Mustela erminea. Classification (NCBI taxonomy): domain Eukaryota; kingdom Metazoa; phylum Chordata; class Mammalia; order Carnivora; family Mustelidae; genus Mustela; species Mustela erminea. Next base: position 82,705,521 of record NC_045628.1, read on the forward strand.
CCATTGTGTATATATACCACATCTTCTTGATCCATTCATCTGTTGATGGACATCTAGGTTCTTTCCATAGTTTGGCTATTGTGGACATTGCTGCTATAAACATTCGGGTGCACGTGCCCCTTTGGATCACTACGTTTGTATCTTTAGGGTAAATACCCAATAGTGCAATTGCTGGGTCATAAGGCAGTTCTATTTTCAACATTTTGAGGAACCTCCATGCTGTTTTCCAGAGTGGCTGCACCAGCTTGCATTCCCACCAACAGTGTAGGAGGGTTCCCCTTTCTCCGCATCCTCGCCAGCATCTGTCATTTCCTGACTTGTTGATTTTAGCCATTCTGACTGGTGTGAGGTGATATCTCATTGTGGTTTTGATTTGTATTTCCCTGATGCCGAGTGATATGGAGCACTTTTTCATGTGTCTGTTGGCCATCTGGATGTCTTCTTTGCAGAAATGTCTGTTCATGTCCTCTGCCCATTTCTTGATTGGATTATTTGTTCTTTGGGTGTTGAGTTTGCTAAGTTCTTTATAGATTCTGGACACTAGTCCTTTATCTGATATGTCATTTGCAATTATCTTCTCCCATTCTGTCAGTGGTCTTTTGATTTTGTTAACTGTTTCCTTTGCTGTGCAAAAGCTTTTGATCTTGATGAAATCCCAATAGATCATTTTTGCCCTTGCTTCCCTTGCCTTTGGTGATGTCCCTAGGAAGATGTTGCTGCGGCTGAGGTCGAAGAGGTTGCTGCCTGTGTTCTCCTCAAGGATTTTGATGGATTCCTTTCGCACATTGAGGTCCTTCATCCATTTTGAGTCTATTTTTTGTGTGTGGTGTAAGGAAATGGTCCAATTTCATTTTTCTGCATGTGGCTGTCCAATTTTCCCAGCACCATTTATTGAAGAGGCTGTCTTTTTTCCATTGGACATTCTTTCCTGCTTTGTCGAAGATTAGTTGACTGTAGAGTTGAGGGTCTATTTCTGGGCTCTCTATTCTGTTCCATTGATCTATGTGTCTGTTTTTGTGCCAGTACCATGCTGTCTTGATGATGACAGCTTTGTAATAGAGCTTGAAGTCCGGAATTGTGATGCCACCAACTTTGGCTTTCTTTTTCAATATCCCTTTGGCTATTCGAGGTCTTTTCTGGTTCCATATAAATTTTAGAATTATTTGTTCCATTTCTTTGAAAAAGATGGATGGTACTTTGATAGGAATTGCATTAAATGTGTAGATTGCTTTAGGTAGCATAGACATTTTCACAATATTTATTCTTCCAATCCAGGAGCATGGAACATTTTTCCATTTCTTTGTGTCTTCCTCCATTTCTTTCATGAGTACTTTATAGTTTTCTGAGTACAGATTCTGTGCCTCTTTGGTTAGGTTTATTCCTAGGTATCTTATGGTTTTGGGTGCAATTGTAAATGGGATTAACTCCTTAATTTCTCTTTCTTCTGTCTTGCTGTTGGTGTAGAGAAATGCAACTGATTTCTGTGCATTGATTTTATATCCTGACCCTTTACTGAATTCCTGTATAAGTTCTAGCAGTTTTGGAGTGGAGTCTTTTGGGTTTTCCACATATAGCATCATATCATCTGCAAAGAGTGATAATTTGACTTCTTCTTTGCCGATTTGGATGCCTTTAATTTCCTTTTGTTGTCTGATTGCTGAGGCTAGGAACTCTAGTACTATGTTGAATAGCAGTGGTGATAATGGACATCCCTGCCGTGTTCCTGACCTTAGCGGAAAAGCTTTCAGTTTTTCTCCATTGAGAATGATATTGGCGGTGGGTTTTTCATAGATGGCTTTGATGATATTGAGGTATGTGCCCTCTATCCCTACACATTGAAGAGTTTTGATCAGGAAGGGATGCTGTACTTTGTCAAATGCTTTTTCAGCATCTATTGAGAGTATCATATGGTTCCTGTTCTTTCTTTTATTGATGTGTTGTATCACATCGACTGATTTGCGGATGTTGAACCAACCTTGCAGCCCTGGAATAAATCCCACTTGGTCGTGGTGAATCATCCTTTTAATGTACTGTTGAATCCTATTGGCTAGTATTTTGTTGAGTATTTTCGCATCTGTGTTCATCAAGGATATTGGTCTATAGCTCTCTTTTTTGATGGGATCCTTGTCTGGTTTTGGGATCAAGGTGATGCTGGCCTCATAAAATGAGTTTGGAAGTTTTCCTTCCATTTCTATTTTTTGGAACAGTTTCAGGAGAATAAGAATTAGTTCTTCTTTAAATTTTTAGTAGAATTCCCCCGGGAAGCCTTCTGGCCCTGGGCTTTTGTTTGTTTGGAGATTTTTAATGACTGTTTCAATCTCCTTACTGGTTATGGATCTGTTCAGGCTTTCTATTTCTTCATGGTTCAGTTGTGGTAGTTTATATGTTTCTAGGAATGCATCCATTTCTTCCAGATTGTCAAATTTGTTGGCGTAGAGTTGCTCATAGTATGTTCTTATAATAGTTTGTATTTCTTTGGTGTTAGTTGTGATCTCTCCTCTTTCATTCATGATTTTATTTATTTGGGCCCTTTCTCTTATCTTTTTGATAAGACGGGCCAGGGGTTTATCAATTTTATTAATTCTTTCAAAGAACCAGCTCCTAGTTTTGTTGATTTGTTCTATTGTTTTTTTGGTTTCTATTTCATTGATTTCTGCTCTGATCTTTATGATTTCTCTTCTCCTGCTGGGCTTAGGGTTTCTTTCTTGTCCTTTCTCCAGCTCCTTTAGGTGTAGGGTTAGGTTGTGTACCTGAGACCTTTCTTGTTTCTTGAGAAAGGCTTGTACCGCTATATATTTTCCTCTCAGGACTGCCTTTGTTGTGTCCCACAGATTTTGAACCATTGTATTTTCATTATCATTTGTTTCCATGATTTTTTTCAATTCTTCTTTAATTTCCCGGTTGACCCATTCATTCCTTAGAAGGATGCTGTTTAGTCTCCATGTATTTGGGTTCTTTTCAAACTTCCTTTTGTGGTTGAGTTCTAGCTTCAGAGCATTGTGGTCTGAAAATATGCAGGGAATGATCCCAATCTTTTGATACCGGTTGAGTCCTGATTTAGGACCGAGGATGTGATCTATTCTGGAGAATGTTCCATGTGTACTAGAGAAGAATGTGTATTCTGTTGTTTTGGGATGAAATGTTCTGAATATATCTGTGATGTCCATCTGGTCCAGTGTGTCGTTTAAGACCTGTATTTCCTTGCTCATCTTTTGTTTGGATGATCTGTCCATTTCGGTGAGGGGAGTGTTAAAGTCCCCTACTATTATTGTATTATTGTTTATGTGTTTCTTTGATTTTGTTATTAATTGGTTTATATAGTTGGCTGCTCCCACTTGGGGGCATAGATATTTAAAATTGTTAAATCTTCTTGTTGGACAGACCCTTTGAGTATGATATAGTGTCCTTCCTCATCTCTTATTATAGTCTTTGGCTTAAAATCTAACTGATCTGATATAAGGATTGCCACTCCTGCTTTCTTCTGATGTCCATTAGCATGGTAAATTCTTTTCCACCCCCTCACTTTAAATCTGGAGGTGTCTTCGGGCTTAAAATGAGTTTCTTGGAGGCAACATATAGATGGGTTTTGTTTTTTTATCCATTCTGATACCCTGTGTCTTTTGACAGGGGCATTTAGCCCATTAACATTCAGGGTAACTATTGAGAGATATGAATGTAGTGCCATTGTATTGCCTGTAAGGTGACTGTTACTGTATATGGTCTCTGTTCCTTTCTGATCTACCACTTGTAGGCTCTCTCTTTGCTTAGAGGACCCCTTTCAATATTTCCTGTAGAGTTGGTTTGGTGTTTGCAAATTCTTTCAGTTTTTGTTTGTCCTGGAAGCTTTTAATCTCTCCTTCTATTTTCAATGATAGCCTAGCTGGATATAGTATTCTTGGCTGCATGTTTTTCTCGTTTAGTGCTCTGAAAATATCATGCCAGCTCTTTCTGGCCTGCCAGGTCTCTGTGGATAAGTCAGCTGCCAATCTAATATTTTTACCATTGTATGTTACAGACTTCTTTTCCTGGGCTGCTTTCAGGATTTTCTTTTGTCACTGAGACTTGTAAATTTTACTATTAGGTGACGGGGTGTGGGCCTATTCTTATTGATTTTGAAGGGCGTTCTCTGAACCTCCTGGATTTTGATGCTCGTTCCCTTTGTCATATTGGGGAAATTCTCCCCAATAATTCTCTCCAGTATACCTTCTGCTCCCCTCTCTCTTTCTTGTTCTTCTGGAATCCCAATTATTCTAATGTTGTTTTGTCTTATGGTGTCACTTATCTCTCAAATTCTCCCCTCGTGGTCCAGTAGCTGTTTGTCCCTTTTTCTCAGCTTCTTTATTCTCTGTCATTTGGTCTTCTATATCACTAATTCTTTCTTCTGCCTCATTTATCCTAGGAGTGAGAGCCTCCATTTTTGATTGCACCTCATTAATAGCTTTTTTGATTTCAACTTGGTTAGATTTTCGTTCTTTTATTTCTCCAGAAAGGGCTTTTATATCTCCCGAGAGCGTTTCTCTAATATCTTCCATGCCTTTTTCGAGCCTGGCTAGAACCTTGAGAATTGTCATTCTGAACTCTAGATCTGACATATTACCAATGTCTGTATTGATTAGGTCCCTAGCCTTCGGTACGGCCTCTTGTTCTTTTTTTTGTGGTGAATTTTTTCGTCTTGTCATTTTGTCCAGATAAGAGTATATGAAGGAGCAAGTAAAATACTAAAAGGGTGGCAACAACCCCAGAAAAATATGCTTTAACCAAACCAGAAGAGATCCCAAATCGTGAGGGGGGAGAAAGGGGATAAAAAGAGGTTCAAAAAGGAAGAAAGAAAAAAAAAAGATAGAAAAAAAAAGAATTTTAAAAAAAGAAAACTAATAAAGAAGAATATAAAAAAGAAAAAATGTATATATTAGATAAACTAGTTAAAAAACGTTAAAAAAGAAAAAGGTAAAAGTTAAAAAAAAAATTTACCAGAATGCAAGAAAAAAAAACAAAAAATGAAAAAGAAAAAAATTAAATTAACTGCAAGACTAAAAAAAATCACAGGGAAAAAGCCATGAGTTCTGTGCTTTGCTTTCTCCTCCTCTGGAATTCTGCTGCTCTCCTTGGTTTGAAACCGTACTCCTTGGTAGGTGAACTTGGTCTCGGCTGGATTTCTTGTTGATCTTCTGGGGGAGGGGCCTGGTGTAGTGATTCTCAAGTGTCTTTGCCCCAGGCGGAATTGCACCGCCCTTACCAGGGGCCGGGGTGAGTAATCAGCTCAGGTTTGCTTTCAGGAGCTTTTGTTCCCTGAGTGCTTTCCGTAGCATTCCAGAGGACGGGAATACAAATGGCGGCCTCCTGGTCTCCGGCCCGGAGGAGCCGAGAGCCCAGGGCCCCACTCCTCAGTGCGCCCTTAGAGAACAGCGCCCAGTTACTCCCGTCTGCCTGACCTCCGGCCACGCTCCGAGCTCACCGAGCCTGCGACCGGTTCAAGGTAACACCGAGCTGTGAGCTTACTGTCGGCTCTGTCTCTGTAGTCATCTTTCCCGTTCCAATATCCGCAGGCTCTGCGACACTCAGACACCCCTGATCCTTCTGGGACCCTGTGGGACCTGAGGCCACGCTGACCCCACGTGGGCTTCGCCCTGGTTTAGCCTCTGGAGCGATGTCCCTCAGTGGAACAGACTTTTAAAAGTCCTGATTTTGTGCTCCATTGCTCCGCCGCTTGCCGGGAGCCGGCCCCTCCCCCGGGGTCTATCTTCCCTTCGCTTTGGATTCACGTCTCCACCAGTCCTACCTTTCAGAATGTGGTTGTTTTTCTGTTTCCAGAATTGTTGTTCTTCTTCTCTTCGATCTGCCGATTGATTTGTAGGTGTTTGCAATCTTTAGATAAGCTATCTAGCTGATATCCGGCTAGCTGAAGTAGTCTCAGCCTGCTACTTCTCTGCCATCTTGACTCCTCCTCCTAGGAATAAATTTAATGAAACAGTGGAACACTTATGCTCTGCAAACTTCAAATTTTGTGAAAGAAATTAAAGTGGACCTAAATAAATGGAAAGACATCTCATGTTTATGGATCAGAAAACTTAATATTGTTAAGATGGCAATACTCCCTAAACTCATATACAGATTCAACACAATTTCCATCAAAATCCAAATGGTCTTCTTTGCAGAATTTGAAAAGTTGATAATAAAATTCATATGGAAATTTAAAAGAATAACCAAAACAAGCTTAAAAAAAAAACAGATCTTCTGTAGAACTCATATTTTCTAGTTTCAAAACTTAGTACAAATCTACAATAATCAAGACAACAGTCAAGACTCACACAAGGATAGACATTAAAATCAACGGAAGAGAATTAAGTGTCCAGAAATAAACTTGAATGGCATCAGTGAAAATTGTGATGTAGTGAATTTCATGCATGTCTCTACACACACACACACACACACACACACACACACACACAAAACAAAGTAAAAAATAAACTGACAAACTGTAGGGATCCATTTTTTTTTCAGAACTGTAAATATTAATCAAAAGCTTATAACAATCAAGGAATGGCTTAATCAAGAAACCAGCTGAATCTTGAAGGAGAGCTTTGCAGTGTTTTAAACTACAATGGCCCCATCCTCCCCCCCCAACCCCAGCTTGGCAGCAACCTTGAAAATAACAGCTCCTATACCCAGTGCATTTTCATGTTAAGAAAGGAAGAAGAAAAGACCTTATTTTGAGAAAGTTATGGGTTTTTGTTGTTGTTTAAATCTGTTTGGTGGCCTCCTGAAAAACCAACTTAAAGAACTTGTATTTATTTCACTTAACTTGGAACTCTCCAAAGACTGAGGTGGTTAAATTTACCTCATTTAAAGGCAAATGCATTTAGAGGCAAATGCATTACTTTGTGATACCTGAGAAAGAGATATCTGTTGGGTAAAATGTTAAACTAACCAAAAAGAAAAAAAAAAAAAAAAGCAAACCAACAAAGAAAAAAATAAAAACAAAACAAACCAAAAGCTTGGCAGACAAAGATAGGAAAGAATCTAATTTTCAGAGTTGCCATATAATAAAGGTCCATTTTTCAGTAAATAATGGCCCATACACAAGATTTTTGAACAAGGAAAGTAATAGAAACTGTTCATGGGAAATTAGGCAGATTCTAACTGTTTTAAATATTCTCAAGGAATTGAAGAAGAACACGTACAAGAACAAAGTAAATCATGAAGACAGTATCTCACAAAAAAAGAAAATATCAATAAAGAAAAAAACTATGAAAGGACACAGAAATACTGACATTGAAAAGTATAATAAAGAGTAAAAATTTTACTGGAGAGACTCAATGGCAAGTTGAAGCAGGGAGAAGAAAGAATCAGAGAACTTGATGATGGGTCAATTGCAATTATCCAGTCTACCAAAAAGAAAGAAAGAAAAAAAAAAATCATGAGGATAAACCAGCACAATCTTAAAGACCTGTAGAATCTTCAAGTTTACAAATACATACATATTAGGAATTTCATAAGAAGATGATGAAATTATAGCGGAATAATTCCAGAATTTCATGAAATACATGAATCTACACATTTAAGAGGTTCAACAAACTCCAAGTAGTATAAATAGATCAACATGACACATTTTAATCAAACCATAGGATTCCAATAACAGAGGCACTCATGAAAGCTACAAGAAAGAATTGATTCATCAAGTACACAGAATCCTCAATAAGATTAATAGCTTCTCATCAAAAACCATGGAGGCTATAAGGCAGTGGAATGAAATATACAAAGTGTGGAAGTAGAAAATTTGTCCATCAAGAATTTTATATTAGGAAAACTATCCTTCATAAATAAAGTAGGAATGAAAAATTTCTCAAATAAACAAAAACCAAGAGAATTTATTGCTAGTAGATTTGCCCTAAAAGAAATGCAAAGGAAAATCTTTTGGTGGAAATGAAAGGACACTACACAGTAACTAATCCACAGGAAGAAATAGAGTACAAGCAAAGGTAAGTACATGGGTTAATATAAAATTTAGTATTAACGTACTTTGGTCTATCACTTATCTTTTTTTCTATATGATTTAAAAAACCATTGAATAAACCAATAATTATAAATCTAAGTTGATGGGCACACAATAAATACAGATTTGGGAAAACAATAGCTTAACTATGAAAACAGAGCTATTTATGAGTAGTTTTAGTATACTATTAAAACTACATTGTTATTAATTTCAACTGGAATAATATAATTAAGATGTTATTACTAAGAAAATAATTCAAAACTTGTTGCAAAAAATAAATGACAAAAGACTTAAAATGGCATACAAGAAAATATCTAATTAATGTAACAGAAGCCAATATGGAGAAATTGAGGGAAAAAAAAATATATATGACATAGGAAAAACAAGGAACAAAATGAGAGAAGTTAATAGCCCCTTATTAATAATTACATTAAATGTAAATGGATTAAGTTCTTCAATGAAAAAGCAGGGATTATTAGAATGAATTTTTAAAATGATCACACTATATGCTGTCCACAAGAAATTCACTTTAGATTTAAAGACACAAGTTGATATAAATAGATGGAAATAGAAGTTTTGTACAAACAGTGACCAAAAAAGACCTGGACTGGTTATATTAACATTGAAAAAATAAAATTTAAACTAAACAAAAATTATTGTAAGAGATAATGAAGGACATTATATAATGATAAAAGGAACAATCTATCAATAAGACATATAACAATTATATGCACTTAACAATAGGACCCCAGAATTTTGAAACAGAAATAAACTTCCACATTTATGATAAATTTATTTTAGACAAGGATTCCAAAATAATTCAATGATAGCAAACAAAAATGCAACAAATGGGGGCACTGGGTGGCTCAGTTGGTTAAACATCTGCCTTTGGCTCAGATCATGATCCCAGGATTCTGGGATCAAGCCAGCCTTAGGCTCCCTGCTCATAGGGGAACCTGCTTCTCTCTTTCTTCCTTTTGCCATTCACCCACCCAAATTTTCTGTCATACTCTCTCTCAAATAAATAAACAAATAAAGCCCTAAAAATAAAAGGCAACAAATGATCCTTGAAAATTGGATATCCACATAGAAAAAACAAAGCTGAACATCTGCCTCACTCTGCATATGAAAATTCAAAAGTAATTAAAGACCTGAATGTAAGAGCTAAAATTATAGAAATTTTAGAAAAAAATATAGGAATAAATTTTGTGACCTTGGATTAGGTGATAGTTTCTTAAATATGACAATCAAAAGCACAAACATACCAATAAATAAATAAATACAATTGGACTTCAACAAAATTAAAAGCTTTGTGTTTCAAGGAATATCAACAGTAAAGAGAAAAGCCAACACACTCTCAAGAATGGAAGATAATATTTCCAAATCATATATATGATAAGAGATTATATTTTTAATGTAAAAGGAGTTATTACAACTCAATAACAAAAAAAAACACCAGACAACCAAATTTAAAAGTGGGCAAAGACAAGATCAGGCATTTTCAGGGTGGTATGGCCATAGATATATGAATGGCTAACAGACACATGAAAATATGTTCAACATCATTAGCCATCAAGAAAATTCAAATCAAAACCACACTGAGATACCACATTTCACCAGTTAGAGTGGCAAAAATTAATAAGGCAGGAAACAACATATATTGTTCAGAATGCAAGTTGGTACAAACACTTTGGAAAACAGTATGGAGTTTCCTCAAAAAGTTAGTTACCCAATGACCCAGCAATTGCACTACTGGGTATTCACCCCAAAGATGCAGATATAGTGAAAAGAAGGAGCACATGCACTCCAATGTTCATAGCAGCAACGTCCACAATACCCAAACTGTGGAAGGAGCAAAGATGTCCTTCAACAGACAGATAAAAACGTGTCCATATATACAATGGAATATTACTCAGCCATCAGAAAGGATGAACACCCACCATTTGCATTGACATGGATGGAACTGGAGGGGATTATGCTAAGTGAAATAAACCAAGCAGAGAAAGATAATTATCATATGATAAATATCATAAGATAATTATCAAGAGATATTTATCATATGGTTCCACTTGTATGTAGAACATAAGGAATAGCATGGAGGACATTAGGAGAAGAAAGAGAAAAATGAAGGGGGAGATGAACCATGAGAGACTATGGACTCCAGGAAACAAACTGAGGGTTTCAGAGGAGAGGAAGTTTGGGGAATGTGCTAGCCTGGTGATGGGTATTAAGGAGAGCATGTATTGCATGGAGCACTGAGTGTGATACATAAACAATTAATCTTGGAACACAGAAAAAAAATAAAACAAAATTTAAAAACTAATGAAATATTGTATGGTGACTAACATAACATGATTAAAAAATAGTAAATAAATAAAAATGGGCAAACGATCTGAAAAAGGTTTTTTCCAAAGAAGTGATCAGTAAGCAAATGAAAAGAGGCTCAGCCTTAGGGTTTTTCAATTCAAAACCACAAAAGTTATCTCTAAACACAGATAACAAGTGTTGGTGAGGATGTGAAAAATTGAAGCACTCACATGCTGCTGATAGGGATGGAAAACACAGTCATGTTAGAAAACATTCCTCACAAAATTAAAAAAAATATATATATATATATGAGAAAACATTATTCAAATGTTAAACATAAAGTTACCATATGACCCATCAATGTCACTCTTAGGTATTAACTCAAGAAAAATATAACAAAAATCCACACAAAAAATTTATATGAATGTTTACAACTGCTGTATTCATAATAGTCAAAAAGCAGAAACCACTCAAATGCTCATTAAAGATGAATGGAAAAACAAATGTGGCATATCCATACAATAGGACAATATTTTCCCATTAAAAAGAAATAAAGTTTTGCCACAACATGGATACTTTGTAAACATTATGCTAAGTGAGCCAATCATAAAATATAGTGTGGTTCCACTTACATGGAATTATATGAATTATATAATTTGTATGAAATTATAGCCAAATCTATAAAGACAAAAGGTAAATTACTGGTTGCCTGGGGCTAGAGGATTTGGGGAGAAAGGAGTGACTAAGTGCTAAGGGACTGGGCTTTCTTTTCATAGTGCCAAGAATGCTCTAAAAGTCGACTATGTTGCTGACTGTACAGCTCTGTGAATATACTAAAAACCAATGAATGGTTAAGTGGGTGGATTGTATGGTATGCAAATTAGATCTAAATAAAGCTGATGCTTTACAAAATCTCAATACTAAAAAATATCTGAAAGAAACCAGTGGATTTCATTTTCTAATGAAATAAAAGCTCAATCCTCTATCCCTTGCAAAAACATAGATCAGCATGTTACAGAAGTTAAAGCAAAGAAGAAGCAATCCTTTCCAAAAGGCCCCCACACACATTCAAGCTGGTGCTGGGTCTGAAGCATGTTGGATCAGACAAGCCTGTCTTCACAGCATATGGCTGGATCCTGTTTTCTCTCCAAACCAGTAAAAGAAGCAAAGTGTCAGCTTTAGTTTTGTTAGAGGTGGTCTGGCCATGATGGTGGCTTCTTTTGTTGTATGACTGGGCAAATGGGCTATAATGATTTCAGAGAAGAGATCAATCATGATTTGTTATATATGCATTTTCATTTACATTTTAATTTACTCATTTATTCATTTAAAGTAAATGGAGTATTATGGTGAACTGGAGCTAAATCAATGTGGCCCTCAAATGAAATAGACAGTTTTGGGAATTACACAGTTGGCTTTCTTCATTCTTCTCTTTCCTGCTCTTTTTGCTTACCCCCCAAAACAGTGTCCCCTTACTTCTTTTATTCAAATGCCTAATGCCTTCCAAACTCAGTCCTTCATCCCTAAGAAGTTCTAGGAAAATTATACAGGCTCAAATATTACTCCTCTTAGGGTAATTTTCTATCTTAAAAATAAACCAAAGCTGTAAACTAAAAGAAAGGAAACACAAAAGGTGGGATTTTAAGCATTAAGAGGGTTTTGTCAATTCATTCATCCATTCATTTATTCAATAAATATAATTTTCCTATTAGGCTCTAGAACTAGGAGACGGAAATTTTAAGAAATGAGCCAGACACATGGGCTCTGCCCCAATGCAGCTTACTTTTAAATGTACAATCTTGAAATTCAGGGCAATGGATATTTCTAGCTGCTGAGTACCCACTAAACCTCGGGAAAATTTTAAAAATAGAATTTTTTGAAATGCTGCTTAGGTTTTTGTCATTTAAAAAACATATATTTATATAATAGTAAATATATGTGACAAGGAAAAGAAATGGCTGAGGGAAAAGCTGGTTTGACAAAAGGTAGATAAAAAGGACATGGAGTAAAGGGTGAGAAGGGAGAAGAAATGTGGCTTAACTGTAGAAGGTCTGTAATCAAGGACCATAACCCGAGGTGAACACAAATGTGGACTTGCTAACTCCTTCACTGACCTGCAGAAGTTTAGAATGAGTGGCTCTGGGTGTCTCAGTCAGTTAAACATCTGCTTTCAAAGCAGGTCATGATCCCAGAGTCCAGGCCCCAGGATCCAGCCCTGTATCCAGCTCGCTGCTCAGCCTGGAGTCTGCTTCTCCCTCTGCTTCTCACCCTGCTCATGCTCTCTCTCTCTCTCTCTCTGTCAGTCTTTCTCTTAAATAAATAAATGAAATCTTTTAAAAAGAAGCAGCAGTGGCTTAGAATGAATTCTTGAACATCATTATACTTTTTCTAGATTCACCTCAATTTTCAGAAATTTTCATGGGCTATTCACATACTGTCGGAAACTCCAACACCACATGGAGTGGTAGTCCTCTACACAGATGGAGAGTGGTAGATTTGAGTTCCCAATTCAAGGACTTTGGGGCCTTAGCATAAGGCTGTCGGAGAACCAGAGTTTGTGGTGCTAGAGAGTTCATGTTCACATGAATGCATTCCAACTCAAATTATCTTAAATACTTGCTAGCTTAAGAAAACATGGCTACTAGTCTTGAATCACTGGAATAGAGTTTCCTGTTGTCTGCAGAAATAGGAACAGGACCAATGACTCAGCCTTCACCACTCTTTCAATGTCGTCAGGCCATGCCTTGCTCGGCCTCCCTTTCCCCACCACTTCACTCCTCCTAGATAACACATTATTCTCTTGATGATGGCTTTTCCTCTCTTCCCTTCAATTTGTAATCCCTCAGTGCAATAATACAAACTAAACGTTAAAGATAAATGTGATCTAATTAAATGAAAGCCCATGTGATTGGAAATGACCCATTACTCTTTATTTTCCCAGGAGGCTTTCTGTTAAAATGCCACAAAAATGCAACTTCTCTGACTCTCCAGGGGGAAATCCCATGAGAAAACAGTCCATAAGCAACCTGCTATTCTGGCTTTGATATGTTTAGCCCTGTACGTTTTTACAAAACTGGATGTCTTTATACTTCTCATTTTACCAAAAAAATAGTACATAAAACCCCCTACAACCAGAGAATCCATTACAAATGGTTAACCTTAAGCAAAAATGTCTCAGAACAAACTTATGAATGCTGGTCTGTTGGATATTTCTGACTAAGTGAAGTGCTTTGGCCATCACTTACAGTAAGAGTTAAATCAAGAATGGAAACACAGTTAATTGTCTTAGAGACACACAACAGTTCTTCTCTAGCTTTCCAAGACATCCCTCACTAACCTGGGGTTATATAATGAGTTCAAGTAAGTCCAAACATGTCTCTTTACATGGTAAGTTATTCATGGAAAAGTGAGCAAGTACAGAATGACATGAGACATTCAGATCACTGGATGCCATTGAAATAAATATCTGTCAGTCATTGGCAATGGCTTTTAAAAACAAGCTGCATTTTACATTGCACAGTGTAATAAAGATCACATCACAGCCAACCTATTATCAAAGCTCAAAAACAAATAAATGTACAGCATACTTGCCAAGGCCTTTTCTCAGGTTTTATCATTGCTGACAATAGAGCCGGTGTTGTGAGAACCATGTTAGTTGGCCAATTCACACATGTCATGCTTTGTTCTCTGCCTGGACCTGCTCCTGCATGACTCTCGGACTAATGCTATTTATTTTTATTGTTATTATTCAATGCAATTTGGCAGAAATGCAGAAATTCTGCAATCATTTAGTCAGTCTCTGAAATTCTTGTGAAATTCTTCCAGGATGGCAAGAAAAATAACATTTCTGTGCTAAGATTAAAACACCCAAGTGACACATAATTGACCTTGACAGCTTGTATTGTGGAGAAAATTGTCAGGGATAATCAAGAAACATACTGTCTTGTCTCAACACAGGTACAAGAGCAAACAAAGGAGTATGAGATGCTGGAGGTCAGGAAATACTTCTGCTAGACTAACTTCCTCAGCTAATATTGTTTGAGCAGTCATTATTGCCGAGGCTCTGTGCTTGGCTCTGTGAGGACATACAAAGACGTATGAGACAAAGGGCCTAAGTGAGTGGATTATACGAGAGAGAGAGATGGGTCAAATTTAGATCCTATAGACATGGGAAAGGACAAATGGATAGGTACCTGGTTTGCCTAGGGCCTAGTCCAATCTCTGATACTAACTTGTGAGCTCAGATGTCTCTGCTTTCTCCTGCTTTTCCTCACCTTCAATGTCTACAACCAAATTTGGGAGTAATCTCTAAACCAAGCTGACCAGTACACTGAGTTTTATTAGCAGCCCTTCACTAGGACCAGAATTCCACTACTCATCTTTCAGTGGATTTTCTTTCCTCTTAATCAGCCATGAACACTCGGAGTTTCTGGGTATTTAATGATAAAAGTTAGGTTGTTGTAGTATTATTCAAGCACATCTCATTTAGAGGATGAAACTGCTTTTCAAATACATTCAGTTTTTATTTTTTATTTCTTTAGGACTATTTATTTTTTGGAGAGAGAGAGAGCATATGCATGCATGAGGGGGAGAGGGGCAGAAGGAGTGGGAGAAGCAGACACTCTGCAGAATAGGAAGCCCAGTTTAGGGCTTAATCCCAGGACCCTAAGATCATGACCTGAGCCAAAGGCACATGCTTAACCAACTGAGTCACCCAGACACCCCTACATTTAGTTTTTATAAATTCTCCAAATATTGAAGTAAAAGACATTGCTGTGGCAATAGTTCAATACTTCAGAGCTAATCATTCACTTAAAATATATTGTTATGGGCGCCTGGGTGGCTTAGTCGGTTAAGCATCTGCCTTCGGCTCAGGTCATGATCCCAGCGTCCTGGGATCAAGTTCCACATCAGGCTCCTTGCTCAGCAGGGAGCCTGCTTCTCCCTCTGCCTCTGCCTGCCACTCTGTTTGCCTGTGCTCTCTCTCTCTCTCCCTCTGACAAATAAATAAATAAAATCTTAAAAATATATATTGTTATCATCCCACTTATATTTGCAGAACTACCATTATATCATGCAACTCAAGGTCTGGAAAGACCACACAGTCCACTCTACAAATATTGTCCCATGAGTGCCTGCTGCCAGCGAGGGTGCTCTACTCTGTTTCCAAATCTGGGCCATTTAGTACAGAAAGGCATGCCATGAGCAAGAAATATGATCCAGGATTATATATGAAATGTGACTAACAGTTCCTCTCCCTACTTCTCAGCAGTGTAGCTGGAAGGACACAGAGTAAGTATATATTTCTAACACCACTGACCAAAAATGAGGGCCAGCAATTAAATTTATTCCAGAACCTATGGGAAATTCCAAAAAAACAGAAGGAAGATGGTGCTCAAGCACCCAGCTGTCAAAAACCAGTAGAATGTGGCTGTCAGAAGGTAGGCAGTCAGCCCCCTGGTTCAGAAATATAAGAGGCCCAGGATTGTCCCTGTGCTGTGAGTTGTGAATCTGACACAGAGGGGTGCCATGAGGCCTCCACAGCACCCAAATGCTTCCACCTCTACGAGTACTTTTCCTCCCTCTCCACTCAAGATCACAGCTTGCTTCTGAGAGCTGAAGTGGATTTGTGGTGAGGCATTGCAATTGGAGAGGTGTAGACCCTAACAGTAAAACACCAGAAGCAGAAGTGGGAATAAGAAGAACCTCAATAGCAGTGCATTCTACCTTGGCCTTTCCAGAAAAAGTTCACCAATCTCTGCCATATATAATAATTGATTAAGATTAGGAGAGGGCATTCCTACAAAATTATCCCATTTTGTAGGAATGCCCTCTCCTAATCTTGCAGGACAAGGGACAAGATAAGAGATCAAGGACCCCAGCGATGACAAAGAGAGATGTCTTTCCTGCTCTGTAATTTCACCATGGATCAATAAACCCAGTTCACAAATACAGATCAATCTTCTGTTCATAGTCCTTCTCAGCTTTTATCTTGTTCACTCCCACTTAAGATATAAGTAAATATAATCATTTCCCTACTCTCCAAAAGCTGAAATTTTTATTTTTTTCCCTCACAATGGTAAGCTAGACAAGAGTCTTCATGGAAATGCTTTATGGAGTAGATAATTTAAAAAGTCATTTTCATACAACTCTTTCAATTGCAGGTTATGTGAACCCAGAGTAGGTATGTATGACTAACCATCACAAATAATACAGGAGAAAAATACTATTTGTATGTTTGTTTTCCTCCTCAGTTGAAAGAAAGGTCACTAACAATTCTTTTCCAACATGAGTGTTTCAAATAATCAGCCCAAGTTTAAAAAAATGATCTTGAGACAAATAAAATATTTAAGCCATAAGGTTGGAATGTAAAACAATATCACCAAGATAAAAGAAAATGCCTGTTTATATAGAAAACAGACTTGATATTTTCAATGAGAAAAAAAAAAACAATAGCATTCAAAGGGATTTTAATATGCCTCCAAAGGTAGCATACACAAAAGTGGGTTTTTTTTTAATCCTTCAACATCCAAGCACTAGGCTCCCAAAGGTCACATGGGATCTGATTAAGTGGAAGCAAAGAAAAGGAAGAGGTCACCTCTAGAGTTCATAGAAAGTTCCTGAGTCTGAATGGGCTACTGCGCAGAGAAGTCTTAAAGGGGCTACCCAGTTTGGGTCCTTTCTAGTTGCTTAATTTGGAGGCTCTGAATCTATTAGCTTCATTAAAATCACCACATGCTCAAGTATCTCTGTAAGCAGGAGTCACTGATGCCAACCAGGCAACCAGTCTGTGAAGTAAGAATGAGGTTGCTTTGGGCTTGGTACTGGTGCTCATGTTCAAAAATCACACCAGCAAGTTAGTTGAGTTCAAAGCCAGCCATTTCCAGCCAGCATATAAAGGCATCCCAGAGGTAAAGAATGGCAAGGATGACAGTAATTTTCAAGCTTTATTTTTGTTTTGTTTTGTTTTTTCCTAAATAGTTATAAAAAACATTTTTTTAAATTTATTTATTTGAGAGAGAGAGTGTGTGTGTGCACGTGAAAGCAGTGGGGGAGGGGTAGAGGGAGAGGAAGAAAGAGTCTTAAGCAGACTCTATGCTGAGCACAGAGCCCAACAGGGGGCTCCATCCCTTGACCCTGAGATCATAATCTGAGCTGAACCAAGTCTAATGCTTAGCCTTCTGAGCCACCCAGGTGCCCCTCATCCATTCACTCTAGCAAATATTTACTAAACATCTACTTTGTATGGGAAATAGGATGGTGCTTCGAAGAATTCCTATCTGATATTTAGAAATTTATATCCAAACAGACGCACAAGTGAGTTGCTATGAAATAGAGAGGTGGGAGGTCTCCCTGATAGGTCTGGAAATGTATCTGTCCACCACTTGGACTTCACGTAACACTTGAAAATTTACTGGACAAGAGCATGCTAAACCGCTTCTTGAAACAAAGGAGGAAAGGCAAGGCAAGGCAAGGGGAGGGAAGATGAGGGGAAGGGAAGGGAAGAAGGAAAAAAATCCCCTTCAAACTGATCACCAAACTAATGGCGAGAAAGTAGCATCATGAACATAGAAGCATATAACAAGGGTGAAATGTCTTGCGTTTCTCTCCAAAACATAGACTTTACAATTAATGGCAGATCTCACAACAATAGCGAGTTCAACAAGCCACTCGCTCAGTAAAGCCGTGCAGGGTATTTAAGATGTTTCACCACATAGATGGCATTTCCTTTACAAATAATTCACTCTGGCTTAATCTTAAAAGCCTACTGTGTTTTAAAAATGTCCAAGGCTGTCAGTGAAGGTGTTGGACTAAATTCCAATTCTAACATTCCATTGCTTTGTGAGCTTCTAACATTCCACTCCTTTTGTGATCCATATTCCCGGTTTCCACTCTCCAAGAAGGCAAGATGAATTTTTATTTGCATTCATCTGGACAATGTGTGTGCTTTAAAATTTCCATAGCTTTACCATTGGCTTGTGAACTGTGAAGTATCTGGAGCACAAATGGTACCTGAATCTACAGAGCTAGGCTCCTGCTTGAAAATGAAGAAAAGCTTCCAACAAAGATCAGAGGGCAAATTGGGTGATTCTGAAATTTAACAGGTCTTCTTACTGCAAACTCCTTGGGAAAGAGAAGGGGCCAGGAAAGTGGAGAAATGAGGGGATGGCTGAAATTAGGCAAGGGGGGGGGGTTATGTGTGGAAATCCAGTCAATTTAAATCTCACAAAATCAGAATATATAAAGTGAACCTAGCCACCACTGGCGTTGCTCAAATTCCATTCTGAGACTTAGTCATTAATATTTAGCATTTTTTGTGATTATTTTATAGACATGATGTCATTGTTTCAGAGTGTTTTACTAATCACCAATGACACAGTTGCCAGAGAGCAAAGTTACAATGTAGTGATGTTATGAGTGGAAAATGTTGCAATTGTGGTGGGGGTGGGGTGGGGAGAGAGAAGTTCAGATTAAGTTCAAGGCACTTGGCTTGGATTTTCTGGGTGAGCCAAATCTAGACTTCTCGGGGGGTTCTACCTCTTAGAACCACATTTAAAAACTCCCCATTTTATCGTTTAAAAAATACCCATAAAAGTTAAAGCTTCTGAAATGGGAATCTTGGGGAAAGGGAATAAAACCGCAGACATTCCAGCAAAAACAACCTTCTTCTTTTTGACAACTCCAGGTTTAGACATTCCTTAGGTTTATTACCACAAAGCAGACCAAGCTGGCAAAGGAGCCAGCAGGCCCCTCAGTCCTTCTGTGCAGCGCGTTAGCGACAGCTGCTCCAAAAAGCGTACCTCCCGGGGGTGATGGATGTGCCCTCTGCCAGGGAAGACCCAGGCGAATGCAGATGGGGCTGCATGAGGAGGTGACATGTATTTGTGATCTGGGGCTCAAAGTGGAGCTGCCAGGGCATGTGTGATGAATGGAGACAGACTCTGTGAACATTCTTGGCTGGGCCACGAGAGAGGGACCTGGGATGTGTAAACTTCAGGCCTTGGTATGGATTTTTGCTTGAGGATTGCTGTTCTTTTCCCTTCTCTCATTCAAAACCTCACTGCTGCTTTCAACTTATCATCTACTCACCTTATTTCGTCCCGGCCTTAGCTGATCTAATTATGAGCTTGATCAAAGACAGCGGCATACTCTTCTGGTAGGAAGGCAATTCACACTCGCTCCTCTGCAGATTTCCACATGGGACTTCTGGGGAAACTAACAAATGTATCGACCCTGAAGAAAAAGAGGTACCTTGAATTGTTGCATGAAAAGAAGCATAAACTCATTTAGGTCTTTGTTTCTTTGTTTAGAAGGACTCTCTCTTCCCACTTTCCTAGCACTGGGGATCACAAGAATATTTAATTATACTAGACGTTCTCCCCCTTCTTCTGCAGAAAAGTGCAGAACAAAATGCAAGAGTATTATGGATCAACAAGGGTCTGGGACTGAGAAACAGGTTGCTCTGATGAAATGAATGTCTCCTTTACCAGAGACAAACTTGAGTGGTGATTACAGAAATTCTCTGAAATAAGACAAACACCGGGTACAGAGATACTTATGCCATAAGAACCCCCTCCTCTCAGATGTTTGCAATTGTGAGAGCAGGTGTGTGGTGCTGGGCTTAGTGTGCTGTGTGCTTAGTAATGGAATTATTTAACCACCCATCCATCCCACCCCAGCCTGGTCATCATGCCACCAACTAAACCCACTGTGAAGAGTTACAAAAATACACAGTGAAAACTGATAATGAACTAAGCAGAATAGATAGGAATCATACTATTTATTCCCCAAACTTCACACAGCTAACAAGAAAAACGCTTTAGATAAATTGCAGCTATTTCTGAAACAAATGTGAACACAAGAAGTTAAGGATTCTGAAAAGTAACAGAGCAATTAGAAAATACTACAATAGCAATGGCTATAAAATAAAGATATTTTTGACAAAAACCCATAAATCCTGCATTTCAGAAGGATCTGTTAAATAGAAAAATAATTTAACCTGTTCCTCCAGAATAAATGGTATTTTCTCATTTAAAAGCATAGAACTTGTTAAATAATAACATTTGAGCAAAACTACGATTATTTTGCTAAAGTTCTAGCTGTTGAGATGTGTCTTGCTACTTCTCCTGACCTTACATGACTTTTGTAAAATTGGGTTTTAGCTTTGTCTCTGGTCACTTTTTTACAAATGGCTTGTAAGTTTAATTTCTGAGTAAAGGTTTTCTTTCTTTCTTTTTTTTTTTTAAGATTTTATTTATTTATTTGACAGACAGAGATCACAAGTAGGCAGAGAGGCAGGCAGAGAGAGAGAGAAGGGAAGCAGGCTCCCTGCAGAGCAGAGAGCCTGATGTGGGACTCGATCCCAGGACCCTGGAATCATGACCTGAGCCGAAGGCAGAGGCTTAGCCCACTGAGCCACCCAGGCACCACCCCATGAGTAGAGGTTTTCTTAAGCTTTCATCTATTGCATTTGTTTCTAGAGAGTCCCAGGGTGAGGCAAATAAGGCATTTGCCTATAGCACAATATTTAAGTGATGGCAATAAATGTGGTAATCAAGATACATATTTTAATGCGATATTTTAAAAAATGAAAATTAATGCAAAAAAAAATCATAATGAACCAAAAGTCCAAATTTTAAACAAAGACAGGATCCGCTCCTGTTCTGAAAGAATCAGGATCACAACCCTCATCTAATGAGTCCCTTCTTGTTAAAAATACTCTTGCTTGTTGTCTGGTCAGTACTACCACCCACTGCATTGCCTGGTTCCAGGACTATCACCTGCCACCATAAGTTGTTTTCACATCCTACACAAACACCTATGAAGCAAGGAATTCAAAGGAAGGAGGTAAAGGAGGGAATGAGTGAAGGAAGGATGGAAGAGATTTAAGAACATTAAAATATCTGTTTTAAAGAAATTTCACAGACTTCTTTTTATTAGCATTACTTCCCAGTCTCCCCTCCATACCCATCAGTAAAGGTGGATGCCTCAGCCAAGACAGAAGAGTTTGTGTTCAATCCAGACCTTAAGATAATGCAGGAAAAGGGGTGTTGAATATGAATGACAGATAAGAGAAAGAGGGCTCGATGTCATGGACCATCCCTCTCTACTAGCTTTATTGATCAGACATTCTTGGGGCTCGTGGACCTTAGATCCATTCATACTGCTCTGAGAGAAATGAACTTGGTACTCTTGACATAATAATTTCCATTTCAAAATCAGGACTTCCAGAAAATATTAGTGCGAAGAGGTTAGCATATTCATGAGCAACTATGGAAAATGTTTTGTCTGGTAACATAATAAACATTGGAGGGCTTTGACACAGTTAATTTAGAAATGTTTAAATTTCACAAATGTCTACAACTCAAGACACATGAAGTTATAAGCAGGGCAAATTGCTTAACAAAATTGAGCTCAAACAAAGTTGAGTCTACAAATCAAGACACATGAAGTTATAAGAAGGGCAAATCTTCAATTGGAGGATGTCAAGGGGCAGCCCAATGAGGGTAGAGCAAAAGCTAAGTCATGTCAGCATTCAAAGATGTCCATTGGCTGGTTTGATTGTATCAGATACCCATGACCATCTGTTGTCTTCCTGTGCCTCTCTCCGGTCAATGTTGCACCCCTAGTTTTGTGTGCAGACTATGAAATGAGCTCTCTCCAAAGTTTGTCCAGAGGAGGGATCATTTTTCAAATACCATATACATTTGAAACATGTGTAGCAAATGCCAGCTTGGAAAGCAGAGATCAGCAGGAGATGACATTGTGTACTTAGAGACAGACAGAGGGACTGAAGAACAAAATCTTATATATTAGCTTCTCTGATAAGAAGTGTGTTAGGGGGCACCTGGGTGGCTCAGTGGGTTAAAGCCTCTGCCTTCAGCTCAGGTCATGATTCCAGGGTCCTGGGATCAAGCTCCACCTTGGGCTCTCTGCTCCTTGGGGAGGCTGCTTTCTCCTCTCTCTGCCTGCCTCTCTGCCTGCCTTTCTGCCTACTTGTGATCTCTCTCTCTGTCAAATAAATAAATAAAATCTTTAAAAAAAGAATAATAATAATAAGAAGAAGAAGTGTGTTAGGTTCAGAATGGTAATTGAAGAGTGCCTGGGTAGCTCAGCTGGTTAAGTGTCTGCCTTTGGTCTGGTCATGATCTCAGGATCCTGGGATTCAACCCCATGCTGGACTCCCTGCTCTGCTTCTCTCTCTCTCCTTCTGCTTGCCCTCCCCCTGCTTGTGCTCTCTCTCTCTCTCTGTGTCCAATAAATAAATAAAAGCTTAAAAAAAAGTTATAGTAATTGAAAAGTGAAAAATGACCTCCTCAGTGAAAGGTAATGCAACCTATGGCTATATTTTTTGCTCTAGTGCACAGTTCTGTGTGATCTAATGAAAATTCATGTATTGAAATTTATAGATAGGAAACTTTAGTGATTGCTACAGAAGCTCACAATCCTACTGAGGCTGCATCTCACTAGGGACCAGCACTCATTGATGAGTTAGTGCAAACTTCTGAAATCATGAAGTCTTAAAATCTTAATTTTAATTATTAGATGTCTTACTACGGACAAATTATTTCAAATCTTTGAATATTTCTCCTTTAAAAAAAATGAAGACTTGTAAGATTTTGCCCAAGTATAGCTGAGTTAATAATGTGAAATTGCATAGTTAATGTCTGTCAATGTTTGTCCTTGCTACTGGGTACTGTCACAGGTTCGAATGATTCAGAGCTCCTGAAACTTTAAAGTCCTGAGACTTAATTTGTTAGAAACCAATGGTAGAGATAGAACCATTTACCATAATAACAGTGGCAATGATATCATATCTTCAAGAGAGCACGTAACACCTAACAAAAGAGGAAAGAGTCAAAACATACAGTGAAAACATTTTACCTCATTATGTAAACAAAGATATTAAAATTCAGGAGGAAACCTGTTTTTTTCACTTGTAAAACCCAAAGTTGTATTTTAAAGATAAAGTATTCAATGCTGATGGGTGAATGATGAAATAAGAATCTTATTTGTACATTGCTAAGCAATGGTTTTTGCAAAATTTTGAAAACATTCTGAAAATAAATATCAAGAAACTTAAAATTTTCTTACTTTTTTGGCTCTTAGAAATATGAGTATAATCTATAACCAAAATTTTAATTTATTACACATATAATATTCAGCACACAAATAATCTAAAACACAAAAGAGCTTTATTGTAAAAGAAAAAAAAGGGTAGCTGGAAATTTGTGTTCAGTGTTGACAAAGTAGTTCAGTAAATTATATTCCTACTAAATCGAATGATATTCTGCATTCATTAAAAAACTGTGAACATATATGTACAAATTTATTTGATACCAGTACACAAAATTCAATAAGCAATATAGTCATAATTATTCTTAAATATACATAAGAGTTCTGTTAAGAAATAATAGCAAATTTAGCAAAATAAGTCAATTGGAGAAAGACAACTATCATATGATCTCCCTGATATGAGTAAGTAGAGACGCAACATGGGGGGTTTGGGGATAGGAAAAGAATAAATGAAACAAGATGGAATCAGGAGGGAGACAAACCATAAGAGACTCTTAATCTCACAAAACAAACTGAGGGTTGCTGGGGGGGGGGTAGGGAGAGGGTGCTGGGGGTTATGGACATTGGGGACGGTATGTGCTATGGTGAGTGCTGTGAAGTGTGTAAACCTGGCAATTCACAGACCTATACCTCTGGGGCTAATAATATGTATTAATTAAAAAAATTTAAAAAATTAAAAGAATAATAGCAAAGTATTTACAGTACAGTTGTTCTCAGGTAGTGAAAATATAGTGATTGTTTCTGTTTTACATGATTATAATAATTGGCAAATTAGATTTTTTAAAACATCAAAAAAAAAAACCACAGAAATTTGTAGACCCACAATTATATCCTAATGAAATAGGCAAAGTATTTTTATATAAGGCTAGTAAAAATATCAAAACATTTTAGTATTTAATATTTTAAAGTTTAAAAATATTTTACATAAAATATTTAAAAATATTGCTCTGACCTTACATTTTTCCCTGAAATGTTGATTAATAAAGTATAGTATGATACTGAGAATTTCACACTAGTCTTTGGATTCATGTTAAGATTATAAAAATACGGGGGGGAAGAGTCAAGATGGCGGAGAAGTAGCAGGCTGAGACTACTTCAAGTAGCGGGAGATCAGCTAGATAGCTTATCTAAAGATTGCAAACACCTACAAATCCAACGGCAGATCTAAGAGAAGAAGAACAGCAATTCTAGAAACAGAAAATCAACCACTTTTTGAAAGGTAGGACTGGCAGAGAAGTGAATCCAAAGCGACGGGAAGATAGACCGCAGGGGGAGGGGCCGGCTCACGGCAAGCGGTGGAGCAAAGGAGCACAAAATCAGGACTTTTAGAAGTCTGGTCCGCTGAGGGACATCGCTGCAGAGGCTAAACTGGGGTGAAGCCCACGCGGGGTTAGCGTGGCCTCAGGTCCCGCAGGGTCAGAGAAGGATCGGGGGTGTCTGAGTGTCGCAGAGCTTGCGGGTATTAGAACGGGGAAGCTGGCTACAGAGACAGAGCTGAGAGTGAGCTCATAGCTCGGGATTACCTCCAGCCAGTCGCAGGCTCAGTGAGCTCCGAGTGTGGCCAGAGGTCAGGCAGACGGGAGTTACTGGGCGCTGTTCTCTGAGGGCACACTGAGGAGCGGGACCCCGAGCTCTCGGCTCCTCTGGGCCGGAGACCAGGAGGCCGCCATTTGTATTCCCATCCTATGGAACGCTACAGAAAGCACTCAGGGAACAAAAGCTCCTGAAAGCAAACCCGAGCGAGCGGATTACTCAAACTGGCCCCTGGTAAGGGCGGTGCAATTCCACCTGGGCAAAGACGCTTGAGAATCACTACACCAGGCGCCTCCCCCAGAAGATCAACAAGAAATCCAGCCAAGACCAGATCACCTACCAAGGAGTGCGGTTTCAATACCAAGGAGAGCGGCAGAATTCCCGAGGAGGAGAAAGCAAAGCACGGAACTCATGGCTTTCTCCCCATGATTCCTTAGTCTTTCAGTTAATTCTTTTTTTCTTTTTAAATTTTTTCTCTCTTTTTCTGCTAATACTTTTTTAACTTTTACCCTTTTCTTTTTTAACTAGTTTATCTAATATATATATATATATATATATATATATATATATATAAATACTTTTCTTTTTTATATTTTTTCTTTATTTGTTTTCTTTTTTTAATTGTTTCTTTGTTGTTGTTGTTGTTGTTGTTGTGAACCTATTTTTATCCCCTTTCTCTCCCCCAAGATTTGGGATCTCTTCTGATTTGGTTAAAGCATATTTTCCTGGGGTCTTTGCCACCCTTTTAGTATATTACTTGCTTTTTCAAATACTCTTATCTGGACAAATTGACAAGGTGGAAAAATTCACCACCAAAAAAACAAGAGGCAGTACTGAAGGCTAGGGAACTAATCAATACAGACATTGGTAATATGTCAGATCTAGAGTTCAGAATGACAATTCTCAAGGTTCTAGCCAGGCTTGAAAAAGGCATGGAAGATATTAGAGAAACCATCTCGGGAGATATAAAAGCCCTTTCTGGAGAAATAAAAGAACGAAAATCTAACCAAGTTGAAATAAAAAAAACTATTAATGAGGTGCAATCAAAAATGGAGGCTCTCTCTCCTAGGATAAATGAGGCAGAAGAAAGAATTAGTGATATAGAAGACCAAATGACAGAGAATAAAGAAGCTGAGCAAAAGAGGGACAAACAGCTACTGGTCCACGAGGGCAGAATTCAAGAGATAAGTGACACCATAAGACGAACCAACATTAGAATAATTGGGATTCCAGAAGAAGAAGAAAGAGAGAGGGGAGCAGAAGGTATATTGGAGAGAATTATTGGAGAGAATTCCCCAATACGGCAAAGGTAACAAGCATCAAAATCCAGGAGGTTCAGAGAACCCCTGTCAAAATCAATAATAATAGGTCCACAACCCCGTCACCCCATAGTAAAATTTACAAGTCTTAGTGACAAAGAGAAAATCCTGAAAGCAGCCCGGGAAAAGAAGTCTGTAACATACAATGGTAAAAATATAAGATTGGCAGCAGACTTATCCACAGAGACCTGGCAGGCCAGAAAGAGCTGGCATGATATTTTCAGAGCACTAAACGAGAAAAACATGCAGCCAAAAATACTATATCCAACTAGGCTATCATTGAAAGTAGAAGGAGAGATTAAAAGTTTCCAGGACAAACAAAAACTGAAAGAATTTGCAAACACCAAACCAGCTCTACAGGAAATATTGAAAGGGGTCCTCTAAGCAAAGAGAGAGCCTAAAATTAGTAGATCGGAAAGGAACAGAGACAATATACAGTAACAGTCACCTTACAGGCAATACAATGGCAGTAAATTCATATCTCTCAATAGTTACCCTGAATGTTAATGGGCTAAATGCCCCAATCAAAAGACACAGGGTATCAGAATGGATACAATAACAAAACCCATCTATATGTTGCCTATAAGAAACTCATTTTAAACCCGAAGACACCTTCAGATTTAAAGTGAGGGGGTAGAAAACAATTTACCATGCTAATGGGCATCAGAAGAAAGCAGGAGTGGCAATCCCTGTATCAGACCAATTAGATTTTAAGCCAAAGACTATAATAAGAGATGAGGAAGGACACTATATCATACTCAAAGGATCTGTCCAACAAGAAGATCTAACAATTTTAAATATGTATGTCCCTAACATGGGAGCAGAAAACTATATAAACCAATTAATAACATAATCAAAGAAACACATCAACAATAATACAATAATAGTAGAGGACTTTAACACTCCCCTCACTGAAATGGACAGATCATCTAGGCAAAAGATCAACAAGGAAATAAAGGCCTTGAATGACCCATTGCACCAGATGGACAACACAAATATATTCAGAACATTTCATCCCAAGAAAACAGAATAAACATTCTTCTCTAGTGCACATAGAACATTCTCCAGAATAGATCACACCCTGGGTCCTAAATCAGGTCTCAACCGGTATCAAAAGATTGGGATCATTCCCTGCCTATTTTCAGACCACAATGCTCTGAAGCTAGAACTCAATCACAAGAATAAATTTGGAAAGAACCCAAATACATGTAGACTAAACATCATCTTTCTAAAAAATGAATGGGTCAACCAGGAAATTAAAGAATTGAAAAAATTCATGGAAACAAATAATAATGAAAACACAATGGTTCAAAATCTGTGGGTACACAACAAAGGCAGTCCTGAGAGGAAAATATATAGCGGTACAAGCCTTTCTCAAGAAACAAGAAAGGTCTCAGGTACACAACATAACCCTATACCTAAAGGAGCTGGAGAAAGAACAAGAAAGAAACCCTAAACCCAGCAGGAGAAGAGAAATCATAAAGATCAAAGCAGAAATCAATGAAAAAGAAAAAAAAAAAAACCAATAGAACAAATCAAGGAAACTCGGAGCTTGTTCTTTGAAAGAATTAATAAGATTGACAAACCCCTGGCCAGACTTATCAAAAAGAAAAGAGAAAGGACCCAAATAATAAAATCATGAATGAAAGAGGGGAGAACACAACTAACACAAAAGAAATACAGACAATTATAAGAACATACTATGAGCAACTCTACGCCAACAAATTTGACAATCTGGAAGAAATGGATGCATTCCTAGAGACATATAAACTACCACAACTGAACCAGGAAGAAATAGAAAACCTGAACAGACCCATAATGAGTAAGGAGATTGAAACAGTCATCAAAAATCTCCAAACAAACAAAAGTCCAGGGCCAGATGGCTTTCTGGGGGAATTCTACCAAACATTTAAAGAAGAACTAATTCCTATTCTCCTGAAAATGTTCCAAATAAATAGAAACGGAAGGAAAACTTCCAAACTCATTTTATGAGGCTAGCATCACTTTGATCCCAAAACCAGACAATGATCCCATCAAAAAAGAGAACTACAGACCAATATCCTTCATGAACACAGATGCGAAAATTCTCACCAAAATACTAGCCAATAGTATTCAACAGTACATTAAAAGGATTATTCACCACGACCAAGTGGGATTTATTTCAGGGCTGCAAGGTTGGTTCAACATCCGCAAATCAATCAATGAGATACAACACATTAAATAAAGAAAGAACAGGAACCATATGATACTCTCAATAGATGCTGAAAAAGCATTTGACAAAGTACAGCATCCCTTCCTGATCAAAACTCTTCAAAGTGCAGGGATAGAGGGCACATACCTCAATATCATCAAAGCCATCTATGAAAACCCCACCGCAAATATCATTCTCAATGGAGAAAAACTGAAAGCTTCTGCTATGTCAGGAACACGGCAGGGATGTCCATTGTCAACACTGCTATTCAACATAGTACTAGAAGTCCTAGCCTCAGCAATCAGACAACAAAAGGAAACTAAAGGCATTCAGATCGGCAAAGAAGAATTCAAACTATCACTCTTCACAGATGACATGATACTATATGTGGAAAACCCAAAAGACTCCACTCCAAAACTGCTAGAACTTGTACAGGAATTCAGTAAAGTGTCAGGATATAAAGTCAATGCACAGAAATCAGTTGCATTTCTCTACACCAACAACAAGACAGAAGAAAGAGAAATTAAGGAGTCAATCCCATTTACAATTGCACCCCAAATTATAAGATACCTAGGAATAAACCTAACCAAAGAGGCCAAGAATCTATACACAGAAAACTCTAAAGTACTCATGAAAGAAATTGAGGAAGATACAAAGAAATGGAAAAATGTTCCATGCTCCTGGATTAGAAGAATAAATATTGTGAAAATGTCTATTCTACCTAAAACAATCTACACATTTAATGCAATTCCTATCAAATTACCATCCATTTTTTTCAAAGAAATGGAACAATTAATCCTAAAATTTATATGGAACCAGAAAAGACCTCGAATAGCCAAAGGAATATTGAAAAGGAAAGCCAAAGTTGATGGCATCACAATTCCGGACTTCAAGCTCTATTACAAAGCTGTCATCATCAAGACAGCATGGTACTGGCACAAAAACAGACACATAGGTCAATGGAACAGAATAGAGAGCCCAGAAATAGACCCTCAACTCTATGGTCAACTAATCTTCGACAAAGCAGGAAAGAGTGTCCAATGGAAAAAAGACAGCCTCTTCAATAAATGGTGTTGGGAAAATTGGACAGCCACATGCAGAAAAATGAAATTGGACCATTTCCTTACACCACACATGAAAATAGACTCAAAATGGATGAAGGACCTCAATGTGAGAAAGGAATCCATCAAAATCCTTGAGGAGAACACAGGCAGCAACCTCTTCGACCTCAGCCGCAGCAACATCTTCCTAGGAACATCGCCAAAGGCAAGGGAAGCAAGGGCAAAAATGAACTATTGGGATTTCATCAAGATCAAAAGCTTTTGCACAGCAGAGGAAACAGTTAACAAAACCAAAATGCAACTGACAGAATGGGAGATGATATTTGCAAACGACATATCAGATA
The DNA here is from genome assembly GCF_009829155.1 of Mustela erminea. Taxonomy (NCBI): domain Eukaryota; kingdom Metazoa; phylum Chordata; class Mammalia; order Carnivora; family Mustelidae; genus Mustela; species Mustela erminea. The sequence goes on from NC_045628.1 coordinate 82,735,346, forward strand.
AAGGGCTGGTGTCCAAAGTCTATAAAGAACTTAGTAGACTCAACACCCAAAAAACAAATAATCCAATCAAGAAATGGGCAGAAGACATGAACAGACGTTTCTGCAAAGAAGACATCCAGATGTCCAACAGACACATGAAAAAGTGCTCCATATCACTCGGCATCAGGGAAATACAAATCAAAACCACAATGAGATATCACCTCACACCAGTCAGAATGGCTAAAATTAACAAGTCAGGAAATGACAGATGCTGGTGAGGATGCGGAGAAAGCGGAACCCTCCTCCACTGTTGGTGGGAATGCAAGCTGGTGCAGCCACTCTGGAAAACAGCATGGAGGTTCCTCAAAATGTTGAAAATAGAACTGCCCTATGACCCAGCAATTGTCCTACTGGGTATTTACCCTAAACATACAAACAGTGATCCGAAGGGGCATGTGCACCTGAATGTTTATAGCAGCAATGTCCACAATAGCCAAACTATGGAAAGAACCTAGATGTCCATCCACAGATGAATGGATCAAGAAGATGTGGTATATATATACACAATGGAATACTCTGCAGCCATCGAAAGAAATGAAATCTTGCCATTTGTGATGACATGGATGGAACTAGAGGGCATCATGCTTAGCGAAATAAGTCAAGCAGAGAAAGACAACTATCATATGATCTCCCTGATATGAGGAAGTGGTGATGCAACATGGGGTCTTAAGTGGGTAGGAGAAGAATAGATGAAACAAGATGAGATTGGGAGGGAGACAAACCATAAGTGACTCTTAATCTCACAAAACAAACTGAGGGTTGCTGGAGGAAGGGGGGTTGAACGAAGGGGGGTGGGGTTATGGACGTTGGGGAGGGTATGTGCTATGGTAAGTGCTGTGAAGTGCATAAACCCGGCGATTTACAGACCTGTACCCCTGGGGATAAAAATATATGTTTATTAAAAATTTTTTTTTAAATTTAAAAAAAGATTATAAAAATACGGGGGCACCTGGGTGGCTAAGTGGGTAAGCCTCTGCCTTTGGCTCAGGTCATGATCTCAGGGTTCTGGGATCGAGCCTCACATCGGGCTCTCTGCTCAGCAGGGAGCCTGCTTTCCTCTCTCTGCTTGCCTCTCTGCCTACTTGTGATCTTTATCTGTCAAATAAATAAATAAAATCTTAAAAATAAAAAATATTATAAAAATACAGCTTTAGTACCATCAACTCACTCTAAGGAAAGCTAATGCTTAATGGAGCATTAGCAGTTCTGTACAGCTACCCCCATACAGGCTCCGGCCAGCTCTGGAGAGTACCAAAAAAATGTTTGGAATTGTTGCTCTAATCAGGCCATCTCCTTTAGATTTGATTCCAGTAGCCTCTCACTCTACAGATATGTGTTTGTCTTCTGTAGCGAATGATAAGGTGGGAACCAGGTGCACACAACCAGAAGCATCAATAGGAATCCCTTTTGTCAAAGAGATATGGGTCTAGCTCCCTGAGATCTCTGGCATTTGTTCTTTTGATCTTCCTATTTCTTGCTCCTCTCTCCTCTGTCTTTCTACATTTTCTCTCTCTCTCCCTTTTCTCTCCCTCTCCTTTTCTTTCTCTCTATCTCTGTCTCTGTTTCTGTTGGAACTCTTCTAGGCATCTCACTAATTCATATTTTTCTGCATTAAGAGTGGCTTTAAAGTATGGGCACAGCATTCTTCCAAACTTACTTTATAGTTAACTCCTCATATGTGGCGTTTTTAAAGACAACATACTGTAAGTTTATGTGCACATGTAAAATTAATTTAAAGATCGATCTTTAGATCTTTCTAAAGGATTTGCTAACATCCAGATTTATATATTGATACTTATTTTTAGTAACTGCCAAATATAACCCCATAGTTTTAATATAATTCAGATCCCATATGCCTTTTCTCCATGAAGACATGCTAGGTGGTGGATTGCAAGTTCTTTTTTTTTTTTTTTTTAAGATTTTATTTATTTGACAGTCAGAGATCACAAGTAGGCAGAGAAGCAGGCAGAGAGAGGAAGAAGCAGGCTCCTTGCTGAGCAGAGAGCCCAATACGGAACTGGATCCCAGGACACTGGGACCATGACCTGAGCCGAAGGCAGAGGCTTTAACCCACTGAGCAACCGAGGTGTCCCTGGATTGCAAGTTCTGAGGGCAAAGACCAAGGTTTTTATTTTTCTACTACCCTGACCCTGTCCTATATTTAGCTCTGTCCCAGCAAGTTAGAGACAGCCATGTAGTCATCCATCAAATCCTTGTTGGATACCTTCTAGGTGAAGTTGTATATGCTGGGACACAGTGGAGCAGTGTTTTATGCTCTTGTGGAGATCCTGTTTCCATGAACGGACACTGGGAACAAACAACTGAGTAGGCAGGGAGTGTGGTGGGTGCGTACAAGGGCTGCACTGAGATTTAAAATAAGGAGATCGGAGAGTGGCTTAACCTAAACTGGAAAGAACTCTTAGAGATGCTGGTATTGATAGTGGATTGGGAGAGACAAGGAGGGCCCACATGTGTATACATTGTTGCAAAGAGCCTATCAGGCAGAAAGGGGGAATTCAGTTAAAGCCCTTACAATGAGATACAGTGGGAGAAACAGAAACAGGTGAAGCCTTTATGCTTAGAGCTTAGTGTAGAAAAAGAAAAGTTGCGTGAGGTGAAGGAGAGGGCAAGTAAGGTACAACTCATGTAGAGCTTCTTTGTAATGATTCGTTCAGAACTGCCTGAAATTTCTTGCTGCCACATTAACTAGTTATTGGAGTTTGGGAAATATAGTTAACTCTCTAGGAGACTCAGTCTTTTCCATCTTGAAAGTCATGTTATCTATCTTACATAATTTCACATGTTCAATGATACAAAATAAATGAAAGAGTCTCACACAGTCCCCTACATTCAATAGAAGATCAATTTAAGTTGGATATGATTTTTTTTGCATGACAGTGGAATATTTCCTAATAGCAATAAGGTAAGCTGCATAGAATGTCTCTAATATAAGAAGAAAAACAGGAAAAGTATGTGTTCAATGAAGATGAACTACGTAACTTTGGAATTTAGAACACAATGATAAAACCAGAGCAAGGGTAAAGTTATTGAACTTGAAACACCAGGAACAGGGTGAGTTAATTTTTTCTTTCTTTTTAAATAAGAACAAATGACAATAAAGCAAAGAACGTTTGTGTGCACAATGTAGAAAACATTTTTTTTTTAATTACCCTTCAGCGAAATGACCCATAACAGAAAGTTCAAGTCCTTTTTAATTTTAAGTCTTATTTGTATGCTAATATAGTCATCTCAGGAAAACTCTATTTTGTGAACAAATGAGTTCTTACATGAACTATGAATATAAATATGGGTTAAATTAGAGAGCTCCCAAATTTCAATTCTCTTTTTTGTACAGGTTATAGAATAATCTTCAAGCATGTAACAGTGAATAGCTGAACTTCAGCTGGTATTTTTCTCACTTATTCCATGTGTCAATGAAGAAAAACAAGTCTCTAGTAAGCCAGATGGCCACTGAATGTCCAGAACCATTCCAATCCAGTTAGCCCCTTAGAACTCTGGCCCTCAGACTGCTGTGGGCCCCTGAGATCCTGTTCCCATGATTCCTCTCTGTATGAGCCTTCTTACTCAAATATAAATGGATCCTCCCCCAACACACACCAGTAGGGTTTATTAGGAATAGGGGTATAATATTTTAAACCCCAGAGGTCCATAGCAACTTGGCTATTGAGAAGACATAGTAAGGCCACCTCTACGGCCACTACAGGCTTAGAGAAAAACCTCACTGTGCACAGTAGCTGACAGGAAAATTCTAGAGAAAATGAGGAGACTAGTCCCACCAGATAGCAAACTATATTACAAAGCTACAGAAATTAAAGTATTCTCAAATGGAATCTCAAAATAATTATCTCAAAATAAAGAATCCAGAACCAGAACTAAATGCAAGTAATAATTTGTATTTGATGCCAGTGAGGAAAAGCTGGCTTATTCAAAAAATGGTATTGCCTGTGTCACTCTCTCATCAAAATAAATTCCAGATGAATCTTTAAGCACTTAAACATGAACCATAAAAGTGCTAAAATAAATCATGAAAGAATTTTTTTATAATCTTGGAAAGGGAAGCTTTTATAAACATGACACAAATCCAGAAGTCATTGAAAACATTAAAACAAACAAAAAAATCTGTATGACACAATGCCACTAATGAAGTACTAACTATACCAAAAACCTGGTTAGACAAGATATGTTTTTTATATCCTTCATGAAAAAGCCCTTTTATAAATTAAACATCTTTTAAACAAGCAAGACCCAAGAGAAACACAAAGAACATAAACCAAGAGATTACAAAAAGAGAAGTACAAAGGCTCAAAGATATGAAAAGATTATCAATTTCCCTCAGAAGAGAAGAAACGCAAATTAGAACTATGACATAATGTTATTTTCAGATTAACAAAATGCAAAAAAATTGGTATACAAGGACAGGGGAAGATTGAGCCTCCCATTCCCTGTCAACGGGAAGAGAAAAACCACAGCCTCTGTGAGAAGCACACTTTGAATACCTCCTAAAATCCAATTCGTGCCTTTTCCATGACCAAAGAATTCTACTTTCAGAAATTTGTGCTACTGAGATATTCCTTATAACATTCACCCAAGACAAATCACACCAGTATTTTTTTTAATATCAAAAGATTGGAAACAAGCTAAATACTCATCAATAAGGGACTTGTTAAAGAAAGGAAAAATAGTTTAACTGTAAATGGCATTTTATGTAGCCATTAGAAAGGAAGAGACAGCTAGTTTAAAATAATCTTGAAGCTCTTGGAAGGGAACAAAATAAAAGTGCAGAACCATAGGAATTCACCATCTATAATAAAGATGGAACATGTAGGGGCACCTGGGTGGCTCAGTGGGTTAAAGCCTCTGACTTCAGCTCAGATCATGATCCCAGGGTCCTAGGATCAAGCCCCACATCAGGCTCTCTGCTCAGCAGGGAGCCTGCTTCCTCCCCTCTCTCTGCCTGCCTGTCTGCCTACTTGTGATCTCTGTCAAATAAATAAATAAAATCTTTTGGAAAAAAATGGATACAAAGATGTATCCAAATATGTTTGCATATACATATTTTTCCTGAAAGAGTCCAGGACAGATCTGCAATGGTAGCTGAGCTCAGGATGAGAAACTGGGTGTCTGAGGTTATGGGTGGTGGGATTATTATTTCACTCTATTCTGATTAGTACCCATGCGATTTTGTACAAAGTACATTTATTACATGTCCCCTAAAATAGCCTTACAGCATGTTCCTAAAGCTTTTTAAGAATATTGTACTCTAGGGGAACCTGGGTAGCTCAGTCAGTTAAGCATCAGACTCTTGGTTTTGGGTCAGGTCATGATTTCAGGATCCTAGGCTCAAGTACCATGTGGGGCTTTGGGTTCAGGGCAGAGTCTGCTCAAGATTCTCTCTTCCTTTCCCTGTGCCCCTCCTCCTGTTCTTTCTCCCTGTGCCCCTCCTCCTGTTCTTTCTCTCCCTCTAAAATAAATACATAAAATTATATATATATATATATACACACTATTTCCTTGGTGCCTCCTCTGAAGCCAATGACCATCATCTGTGTTGAACTAAATATCAAGCTAATTTCAAATGAGCTCTATTCTTCTTGGTACAAACTGAGCACCCAGATTTATCCATTATCAGAGCCCTCAAACATACACAGGTGCCCTTACTTGAGTTCAATCTGTTTTGTGCTGACTTTTCACACAGTAATACTTGGCTCCCGTTTAGCTGTTCCATAATCGCAATGTCCCTGTAAGAAGGCTTGCCGTGTGTATCTCAGGGATAAGAGCATGGACCCTTTAGCTATCTGGCTTTGTTACTATTTCATCTGTGTGGTGGTTCTCTGTCTTTGAGGAAATATTTATGAATAATAATTCATATTATGGGGACAGCAGAAGTACCAACCTGTGGAAATTTAGAGTATTGGTTTAGAAATATTTATTGTATCTCCCCCCACCCCCTGCACCACCTTCCATGGATCAGAGTGGCATACATACTCCTTTGACTTGGGTTTGGCTCTGTGACTTTTTTTTTTCCTTTCCCAGTTAATGAAGATGAATAACTAAAGGCTGGAAAGTATCCTTTCCTATCTTGCATGTCTGACATCAGCATGAGGAGAACATGATGGAGCTAACCTGCTAGACCCAGGAGAAGAGTAAGAGAGACTCAAAAACAAAACGGAGAAACCTCAGCTGGGTTCAAGCAAGATCAGCCGATTTTCAGACAGAGTAGACAGCCTGTCAAGGACAGCCTTCCTAAAACACTGGGACAGAAGTGTTTGCTGCTATATGCTGATGAAATTTAGTGGGTATCTGTTACATAGCATTATTTTGGATGTAAGTATCTGCCTATTACTATAGCTACCAGTTTAGGAAAATTAAGAGAACTGATATATTTGAAGCACAGAAAATAATTCTGGGCACACATTAAGCACTTCTGAAAAATCCCCTATTGTAATTGTCCCCATAGATGCTAATTCTATTAAGATGCACTTCTGAAAAATTCCCTATTGTAATTGTCCTCATAGACGCTAATGCTATTAAGATAATTTCGAGGGTGCCTTGAAAAACTGACTTTGGCTCAGGTCATGATCCCAGAATTTTGGGATCCGACCCCAGATTCTACTCCCTGCTAAGCAGGGGGTCTGCTTCTCCCTCTCCTTCTCTTCCTCTCCTACTCACGCTTGCTCACTGTCACTTGCTCACCCTCTCTCTGTCAAATACACACATAATTTAAAAAAAAGATAATTTCAGTACTCGTATTTCTGATATTGTTCTGATATTAGCTATTGGTCTATTCTGTTTCTGCTGCTGGAGATACCTGTCTCCCTGGTTGCCATGCAGCCTTTTGGATGGCCCTCAGACTCAGCACGCAGTTTCATCTCACATGATACACATGCACCCCTAATCCCAGCATGCCTTTAACACAGTGCATCATGTCATGCATTCCTACCTCTTTAATTCATTTCTCTCTATTCTTATTGCCCTGCCCCGTCCCACTAGAGAAGGGACAACCATTCCCATTCGTGACTCTGGCTTCAGGCAGGATCCTATTCTGCAGGAGTTCTAATGGAGTGTGTTTCTTGGTGATTATTTCTTGTCTCTGGACCTCAGATTTCTCATTTGCAAAATGAGGCATTAGGTTACACCCTCACTGAGAATTCTTCCACCTCCATTTCCTTTATTTAAACAAACAAGGCAGAAGTACATAAACAGTTTCTTCTGAACTAGTAAACTGTGAGGTTATGTTTCCATGCTTGTTTAAAATTTAGAGGTTATGAAAGAATATCTTTGACATGTTTTTAAAGGTTCTTTACAAGGTTATACCAAAAGCATTATTGTTGTTATTCAAAACGAAAAATTTTACTTTCTAAGAAATTTCTAACCTTTGTTTTTAATTTGATTTTTCTGATTCCAGAATATTTTCCTCAAAATGTCTCAGAACACACCATTTGTGTTAGTTCATGATATATAGGTTCTATATAGATGATTTCTAATATACTGGCAGTGGAAATTCCTATTTATCTTAATGGCTGTTGATTTAACATTTAATGCACTTCCTGAAATTACAAGCATCATTAATAAGTTTCTTTTTCTATGCTATTATAATGCTAGAACACAATTTTTAAAACTCAGTTTATCTTTCAATAATCATATTTTATACATTTGAGGTAAATTTGTTGCATATGTGAGAAACACAAGAAAATGTCAAAATATCTCATATTTTAAATATATTCATATAGAGAAAGGGAGAGGTATATGACATCTAATTCAGTGATTGAGGTTACCATCATTAGAAGTTTAGTGGATATTATTTCAACTTTTTCCTGTCTTACATGCACATACACACCCACATAGAATTTATTTTGTAAACACAGTATCCTATTACTTTGTACCTTGATTTTGGCACTTAAAAATTTACAGTGAGAAATTGTCATGGTCCTTCCTAATGGCCACATAGTAATACATTGTACAGATATGCTCTGATAATTTAAACAATATGCCATTATTACTCGGATTGTTTCCATTTGAATTTACACAGGATATGGATTAGACACCCTTGTTTATGTATCATTATACATATGACTGAGCATTTCTGAGGATCACTGTGAAGAACTGAAATTGCTGAATCATGGTATCTGTTTATTGTTTGTTCTGTTAAATATGTCCAAATGACCTTCTGAAGGAATTGTGCCAAAATACAGCCCTACTGACATTGTCTTATATTCTTTCTCTCCATCTCCTTGATAACCTGGGTGGTAGCATTTTATTTGTTTGCTTGGGAACTGTGGGAGATAAAAGTGGTATTAATTTGCTCCTTCTAATGATAACTGCTGCCTTTATGCCTTATTATAGTATTTTTATTTTATGAATTATATTTGTTCATATTTTGTCACCTTTTCTCTCTTAGGTAGTTTACTTTTATCTTGCTGAATTTTAGTAGTGGCTTGAATATTAGGATATGAATCCTATGTCTATTCAGTGTTGCAAATATTTTCTTTTAGAGTGCTTCTTAAGTTTTAATGTTATTTGAGGTGTTTTCCCCAACAATAAGTTTTTATGTCTGATGTTGATAAATTTGTCATTTCCTTGAAATCATCTGAGTATTAAAGCTTCTTCAGAAGGCTTTCTAAAACCCAGAATCACAAACATGTCCCTGTGTTTTGTGCTGTCGTATTTTGAGAATTAAGTGAATCCAGGACCATCTGTACTATGACTAACTCAAAGACCCTGAAAACCTAGAAATATTAGTACTGGATTCTGCTTTAACAACAATGACTCTGCATACAGCCTCATATTCCCAAACCAACACTGCCCACATATTATAAGGTTTAGAAATGCTGCCCAGGCAGCTCCTCCACTTGGTGGAGCCCATGTATATCTCTGGAAATCTGTTTGGGGATTTCATGTCTACTCTCCTAGGGTGGGATTTAACCAGCTTCCATCTTGCCTGAGGACAAACCAAAGGAATTGGCTCGAAAATTTGGCACCAGGGATTAATAAATCTTGGCATTTGTTACTAAGGTCAAGGATGGAATCTCTTTCCACATTAGATCTCAGAGATTGTTATCATTTTGTCATCAATAATAGCATCCCACACTCTGCTAACAATACAAAGGAGACATGATATGGGAGCCAAATTATACAGTAAAGGTGGAATAACTGACCTCATGTAGCTGGGCCATGAGTATCTTTATTCAAGAATTTCAGAGAAATGGTAGTTCCAGTCCAAAACACATCTACATTTGCATCAATTTCGGTAATAATAGAATCACTATTTTTCTTAACTAGATGGGAGGTGATATGCATAATATTGAGTGTTTTCTGGTTACTTTTCCTTCTAATGACTCAGAGGTACCATCAAATAATATGAGTAACATGCTGTTTTATTTTTTTCACATTTATGTGTTTTTTCCTCCTTAGCAATTACTCAGCACCATACACTATTGTTAGCAAGCTAGTCAAGTTTCAGAGCCTCAGTTCAGTTTTGAGACTGATTTAAAGTTCCACTAGATCTCCTGCAGCTGTCAAAGGAAATGCCCTAGTTGCTATTCTGGGGCAGTCTTTGGTGTTTCTGTTCAACCCTTATTATCTGGAAAATCTCTAAATAAGTTCTATAAATGGAACTTTCAGCTGCTTTTACCAAGAATGACTTGGATTATAAGGTTTTAAGGTCATGAATTTTTATTTGGAGCTAACTCATACTACAGGGGTTGAATTCATCCATCATATATTTCCTATAGAAAAAGAAAAGGGGGAGAAAGAAACTCAATATTCTACCTTTTGGACATTATTATATATTGGCATGTTTATGTCTATAGGAATATTTTTAGGAAGACTTGGAAAGAACAAAACAAAATAGGATGATTAGTTAGAGGCAGAAATATAGACAGGATGTGGTCAATGACAAAGGGCAAAACAGTCTGAAGACAGCAACATTTAACAGTTTATATGAAAATAAGGAATACAATCTGGAACAAGGTTTATTTAGCACTACAGTTCACAAACCTTCTGCACATCAGTTTTATCTTTGATCTTATATCATTCCTATGAGGCAGGGGTTATTACTCTCTTACTACAAATGAAGAAATGGGATCTCAAAGAGATTAAGCCAACTTTACCCCAAACACACGGCGAGTAAATGGTAAAGTTGAGATTCACAACCCAAGATTTCTGATTCATTATTTTAAGTTTCCTCTGTATTCACTCTTACATCCTTCTATTGGAAAATATTTTAAGATCAAATCATGGCATAGTCATCTAGCATGAAGCTATTGCAGTGTGAGTGGTACATAATAAAATCACCCATTTCTTCCCCTTTGCACATTTGGGAGAACCATGTGAGTCAAACAGAGAGGAGGCAGTTGTGTGAGCCTGGTGGTGGGTATTAAGGAGGGCATGTATTGCATGGAGCACTGGGTGTGATGCATAAACCATGAATTTTGGAAGACTGAAAAAAAAATAAACTTAAATAAAATTTAAAAAAATTAAAAGAAGACTGCAGCCATGGGTCTGGGGTGCTACCCACCAGAAGCCAGATCTCTTTTTTCCCATTTGCCCTCACTTTCTCTTCCCTTTTTTAGTTCATTTTTTAACCTGTAACACAAACAATAATAAGAATAAAGTAAAATAAATAAATAAAATAAGTAAAATAAATAAAATAAAACCTTCACTTCTGATAAAATTTAGGTTAAAGGGCATGACTTCAGGTCTGTTAATTAACTGAGCTGGTTAATACAATTCCTACGGATTGAATTTGCTCAATTAGTTACAACTCTTCCCGAAAGAAGAGAAGAGTGCAGAGAGAAGAGAAGAAAAATTTGCCTCAGTCAATCTCGTAAAACAAGAACTAAGAGAGATTATAGATTATTCAAATTGAAGTCCCAATTCAAATTGAATAGTAAGGAAATCTTCTTTCCACAGAATGTCTGTTTTTTTAATCAGTACTTATATTTTGTTGGATAAATAATGAGTAAATGGATGATGCCCACCTATTCTTTACCTTATCAATATGCTGTATTGACCTCAAATCTCTTAGTCTTAGCATTATCCTGATGATTTCAATGGCTTTTACTTCTTTGTCCATTTTACTTTGAAATTTCATTATTTTGCAGCTTTGCTCACATATTCAAAAAGGAAAATAATGAGAAATCATGGATAATAAGTTGCATTGGGTACTAGAAAGGAAAATTGAAATGGCCAATGATTTGAAGCAGGGTAGTGATAAAAATAAATAAATAAATAAATAACCACCAGTTGTGTTCTATTATTCACAAAGTAGTTTTCAGTTTTGATATCTCATTTAACTCACATAATCATTTGGAGAATTGGTTACTATAAAACAATCTTTACAGATAAATGAGAGGACCTGGCCCCTGAATGGTTAGACCTGGACAAGCACAAGTTAATGGAGACTCTGGACACTGAACCCATGTCATATGATCCATAACCTGGTGTGTCAATCAGGCAGCATGTACAAAGAGTTCCATAAAAGCAATATGTGAGCCTACCCATCTCAATTGCTACATTCCTTCTCTGACCAGATGAAAATGATTCAGTGGTTGTATCTATGGGCTTACCCCTCACACTGTGTGTTTAGGAGCTGCCTGCTTAGGCTCCACATGTCCTTCTGAACTAGGAGAAAGGGGGGAAGGACTCCACCTAAAAAGATTTTCAAGAAGAATGAAGACAACCAGGGCAGAAGAGGTAGAGAATCCCGAGATCCTGTGAAGGAAGGTGAGCGTATAGAACTGTCAGGCATAGTGGAATGGAGAGAGGGAGTGGGACAAAAGGAAAAGGGCTGCACATGAGAATGTTTGCTTCCCCCTGTCTCCCTTCTCCACCTTTGGAGAACTAATTTGGATAAAGGGAATAGGAAGAACAAGCCAAAGTTAATGAGCTTCCAAGGACTATTTTCTTTGACCCCATAAGCTACTGAATACAGCACGAGTAAAGACTGGAATTCCTGTTCAGTCTGAGCTTCTTTCACTAGAATACTAGAACACCTCCAGGACTGGCTAACATGGGTCACTCCTCCTTCAGCACTGTACTATGCTTCCTCCAGCCACCATGTTCATTGTATTGAATTCCCAGGTCAAAGGCCACACTGACCAATATTTTACTTTTCTCTTATTTTATATTGTCATTCCCACATTCATCCTTGTCTCTTTTGTTCCATTGAAAACAGCTTTACCATCAGAAGCATTTCTTTTATCTCCCTATGTTTGGCTAAATGTACTCAAGGACAGCCCTTAGTTCTATATGTTAGGCTCAAGCCAACTCCCTACATGACACCAGGGACATTTTTTCCCCTAGCCATTTCACAGGGAGTTCTCCAGCTGTGATTAGGACTCAGAAACCACATCATGCCTACCACTGCCTCATTACCATATTATAATACCTTTTCTCATTTCCTTTATCTGAAAGACAATCTCTCCTGTCTTACAAATTCTTTTGCATTTTCACTTCCTTTTTCTTCAAATATCTGATTATATGGCAAACAGTGGGAATAATTCCATCTAAAAATTACTTTGACACCCACTTCTGTGAGCAAATAATGTTGTGGTTACAGCTTTCATAAGCTCATGGATAAACTTTTTATGCTTTTTTACCACTTCAAAGAAATGTCAGCATGTTTATTCAAAATGGTGGATTTTAATAAAATATTGACTCACATCAGATTATTTTGTTTTTAAGTAGTCACTTTGAAAAGGATATATTAGAAGACTTAATATTAGAAGACTCGTGACCCATCTCAACTTGTATGAAAATCTATTTTAACACAATTAACCAAGCTGATTTGAACCCATATAAAGAAGCAAGGAGTCACTATTTTTAGTTTGTAACTACAAGAGTTTTTATTTAACAATAAATTTACTATAAAATTTTACTTATACTACTAAGCAGAGACAATTTCAAGCCACTCACTCAGAATAAGAAGAAAATCCCATGGTTCCAAACTCCTACTCAAAGAGGAATACCTTCTACACTATTCTGGTGTAGTTCCTCAGCACTAATAGGTGGAAACATCCATTTCACATCAAGCCAGCTGGCTATCTTTTGCAACTTTTGACAATTGTTAACAGTTCTACCTTCTAGGAGCTAAGCTAAACAATTCTACTACATATTCAACACAAGAGAACTTCAGATACTTAAAAGATCCACAATGTCCACCATGAGCCTTCTTTTATCCTGGCTAAAAATTTTATTGAGTTTTATTAAGTTTTATTAAGTGTTCCCCGACATGGTGTTTTTAATTTCAAGATCCTTCACACTGTTTTATAAACAGCCCTTTGAAATGGTGCTGCCCATAAATGAACACTGTGTCCCAGTGTCTGACCAGGGCTGAAAAACAGTGCCGGGAGACCTTCCTTGATCTATATTTAAAAGAAATGGCATTATGTCCGTTGTTTTTAAGTTTATGAGTGACAAAAAAATCCACGAAGTTGCTTTGACCCCCTTCTCATCCAACATACACACAGGAACAGCTGGACAACCTGACTTTCCCATTCTCTAAATAAATACACATTTTGGAAGCCAAATGTAGGACTATATCCCTACTTATTATTTCAATCCAGCATTCTTCTCTTTGTTATGCTTGATTCTATCTCTTATGCCAATAGCAATTTCTCTCAGCTTGTACAAGCTAAATAACAACAACTCCACCTGGGTATAACCAGCAATAAGACTGCCATTAAGGACCCCTCCTGTTGAAATGTTCTTTGGGTATTATTTAATCAGATGCAATTCTATAAGAAGACACTGTCAAATACTTGTTCCTAAGACAAAAAATATAAAAAGTATAAATACTATAATACTTCTAAAACTTTAGATAGAGCGGGTAAATTATTAAAAATAATAACCACTAAGAAATAAAAATAAAATAATACATTAGTAATTTAATAATATTCTATTATGCATTAGATAATTTGAATTGTAATATGTCAAAATGTCCTCAAAGTTTGACAACAAGTCATTTCAGCTGTAGCTCAAGTTCTTTATCCAGTAGGTTAATTTCCTATATTTCATTTTCAATAAATTAGACATAATTTGACTAAATTCAACCTGTTCTCTTTGCAGATAAATTTTTTTCCCCTCTGGTTTCCTTTAAGATTTTCTCTTTGGTTTTCTAATATGAATATACATGTCTAGCTGTGTTTTGGGTTGTTTTGTATTTATCCTGCTTGAAATGTCTCTAAGGTTTTTGGAACTATAGTTTGGTAACTGCCATGAATTTTGGCAACTTCTTAGCAATAACTTCTTCTAATATTTCTTCTGCCTTGTTCTTTTCTTTTCCAAACATGCATGCATTACATTTGCTATTGTCACACAGTTCTTTGGATGTTCTTTTTTACTTTTATTTTTGTGTTTGAGTTTTGGAAGTTTCTGTTAATCTATCTTCAAACCCACTGATTATTTCCTTGGTTATATTTAATCTAGTGATGAGCCCTTTGAAGGCACCTTTTCATTTCTGTTACTATGTTATTGGTTTTTTTCCTAGAATTTTGTTTTGATTCTTTCTTATATTTCCTTTCCCCCTCCTACTGATAGTACCCATCTGCTCTTGTATGTTGTTTACTTATTCCGTTAAAGTCATTAACATATTAACTATAGTTATTTTAAATTCACTTTGTGATACTTCCAACATCTGTGTAATATCTGAGTTTTGCTCTGATCATTGCTCTGTCTCTTCAGACTGTGTTTCTCTTGCCTTTGGCATTCCTTGGCATTTATTTTTCTCTTTCTCACTTGCTTGCAGATGTATTGCAAAAGATAATAGATAGGAAGTAAATAGACCTTTAATGTGAGGATTTATGTTAATGCGGCGAAGATTTGGGCCATGTTTAATGTTTGTTGTAGTTATAGGACCAGTGGCTTCAGGTTCCTCTAATGTCCTTGTTTTAATCCCCATACCCCACCCTCTGCCCCATGGATTTGGAGTTTCCTTTTGTACTATTCCTCAGAGAGAGTCTGTGTCTGGTAATTCTTTCAGCTCTAATCCACTATTATTACTGGAGGCTTATTAGTATAATTGTGGGATATAGAGGGAAAGGACCATCCTCTGATCTTCTAATTAAGTCTCAGTATTTGAGTGGGCCTGTGTCTCAGAGGTATGGTCTTCAAAGTATGTGTGAATGTCCTCCAGGGTCGTGACTCTCCTTCACCTCTGCCCCAATCCATTCCCCACTACAGTTCTCCAGCCTAATGTCTTAGAGCCCTACTCCCAGTTGACCAATGCTTTTATTTATTTATTTTTTCCTTAGATGAGACTGGAAGACTAGAGTTGGCTGGAGTGAGTTAGAATGTTTTAGTTTTGCACTGGTGAAATCTCTTCTTCCAGGGAGTTTAGGCTTTATTAAGGAGAAGTCTTGGGGGAGCATGGAGTTCATGCTGGCTTACACTTTTCCAAACCCTGCCCAGGCCATGTATGGAGTTTTCTCAGATCCTTCCGTGGAAGGTCTTGTAGGGTTCCAGGCAGAAGAGCCTGAATCTGTGGGCCCTTGTCTAACTGTGGCCTCCAGGGCTTTTTGTTAACACACTTGTCTGCATTTAGACTGCAGTCAAATTACTAGCAAAGTGTTCCTACTGGCTTGTGGCATATGGGGTCCTCTGTTCCAAGAAACAAATCTCAAGTGCTGTGCCTATCTGTGTATGCCTGGCCCTCCAGATTTGGGGATGAAGATGTGTCCTGTGACCTCAGTTCTGTGACAATTCTGAGAAAAGTCATTGATTTTTCAGTTTGTCTAGCTTTTATCTGTTGTAAGAACAAGGGTAACAGCTTAGCTTTGGGAATAAAACCCAAAAGTCTGTCAAATTCAGTGTTTTATTATCTCCTTCAATACTAAATCAAAGCCAGGCAATTTACTCCAAATTTTTCTGTTAGAATAAAGCAGGATAGAAACTATCATTCAGATGCATGTTTTTATTCACACTTACTCATTATATCACTATCCTGTTCATGATCCCTGTTTCACAGTATCTAATGTGGTTCACAGAAGTTATCACCCATTTGGAAAGCCTCTTGAGTAAGCTGTTTTAGAAGTGATTAACTTAACAAAAAGTAGTAAGGAACTTTTTCTTTATACATGTTCCTTGCATATAATGAGCTATTTATGTATTGCATGTTAGAGTTTTAGTCAATTTTAAAGCAAAATATATGGTGGTATTCATACATCATAGTAATTGTTCAACTGTTAGTCCTTATTACATATCATTTTATTGTGGATATCTAGCATATCTTTTGATAAAAATTTCATCAATAGTTCTTCTTGTTTTTCTTTTTCTTTCTCTCTCCCTTTTTTCTTTTTTAACTTTTCCCTGAATATATTTGATTTTAGCTTCATGTCTGGTTTTACATATTTCTCAAAAAAAAAAAAAGAAAAGAAAAGGCACACGCCTGGTTTTGCACTTGAAGCTCATACTCCCATAGTTTTACTATTTCCACTAATTTAAAAAAAATATATTTAAAAAGCATAGTTTTTGTTTGTTCTGTAATGATTATTTTTACTATAAAAAGTCACAGATTTTGAAAGTGACATAAAAATATTGCTTCATGCTATCAGTTGTGAAATTTATAACCAGTGTGACCATATATATCTTAAGGTAGTCTAACTTAATTGTGGCATCTTATACATTTCAGCTTTTTAGAAACTGACTGTCATCTTTCAGTTTCTGCTATGGTCTTATTTGGTAGTGTGTGACAGTCTTGTGTAAGGATGATGAAATATGAATGCCAAGTATGCTAGCCTGGGGTGGTTTATCAGCTGTACTTGATTTGGGCCTCTCCTGATCTCCTGATACTGTGTTCAGACAGTGGCCAAGGCCAAACTGTCCAAGATGGTGTTTCCTCTCACACATCTTCATATCAGTGTTTCTCTATGAGGATCACCCTCCATGCACTGTCTTGTGCTCTAGGGTTTTTCCAAATGGCATCTCTCTTCAGCAGCAAAGACAAGGCATTTCACAAGGTACACATGACAGGGTAACAAGAGCATAGAAGTTGATGTGCTAGTTCTCTTTAAAGTGTAGGCTGGTAAATAACACATCACTTCTACCATGTTCTATTAGTTAAAGCGAGTCACAGGCCAATCCAGGCTTATTGTGGAAGCCACTGGAAAAGGATGTGAACACTGAGAGGTGTGTAGGTCATTGAGGGACATCAATATGAACAGTTATCACATTCCTTCTATTTGTCCTCAACTTCACATCTTTCCTACACGTAAAGTATATTTACATCTCCCCAGTACCCCTAAATCTTATCCCATCATGGCATCAAGGCTGGGTTAGAAGTATAAGATTTCTTCATCTTAACATAGAGGTGGAGATGCGGTTTCTTGAGGGAGGAATCTCTAAATCTGAAGACCTGTATAATAAAAAGTCAAGTTCCCTACTCCACCCCATTCCCCCCTCACCAAATATGTAATGGTGAGTCAGCAGCAGCAGAACAGCAATCGACACACTCAAAATAAGGGGACAGAAGGATTACAGTAGTGAAAGGCCCATAGAAATTCTGAATTCTGACTGGTACTTTTATTCAAGAATTAGAGTAGGATTCAGTCCTGACCTCTGGGAGTGTTTTTTTCCATGGCTTCTGGCTTCATCCTCCGGGAATTGGACTCTGCCCTCCTATGCACCCTTTCTTTTCAATAAGAAATAAGCCAATTTTGCAGTTGAGGAGCTTTCTTAACCCATTTCCTGCACATCAAAATTTGAGAGTTCAGAGTCCCCATTTTCATTGGACTGTGTCCCTTTTAACCCAAGAAATTGCAAGACCTTTTGAAACTTTGTGGGTTTCCTATGCATCAAATTATAAATCCATTCCAATAGACAAAAGTCATATTCCTATACTTTTTAAGAAGGCCTTCTCTGCCTTAGACTACTGTGAGCCAATCCCTGAAGATGCTGGCAAAATTCTGAGGTCTTATGACTTTCTTAGAACTGTACCCATGAGGTTTTGACCTTAGAACCACACCTCACTGACAACACTCAAGATTTGGTCATGGTCCTGAAGCCATTTCTTATTGGGGGTACTGTCTGCTGAGAAATACTAAGGATAATAGTTTTATTTATTTTTTAATAGTTTTATTTTTAAACACAGCAAATTTCAGCTACTTTATATTCTCTTTAAATTTTGCTTGCACATGAAACAGCTTCTTCTACTCATCTCCTTACTTCTATGCAGATAATAGAAGCCTGGAAGGATTTTATGTCTGGAAAATTTAGCTTGATCCACACTTTCATTAAATAATTTCTATCATCCTCCCATATTAGCAGAGGTGACACTATTTCCAAACTTCCCACCACAGTATACCACAGTATAAAACCAATTGCCTCTTCCCTCCTATCCTTCTTGTCTGTCCCTCCAGCTTGTAATAACAGTTTCCTTAAGCCCCTTCCAGCTTCCACCTGCTCCATTCCCTACACCCTTACCATATATTCTAGATTTTTGTTAACCAACCCCGCAACATGAGTCCCAATTTCTGTTTTAGTAACCTAATGCTGCATAACAAACTATCCCAAACCTTAATGACTTTAAACAGTGAAACAGTGATGATTTTATTCAGTCCCATTATTATGTGGATTGGCTGAGGATTAGCTTGTGGTTCGCCTGCTCATCTCTCTTCTGGTATTTTACATGATTACATGTAAATGAATGGAGGTTACCATATCGAAGATGGATATCCCACCCACAGGTCTGGAGCCTCTGTGCTCCTACATATGACCTCTCCACATGGTGTCCCTTCTTCAGGGCCTCTCCACATGGCCTTTCTCTCTAGACAGGCAGACCAGAACCTAATAGGTTAGCAAAGGATGATGCCAAGATTGTTCAAAAATTACACCTTAAAATGACATAGGATAGCATCACTTTCACCACTTTTTATTGGTTAAAGCAAAATGCAGAATAAGTTCAGGCTCAGGGTGGGAGGAGAAGATCTACAACACTGAAAACCCAAAACCTAAATTTGGCAATACATTCAAAAACATAACTATAGATAATTTATTTGATGAATTTTTGTCACATAAAAATGTTGGATGGGTGTAGGTATTCTAAATTGAAGCACAAACACAGAATCTCTGAAAATGTGCAAACAAATTATATTTTAAGATAAAAGGACTTATAATAGCTTTTTTTTTAAGCAGAATTTATGCTAAATTCCAGGTGTTTCAGCATTGACAGGAGAGCATCTTCTCAACCATGCAGATGGTCTAAGAGAAGAATTAGTTGAAAAGTCAGCAATTTCAGACTTCTTAGCCACAAAGGAAATGTAGCAGATGAGAGGCAATACCACTATAAAAGCAAGTGCATTCAACAGAAATACACCAGTGATAAAGAGATACAGTTAGAAAACTGCAAGAAACATGAATATGTACCAAGAATGGTTATTCCATTCATGCTGTTTTTAGTATTTAAATTGTTACAATTAGTAAGCATTTCAATAAATATTTAACAAATATTCTACTCTATTTCATTCAATGTATATAAAATGTGAGGTTTTTTAAGGGAAGACAGTTTTAAAAGTGGTTTTAAGGACATTGTAAGCCCAAGTAGTAAACTCACTTCATAGTAAATTAATAAATATTTTAAGTTAATGGTTAAATATTATGTTACCCTCTTCATAACAGAAAATACACTGAAGTCTAGAAATAAATAATTAAATAAAAAACACATTTCAGAATGTTGCCTTTTTATTTTACTTTTCCTTTAATTTTTTTTTTTTTTGCAAAGCCTCTCACAAACATTTAATTAAATAAAGTTTCACATCCCAATTTCTGCTATAGTCCTCTACATTACTGAGCCTAATTCCAAGTGGTAGTATTTCCTTGATCCTGCCTCTGAGCCCTCACTTTTGCCATTCCCTTTGCTAAGTATGCTTCTCCCTGGACTTTGCCATTGCTCATTCCTTATTACCCAGACTGCAGTTCTTCTCCCGAGTTGCCCTCTCTGACCACTCATTCTACCATAGTCCACCAACTTAAAAACTTAAATGCATTAGCATTTTTTTCCCATGACACATCCTACCAGCTGATTTTTCCATTATTTGTTTGTAACTGATTGTCTCCTTCCGTTATTGAACAAAAGTGCCTGAGTGTAGAGTACTTGCTCTGTCCTCCTCACTGCCATATCTCCAGAGCAAAAAATAATTTTAAAATGTAGCTTGCAAGAAATAGGCACTCCAAAAATACTTCTTAGAAAAAGCTTTATGATGCAATGACCAGTTTTGAGCCATTGATTCATATAGTTAAAGTTGGGGCAAAAATACACTGCACTAATCACAATGGAAAATAGCAGTGGTAACAACTGTAAACAACAGCAAGGAAATCCAAGAAGGTATCAATAACCACATCTAGCCAGTTCCCTGTTGGCCAAATGTTGACCTAAAGGACATGAATAACCCAATGTTTTCATGTATGGATAGTCTTTAGACATAATGAATTTTGAGAAATACATAAGATAGGTGTGAAAATAGTAATTAATCTGGCCTTTAAAATCTATGAGATGTATAAATGCAAAATAATTTCAATTCTTTCTTTCTTTTATCAAACTATCAAAGGACTACTTCATAGAAAATCAGGAACCACTAGTAAGCAACAAAAAACTCTGAAAAACCTAGGGAGTATTATTTGAACATTCCCTTCTCATTTATCCCAAAGTCATGGCTCTTACCCTCTGGTTTACTCATCCCTCTATTTTGTTTCTTTAATTCTCTTGGTGTAAATCCTCCACACTGATTTACCTTTTTCTTTGGAGAGCTTCATATCACGTTCTAGTCTAATCAGAAATCTTATTCTGAACAGATGGCCCAATATTCCCAACATGTTGATACTCTAGAAATGACATCAATAGTGGTACCAAGGATTTGTGTAGTACTTGTAGTTCTCCTTTCTGCCCTGGCATAGTAAGACACAAATCTTTACTAGTACTTTACCAGCCTGCCCAGCAACAAACCTTGGTATCATTGACAACATGTATTTATTCCTTTGAATTGTCCTTCCCAAATGCAATTCTGAGTCACCCCCTTAAAATACTCAGTCGTAATTTACAATAACCTCAATTTACATCTCTTCATGACTTAGAGACTTTGCATGTGTCCATTGTGACTACAAGCCCTAACTTAACTGGAATCATTTGGGATGGCTAGAGAATTTTATTCCAACTTCCACTCAGAGGAAGTCCCAGATGGCCATTATAAAGAGTGCCTTGTATGACATTTTTCTCTTGTTTTCTTCTTCCATCAGCAGAACATGAAGACAGCTTCCAAATGAGAAAAATAGTCTTGCAGAGAACATGGTTGTTATGCCTAGATGTTGGCTTAAAAAGAAACTTGAAGAAGATTGCATGTTATATTGTACTTGAAATTTTCATTCTCTTGTCAACTATAGTAAGGGGGGAAAAAATCCTCACCCTCCTCATCAGCATTTCAACTGTCCCATCTTTTGTTGAGAGAGCAAAAAAGATAGAAATAGGAACTCCAGCCCATAATTTGGTATTAATATAATGGAAAGAGACATGCAGCCATATGATAACTGCATGTTTCGACAGATTACTTAGTAGTATTCTTTTTAATTATCAAGTTACCTTAAACGTAATTACCATGTTACCTGACATTCTCAGCTCTCCTTATAAGTGTCCAAAATATAAAATAATGTAATCTTTCTGTCATTACAATTCATTTGTTATTGTGTAGGTATCTGGCAGAGAGCTCCAATGTATTAGCATGCCAACAGTTCTATCTACAGTACTATCAGGAAATAGAGTGCACTTACTCTGTAATTAAGGGGAAATTCCTGCGTAGTCACTACATTTTTGAGAATGAAAAACATGCTTGTCATTAGAAAATTCCTTGAAAAATTCACAGTATCACAGACTTTACCCTATAAGGTAGAGTTTCACCTGGAAAATACCACTTCCCCTTATATTCTGCTGCGCCTTTGTTACCTGTCTGTTAAATTTTCCAACATTCAAGAAGAGCCTAACAAGAACATTATATGATAAGAAAGGCTTCCAAATTAAGAACTGATTTGTCAAAATCAGTTTGTTTTTCTACATGTGATTATAAAGCACAATTCAGCATAAAAAGATTTAAATTTGGAAGCTCTATTCAAATTACTAGAGTCAACAAAATTTTGTTATAATCCAATTTCACCTGTTTTGTGATCCCATAATATATCTCCTGAAATAGCATTGATTTTAAGACTTAAAGTCCATTTTCCTTCTGGGAAAGCATACATGAAATTTGACCACTAAAATTTTATTTTATTTTTATTTGTATTTAAGAGTATCTGTGGTTCCTCCTTCAGGAATGTACATTATTAAAATGAAAAATTTCTAAATGTTTGGCTAAAGCAAATTATTTCTTGTTGGCTGGTTCAACTGATGGGAAGATAGAATTACAAGACCAGATCCTTGTGTGCAAACCACATCTGCATATGTCAGATATGTGCAGCCACATGGACACAGATGGCTGCTGGCTGCATCAAGCAATCTCATATTTGTGTGCAGGGTCATTAGGAAGTTGGAATAAGGGATGAGTCATCACCTGTACTAGAGAAAAACTTCCACCCTGCTTACTTATGTCAGGACACAGGTATCATCTGTCTATACATACAGCAGTATGAAGATGTTGAATACTGTAAAGATGACCTACATGGCCAAGGTGAGATCATTGTGTCACCACTCTGACCTAACATCATCAGTACCTCTGCCAGATTTTAATCTATATAGTTGTGCCTTTAAAGAAAGACTCTAGAATTACAATAAATAATGGTTGCTAAGATATGCATATAAATTGAAAAGTTCTCCTAGGAAATCATTATTAGAATTTTGACTAATATCTATAAAGATTACCCCCTGAAGGTTAGGCAAATACTTCTAAGGGAAAAACATTGATGATAAGGCAGATACATTGCTAGAATTTCTTGAAAGTAGGCATGCATGGAGAGTTCATCAGTCTCCATATTGTCATTTTTGTGACATTTGGAGGAAGACTACGTGATTCTACAAGGTCCTCAAGGCTGTGAAGTAGACCCCTTTGAATTTTGTACCTTCCAAAGCTTTCTTTCACTCCCTCTTCCCACCATTAAGCAACTTTCTCAGTGTTGTATCCGTGACTCAGTGGGAAATATTTCACAATTTAAACATTGCAATAACCAGGGGCGCCTGGGTGGCTCAGTGGGTTAAGCCGCTGCCTTCGGCTCAGGTCATGATCTCAGAGTCCTGGGATCGAGTCCCGCATCGGGCTCTCTGCTCAGCGGAGAGCCTGCTTCCCTCTCTCTCTCTCTGGCTGCCTCTCCGTCTGCTTGTGATTTCTCCCTGTCAAATTAATAAATAAAATCTTTAAAAATAAATAAATAAATAAATAAATAAATAAATGAAAAATAAACATTGCAATAACCATCCTCTTAGTATTAATTTCCTGAATCCTTGCTAATAGTCTGATGAGATAAAGAGCTAATTCATTTTATATTTTCATAAATGGTGCCAAATCACACTCCAGAAGAGCTATAACAAATTTTCACCAAAAATACCTGAAAGTATCCATTTCCTCTCAGTGTCACCAACACTGGACATCTAAAGTGACTTATTTTATAAAAAAGTCTTGTGAATAAAAATGCATACTTTTGTTTTAATGTGCGTTTTATTTGCTAGTGAGTATGAACATATGTTTCTTTCCTATTTACATTTCCTATATTGTTTCTTGTACCTTTTTTGTTTTGTTTATAACTTTTGAATTTCATTGTTCCTTTTTTTTTTCCCCCTCCAGAAAGGACATACATTGTAGAGGTCTTAGGCTGCATGGATCCTAGAATCGGAATTATAGGGTTTGAATTCAACCTCTGTGCCTCGCTACTTTCATGACCTTGATCTTTCTTAACCTCCAGTTGCTCTTCTGAAAAACAAGGATTTAAGTATTACTTTTCTCATAAGATTGGAAACAGGATTAAATAACATCTATACATCTATACAAAATGGGGGTACAAAATGAACACTGAATACATGTTCACATTACCTATGACTTTATTATCATTGTCCTGTACCCAAGATCTATATTTAAAATGAGTAAGCAAACTTTTCTTTCCCAGATAATATTTCTCTCTATTTCATTTTGTTCATAGTGTTTCTTGTACACAAATATATGAAAATTTACATAGCTTAATATTATCCTTGTGGTTACTGGGTTTTATGCAAAATATAATAATTTTCTCATTTAATAGTCTTAAGGACATTTAATGTTTCATTAGATTATGAAATGTTTGAAATATATATTTGAAAGAGATACTTCATAACCTCTCTTCCTAATAGTCCTATTAATATCTCTTTTAATAAAATTAAGTATTAATATGGATATCTAAGCTGTTTTGTTTGTTCTGGCATATAATTTTGATCCTTTTACTCTTAATTTAGTTTTTATTCTATATTAAAATTATATGGTAAAATTGACTACTTTGGGTCATACTGTCCCATCAATACTGTCAATATTAATACATGTACAGATGCATACAACCAACTGAAACTTCAGAGATTTCCCAATTCTAGAAATTTCATAACCAAATGAAATACTAAAAGTCACCAAAATTATTAAAAAGAGTAAATTATTATGCTTCCCACAAAACCCAGTTATCATAAGGATAAAATTAAACTATATAAATTTGTAAATATCTTTTTTTAAAGATTTTATTTATTTATTTGACAGACAGAGATCATAAGTAGGCAGAGAGCCAGGCAGAGAGGGGGGGGGAAGCAGACTCCCCGCTGAGCAGAGAGCCCGATGTATCTGTAATATAAAAGATGCCATGAACAAAACTGAGAAAAGGAGAGACAGAGAATGAAATGATGAACCCCTGCTGACCCAGCACTGAATCAAGAAATAAAACTCACTGATGAGGCTCCATCAACGTCTTCCCAGATGTAAGGATTACTCCTGAATCTTTCTAATGATATTTTCAAGAATTTTGTACATTCACATAAGCTAAAGCTTGTTAATCATGTAATATAAATATTCTGTATCTTTCCTAATTTTTGTTTCATTCTGTATGCCAGGTGTACAGTGGATGTTTTAATATCTCCTTAATTCTATCTTATTTATATTTTTTAAGGTGAATAATGATATGCATTCTAGGGTAGTATGTGAAAATTTCCTGGTGATTTAAACTGGGATGATTTATGATGATTTACCATTATGCAATGACTTTTTTTATCCTTTATGGCATATTTTTGCATTAAGTTCTGTTATCCAATATTAATATGGTTATACAAGCTTATTTCTATTTTCTGATATATGCTTTGGGTCCTTTTCTTTTTTACTTTTTCTTTTCATTCTCTCTTGATTTCTCTTGCTCTTTTTCTGTTTTGGTTCTTTAATTTTTTTTTTTTTTACATTATGCTTAAATGATCATAGTGCAAAATTGACTTTTTATTTTCTTTGTGATACTGTTGTATCAAATAATTTATATTAATTCATATGTAAATCAATGTAACCACCACAACATATTTTTAGTTTCTCTGTTATAAGTGGCTTTCTTAAAAACAACATATAGATGCATTTTTTGATAAGCCTACTCCAATAAATTTTTGTCTTCTGGCTTAGGAGTTGGGTCTACATACATTTATTGAGATTCTTCATGTATCAATGATAATTTTTACAAACATTACTGTCCATCTCTCCTGATACCTGGGTTATCTAATAGTACATTTCTCATTTTACAGTAATATGAGTATTTTCTAATTATCTTTTTGTTATTAATTTGAAGTATATTTAAATTATGATAAAAGAATATAGTCGATGTGGTTTCAATTTTGTGAAATTAGGAAAGAGTTCAGCACACAAAAGACAGCCAATTTTTAAAAACTATTGGGTGTACTTGGGAAAAAAATGTATATTACACATTTTGGTGCATGAGATTATAAATGGCTAGTAAGTCAATTTTAATCCTAATGATAAAACCTGCTCACTCCTTACCATTTTTTATTATATGCTTCAGAGAGATCTATTAAAATCTCTCATTATGTGGATTCAAACTATGGTTCTATTAATTTTGTTTTAAGATGGTAAGGCCATGTTTTTAAGAGCATATAAATATACAACTTTTATAATATGCAAATATACTTTTTGTTCCTACTAATGTTTATGACATTAAAGATTATTTTGTTGGAACAACCATTATACAAGTTTTTTTGGTTAATATCTGCATGGTATATACTTCTATTTATTTTTAAACTTTCAAGCATTACATTTTAGATGACATTAATGATAGGACCTGTCCATATGTTATCTACAAGAGACCCATTCTGAACCTAAGGATACATCCAGACTGAAAATGAAGGGATGGAGAAGCATCTTTCATGCTGATGGGCCTCAAAAGAAACCTGGGGTAGTGATTATTCTCATATAAGATAAATTAGATTTTAAACTAAAGACTGTAGTTAGAGATAAAGAAGGGCACTACATCATTCTTAAAAGGTCTATCCACCAAGAAGATCTAACAGTTGTAAATATTTATGCCCCCAGTATTGGAGCAGCCAACTACATAAGACAACTCTTAATCAGAATAAAGAGTCGTATTGATATGAATACATTAATAGTAAGGGATCTTAACACACCACTCTCAGTAATAGACAGATCATCCAAGCAGAAAATCAATAAAGAAACAAAAGCATTGAATGACACATTGGACCAGATGGACCTCAGAGATATATACAGAACATTCCACCCTAAAACAGCAAAATACTCATTCTTCTTGAGTGCACATGAAACTTTCTCCAGAATAGACCACATACAGTGTGGGCTCAACCAATACCAAAAGACTGACATTATTCCCTGAATATTCTCAGACTACTTGTTTTGAAACTGGAACTCAACCACAAGAAAATTTGAAAGGAATTCAAACACTTGGAAGCTAAAGACCACCTTGTTTAAGAATGTTTGGATCAACCAGGATATCAAAGAAGAACGTAAACACTTCATGGAAACCATGAGAATGAAGACACTTTGGTCCAAAACCTATGGGATACAGAAAAGGCGGTCTTAAGGGGGAAATACATTTTAAATGACATTGTCATATGCTTATCATGTAGTTAGGAATTAAAAAAATATTCATTGTGACAATCTTTGTCTTTTAAAATGTGCATATTATCCCTCTACCTCTATTATAATGAGCATATTATCCCTTTATCCCTCTACCTCTCTTTCTGTATATAACATATATATGCAAACATATATAACATATGTGTATGTGTGTGCATATATATATACACACACACACATATATGTACGTATATATGTATATTTGACATTAAATTTACCATAATACCATATGCTTTCTATTTACATCACCAGCTTTGAGTACCTTTCCTCTACCTTTGTTCCATATTCATATTGAAAAATAAATAGCATATTTATTAACTTGTTTTATCTTTTTGTTCCGTTCTTTCTACATTCTTCTTAATTTTTGTTAACTTGAATATAGTTGACACACATTTTTACACTAGTTTCACGTGTACAACATAGCGATTCAACTTCTGTATACATTGGGCTATGTTCACCACAAATGTAGTTCCCACCTGTCACCATATAAAGCTATAACTATACCATTACCTATATTCCCTGTGCTGTGCCTTTACTGTTCTGTTCTTTTAATGATTGTCTTAGATATTATAGCACGTGTTCATGACATCAAAATCAAATGTTCATAATTACTTTTACCAGATACTGTAAGGATTTTAGAATATTTAAAATATCTTTGCCATCAAATAAATTTAATTGTTATTTTTGTGTGTATTTGATTTAACTATTAAAATAATCAGTGTTCCCTTTACACACATAAATACCATTTCATTTATCTTCATTATTTTCTGCATCTTACTTTTCATCAGGAATTTTTTTTTCCTTCTGCCTAAAGAAAACTTTGAAAATTTTACTTAGCATGGATCTGCTGGCAGCAACTCTTTTAGGTTTTATTTGTCAAAAATGTATTTATTTACTTTTTATTGGTGCAAATAGTTTTGTTTGTTACAGAGCTCTAAGTTGTTCCTTTATTTTGTTTTTTTATAATTTTTTAATTTTATAAACATATATTTTTATCCCCAGGGGTACAGCTCTGTGAATCACCAGGTTTACACACTTCACAGCACTCACCAAAGCACATACCCTCCCCAATGTCCATAATACCACCCCCTTCTCCCAAACGCCCTCCCCCCAGCAACCCTCAGTTTGTTTTGTGAGATTAAGAGTCACTTATGGTTTGTCTCCCTCCCAATCCCATCTTGTTTCATTTATTCTTCTCCTACCCACTTAAGCCCCCATGTTGCATCACCACTTCCTCATATCAGGGAGATCATATGATAGTTGTCTTTCTCTGCTTGACTTATTTCGCTAAGCATGATACGCTCTAGTTCCATCCATGTTGTCGCAAATGGCAAGATTTCCTTTCTTTTGATGGCTGCATAGTATTCCATTGTGTATATATACCACATCTTCTTTATCCATTCATCTGTTGATGGACATCTAGGTTCTTTCCATAGTTTGGCTATTGTGGACATTGCTGCTATAAACATTCGGGTGCACGTGCCCCTTTGGATCACTACGTTTGTATCTTTAGGGTAAATACCCAGTAGTGCAATTGCTGGGTCATAGGGCAGTTCTATTTTCAACATTTTGAGGAACCTCCATGCTGTTTTCCAGAGTGGCTGCTCCAGCTTGCATTCCCACCAACAGTGTAGGAGGGTTCCCCTTTCTCCGCATCCTCGTCAGCATCTGTCATTTCCTGACTTGTGGATTTTAGCCATTCTGACTGGTGTGAGGTGATATCTCATTGTGGTTTTGATTTGTATTTCCCTGATGCCGAGTGATATGGAGCACTTTTTCATGTGTCTGTTGGCCATCTGGATGTCTTCTTTGCAGAAATGTCTGTTCATGTCCTCTGCCCATTTCTTGATTGGATTATTTGTTCTTTGGGTGTTGAGTTTGCTAAGTTCTTTATAGATTCTGGACACTAGTCCTTTATCTGATATGTCGTTTGCAAATATCTTCTCCCATTCTGTCAGTTATCTTTTGATTTTGTTAACTGTTTCCTTTGCTGTGCAAAAGCTTTTGATCTTGATGAAATCCCAATAGTTCGTTTTTGCCCTTGCTTCCCTTGCCTTTAGCGTTGTTCCTAGGAAGATGTTGCTGTGGCTGAGGTCGAAGAGGTTGCTGCCTGTGTTCTCCTCAAGGATTTTGATGGATTCCTTTCTCACATTGAGGTCCTTCATCCATTTTGAGTCTATTTTTGTGTGTGGTGTAAGGAAATGGTCCAATTTCATTTTTCTGCGTGTGGCTGTCCAATTTTCCCAGCACCATTTATTGAAGAGGCTGTCTTTTTTCCATTGGACATTCTTTCCTGCTTTGTCGAAGATTAGTTGACTGTAGAGTTGAGGGTCTATTTCTGGGCTCTCTATTCTGTTCCATTGATCTATGTGTCTGTTTTTGTGCCAGTACCATGCTGTCTTGATGACGACAGCTTTGTAATAGAGCTTGAAGTCCGGAATTGTGATGCCACCAACGTTGGCTTTCTTTTTCAATGTCCCTTTGGCTATTTGAGGTCTTTTCTGGTTCCATATAAATTTTAGAATTATTTGTTCCATTTCTTTGAAAAAGATGGATGGTAATTTGATAGGAATTGCATTAAATGTGTAGATTGCTTTAGGTAGCATAGACATTTTCACAATATTTATTCTTCCAATCCAGGAGCATGGAACATTTTTCCATTTCTTTGTGTCTTCCTCCATTTCTTTCATGAGTACTTTATAGTTTTCTGAGTATAGATTCTGTGCCTCTTTGGTTAGGTTTATTCCTAGGTATCTTATGGTTTTGGGTGCAATTGTAAATGGGATTCATTCCTTAATTTCTCTTTATTCTGTCTTGCTGTTGGTGTAGAGAAATGCAACTGATTTCTGTGCATTGATTTTATATCCTGACACTTCACTGAATTCCTGTATAAGTTATAGCAGTTTTGGAGTGGAGTCTTTTGGGTTTTCCACATATAGTATCATATCATCTACGAAGAGTGATAATTTGACTTCTTCTTTGCCGATTTGGATGCCCTTAATTTCCTTTTGTTGTCTGATTGCTGAGGCTAGGACCTCTAGTACTATGTTGAATAGCAGTGGTGATAATGGACATCCCTGCCGTGTTCCTGACCTTAGCGGAAAAGCTTTCAGTGTTTCTCCATTGAGAATGATATTTGCGGTGGGTTTTTCATAGATTGGCTTTGATGATATTGAGGTATGTGCCCTCTATCCCTACACTTTGAAGAGTTTTGATCAGGAAGGGATGCTGTACTTTGTCAAATGCTTTTTCAGCATCTATTGAGAGTATCATATGGTTCTTGTTCTTTCTTTTATTGATGTGTTGTATCACATTGACTGATTTGCGGATGTTGAACCAACCTTGCAGCCCTGGAATAAATCCCACTTGGTCGTGGTGAATAATCCTTTTAATGTACTGTTGAATCCTATTGGCTAGTATTTAGTTGAGAATTTTCGCATCTGTGTTCATCAAGGATATTGGTCTATAGCTCTCTTTTTTGATGGGATCCTTGTCTGGTTTTGGGATCAAGGTGATGCTGGCCTCATAAAATGAGTTTGGAAGTTTTCCTTCCATTTCTATTTTTTGGAACAGTTTCAGGAGAATAGGAATTAGTTCTTCTTTAAATGTTCGGTAGAATTCCCCCGGGAAGCCGTCTGGCCCTGGGCTTTTGTTTGTTTGGAGATTTTTAATGACTGTTTCAATCTCCTTACTGGTTATGGGTCTGTTCAGGCTTTCTATTTCTTCCTGGTTCAGTTGTGGTAGTTTATATGTTTCTAGGAATGCATCCATTTCTTCCAGATTGTCAAATTTGTTGGCATAGAGTTGCTCATAGTATGTTCTTATAATAGTTTGTATTTCTTTGGTGTTAGTTGTGATCTCTCCTCTTTCATTCATGATTTTATTTATTTGGGTCCTTTCTCTTTTCTTTTTGATAAGTCGGGCCAGGGGTTTATCAATTTTATTAATTCTTTCAAAGAACCACCTCCTAGTTTCGTTGATTTGTTCTATTGTTTTTTTGGTTTCTATTTCATTGATTTCTGCTCTGATCTTTATGATTTCTCTTCTCCTGCTGGGCTTAGGGTTTCTTTCTTGTTCTTTCTCCAGCTCCTTTAGTTGTAGGGTTAGGTTGTGTACCTGAGACCTTTCTTGTTTCTTGAGAAAGGCTTGTACTGCTATATATTTTCCTCTCAGGACTGCCTTTGTTGTGTCCCACAGATTTTGAACCATTGTATTTTCATTATCATTTGTTTCCATGATTTTTTTCAATTCTTCTTTAATTTCTCGGTTAACCCATTCATTCTTTAGAAGGATGCTGTTTAGTCTCCATGTATTTGGGTTCTTTTCAAACTTCCTTTTGTGGTTGAGTTCCAGCTTTAGAGCATTGTGGTCTGAAAATAGGCAGGGAATGATCCCAATCTTTTGATACCGGTTGAGTCCTGATTTAGGACCGAGGATGTGATCTAATCTGGAGAATGTTCCATATGCACTAGAGAAGAATGTGTATTCTGTTGCTTTGGGATGGAATGTTCTGAATATATCTGTGATGTCCATCTGGTCCAGTGTGTCATTTAAGGCCTTTATTTACTTGCTGATCTTTTGCTTGGATGATCTGTCCATTTCGGTGAGGGGAGTGTTAAAGTCCCCTACTCTTATTGTATTATTGTTGATGTGTTTCTTTGATTTTGTTATTAATTGGTTTATATAGTTGGCTGCTCCCACGTTGGGGGCATAGATATTTAAAATTGTTAAATCTTCTTGTTGGACAGACCCTTTGAGTATGATATAGTGTCCTTCCTCATCTCTTATTATAGTCTTTGGCTTAAAATCTAACTGATCTGATATAAGGATTGCCACTCCTGCTTTCTTCTGATGTCCATTAGCATGGTAAATTCTTTTCCACCCCCTCACTTTAAATCTGGAGGTGTCTTCGGGCTTAAAATGAGTTTCTTGGAGGCAACATATAGATGGGTTTTGTTTTTTTATCCATTCTGATACCCTGTGTCTTTTGACAGGGGCATTTAGCCCATTAACATTCAGGGTAACTATTGAGAGATATGAATGTAGTGCCATTGTATTGCCTGCAAGGTGACTGTTACTGTATATGGTCTCTGTTCCTTTCTGATCTACCACTTGTAGGCTATCTCTTTGCTTAGAGGACCCCTTTCAATATTTCCTGTAGAGCTGGTTTGGTGTTTGCAAATTCTTTCAGTTTTTGTTTGTCCTGGAAGCTTTTAATCTCTCCTTCTATTTTCAATGATAGCCTAGCTGGATATAGTATTCTTGGCTGCATGTTTTTCTCGTTTAGTGCTCTGAAAATATCATGCCAGCTCTTTCTGGCCTGCCAGGTCTCTGTGGATAAGTCAGCTGCCAATCTAATATTTTTACCATTGTATGTTACAGACTTCTTTTCCCGGGCTGCTTTCAGGATTTTCTCTTTGTCACTGAGACTTGTAAATTTTACTATTAGGTGACGGGGTGTGGGCCTATTCTTATTGATTTTGAGGGGCGTTCTCTGAACCTCCTGAATTTTGATGCTCGTTCCCTTTGCCATATTGGGGAAATTCTCCCCAATAATTCTCTCCAGTATACCTTCTGCTCCCCTCTCTCTTTCTTCTTCTTCTGGAATCCCAATTATTCTAATATTGTTTCGTCTTATGGTGTCACTTATCTCTTTAATTCTCCCCTCGTGGTCCAGTAGCTGTTTGTCCCTCTTTTGCTCAGCTTCTTTATTCTCTGTCATTTGGTCTTCTATATCACTAATTCTTTCTTCTGCCTCATTTATCCTAGGAGTGAGAGCCTCCATTTTTGATTGCACCTCATTAATAGCTTTTTTGATTTCAACTTGGTTAGATTTTAGTTCTTTTATTTCTCCAGAAAGGGCTTTTATATCTCTCGAGAGGGTTTCTCTAATATCTTCCATGCCTTTTTCGAGCCCGTCTAGAACCTTGAGAATTGTCATTCTGAACTCTAGATCTGACATATTACCAATGTCTGTATTGATTAGGTCCCTAGCCTTCGGTACTGCCTCTTGTTCTTTTTTTTGTGTTGAAATTTTCTGTCTTGTCATTTTTTCTAGATAAGAGTATATGAAGGAGCAAGGAAAATACTAAAAGGGTGGCAACAACCCAGGAAAATATGCTTTAACCAAATTAGAAGAGATCCCAAATCGTGAGGGGGTATAAAGGGGATAAAAAGAGGTTCAAAAAGGAAGAAAGAAAAAAAAAGAAAAAGAAAAAAAAAGGATAGAATTTAAAAAAAAGAAAACAAATAAGAAAAATATAAAAAAGAAAAAATATATATATTAGATAACCTAGTTAAAAAACGTTAAAAAAGAAAAAGGTAAAAGTTAAAAAAAATTTTTACCAGAAGGCGAGAAAAAAAACAAAAAATGAAAAAGAAAAAAATTAAATTAACTGCAAGACTAAAAAAAATCACAGGGAAAAAGCCGTGAGTTCTGTGCTTTGCTTTCTCCTCCTCTGGAATTCTGCTGCTCTCCTTGGTATTGAAACCTCACTCCTTGGTAGGTGAACTTGGTCTCGGCTGGATTTCTAGTTGATCTTCTGGGGGAGGGGCCTGTTGTAGTGATTCTCAAGTGTCTTTGCCCCAGGCGGAATTTCACCACCCTTATCAGGGGCCGGGGTGAGTAATCAGCTCAAGTTTGCTTTCAGGAGATTTTGTTCCCTGAGCGCCTTCCGTAGAGTTCCGGAGGACGGGAATACAAATGGCGGCCTCCTGGTCTCCAGACCGGAGGAGCCGAGAGCCCAGGGCCCCACCCTTCAGTGCGCCCTCAGAGAACAGCGCCCAGTTACTCCCGTCTGCCTGACCTCCGGCCGCGCTCCGAGCTCACCGAGCCTGCAACTGGTTCAAGGTAACACCGAGCTGTGAGCTTACTGTCGGCTCTGTCTCTGCAGCTGGCTTTCCCGCTCCAATACCCGCAAGCTCTGTGACACTCAGACACCCCCATCCCTCCGTGACCCTGCGGGACCTGAGGCCACGCTGACCCCGCGTGGGCTTTGCCCTGGTTTAGCCTCTGGAGCGATGTCCCTCAGCGGAACAGACTTTTAAAAGTCCTGATTTTGTGCTCTGTTGCTCCGCTGCTTGCTGGGAGCCGGCCCCTCCCCCCGGGGTCTATCTTCCTGTCTCTTTGGATTCACTTCTCCGCCGGTCCTACCTTTCAGAAAGTGGTTGTTTTTCTGTTTCCAGAATTGCTGTTCTTCTTCTCTTCGATCTGCTGATGGATTTTCAGGTGTTTGCAATCTTTAGATAAGCTATCTAGCTGATCTCCGGCTAGCTGAAGTAGTCTCAGCCTGCTACTTCTCCGCCATCTTGACTCCTCCCTAAGTTGTTCCTTTAAATTTCATATTTCTTCTTTTCCTCAGCTGCTTATATGAGTTTTTTATTAACTTGGTTGTCTCTGGTTTTGCTATGATGTGTCTAACTTTGACTTTCCTTCTTTATTTTTAAATGTTTAATTAATTTTTTCAATTCCATCACAATTGATGTATAGTTTTATATTAGTTTCTTGTGTACAATATAATGATTCAATAATTCTATGTAAGTTTGACTTTCATTACTTTTATCCTTTTGGGCCAGTCATGTATGTGAGTTGATGCATTACCCATTTTAAGAACATTTTCAGCCATTCTTACTTCAAGTATTCTTTCATTTTTCTTTTTCTCTTCCTATCATTTTGATTAAATTATGTTAAACATGACTGAAGTGCCTTATATTTAATCTTGCCTTCTCTTTTATATTGTTTATCTTTTTATTTCTCCATGCTTCATTCTAAATATTTCCTTTTAAACTCTGATCTTAAAATTATATCTTCAGCAACTTATTTTCTTTAATTTTAGACATTGTATTTTCAATTATAGAATAACAATTTAGTTCTTTTTTATAGACTTTAATTTTACATAGAACTCTATTATATTTTAAAATTTTACTTTATTTTCTTTAAAATATTTGTAAAGGTCTTGTTTGCTGATTTCTACATTTGGACCATCTGCATTTAAGTCCATTTTTATTCTGGATTATCAATCACATTTATGTGCCTCATTGCATATGTGCTTCTAATATCTGCATTTTCTCTTAGTCACATTCTTGGCCCTTTGTATGTATCAATTTTTATTTTATTTTGGACTTCATGTATAACTATGTAGACTTAAAATGATATTATTTTTCTCTAGAGTTCACTCTTTCCTCTATTAAGTTAAATAATATAAAGTTGACCAAAATTCAATCAGAACTTTAAGTGGGGGTGGCTTATACCTTTAGTTAGAATCTTTCCACTCTTTTTTCCAAGTGTCTGAAGTCCAAGATATATCACTTTGTCTTTCTAGCTAATTCCCATAGTTGGGACCAGCCCTCCAGGTTTTTCGTTTAAGAGGCTCTCTATTTATCTATGAAATTTCTGCTCTTTGGAGCTTCAGAGTTTAGTTGTTATTCTTCCCAACATGGATTTGAAATATGGCAACTGTCTTAGGAGAAACTTAACTTGTACTTGCTATAGACACCTTCCTATAGAGTGATTTTGTCTCTTAAGCACTGACAGACCTCAGGAGATTTCACTGCTGAGACTTTCTGCTTCAGAGTTTATCTCTCACTCTCTCTCAAACTCAGCAGAAATCTCATAAGAAAAACTGGTCATATGTTTGGATCTTCTCTATATTTTGATCTGTCAATATCAGTGTGTGTGATTCTCAAAGGTGTCACTGGTTTCACTTTGCCCTAGTAGAGCCCTGCTGTTCAGGAAGAGCCTAATCCTCAGCCCAATTACAGAATCAACAAATGTCTCCAGAGGAAAAAAGTTAACAAATCTCGGCTCACATAGGAAGGACTATTCTTCTCTGAAATTTCTACCTATTTCATCCTATTTGTTTTCAGATCTCTCCAATGTATTTCAAAATGTGATATTGATAATTAATCTTTTGCTATTTTTTTATAGCAGGAAAAACAGCTTATCACTATCTGCTATATCTTCATTGAAGGAGAAGTCACAAAAATTTGAATATTAATGAGTTAAAAATCCATCCCAATAAATCTCTTTGGTAAGGTGCTTTTGGAGATAAGAGAGACTACTTATTGCTTCTTTTTTTAAAAGGTGAGGTATAGGGTGGGAGGCATGGGGATGGACATTAGGGAGGGTATGTGCTATAGTGAATGATGTAAATTGTGTAAGACTGATGATTCACAGACCTGTACTCCTGAAACAAATAGTACATTATATGTTAATAAAAAAGATGAGATATAATTGACATATAACAATATATTTGCTCCATATGTAAATGATGATTCAATATTTGTATATATTGAGAAATGATCACCACAGTAAGTATAGTCACTTGTTCCTTTTTAAATCATTCTATATCCTGCTCTGGAAGACATTCTAGTTTTAAGAGTACCTTAAAATATGCTTTTGTTCACACATGCATGCACACTATAAAGAAATTAAGGAAAAATTCATGTTGAAATTGCATCAGGATGTTTCAAAATAAGTAGAAAATTATTTCTTCCATTTAATTAAGATTTTTAAGGATGCTCTTCACGCAAACACTCACACTCATGTTTATTCTTTAAAAAGTTGATGGATCATGCTTCTGTTACCCCTACATGCAAAGAATCTGCCAGACCTGGGAACTGTCATCCTACTGAGAGGAATGGCAAAGACATATGGTGTACAGTTATGATTCACTCAGAGAAGAGTGTGTTTTAAATGGTGGAGTCAAGTGGGAGTCCTTGAGCTACTTGAAATTTCAAGTGTACTTTAAACATTTCTTTTTGATAGAGGAATCTCTCTCATTTCTTCATTAATAATTTCTAAAATCCTTGCAACAA
Organism: Mustela erminea; assembly: GCF_009829155.1. NCBI lineage: Eukaryota > Metazoa > Chordata > Mammalia > Carnivora > Mustelidae > Mustela > Mustela erminea. The sequence goes on from NC_045628.1 coordinate 82,772,293, forward strand.
CTAATACTCTAGTTAGTTTTAAAAATCTTAATTTTGGGGAACAATTTTTCTATAGGGGATAATGACAGCATAGAGATGCATAACTACAGGAAAGTAAGTGGGCAAGGGCAGGACATTTTGCTCAGGAGTATTTGGTAGATGGTTACAGAAGTTTTGTTGATTTCATTTAGGAAAGTAGAACTATTATATTACATAAGGTAAGTCTTATTCAGATTGAATGTTTTCCAACATTAGCAAGCACACTTCTAAACAATATTATACATACCAAAAAAGAAAGCTACAGCATGTAAACCATGTATCCTATGTTAGAAATAGGTTTCCAAAACACACACCTGTCCTTCTCAAAGTAATTCCTTCACTCCTAGATATGATCCTTAGATTCTAATGACACCTTCAGCAACTGACTAAAAGAAAACAAGAATTTTTTTTCAAATATAAATTCACCATAAGGCATTTAAAAAAAGAAATTAAAGAAAATCAGACTAGAAGAATACTTAATTACCAAGCTATCAAACTTCTTGTACCATTCTTTTTAAGCTCTGACCAAACCTATTTAGTCTCTTTTCAAAACTGTGTATTAAATTCATATACAATAGATGAAATAAATTCATTTCTGTTAAATTGGAAACATCTTAATTATCTCTGGTATGTGAACTCCAATATCAGAATTTATACTAATTATTAATTTATCATCAATTTTTTATAAGGCCCTAGAGCATAATATATATGTGTACACAGTAGTTCCTTTTCTAAAAGAATTATAATCTAACCAACAAGAAAAGATGTGCTAAGGTAACAATATAGGGTAATATATAATTATTATGAATGAGAAGTATCTTATTAAGTTATGAAGGGGGAAAATTATATGCATATAATATACAAAAACATATTTTAAAAGAAACAGTTTAGTGACTTAAATAAGAGACAGAAGGAAAAGGAGATAAAACCCTTAACTTTAATTTCTAATTGGGTTATAACAACTTTGGCTTCAAGACCTCTGTAGAAGTCCCCAGGCAGGCAGTAACATGATACATATGCACTGAAGGCTAACAGTGGCCAGACAGGCAGGTTTTACACTCCCAGTCACTGAATGAGGAGCCCCAACCACCAAGACAAAAAAGACCACAGCAGCTGCATTCATTATCCACCTAGGAGCTATTCATTTCAACCAGAAATTTCCCCTCAGTCAAGGTTACCCTGATGGATTCAGGGAGCATATGTCACAGAAACTCCTCCCCAAGGAGTCCTGGTTTTGCTATTAGGAAACCCAAGCCTACGTTTAAACAACCTTACTCTACATTTCTTGAGATGAGCCATACCCCCCACATAGACGTAACCCCAACCAGGTGAGCTAATCACTAGTATCCAATACAAAAAGATTTCCCTAGACATATTTGTCACCCCAAAATAGTTTAGGAATTAAGTAGTTAAAAATGAAAAATACATCAAATGTTCATTTGCTTTGAGACATGAAATGATGTGGGCAGCTTATCTACTGGATTCTGCCACAATTGTACAAATATAGGTGGAAGATGCTGCAATGTTTGAGAGTTTTATTAGGATGTTTTCATAATTCAAGTGGCCACCATGCTTCTGCCAGGATAGTCTAAAGTTGTGGCAGCATAGAATTATAGAGAAGTGAAGCAGTCCCTTTGTATTATTAATAATACAATAATAATGGTAATTATGTATAAACCTACACCAGCACACAGACTGCTTCCTTGAAAATAGCTGATTAGTTAATCCAAGGACTCTCAACTTGCACTTTATTGTCACTCTGATTTAGCAGTGTGTAGACATAGTTACAATTTAACTTTAGTGTCAGACCAAAACCTGTCTCATTTTAGAAGTTAAGCCTTTTCAAAGTTGAAGAATGATTTCAGATGAAGAAGATCTATAAGACTAGCAGGCTTGTCTTAAGTAAAAATACACACACATGTACATTCCTCCCCATTTCTTTCATGCCATTTGAGACACATACCTCTAGCTTCTTCCTAAAGTTGACTCATTCTTGTGAATATTTCAAGATATCAAAAAGAAACTACTACTTTTGTATTGACTTACCTGTAACAAACCCAATAAGGCAGTGACTTAACCTGGTTAATAGTTTATTTTTATTTTTTATTCACAAACATCCAGTGCAGACTAGTTTGAGTAGTGTTTGTGGACAGCTTTCACCATGAAATGACTCAGGATTTCAGGCTACTTCCTTCTATGGCTCTGCCATCTTGGATCTCAGAATCCTGGAGGGCTCTGGAGCCTTCTACTAGAATGTTAACATCTAACCATCCACTGAGCAAATGGAGAGTGGGAAGGAGAGCACAGAGAGAGTGGCAAACATGGTGATTGCCCACATTCATTGGCTCAGTCACAGGGTCACACTTCACTAAAAGGAGACAATTGTAATTTTTTACAAGGAAAGTGTAATTGGGCTGTGTAACCAGGAAAAAAAGAAAATTGTCTAGTGAGCAGATAGCATTGATTTTAGCCTAGTAACTTTACATTGTTCAATTACAAATGAGAATGTTTTCACTGCTGCTTTTCTCCATAGGTGCTTCTTTCATTAAGTTCCTATTGGGTCATCTACTTGGTTTTCTTTAAGGCTTAATTTTAAGCTTAATAGAATAAAAGGGTGAGTTCGCTGGTGTTATGAGTCTGGAAAGCAAAAAGGAGGTACCTTAGGATGTAAAGCTGATTCATAGAACATCATTGATTAACAACAACAACAAAAAGAAACCACACACACACATGCAAAAAATTGTTAGCTTTGAAAAGTCATTTGTATGAGGACTACCTCCACTGCCAGATAGATATCCATATCTTCTTAGTGTTAGAACTCTCTCCCCTAAGGTTAAACCTGTAATTTCTTTCTGGCACCTTTTTATTGATTCATATTTCTCTTATTTTTAAATGTGCTCACTATTTTTAGACAGTAAATAGCAATATAACATAATTCAATAACTTCAAAACCCTTAGAAGATTAAATATTTCCATAATAAACTGACAACTGATATTTTTTTAGTTGTTATAGTCATCTAAATCTGCATTTAAGAGAGATGTCCTGTTCCTGATGAGTGCCTTTGAGATGAAAACCTGTATGTGACTGCTACAGCAAAGAAATTCCCTGGAGGGATTACCTTTTTTTTATGCTGATTCTTTTTCTTTTTCTTTTTTCTTTTTGAGAACTCTTGAATGGTGGACCTTATGCAAGCATTAGTGAAAATGTGACTATTATTACATATCATTCATCTTTATCAAATCATGTATATCTGAAGACTATCAAATTCACACAAATAAACCAGCAACTATTACAGTTTTATTTGTGTTTTATTACAAAACATTATTTTGTTTGTCATACAGTAAAAATTCTCATTATCTAAGAAATAGAGCATTTTTAAATATTTTGTTAAGAGAATTATGAAATTTATCTCCCTCCCAAAACAAACTGAGGGTTGCTGGGGGGAGGGGGGTTGGGGGGGTGGGGTTATAGACATTGGGGAGGGTATGTGCTATGGTGAGTGCTATGAAATGTGTAAACCTGGCAATTCACAGACGTGTACCCCTGGGGATAAAAATATATTATATGGTTATAAAAAATTAAAAATTAAAAAAAGAGAGAATTATGAAACAATAAATGACGTAAAAAATAAAAACAAGATACATAGCATGTACGACACTAGAGTGAACCCCAAGGTAAACCATGGACCTTGTGTTATTATGATACGTCAATGTAGGATTATCCTTTGTTAAAAAGAAAAGTAGCATCCTGGTAAGTGATGTTGATTATGAGAAGGCTTTGCATGTATGGGGGTAGGCAATATATAAGAAACTAAATCTTCCTCTTAATTTTGTTGTAAATTTAAACTTGAAAAACTAGATTCTTTTCTTTTTTAAAAAAAGATTTTATTTATTTATTTGACAGACAGAGATCACAAGTAGACAGAGAGGCAGGCAGAGAGAGAGGAGGAAGCAGGCTCCCTGCAGAGAAGAGAACACAATTCAGGGCTCAATCCCAGGACCCTGGGATCATGAGCTGAGCTGAAGGCAGAGGCTTTAACCCACTGAGCCACCCAGGCACCCCTAGATTATTTTTCAATTAGTTTAACTCTATAGAAATGGTATGAATGCCAAGAATATTTATCATAAACTTATAAAATAATACAATCATATTTTATTTAAGAATTTATTTGATACTTTTGTCTTTGTGTATGAAAAATACTATTTAGAAACTGAGTAAGTCACAATTACTTTGAAGTGCCTTTAGTGGCAGCTGAAAACTATTAGATTAAACTTTAAATATGTTACACAAGCACCTGGTTCCAAGGATCCCAAACAAATGAGGTTTGGTCACTCGCTGCTAACAAAATCCAAAGAAAGAGAGAAATGGTGGCAAAACAAGGAAGGGATTTATTTCAGTAAGGCAAGATTCCAGGAAGATAGCAGGCTAGTATCCCAAAGACTGTCTGCAAAGTGCTGAAAATACTTCCAGGTTTATATAAGGAGGAAATGGGACAAAGGTATGTGGATACATGCAGCAGAACAGAAAAGATTAGGCCAAGCATTGTCCTGAGGTCAATCACGCAGGGTCTAGTTGGTGTCAGAGCAGTCCTTATTGCTAGAGTGGGTAGTTTTGGTTCACATCGTGGGATGCTTTGCCCACAGGGTCTTTGCCTGACTTAAAAGATAAGCTTCAATGAATTTAATTAGTTAGAAAGTACAGAATGAGGTAGTTAAGGTGACAGTTAGGTCCTCTTTCAAATAGGGTATTCGTGTTAAATTAATAAGAAGAAAAAATCAATTTGCTTTTGATATAATTTGATAATGCAATGATAAGTAGAAATTGAAGTTATTAAAATTGTTAAAAAGAAAAAAACCTCTGCAAAGGTCCAGAAAGAGCACTATGAAGAGTAGTAACTTGCACATATATTTTATACACACACACACACACATATACATATACATACATACACACACACACATATATATATACATACAAACACACACACATACACACAATAGATTGACTGTATCAATTGAGAATTAAGCTATAAGAGCAAGTTTCTTGAATATAATTTATACCTTTAATGGACTTCTGGTATACCCTATACTGTCAAAATAATGGTAGCTTTGATTACTATGCTTATTCACAAGCTGTATTTATTAAACACTTCTTTCAGAGTCATCCTCTAAATTAAAGAACTTCATAAATTATGTGTGATTCCTGGTTCCACACATAGTTCACTTCTCAAATTCTGGAAATAACAACTATCATGTCTTCAATGGCTAATAAAGTGACTCCTTTAAGATAAACCTACAAGATGCCCAGAAGATGATTAATTTTTATCGAAATCAGTGACTTAAAAAAAAATGTTTGATAAAGTCCCTCTATATACAAAGTACTACTAAGGGTATTTAAGATTATTAAGACAGCCCTTCTCCTTTAAAAAAAATCATTTTTTTAAAATTTCCGATTTACATAAAGAGACTTGAATGATTGGAGTGTGGGGAGAAATTAACACACAATGCCAGATACCAAATACAAAATAAGTTCATGAGACAAAATAAGACTAATTGCTAAATGAACACTCCATACAGTAAGAAATGCAAGTTCAACCAAAGAGATAAAGGATCTGTACTCAAAGAACTATAGAATACTCATGAAATAAATTGAAGAAGACACAAAAAATGGAAAAGCATTCCATGCCCATGGATTGGAAGAATGAGCATTTTTAAAAATGTCTATACTGCCTAAAGCAATCTATACTTTCACGGACATCCCAATCAAAATTCCACCGGCATTTTTCAAAGAGCTGGAACAAACAATCCTAAAGTTTGTATGGAATCAGAAGAGACCCCAAATTGCTAAGGTAATGTTGAAAAAGAAAAACAAAACTGGGGGCATCACATTTTCTGATTTCAAGCTTTACTACAAAGTTGTGATCACCAAGACAGCATGGTACTGGCACAAAAACAGACACATAGACCAGTGGAACAGAGTAGAGAGCCCAGATATGGACCCACAGCTCTATAGTCAACTAATCTTTGACAAATCAGGAAAAAATATCCAGTGGAAAAAAGACAGTCTCTTCAATAAATGGTGTTGGGAAAATTGGACAGCTACATACAGAAGAATGAAACTCAACCACAGCAACTTCTTTTAAGACATGTCTCCACAGGCAAAGGAAACAAAAGCAAAAATGAACTTTTGGGACTACATCAAGATCAAAAGCTTCACAGAGCAAAGGAAACAGTCAACAAACAGTCAACAGTCAAAAACAGTCAACAGACAAACAAAAAGGCAACCCACAGAATGGGAGAAGATATTCACAAATGACACTACAGAAAAAGAGATGATATCCAAGACCCATAAAGAACTCCTCAAACTCAACACACACAAAACAGATAATCATATCAAAAAATGGGCAGAAGACATGAACAGACACTTCTCCAAAGAAGACATACAAATGGCTAACAGACACATGAAAAAATGTTCATCATCATTAGCCATCAGGGAGATTCAAATCAAAACCACATTGAGATACCATCTTACACCAGTTAGAATGGCCAAAATTAACAAGACAAGAAACAACAAGTGTTGGAGAGGATATGGAGAAAGGGGAACCCTCTTACACTATTGGTGGGAATATAAGTTGGTGCAGCCACTTTGGAGAACAGTGTGGAGATTCCTTAAGAAATTAAAAATAGATCTACCTTATGACCCTGCAATTGCACTACTGGGCATTTACCCCAAAGATGCTGATGCAGTAAAAATAAGGGCCATCTGTATCCCAATGTTCATGGCAACAATGGCCACAGTCACCAAACTGTGGAAAGAACCAAGATGCCCTTCAACAGATGAATGGATAAAGAAGGTATGGCCCATATATACAATGGAGTATTATGCCTCCATCAGAAAGGATGAATACCCAAATTTGTATCAGCATGGATGGGACTGGAGGAGATTATGCTGAGTGAAGTAAGTCATGCCAAGAGAGTCAATTATCATATGGTTTCATTTACTTGTGGAGCCTTAGGAATAACATGGAGGACACTGGGAGAAGGAGAGGAGAAGTGAGTTGAGGGAAATCATAGGGAGAGAAAAACCATGAGAGACTGTGAACACTGAGAAAGAAACTGAGGGTTTTGGAGGGGAGCGGGGTTGGGGTTTGGATGAGACTGGTGGTGGGTATTAAGGAGGGCACATATTGCATGCGGCATTGAGTGTAGTACATAAACAATTAATACTGGAACACTGAAAAAAATCAAAATATTTACTTTAAAAAAAAAAGAAAGAAATGTGAATTCAGATGTAAGAAAGACACAATGAGATGGATGGAGGTGGGACATCTCCAGGAAAATTGTAATAGAACCACATCTTAGAAAACGATCAAGTCTGGAGTAATAGGAAGAACTGTGGAAAAAGCAAACTTTCAATATCTTGTTACTGGAATGAGAAAAGCCTACTGAACCAGATGTGGTGTTCATAACTATTATTTTTTTTTCACTGTGAGTTCCCAAAAGTTGCTTTTTTATTCCCCAATTATCACTCTTACCATTACCAAGAAGTGTTAGAATCATTTATAAAGTGCTTCACACAGAACCTCTATTTTGGTAGTTATCTTAAATAATCACAACTACATATGGTCACACCCAAAAACCTTCTTCCAATCCACATATTTGAGGAAAGATATGAAAGTATTGTTTCCTGGTGTTAAACTCTGTTTCCCCACAAATGCTGGTCCCTCAAAAGGGCAGAGATCACAAATAGATCAACCATACAAAAATGGTGACTAGGAGAGTCATAATTACCTCTCCACTTAATACAGTATCTATCTTAGTTCACGTGTTCTCAGCCATTGACTATTAAACAGTTATGGAAAAAATGCTCTCATTTACAGTACAGGTGTTTGTGGAAAAACGCATCTGGATTTAAAACCGAAGGTGTTAAAAAGCTTTGTCAAGCAAGGGAGTATCCAGTCAGCTAAAATTGGTGGTGCCAGGCTGCTCTGATGAAATGCCCCAGGAAGCTTAATGCAAAGTGTTGAAAAAGCAAACAATTTCTCTGATCTCCAGAACATTGCTTTTTGGACTTAAAAGGCACTCCTCCTCATGGTGGAAAATGCACGTAGGATACACAGACCAATTCTGACTGCCAACCAGACAGAACATGAACCACCCATTCTGGAAAAGCTTTCATGAATACAGTAGCAAGGACGTATTTTTTTTTTTTTTTTTAACCTAGAACTTGTTTTTGTCCTCCCCAGTACTACAATGCTAGGAAAAAAAAATCGGGGTGAAAAGGACATTTCAGTGAATACCCCTATTTCATCTGTCACCTATGGATTACTTGGACCGTGTGAATACTGTTTAATAATGTTATGGTATTCCATCCCTCAACTTCAAAATAAATTAAACAAAAGAAACAGAGTAAAGCAAAGCAAAATAAAACAAAACAAACTATAAACATTGTACAATAAGCTCTGGATTCCAGTTTCCTTAAAAACACTAGAAGGCTAAGAAACCTAGAACAGTAGACCTTTGAAAGTCAGTTCATGGACTTAAACAAATTAGTACAGATAATGGGAATTAAGAACCTGTTGTTCTCTCTTTGTCTCTCACAGGAGTAATATCTACAATATCAGCCAAAGAGAGTTAGTATCACGTATTTTTTAGATATATCTTTAATTTTCCATCACTAATCAGGGTTTCTATTTGACATGCACATCTACTCCTCTCCTTTTTTACCTTGTCTTTTTTTTTTAACTTTTCCTCACTATTTCTTACAAAGAGATTTATTCTTATCTGATTATAGAACAATTTCTGCTACTTAAAAATTTGAATTAATATAACTGACACAAAAAGCTGTATTTGGAATAAAACATGGTTTCCTAAAAAAAATCTGTATGTTTTGCAGAGAACATATTTTCATTTAGGTTAATAGACATTGGTCATGGTGGAATGAAAGGTGCGTATTCACTTTATAGATGTTTTTGACATTTTTATGAATGAACATGAGGATTATCATAGACTATATACTATGGAGATAAAATTTGTTGAAAGTTAACAAGATCTCATTCTTCTTTTAGCTTCAACTTAAACAATTGTGGTAAACTTTAGTTTTAACATTGGACTAGCAGTTTTATTGCAAGACCTCACCAGTGATTCTGCTTACTAACTAGAAGGGATGGGGCCTCTGTGTACAAATCAGTTACGAGATAGAAATGTCTATTCTCTTATCAGTAGGATTTATTTTGCATTGGTAATTTTTTTCCTTAACTAATGTATGTAATAGAAAGGCAATTTGTTTTATTAAGACACTTGCAATTTTGATTATGCACACATACATATTCAGACTTAAACACATGTACACATACAATATGAAATAAGATATTAACCCAAAGTTTCTGAGAAACCAAGGCACAGGATGTGACACCCCAAACCAGATTTTGTACTTTGAAAACAAATATGGGACAGCAACATATAATGGTTCTAAGATTTATACATCAAAATAAAGGCTTTTCAGAGGATTTCTTTGGGAAGAGATTTTTTTTTTCCCTTGCAACTCAAGTAAAGAGAGTTTTTTCCTTGACTCCAGGGAGATTTTATATGATCATTAATGTTAAGAGACAGGGTAAACACCTAGCTGACCCTGCCTGGGAAGTCCAGACACAAAGAGGGCACAGATGTTGGGGTAGGCAGCTGAGTAGTCATGACCACACTAGGATAAGTCAGGGAAAGAACGTGTGTTTGCAGTGGACTGTCTCAGAAAGAACTTCTGGAGAAGAGATGTTAATGCCACAGAAACTGGAGGTGAAGTTCAAGATTCCTAGGGTCTGGGGGGGAGGAGTCAAGATGGCGGAGAAGTAGCAGGCTGAGACTACTTCAGCTAGCCGGAGATTAGCTAGATAGCTTATCTAAAGATTGCAAACACCTGAAAATCCATCGGCAGATCGAAGAGAAGAAGAACAGCAATTCTGGAAAGAGAAAAACAACCACTTTCTGAAAGGTAGGACCGGCGGAGAAGTGAATCCAAAGAGAGAGGAAGATAGACCCCGGGGGGAGGGGCTGGCTCCCAGCAAGCGGCGGAGCAACAGAGCACAAAATCAGGACTTTTAAAAGTCTGTTCCGCTGAGGGACATCGCTCCAGAGGCTAAACCGGGGCGAAGCCCACGCGGGGTCAGTGTGGCCTCAGGTCCCGCAGGGTCACAGAAGGATCGGGGGTGTCTGAGTGTCACAGAGCTTGCGGGTATTGGAGTGGGAAAGCCAGCTACAGAGACAGAGCCGACAGTAAGCTCACAGCTCGGTGTTACCTTAAACCGGTAGCAGGCTCGGTGAGCTCGGAGCGCGGCCGGAGGTCAGGCAGATGGGAGTAACTGGGCGCTGTTCTCTGAGGGCGCAATGAGGGGTGGGGCCCTGGGCTCTCGGCTCCTCCGGTCTGGAGACCAGGAGGCCGCCATTTGTATTCCCGTCCTCCGGAACTCTACGGAAGGCGCTCAGGGAACAAAAGCTCCTGAAAGCAAACCCGAGCAGATTACTCACCCCGGCCCCGGGTAAGGGCGGTGCAATTCCGCCTGGGGCAAAGACACTTGAGAATCACTACAACAGGCCCCTCCCCCAGAATATCAACTAGAAATCCAGCCGAGACCAAGTTCACCTACCAAGGAGTGAGGTTTCAATACCAAGGAGAGCAGCAGAATTCCAGAGGAGGAGAAAGCAAAGCACAGAACTCACGGCTTTTTCCCTGTGATTTTTTTTAGTCTTGCAGTTAATTTAATTTTTTTCTTTTTCATTTTTTGTTTTTTTTCTCGCCTTCTGGTAAAAATTTTTTTTAACTTTTACCTTTTTCTTTTTTAACGTTTTTTAACTAGGTTATCTAATATATATATTTTTTCTTTTTTATATTTTTCTTATTTGTTTTCTTTTTTTAAAATTCTTTTCTTTTTTTTTCTTTTTCTTTTTTTTTCTTTCTTCCTTTTTGAACCTCTTTTTATCCCCTTTATACCCCCTCACGATTTGGGATCTCTTCTAATTTGGTTAAAGCATATTTTCCTGGGGTTGTTGCCACCCTTTTAGTATTTTCCTTGCTCCTTCATATACTCTTATCTGGACAAAATGACAAGACAGAAAATTTCAACACAAAAAAAAGAACAAGAGGCAGTACCGAAGGCTAGGGACCTAATCAATACAGACATTGGTAATATGTCAGATCTAGAGTTCAGAATGACAATTCTCAAGGTTCTAGCCGGGCTCGAAAAAGGCATGGAAGATATTAGAGAAACCCTCTCGAGAGACATAAAATCCCTTTCTGGAGAAATAAAAGAACTAAAATCTAACCAAGTTGAAATCAAAAAAGCTATTAATGAGGTGCAATCAAAAATGGAGGCTCTCACTCCTAGGATAAATGAGGCAGAAGAAAGAATTAGTGATATAGAAGACCAAATGACAGAGAATAAAGAAGCTGAGCAAAAGAGGGACAAACAGCTACTGGACCACGAGGGGAGAATTCGAGAGATAAGTGACACCATAAGATGAAACAACATTAGAATAATTGGGATTCCAGAAGAAGAAGAAAGAGAGAGGGGAGCAGAAGGTATACTGGAGAGAATTATTGGGGAGAATTTCCCCAATATGACAAAGGGAACGAGCATCAAAATCCAGGAGGTTCAGAGAACGCCCTTCAAAATCAATAAGAATAGGCCCACACCCCGTCACCTAATAGTAAAATTTACAAGTCTCAGTGACAAAAGAAAATCCTGAAAGCAGCCCAGGAAAAGAAGTCTGTAACATACAATGGTAAAAATATTAGATTGGCAGCTGACTTATCCACAGAGACCTGGCAGGCCAGAAAGAGCTGGCATGATATTTTCAGAGCACTAAACGAGGAAAACATGCAGCCAAGAATACTATATCCAGCTAGGCTATCATTGAAAATAGAAGGAGAGATTAAAAGCTTCCAGGACAAACAAAAACTGAAAGAATTTGCAAACACCAAACCAGCTCTACAGGAAATATTGAAAGGGGTCCTCTAAGCAAAGAGAGAGCCTACAAGTGGTAGATCAGAAAGGAACAGAGACCATATATAGTAACAGTCACCTTGCAGGCAATACAATGGCACTACATTCATATCTCTCAATAGTTACCCTGAATGTTAATGGGCTAAATGCCCCTGTCAAAAGACACAGGGTATCAGAATGGATAAAAAAACAAAACCCATCTATATGTTGCCTCCAAGAAACTCATTTTAAGCCCGAAGACACCTCCAGATTTAAAGTGAGGGGGTGGAAAAGAATTTACCATGCTAATGGACATCAGAAGAAAGCAGGAGTGGCAATCCTTATATCAGATCAATTAGATTTTAAGCCAAAGACTATAATAAGAGATGAGGAAGGACACTATATCATACTCAAAGGGTCTGTCCAACAAGAAGATTGAACAATTTTAAATATCTATGCCCCCAACGTGGGAGCAGCCAACTATATAAACCAATTAATAACAAAATCAAAGAAACACATCAACAATAATACAATAATAGTAGGGGACTTTAACACTCCTCTCACTGAAATGGACAGATCATCCAAGCAAAAGATCACACTGGACCAGATGGACATCACAGATATATTCAGAACATTCCATCCCAAAGCAACAGAATACACATTCTTCTCTAGTGCACATGGAACATTCTCCAGATTAGATCACATCCTCGGTCCTAAATCAGGACTCAACCGGTATCAAAAGATTGGGATCATTCCCTGCCTATTTTCAGACCACAATGCTCTAAAGCTGGAACTCAACCACAAAAGGAAGTTTGAAAAGAACCCAAATACATGGAGACTAAACAGCATCCTTCTAAAGAATGAATGGGTTAACCGAGAAATTAAAGAAGAATTGAAAAAAATCATGGAAACAAATGATAATGAAAATACAACGGTTCAAAATCTGTGGGACACAACAAAGGCAGTCCTGAGAGGAAAATATATAGCAGTACAAGCCTTTCTCAAGAAACAAGAAAGGTCTCAGGTACACAACCTAACCCTACAACTAAAGGAGCTGGAGAAAGAACAAGAAAGAAACCCTAAGCCCAGCAGGAGAAGAGAAATCATAAAGATCAGAGCAGAAATCAATGAAATAGAAACCAAAAAAACAATAGAACAAATCAACGAAACTAGGAGGTGGTTCTTTGAAAGAATTAATAAAATTGATAAACCCCTGGCCCGACTTATCAAAAAGAAAAGAGAAAGGACCCAAATAAATAAAATCATGAATGAAAGAGGAGAGATCACAACTAACACCAAAGAAATACAAACTATTATAAGAACATACTATGAGCAACTCTATGCCAACAAATTTGACAATCTGGAAGAAATGGATGCATTCCTAGAAACATATAAACTACCACAACTGAACCAGGAAGAAATAGAAAGCCTGAACAGACCCATAACCAGTAAGGAGATTGAAACAGTCATTAAAAATCTCCAAACAAACAAAAGCCCAGGGCCAGACGGCTTCCCGGGGGAATTCTACCAAACATTTAAAGAAGAATTAATTCCTATTCTCCTGAAACTGTTCCAAAAAATAGAAATGGAAGGAAAACTTCCAAACTCATTTTATGAGGCCAGCATCACCTTGATCCCAAAACCAGACAAGGATCCCATCAAAAAAGAGAGCTATAGACCAATATCCTTGATGAACACAGATGCGAAAATTCTCAACTAAATACTAGCCAATAGGATTCAACAGTACATTAAAAGGATTATTCACCACGACCAAGTGGGATTTATTCCAGGGCTGCAAGGTTGGTTCAACATCCGCAAATCAGTCAATGTGATACAACACATCAATAAAAGAAAGAACAAGAACCATATGATACTCTCAATAGATGCTGAAAAAGCATTTGACAAAGTACAGCATCCCTTCCTGATCAAAACTCTTCAAAGTGTAGGGATAGAGGGCACATACCTCAATATCATCAAAGCCAATCTATGAAAAACCCACCGCAAATATCATTCTCAATGGAGAAAAACTGAAAGCTTTTCCGCTAAGGTCAGGAACACGGCAGGGATGTCCATTATCACCACTGCTATTCAACATAGTACTAGAGGTCCTAGCCTCAGCAATCAGACAACAAAAGGAAATTAAGGCATCCAAATCGGCAAAGAAGAAGTCAAATTATCACTCTTCGCAGATGATATGATACTATATGTGGAAAACCCAAAAGACTCCACTCCAAAACTGCTAGAACTTATACAGGAATTCAGTAAAGTGTCAGGATATAAAATCAATGCACAGAAATCAGTTGCATTTCTCTACACCAACAGCAAGACAGAAGAAAGAGAAATTAAGGAGTCAATCCCATTTACAATTGCACCCAAAACCATAAGATACCTAGGAATAAACCTAACCAAAGAGGCACAGAATCTATACTCAGAAAACTATAAAGTACTCATGAAAGAAATTGAGGAAGACACAAAGAAATGGAAAAATGTTCCATGCTCCTGGATTGGAAGAATAAATATTGTGAAAATGTCTATGCTACCTAAAGCAATCTACACATTTAATGCAATTCCTATCAAAGTACCATCCATCTTTTTCAAAGAAATGGAACAAATAATTCTAAAATTTATATGGAACCAGAAAAGACCTCGAATAGCCAAAGGGATATTGAAAAAGAAAGCCAACGTTGGTGGCATCACAATTCCGGACTTCAAGCTCTATTACAAAGCTGTCGTCATCAAGACAGCATGGTACTGGCACAAAAACAGACACATAGATCAATGGAACAGAATAGAGAGCCCAGAAATAGACCCTCAACTCTACAGTCAACTAATCTTCGACAAAGCAGGAAAGAATGTCCAATGGCAAAAAGACAGCCTCTTCAATAAATGGTGCTGGGAAAATTGGACAGCCACACGCAGAAAAATGAAATTGGACCATTTCCTTACACCACACACAAAAATAGACTCAAAATGGATGAAGGACCTCAATGTGAGAAAGGAATCCATCAAAATCCTTGAGGAGAACACAGGCAGCAACCTCTTCGACCTCAGCCACAGCAACATCTTCCTAGGAACAATGCCAAAGGCAAGGGAAGCAAGGGCAAAAATGAACTATTGGGATTTCATCAAGATCAAAAGCTTTTGCACAGCAAAGGAAACAGTTAACAAAATCAAAAGACAACTGACAGAATGGGAGAAGATATTTGCAAACGACATATCAGATAAAGGACTAGTGTCCAGAATCTATAAAGAACTTAGCAAACTCAACACCCAAAGAACAAATAATCCAATCAAGAAATGGGCAGAGGACATGAACAGACATTTCTGCAAAGAAGACATCCAGATGGCCAACAGACACATGAAAAAGTGCTCCATATCACTCGGCATCAGGGAAATACAAATCAAAACCACAATGAGATATCACCTCACACCAGTCAGAATGGCTAAAATCAACAAGTCAGGAAATGACAGATGCTGGCGAGGATGCGGAGAAAGGGGAACCCTCCTACACTGTTGGTGGGAATGCAAGCTGGTGCAGCCACTCTGGAAAACAGCATGGAGGTTCCTCAAAATGTTGATAATAGAACTGCCCTATGACCCAGCAATTGCACTATTGGGTATTTACCCTAAAGATACAAACGTAGTGATCCAAAGGGGCACGTGCACCCGAATGTTTATAGCAGCAATGTCCACAATAGCCAAACTATGGAAAGAACCTAGATGTCCATCAACAGATGAATGGATCAAGAAGATGTGGTATATATACACAATGGAATACTATGCAGCCATCAAAAGAAATGAAATCTTGCCATTTGCGACAACATGGATGGAACTAGAGCGTATCATGCTTAGCGAAATAAGTCAAGCAGAGAAAGACAACTATCATATGATCTCCCTGATATGAGGAAGTGGTGATGCAACATGGGGGCTTAAGTGGGTAGGAGAAGAATAAATGACACAAGATGGGATTGGGAGGGAGACAAACCATAAGTGACTCTTAATCTCACAAAACAAACTGAGGGTCGCTGGGGGGAGGGCGTTTGGGAGAAGGGGGTGGTATTATGGACATTGGGGAGGGTATGTGCTTTGGTGAGTGCTGTGAAGTGTGTAAACCTGGTGATTCACAGACCTGTACCCCTGGGGATAAAAATATATGTTTAAAAAAATAAAAAATTAAACAAAAAAAAAAGATTCCTAGGTTCTGCACATAGACTAGCAGTCCAAAGAGGAGGCACTCGTTGGGATCAGAATTGCAAGTCAGAGGCTCCAGAGATCAGATCAGAGTTCATTAAAGAATGCACAAGGGAGTAGGAAGAGAGAGAGAGATGAAGAGAGAAAAAGAGAGAGATAGAGAACCAAATTTACCAGGCCTCTAGGGCCCAATCCTGGATAAAATAGTTTTAGACACTGTAGACATCCTTCCACTTCCCACTGAGTTCTGCCCCTAGTTCTCCATGTTGCAAATAGTGCCCAATCAGTACGGGAAGAGAGGAGAAAAAAAGAGGCAGAACCAATTACTACTCCTTCTGAAGGCAAGTTCTTCCCAAGGCTCAAGAGAGCAAAAGTCTCACCTTTAAATGGAGTTGTAAACTTTAATCATTATATACAATGTAATATATGATTTATATACATATAGATCTTATATATGGTTTACATAATTATATATATTACATATATATAACTACTGTGACAAGATGACAATATTATTAATAGTAGTAGTAGTACTGTCTACAAAAGAATGGAAGTCATGAGATAGTAACTGAATACATTCTCAAAGGGTGGTAGCTATACTTGTGGTAAGCACAGCATAACATACAGAATTGTTATATCACTAATTTGTACACCTGAAACTAATGTTGCATTGTGTGTCAACTAGACTCAGATTTTTTTTTAATTTGAAAGGATAGTTTGAAACGTAAATTGTTTCCACTTATTCCATTCACTATTTATATTGGAGAAAGAGGAAATGACACACGTGCAAAAGAGCTTCTCCTTAATTTGTAAACATAATTTAGGAGAACACCTAACCCATTAAAATCTGTTACATGGATTTATTCTTTTGTCAGCACATATTTATTAAGCATTTACTATGGGCCAGGTGTTGGGCCAGATATAGGTGAGACAGTTGATATTAACCCTTTTTAAAATCCAGAGCTCATAGTGATTCTATAAAAAGAAATTTTATGGTAATAGATTATTTGAAAAACAGGACAAAATGCTACAGACAGTCTTAATCAGAAATCAGTTAAAAATCATTCCTCCAATAGCCATAAACAGCAACTTCCCTTCTCCCCAACATTATATATATATATATATCTTGGAGATATATATATATATATATATATATCCCCAATAGACTAATATATACATATATATATATATATATAAGATATATATATCTTGTCACAGTAGTTATATATATGTAATATATATAATTATGTAAACCATAATATATATATAATATATATATTAGTCTATATATATATATATATATATATATATAGTCTATCTTGGAGGGATATGTTGCCAAAATGATTCAAGCAATAAGACTTGATGTTTACCATTATTTTCATGTTAATTTACAATTTGTCATTTTTTATACTGAAGGATTCAGACCACTGATAAGATCCAGTGTTCTCACAGTCTGAGTTGGAGTTATTAAATCTAGAAGATCCCATTATATTTGGGCAATGTTCCAGCACCAGGGTCCCATGTACCTTTAGAAACATGTTTTGTCAACAGGGAGATATTGGACAAAATATCTATCAGATTGGACAAATCTATCAGAAGTTGACCTTAAAACTACAGCTCTAATAATCTTTTCAGCCCACTAAGGAAAAAGGCCACCAAACGTGCATATCATCTTTTTTTTTTTTTAAAGATTTCATTTATTCATTTGACACAGAGAGATCACAAGTAGGCAGAGAGGCAGGCAGAGAGAGAGAGAGGAGGAAGCAGGCTCCCCGCGGAGCAGAGAACCCGATGCGGGACTCGATCCCAGGACTCCGAGATCACGACCCGAGCCGAAGGCAGCGGCCCAACCCACTGAGCCACCCAGGCGCATATCATCTTTTGAATTATTTCTACTTTACAAATAAATGTTAAAACAGTTCTATTAAGTTTGTTTAGAATATTTAAAGTAGTGATTCTCAACCTTGGCCCTGTAAGAAATCACTAGAGATCCCACACCCAGAGATTTTGATTATTGGGCCTGGGGTAAGGCCTAGGAAGTAGAAGTGTTTATTTTATTCCCCCAAGGTTGAGAATAAGTTAGGTAAGAAAGGAACTTAACCATGATTTCACCTTTTCTTCAGGAAAATTAACATTTCAGATTAAACCAAAGTGTCTCTTCTCTCTAGGATTTTGTTAAATTCTCTATTTAATTCGTACACTAAGAACTACATGAATTTCATTTCATTTCAACCCAAATTGGTCATGTGATCATGCATAATCAGATTTTAGGCATTTTTAATCTCTACTTTATCTCATTCATTTTAGCTATTTGATACCTAGGATTCCCAGAATCAGATCATAAGACCTGATGCATTAGGCCAATCCTATTTTCCTCTGACCTATCCCAGGAATTAAAAAAAATTCTTAATTAAATTCCTCTTTAAAACCTATTCTATCTGTATACAAAGGATCACTTTGATTTTTCTAACAGCTTCTAGCTTTGGGTTGAACTACTTCTACCCAAAGATCTGTGCAGGCAGGAGAGACTTAGCAGGTATCACTGGGCCATTCCTATAATTTAAAACCTAAATAATTGACTTTACCTATGTCATTTGAAAATTTTATTATGCCAAAAAGAAGTTCTTATAGAATAGTATTTTCCACAGAGCTTAAAAAATCAAAATGAGAATAAAATCTCCCTACCCACATCTTGCAGCTCAAAAGAGACATCTTAGCTAATTGACCTGCATCATCACCACATTAGTTCTGTGATTCTGTTTCTGGAACACTCTTAACTCAGATGCTGATTATAACCACACTTCAAGAGATACCATTTCTTAGCACTCATTGCCTGTGCTTGAAACAAACCACAGTAGCTTCCCCAGGTACTGTCTCAATAGGAAAGAGGAGAAAAGTTTTATTACCCCCTTGAAGGCTTTCTCCTCCCGCAGGTCTTGACCGTTAATCATACCCAGTTGTTCTGGCTTCAGTGGACACTTCCTTTTACCCCCCCGCCCCGACTATACTTGTAGTGTAGATATTTTGGAAGAAAAAATTATGAAATTTGGCCACTAGCTACAACGTGATGCAAAAACAGCTGTTAACTCTCTGAAAGGAAATATGTATTTTCCTCTCCTTAAAAGGAATTTTACTTCTCAGTAAATTAAGTAGATTCTCAGTAGATTGAGAAAAAAGTTTTCAAATATGGATCACTCGTAATAAAATATATTCTATATCCCGGGGCGCCTGGGTGGCTCAGTGGGTTAAGCCGCTGCCTTCGGCTCAGGTCATGATGCCAGAGTCCTGGGATCGAGTCCCGCATCGGGCTCTCTGCTCAGCAGGGAGCCTGCTTCCCTCTCTCTCTCTCTCTGCCTGCCTCTCTGTCTACTTGTAATCTCTGTCTGTCAAATAAACAAATAAAAAAAAATTTAAAAAAAATATATATTCTATATCCCAACTGTAGGTATTGCCCAATTCCTCAAGTATATAAACATATATGTAAATGAAAAAAAAGTTTTGTTACAATACTAAACTTTGGGTACTAATCAGTTTTACTATAATAATGCTGCATAACAAATAATCCCCTTTGTAACACCTTATATTAACAATTACTTCTTTCTCAAATGTCGTTTTGTGCATCAGCTGTAACTCTAGTGGGACTGGACAGGATCTGCTGGGTCAGGCTTCAGGTTAAGAGTCAGAATCAGGTTTACTTCACCAGTCTCCCATTCTTGGACCAGTCTTCTCTTGTGAGATTGTACAGGTGCCCAAGAGCATGTGTAGTGATACAAGATGTTCTTAAAGCCTCTGCAAGAACTGCATACTGCCACTTCTGTCTACATCCAAATTATCACAGCAATTTGCACAGCCAAGCCCAAATCAAAGGCCAAGTCACAACAAGAATGGGAAGGGAAGGAAGAATTCTGAAACAATAATACTCTTTACCACAATGTGTTTCCTATGATTCATACTATTTTCTATTTTAATATTCTCTTTCATTCTCCCCCAAGCTGATTCTACAACTTGTAAGTGGGTCACCACCCACACTTTGCAAAATAATGAACTGAAGCATCTCTGAAACATGGTACCCAATCAAAACCAAATATTGGAATTATGTGGTTGTAAAATACCTGTCTGGAAAGTTCTAGATCTGGTTCTGCCAGTGACTAGTTATGAAGCTGTGAACAAATTATTTTACATCTAAGGAATTCAGATTGCTTTAAAAGAAATGGCATCTACATCTTTCAAATAAATATTTTTCCTTTTATTATCTACTGAAATATTGTTTGTTATTCCAAAAAGGTTATAATATCCACATTACTACTTAGCAAATATACAATGCTTATCTCTAAGTAAATATGGTAATGTTTATTGAAAATATCAAGACTTCTCTAAATGATGGAAGAAATTGGTACTCATGAGTTCTTTAGGTCATAAATTCCTTTTTCAGTTTTCCATATGATGAGGAATATGTGTAACATGGCCAAAAGAATGAGACTCAATAAAAAGAAGTTAACAATATCATTGGTTTTCAATTAGTTACTTTATCTGAACCTCATGATTAATGTACAACTTTTTTTCACAGTCCACCTCTTTGTTAAATACCATTCAAAAGTACAAAGTTCCTTCCTTCCAATTTTCTAAATTTCATATGTGACATTTTATTAGTCTTAGGATTAGTAGGTATGCTTAGAATTTTAATATATTTTTTCAAATTTTGCTAAATTTTTGAAGGGACAGGAAAAAATTTTAACGACTTTAAATAGCAAAAAAATAACCCACTGAAGTATACCATGTAATGATTTTTATTAAATTTATACAGTTGTGCCATCATCACAATTCAATTTTAGAATTCTTCTATCACTACAAAAAGTTTCTTTGTGCTGGTTTGCAGTCAACTCCCATTTTTGCCCTAGGTCCCAAGCAACCTTAGATCTGTTCTCTGTCTGTATAGATGTGCCTTTTCTAAAATTTCTATTGAATAGAACCATACAATATTCATCTTTTTTGTCTGACTTCTTTCACTTAGCATAATATTTTTGACAATTATCTCTATTGTTGCATGTACCAGTAGTTTATTCATCTTTACTGCGGAGTGGTATTCTATTAAATGGAAATATCAGTTTGTTTCCATGCGCAAGCTGATGAATATTTGGATTATTCTCTCTTTGGCTCTTATGAAAAGTGCTGCTATGAAATTTTGCATACAAGTCTTTGTCTAGATATATGTCTTCATTTCTTTTGGGTTGACTCTTGGAATGAAATTTCTGGACAATATGGGAAATAATATTTGTTTTAAAATTTGCCAAACTGTTTTCCCTAGTTCTTATACCCTTATAGTTTCTCACGGGTACTGTAAGTAGGTTCCAATTTCTCCACATCATTACCAACACTTGTTATTGCCATATTTGGGGATTGTAGATATACTGGTGTGTATGTAATGGTATGGAATTTGGGATTTAATTTGAATTTCAATAATGACAATGTTAACCATCTTTTCATTTTCTTATTAGCTGTTCATAAATAATTTTTATTAGCTATTCATATTCCCTGGTGAAAAGACTATTCAAATCTTTTGCTGATTTTAATTAGGTTATTTTTCTTCTTATTAGTTGCAGGAGTTTTTCATATGTCTGTTACAAGTTCTTTAGTTCTTGTAGGTGGCTTGTCTTTTTATTTTGTTAATGGTGTCTTTGGAGAAAAAAAAAAGTCAATTGACCATAGAGTCAAGATTTTGTTTCTCAATTCTCTATTCTATTGAATGCACACATTCAATATTATATTTAAAAGCTCTGTGATGCAAAAGACATCAAGAAAATGAAAGGATAATCACAGAAAGGGAGAAAATATTTGCAAACCATACATCTGATAACAGATTTGTATCCAGAATATGAATATGTTAAAAAACTCTTACAACTCAATAATAAGAGGACAATCCATTTAAAAAAAATATAGGAAAAGGATTTGAATAAACATTTTTGCAAATAAGATATACAAATGGATAATAAGCATAGGGAAGTTGCTTATGATAATTAACAATTAGAGAAATACAAAAGCACAATATATCACTTCATACCTAGTAGGATGAGCAAAATAAAGAGACAGGAAAGAAGAAGTGTTATGGTAGCCACACCGCAAACAGTATGACTGATCCTTAAAATTTTAAACATAGAGTTACCATAAGAACAAGAAATTCCATTCTTAGGTAAATATCCAAGAGAAAAATATGTAAAAAATATGTTTACAATAAAACTTATACATGAATATTCATGGTAATATTTTTTCATAATTGCCCAAAAGTGGAAGTAACCTAAATTTCCAACAACAAAGGGTTACCAAAGACCATATTTTATAATTCCATTGTATGAAGTGTTCAGAATAAGGTAATCTATAGAGACAAAACGTAGATTAGTGGTTGCTAGGGCTGAGAGTTTGGGGAAAATGGAAGTAGCTGTTAATAAGCATAGGATTTACTTATTTCTGATGGAGTCATTGGTATCTTCCTCCTCTTCATCTTGATATATTTGCTTTTCAGTGTGTCAGTTTTATCAATTCTCACAAAGAATGAATTTTTAGTTTCATTTACAGTTTTACAGTTAATTTTCCTTTAATTTCACTCTGATCTATCTCATTTTCTTTCTTCTGCATTGTTTGGGATTATTGTGTTCTACTTCTTTCTACTCCCTTAGGGTCATTTAGTAGAAACTTGGGTTATTTCAGTGCTGTGAAATGTATCAACCTTAGTATCATCCCATAAAATTTAATACTTTTCTCTTCTTTTACATTTCATCCTAGTTTTGCTAGGATTTCTGATTTCTGCTTTGAACTATTGATTATATATCTGTTAATGATTTAGTTTCAAAATATTTGTGAATTTCCCAGAGATCTTTGTTATTGACTTCTAATTAACTCCATTGTTGTCAGAGAAAACTTTGTATGAGTTGAATGAGTTGAATGCGTTGTATGAGTTGAATCCTTTCAGATTTATTCAGACTTGTTTATGACCAAGACTATAGTCCATCTGGTAAATATTTCATGTTCATTTGAAAGTAATGTGCATTCTTCTATTTGTTAGGTGGCATGTTTTATAAATGTAAATAAGGTCAAATATGTTTAGAATGTATTTATAGTGTTCTATGTCTTTGCTAATTTCTGTCAGTTATTATACTCATAATTGGGAGAAGGCTATTGAAATATTAAACCGAAGTTATGGATTTTTCTATTTCTCTCTTTAGTTCTATCAGTTTTAGTTTCGTGTATTTGAACCTCTGTTTTTAGGTACCAAATATTGGTGATTGTTATGTTCGCTTCATCAGTTGACCCCTTTGCCATTATGAAGTAGCATTCTTTAATTATGGTAATATTTGCTCAGAGAACTACTTGAGAAAATCGAGCAAATTAAAACAAGTAAAAGTAAAATGAAGGAAATCGTAGCAGAGCATAGAAAATAGACATATAGTAGAGAAATTCAACATAGCTAGAAGTTCGTTCTGTGAAAGAGCAATAAAATTAATAAATTCTATTAGACTGACCAAATGAAAAAGAGAAAAAACACAAATTACCAAGATCAGGAATGAAAAATAAGAGACATCCTTATAATAGTAATACTATCCCCCTGATATTACAAGGATAATACAACTTTATGTCAAAATATTTAAAAATTTGAATGAAATTAAAATGTTCCTTAAAAACATCAATTTACTAACACCAACATAAAAAAAATTATAAAATATTAGTAACTCTATACTTAATAAAGAAATTCAATTTGTAATTCCAAAATTTTTTGTTGTTGTTGTTCAGGACAACAGCAGGCCCTGGTAGCTTCACAGACAGACTTTTCGAACTTTTTTTTTTTTAAGATTTTATTTATTTATTTGACAGAGATCACAAGTAGGCAGAGAGGCAGGCAGAGAGAGAGAGAGGAGAATGCAGGCTCCCTGAGGAACAGAGAGCCCGATGTGGAACTTGATCCCAGGACCCTGAGATCATGACCTGAGCCGAAGGCAGAGGCATAACCCACTGAGCCACCCAGGCGTCCCAGATTTTTCGAACATTTAATAGAAAAAGCTCAGTTTCCCACAAAATCTTTCACAAAACAGAGGAGGAGCAACATTTATCAACTCATGGTAATAGGTCATCATAGCCTTGATTCCAAAACCTAGCAAAAGACTTAGAGGAAGGAAATTTACAGGGAAATATCTTTAATAAACATATATAGATATATAAAACACTAATGATTTATTAGCAAACATTACCTCACAATATTAAAAAGTTTAACATATTATAAACAAATGGAATATATTCTGAGAATATGAGATTCTTTTAATGTTAGAAAAGACATGAATCTCTGTGTTTTTGCACTCTTCTGAATAGTGACACTGAGTCCCTTTGCTAGATTACATGTTCAAGAATTTCTATGCAGCAAACTGTCTTATAAAATAGAAGCATGTCCATGCAGGGCAAATGGCAAGCATCCTTACTGCCCACTGTAAAAGTCTGGGGTTTCTCTCTGGAACATGACACATTGCATGTGTAGATGCCCTGTTGTTCTCTTTGCACTGACCTGTAAGAACGGAGTCTGGATGACCCGGTGAGGATACTGATACTCTAGCTACTGGTATTGCTGGGAGCCATATACCTCTTTCTCTGATCCAGTTTTCCCATGTCTTCTGCCAGAATCCAGGAAACTTGGGTGAACTAATTTGTTAACTCATAAATAATGTAAAATCTGAGTCTTCACTGTCTTGGTAGTTTGTCATGATAAAGGTGGGGTGCTGACACAGATGTAGCTTTCTGTAAAAGGAAGTATAGGGGCCTTGAGGATCTACTCACTGGATTTGGGAAAAGTTCATGGGAATTGGTAACAAGCATGTTGACCAAATTGCATCGTTGTCATGGTTAATTTTATGATGTGTCAACTAGGCTAGGCTATTTGGCCTACTATGTTTGGTCAAACACAAGCCCAGATCTTGCTGTGGAATGTGGTTTTTAGATATGATTAACACTTACAATCAGCAGACTTTTAAGTAAAGCAGATTATCCTCTATAATGTGGATGGACTTCACCCAATCAGCTGAAGGCCTTAAGATCAAAGACTAAGGTTCCCAGGGAAGGGGACTTCTGTCTCAAGACTGCATGTTCTGGTCTTCTCTGCATATTTCGAATTTCCCAGCTCCAATCCCTATAATCAAATCAGTCAAATCAATCTTTCACTCTCTCTCTCTCTCTCATAAGTATGTACACACACATACACACACACACACACACACACACACATATGGGAGAGAGGCAGAGAGACAAATGATCCAAGAATTACCAGTAGATAGATAGATAATAGATCTACTGTTCGATTTCTCAGAAGAACTCTAACTGGTACAGTGGCTAACTGGGCAATAGGTGGCCCTATGCATTATTGCCTGTAGGCAGAATCAAAGTGGTGATTGCAGGCTAAGTACCAGAAAGTTGGTGAAAAGACAGCTGTCTGAATTGTGTCCTTTTTGCTGCTGAATTTCCTCCAGGTAGAGGGACTTAATCAGCAATGTGTCAGGCAGGCTCAGATTGACTTCAATGTGATAGCCATAGCTAAGATTTGCCCTTGGGGAAAAAGATCTTAAGATTTTACACCATTTCAAACAAGAGTTACAGAGATACAATAGGAGTGAAAGAGGAAAATTCGCAAATACCGTGTGCAGAAAACGGACAAAATATTAAAATTTGGGATGTTTCACTTGGGCTGGTTTGCTTGTTAAAGAGTATGAGCGTGTGGATCATCTTCCAGCTCAACCCCTCCTGCTATCATGCCAAATTTAGATCCACTAGAAGATGGGGACCTCTCCGGGTCCTGACTGCCATTTAGGACACCAAGACAGACAAATTACTGTGGAAAATAATAAATAAGGCATTGCCTGGCACTGTCCTGGAGTAGGTTTAGAATGCTGATAAAGGTCACCCCTTGTAGAATGAGAAACTGACCCAGGGGCGCCTGGGTGACTCAGTCAGTTAAGCCACTGCCTTCAACTCAGGTCATTATCTCAGGATCCTGGAATGGAGTTCTGCGTTGTTGGGCTCCCCACTAAGCAGGGGAGCTTCTCCCTCTCCCTCTGCCTGCTGCTCTCCCTGCTTGTGCACTTTCTCTCTCTCTCTCCGTGTGTCAGATAAATAAATATATAAAATACATAAAAAAATAAGAAACTGACCCCCAAAATTCTAGATAAATCTGTGGTCAGCCCACCATCTTGGAAAACTTTCCCTTGGCCTTGTATTGTGAAGCTCAGTCAAATAAGGATTTAAGAGATATTATCTTGATGGTGTTTGAGCAGAGTTTATGTTGGAGAAGGGAAGGTCGAAAAACCTTGTGTGGGGAGCCCTTGGGGCAGATATAATGAACTACTGTTTTGATTTCTATTGCTGAATGTAGAATCGGTATTGATATTCTTCATGCCCATACTGTGAGTGCTTGTCACTGCCAGAGGTGATGTTTCTGACTGGAGAGAGAGCCCTTATATAGAGAAATGCGGGTACCTTTGGGGTTGCCCAGCCCTAATGAGTCCTTTGACCCACAAGTTTATGTGACTGATGATATTGTCAATTGGTACCTCTGGCCAACTGACAGGCACTTTTTGGGGTTTGGGTCTCAACCTCATCCTGACATGGCTATCAGATACACTCTTTCGGAAAAATAAATATTTGCTTTGTTGAAACGGACCACCTGCCCATGGAGGTCATGTAATTCTCCAGCCTGAGATCCCTATTTGGGGTCAAACCCACCCAGACTCAATGATTAACAAAGTGCCAAGGGTCCAACAAGCCTTGCTTGATAAGTGGAAATGGTATAGTCAAGCCTACAACTAACCTGATCCCAGCAGCACCTTAGTTTTATATGATAAAAGCAGCAGCTAGCTTGCTTGCTTGCTTGCCTGTCTGCCTGCCTTCCTTTTTTTCCTTGACTTTTAGGTAAATATTTCATTCCTTTCTCTCTCTGCCCCCTGAAACAAAGCTGTTGTCACAGCAGGGTCATCAGTTTTGACTCAGTTTCCCCTAAATGCCTGGGACCCCTGCCCTGAGCCTTTGTCTAAACCGAAACCTGATGGCATCCACAGCACTGTGCTGGCTGTTGCATCTCAGCACCAGCTACACATAAAGTTAACCCTACTCTTTCAGGGTGGGTCTAGAGCAGCCTTTATTTTTAGGACATTTTTGGTCTCCCTTCTAAGGTATTATCTTCCTGGGTAATCAGTGCAGCCTCTCCCATGGCTGGCAGAGATGCACATCATCTGCCCTAGGAGAGCTCTCAGGGCTACTCACTGTATTGCTTCCTGGCAATTCTTTCAGTGGAAGTGGTTTTCAATCTGGCTTATGACCTTCAATGATTTATATTCAAAGACTAATGATGACCCATGTACAGATTTCTCAAATGCTTTTTCTTTATAATTCTTTTCTCTCAGCTATTGTCCCCACATATGCTACCTGCCTTGGACTCCATTTACTTCTGTCTCTGCCTCCTCAGTTCCTGAGTTCCTCAGCATGGTCCAGGATGCCCCTTCCAGCACTGCAGTCTGGAAATTGCTCACCTCAACGGGCAGCCTTCTCAGTGATAACAGGCCCACACTGCCTGTTGGCTGATGTCTCAAATAGTTTCTTCCTACATTTTGTGCAGTTTTCTAGTTTTCTTGTTTTATAGTAAAAGGTTAATTTTAGATGCTTGTTACTCTCTAATGGCCTAAAAGGAAAGTCTACACTTATATTTAAATGTGAATAACTTATAGTTTATAATGGGCCATTTAGTAAATGATCTATTTTTCCCCTACTGATTCGTAATACCAGTTCTGCCATATGTTAAATTTCCTTCTATAACTGTGTCTTTTTTCTAGGCTCCCTGTTTTGGTTGGATTCATCTTTATATCTGTCTTGGGACATTAACATATTATACTAATTGTTGTGGTTTGGTAATATATCCATATCCACAGACCTCACCTCCCCAAATTTTCAATTTTGTTTTAGCCATTTAATCATTCAGGAGTGGATTGTCAAGTTCCATAAAAATTCCATTGGTATTTAGAATAGAATTGCATTAAATTCATGAATTATTTGAGGGATAATTAAAATCTTTAAGATACTGATCATCACATCCATGAGTATGGCCTATCACTTCTTTATTTTCAGATGATTTTTTTCTTTCTTTGCCTAGGGGTTGCAAATTTCCCCCATGGAGTCCTCACTCACATTTTGTTACATATTTTTGTAACGTTCTTATATATTTTTGGAATGGTATGATTTTTAAAACTTCATTTTCTAATTATTTATTATTAATGTATAGAAACACATTTGATCATTTTTATGACTCAATTTTTCTTAACTCTCTTATCTTAATTTTGTACATATTCTTTTTGATTTTCTGCATCTTTTTCAATGACATCTATGACTTCGTATCTTCTTTCTTTTGTAATTCTTATATCTCTTTTTTTTTAATTTTCTTACTGCACTGAATAAAATCTTGAGTATAATGTTGGACAAAACTGTGATAGAAAGCTAGTTATATTCTTCCTGATTTTTATGATATTGCTTCTGAAGTTTTATAATAATATGTAAGGCTCAGATT
The DNA here is from genome assembly GCF_009829155.1 of Mustela erminea. Taxonomy (NCBI): domain Eukaryota; kingdom Metazoa; phylum Chordata; class Mammalia; order Carnivora; family Mustelidae; genus Mustela; species Mustela erminea. The sequence continues at coordinate 82,801,057 of NC_045628.1, forward strand.
TATAATAAAAATTTATTATACCCCTGGGGATAAAAATATATGTTTATAAAAAATAAAAATTTTAAAAAATTTATTATAAATCAAGGAAATCTTATAAATTATTATAAGTAACAATTTATTATATTTAATAAATATAATATTGATGCTATATTATTAATATTATATATTATAATATATAATATTTAATATATATTTATTATAAATCAAGGAAATTTTAAATTCTCTTCCTTTTTAGTTTAATAGGTTTTTAAAAAATCTTGAAGAGCTGCTGAATAATTTATTTTGTATTATTGTATTATGTGTACTTTTTCCTTTGGTCTTTAGGGATATTTTATCATAACAGATTTTCAGATGTTACCTTTTTAGAAAAAAACCTACATGACCAAGATGTATTGCTGTTTAGATTCTGATGACTTTACTACACTGAGAAGTTATTTTGGATTTTGGGATTTAGATTTATGATGATATTTGCCTACATATTGCTTTTCTGCACTTTTTCTCCATTGACTTTTTTTTTTCCTAGTTATTATACCAGGATCCAAGATAGAAAGAATCTGAACACAGTACAAGTTGATTTGTCTCACTGGCAGTCTAAGCCTACACCATTAAGATTAATATGGTTGCTCCACGCTATGGAAAACTTAAGTGTGTGTTTTGTTTCTCAGATCCCTTTATCAAGTACCCTTCATTTCATGGTCTAAGGACTTTCTCCAGGTTCAGATTCAAGTCAACATTCTAGACTAATAGAAACAGAAAAGGAAAAGGAGTGAGGATGATATCCTTTCCTTTTCAGGCATAGCATTTCACCCCATGCATCCCTCCTACTCATATATGAGTGATCAGAAACTACATGGCCCACCCAGACATAAGAAAAATGAGAAATGCAGGCTTATTTGAGAGCTTGTGAGTTCAACTAGCTAAAACCTGTATTGCTATGAAAACAAGAGATTCTGTGGATCAACAATCAATCTTTCCAGATTCCATAACTCTGGACAAAAAAAATACCCACATGCATCCTTCTTTCCATTCCTAGAATATACTCAACTGACCTCAGGGGACTCAAGCCCAGCCTCTCATTTAGGTGCTGCACTGAACCCAGATGTCAGGATCTCTGGGGAACACTCAGTCTCCCTCAACAGACACAGACATGGCTTCTCATATAGCTCCTGTTATGTAAAAGACAAATGATCTTCCCTTCTAATATCCAAGATACAATGGTAGAGTAAATAGTAAGCACAGTAAGAATTCCTGATGGGCTAAGGAAAGGATGGGAAGCATACATGTTTATAGCAATCACCAAATCCTCTGGGAAGGAATTAAGAAAAATCTCCACTGCAAAATGGAATCCATTCCTTGTAACATATTGCAGAACTTCCCTTCTTCTTAAAAAATGAATAATGTTCCATTGTATGTATAGACCACATTTTGCTTATCCATTCATCCATTGGTGGATATTTGGGTTACTTACATGTTTTAGCTATTGTAAATAATACTGCTACAAACATGGGGGTACAAATATAATTTGGGGACTCTATTTTCAGTTCTTTTGCATATGTACCCGAATTTGGTTTGCTAGTATTTTGTTGAGGATTTTTGCATCATTTTTTATAAAGGACGTTGTTCTGTAATTTTATTTTCTTGTCTTGTGTCTTATGTCTCTTTTTAGCTCTGGTATTGGAATAATGCTGGCCTCATAGAATGAATTAGAAAGTGTTCCCTCCTCTTCATTTTTTTTTTTTTTGAAAAGGTTTAGAAGTACTAATTAGTATTAGTATTAATTAGTATTAATTCTTCTTTCAATATTTGGTAGAATTTGCAAGGAAGACATCTGGTTCAGGACTTTTCTCAGTCAGGAGATTTTTAATTACTAATTCAGCCAATCTCCTTATTACTAATAGGTCTACCCAAATATTCTATTTCTTTGTGATTTAGTAGATTTTGTGTCTCTATAAATTTGTCTTTTGCATCTATGTTGTCAAATTTATTGATGTATTATTGTTCATAGTACTCAAAATATTTTTCATTTCTGTAGAATCAGTAGTAATGTCACACTTTTATTTCTGATTTTTGTGATTTCAATCTTCACTCTTTTTTTTTTTTCATAGCTCATTTAGGAAGACTTGCTGTAGTCCTCTCTCTTCTGTAGAGAGCCTTATGGACTCACAACCCAACAACATAGGCCTCATATTGCCCTGACTACTTCAAGGTATGGAAGAAAGCAGACCATGGCTAAAACCTCACTCACTACTTCACATTCCAATTTACTCCCTTATTTTTCTGCCCAATCCAGTTCATGAAGATCGTTTTTTACGTATTAAATGTGACTATGTCTTTTATGTTATATATTCTTTTTATATATTTTGGATCTCTTATTTCTGTATGTATTGAAGTAGATCGGTTGTTTTGAAAGTTTGTGCATTTACCTATATACTTTTAAAATTCCATTGCTTTATTTGATTTTAGAAATCAACACACATCAGAATAACTATAGACTGCCACTTTTGGAAGAACCAAATTGGCTTTATTCCTTTCACATCTTGTGTTTTCACTCCTGACTTTTGCCAGTTGCCCTTGGGTTATAGGCACAGCGTATAACTTCTATGACTTTGCATTACTTGTACCTCTAGATAGATATATAGATATAGATAGATACATATGCACACTTTTCTTGTTGGTCTGTACTTCTACTATGACTTCAAGATTCAGCTCATGCCTCACTTACTCCAAATGTCTTCCTTGACCTGCAAGGCTGATGAATAAGTTTTCATCACACTTCTTCAAAAGTGTTTACCACACTATGTACTATAAATTTTGGTTTACATATCTATGCCCCAATCTAGGCTGTAAATTTCTTTTCTTTTCTTTTCTTTTCTTTTCTTTTTTTTAGATTTTATTTATTTATTTAACAGACAGAGATCACAAGTAGGCAGAGAGGCAGGCAGAGAGAAAAGGGGAAACAGGCTCGCTGCAGGGCTCAATTCCAGGACCCCGAGATCATGACCTGAGCCAAAGGCAGAGGCTTAACCCACTGAGCTACCCAGGCGCTCCTAGGCTGTAAATATCTTAAAGGCAGGGATCATGTCTTATGTACCTTGGTTTCCCCAGTGTTTAGTAAGGTTTCAGGAATACCATCAAAATAAAATAAGATGTATTTGAATGAAGTTAATTATAAAAGAAAGTACAACTTCAGATGTAGAGATTAGAGTCCTGAGTCATTTACGTCATGACCGTGTGTAAATGCATTATACTTATGTCGATAAAGTATTTGTTTTGCTGTGCTTTGTTTTTAATCTATAAAAATGAGTAAGGTATACTCTGTATGCTAGTAATGTTACTGCCAGATAATTTTAGTACTTTCTCATTATATACAATCTAAAGCTATTTTAGAACCCAGAGTAATTATGTTTGAATACACCTGTCATTAATTTTAAGTGATACTGTCACAGTATGGTGTTTTTAAACCTGAAAAATATGACTTTTTAAAAATATATTTTATTTATTTTATTTGACAGATAGAGATCACAAGTAGGCAGAGAGGCAGGCAGAGACAGAGGGAGGAGGAAGCAGGCTCCCTGCAGAGCAGAGAGCCCGATGAGGGGCTCGATCCCAGGACCCTAGGATCATGACCTGAGCCGAAGGCAGAGGCTTTAACCCACTGAGCCACCCAGGCACCCAAAAAATATGACTTTTATGTGAATATAAAGTACATGTCAAAAAATTATTTAACTTATTATTAATAAAGGAATCAACCACCAGTGTGCTAAAGCTACTTCAATGAAGAATAAGGAAATTAAATACATACACTGTCACTGAAAGAAAAGTATGCTGGAATAAAATTGCTAAATTAGATACAAAACTAGTAGTATTGTACAGGACAATAAAATTGTACCATTTAACCTTGTATTCATAGTACTAGACAGAAATATTTACATCTTTATTGAAAAGAATTTACAAGGTAACATGTAACTTTACAGGTGGGACTTAATCAGTAGTAAATGATAATTTAATCAAAGGCACGTTCTACTAAAGAATTAAATAATCTTTGAGTACAATGTTAGACAATATTCTAAAACATATTCTCAATATTTTGCCTTAAATTTCAAATTTCATGTATTTTAACACTATTTTCCCCAGAAATTTTAAAGTGAAACCTCATCACCGTCTACACATATCTTAATTCTCTAGCAGATGAAAAAAAAAAAAAATCATTGATCAAACAATTGCCTTGATCCTTAGAAGTAATATATTTCCTAGTCTTTGGTAAGTGAGAAGACTTTCAAATCACATCAAAAGTATTGCTACAGAGTAAACTTATAACTTGTCACTGTATCCAGGTTTTATTTCAACTGTTAAAATCTTCTAACATGGATGGTTGGTTTCTTTGGCAGTGTTCCTAACATATTTCACCTTGGATTAATACTAGACAACTCTGAATTCCAATTCACACACCTTGCTTAGGTGTTACAAATCTCTCAATATTTGAAAGAACTTCCAATGGAATAAATTTTAAGCACTTACTCTAGGATGTTTTTCATAACTGTTTGATTCATATAGTGGCCAGGTCATTGTTTGAAAAAAAAAAATACATTATTTAAGAAAACCCTAAAATCTGGGTTCTTGTATATATATATTTTTTTATCTTTTTTTAAACTGTTATTAATTTTTTAAATTTATTTTTCAGCAGAAGAAGAATCAATGAAACAAGTTGGTATATATTTTTAGAAAGATTCTCACAGAAATAGGTCTTCAGGGGTTGCATTTAACTCCCTAATCTACTTTATGTTTAGGGAAGTTCAATAGAGATCACATAGTATACTGAAACATCATCATTTTTCTTCAGATCTATGGCTTTTGTTCTGGTTAACATGACAAAACTTGTCATTTTGGCAAACTGATTTTTCTTTGAAGAACAATTGACTTTAAGGTAATCTACTTAATAAAATTGAAAAAAATATGGTAGAAATATGGTCACATATTTATTTTTCAGAATGTTCATCTACTAACATTTCTGTGACAGGTACAGATATTCACTATACTTGTATATTTAGGGATAAAGAAAACTGAGTGACTACTCCCCATAAATTTAAAGGCATGGAGGAAAATATTATTTTCAAGTAATGTGCAAAAATAACATATGTTGTAGGAAAGAATCTTAGGGACAGCCTAATTTAATAGGTATTCAGGAAAAACATACCTAGGGAAGGACACCAAAAAGAGGCTAGAGGGCCAGGAAAGGAAATGAGATAAGGGTTCAGATTCAGAAATCACATTAGAATTTTTAGGTTTTTCAATATGGCAAAAGTTTCAAACACATAGGACAGTATGAGAACTGATAGGAGACCATTGGAGACCTTTGATAAAACAGTGAAGAAAAGCAGGGAATGTGGTTAAGGGGTAAATGAATGTGAATAGTGGCATAGTGAATATATGATTTCAAGAAACACAACAACAAACTGAAAAAAAAAAATAAACATAAGTGAGACTGAAAAGAGAAACATGAGAGAACATAGGAAAACATTTTTGAAGTTTCATTTTCTGAAAGTAGAAATTTTGTTCACTGATGAAGAAGGCAAAGAAGAGAGAGAAACCAAGAAGTCAATGGTGCTTCAGAGAAGGCCTTGGAACGAACATATGGGAATGAGAATTATTTTTTGAGTGTCTATTATTGTCTAACATGTTTTACCCCATCTCTATTCCAGATGGAGAAACAAAGTCTCAGAGAGATGAAGCAATTATTCCAACAGAAGGCAACTACCCTAGAGTCCAAATGGAAGACTAGATGACTCCAACCCTAAGCTCTTCTGTGGCCAAAATTATAGAGGAGGGATTACCAATAAAAAGAAATAGGGCTATATGGCTTCATTCTGATAAGTAGAAGGTAAATAGTTAATTGTAAATGGAGATGTATAAAATGTAAAGTGAGAAGATAAAGAGAAGTTTTCACCTAATGGTCTCTATCTTCTGGCTCAAGTTGAAGGCAAAATAATGTTTGGAGAGTGCACTGGGGCAAATGGGTGTATGATGAGAGGAAGTACTTTAGGGAGCAATAAAAGTTTGGAATAGCCTTGGGAACCACTCTAGAGGAAACCTATAATAACAAGTTTACCATTCCATTGATTTTAATTGTACCCCAGGTAAAACATTATCCCCCAAATATGAACAGCTTCTAGGAATTACATTCAGCCATGAATTTTAAAAGGGTTTCACACTACATAATGAAAAATTATGAAATATATATGGCAGGTCTATCTCACAAGCCATATATTGAGGGACCAAAATAACCTACAATATAGAATTTTCATGTACAGAGAAGAAAAAATTTTTTCTGAAAATTTTACTAACATTATAAGGGACAGAGTTTTTAAACCATAGAAAACACATTTTACTATATAACATTCACCTTTCTACAGAAAATATTCTTGGAAAGATATTTCAATTAATCATTTAATATCTGTTAAAAGTGGTAAAGGTAGAAAATGGGTCACCAACTGGCTTTCAGTTTTGGCTGGAACAAGCCTTAGTGAATAGCTCGAATTCCAAGGGACCGTTTACTAAACACCAGATAAAGTAGAAGGAAAGTAAAGGCAGTTTGATCTTTACTGAAGGTATCAAAAGAAAAGCCATCTTTGTTTGACATGAAGGACTTTGAATGAGCAGATGTTAGTGATTTAGAATCCAGGGGTCTAGAGCTCTCCTCTATTTGCATTCTGGTGGTCTGGCAGAGGCAGGGCCAATCTTGAGTTTCTGAGGTGGGTCATTCATATGGGAGACCAAGGAGGCTATGACTCTGCTTTACACAGCCTGGTGCAAATGCATCTGGAACACTTTTAGCAGTTCTAACCTCCAGTGAGCAAAAAGTGTGCAAGAAAAGCTAAAAACAACATTCAAGCAGAACTTTTAAAAAATGACATAGAAATTAGAATATTGGAACCATAAGATAATGATACAGAAATTATAGCATGTTGGTAGGGAAACAAATCCTAAAAATGGTCCGGGGCCCCTGAGCCCTTAAATGGAAAGCAAATGGAAAAAGTAAAGCGCCTCCAAAACAGCTGGCCTTGAAAGTGTACCCCTTTTAGCCCTGAGGCAGTAGCAGATGGTGGTATCTGCTTGTTGTTGCTGGTATTATTTTTATTGTTTTCATGCGTTAATAATTAAATGCTGTCAGCATATTTGGACCTGAATATAGCTCTGAATATAGAAAACAGAGTTGCTTATATCTCTTGGGCTTATCACCTAAATAACACAGACATTTAAAACCATCAAGGGATAAGAGATAAATATTATAAATCAAAGATTACTGCCTATTCAGATTGCATTTTTCCTTCATGTTTTCTTTTATTTTTCCTGACCAGTTGCTTTCAGTCTGGGGGCCAACCCACCACAAGTAGATGACTTGTTGAAGAAAGCAGCTCTCTTGAAACAGAGATGAAAGAAGTTTACCTTTCTGGATTAATGCTAAGAGTAACTTCAGAGCAAAATAGAAGAATCATAAAGAAAGAGTAGAGGACTCAATACTAAGGCTAGACCAATCATTGAGCAAATCAGGGCTGCCAGAATGAGGAAGCAGTGAAGAGCAACACAGGGTGCAAGGAGGTCTCTGGGAATTGGAAGTCCATACACAAGCAGAAGAATGTTTTCATCAATGTGACTGAAATCACCACTAGATTGAAACAAAGAATTTACGATGCTCTGGATGGTTAGCATGAGACATGGGGTTAATATGATAAGGGAGGATTACACGACAGGGGCTATAGACATGGAACTAAAGCAAAGATTGTGTATTATACCACGAGACTAGTACTATGATATAATCATTTTTTAATTTAGCCGTCAAAATCTCAATGCAACATGAATTATCCTTATGTCATAATTCTACATGGAATGGAACAATTAAGGGGGTCAGTTCATTCACACCCAACTCTGGCTGACTGAAAATCTGACTATAGATCAGACTGAGTGATTAGTCTTGGTTAAGCCACCTCATCTTTCTAGAGCTTCATTTTTTTCATCTGCAAATAAGTTGTTATTACTTCAAAAGAGTAAACATTTTCTTAAGATGCATGTGTTAGGCAATCTTGCTAAATGCATATTATCTTTTTTTGTTCTTACTAAATACCCCTACAAGATAGGTAATATTATTCTCCCCATTTATAAATAAGGTAGATCAGGGCCCAAAAATGGCAAGTAGAACCCAGGCTATTTTCAAGAGGCAATAAAGAGATTGAAACTGAGAAACTTGAACAAGAAATTTTTGTAGGTAAGGGAATATAGCATTAGTATGCTAGGTATATTGAAGAAGAAATGTGAAAGCAAGAAGTTCAGATTATTATCATAGTCCAGCCATCAAATAGTAAGATGAGAGAAAAAATACCACTTGATAACTACCAGCATGAGGAGGAATTGGAGAAGGAGAACAAGAATAAGAAAAGAAGAACAAGAAAAAGAAGGAGGAGGAATAGAAGAGAAACGCAGGAGGAGGAAAGCAAGGAAATGGGGAGGAGGAGAAAGAGAAGGAAGAGGACAAGAAGTTGTTTCAACTTCTCCACATTCTGCCGGTAAGAATATGGAGAAGCTGGAACACTTGTATATTGCTTGTGGAAATGTAAAATGTTGTTCCTGCTATGAAAAACAGTTTGGTTGTTCCTCAAAATGCTAAACATAGAATGTCACATGACCCAACAATTCCACTCCTAAGTGTATGCCCAAAGGAATTGAAGGTAAGCACGTGAATGGACACTTGTACCCCAGTGCTCATTGCAGCATTATTTATGATAACCAAAAGCTGGAACAACCAAAGTGCCCTCAATAGATGGATGGATAAACATAATGTGCTATATACATACAATGAAATATTCATCCACAAAAAGGAAGGAAATTCTGACACTTGCTACAACATGGATAAACCTTAAAAACATTGTGCTAAATGAAATAAGTTGGACAAGGGAAATACTTTATTATTTTATTTATATGAGGTACCTAGAACAGGAAAATTCTCAGAGACAGAAAGTAGATTATAGTGGCTGAGAAGACAGTGAGAACAGTGAGAATTCTCACAGTGAGAATTTCTAAGATTGTGAAAATGTGTTTTGCAAATAAATAATGGTGATGGTTGCACAACATCACAAATGTATTTAATGCTACTTAGTTACATACTTAAAAATGGTTAAAATGGGAAATTTTATACTATGTTTATTTTAGCACAATTTTGAAAATTAATGAGGGTGTATACCCAAAACTATCAAACTGTGTACACACTTTAAATGAGTGAATTGTATGGTATATGAATTATATCTCAATAAAACTATTAAAAGAGAGAGAGAGATAGAGTAGGGGCAGTGGATATATATATATAAAAATACAAAATATTTTTCCAGACCAGGAGTTGACGATTAATAGAACTTAGAAAATAAAGGGAATTTATGGATGTTTCTACTTCATATTTCCAGGAATGGAGTATTGAAGAGGAGACACTGGCATGTCTGGGGAAATCAAAGGGATAGTTTGGGACCTACTACATTAAGCAGGAGGCCAAGCCTGGGGAAAGGGGAGAGCAAGGAGGAAAAACAGGAGGGAAAGGAAGGACTGAAAGGAAGGAAAGAGAGATACGGGAAAGAGAAGGCAGAGGACCATGGATGAAACAGTGGAAAAAGGCACACAAACACAATGCTTTAGTCAACTATCTTAACTGGAAAGAAGGAAAAAGAAGAGGACCCACAATGAGGAAAAACTGAGATTCAGAGGTGGAGAGATAAATGCAGGAGAGAACTAGAAATATGACTCAAAGAAAATGGTTAAGTATTCAACATAACAAAAAGGAGGTCTTTGGTGACATTTGGAGTAATAGTTTCAATTGTGCTGTACAGCAGAAGCTAAAAAAACAAACAACAAACAACAATAAAACACACACACACGAACACACAAAACCCACCTGAAATAATTTGAGTAAACCAAGGTCAATTTCTTTGAAAATTTTAGAAGTTCTTTGAAAAAACAAGATTTTTAAGGGAAAGGTTATACAAAAAAAGCAACGTTCTATTTTATGTCATTCTTTCAATTGATTTCATTGAAGAGTGAAGTTTTGTTTGTTTTAAAATTTGGAAAACTTGGGGTGCCTGGGTGGTTCAGTCAATTAAGTGTCTGCCTTCCATTCAGGTCATGATCCCAGGGTCTTGGGATTGAGCCCCACATTGGACTCCATACTCACTGGGGAATCTGCTTCTCCCTCTCCCTGCCCTCCATTCCTGCTCACTCTTTCTCTCTCTCTCACTCAATAAATTAATTTTTTCTTAATTTGGAAAAACTTAACAAACTTAGAGAAAAAATCATCTGAAAGGAAGGAATGAATAAAGTGATTTTGTGGTGTGTGTGAGGATTACTGAAAGGGCCATTCTCTGAAAGAAATAAGAAAAACTGGGATCAATTCCCAAATGGGAGTAGGAATGGCAAAGAGAATTGGTATGTCCTCATTAGAGGCAAGAGAAAGGGAGAGATAAGAGGTGCTATTTTCTGGAAGTGGAGAAGTAGGGTAATAAGAAGCCCCAGTGCTGAAAGTAGAGGAGAAACTTGAGAATATGTTTACAGCCATGGAAGTTTCCACAGGAGTCAAAGAAAAATGGATAAAAATATACTGAGCAATCCAACTGTAGCTAGATTGTATGTTGGTATGGGATTCCCATCAGGGTAGAGCATGTACCCATAAATAAAGAGATATGTAGTTGTCACAGCCTGATCCCATGGTCTGACCCTTGGCCACATTTGGCTAAAGAGTGAGAAAATCAGACCACCTCAAATAGATCTAAGGATAAAGAAATGACAAAGTCGTACCATCTTTTTAAAATCCACTTACTCAAGCTTATTTCCTGTCATTGCCCAGCTTGAAGGTTGTGCCTTGGCCAAGTCACACTCCTCATTTTCCTCAGAAGACCATATCCCTTTGATTATGCTCTTCCTTAGAGCTGTCATGTTCTTCATTATTCTCCATAACTAACCACATCCATACACAAGACTCAGTTTCAGGAAACATTTCCAATACAAAAGATGCTTACTCAAGGTATGCCCTCCTTTCCTCTAATTTCTGTACACATATTTTGTCTTGGTCTGTCATTTTCTCTCTGAAAAATCCCCTTGTCTCTTCAATAGTACTCTAAGTGTTTTTGAAAACAAAAACTCTACCTTGGCCTTAGTCCAGGTTAAGCGTCAGGAGAAAGTACTTCTGCAAATTTATGTTCATAAAGTGACACAGATGTTCTGACCCACTGGAGTCTCTGGCAAGGCACAACTCATAGTGTAGATCCCCAGTAACCCCTCTCGTGCCCAAATCAGACTCTTACTCCATACTTCCTAGTTTCCATTGCCTACGGGAATGTTAAAATCTCTTGTACTTTTTTTTTTTCAAAGAAATTTAATCTAGGATGCCTTGAGAACTTCTCAAATCCATGGCTTTCCAAATGCCTTCTTCCAGCTCACTTATGACCTATTACTAAATGAAAAAAGGAAGAGAAGCAAAACAAGGAGGAAAAAATAGAGAAATGGAAGGAAGAAAGGAAGGAAGGAAAAAGAAGTAGAAACATTCATTCAGATAAAAGACCAGTGGTTTAATGAGGGACCTGAAGCATCATCAGAAACATCAATTACTTGTGAAACCAAGACCAGAGAGCAAGGGTGGGTTGGTTACACCCACTAACCTGCAGCACATATGCAAGCTTCATACACAGATGGAAAAATGATTTGCTGTTCACATAGCAGTGAGCTGCTCTATGCCAGTGCATGGCCTGTTCCAAAGCTGATGTTTTTCTTTGGTCTTCCTGCCAAGAACGTGGGGAAGCACAAGAGAAGCCTCTCTGACAGTGCCAACTGAGACTCAGCCCTGACCAGGCAGCAGCCAAGGACATGCATGGCTCCTGTCCTGTCCTGCTCAGCTTCGAGGGGTGGAAAGGATGGAGTGCTCAGCCCCTGGCTTCCAACTCCAGCACTCTCTCTGCCAGTTGAAGGGTCAGCAAAGTCAACTGACCTACAGATTTTCCTGTCTTATCCCCAGCTATTTCCCACGTTCTTAGGATCTGGAATCATACTGGCCAAAGCTGAAGCACTGACCTCATGCTGAGTTTATTGTTCAACATGACAATGGGTCCATATTGAACCTCCAAATGGTTTCATATGTCATCTGCCTTCTAGGAGAGAGTTTACTCAAGTGTAGAATTCACCTGACAACCTGCATTCAGTTTCAGGATCAGTCTCACAAATGGTTAAGGATCATAACTAAGAAATCTGGTAATTTTTCTGAAAATCTTTAAATAGAAAAGAAGAATGCTCTTTTCCTTGACATCTTCCAAGAAACCCTCTATCTTTAGAGCTGTTGGAAAGACACTGTTTCCTGTGTACTTAAAAATGGCTCCAAGTACCTACACATGACCCATGATATGACAAGGTTTGCAAGCCAGCCTCTATGCTACTTGCCTTTCTAGAATTTCTCTAGAATTAAATGCAAGATGTACTAGAATCTGGAAATATAGTTTGTATCTTAAATTTCCCCACACATTAGTTTCCTAGCACTGCCATAACAAATTACCATGAACTTGGTGGCTTAAAACAACAGAAATTTATTCTCATACAGTTCTGGAGCCAAGCCCTGAATCAAGGGTTTGGCAGGGCTCTGCTTTCTCTGAAGAGGCAATATGAGGATCCTCCCCTGCTTCTTCAAGCTTTTGGTGTATTGCTTGTAAGCTTTGTAAGCATAGGTATTGCTTGACTTGTAGACACATCACTCCAACCTCTACTTCCATCTTCATGTGGCCTCTTCTCTGTGCCTCTGTGCCTTCCTTTCTGTCTCTTTTTAGGACATTCACCATGGGGTTTGGGGCCCACCTTAATCGAGGATTGTCTCATCTTGAGATCTTTACCTTAATTACACCTGCAAAGGAGTTTATTCCAAATGAAATCATTTTTGATGTTCTGAATGGATTTTTTTTTTTTTTTTTTTTTTTTAGGGGGATACCAGTCAAGCTACTAAAACACTGCCATGTGACCCTGGATAAATAATAAAATTACAAAGACACAGGATTTTTAATTAAAAACCTGATTATTTGAAATAAATATTTCAAATGTCAAGAAAATATTATATCAGACACTTCTATACTCACAATCCCAGCTAAAGAAATGTTAACTTTTATCATATTTATTATATTTCATTTTTAATGAGATCATATAAAAATAACAATTCTCAATCTCATGCCCTGTCTATTCCCCAGTTATAACAATTATATCTGAAGTATGTTTGCATTCATTGATATTTGCTATTTTTAACCATTATGTGTTATTTCAATTATATATGATGATACAAGTAAATCTGATTTACTAAGTTTAACTGCTGTCAGAGATTTTAGAATTGGAATTGGCTTCTCTGACTCTCAGAATCTTAGGTAATAATTCTTGCCCTAGCCACTTCATAACATTGTGATAACTGAATGAGATAATTGTGTGAATGGTCCATATACACTACATAGTCTACATGATTATTGGGTAGGTATTTCTTATCTTCCTCTAAAATATATACCCCCTTTATTATTGTGTTGAAATTCGATATGCCTAATACTATTGTTTCAAAATCACTTAAACTTTATTTCAATAAGTCATCATCATACCTTCTTTGATATCATATTATTTATTCTTAAAAGCTTTTTATTAATATTGACAGTCCTTATTTTAGCTTAACATGCTACAGAAACATAAGTCAACCATTCTATCATCATGCCCCACTGGCAAAAATTAATTAATTTAAAAAACTTTTAATCTGTGAGTGATTTTCCTGGGCTGGAAATGGTAGCAGAGAATGATGGCTTTTGTCATGCTCTAGGTAACTACAAGTGTCATTTCAGCAAAGCCTCTTTCTCTAGTCCCATGATATAGTAGAACTGAGGAAAAAGAGCTAAAGTCTTTAAAAATATCTTCACTATTTAAGAGTTTGAGTTTATAGAGCCTAGTTATCCTAGTTTCCATTTGACATTAAGTTCATTTAAGTCAGAAATGCTTGATGTATTTTTCCAATATCTTTAAGACTTTTAATAATGTCCTGGACTTCCAGTTGATAAATAATAAAGGTGCTTTGTTGCTGTACCACTATTTATTATATATAACCTTGTTATATTTAGGCCACTAAATATAAAGGTTCAAAACTAAATAAAACCATATGAACAAAGGTAAATAATAAGAACCAAGAGCCTCCATTGGGAGGGCATGAAAAAAGTGGAGTGGAGACAATTGCACCAAAAATGCTATGTTAAAGAAAATCACTGCAGCTAATCCCCAAAATTCTTTCTAAGCTTCTGGCAGCAAAAGTAAAGGGGGAAGTTCAAGGCACAACATAAGCTGAGTTATCCAATAAATGATACCTAGTAGTTCTAGAAAACATACACTTTTCTTAGCACAATAAGCATTCAATAAACATCACTTAAAGTAACAGGAAGCAATCTATTGTATAGGTTTAAAAGACACTCTGGCTTCAACTATAACAACAAATTATCTGTGTTCCTTTCTTATAGTGGGTTTCAGTAAGAGGCAAATAGGTTGTTGAACACTATTCTTGTAAAGGATTTTCTGGGGACATCCAAGGTAATAAATTCCATGTAACAACTTTGTGATACTCTGATGTAATACAGACATAGGATTCAAGAAACTAAAAGAATGATTAATTAACATACCCCATAGTTTTCCTTTCAAATGTCCATTTTCTTAGTTGGATATTTGGCAAAGGATGAAAAGCTGAAAAGTGATTGGAGTATAAGTATTTTGTATTATCAAAAGTATAGATAAAGCTTGAGATGCTAGGGTTGTAGGTGGCAAACTAATGTAAATCAAGGAAACTTGCTTATATTCTGACCACATTTTAAAGATTTTAAGGATTTGTCCAGCAAAAGCACCAACAGGCAAAGAACATAGCTATCCAAAAGGACAATTTTGGTTTTTCTCAATTACATCAATAAGCCACCTCCCTGAAATCTTCAAATTGTGTGCTATAGAAGAGGAATGAGAGTCAAGGTTAGGGAAGTTTTGAGGAGTAAATAATTGACCTTTTCTACTGACATTAACTTAGGCTTTTAGAAAGAACTGCTTGCAGATGAATGCACTGGAATGATTAAAATGAACATCCCAACACCCCTAATAACTAGATGACTGAGTTTATTGAATTTATTGTTTAGTATTGCCCACTTGAGTAATACTGAAAGGTCTCTGCCAATGACAACTATTGTGGTTTGAGCAGTAATTTTTTAATTCTTCCTGAAGAAAAAAATTGGTAAATATGTTCAATTATCCTTTACAATTAGGCCTGAAACATGATGCTAAGATCAAGTCATCAGCAATATAGGGGGTATTATAGTTTTATTTTTACTAATTTTGAAGTGTACTTACTCATTTATTCAATAAAGATTTATCACATGTCTAGTATATGTCGAAAACCATGCTCAGTCCTGAGGTACAAAGATGGAAAAGATACAGTGCCTTCTCTTAGGGATTTTTCAGATTATCGAAATATAGTGTCAAGACAGTTAAGAAAAACATAATGCACCAGCCTAAAGACACCTTAATTAATCTGAGACTAGGTTAGTAGATCATAAAATGCATTCCCAAGATCATTCCCTAGACTTGGAAAAGATAAAGCAGAACTGATACAAAATCAAGGTGATAAGAGAGGGCATGGGTAATTAGGAAAATTATAAGTGGTCTCCATTAACATTTACAGTCAAGGGATAGCCATATCTGTGTTTGGGGATGGAATATACAGTATTTCTGTGACCTCCAAGTACTCAAGGAGAGTATTTATTTATGGATTGTTCCAGGTTGGTGATGTTCCCACCTGAATGAGAGAAAAATCTCTATGAAAACCAGACCTCAAATAATATTCACAGATTAAACTTTAAGAATCATATACTGATTCTTAAATATATATATTTAAGATTTTATTTATTTATTTGACAGACAGAGATCATAGGTAGGCAGAGAGAGAGGGAGGGAAGAAGGCTCCCTGCTGAGCAGAGAGCCCAATGCAGGGCTTGATCCCAGGACCCTGGGATCATGACCTGAGCCAAAGGCAGAGGCTTTAACTCACTGAGCCACCCAGGCACCCTTGATAATATATTTTTTTAAATCACAAGACAGTTAAGGGAAAAATCCAGTTGAGTGAAAGCCAGCAAAACAATGTAAAATTGAATTAGATTAACATACAGGGACAATATTAGAATTGTGAGATATAAATACAAAGTATGTTTAAGAATATACAAGAGAGGCAAAAAAACTAAGCAAGAAGTTAGATAATACTAAAATAATCAAATCGGAAACAAATATAGCTTGCAGAAAAAAATTCACAATAGAGATTAAAAATTCAAATGTATTATGTCTTTCAACAGGTTAGACAGAACTGAAGAAATAGTGAACTGAAAAATAGTTTTGCAAACACTCCCCAGAATGTGATACGTATAAATGTGAAATATAATAGAGAAATGTATCAATATAGAAGACAAAGTGAAGATATAACATACATCTCATCAGAGTTCCAGAAGAATTAATAGAAAACAGGAGAGGAATTATGAGTTATTAGCTGAGAAATTTTTAAAGCTTAAACAATAACAACAAATACCAGGAAGAAAGAAAGAAAAAGGAAGGAAGGACAGATGGATGGACAGACTTACTTCACAATAAGAAAACATGATACTGTCTTGAAGCTTCGAAACCCATAGAAAAAGGAAACACCTCAAAAACATCAGAAAGACATATACTCTACAAATGGATGATCATTAGTCTAGCAGCAAATTTCCTGAAAGCAAAAATGTAAATCAGGAGACACAAAGATATTTTTAAAATCCTGAGAGAAAATAACTGCCAGCATCAAATTGTATGATTAGCAAAATTATATTTGGAGAAAACAAGATAAAATATGAATTGTTTTGCAGGGAGAAAAAAACTTTTGTACCAATGAGTCATCACCATGATTAAGAATATACTTCAGAAAAGAGTCCATAGTCTCTCATGGTTCATCTCCCCTTCCAATTTCCCCCAACTCCCTTCTCCTCTCAAAATAAGCCTCAAAAGATAGTCTAAAATAAAAAGTAAGTACCACATAATTAAAGTTAAACATATCAGTTAACACATATATTTCAATACTGGATGTATATAATTACGTCTTTATACAATTTAGGTGTTTTATTTTTCAATAATGAAACATTAAATTCTACACAAAAATATTGACTCAGAAATGATATAATTTAAGGTATTGCTAAGTATTTTATTATTTGGTATGAACTATGACATTAAACTTTAGCTTTGTTAACTATGCATGGTGAGACTGTTAACTTTAAAACTTACAAAAACTATAAAAAGAAAGGTATGAGTGGAATGAGTATAAAAACATATTCAATCAACTCAAATGAAGACAAGAAGAAAAATACAGAAAAACATGTAAAATTGGAAGTAAAATATTAAGTTAGTAAAAATTTATTCAAATATAACAGTAACCACAAAAATATAAAAAGACTAAATTCTTTAGGGAAGACATAAATATAGACAGAATGGACATAAGTTATATCATTATATACTGGAGACACTTAAAATATAGATATGCAGCAAGTTTGAGACTTAGAGAATGGGTAACTATGTACCAGCAAATACTAAACTAAAGAAAACTGCTTAACTATACCAATATTAGACAAATAGCCTTTTAAATAAAAAATATAATCCAAGATGAAAAAGATCACTTCATTATGATAAAAGTTTCAATCCAGCAAGAAGACATACAGTTTTAAACTTAAAGACACCAAAAAACCTAGCTTAAAAAAATATATAAATCAGATACTATTTCTAGTCCAACATGTAAGAAGCTAAGACATTTTCACTCTATCCTAATAACAGGAAGATAAATAAACTGAAAAATCAAAATGCTTCTTAGATCTGATAAGTGAAGTCACAGGGCAAATTACTATTCCAAAAAGTTAAGAAAAGGATGCCAGTAGATACAGAAAATCACAATTTATCCAAGCAGACATTCAGAGAATAAAACTCCATCAGGGAAATTCAAATCAAAACCGCATTGAGATACCACTTACACCAATTAGAATGGCCAAAATTAACAATACAGTAAACAACACGTGCTGGAGAGGATGTGGAGAAAGGGAAACCTTCTTACACTGTTGGTGGGAATGCAAGCTGGTGCATCCACTTTGGAAAACAGTGTGGAGCTTCCTTAAGAAATTCAAAATAGAGCAACCTCTGACCTTGAATTGCACTACTGGGTACTTACCCCAAAGATACTGATGTGGTGAAAAGAAGGGCCATCTGTATCTCAATGTTCATAGCAGCAATGGCCATGACAGCCAAACTGTGGAAAGAGCCAAGATGCCCTTCAACAGATGAATGGATGAAGAAAATATGGTCCATATATACAATGGAATATTACACCTCCATCAGAAAGGGTGAATACCCAAATTTTGTATCAACATGGACAGGACTGGAAGAGATCATGCTGAGTGAAATAAGTAAAGCATCGAGTCAATTATCATGTGGTTTCACTTACTTGTAGAACATAAGGAATAACATGAAGGACATTAGGAGAAGGAAAGGAAAAGTAAATTGGGGGAAATCATAGAGGGGAGATGAACCATGAGAGGTTGTGGACTCTGAGAAACAAACTGAGGGTTTTGGAAAGGGTTGCGTGATGGGTGACTGTGGTGGTGGGTATTAAGGAGGGCACATATTGTGTGGCGTACTGGGTGTGGTGCATAAAAAATGAATCTTGGAACACAGAAAAAATGTTTAAAAAAACCTCCATGGGAACATGTATTGGGATATGAAAATCTCAACTGTAATTGATGATATTCTGGAAGTGCAGTGTGGACAACTTGGAGAAATAAAATCTCCAAGGGAACCCCACACTTTTGTTAGTTTTACCTCCAGGAGCTCTATCAGATCCATATAGTGAAGATCAGGGAGAAATCCCCTCTTGTTTTCAGCAGCAAAAAAGGAGAAGACACCATTCTGAAATACAAAGAACATTCAATTCTTCTTAACAAACTATTCCACCAGGAGAAACTACTTTATTAGAGCCTGACAGACTGGGATTGTATTAGAATCTAACTTTCATAGATGAGATGAAATACCCAACTCCAACTCCCTCTAGTTATCTTGTCGCATCTAAGGGGGAGAAAACACAGAAAATCATTCATGAATTTCACAGTCCAAGGGCACAGACTCCAAAACCTGGAGATGTAATCATAGGACAATAGAACACTCCCTCTCCCCTCACACCTCATTACCACATTCCTAAAGGCCTATTAACTGCAATTCATTTTGACCAGTAAATAATATTCACTTCTCAACAAAAAAAATCACAAAGCATAATAAAAGGAGGGTGGGAGGACCTAGGCAAGAACCTTATATCCTTCACAGAAACTAACTTAAAAAAAAAAAATCACATATCTAAACACAAAACACAAAACTATAAAGTCCCTAGAAGATAACATAGGAGAAAACCTTGATGATATTAGTTATGGTTATGACTTTTTAGATAAAACAAAGGCAGAATATATGACATAATTGATATGCTAGATTTCATTACAATTAAAAACTTTTACTCTGTAGAAGATAATATCAAGAGAATGAGAACACCAGCCACACACTCAGAGAAAATATTTAGAAAGATACATATGGTAAAGGACTATTATCTGAAATATATAAAGAACTCTTAAAATTTAATAATATTAAAAACAACCTGGGGATATCTGACTGGCTTAGTTGGTAGAGCATATGACTCTTGATCTCAAGGTTTGTGAGTTCAAACCCCACATTGAATATACAGATTACTTAAAAGTTAAAAACTCTTAAGGAAAAAACAAGAAACAAAAAACAAAAAAAATCCATGGGTTAACAAAGGGTTTGTTGGGTCAACAAAGACCTTAACAGACACCACACCAAAGAAGATATATGGGTAGTAAATGAGCATATGAGAAGATGATCCTCATTATAGGTCATCAGAAAAATGCAAATCAAAACAATAAGATACTATTACATACCTATTAAAATTGCCAAAATCTGGCAAGGATGTAGGGCAACAGGAACACCTGAATGCAAGTGTCACGGATACTCTGGAAGACAGTGTGGCAGTTTCTTACAACACTAAATACATTCTTCCCATATGATCCAGCAATTGTGTTTCTTGGTATTTACCCAAATGAACTGAAAACTTATATCCAGACAAAAACCTGCTCATGGATGTTTTATAGCAGCTTTATCCATATTTTCAAAACTTAGAAGCAACCAAGATGGCCTTCAGTAAGTGAGTAGCTAAATAAGCTGCAGTACACCCAAATAATAGAATATTATTTGGCACTAAAAGAAACAAGCTACCAATACATGAAGTGACATGAAAGAATTTAAATGCATATTACTAAGCAAAAGAACAATCTGAAAAGGCTGTAGACAATATGACTCCAACTATAGAGCATTCAACTCGAAAAAGGCTAAACTGTAGAAACAGTAAAAAGATTTTTACTTTCCATGGGTTAAGAGGGAGGGAGTGATGAATAGGCAGAGCACAGCAGATTTTGGGGGCCATGAAAATATTCCATATGATATTATAATGGCGAGTACATCATTATACACTTTTCACACCCAGAGCTGAATGTACAACACCAAGGGTGCAAATCCTAATATAAACTAAAGTCTTTGGATGATAATGATGTGTCAGTACAGGTTCATTGATTGTAAATGTGCCACTCTGGTGCTGATTGTTGATAGTGGGGGAGGTCATTTGTGTGTGCATAGAGAGATAGGTGGAGTTCTTAATACTTCTTAGTCAATTTTTCTGCTACCCAAAACACTCAAAAAAAAGAAATAAAGTTTATTAATTAAAGTAAATCTATGAACAAAAACAGAATCTAAGATGTACTGCAGGTGACAAAGAAGCAGACTTCTAAATGAGAATATGGACCAGAGCTGAACATTTGAAGTCAAAATAACATATTGAGTAACACAGGGATAAATGTACAAAACGTATATCATAAATTATTCTTGAAGAGGACTATTTAAAAATGAAAAATAATTCCATTGAAATATGTTTTACCTAAAATTCTAGATTTTAAAGACAAAGATATTACAGAACATAGATAATGGAAGCAAAAAAGTGTTCACTTATTTTTCTTACATAGAAAGAACACAAAGTGTCATGATTTGTTGATTGACAATATACAGGTTATTGAAAATACTCTTGAAAAACTTAAAGATGACTACTAGCACAAATAAAAACCTATCATAGACTTTGTTCATCCCTAGAGGAGACATAAGGAAACAAAATATATTCTACATATACAAAGACAAAAATTAGAGTTAAATGGAAGCTAGTAAAATGGCAATTATCTAATGACATACAAAACTTTACAATATGTTTTACATAAAAAGTGAAATATAAAACTATACAGATAGCATGAATGCAAGTTTATAATGTAAATGTATATGAAATGCATAGAAAATGGTGAATGAAAATCTTAAGCAGGCTCCATAAACAGGGTGGAGCCTGACATGAGGATGCATCTCATGACCCTGAGATCATGACCTGAATCAAAATCAAAAGTTGAATGCTTAACCAACTGAGTCACCCAGGTGCCCTGTGAATGAAATATTCTTAAAAGTTAATAGCTGTTATCTAGGATAATGTCTAATTCTAATTTCTCCTATAATTCATTTCTATATTTCCTAAATTTTCTGTAACATTTATATATAATATAAATGAATGCAAAATATTCAATCTTGAATTTCAAATTCTTGAATTTCAAGTATGAAAACATTGAATTTTAATTCAAGTATGAAAAATCTTGAATTTCAATTCAAGTATAAAAACCCATGCAGACTATTAATATGGGTGATGATTGCCATGTTATTTGGTCATCACTCTTCAGCTAGAAGAGCAAATAAAAGGACTGAAAAAAATCTGAAATTCATATCTCAACCAAGCCTTCACAAAGCAAGAAATATTGAATTAATGAGAACTAGGGACCTATAATGCCAAGATAAAGTATTAAAACACAGTTGGGGTTGGGGAGGTGGGTAGGAGAGGGTGGTGTGGTTATGGACATTGGGGAAGGTGTGTGCTACGAAGTGTGTAAACCTGGCGATTCACAGACTTGTACCCTTGGGGCTAGTAATACATTATATTGTAAAAAAAAAAAAAAAAAAAAAAACCATTACTGGCTCAGTGGGCTAAGTGTCTGCTTTCAGCTCAGGTCATGATCCTAGGGTCTTGGGATCAAGTCACTCTTGGGGCTCTCTGCTTAGCGGGGAGTCTGCTTCTCCAGAAGCAGTCCAGTCTCTCTCTCTCTCTCTCTCACTCTCTCTCTCTTTCTCTCTCAAATAAATATATAAAATATCTTTTAAAAAGTTATTAAAAGTATTTCTCCCAAGTTGGAAGCCATAAACACAATTCCAATAACTAAGCTTGATTAATAAAAAGCATCATTCTTCCTCAATGATGAGGACAGAGAATTGCTTTCAAAACACTGAGTGTCACAGAATACAGTGTATCATGTAAAAAGATCCAGGAATTTGATATTGTACATTGCACTGCTGAACACAAAAACTAGTTTGGTAATTAGCCCTTCTTCCTCAATTTCTCTAGCGATTATGCAAAGAAGATCAAATAAGCTTACTTACACAACAGAAATGCATTGAACAGCTAGCTTCTGATGAATAGATAGAGTTCACAATATTTTTTTCCAGGTGGGCTTGAAGTGTGCACATGGTCATACCCAAGCCTTTTGTCTATAAGTCACCATGGATGTAGAGAGACTAAGTTGGGTAGTTAAGCCTACTTGTTACCTGAGTTCACTAAATATCTTACCACTGACTTAATTTTTTAGGGTTAAAACCAGGTGCACTGTAAGTAAATAAATTTAAATGGAAGGTCATCATTGATTAAGGAAAATCTAATGACAATCAGTAGCATTTAAATATTCAGAAAAATCACCCAGTCTTTTTTTTTAATCTCCTTTCTTCAGAAAGCATCTTGTGACCAACATAGACCAAAAGGACTATGGCAGCCCAGCCCTCTGATTTCCCACAATCATAAATGGATTAAGACCATTCTAAGAACACATTTTCCTTTGAAAAACAAACAAACAAAAAAAAACCCACACACAAACTTATTTTTGTTCCCATAGTAATAGTAATAATTATAGATGCAAAAATTATGTGTAAAAATAATGATGAACTCAAATTCACACAAAACTTAACCATATTCAGGATGATAGTTTCCAAAAAATGCATGTTACATGAAATGTCAGGGTAAGATAACTTGTAATTATAATAAATACCATTTATTTAATTTTTTTGAAGTAGAATCATATAACATAAAATTTAACCATCTTAAAGTGAACAATTCAGTGACATTTAGTGCATTCACAATGTTGCTAAACTACCAACCTTATGTAGTTATAAGAATTCCCATTGCTCCAGAACAAAATCCTGTACTGTTAACAAATTACTTCTCTTTTCCCCTAACTCCTATGTCCTGATAACTACCAATCTGCTTACTATTTCTATGAATTTACCTATTCTGGGTATTTCTTATAAATAGAATCATACAATATATATACCATTTTGTCTACATTCTTACATTCATTCTAGCATAATATTTTTGAACTTCACCCACACTGTAGCATGTATCAGTATTTCCTTTCTCTTTAAGGCTAAGTAAATATTCCCTTGTATGGATACACTACAATTTGTTTATACTCTCACCTATTGATGGACATTTGGACTGTTTCCACTTTTTAGCTATTGTGAATAGTGCTAATATGAGTATTCATGTACAAATGTTTGTTTAAGAATGTTTTCAATTCTTTGGGGTCTATTCCTAGAAGTGGAATTGCTGGGTCATATGGCAATTCTAAGAATCACCTAATTCTTCTCCACAGTGGCTTAATTATTTTATATTCCAACCATGGATACTAAGGATCCATATTTCCTACATCCTAATGAACACTTGTTTCCCTTTTTATCCCAAGCCATCTTCAACGTCATTAAGTGGTATCTCATTAGGATTTTCATTTGCATTTCCCAGATGATTAATGATGCTGTGTATCTTTTCAAGTCCTTATTGGCTATTTGTATTTCTTCTGTGGAAAAAGGTCTATTGGAGTTGCCCAATTCTTAATTAGGTTGTTTATTTTGTTGTTGAGTTGTAAGAGCTCTTTATATATTCTAGACACTGACCCTTCTTAGACATATGATTTGAATATATTTTCTCCATTTTTATAAGTTGCCTTTCCTAATAACGTCCTTTAATGTACAAAAGTTTGGAGTGCAAGGGTTTTCCAAAAATAAACGTTTTCATACATATGGTCGATGTAGTAAGTAACATTAATAGAATGAAGGAGAATAATTGCATGATCATCCCATTTGACACAGATGCAGAAAAAGCATTTCACTAAATCAAAGATCCTCTTATAAGATACTCAGAAACTAGATAAACATGATAGATAGGTATCAGAATAGATAAACATGATAAAAATATTTATGACTAACCCACTGGGATACTTAGTAGTGGAAGACAGTAGCTTTCCCCTAATAACAGGATTAAGGCAAGGAGCCCTGTTTTCATCATCACTATATAACATTTCACTAGAACTTCTAGCCAGATAAATTAGGCAGGAAAAAAAATAATGAAAGGTATCCAAATCGGGAAGGAAGAATTAAAACTATCTTTGTTCATGATATTGTTGAAATGACAAGAATGTCTTCAATACTCTTAAAACTGTATCTGGGGGAATAAGAATAATTAACATTCACTTAAAAAAATGAATTAAAAAAATTAACTTAAGCAGACACTGTCAGTGTCCTATCTATGCACACCCCTTGGCCTATCAGTGTGACTGTGGATTTTCAGTTGCTTCTGTCTACATCTTTGTGCCAGGGGACATTCAGCTCCTGAACCATCCAAAGCCACTCTGGTCAAAGCAAGACAAGCAGGAAGTGAAAGAATGAACACCCCAGGTGTTAATCAATGAACGCCCCAGGTGTTAATCAGTCTTCAGAATTTGATGTTTAATTACATTGGCTCTGCTGCATCTTGGATGGGAAGAATCTGAGGCATATGTTTTTCAATACATTCCAGAGTTTCTCTGTGGGATTAAGTTCCAGTTTCCCACTGTATTACTAGACTGAACAATGCACATTTTATTGGCTGTCTTCCCTTCCCTACATCACTTCCCTGCTTGTCTTATCACCACCCTGTCTATCCCCTGCGAAAGAAACAAAACAAACAAACAAAGAAAAAGAAAAGAAGAAAAGAAAAGAAAAGAAAAACTACATGCAATCAAATCCTTGTCTGAGGGTCAAATTCCTAGAGTATTTATTTTAACTCAAACTGAAAAACATCAGCAGCCAAAACTTTTTATTGAGTTATATCTAGTACAAATTTTCATCCTAAACATTAGGGATTCAGTAAAGAATGAGACACTGCCCTTGCTCTTGAAGTTATGACATATTTTAATATTATTATAGTTGCTAACCTTATTAAGCACTAAAATTTTAGAAATGATTCTTAAAATATACCTGTAAGAGAGTTAATATGCTCACCTCAAACAGCTAAGCTTACAGATGTTAAAAAAAATCAATAGCAGCATAGTTAGAATTTAGAGGATGAGGTAAGTCTGAGTAGCAGACTCATTTCCTATTCTAGACTCACTACAGGAAACACCAGCCTAAAACAAACATAGAAACATACAAATTAGACACAAAGCTTTATAGTATTGGATCATGGGTGTCACTGTGATGTGACTTGGACAAAAGTGAATGAGGGCTTTATGCTTTTAGGTCATGCCCCATCAAATTATGTCACATGCCCCGAAACAAAATAGCAAAATATCTATAAACAGAGTTACAGGGATGCCTGGGTGGCTCAGTTGGTTAAGCAGCTGCCTTCGGCTCAGGTTGTGATCCCAGCGTCCTGGGATTGAGTCCCAGGTAGGACCCCTTGCTCAACAGGGAGCCTGCTTCTCCCTCTGCCTCTGCCTGCCTCTCTGTCTGCCTGTGCTCACTCTCTCTGACAAATAAATAAATAAAATATTTTTTAAAAAATAAAATAAACAAAGTTGTGGATGTATAAGGAGAGGCAATCATTTGACAAAATTAAACCCTTACCACAATGCATGACCTCATAGTTACGGCAATGCAAATGCACGTTCAAGAGCCTGGGGTCAACCACAGGTGCACAGTACCTAAACCAGGGTCACAGGTGCTCAAATATAATTCTCAGAGGCGTGCCTGTGTGGCTCAGCTGTTAAACAGTTGCTTTCAGTTCAGGTCATGATCCCAGGGTCCTTGGATCGGTCCCTTGGACTCCCTATTCAGCGGGAAACCTGCTTCTCCCTCTCCCACTCACCCGACTTCTGTTCCCTTTCTCACTGTGTCTCTCTCTGTCAAATAAATAAACAAAATCTTTAAAAAATAATAATAATAATTCTCAGAGCCTCTTACAGCTTCCCTTTTTCCAACCATGCAAAGACGCAGAAATTGTGGCCTAGAAGAATCCCAGAATGCAACGGAAAATGTCAGGCACCCCCATTCCTGACCAGTTTGAATAACCAGGTTCCTGTCTGAGGCCCAGTGCCCTTACATTTTGACAGAACACTTCTCCTGTGAAGATCTCAGGAAACAGAGATCTTTTATATTGTAAGCAAGAATTTGGCCAACCAAGAAAACTCTATAAAACAGAAAAAGATGTGATTTACCCAAATGGTAAGGAGCTGTCAAAGGCAGGGGAAGAAATCAGATGTTCTCTTCAAAACCATCGTTCTTATTTTATTTATTCATAGAATCAGTTTCACAAGAAACAAGCTCTTTCTTTACCACCCCCTCTCTCCAACAAAACCTGTATTTTTCTTCCCCTTAGAAAAGTCTGATCACTTAGACAGACATAGTCACCACAGAGATAATAAAATGTTTAAATATTTCTTTGGTTTCAACCTCCGAAGAAAGTAGTCATATAAAGTTTATATAATATTCTTCATATGAATTCTCAGAGTATAAGAAAGCCTTGGGCCCACGCCAAAATAAGAAGTGTCAAGCTACCCAAAAGTGACTTGGCTAGTCAGGAAAGTAAGAAAGTCTGGGATTAAATCAGTTTTCACAAAGTGTTCATTGGCTTACTTAGAATAGTTGCCTTCCTGTTGGCAACATAACATAAGGGAAGAAGAATGTGAAGACCTTGCTGTTTCTCCCACCAATAATTGTTTTCCTTCTATTCATTTATTATGCAAGAACAGCAGACTTCTCCAGATGGGAGCAAGGGACAGAGTCTAGACATCATTTATTGGCCACTGACGAGTGGAAACACGTCTGCAGCATCTCCCCTTTTCTCCTCTTGACTCCCCCCACCCCCTCCTGCCAATTGACCACTTGTTTTACATTGCACACTCTGAAACATTAAATGACTCTGACACTTGGAATTACTCAAACACTAAAAAGATATTCCCAACTGTGTCAGGGATGGCTGCTCCCTTTTCCTGAGAGTGTAACTCTGGCCAGTTGCTCCATCAGAAAGACCTGCAATTACTATCATTGCTGTGATTGGTTTTCCTGCTACCTGCAGAAAGTTGCTTGCTAGCAAGTAGCAAATGAACTAGTAATTGATCACAGTATACCCAATAGCAGCTATTGCCCCCAACAACCCCTTCCCTGGCCATGCCAATGAAAGATTCTTATGGTTTTCAATTCATTTTACTTCATCTGTTTCATAAAACTTTGGCAAATTTTTACTAAACACCCAGTGATATGGTCAGCCCTAGATATTCAAAGTCAAAATAAATTGTCATTCAGGTTAGTAGGCCAGTAAATAGATCAATGAGTTCAGGTCACTTCTGTGTGAACTTGCCATCATTTACCTCCCTGTCTTCATTTCTCACCTCTTCTCCCTCACATTCTGTGCTCAAACACACTGAGTTTTTCCCAATCCCCACCAAATGCTCTGGGGCTTCTGGCCTCCAGCTCCGGGCACATACCATTCTCAGTGTTTGATGGGATCTTCTTTAGGTCTCCCTCTGGCAAATGGTTATTTGTCCTAAAGTTCTTGCTTAATGATCTTAATGAATGCTTCATCAGGGAAGCCTTCTTAGACCCTGGGTTAGGGGCTCCTCCAACCTGCTCCTGTGGGGCGAGGTGCTTCTCATACCATTATCATATATGCTTAGATATTATGAAAGCAGACATATGAGTATCATGCCAATCATTGTTCTTCTGGAGCATTCCATCATTACAGTATGCAATAGCCACTCAGGAAATGATTGTCGAATGAGTGAATGGATTGAGAAAAGTTATGAAGAAATGCTTATCCAACATATTTACTTTAAGTCTTTATCTTGTTGTTTCATGGAATAATATAGAGTTCCTTTAGTGTTAGAAAGTCTATAATTATCAGAGTGAAGGAGTCAAGATTGAGGAGAAGTAACAGGCTGAGACTACATCAGGTACCAGGAAATCAGCTAGATAGCTTATCAAACCACTGAAAACACCTACAAATCCAATGGGATATTGAAGAGAAGAAAAGCAACAATTCTAGAAACAGAAAATCAATCACTTTCTGAAAGGCAGGCCACTGGAAAAGTGAATCCAAAGCAATGGGAAGATAGACCGTGGGGGTAGGGGCCGGCTCCCGGCAAGCGGCGGAGCAATGGAGCAATGGAGCACAAAATCAGGACTTCTTAAAAGTCTGCTCCACTGAGGGACATCGCTAAACCAGGGTGAAGCCCATGTGGGGTCAGCATAGCCCCAGGTCCCGCAGGGTCACAGAAGGACCAGGGGCGTCTGAGTGTCGCAGAGTTTGCGGGTATTAGAGCAGTAAAGCAGCTACAGAGACAAATTCGAGGGGTGAGCTCTCAACCCAGGGTTACCTTGAACCAGTCACAGGCTGGGTGAGCTCAGAGCATGGCCAGAGTCCAGGGAGACAGTAGTGATTGAGTGCTTTCCTCCAAGTGCGGCCAAAGGCCAGAGAGATGGGAGTGACTGAGCGCTTTTCTCTAAGCGGGAGTGATTGAGTACTTTTCTCCAAGTGTGGCCAGAGGCCAAGGAGATGGGAGTAATTGAGTGCTTTTCTCTGAGGGCGCACTGAGGAGTGGGGCCCGAGCTCTCAGCTCCTCTGGGCCAGAGGTTGGGAGGCCACCATTATCATTCCCATCCTCTGGAACTCTACAGAAAGCCTTCAGGCAACAAAAGCTCCGGAAAGGAAACCCGAGCGGATTACTTAACCTGGACCCCGATAAGGGCGGGGCAACTCCGCCTCAGGCAAAGACACTTGAGAATCGTGACAACAGGTCTCTCCCCCAGAAGATCAACAAGAAACCCAGCCAAGACCAAGTTCACTTACCAAGGACAACAGCATAATTCCAGAGGAGGAGAAAGCAAAGAAAGGAATTCATGGCTTTCTCCCCATGATTCTTTAGTCCTTCAGTTAATATTTTATTTTCTTCTGCTAAATTTTTTTTAACTTTTACTCTTCCTTTGTTTAACTTTTCTTTAAACTAGTTTATCTTAACAATACCTTTCAAAAAAATAATCTTTTTTGGACCTTCATTATTATAGTCATATTTTATCCTCCATTATATATAACTATATTTTTTGTATACACATAGGGTTTTTTCTTCTAAAAAACTTGAGGTACAACTTCTCCTAATAGATCAAAATATACCCTAAATCTAGTTCCGGGCTTGTTCTAGTCTTCAGCCCAAGCAAATTCTCTCCAATTTCTTTTTCTTTATTCTCCCAAGCAACTTGCTTTATCAACTCATTTTTTAGAAATTAAAAAAAAAATTCTCATCTTTATAGGATTATTCCATCCCTTCATTGTGTCTACACTTATATATGTTTTTCATCCTGTAAAATTTTGGGTGGTAGTTTCTTCTAAGAGATGAAAATACTCCCAAATTAAATGAGTGACCCTGTTCTAGTCACCGGTCTCATATATACACATATATTTTTTTCTTGTTTAATATTTTTTCTTTATTTGTTTTCTTTTTTTTAACTTTTTTTTCTTCTAAACTTCTTTTTTATCCCCTTTCTTCCTCCCACGATTTGGGGTCTCTTCTGATTTGGTTAAAGCACATTTTACTGGGGCCTTTGCGACCCATCTAGTATTTTATTTGCTCCTTCATATATTTTTATCTGGACAAAAGGACAAGGCAGAAAAACTCACTACAAAAAAAAAGAATAAGAGGCAGTACCGAAGGTTAGGGACCTAATCAGTACAGACATTGGTAATATGACAGATCTAGAGTTCAGAATGATGATTTTCAAGGTTCCAGCTGGGCTTGAAAAAGGCATAGAAGATATTAGAGAAACACTCTCCAGAAAGAAAAAAGCCATTTCTGGAGAAATAAAAGAACTAAAATCTAACCAAGTTGAAATAAAAAAAGCTATTAATGAGGTGCAATAAAAATGGAAGCTCTTACTGCTAGGATAAATGAGGCAGAAGAAAGAATTAATGATATAGAAGACCAAATGACAGAGAATAAAGAAGCTGAGCAAAAGAGAGACAAACAAATACTGGACCACGAGGAAAGAATGAGAGAGATAGGTGACACCATAGGATGACACAACATTGGAATAATTGGGATTCCAGAAGAAGAAGAAAGAGAAAGGGGAGCAGAAGGTATATTGAAGAGAATTATTGTAGAGAATTTCCCTAATATAACAAAGGGAACAAGCATTAAAATCCAGGAGATGCAAAGATCCCCCCTCAAAATCAATAAAAATAGGTCCACACCCCATCACCTGATAGTAAAATTTACAAGTCTTAATGACAAAGAGAAAATCATAAAAGCAGCCCGGGAAAAGAAGTCTGTAACATACAAGGGTAAAAACATTAGATTGGCAGGAGACTTATCCACAGAGACCTGGCAGGCCAGAAAGAACTGGCATGATATATTCAGAGCACTAAGTGAGAAAAAAATGCAATCAAGAATACTATATCCAAACCATAAGTGACTCTTAATCTCACAAAACAAACTGAGGGTTGCTGGGGGGAGGGGGTTTGGGAGAAGGGGGTGGGATTATGGACATTGGGGAGGGTATGTGCTTTGGTGAGTGCTGTGAAGTGTGTAAACCTGGTGATTCACAGACCTGTACCCCTGGGGATAAAAATATATGTTTATAAAAAATAAAAAATTAATTAAAAAAAAAAAAGAATACTATATCCAGCTAGGCTATCATTGAAAATAGAAGGAGAGATTAAAAGCTTCCAGGACAAACAAAAACTGAGAGAATTTGCAAGCATCAAACCAGCTCTATAGGAAATATTGAAAAAGGTGCTCTAAGCAAAGAGAGACCCTAAAAGGAGTAGATCAAAAAGGAACAGAGACAATATATTGTAAAAGTCACCTTACAGGCAATACAATGGCACTAAATTCATATCTCTCAATAGTTACCCTGAATGTAAATGGGCTAAATGCCCCAATTAAAAGACACTGGGTTTCAGAATGGATAAAAAAACAAAACCCATCAATATGCTACCTACAAGAAACTCATTTTAGACACAAAGACACCTCCAGATTTAAAGTGAAGGGGTGGAAAATAATGTACCATGCTAATGGACATCAGAAGAAAGCTGGGGTGGCAATCCTTATATCAGATCAATTAGATTTTAAGCTGAAGACTGTAATAAGAGATGAGGAAGGACTCTATATCATACTCAAAGGGTCTGTCCAACAAGGAGACCTAACAATTTTAAATATGTATGTCCCTAACATGGGAGCAGAAAACTATATAAACCAATTAATAACAAAATCAAAGAAACACATCGACAATAATACAATAGTAGTAGGGGACTTTAACATTCCCCTCACTGAAATCGACAGACCATCCAAGCAAAAGACCAATAAGGAAACAAGGCTTTAAATGACACACTGGACCAGATGGACATCAGAGATATATTCAGAACATTCTATCCCAAAATAACAGAATACACATTCTTCTCTAGTGCACATGGAACATTCTCCAGAATAGACCACATCTTGGGTCATAAATCAGGTCTCAAGAGGTATCAAAAAGTTGGGATCATTCCCTGCATATTTTCAGAACACAATGCTCTGAAGCTAGAACTCAATCACAAGAGGAAATTTGGAAAGAACCCAAATACATGGAGCCTAAACAGCATCCTTCTAAAGAATGAATGGGTCAACCAGGAAATTAAAGAAGAATTGAAAAAATTCATGGAAACAAATGATAATGAAAACACAATGGTTCAAAATCTGTGGGACACAGCAAATGCAGTCCTAAGAGGAAAATATATAGTGACACAAGCCTTTCTCAAGAAACAAGAAAGGTCTCAAATACATAACCTAACCCTATACCTAAAGGAGTTGGAGAGAGAACAACAAAGAAAACCTAAACGCAGCAGGAGAAGAGAAATCATAAAGATCAGAGCAGAAATCAAGGAAATAGAAACTAAAAAAACAATAGAACAAATCAACAAAACTAGAGCTGGTTCTTTAAAAGAATTAATAAGATTGATAAACCCCTGGCCAGACTACCAAAAAGAAAAGAGAAAGGACCCAAATAAATAAAATGAATGAAAGAGGAGAGATCACAACCAACACCAAAGAAATACAAACAATTATAAGAACGTACTATGAGCAACTCTACACCAACAAATTTGACAATCTGGAAGAAATGGATACATTCCTAGAGACATATAAACTACCAAAACTGAACCAGCAAGAAATAGATAACCTGAGCAGACCCATAACCAGTAAAGAGATTGAAACAGTCATCAAAAATCTCCAAACAAAGTCCAGGGACAGACAGCTACCCAGGGGAATTCTACCAAACATTTAAAGAAGAAGTAATTCCTATTCTCCTGAAACTGTTCCAAAAAATAAAAATGGAAGGAAAACTTCCAAACTCATTTTATGAGGCCAACATCACCTTGATCCCAAGACCAGACAAGGGTCCCATCAAAAAAAGAGAATTACAGACCAATATCCTTGATGAACACAGATGCAAAAATTCTCACCAAAATACTAGCCAATAGGATCCAACAGTACGTTAAAAGGATTATTCACCACGACCAAGTGGGACTTATTCCAGGGTTGCAAGGTTGGTTCAACATCTGCAAATCAATCAATGTGATATGACACACTAATAAAAGAAAGAACAAGAACCATATGATACTCTCAATAGATGCTGAAAAAGCATTTGACAAAATGCAGCATCTTTTCCTGATTAAAACTCTTCAAAGTGTAAGGATAGAGGGCACATACCTCAATATTATCAAAGCCATCTATGAAAAGCCCACTGCAAATATCATTCTCAATGGAGAAAAACTGAAAGCTTTTCTGCTAAGGTCAGAAACATAACAGGGATGTCCGTTATTACCACTGCTATTCAACACAGTACTAGAAGTCTTAGCCTCAGCAATCAAACAACAAAAAGAAATTAAAGGCATCCAAATCATCAAAGGAGAAGTCAAACTATTACTCTTTGCAGATGATATGATACTTTATGTGGAAAACCCAAAAGGCTCCACTCCAAAACTGCTAAAACTTGTACAGGAATTCAGTAAAGTGTCAAGATATAAAATCAATGCACAGAAATCAGTTGCATTTTTTTATACCAACAACAAGACAGAAGAAAGAGAAATTAAGAACTCAATCCCATTTACAATTGCACCCAAAACCATAAGGTACCTAGGAATAAACTTAACCAAAGAGGAAAAGAATCTATACTCAGAAAACTATAAAGTACTCATGAAAGAAATTGAGGAAGACACAAAGAAATGGAAAAATGTTCCATGCTCATGGATTGGAAGAACAAATATTGTGAAAATGTCTATACTACCTAAAGCAATATACACATTTAATGCAATCCCTATCAAAATTCCATCCTTTTTTTTTTCAAAGAAATAGAACAAATAATCCTAAAATTTATATGGAACCAGAAAAGACCTCGAATATCCAAAGGAATGTTGAAAAAGAAAGCCAATGTTGGTGGCATCACAATTCCAGACTTCAAGCTCTATTACAAAGCTGTCATCATCAAGAGAGTAGGGTACTGGCACAAAAACAGACACATAGATCAATGGAACAGAATAGAGAGCCCAGAAATAGACCCTCAACCCTATGGTCAACTAATCTTCGACAAAGCAGGAAAGAATGTCCAATGGAAAAAAGATATCCTCTTCAACAAATGGTCCTGGGAAAATTGGACAGCCACATGCAGAAAAATGAAATTGGACCATTTCCTTACACCACACACGAAAATAGACTCAATATGGAAGAAGGTCCTCAATATGAGAAAGGAATCCTTCAAAATCCTTGAGGAGAACACAGGCAGCAACCTCTTCGACCTCAGCCGCAGCAACATCTTCCTAGGAACATCGCCAAAGGCAAGGGAAGCGAGGGCAAAAATGAACTATTTGGATTTCATCAAGATCAAAGATTTTGTACAGCAAAGAAAACAGTTAACAAAACCAAAAGACAACTGACAGAATGTGAGAAGATATTTGCAAACAACATATCAGATAAAGGGCTAGTATCCAAAATCTATAAAGAGCTTATTAAATTCAACACCCAAAGAACAAATAATCCAATCAAGAAATGGGCAGAATACATGAACAAACATTTCTGCAAAGAAGACATCCAGATGGCCAACAGACACATGAAAAAATGCTCCACATCACTCGGCATCAGGGAAATACAAATCAAAACCACAATGAGATATCACTTCACACCAGTCAGAATGGCTAAAATTAACAAGTCGGGAAATGACAGATGCTGGCGAGGATTTGGAGAAAGGGGAACCGTCCTACGCTGTTGGTGCAATGCAAGCTGGTGCAACCACTCTGGAAAACAGTGTGGAGGTTCCTCAAAAAACTGAAAATAGAGCTACCCTATGACCCAGCGATTGCACTACTAGGTATATACCCTAAAGATACAAACGTTGTGCTCCGAAGGGGCATGTGCCCCTGGATGTTTATAGCAGCATTGTCCACAATAGCCAAAGTATGGAAAGAACCTAGATGTCCATCAACAGATGAATGGATAAAGAAGAGGTGGATATATATACAATGGAATACTATGCAGCCATCAAAAGAAATGAAATCTTGCCATTTGCAATGACGTGGTTGGAACTAGAGGGTATTATGCTTAGTGAAATAAGTCAATTTGAGAAAGACAATTATCATATGATCTCCCTGATATGAGGAAGTGGACATGCAATGTCGTGGTTTGGGGGGATAGGAAAAGAAAAAATGAAAGAAAATGGGATCGAGAGGGAGACCAACCATAAAAGACTTAATCTCACAAAACAGGCTGAGCATTGCTGGGTGGTGGGGGGTCAGGAGAGGGTGGTAGGGATATGGACATTGGGGAGGGTATGTGCTATCGTGAGTGCTCTGAAATGTGTAAACCTGGTAATTCACAGACCTGTACCCCTGGGGATAAAAACACATTATATGTTTATTAAAAAATCTAAAAATTAATAAAAAAGGAGAAATTCTATAATTATCAAAACTTGCATGAACATTTCCAAAATGTTAGTTGGTAGGTATGTTTCAAAAAAGAAAAAAAAAAGTCTGTGGTTAAATTTATGAAAATCTTAAAGTGACACAGGTTTCTCTATTTTAGGAAGTCTCAGAACCTTCAAAAACTAATATTCAATATAAATCTCTAAAAGGTTTCTGTATGAAGTATTCAAATTTGCTTGGACTGAAGTATCATTCATGTCATATGCACCCATTCAACAATTACTATCCTGTTCTAGGCTTATGCATGGTCTTGAGGAGAAATAGTGATTAGAAATGGGATTTTGACTTCAAAAAACTGGCTGTCCAGCCAGAGTGATGGATGATAATAGCTGAACACATAATCAAAGGAACAGATGCACAGTGGAAGTTTAGAAGTTTCTCTATTAGTGTTACCAAAAAATAAAATGTCTAAAGAAATGATGGGAAGCAATGGTTTCTTTAGAAAGAATAACCTGGAAAAGTTCACTCAACAGATTCCCAGAGATGAGAAAGAGTCCTTAATATAAAGATCTAATGACAATGTCCCAGGAATATGCAAGAGCAGGTGTGCCACTGTGATGTAGAAAAATCTCAGTCCATTCAAGTCCAGAAAGGGAGTCCAAAGGGAAGGAGCATAAGGAATAAGTAGAAGTTGTGGTCAGAGGTGAGGTGAGAGGAAGGCAGGGCCATGTGCTTACAACTTAATGCTAATTAAAATAGGAAACATTAAAGGATCTTAAGCAGAAAACATAATCCAAATGGTGTTCTTTTACAGATCATCCTGGTTCCTTTTTTTGTCATCTTTAAGTATATTATTAAAGAACTGAGAAGAAAACAGAAAAATTAATGAAATGCAAAACAAAAGTGACAAATATTAGCAATGAAATCCGCAGAAATTACTCTGACATTAAGAAGCAAATGGTAACAATTCAGATCCCACCAAAAAGCTGTAGTTCAATTAAAGAAGGAGACAAATTTCGGAAAGGATGAGTAGGTTTTTGAAAGACTATAGGATAATCCATTTAATACAAGACAGTAAATCCTATGAACATTTGGAAAAAGAATTATATTTCTTGCTGACATTGACAAATATAGTGAAAACTTATCATTATCCCACCTTCATGAGTGCATGACTTGAACTCTTACAGCTCAGTTATGAAAGAAAGTCTATAGCAGGTGACTCAAATTTGACAATAATCCTAAAAGTTTACATGTTATCAGTGATGTGTTGTTAAACTCAAAGTAACTATTCTAATTTATTTCAACAAACCATGCTAGAAAAAAGACTGATTTTTTTTTCCTATTTTCTCTATAGAAACTGGTTTTTCAATTAGTTGCCACAATGATGAAGTTTTAGAATTTAAGTGAGGTTCGATGGGGTGAGGTCCAGAGCCGATGACCAAGAAAGAAATCTTGAGATGTCTTTGGTCCAAAATGGTGGTTTATTAAAGCTTGGGGACAGGACCTATAGGCAGTAAAAGCTATTGCCCTGGGGTTGTGAGGGGTGGCAGGTTATGTAGATAGAGTTGGGGAAGGTAAGGAAAAAGGGAGGTTTCAATATAACTTTCATATGTAAAGAGGACCTAAAAGATAGCTGATACTAGAGGCTTTGCCATTGTCAAGGTCATTTTTCCCTTCTAGCATGGTATTAACATAAAGATAGTTGTGAGATTCCTAAAGAATGTCACCTATGTCCCACCCAGGAGTAGGTGTGGGGAAAGGTTGCAGGGTGTCAGCTTTTGCTTTGTCCACAGGCAGTCCTCTGTTCCCTCATCAATATGACAAGTCAAAGAACAAGAAGTCAGAAAATTAGGAAGTAAAAAATGTTACAAATGTTATATGAAAAATCTTTTTTTTTCTGGATTTTATGTTTATGGTTTTGCAGCTCTTTGAAATGCATAATTTGGGGTTTTATTTCTGACTCTTTTAACAAATACCTGCTTTTATACTCTCTATATCTATATCTATATCTTTCTATATCTATATCTATATCTTTGTGCTATTGTCTTAAAAAGAGCACAGCAAAATCTGGGTCATACCCAGTGTGAGGTGTGAGATGGTCTCATAGGGTCAAAGAATTTGAAGAATTGTTTGCGGATGGGAAATAGAGAGATAGGAACAATGGATACAATAGAAAAGAGAAAGGATAAATTAACAAATCACAACTTTTAAAATTTAAATATCCTTTTCCTAGTTTAAAAGTTACATGTAAGTTAAGGGGACAGGTTAAGATAACAGAACATTTGAGGAGTTAGCAGGCTATTTGAAGCTGGTCAGAAAGACCACACACATTTCCTTGTTAATTGGGCAAAACTTCAACAAACATTTTAGGCATTGTGATATAAAGTTTCCTTTGTAGATTTCACATATTATATCATGAGAATAGTATCAATCTTATTAATTAAAAGAATATATTATATTCCAATGGCATTTGAAAAAAATACAGAAGAAAATATCATGACATATAAATTATAACTTCAAGAAAGCTAGTTTTGCCCTCAGAAATTTCATAACCACAGATGAAACACAATGGAAATGATACAGGAACAAGTTCTGAGATTTTGTGGGGTTATACCATGAAAAACAATTATATAAAATCTAATATGGTGCAAAATGTGGTGCAAATATTGTACTTACATAAGATTCACAGAGCATAAAACAATATTTGTGGTGCAAATATTGTACTTACATAAGATTCACAGAGCAGAAAACAATGCAGAGCAGGATGATATGCGAGTTACATTGAATGTGATGTTTTCAATCAGACAAATCAATTGGTAAAAGATGATATTTCTGATTAAGGACAAGATGGGGGTTCCTGGGTGGCTCAGATGATTAAATGGCTGTCTTCAGCTCAGGTCATAATCCCAGGGTCCTGGGATGGAGACCTGCAGTGGGCTCTCCAGAACCTGCTTCTCCCTCTCCCTCTACTGCTCCCCCTGCTTGTGGTCTCTGGTTTTCTCTATCAAATAAATAAATAAAATCTATAAAAAAGGACAAGTTGACACACAATTATTTCCTTTGCTTTACTGAAAAATGATAAACCTATACGTTGTACATTGTAATTTTTTTTCTCTTTTTAAAAAAGATTTTATTTATTTATTTGACAGTGAGAGAGAGTACAAGCAGGGGCAGTGGCAGGAAGGGGGAAACAGGCGCTCTGCTCAGCAGGGAGCCCAATGTGGGACTCAGTCCCAGGGTCCTGGGATCATGACCTGAGCCAAAAGCAGACCTTTAACCAAATGAGCCACACAGGCACACCATACATTGTAAATATTATAGGTGTGTATAACTCACCTAAGGCAAAGCCAGAGTCACTGTACAAAATTTAATTTCATAAAATAAAATTTAATAGAGTACTTTAGTAAGTTATTGTCTGAGTGTTTAAAATATTTATGTCATTTCGCCTTGGGGGTGGAAGAATAAGACAGAACAAGAAGCAATACCTACAGAAGCTTAATGAATTGAAAGTTATTAATACAGAAAAAAATTAAATTTCAAGGATTCATGTGTAGAGACTATCATCGCATTTCAAAGTTAAATTACTTATTTCTGAATAAGTAATATATTTGTGTGTTTCATAAATACATGGAAATAGAAATTTTTACAATAACAGGTCTCCCCCACTCCCTATCTCCTGATTTCCATTTCCCTTCCCCAGAGGAAATCAACATTATCAGTTTTTTAACAAATCATTCCAGAGGCATGCTATTCATTATAAATATATATGTATATTTTATGCCTGCTTTTGCACAACTGCTCAAAACTTTCTGCACTTTATTTCACTGAATATATAAGAAATAATTTTACATCATAACCTTAAAAATCCAAGCTGGTTTTTATGAATGAAGAATAGTGGCCAGTATATATAAACAAAGCAAGTCTCCTATTGATGGAAATCTATAGGACAGGACCAGGTTTACCCTAATTTTTAAAATATATTATGAATCTATAATGAATAAAAGTGGCACAAGTAGTATTAAAGAATTCAATGAAATAAACTAGGAGGTCCAGAAATAAAATCTTGCTGTTTTTAGCACATTTCTTATTAAACTAACTACAAAATAGTTTCTCCTTTATAGTGATAATATAAATTGGGTCTTCCTTTCCTGTAAAGATTCTGTATATATTCTGCATATTGGTTCCAAATGCCCCTACCTATTGTTCTGAAGTATTTCAGTTAGGTGTATGAGGGGGGCATGATGGCAGAGAAGTAAGAGACCCTGTTTCAACCGGTCCCCTAAAGTGAGCTAACTATCTACCAGAACATTCTGAACACCCACGAAATCAGCCCGAGATGTAGAATTATACTCTTCTGAATCTCTATGGGAGCAGATCATCAGTGGAGTGATAAAGCGGAGTAGAAACAGTCGGACTGATATCAGAGGGGAAACAGAAGGGGGAGGGAGCCACCAGAAGTGACCCATTGGAAAATACTACCCCAGGACAAGAGTGCCTTGTGATTGGGGACCAGCTTGGGGTCTGGTTAAAAGCACTCAAAAAGAGCAAAATATCCTAAGGGGCAACTGGTGGCATCAGGTGGTCATGGGCATGGGCCTAAGCCCACAGACCCAGAACAGCCACTGCCAGAGACCACCTGCGCCAGAGAGAGTGAGCCAAAGCCTCCAGGCTTTGGTCCCTAGGCCGCTGGCTTTCTGTGGCTTGCACCAGTGCTGGGCCAGGTGCCCTCCACGCATGAGGAAGTCTGATGTGTGCACCAGCCTGCA
Organism: Mustela erminea; assembly: GCF_009829155.1. Classification (NCBI taxonomy): domain Eukaryota; kingdom Metazoa; phylum Chordata; class Mammalia; order Carnivora; family Mustelidae; genus Mustela; species Mustela erminea. Next base: position 82,841,314 of record NC_045628.1, read on the forward strand.
TTCCCTAGAACCACAGCTTTTGCACTCTGCATGTGCACTACAGGACCTGGGACTGAACCATGTCCCCTGCCCAGGCCTGAAAGTGCTCTGTGCGGGTGCTAGCTGGCAGGTGCTAGCCAATGGGTGGTAGGACCAGTGGAGGGTCTGAACACTCCCAGCCAGGGCTTGAAAATCTGAGAGCGCTATCTCTGGTCTATCACAGTCCTGGCAAAGGCAGCACTGGAAACGGGCTCCCTTGCTCACAGTTTTAGTAGCATGGGGGTGCAGAAAAAAGTAGGGGTGCTTCACATGACCCCTGAGACAGTGTCTGGGGTGCACACTGCCTGTGGGAGGCTCAGTGGATTTTGCAGGGGGGCAGTCTGTGTGTTCTGGACCACCCAGAAGGGAGAAGACTGAGGCATCGCTCTGATATGGAGGTCTGGGCACAGTTTGCTTTCCACTAAACCTCCAAAATGCTGCAAAAGCCGCCAAAGAACAAAAAGCACCAGAGAACAAAAGCCTGAAAAACTGGTTTCAACAGAGCCCCGCCCCTTGATAGGGAGCAGGAGGACTCAACCCAAGCAAGACTAACTGAAAAACAAGGCTACAGGCCCCTCCCCCAGAAAGCCAGCTGAAAAAACTAGAGAACAATCTCGACAGGGTCCTCATAAAACTGTAAAACCCCAATATCAGGGGAAAAGAAAATATTAAGCTCCTGGTATGGCCCTAAAACCTGTAAATTTCATAGATACAACTTTTATTTTTAATTCATTCTCACTATTCTCATTCTTTTTATTTTTTTTTCCCTTTAACCTATTTACCATTACAAGGAGAGGTTCAATGCAACAAATTCCATAATAGCCTTTTAACTTGAACTTTTTTCATACATATACTTGTGTTTTTCTTTTGCTTATATATATATATACACACATATATACATGCTTCAAGATAATCTTCTTTCCCTAATCAATACTACCTCTATATATAAACCAGTTTTAATCTCCCTTTAGCTCTGGAAAGTTGAGTCCTTTAACAAAGATATCAAGATACACCCAGGAAGAATCAAAATAACCTTCCTTGCCCACACTGAGGATTTATAACCACCCTCCCCTCTTTTTATTTTGTCAGTGTTTCTGTGTATTTGTTTTTGTTCTAATATTACATAAATCTTATACTTGGGCTTCATTTTGACCCGGTTCTTTTTTTTCTTGTCATTTACTTTTGTCTGTCTTTTCATTTGTCCATTTTTCTTTTTCATATACCTTATAAAATCTTACCTTTGAGGCCCATTCTGGCTGGATCTTCTCTCTCTTTTCTCTCTCTCTCTCTCTTTTTTTTTTCCTTTTTTCTTTCTTTTTGGTGGTAATTTCTAATTGCTCAGAAACATTCCAGGATGCACCTTGCCTGAATCACAGTTGGTATATTCAGCTACACATCCCCTCAACAATCTCTCACCAAAATGACTAGGAAGAGGAATGCCCAACAGAGGAAAAATTCAGAGACTGTGCCCTCTTCATCAGAGCTATTGGATATGGACATAAACAGTATGTCAGAAAGGGAATTCAGGGTAAAATTACCCAGGCAATGGCTAGGTTGGAGAAAACAATTAATGACAACATGGAATGTATTAGGGCAGAAGTGAAAGCTGCCTAGGAAGAAGTTAAAAATGCTATCAATGAGATCCAATCTAATCTAAATTCTCCAACAGCTAAGGGTAACTGAGGCAGAAGATAGAATTAGTGATCTAGAGGACAAAATGATAGAGAAAAATGATCAGGAGGAGGCCTGGAACAAAACAGCATAGAAGCCATAAAAACAGAATTAGGGAAATAAATGATGCAATGAAATGTTCCAGCATTAGAATTTTGGGGATCCTTGAGGGAGAGGAGAAAGAAAAAAGACTAGAAGATATAGTTGAACAAATTCTCCATGAAAATATCCCCAACTGGGGAATGGAACCAGTGTTCATGTCCTAGAGGTAGAAAGATCTTCCCCAAAAATCATAGAATCTAGAAAGACCTCAAGACACCTGATTCCTTACATACAGAGGAAGGTCCATCGGAATAACATCAGACCTGTCCACAGAAACCTGGCAAGCCAGAAAGGGCTGGCAAAACATATTCATGGAACTAAATGAGAAGAACATGCAGCCAAGAATACTTTATCCAGCAAGGCTGACATTCAAAATGGATGGAGAGACAAAGAGCTTCCAAGACCAGCAAGGTTTAAAAGAGTATATGACCACCAAGCTGCCACTAAAAGAAATATTAAGGGGGATTCTATAAAAGAAGAAAGAAACCAAGAGTGTCATAGAACAGAAATTTACAGACAATCTATAGAAGCAAGAACTTCACAGGCAACATGATATCAATAAAACCATATTTTTCAATAATCAGTCTCATTGTGAAAAGCCTAAATGCTCCCATAAAATGGCACAGGGTTTCAGAATGGATGAAACAACAGGTCCCATCCATATGTTGTCTACAGGAGACCAATTTTGAAATTAAGGATACATCCAGACTGAAAATGAAGGGATGGAGAAGCATCTTTCATGCCGATGAGCTTCAAAAGAAAGCTGGGATAGCAATTCTCACATCAGATAAATTAGATTTTAAACTAAAAACTGTAGTCAGAGATAAAGAGAGACACTACATCATTCTGAAAGGGTCTACCCACTAAGAAGATCTAACAATTTTAAATATTTATGTCCCCAATATGGGAGCAACCAACTACACAAAACAACTGTTAGTCAAGATAAAGAGTCATATTGATATGAATACATTAAGAGTAGGGGATCTTAACACACCACTCTTAGTAATAGACAGATCATCCAAGCAGAAAATCAATAAAGAAACAAGAGTATTGAATCACACATTGGGCCAGATTGACCTCATAGAAATATACAGATCATTCCACCCTAAAAGAACAGAATACTCATTCTTTTCTAGTGCACATGGAACTTTCTCCAGAATAGACCACATACTGGGTCACAAATCAGGGTTCAACTGATACCAAAAGATTGAGATTATTCCCTGCATATTCTCAGAACACAATGCTTTGAAACTAAAACTCAACTACAAAAACAAACAAACAAACAAACAAACAAAAATCACTTTGAAAGGGACTCAAACACTTGGAAGCTAAAGACCACCTTGCTTAAGAATGTTTGGATTAACCAGGAAATCAAAGAAGAACTTAAACACTTCATGGAAACCAATGAGAATGAAGACACTTCAGTCCAAAACCTATGGGATACAGTAAAGGCAGTCCTAAAGGGGAAATACATAACCATTCAAGCCTCCCTCAAAAAAAAAAAAAAAATCCAGAATATATCAGCTCTCTCTACACCTTAAAGAACTGGAGAATCAACAACAAATTAAGCCAACTCCACACACAAGAAGGGAAATAATCAAGATCAGAGCAGAGATCAATGAGATAGAAACTAGAGATACAGTAGAACACATCAATGAAACTAGAACCTGGGTTTTTTAAGGAATCAACAAGATCGATAAACCATTGGCCAAACTAATCCAAAAGAAAATAGAGAGGACCCAAATTAATAAAATTATGAATGGAAAGGGAGAGATCATGACTAAAACCAAGGAAATAGAAACAATCATCAGAAATTATTATCAACAGTTATATGCCAATAAGTTAAGCAACAAAAATGAAATGGGTGCATTTCTAGAAACCTGTAAACTTCCAAAACTGAATCAGGAAGAAATTGACAACTTTAATAGACCAATATCTAGTAATGAGATTGAAGCAGTGATCAAAAACTTCCCAAAAAACAACAGCCACAGCCCTATTGGATTCCCTGGAGAAATTCTACCAAACATTCAAAGAAGACATAGTACCTATTCTCTTGAAGCTGTTTCAACAAATAGAAACAGAAGGAAAACTTCCAGACTCTTTGTATGAAGCCAGTATTACCCTGATACCCAAACCAGGCAAAGACTCCACCAAAAAGGAGAATTTTGGACCAATATCCCTGGTGAATATGAATGCTAAGATTTTCAACAAGATCCCTAGCTAATAAGATCCAACAGTACATTAAAAAGATTATCGACCATGACTAGGTAGGATTTACCCATGGGATGCAAGGATGGTTCAACATTCACAAATCAACTGAAGTGAAAGAATAAATCAATAAAAGAAGAGAGAAGAATCACATGGTCCTCTCAATTGATGCAGAAAAAACATTTGACAAGATACAACATCCATTCCTGCTTAAAATTATTCAAAATATAGGGATAGAGGGGTCATTCCTCAACGTCATAAAATCTATCTATGAAAAACCCACACTGAATATCATTGTCAATGGGGAAAAGCTGACAGCCTTCCCTTTGAGATCAGGAATACGACCAGAATACCCACTCTCACCACTCTTGTTCAACATAGTACTAGAAATCCTTGCAACAGCAATCAGACAACAAAAAGAAAAAAAATGTATCCAAATTGACAATGAAGAGGTCAAACTCTCTCTCTTCACAGATGACATAATTCTTTATATGGAAAGCCCAAAAGACTCCACCCCCAAACTACTAGAACTCATACAGCAATTCAGTAATGTGGCAGGATACAAAGTCAATGTACAGAAATCAGTGGTTTTCTTATACACTAACAATGAAAATACAGAAAGGGAAATTAGAGAATTGATTCCATTTACTATAGCACCAAGAACCATAAGATACCTGGGAATAAACCTAACCAAAGAGGTAAAGGATCTGTACTCAAGGGAACTACAGAACACTCATGAAAGAAACTGAAGAACACACAAAAAGATAGAAGACCATTCCATGCACATGGATCAGAAGACTAAACATTGTTAAAATATCTATACTGCCTAGAGCAATCTTTATTTTCACTGCCATCCTAATCAAAATTCCACCAGTATTTTTCAAAGAACCAGAACAAACAATACTAAAGTTTGTATGGAACCAGAAGAGGCCCCACATTGCTAAGGAAATGTTGAAAAAGAAAAACAAAACTGGGGGCAATCACGTTGCCTGATTTCAAGCTTTACTACAAAGCTGTGATCACCAAGCAGCATGGTACTGGCACAAAAACAGATACATAGACCAGTGGAACAGAGTAGAGAGCCCAGATATGAACCCTCAACTCTATGGTCCACTAATCTTCGACAAAGCAGAAAAAAATATCCCTTGGAAAAAGGACAGTCTCTTCAATAAATGGTGTTGGGAAAATTAGACAGCTACATACAGAAGAATGAAACTCGACCATTCTTTTACACCATACACAAAGATAAACTCGAAATGGATAAAAGACCTCAACATAAGGCAGGAATCTATCAAAATCGTAGAGGAGAACATAGGCAGTAACTTCTTCAACATTGGCCACAGCAACTTCTTTCAAGACATGTTTCCAAGGGCAAAGGAAACAAAAGTGAAAATGAATTTTTGAGACTTTATCAAGATCAAAAGCTTCTGCTCAGCAAAGGAAACAGTCAACAAAACAAAGAGGCAACCCACGGAATGGAGAAGATATTCACAAATGACCCTAAAGACAAAAGGCTGATATCCAAGACCTATAAAGTCCTCAAACTCAACACTCAAAAAACAGATAATTACTTCAAAAATGGGCAGAAGACATGAACAGACACTTCTCCAAAGAAGACATACAAATGGCTAACAGACACATGAAAAAATGTTCATCATCATTAGCCATCAGGGAGATTCAAATCAAAACCACATTGAGATACCATCTTACACCAGTTAGAATGGCCAAAATTAGTAAGACAAGATACAACAAGTGTTGGAGAGGATATGGAGGAAGGGGAACCCTCTTACACTATTGGTGGGAATGTAAGTTGGTGCAGCCACTTTGGAGAACAGTGTGGAGATTCCTTAAGAAATTAAAAATAGATCTACCCTATGACCCTGCAATTGCACTACTGGGCATTTACCCCAAAGATACTGATGTAGTGAAAATAGGACTATCTCTACCCCCAGTGTTCATAGCAGCAATGGCCACAGTTGCCAAACTGTGGAAAGAACCAAGATGTCCTTCAACAGACGAGTGGATAAAGAAGATATGGCCCATTTATATAATGGAGTATTATGCCTCCATCAGAAAGGATGCATACTCAACTTTTGTACCAAGATGGATGGCACTGGAGGAGATTATGCAGAGTGAAATAAGTCATGCAGAGAGAGTCAAGTCTCATATGGTTTCACTTACTTGTGGAGCATAAGGAATAACATGGAGGACACTGGGAGAAGGAAAGGAAAAGTGAACTGGGTGAAATTGGAGGAGGAGACAAAGCATGAGAGACTGAACTCTGAAAAACAAACTGAGGGTTTTGGAGTAGAGGGGTTTGGGTCTGGGTGAGCCTTGTGGTGGGTATTATGGAGGGCACATATTGCATGGAACACTCAGTGTGGTGCATAAACAATGAATGCTGGAACTCTGAAAAGAAATAAAATTAAATTAAATGGAAAAAAAATAAAGTATTTCAGCTAATTGTACAGGATTTGTATAGGTATAGTATCATTCAATCTTCCAATAAATAAAAAATAAAATTGTGCCTCCCCTTTTTCCAATTTCAATTTCTTTAACTTCATTCTCTTACCAGATTGCATTGGCTTACATCTCCAGAAAAATGCTAAGTCATAAGAAACACTCAGATCCTCTCTTTCTTTTTTTTTTCGCTTCTAAGATGCAATTGACATTTAAACTTATATTAGTTTCAGGCATGCAATGTAAGGATTTGATATTTGTATACATTGTGAAATGATCACCACAATAAGCTTAGTTAACATCCACCATACGTATAATTTTTTCTTCTAAAGAGAACTTTTAAGATCTACTCTCTTGCAATTTCCAATTATACAATACAATATTAACAACAGTCACCATGTTGTACATTACATTCCCATGTCTTCTTTTATAACTGGAAGTTTGTACCTTTGGTCTACCTTCACCCATTTCCTTCACCCACCAGCCCCTACCCCTGGCAACCACCAATCTGTCCTCGGTATCTGTGAGTTTAATTTTTGTTTTTTAGCTTTGTTTTGTTTTTAAATTCCACATAGAGAGACATCTGGGTGGCTCGGTTGATTAAATATCTGCCTTTGGCTCTGGTCATGACAGCAGGGTGCTGGATCATGTCCTGTGTCAGGCTCCTTGCTTAGCAGGGAGTCTGCTTCTCTCTCTGTGTGCAGCTCCCTGCTTGTGTTCACTTTCTCTCTCTGACAAATACATAAATAGGTAAATAAATAAAAAATTCCACATATAGATGACACCATACTGTATTTGTCTTTCTCTGTCTGACTTACTTCATTTAGCACAATGTCTTCAAGTTCCAACCCTGTTGTGACAAATGGCAAGATTTCATTCTCTTTTATGGCTGAATAAAATTTCATCATATATGTATAGCACATCTTTATCCATTCATCCATCCATAGATACATATGTTGCATAAAGTGTTAGGTATTATTAAGTAAGACTACAATGAACATGGAGGTATGCATACTTTTTTGAGTTAGTGTTTTCAATTTCTTTAGATAAATACCCAGAAGTAGAATTACTGGATCATACATGGTAGTTCTATTTTTTAACTTTTTGAGGAAACTCCATACTGTTTTCCATAGTGACAATACCAATTTACATCTCCACCAATAGTGCACAAGGATTTCCTTTTCTCCACTTCCTTGTCAACCTTGTTATTTCCTGTCTTTCTGATAATAGCCTTTCTAACAGGTATGAGATGACATCTCACTGTAGTTTTGATTTGCTTTTCTCTGATGATTAGTGATGTTGAGTACCTTTTCCTATACCTGTTGGTCATCTGTATAACTTCTTTGGAAAAATGTCTATTCAGATGTTCTGCCCATTTTTTACTTTGATTATTTGTTTATCATTTTTTTTTTATTTTAGCTATTGAATTACATGAGTCATTCATATATTTCAGATATTAACCCCTTATCAGATATATGATTTGAAAATATTTTCTTCCATTTCATAGGTAGCCTTTCCATTTTTATGATAGTTTTCTTTTCTGTGAACAAGTTAATTAATTTGATAGAGTCCTATTTGTTTTTGCTCTTGTTGCCTTGGTTTTTGGTGTTAAATCCAAAAAAAATCATCACCAATACCAGTGTCAGGTTGCTGACTACTTGTTTTCTTCTAAGGTTTTTATGGTTTCAGGTGTTAATGTCCAAGTCTTTAATCCATTTAGAGCTAATTTTGGGGTATGGTATAAAATAATAGTACAGTTTGATTCTTATGCATGAGGCTCTCTGGTTTTCCTAAGACCATTTATTGAAGAGATTGTCCTTTCCCTTACATATTCTGTCTCCTTTTTCATAAATTAATGGATCGTATATACATAGGTTTATTTCTAGGCCCTTTATTTTGTTTCATTGATCTGTCTGTATGTTTTCATGCCCGTACCATACTGTTTTGATTACTATAGCTTTGCAATATAATTTGAAATCAGGAAAGATGTTACCTCAAGCTTTGTTTTTCTTTCTTAAAATTGCTTTAGCCATACAAATTTTAGGATTGTTTTATTTCTGTGAAAAATGTCATTGGAATTTTGATAGGAATTGAATGCAGTCTATAGATTGCTTCTGGGGTATGGACTTTTAACACCTATCTCTTGTTCCACTACTGGAAAGTTTCCAGTAGCTTTCCTTGTTAATCATAATGCTAACTTTAGGGTTATTGTAAATATGTTTTGTTATGTCAATGAAAGATCCATCTATACTTGTTTTATTAGGAATTTTCTTTTTTATCAGGATTTGATATTGGATTTTACAGTATTTTATAGATATAGAATTTTATAGTGGTGGGGTGTCCCACCACTCTTACAGAGTGCTTGTGTTCAGCATGACTTTTGTCTCATTCCCTTAGCTGATGTTTTCAAAAGGACTCCCATATGATGCAGGGGAGAAATGGGACTACCTGGGCTATCTTCTGCCCACTAAATATCAGGAAACACCAGGCTGATGGCCTACTATTTCCAGATAAGACATGGGACACCCAGCCTCTGTGGTTTTCCTCCCCTCTTATGGTCCCCAGTCAGTCTGCTTTCTTCATCCTTTCTTAGGATTCTCCTTCAGTTTTCTCTTGCACTATTTACCGGATTTATCAGTGTATTTAGATGGAAGAAGAAAGAAGAGATAACTACACACCCTCCAGTCCAGACTGGAAGTCCCCAGGGACATACATATCTAAGACCCATGCTTTATTTTTATTTGTATTTGCATTTTTAAGTAATTATTGTTTAATTAACTGAGTGGATATTAGATGACAGCAACACCCATAATTGTGATGGTATTAATATGTATCAGTCTCAGTGGCAGCAGATTTAAGTAGGAAAACATAATTTCTTCATCTCTCCCTTTGATATATTTATTTTTAAAGTGGGCCTCCATTCTATAAAGCTAACATCAAGACAATGATAGAAGTGCATATGATTTACTTGTTTCTAAATGTCAGTGAACTTTGCTTTTACTTTTTCCTAACACCTCTGTGTCATTACAGTAAACAAACTTGGCTTTTAATTTTTTCTTTTCTTATAAACAACTAACAAAAATCCCTCATCCATATCCCTTTTTCCTATATGGGTGCTTTTGTTGTTGTTGTTGGCATGATATTCTATAACAATTTTATCAACATGACATCATATAACATGGACCTCTTCACTTCTTCAAGGTCCTACAAAAATCCATTAAGTTCACACGCTTACATAGACCAAGTCCTTTGTAGCAAGCTTCAGGATCAATATTACATTTTCATGTTCGATAATACTTAAAATAATGGCCATCAGTGGAAATCTGTGATAGTTTTGGTACAATTTTGGTCCATGTAGAAGGATCATGAATATATACACTAAAGTGGAATGTGTGAAGGCAAATGGAGTTTCTTTATTTCTGGAAGCTGATCTAATTTCTCAGTCTGTTGAATTTAGTCTGATCTAATAATTTAAATACCTTTTTAAGGTAAATCCTCAGTGTTCAATATCCCTTCTTGCTCCTCTCCTAGACAACACCTGAATATTTGGATGGGTTTTCTATATCTTACCATGGCATGAGTGGCCAGAGAACAAGGTTCTACAAAAACTACAACTTTCTCAAGTCTCTGTTGTGGGTGGGTGAACTGGTCTAGTCTCTCGGTCCACAGTTACTGTGATACAGTTGGTTCCATGACACTGGGCACAGTCATGGTTCCCCTTACTGAGACCCAGTCACCTGCACCATATACTGAAGATTTAACAAATCACCGTTGCTCTCAAGCCCTGGATCATTCATTCCTTCCCCATTTTCTGCAGGTTTTTTTTTGTTGTTGTTGTTTTTGGTTTGTTTGTTTTTTTTAATTCTAGCACATCACAAACAGATGATGGTAACTAAAAGACCTGTCTGTTTTGCCTCAATGTTCTGCTCATAGTACATTATGCTGGATGCAAACAGAGCACAGCTTCTCCTAGAGTCAAGCAGCCTCCCAGCTATAGCCACTGCTCCCAGAAGGTTCCTAGATATTTGTCCTACCTCCATCTACAAAGACCCCCTTCTCGCCACTGGCGTTCTAATTCAAGAATGAAAAAGTGAACACCCTTACTAACTTTTTACTCTAACTCACCAGCTACTTGGTCAGAAACAGAGGGGACTCTTTCTCCTATGTCAGGGAGGTCATTTTCAATTTCATACTCCCTTTCTTCTTCAACTGGAATTCATTCTTTGGGATTCTAATGGTACTCTCACTATTATACAGGTACAAGACCTCCTCATTACTGAAGAGCACAAATCAAAAGAGATTCCATGCAGACAATATAGCATGGAAAATATAGTCAATAATATTGCATTAACTTATATGGTGACTAGTGGCAACTTATTATGGTGATCATTTTGTAATGTGTATAAACTTCAAATTGCTATGTTGTATACCTGAAACCAATATGATATTATATTTCAACTATACTTCAATAGAAAAAGAAAAGAATTCCAAAGCAGTGGGCCTGTTATGCATAGATGTACTTTCTGGTTTGAGTTATTCTGTTCTCCATTGGAGGACTTTCTTCACTCATAGCTGTGCACTAGGGCACACTATTAGTCAAAATCTTTAGCTTACAGAGTATCAGTTAGGATGTGTGAGGTGCATATATGTGTTTCAACTTTGAAAGTAGTGAGAATTAATAATGAGATAAAATTAACATTAGGTTTAATAATAATACATATCTCATTGTCATTTTCCTGCCCTAGGAATACTAGAGGCAAGTTCAAACATTTATCACTATTTAGTACTCAGGTTTCATAAAGTATTTTACTGTCATCCCTAATTAATTCTACCTTTCAACAAGAAATTTAGGATTGGCTGCTAGTGTTATCCCACTCTTACATGTCAGAGAACTGAAGCAGAGAGGTTAATTAAATGACTTACCCAGATACCCGTAGGCTATGTTGGCAAACTGTGTCTTAACAGGGCTGTTGGCATAGATGCCCCAAAAGATGGAAATTTAAACAAACCTATTCCAGCAGGGGGCACCAGCTACATTACAAATTTGGGTACTCTCTAGCTTTCTGCTCATGGAAATCTTACAAGATGGTATACCCAAGAAGAAAATCCACTCCAAGTGTTACGAATGTGGTAGCCTTTACCTACATCCCTGACATAAAGTACAGTTCTTTAGTTTTAAACAGACTTTACAAATCAACAAACACCTTCCTAGTGTGTTTTAAAGAGTTCAAGATAGGGGTCCTTACCCCCAAAACTCAATCCATTACAATGCCTAGAATCTCAGAGTTACACTTCCATTCCTTTGGGTTTTTAAGACTTTGAGGACCTCATTTTTAAAAGGCTGTAAGAAAAATCTCTAACATAAAGTCAACTCCATTAGTCAATATGCTACTGTCAGTGCTCAGGGAAACTTCAGATAAAGATGAAACATAAGAAGGAAGAGCATGTGGTTACAGGATAGGAAAGAGGGTACACAAGAAGGTGATGTAAGGACACCATAAATCAACTCCCTGCTTCACACTCTTGCTTAGGAGTATGTCTTCTAGATTTTTTTGAATTCTAAACTCTGACCTCTTTATATCACTTAGGTAATAAGGTAAGGTTTAATGAAAAGATCTTAGACCTGAGTTCAAATTTTGGGTCCATTGAGAGGCTGTAGAAAGTACTCAATAATATTTGGTTTTTCCTTCCTTCCATTAAAATGAAGGCTCATTCAAACATGCCAAGATATTTCCACTTAATTTATCACAAGTAGGAAACTAATATAATGAGTTCACCCCATATCAAAAGCAAATGCCAGATCAGCACGTCTTAAATTTTAATATGAGCAAACCACTTGAGGATTTTGTTAAAATGCAGATTTTGGTTTAGTAGGTTTGATAATGGTCCTGAAATTCTGCATTTTTTAATAAATCTTAGGTGTGAACAATATTGATGGTCCCTGTGGAACATGTATTGAGTAGCATGATGGTACCATTACCCTAGTATTTCAAAGACATGTATTTGAAAGTATTCTAAAAGCCACTCAGATACTCTCTCCCTTGTCCCATTCAAAAACCATTTTCAAAAAGGGATCTCAGAAACAAAACACTTAAATGTTCTAAGGTTTCAACTCCAACTGAAAGATGATATCTGATGCCCGAGTTAGTCCTGGTTGCTCTACAAAATGAGAATAATACAAAAGCTTCCAGATTCTGCCTTTTATATTCTTTACAGTGATCAGGATGCCAGAAGTCAAGACCTCTACTTCTATAGAAGAATTGTTTTTAGGTTTTTAATCTAGAAAGTCAATAAAGTCTTCGTTTACAGTCTTCGTTTTCCTTTAAAGATATACCAATAGGAATATCCCTTAAAAATTGCATTATATCGGGGTGCCTGGGTGGCTCAGTCGTTAAGCAGTTGCCTTTGGCTCAGGTCATGATCCCGGGGTCCTGGGATCGAGTCCCACATCGGCTCCCTGCTCAGTGGGGAGCCTGCTTCTCCCTCTCCCTCTCCCTCTCCCTCTGCCTGCTGCTTCGCCTGCTTGTGCTCTCTCTCCATCTCTCTAGTAAACAAATAAAATATATTTTTTAATTGCATTATATCAAGCTGATTCAATAGCCATATTGGGAAGTTCATTCTGGACTATGTTCTTATATAGGTAGAATTGATATATTGGGTTAGGAGCAGAGAAGGGAGAAAAGAGGAAGGAAAAATACTCTAAATGGGGAAACATGAAGAAAACATATTTATTGAGCAATACATATTATGTGTTAATAGGCAGTATAGTAGGTTTGGCCCTCCTAATATTTCTGTGAGGTAGATAATAACAGCTTCATTTTACAGATAAGGAAACTGAGGTTCAAGGAAGTTAAGCATATAGTTCAAGTTTGCACAACTATTACTATCCATGGAGCTGACTCAAGCCAAGCTTTTCAGAATCTAATTCCTGTGCTTTTCTCACTCTACCAAAAGTACTCCTTTGGAAATCAACCATCACAAACTCTCAAGATGCTCCCATATATCAAGACCAGACAACTCATAGGATATTGGTTATCATTTAGACTATATTTCAAGAGTTCTTTTAAAGTTTGCTATGTATCTCCACATGTTTCAAATGGAATCTGTCCTTTTTGGTACAGTTACTTTGCTAAATGGAGCTTACAAATGCATGTACACATACCTATACAATGGCCAAATCTGTTAAATATATTTAAGAGCTTGTTTGAGCTAGGCACTATGCTGGGTACACACAATAAGAAACAGATGAGGAATGGTAAGTTTGATCATCATTCTGTGTGGAGCAGAAGTTGATTCCCAGCGGCCTACAGTGATGTTAAAGGAAAGGGGTAAATTTCTTTCAATCCATCCCAAAACACATGTGCTCTTCCTCATCCATATGAGGTTACAGCCCAAGTACAGGCAAGAGGTTCTACATTCAAGAAGCAGTGACTCAGTTAAGAAGTAGACGCTGAGGGGCGCCTGGGTGATTCATTCGTTGGGTGTCTGCCTTTCGCTCAGGTCATGATCCCAGGGTCCTGGGATAGAGCCCTAAATTGGGCTCCCTGCTCAGCAGGAAGCCTACTTCCTTTCCCATTCGCCTGCTTCCTCCCCTCTCTCACTGTGTGTGTGTCTCTCTCTGTCACATAAATAAATAAAATCTTTAAAAACAAAAGAAAAGAAAAAAAAAATAGATGCTGCTACATTCCCAACGCTAACATCTCCCTGCAATCACAGTCGTCAAGATATCTCCCTGATACTGATTTCCAGGCTGACCCCCAGTTTCTGATTGAATGGGTCTGAGGTAGGACCCAAGAATCTGCCTTCCTAACAAGTTCCCAAGTGATGCTGATGCTGCTAGTCTGGAGACCAAACTGAGAACCACGGATCCAACTTAGATATTTCTGTGGATGATATCCAGGTTTGTAAATCCTAGGGAGGGAATTTTTCAAGTATGTGTATATAAATTTCTCTAGTAAGAGATTCCATATTGTTAGTAAGAATTTTAAAGAGGCTTTCACCCTCACTAGTTTTAACAAACAACTAATACAGTTAGCAAAACAATGTCAAAACCTGGAACCTAGATTGAGTGATCCAGGAAGAATCCGTTTCTATCCACCATACAACGTCAAAACTTTTTAAAAATACATTTCAATTAACAACAAGAAAATTAAAAACAGAAAATTCTCTTTGGCATCATTCTCTATATCTTTGTTATTGTTAAAGAAAGAAACCCAAAAATACATAATACACACACACATATACACACAAAAGACCTATATATTCTTTACACAAGAAGCTAACATGTATTTGGTAGACAATGGTAGTTTTAATTTTGCATGTGCGAAACAGGGTATATTCTCTTTCTCCAGTTTGATCTTTAACTCCCAACCAGTTTCTAACTGTCCTTGCAGGGTATGAAAATAACCTGGAGAATTTGTATAAAATACATAATTTATACCAGAAGATTCTCTTTTCCACATTATTAATGAGCTCCGTGTTGATGAAGACTCCTTTCCTATATTCCTGAGGCATATTTCAGAAGTTGGAATCAGACTATTTGACAAGCTGATGGTCAGGTCTCTACAACCGGGGGCAGTGTGTGTGTGTATGTTTGTGTGTTTCAGCAGCCATAAGAGCCAAACCCAGTACAATGAATGGACAGTTGCAGAGCCAGTCGGATTCCTTTGTTAAGAGAGCTGGAAGAACCAAACCACAGCACCATCCAAACTATGATTTATGCTTTGAAACACTCCAAGTAGATCAACCGCAGAGCAATTCAATACATGATCCACGAGTTGCCTCTCTGAGAGAAATAAGAAGAAAAAAACAACCACACGTAGGCATGGAGTAGTGATAGTCATGCTCTATAAAGAAAGTGTGTCCCATGGCTTCATAATCATTTTTTTTTAAAGATTTTATTTATTTATTTGACAGAGAGAAAGATCACAAATAGGCAGAGAGACAGACAGAGAGAGAGATGAGGAGAAGCAGGCTCCCTGCTGAGCAGAGAGCCCAATGCGGGACTCGATCCCAGGCCCCTGGGATCATGACCTGAGCCGAAGGCAGAGGCTTAACCCACTGAGCCACCCAGGCGCCCCTTCATAATCATTTCTATCTCAACTAGACCCTATCTAGTCGTTATTTTTTTAAAATATGATGATTTCTCCTTAGCAACAAGCAATATATTTCCACACCAATAGCTCCCTGATGATAGAAACCACTTTTTATATACTTTGGTCTCTCCCTACTTTCCAAACTGTCTCAGATGCCCTTAACAGGCTGCAGAGACAGTATAGAAGTAAAACATACCCTTAGAATGCATCCTCTACTTCTCACTCCTTCTGTATTCTCTCAGCCAATGTCTTCTACTGTTCTTCAGTCCCTACTTACAATCTCTTTGGGGGAAACTGGTTTTAACTATTGTTGCAGAACCGTCAGATCTGGATTATATATTTGAGTCTTTACTCTGCTTTTGTGAGAAGGCATTATCTTTAGTTCTCTGTCCAGTCTTTGCCAAATGCCATGGCCAGGTCTGCTCACTGGGGCCCACGCAAGGCTCCTGGAAGCCCAGTACTGGTTTCGCCAAAGGCAACCTATTGACCCAGATGGAAGAGTAGGGGGAAGAATACAAATCCTCATATAACTCCTAATTTTAAAAAAAAAAAAACTGCATAGTAAAAGCTTAATAGGGATGAAGGAAGAAACAACAGAAGGAAAAGGAGGAGCAGAGGTGCTATGAGGGAGGACATCTATACTCTGGCACACCTGGGCATATTACTTGCCAATGTTTCTAGAAAGTCTAGAAACATATGGGGCCACCAAGCACCAGATCTGATGTCCATGTGTTTCCTTTATTCTGTTTCCACTTTTGCTATTGAATTATGGTTTCTGTGCAAGTGTTTACTTTAATAGACTTTTAAAAGGATATTAATAAAATATGTTTTCATGCTCCCTAATATGCCTCTCATTCAATTCCAGCTTGAATCATTAGATTTTAATCAATTTTACTCAGATATTCCTAGTGAGAATAAGCACCTTCTTAGAAGAAGAAATTTCTAAAAGCTTCTTTCTCTTCTACCCCTATCTCAGTGGAAAAAGAAAAGTTGGATATGCTCCCAATCTCCCTACTTAGAGAGTTCTTTAAGGTGAATGTGGTCCAGCATTTATCAGAGCTCATCTTCTCATTTGTCAATCATGGGAGCATCACTAAAAGGCTAGACTGCCACAAGTCACCTCTTATGAATTATAGAGAAGTTCCCTATGAAAAAAATAATAATAAATGGGCAATTGTGATTCATCATCCAGTCTGTAGGAACTAGCACAAGCAAAATGTGTGCGTGTGTCCATTAACTATGGTATGAAATCTGCAACCCTATTCTCAGTAACCCAGATCTGTTGATCCCTGTCAACTGTATGGAAAAAGATAGGATCATTGGAAATGCTACAAAGAATTTTGGAAATAAAATTTTAACTGAGGCTTTGACACTTACCACACATGTACTTTTAAAAAGCTGCATTACATGATGTTACAATTAAAAAGCAAACATCAAAACATGTTGTCACATGCAAATATAAAACAATGGGCCATGTCTTATAACATCTGCTTCAAGTTAACTGCAGATGTGAAATGTTGATAGAAATTATTATCATTGGTGGGTGTTTTGTACTTTACATTATATCACAATTTACTTAATTGGTTCAGACATATTTTAATAAATTTGATCTTAATCCAATCAGGCAGAAATGTTCTGAAAAATTTACGTAGTTGTTATTATAATACCTGAATACTTTCAAGTAAATTGCTTTCAACGTGTCTTTTTGTATGTAGGAATTTGGGACTTGGATTTCAGAGAATCTGTGAAAATACCATTGGCATTACAATATGGGATACTTGTTCCACTAGAAGAAAACTTCACTTCTTCAGTGTAAAATCTGAAATAGAAGTTTGGGAAAAGACCAAAAAAAAAAAAAAAAAAAAAGAAAAGGAAAAAAGGAGAGAGAGACAGAACAGTCCTTTTAGTAACATATTTTCCATTGAATCACAGGTACAAGTTCCCCTGACTCTGCTCCTAGAGCATAGTCACATCTGGCTGTGAAGGAGGAAACTCATAGCATGACACCCCAGCTGCCAGGGGCATATTGCTGAGAGTCTTGGTGTTTCATGAGTAAGTTCCAAGGAAAGTCATCTTCAGTTCACTCTGATGTCAAAAATCATTTCCTACAAGGCTCAGTAGCCAATTAGAGTTCAGAAATAAATAAAAAGTATAGAAATAAAGAAGTATCTCTGTTAATGAACACTGCACAGTGCCTGGCACATAATAAGCCCTCAATAAAACAAAATAAAATAAATAAAGTGCAAAGGGAACACAATAAATTTTATACGTAGAGGAATAATATATTTAAAATAAGCAAGTATTAACACAGCACTACCCAATACAGTAGCCACATGTGACTATTTAAATTCCAATTAAATTTTAACTAATTAAAATTTCATGGGATTTAAAATTTCCTTCTGCATTGTACTAGTCCCAAGTGGTAACAAGTAGCTACATAAGACCAGTGGCCACAGTACCAGGCAGCACAGATGTAGAATATTTTTATCATCAAGAATATTTTGTCATCAAGATCCATTTGATAGTCCTGTTCTAAACAATTGCCTGGAAATCATCTGAAGGAATAAACACAGAACTGAGAATTTTTTGTGGAGGAAATGGACACAAAAGGTAGGGAGCAAAAGTTGTATACAAAAGCTAGTTAATGTTGAGTACCAAAATGAGAAGGAAATAATACATTTTTATGGGGACATTCAGGATGTCTGGAGATTCATTTTGAGGATTAAATCTTAGGAAAAACCCACTGAATCATTTAAATCCATCTGCTTGTATTTTGTATTGTAAAGTCAAAAAGGGAAAAAGTATCTTTTTAAATCCTAGGTTAATAAGCATTTGATTGTTGCCATCTTTTGGTGTTAAACACAGATGATAGGCCATACATCTCAGAAAGAATGAAATGATCTTCTGTGGTACTTGGTGACAGGCAAAAGTACATAGAAATAAAAATTTATGGTAGAAGGTATTATTTTAAATTTAGTTTTTCATATTTTTTCCTTCAGTGAGAAGATAGCAAGTCTCATCGCTTCCAGCTTTTTCCCATGACTTATGATGACAACCCACCTTTGTGGTTCAATGCACCATTAAATTTTATCTTCAGTATATTCCCCACATGAAACCTAAATCTCTATTAAGCTCCAGCAATATAATGCAGTAAATTTCTCCAGAGTAGGGATAACCATTACATCTCTGTAGAAAACATCATTTTTTCCACATATGAAAATGATTAAACTAAAAATTTAATGACTGAACCTAGAAAAGCTCCTTTAGGCCATAGAAAATGAGTTTAATCTGTGAATGTGATTTATGTCTGTCGGGAAACCAAACTTCATCATGCAGCCATAGCTCACAATAAAATGTGCCATGATTCTTGCCCTTCTTAATGATGCCTATCTTTGTCCTATGGGTGGTATTTAGTACCTCAGTGACTCTCTCTGAGCTGCAAGAATATCTATATCCACACTGTTAGATGAGGCAAATGCAACACCAGCTATCAAAATTATTGAACTGTGACTGAAAAATTGCTCAGAAGTACTGTTTTCCTATCCTCAGAATTAGAACATTCTATTTCATCCTGGAGGTAATTTAAAACACAGAGAGGGAGGTGAAAGTATTAAGGTAATGAATTAAACAAGACAGCTACTTAAATTAAGTCACACACAGACACAATTAGCCAGTGTACTGGGAACTGCAGCCATTCACCATGTTTTGTATGTAAAACTGTGACATAAATTTTCATCAGAACCACCAATGCTGTGCATTTCTCAAGGAATTTGGGGCATTTTTGTGCACAGGAAATGTTAATACAAGGTAAGGTCAAGGGACATTACTTTGATTGTTTATAGCTGTGTACCATTAATTGAGGTTTTATTTAACCACATATTCTAATTCCTTTATGATTAATCAAAATCTACATAATTTCTTGATGATTTAAATATGCATTTATAAATTCATATAGTTAAATATACCAGGAATAAATAAGCATGTTTAAGAAAAATCTTTCTGGAACATCATATATGCCAACAAAAGTTGAAATATATTTTAACACAGCTTTGATAACATACCTATATTGTCACTAAGAATGTCCCTCACCAACAGTCACAAATTTCAAAAACTCAAATTTAGAAATGTTAGCATAAAATGTTTGTTGTTTTCTTATTCCTTGTATTAGTTATCTATTGCTGTGTAATAAGTTAGTAGCTAAAACAACACACATTTCTCATCTCAGTTTTTGTGGTCAGGAGACTGGGCATGGCTTGGCTAGGTCCCCTGTTCAGAGCTCCTCACAAGGTTGTGGTCAAAGTGTCAGTCAAGATCACGATCATCTCAGGGTTTGGTTGAAGCAGAATCAGTTTCCAAGCCATCTCAATGACAGCAGAATTCCATCCCTTGCAGCCTAGTGACCTGGGCTACTCTTAGCTCTGTACCAGGGTCTTTCTCCCCCAGAGCAAGCACAGGAGAAGAGTGGAGGCACAGTATTTTATGTCCTAATTTTGGAAGTGAAAGGATCTCTTTCTACTAGACTACGGTTAGAAGCAAGTCAGTAGGCCCAGCCCACACCAAGGGCAAGGGAAAAGACAGGTGTGAATGTCAGGAGATGGGAAACACTGGGGGCCATGTCAGAAGTTGGCTACCGCATCCCTCAATATCAGTCACCATCTTCTTTCAGTCATGGTTCAAAGAGATCTCACAGTTGTTTCTCCTTTGCTGCTCCTGTCTCATTTCCAGTCCCAAATTCTACTTTAGACTCTGACACCCTTCTAAGTAGCATTCCCACCATCTTTTTCCCCCACATAATGGCAGGAAAGTGCAGCAATTAAGAGCAAAGTTCTAGCATATGACTGCTCAAGTTCTAATCCTAGCTTAATCACTTACCAGATGGGTGACTGAGGGAAGTTAATTTAAAAAGGAAACTCTCTCTGACTCAGTTTCCTTCATAAATACTGTCATGTTGATCTATGATGTGATGCTCATTATTATATTCTCTTTAACTCCAAAGTACCTGAATAGAGAGATTACATTGATTAAATGACAGTAAAATTGACTGAACTGGTTCTACTTTCTCTTTACACATGCATTTCCTAATAGGTTAACCTGGTTTAAGAATTGGGGAAAAGAACAGATATGCAAAAATTTATGAGAACTGTAATAGAAAGAAAGTTCTCTGTATCAGAGTATTGGCCATTTCATCTTTTTTGAGTTGAGCATTTATTATTTCAGCAAATACGGATTGCTTACTGACTTTATGCCAGAACTGTGCTATGTACTTTGGACAGAAGTTCTTTGCTTGGAGTCTCGTAAGAGAGGCAAAATGACAAGCAGGTTTAAAAAAATAATGCAGGGTGCCTGGGTGGCTCAGTTGGTTAAGTGTCTGCCTTAGGCTCAGGTCATGATCCTGGAGTCACAGGATCGAATCCCACATCGGGTTCCCTGCTTAGCAGGCAGTCTGCTTCTCCTTCTGACCCTCCCCTTTCTCATGCTCGCACTCGCTCTCTCTCTCTCTCTCTCCCCCTCATTCTCTCTCTCTCTCTCAAAAAAAAAAAAACTTAAAAAAAATACAGTGTGATAGAGACAATAATAGAAACATCGTATGCACAGATAACAAAAGTAATACAGAAGAAAGTTTTGTGTCAAAAAAGACACAATGTGGGACACCTGGGTGGCTCAGTTGGTTGGACGACTGCCTTCAGCTCAGGTCATGATCCCGGAGTCCCAAGATCGAGTCCCGCATCGGGCTCCCAGCTCCACGGGGAGTCTGCTTCTCTCTCTGACCTTCTCCTCACTCATGCTCTCTCTTACTGTCTCTCTCTCAAATAAATAAATAAAATCTTTAAAAAAAAAAAGACACAATGTAACTGACAAGTGAGTAAGTTTTGCTGAATAAGTTTGCAAGGCCTAATAAACAATAATAATAATAAAATAATGGACTTCAATCCAAAGAAAAATAAGCATATGCAATTATATGAAGCATCATATGAACAGTGAAATTTTTTAGCCTTGGCTAAAAATATTGGGCTTTATCTTTTACACTAATGGCAGAGAACAGAACTTTAATATGGGCAATGACATTATCATGCTATGTTTTAAAAGAATCATTACAAGACTAATCAGAGAATGGGCTCATGGGAGAATGTGGAGAATTGAAAGAAGGAGAAACTCAAAAGGGATTTATCTTCTGTGATGACTACCTAAACTTGGTTCATTTCATGTAGATTAAGGATATAGGAAATTCAACAAAACTTGAATGTGACTATTTAAAAAGACGGAATGATTCCAATAGTCCAGGGGAATGAGTGAACAATGTGACAAGCAACTTACACAGGGAAAAAAAAAAAAACATAGGTTTGGAGGAGGAAGAGATAATGAATGCAGTTCTGTTTAGTATGGAGTCCCAGAGGGTATTTAGGTGGGGAATATTCTGTAGCAGCCTGATACAGGGCCTGTGATAGTTCTGACCAATGGCAGAGATATGAAAACCATTTGCATATAAGGAGTAGATTTGGAAGCATGGGTGGAGATAGAAAATAGGAAGGAAAAAAAAAAAAAAAAAAACAAGGAGAGAACATCAAACAACTCCAACATGCAAGATCTAGGCAAAGAAGGAAGATCCAGAAAAGGAACTTGGAATGAATGGACCCAAGTATTCACTCATCATTATAATCATCATCATCATCATCACCGTCATCATCATTATCATACAATGACAAAACCGAAGCCAAGAAGAAAAAGGAGTAACAAGAAGAAAAAAAAGCATCTGTTCATTTTTTTCAAAGTGCTGTAAATAGTTAAAGTAAGACAAAGAATTAAATCCATCCATTTGATTTGGTAACTAGGAATTCATTAGAGACTATCAAGAAGTGCA
This sequence comes from Mustela erminea, assembly GCF_009829155.1. NCBI lineage: Eukaryota > Metazoa > Chordata > Mammalia > Carnivora > Mustelidae > Mustela > Mustela erminea. The sequence continues at coordinate 82,863,727 of NC_045628.1, forward strand.
TTTTCATTTGCTTAATGGAGTGGAAGTCAGATTGTAATAGGTTTGGAAGTAAATGGAAGCTGACACAGTGACGAAATCACACACAGGCTGCACTTCAAAAGTTTAGTTCAGTTGTGATATTTTTTCTTCTGTCAATTTGGCAAATTTTTGTCAAGTAGCTGACTATGGTGTAAAAATATGGTATTATATAATTGGGATAGAAATAATAAATTGAAATATTCCATCTGGAAAGCAATAGATATTGGCAATCCCTCATAGCCCCAATATTTCACACTTAGGAATGTATCCTGAAGAAATAAGCAGGGTTAAATATAAAACATCACAGATAAATATGATGTTAACATCGGAAGCCTAAAAACATCTAAAATGTCTGAAAGTTGAGGATATTTCAGATAAATTAAGAAACATCTCACGTGGTGGTTAGGGTAAAATTTTCTATTGCCATTACAGATAAACTCTGAAACCTCAGTGGCTTAACAAAATACATTTATTTCTTCGTCCAATTATTAAGGGATCCAAGCTGATGGAGGCTCTACTCTTCAAAATGCTGAACCCAAACTAATCCTGAATGGACATCCAATGAGAAGATGGAGAAAGAAAGAGTGAACGGAGAAAGCCCACTCACTTACTGACCAGGTAGAAGTGAAATATATCCCTTCCATTCCTGCACCTGGATTCCTTTCCAGCCACGGTTTTATATTATGAAAAGGGAACCTGATCTCTCATGGGCAGCTAGTCATCTCTGCCACAACCCACCTCTGGCCAAATATCAGTGCATTTCTCTGTTCTTACATGTAGAAACTATCCTCCCCACCCTGGCAACCTTGGAAGCCACATGTTGAAGATGGTAGGTATTCTTATCAATCTGGCTTTCCAAACAACATAATGGATCCTGCCTTTTCTAACTTGTAAGACTGCAAACATCTAGACTATTTTTATTCCCTTTTATTTTTGCCTACAAACAAGAATATTTTGACAGATCTACTGTAATTTTTCAATGTCAATTTTGTGGGCTCAATTGTGTCCCCCTACCGGATATGCTGAAACTCAAACCCTTAGTACTGTGAATGTGACTTTATTTGAGGTTAGGGTGTTTGCAGAGGTAATTGGGTTAACATAAATGGATACTGGATGACAGTGGACCCTAAATCCAATGACTGGTATCCTTATAAAGAGAGACTTTGGTGACAAAGACACCTGCACAGAGGGAAGATGGTCATGTGAAAATACACACAGAAATTGGAGTACACAGCTAGAAACCAAGGAATGTAAAGGAGTTTACAAATACCAGAAGCTGGGAAGAAGCATGGAAGATTCTTCCCTAGAGCCTTCAAGGGAGCATGGCCCTGCCAACAATTTGATTTGGACTGCCAAGCTTCAGAACTGCAAAAAAATAAATTTCTGTTGTTTTAAGTGCTCAGTTTCTGGCAATCATAGGAAACTAACACAATATGAATTCAACCAACATATATTACCAATACTCTACTTTTCAAAGTCTTCTCTTAGAGCTATAGGCAAACTGATTGTCCTTAAACATTCTTGCAAACAATTTAACCAAATGTCCTGTCACCTATAACTTGGGCCTCCATCTTCCCAACCATCATTGTTAGGTTTTCTATTACCTTCTGCCTACTCTTTAAAGTGATGTCACATATTTTAAGATTTTTATTATGGCAGCTTTGACTTTAAGGTACTAGTTTCTACATTAAAGTAACACTAATTAATATAACAAATAAATTCCGTATGTCAAAGGCTTAGTCCTGTAAAATTGTATTTCTCACTACGTGAAATTTAGCTGTCATTACAAGTAGGTAGGATGTGATCTATTCTATATAATCCTTATGGCTCTAGTTCAATGGGGACTCTGCCAATCTTTAACACATAGATTCTAAAGTGACCTTGGTCATTGATACCCAGACACTAAATAAGGAAAGTCATAGATCTTGAAGAAGAAACATCATCCTTACTTTGGTCCAGAAGTAACATATACCATTGTTAATGAGAATTAGCCATATGGTTCTACCTTAATGAAGGTGGATTACAAAACATAATCTTCTCTGGGTAACCACATCCCAGACCAACTTTACAGAATGGAACAAGAGTGTGAACCTTTGGTCATCAGCTAGCTATCCAGGTCAAACAGAACACTGTGTAACTATAATTAATTGTGCTTTCAAACACTATTCCAGAGCATGAAAAAAAAATCTCATAATAGAAAGTTTCTATAAAAGAGAGCAGTATCGATAATGCACATTGAATTTTATCTAAAGTACATCATTATCAATAGGCAGTTATACATAAATGGTTGGCTATATATAAAGTATTAACACAGTGTTTATTTAGTGTGTGAGTAGGATTACTTGTGACTTTTATTTTATTTTTTATTCAGTTCTGTATTTTCCTAATTTAAAACATATGTGTTTTTTTTATTTGAAAAACATTTTTATTATAGAATTAAAATGTTTAGCATGGTGCCTAGCATCTAATAGATGCTCAATAACTTCTGTTGAATAAATGAATGACACTGGATGAGAAGGAAAAGGGAAGGAGGCTGTAATTAGATTATGATTCAAGCCCAAGGAAGGGTTTCTCCAAGAATGGGCTAATTAGCTATATGTGTAGGTTGAGGACATTAGTGAAGAAGGCATAAATTTTTAGGTACACAATAATGAAACAAAAGAGGTTGGGAATGAGGGGCCTGAGGGAAGACTGGTTTGGGGAAGAAACACAGAGACTGAAGAGAAGGTTTGTTGAGCAGCCAGAGTTAGAAAAAGGAAGGCAGGAAGTTGAACTCTTTCTTATCTTTTGTGTACAACTTTATCTCGGTATACTAGGGATGGTTATCTGCAGAGTCAAGGAGTGAGGTATAATAGAATGCTCTAATGGGATTTGGAGGGGGTTAAAGCATAGTTAATAGTGACATTAGGTTTAAATTAGAAAGAAGGTGAAGATTTAATGAATGTGGTTACTATATGTTGCATAATAGCATTTTCAATACTCTGCTTCAGGTTTTATGCTACTTTTTGTTATTGTAATGATCTATTGTTATTTTCTCTGATTTTAATCTGGAGGTAGGCAGTATGTCAACATCTTGACTCTATGATAAATAGAATCTGTTCAGGTTTCATGATTAGTTATATTCCTCCTGAGAACCATTCTTCATCATCCTTTAGGTCAGCTCCCAAGGACAGATTGATCCTCACACTGTTTTTCTAGTCCCTGATGGATAGAGTGGAAAAAAAAAACCTAATAGAGTATTGGCACATGGAGTGAAAAAAAGTTGGAACACTGCATCAAAAACTAATGTTGTATTTTTATGGTAACTAACATAACACAATTAAAAAATAAAAAAAAATAATTGAAACAGTTTATAGCATAGACATTTAGATTTTAAAAATTTGCTTTGTTAGAAAACAAAATTCTTTCTCATAAATTCAAATAAATTTCGTAACACTTTGTAGACCCTTGAATAAGTCTTGGTCTTAAGTATTCATACATGATTGATGATTGCTATGGTTTGACTGTTTATGTGTTCCTAACTTTCAACTTCATCCAAAGATGATGATGTCAGGAGGTGGAGCTTTTAGGAGGTACTTAGGTCATGAGAGTAGAGCCCCCATTAATGGAATTAGTGCTCCAGAGGGATCACTTACCCCTTCTACCATGTGAGGACATGGAGAGAAGGAGCTAGGTAGGAACCAGGAAAGTAAGCCTCACAAGAATGTGAACAAACAGTGCCTTGATCTTGGACTTCTCAGCCTCCAGAATGGCAAGAAATAATAATTTTCTGTTGTTTATAGGCTGCACAGTCTGGGGTATTTTATTATAATACCTAGAATAGACCAAGTCAATCACTTACCTACTTCCCTTCCACTATTAGTGAGGAACCTCCATGTCAGAGGTACTCAAATTCACCAGTGTCCCTACTAAGAGCTCCACAAATACATTTTTCTCTGAGGAGAAAAGACTACTACTCCTTATACTTTTCTTTGACTACAATATACCTGCCAATGCACCTGGCACCTAAAGTAAGCACTCAATAACTGTTAAATATGAATAACAAGCACACTGTGCTCTTTCTACACTGCTAAGAAACACCAGGAATCCAAAATCCTTTTCCTAATCCTCTCTGATTTCTAGAACTCCCTTTTAGGTGCCATTCAAGGTTAAGAAAAGACCAATGAATAGCTACATTTCTTTGGTTAAATATGTGAGAGGGACAGCTAGTATTCGCCAGTAATTGTCCCACTGGTTATCAGTCCAGGTCTTGAGCATGGTATGCAGAGTTACCAGATTGGATAAATCCCCACAGTAGTCTGATGCTGTATCAGGTTGTGCTTACAGAGTTAGTTATAAAGACCACAAGAAGGAAGAAAACCAAGCTGTGCCAAGACTATTTTAAAAAGAATTATGATAGAAGCATTTATTAAGATTCCTGATAAATAAAATACCATGCATGGTATGGCTTATTTGTGAATTTGGGCTGTTCCAGACCAATTTTCTCTAATCCCACTTTGCTCACCAACTGACCCATGTCTTGATTTCATCTGCTGGACATTACTGTGATAGAAAGAACACTCTCCTGGGAAGGGAATGGGGATACAAATTGGTTTTCTTAAAGTAACTCCAATATGTGTGAAATTTACTGTAACCAGAGGATGGTCAGAAATATAATTATTAGATAACCATTGGCAAATTTTTCTTTTTTAGTAAGCATGGGGCAAAAAGGATTATTGTATGTTAACTGACACAGAAAAAGAAGTAAAAATGATCTGCAAATACATTACTGATACTTAAACTTATAGAAAACAGAACAGTAAACTCTAAAATTTTAGAGCTGTAGAGACTATAGAAATTAGTCTAGATTTTAGAGGTAGAACAATATCAACTAGGTCCAACTGATGACAGGTGAGATTAAGATAGAGGATTATTAAACCTTATTGATATCTCTCAACCAATTTTGATGCACATAGTTTTTACTAACAAGCACACAATGTGTATTAAATAATAATATCTTCTTTCTTTATTTGCTGAGTCATGCCCTGTAGGTTATGTAAAAATAAAACAATAAAATGAGCACTAGATCAATTCCGCAGATGACTTTGACCCTATTCATATCCACCAAAATTTTTCTCTAGTAATAATCAGGTAAAGATAAGTTAGGAACTTGAATTATACAGATAAAATTCCACTGCTTTAGTTCATTTTGTTTGTATGAACATAGACACTATTTTAAAGAAAAAATAGACACTATTTCCTACTATTCATCTAAAGATAAATTCAGTCTTAATAATGGAAGCAACTTTTTCTTAAACAAACATTTAACAAACTAAATGTTAAAAAATTACTGCCTTCTTATAATTGCCATGAATTTTATTTTTTTCCTTATTTGAGTTGTGCACATCAATCTTGGTGCATCTCCATCCTTGCTGCCTATTTATGAGCAAAAACAGAGGGAAGCAATATCTAGTAACTCCTTTATGTGTCATGGCTCTTCCTGTCTATTAAAGGCATCTGGATTTGAAACCCAATAGGACCCAACTTGCAAAGATAAGGAAACTAATACAGGCAATGGACATGAGCATTGATCCACCTTTTCTAGGTCAACAGCTGCTAGTCTGCTGGTCTCTCAGATTAAAACATGGGAACAGGATGAAACATTCATGAATATATCATGCATTGATCTGAACACTAGCACTACCTTCAATGCCACAGCTTGATTTGCAAAGGAATAAACTCCTACCTTAATATTTGTCAGAGATCCAAAAATTCTTAAAATTCATTGATAAAGCCATATTTAAGATAATAATAAGACCAACGTTGTGTGATAAAGAATCCATTTGAGTTGCTTGTGAAACATCTTTTCTCAGGCTCCCTCAACTGGCTATAGCAACTGGTAGGAATCAATATATTTGTAATAATCATGGAAAGCACCATGATGAATAATGTTTCATAAGAGAAGCCTCTAATAGAATCACAATATGCCAACATCAATGAAGTAATATTTCATTGCATTCATTTGGTAGTGTTAACCCAACTCAGTGAGACACTGAGTTGGTCAATTGACAGTTTCTGCTGACTTGTTAATATGAGAACTGTATTAAGCTCATACTTACTGAAGGCATTGGCAAATTACTCCAGACACTGCTATTTTTACTTGGTAAATCCAGAAAATGTGTCAGTACATTGGGTATATTTATTTGTAAAAAACACTTTAGTTTACAAAAGAAAATGACACTTAAGTGACCCTTCTCTTTGAACTGGACATCGACATCTTTAAAATGTATGCACTTACACATGAATATATGAATCTGGGTTTCAGTATCTATATAATATACATGCCACTACACAATTTAATCTTCTTAGATGCTTGAATCACCAGATGATGGTGGTTTGGGAGAAATTTCTTTAAAAGCAGTATAGCTCAACTTGGTATTTTCTATAGCTGTTTGTTACTGACAGACAAGGTATCTTGTATTTTTAACATCTCACAGCCTATATCCCATTCACTCTACTAAATATCTGCTTTCTTCATAGCCCATAGACACAGCTGTAAGCAAGTCTAACCACAGAAGGAAATTTTAATTTTTAAGCAGCTGATGAGATGGCAATCTGTCTTGGTTGCTGCCATAATCTTCCATTTAGAGCTGACATGTTTATTCTTGGGCATTTAAACTGTGGCCCAGAAAGCCATGAAGGGAGGCCAGTTATAAATGTTAGATTTGATTGGAAATGACATTCCAAAATAAACATGCCAAAGCGCAGTGGAGCATTCTATGCGTCTACAGTGGATTGCACTCAGCCACCCAAACCCACAGGCACACAAACACACCAACACACACAGAGAATTCTCAGCAACTACACTACACTCAGGCATACAAACACAGAGAGACATGTGCACGATTTCTACCTGATTCAGTAAGAGGAAAGAAAATGAGCTGAGCATTGGTCAAAACAAATGTCACTTTACCCAGCAGCCAAATGTGTAAGGAAAGCATTAAGTCCCATCTTCCAACATCATAAAAGAGTATTTTTAAAGACATAGAAGGAAATACTCCCCCATATGGATCAGCTGGGAGGTCCCTTTTACACATCACTCAATTCACTGATGAGAAAATAAATGAATGAGAATAATAACTATAAAGGAAAGAATTGTATTTGAAAAGAGTATAGACACAAAAAGAAATATAAACCAGACTGGGCCCACTGCCCAGAAAATCAGGCAAACAAAGACAAAAACAGGGGAAAAAAAGAAAAATAAATAAAGATGATATTTAAAGGGAATGTTTTTTAAAAAATAAAATAAAAGGCATATTTAGCAAAATATGGACCAAAAAAATCAAAACAGCACAGACAAGTGTGTTTAAAAAATGGGATGGCCAGAAGAAAGAACAAAAAAGAGGTGCAAATAGAACAATAAAATACCAAAATGCATCTCCTTCTCCATAGTGTTCTGCCTCAAGGAAATGGCCTACTATATCAAATATCTGCCAAAGAAGGAGGAAACTGAGGAAGGAAACTTTAAACTAAAAATCATTTATCCCCACACTTGTTTTCACCACTTTGTCTAGAAGGACACACAGCATGGATTCAAGTTTCTAGAAGACATTTTCTCCTTTGAACCCATGTGTGATCATGTGCATGTGTATGTGTGTGTGTGTGTGTGTGTGTGAGAGAGAGAGAGGGAGAGAGAGAGAGAGAGATTACTGGAAGGCACAATAAGAAAGAAATAATTGTTGCTACTTTATTAATACAAACCAACACTTTGTGGTACCTAAACAATGAATCTTGGAACACTGAAAAATAAACTAAAGTCGAAATAAATAAATAAATAAATAAATAATAAAACATTTCCAAACCTTATTTCAGGCTGTCATTAGATTATTTCTGTTATTCATGTTTCTTTCAGTTGTCTTTTTTCAGACAAGAAACACTCTATCACTTCAAGTCTTCTGCTATTTGTCCTTCTCTACGAAAACTTAGCTTAGAGTTTTGCATAAACCTTGCATCATGGTTCAGATACAGGCTATGCCCTCATCTATTGTTATTGTGTCTGGTATTTAATGTTAAATGTAATGTATGGAGACCCTAACGTAAGTGAGCCCAGGTAAGTTTATGTACAGGTGAGGAATCCATCAACTTTTTGACTATTTAGAAAATTCAGATTTGGGGGACAAAGTATAAATTTACATCAAATAAAAATAATCATTACCTTCATTGTGTGTGAAGTAATAACTCTCAGAATAAGTATTTATTTCACCTCGTTTTTAAAAATAATTTCCTGGATCTTCTCTTAAAAAGAATATTATTTATTTTCATTTTATTTCTCCATTTACTTTTTTTTTTTTTTTTTTGGCTTGACCAAAATAGCACATGTCAGCCTGTATCTGCTAGAATTTTCTCTAAGATAATTAGATGGAAATAGCATTATAAGATAACAAGTTAACAACCGATCAATTTGGTCTATGTGGCTGAGGGCATGGAATGATGGGCTGGTAAAATGTTAAACTACTGTATTTAGAGAGAACTCCCAATAATGTCACACAGGAAGAATCAGAAAGTTCATGCTACCTAATGATGAAGAAATTATTTTCTGCCTGCTCAATTTTTAACTTACTCTTCCTTCAAAAAAAGCAGAGTTTAAGTCCCAGTCATTGAAGTATGGGCTAGCTCCCAGAGCACTCAGATTAGGAGGCAAGAGTGAACCTGCATCACTATCAAAACTAAAGTTTCTGGGATTTTACTCTACCTACATGCAAGCTAACAAAATATTTAGTCAGCCAGTTTCACTGATGCCACAGAAGACACACAACTCTTGGGTCAAAGACAAAGCAAAAGCAGTAGCCAAAGTGTCGGCATAGCTGCATCAATTACCCAAGCCTGAGTCCCACAAGAACATGGAGGAACAAATGATACCTAAAAGTTGCATTATAGGAAACAAACCTTAACTTTGGGAAAGTGACAGTATTTACAGTAATAGCAGGACCAATCCAATAATTTCCCCATTTTTTTGTTTTTTTGTTTTTTGGGTTTTTTTGAGAAATGGTAACTAATCCCTCTAGGTTGTTCTCATTTCAGACAAAACCCTGAGAAATGGCCAGGTAAAGAGAAGTCATAGACTTCAGGAACTTTTATTCTTGGGATACACAGCAAGACATGTATGGACACGAGAAACCCATGGAGGAGTGTCTCCCAACAGCAACTTCCAAAAAGAGAAGCCATTTTTAGGATAATTAATCATTGGTGACAGACACTTTGAAGAAATCAAAGCCACTTTAAAAATGCAGTTGGTGGTAACGATTGTATGCTTCAAGTATGAACTTGAAGAAATTGTCAATTGAAAAAATTAGTAAGAATTTTCTGCAATTTTCATTAAACTCTCTGAAAGAGGGAAGTGACCACATCTGCCTTAATTCAAACCCCAGCTATACCGCTTACTGAGGAAGTGATTTCATCTCCCTGTTCATTAATTTCTTATCTGTATTAAGGAAATAATAATAGTAACTAACTATTGCTTGCTGTGATTAATTGCTTAATTTATGTAGAAGGAACAAAATAGGTGTTAACTACTAATTCTCTACTACTATCATTACTATCAGCACAGTTATTATTATTTATTACTAAAATATAATGGACAGGAATAATACATTTGGAATCATACAATGGAAAACACATTTTTTATTAAATTTTTTTAATAAACATATAATGTATTTTTATACCCAGGGGTACAGGTCGGTGAATCGGCAGGCTTACACATTTCACAGCACTCATCATAGCACATACCCTCCCCAATGTCCATATCCCCACCACCTTCTCCTGTCCCCCCTACCCCAAGCAACCCTCAGTCTGTTTTTTAAGATTGAGTCTTTTATGGTTTGTCTCCCTCCCAATACCACCTTCTTTCATTTTTTCTTTTCTTACCCCCCAAACCCCCCAACATTGCATCTCCACTTCTTCATATCAGAGCGATCATATGATAGTTGTCTTTCTCCAATTGACTTATTTCACTAAGCACGATACCCTCTAGTTCCAACCATGTCGTCGCAAATGGCAAGATTTCATTTCTTTTGATGGCTGCATAGTATTCCATTGTGTATATATACTACATCTTCTTTATCCATTCATCTGTTGATGGACACCTAGGTTCTTTCCATAATTTGGCTATTGTGGACATTGCTGCTATAAACATTCAGGTGCACGTGCCCCTTATGAGCACGACGTTTGTATCTTTAGGATATATACCCAGTAGTGCAATCGCTGGGTCATAGGGTAGCTCTATTTTCAGTTTTTTGAGAAACCTCCACACTGTTTTCCAAAGTGGTTGAACCAGCTTGCATCCTCCACAGTGTAGGAGGGTTCCCCTCTCCTCATCCTCGCCAGCATCCGTCATTTCTTGACTTGTTAATTTTAGCCATTCTGACTGGTGTGAGGTGGCATCTCATTGCGGTTTTGATTTATATTTCCCTGATGCCGAGTGATGTGGAGCATTATTTCATGTGTCTTTTGGCCATCTGTATGTCTTCTTTGCAGAAATGTCTGTTCATGTATTCTGCCCATTTCTTGATTGGATTATTTGTTCTTTGGGTGTTGAATTTAATAAGCTCTTTATAGATTTTGGATACTAGCCCTTTATCTGATATGTTGTTTGAAAATATCTTCTTACATTCTGTCTGTTGTCCTTTGGTTTTGTTAACTGTTTTCTTTGTTGTACAAAAGCTTTTAATCTTGATGAAATCCCAATAGTTCATTTTTGCCCTTGCTTCCTTTGCCTTTGGTGATGTTCCTAGGAAGAAGTTGCTGCGGCTGAGGTCGAAGAGGTTGCTGCCTGTGTTCTCCTCAAGGGTTTTGATGGATTCCTTTCTCACATTGAGGTCCTTCTTCCATTTTGAGTCTATTTTCATGTGTGGTGTAAAGAGATAGTCCAATTTCATTTTTCTGCATGTGGCTGTCCAATTTTCCCAGCACCATTTGTTGAAGAGGCTGTCTTTTTTCCATTGGACATTCCTTCCTGCTTTGTCAAAAATTAGTTGACCATAGAGTTGAGGGTCTATTTCTGGGCTCTTTATTCTGTTCCATTAATCTATGTGTCTGTTTTTGTGCCAGTACCCTACTGTCTTGATGACAACAGCTTTGTAATAGAGCTTGAACTCTGGAATTGTGATGCCACCAACTTTGGCTTTCTTTTTTAATATTCCTTTGGCTATTTGAGGTCTTTTCTGGTTCCATATAAATTTTAGGATTGTTTGTTCTACTTCTTTGAAAAAATGGATGGGATTTTGATAGGGATTGCATTAAATGTGTATATTGCTTTAGGTAGAATAGACATTTTCACAATATTTGTTCTTCCAATCCATGAGCATGGAACATTTTTCCATTTCTTTGTGTCTTCCTCAATTTCTTTCACGGATACTTTATAATTTTCTGAGTATAGATTCTTTGCCTCGTTGGTTAGGTTTATTCCTAGGTATCTTATGGTTTTGGGTGCAATTGTAAATGGGACTGACTCCTTAGTTTCTCTTTCTTCTGTCTTGTTGTTAGTGTAAATAAATGCAACTGATTTCTGTGCATTGACTTTATATCCTGACACTTTACTGAATTCCTGTACAAGTTCTAGCAGTTTTGGAGTGGAGTCTTTTGGGTTTTCCACATATAGTATCATACCATCTGCTAAGAGTGATAGTTTGACTTCTCCTTTGCCAATTTGAATGCCTTTAATTTCTTTTTGTTGTCTGATTGCTGAGGCTAGGACTTCTAGTACTATGTTAAATAGCAGTGGTGATAATGGACATCCTTGCCATGTTTCTGACCTTAGCAGAAAAGTTTCAGTTGTTCTCCATTGAGAATGATATTTGTGGTGGGTTTTTCATAGATGGCTTTGATAATATTGAGGTATGTGCCCTCTATCCCTACACTTTGAAGAGTTTTAATCAGGAAGGGATGCTGCACTTTGTCAAAGGCTTTTTCAGCATCTATTGAGAGTATCATATGGTTCTTATTCTTTCTTTTACTAATATATTGTATCACATTGATTTGTGGATGTTGAACCAACCTTGCAGCCCTGGAATAAATCCCACTTGGTCGTGGTGAATAATCCTTTTAACGTACTGTTGGATCCTATTGGCCAGTATCTTGGTGAGAATTTTCGCATCTGTGTTCATCAAGGATATTGGTCTGTAGTTCTCTTTTTTGATGGATCCTTGTCCGGTTTTGGGATCAAGGTGATGCTGGTCTCATAAAATGAGTTTGGAAGTTCTCCTTCCATTTCTATTTTTTGGAACAGTTTCAGAATAGTAATTAATAATTCTTTAAATTTTTTGTAAAATTTCCCTGGGAAGCTGTCTGGTCCTGAACTTCTGTTTGTTTGGAGATTTTTGATGACTGTTTAAATCTCTTTACTGGTTATGGGTCTGTTCAGGTTTTCTATTTCTTCCTGGTTCAGTTGTGGTAGTTTATATGTCTCTAAAAATGTATCCCTTTCTTCCAGATTGTCGAATTTGTTGGCGTGGAGTTGCTCATAGTATGTTCTTATAATTGTTTGTATTTCTTTGGTGTTGGTTGTGATCTCTCCTCTTTCATTCATGATTTTATTATTTGGGTCCTTTCTCTTTTCTTTTTGATAAGTCTGGCCAGGGGTTTGTCAATCTTATTAATTCTTTCAAAGAACAAGCTCCTAGTTTTGTTGATTTGTTCTATTGTTTTTTTTAGTTTCTGTTTCCTTGATTTCTGCTCTGATCTTTATGATTTCTTTTCTCCTGCTGGGTTTAGGGTTTCTTTCTTGTTCTTTCTCCAGCTCCTTTAGGTGTAGGGTTGGGTTGTGTACCTGAGACCTTTCTTGTTTTTTGAGAAAGGCTTGTACCACTATATATTTTTTCCTCAGGACTGCCTTTGTTGTGTCCCACAGATTTTGAACCGTTGTGTTTTCATTATCATTTGTTTCCATGAATTTTTTCAGTTCTTTAATTTCCTGGTTGACCCATTCATTCTTTAGAAGGATGCTGTTTAGGCTCCATGTATTTGGGTTCTTTCCAAATTTTCTCTTGTGATAGAGTTCTAGCTTCAGAGCATTGTGGTCTGAAAATATGCAGGGAATGATCCCAATCTTTTGATACTGGTTGAGACCTGATTTATGTCCTAGGATGTGATCTATTCTGGAGAATGTTCCATGTGCACTAGAGAAGAATGTATATTCCGTTGCTTTGGGAGGGAATGTTCTGAATATATCTCTGATGCCCATCTGGTCCAGTGTGCCATTTAAGGCCTTTATTTCCTTGTTGATCTTTTGCTTAGATGATCTGTCCATTTCAGTGAGGGGAGTATTAAAGTCCCCTACTATTAGTGTATTATTGTTGATGTGTTTCTTTGATTTTGTTATTAATTGGTTTATATACTTGGCTGCTCCCACATTGGGGCATAGATATTTAAAATTGTTAGGTCTTCTTGTTGGACAGACACTTCGAGTATGATATAGTGTCCTTCCTTATCTCTTATTATAGTCTTTGGCTTAAAATCTAATTGATCTGATATAAGGATTGCCACCCTAGTTTTCTTCTGATGTCTATTAGCATGGTACATTATTTTCCACCCCCTCACTTTAAATGTGGAGGTGTCTTTGTGTCTAAAATGAGTTTCTTGTAGATAGCATATTGATGGGTTTTGTTTTTGTATCCATTCTGATACCCTGTGTCTTTTGATTGGGGCCTTTAGCCCATTAACATTCAGGGTAACTATTGAGAGATATGAATTTAGTTCCATTGTATTGCCTATAAGGTGACTGTTACTGTATATTGTCTCTGTTTCTTTCTGATCTACTCCTTTTAGGGTATCTCTTTGCTTAGAGTACCCCTTTCAATATTTCCTGTAAAGCTGGTTTGGTGTTTACAAATTCTTTCAGTTTTTGTTTGTCCTGGAAGCTTTTTATCTCTCCTTCTATTTTCAATGATAGCCTAGCTGGATATAGTAGTATTCTTAGTTGCATGTTTTTCTCGTTTGGTGCTTTGAATATATCATGCCAGTTCTTTCTGGCCTTCCAGGTCTCTGTGGATAGGTCCGCTGCCAATCTAATGTTTTTACCCTTGTATGTTACAGACTTCTTTTCCAGGGCTGCTTTCAAAATTTTCTCTTTGTCGCTAAGACTTGTAAAATTTACTATCAGGTGATGAGGTTTGGACCTATTTTTATTGATTTTGAGGGGCGTTCTTAGCTTCTCCTAGATTTTGATGTTTGTTCCCTTTGCCATATTAGGGAAATTCTCTACAATAATTCTCTCCAATATACCTTCTGCTCCCCTCTCTCTTTCTTCTTCTTCTGGAATCCCAATTATTCTAATGTTGTGTCATCTTATGGTGTCACTTATCTCTCGAATTCTCTCCTCATGGTCCAGTATTTGTTTGCCTCTCTTTTGCTCAGCTTCTTTATTCTCTGTCATTTGGTCTTCTATGTCACTAATTCTTTCTTCTGCCTCATTTATCCAGGCAGTAAGAGCCTCCATTTTTTATTGCACCTCTTTAATAGTTTTTTTTATTTCAACTTGGTTAGATTTTAATTCTTTTATATCTCCAGAAAGGGCTTTTATCTCTCCAGAGAGTGTTTCTCTAGTATCTTCTATGCCTTTTTCGAGCCCGGATAGAACCTTGAGAATTGTCATTCTGAACTCTAGATCTGTCTTATTAGCAATGTCTGTATTGATTAGGTACTGGCTCTTGTTCATTTTTCTGTGGTGTGTTTTTCCACCTTGTCATTTTGTCCAGGTAAGATTTGCTTTCTCCTCCTCTGGAATTCCGCTGTTCTCCTTGGTGAGTGAAGTTGATCTTAGCTGGGTTTCTTGTTGATCTTCTGGGGGAGGGTCTGTTGTAGTGATTCTCAAGTGTCTTTGCCCCAGGCGGAATTGCACGGCCCTTACCAGGGACTGGGCTAAGTAATCTGCTAGGGTTTGCTTTCGGGTGCTTTTGTTCCCTGAGCACTTTCCGTAGAGTTCCTGAGGACGGGAATGAAGATGGTGGCCTCCCAATCTCAGGCCCCGAGGAGCCGAGAGCTCAGGGTCTCGTTCTTCAGTGAGCCCTCAGAGAAAAGCACCCAACCACCCCCGTCTCCCTGGCCTCTGGTTGCGCTTGTAGGAAAGCGCTCAATTAGTCACACTTGGAGAAAAGCGCCCGGGCACTTCCGTCTCCGTGGCCTCCAGCCGCGCTCTGAACTCAGCCATCCTGCGACCAGTTCAAGTTAACCCCGAGCTGAGAGCTCACTCCTCAGCTTTGTCGCTGTAGCTGGCTTTCCTGCTCTAATACCTGCAAGCTCTGGGACACTCAGACACCCCCAGTCCTTCTGTGACCCCACGGGATGTGGGGTTATGCTGACCCCTCGAGGGATTCCCCCCCCCCGGTTTAGCCTCTGGAGTGATGTCCCTCCATGGAGCAGACTTTTAAAAGTCCTGATTTTGTGCTCCATTGCTCCACCGCTTGCCGGGAGCCAGCCCCTCCCCCTGCGGTCTATCTTCCCATCACTTTGGATTCACTTCTCTGTAGGTCCTACCTTTCAGAAAGTGATTGATTTTTTGTTTCTAGAATTGTTGCTCTTCTTCTTTTCAATTTCCTGTTGGATTTGTAGGTGTTTGCCATGGTTAGATAAGCTATCTAGCTGATCTCCTGCTTCCTGATGTCATCTCAGCCTGCTACTTCTCTGCCATCTTGACTACCCCCCCCACCACCAGAATACACATTTAATAGAGCAAGGACAATGAAAGAAGGTAAACACATACTGGAATTAGAATAGAGATAGTTTTCTTAAGGATTTCATCAACTCCTTGTGAGATTGCATGAACAGTTCAAATTTGAACCTAGTTTTATTATACTTAGTATGATGTATATAATTATACTTAAATTTTCAAATAACATATGAAATATTTCTGATATCATAAGATGCAATTATTTTATTCTGATCAAATTTTCCTGTCACAATAAAGTAAATAAAAGCTCCACTCATGGTTTCAGTTTAGAGCGCTATTCTGATCACACAGACACTATCCAGTTGCTCCATTAGAGTCTGAAGCCAATCACTGAGAAGAGCAGGACCCATAGAATGTTGCCCTACAAATGTTGCCTTTCCTAGTGGGGTGTCTTATTTGTCACACCAATGAAGAATTTATTATTCATCAAAGAACTGTCTTCAATAATTAAAAATCAATAATCCAGACTTCTACTTCCAGACAAATAGAATAGTAATACTTCTTATTCTCCCTGCTAAGTGCAACTAAGAACCTGGATAGCCTATACAAAATAAATTTAAGAAACCTGTGAAAGGGGAAGAAGTCACACTGACTAGGGAATGTAGGAAGAGCATGGTACTGAGTTTTTGGAGTTTAGTTTTGACTTTTTTTTTTTCTTTATGTATCTTACACTGGAGCTGGAGTAGCTGGCTACCCCCAAAATGCTAACAGGTACAGACAAAATGAAGCCCCAAGAAAAGCCTCTTTCTAGCCAAAGAACCAGTAAAACAGCAGCTTAGCAATACTGCTAATACTCCAGCTTAGCAATATTGTTTTACTCCACCCAAAAGAAACCATGGCCCTACACTTACCCATGTAGATAAGTGGGGAAAAGGTGAAGTGGGGAACCTAGACTCTTACTGATGTGGTATTTAAAAAGGCTCGGTAGAAGATTGGGACTTTCATAACTGCCAAATGGTAATGAGACTCCACAGAGCGGGATCAAAGGAAACCTTGTGGGGAACCTGGATTTCCACCCTGACCTGGTAGGAATGAGGAATTCCTTAGCTCTCAGCTATGATGATGTCACAAGAAGTCACATGAGAGTCAGGTCTTTCACTATTACTCAGTGATGATTGAGACCACATCCCTGGTGTCAGTGAAGGTCATGTGGGGAGCACTGATTAGGCACTCTCATCCCCACTCCAGGAATAAACAGGAGTCTTTTGAAGAACTAGTACTCCCATCATTTTCCAGCAGTAACAAGGAGCTCTCACCAAATTGGGCATCAACAGAGGCCAAGGGAATGGACTTCTACTCACACCTGATAATAATGAGGCAATCCATCTTCCATTTTTCAGCTAGAGAGATGTCAGAGGAAGCCAGTTAAAACAGGTTTAAATGAGATTCAAAGTCTTATAATAACTAAAATGTCTTGGTTTTAATTAGAAATTACTCAACATACTAAGAACAAGGAAAATCTCAGCTGGAGTAGAAAAGACAATCAATAGGTACTAACAGAAAAAGGACAAAGATATTAAAATCTGACAAAGATTTTAGAGATTAAGAAGTCATCATAAAAATGCTTCAATGAGCTACTATGGACACACTTGAAACAATTAAAAAATTTCATCATATAGAAGATATAATGGAAATTGTATAACTGAAAAATATAATAACAGAAACATAAACTCATTGGTGAACTCACTAACAGAATGAAGATGTAGAGGGAAAAAATCAATGAACTAGAAGATAGAACAACATAAATTGCCCAATCCTAAAAATAGAGAGAAAATAGACTAAAGAAAATGAACAGAGCCTCAGGGACCTATGGGACTATAAGAAAATATTGAACATTCTTGTCACTGAAAACTCAGAAGGAACAGGGAAAGAGGGTGAAGTTTTAAAAAGTAGCTGCAGCTTCCCAAATTTAGCAAAAGCCTATAAACCTATAGATTCAAGAATCTAAAAGAATCTGAGCAGGATAAATCCAAAGAATTCACCCCAAAACACAGTATAGTCAAAGTTCTAAAAACTAAAGACAAACAATCTTTAAAAAACAAAAGAGAAATAATGTATTATCTACAAAGAAAAATAATTTGAATGACAGTAGATTTTTCATCAGAAATCATGGAGTCCGGAAGAAAGTAATACAACATTTTTTTAGTGATAGAAGAACTGTAAATTCTATGTTCAGGGAAGAATATCTTTCATAGAATGAATGGAAAATCAAAACATTCTCAAATGGAGGAAAATTAATAGAATTATCACCAGCAGGTCTACTTTCAAGAAATGCCTAAAGAAATTTCTCTAAACAGAGAAGATTTAATAAAAGGAGAAATCTTGGAACATCAGGGGGAAGGAAAAAAGAAAACAAGAGAAATAGTAAAAACGTAGGCAAATACATTTTACTTCTCTTGAGTTTCTAAATCATGTTTGAATGCTGAAGAAAATTATAGCACTTAGATATGGTTCTAAACATATGTAGAGAAAATAGCAACCACTAATCAAAAGAAAGCAAGAGTAGCAATTACCAGAGTCAGAGAGGGACATTACATAATGAAAAAAGGGTTAATCCAACAAATCATTACAATCCTAAATTTGCATGTCCTAAATAAACAAAAGATTGAAATAAGCGAAGCAAACACTGATAGAACTAAAGGGAGAAATAGATGAACTCACAGTTAGAGTTGGAGAGTTCAACAACCCTCTCTCAACAACTGATAGAATAACTGGATAGAAAATCAGCAAGGATCTATAAAAACTCTGCAACACAGGGCAGTTGGGTCTTTCAGTCATTTAAGCACCTGACTATTAATTTTGGCTCAGGTCATGATCTCAGGGTTGTGTGATCGAGGCCCTTGTCAGGCTCATGACCTGTGCATGGAGCCTACTTAAGATTCTCCCTCTTGATTTTCCCCTACCCACCCCTCAAAACAAACAAAAAAATCATCAACAACACATCAACCAGTAAGATCTGATCAACATTTATAGAACACTTTACAAACACTCATAGAGCATACATCTAAATACACTATACCCTGGGCCACTAAACAAGCCCCAACAAATTTTTAAAAACTGAATTCATGCAATGTGTTTTATGACCACAGGCAATCAAACTAAAAATCACTCACAGAAAGATAAAGGAAATCCCGCCAAACATTTAGAAATTAAATGACAAATTTCTAGTAATCTATGGATCACAAAGGAAGTCTCATGGGAAATTTAAAAATGCACTGAACTAAATGAAAATAAAAATTTGTGGGGCATTGCTAAAGCAAGGCTGAGAGGAAATTTTGTGATATTATATTTTTATATTAGTAAGAAGAAAATATTCAAGTAAATAATCTAAGTTTCTATTTCAAGAACCTAGAAAATGAGGAGCAAAGTAAACTCAAAGAAAGAAAAAAAATAACAAAGAGCAGAAATCAGTGAAACCAAAAACAGAAAACCAATCAAGATGAAATGTTAGGTAATATAGCTCTTAGAGTTGATGTGGATTCAGTAACTGTAAATAGCATGTCCAATCATAATCTTCCTTTTGCTTCAGCTATACGAATGATAAAGAGAGGCAAAGAGAAGGCCATGGAGTGCACTTCTAAATACTGCCTTTATGTGATCTAGAATCCATTGTCATTCATATAGATGGGAGACATTTCTGTCTTACCATATGAAAGAATGTAACCCAGGTTATTTAAGTATTCATTCATTCATTCATTCAATAGATCTTTGAATTACATTCACCCTCCCTCAGAGTATTCATAGATTTAGCTATTACAAAATATTAAGACTAATAATAAATAAAATAAATAAACAGAAAAAGAATATCTGAAAATTAATTTACACCTTCTATCCTGGAAGCAGGCTATGGTGGCATGTGGCGATATGTAAGTTTGATTCCTTTCCCGAAAGCTTACCAGAAATTCTTAGTGCTTTAATGCTTTGCTTTGGTAGTATGAGGTTGTACATTAGAAAGAAAGAACAGAATTCCAAGAAAAATGAGGCCTATGTGGCAGCAATTCCATTTTGTAAATTTTGCAGCATGAAGCATACCCCCTGTGGCTGTCAACTTTGCCATTCTACCCTGGTTGCCAAGCCCTCTTTTGTTAATATGCTCCTTCTAATGATGACATCAAAGAGAATAACAGAGAGACTTTTTATTTTGGTTTTGGTTTTGCTGTGTCAGCATGACTCAAATATTAATTTCACTATTCGGCTGTAATATCACATCCTCCAAATTGTTCCAAAACTAATAAAACTAAAGATAGCATCACTTATGCATCTGGTAGGAAAGGGAACTCTATGTCTGAGTGTATCAGTGTTTACACATCTCAATCATAGCATAAAGTTTTCCATATCTAATCTGATATCAGCTAATGGGATGATTTAGATATGCCAACTTGTAATACTGCATAAAATTATGTCATTTAATTAAAGCTAAATTTATTAGAAGCATAAGAAGTTCACACAAAGTTTTAATCTAAAATGAGGAAGTAAAATCAACTTTTGTTTGTGGATGTCATGGTGGTTGAGGTTGGAAGTTTTTAAAATTTATATGATACGTAAGTACATTATAAATGTATAATGACCATTGTTAAAATATGTCCAATAGGGTGTAAAAGCAACACAGGCCTGGAGTCTGCAGATCTCAGTTGAATCTCAGTTCTGCTGCTAATCTTAACTATAGTATTCGAAAAGCCACATAAACTATCTAAACCAGGGTTTTTCCCATATGTTAAAAAAATACAATTATTAATTCAATTTTCTCATGACTACATTATGAATAAGTCATCAATGTTGTCTTCATTAAAAGAAGAGAGAGACTTGGAGTAAGGTAATTTGCATATAGTCACACGGGTAATTAGGAAAGATGCAGGATTTGTGCCTGGGAAGTCTGAGCTTACATCCCTTTTATGAGCCACAATGCTCTATTGTTTTCCTGACATATGGTTTTATTTCTAGGATCAAATGTGATACATCCATAAAACATTTTATAACTAACTATCTGGCACATATTAGTTTTATCCCTGTTACTATTGGTATTAACATTATTATTATATATAATGTCCTAACGACTTCTGAAATAAGCCAATGCTTACATTTATTATCGAATCAAAAGTTCTGTAGCCCTTATCTAATATAATTCAACAGTCATGACATACATGTAAATCAGAATTTACCTTGACATAATTTGTACACAGTTTTAATACAAGTTGTAACCTTTGTTTTTACCTCTTTTTTTTTTAAAGCTCATTTGAGTCCTTATCACAATCCAGTTAAAGATATATCTTTCTTTCCATTAGACATTAAGATCCTTAAAGGCAGGAACACTTTATTCATATTTTATTCATCTTTGTTTCCTCAAAGCTATACACAACACTGCCCCAAAGTTAACATAAAATGAGTATGTGAAGAACGAATGATGATGGTTTTCTCATAATTTCTACTTTTCCATTTTGAGGAGATAAAAAGCCTAATAAAAACACTAATGTTGATGGGCGCCTGGGTGGCTCAGTGGGTTAAAGCCTCTGCCTTCAGCTTGGGTCATGATCCCAGGGTCCTGGGATCGAGTCCAGCATCGGGCTCTCTGCTCAGCAGGGAGCATGCTTCTCCACTTCTCTCTGCCTGCCTCTCTGCCTACTTGTGATCTCTGTCTGTCAAATAAGTAAATAAAATCTTAAAACAAAACAAAACAAAACACTAATGTTGAGCACCTGGGTGGCTCAGTCAGTTAAGTGTCTGCCTTTGGCACAGGTCATTATCCCAGGGTCCTAGGATCAAGCCCAATCCCCACCCCACATCAGGCTCTCTGCTCAGTGGGGAGTCTGCTTCTCCCTCTGCTTGCCCCTCTCCCCACTTGTGCTCGCTCTCTCTCTCTATCTACTCTGTCTCTCAAATAAATAAATAAAATCTTTAAAAAAAAAAAAAGGAACACACACACACACGTCTTTGAGAAAATCAAGAATTTCCATCACATTTGATTTGCTCTAAAGATGAAGACAGGTTTTGAAAAATATATGAAGGTAAGAAGGCAGTTATGTGCATAAGATACTATTGACTTATTCATACCCTTGAAGCAGCTTATAGAAGAAACAATGTCTGTCATAAGAAAGAAAAGGAAATGGTCTAAAAATGCCTGGCTGCTCCTACATGCAGTAATAAAATGATTCTAAAATCTTCCCAGGTATCATATCATGTTTAGATGAAAGCAATGGGAAGGAAAGGACCTACTCAACTTTGTGATCAGATAGGTTCAAGTTTCTGAATCTTTAGCTTCAATGTATGGTATAAAATACCAAGACCAACAGTCTTGACTGAAAGTGATGACTGGAATGACCCATGGAACCATCCCAAAGGTGCCTATGTCTCTAAGTGTTTTCAAGAAATTGAAACCCATGTTAATTACATTACATATTTATGGTTGTATGTCATTTAGCAATCCTATGGCTATAATTCAAAGGTTAGAAGCAAGTGTAGGAAATAAATTTCAAGTGTCATTTATAAGATTGTCTCCTTTATGTGAGTAGGACTTAGATTTCAACTTCACAGTAAATTCTTAATTCAGAAGTTAGTGATTTGAAAGATGTTTTGTGATTATAGGTTCTAGTATGACATAATGAAAGAAATGAAATTACTAGACCATAAAAGTCTTTGGTTACATTTTTTTGGCAAATGCTATAGAGAGCATTGTAAAGATCAGGGACAGAGATTAAGCATCTGCACATATGACCTAAGCCACACAGAATAAAGTGTGTCCTTCATTTCTACTTCTTAAAGTACAAGAAACAGTTCAAATAATACAAACAATTGTGCAAATGCAAATCAATGCATTCTAGCCACAAGTCTCAAATAGGTTCAGCTCCATCTCAGGCTGTTAATGAGTCAAAAGTGATATACATGTTGTCATACAATAAGTTGCAAACTACAAAATTAATACACAAAAATCTGTTGCGTTTCTATACACCAACTTCAAACCATCAGAAGTAAAATTTTGAATATCACTTATAATTGCATTAAAAAGAATAAAATACATAGAAATAAATATAACGGAGGTGAAAGACCTATATATTGAAAACTGTAAGACATTAATGAAAGAAATTGAGGAAGACATAAATAAATAGAAAGATATTCTGTACTTATGGATTAGATGAACCAATATTATTAAAAATCAGTATTGTTAAAATGTCTGTACTACCCAAACCAATCTACAGATTCAGTGCAATCCCTATCAAAATTTCCAAGGCATTTTTCAAAGAAATACAATAAGTAATCCTAACATTTGTATGGAACCACATACACATGTGCCCCCACGCCCATGCGCACAAACACACACACACACAACATAGAGTAGCAAAAACTATCTTGAGAAAAAACAAAGGTAGAGGCATCATGATCCCTGATTTCAAACTACATTAAGAGCTATGGCAATTAAAACAATGTGGTATTAGCATAAAAACAGGTACATAGATAGAGAATGGAGTACAGAAATAAATACATACATAGAGAATGGATACATAGAGAATGGAGTACAGAAATAAACCCATGTATATATGGTCAACTAATTTATGAAAAAGGAGCCAAGAATATACCATGGGAAAAGGATAGTCTTTTTGATGAATGGTGTTAGGAAAACTGGATAGTCACACGCAAAAGAATAAAACTCAACCACTGTTCTACACGATAAACAAAAATTAACTTAAAATGGTTTAAAGACTTGAACGTAACCTGGAACTGTAGAACTCCTAAAAGAAAACATAGGCAGTAAGCTCCTTGACATAGGTCTTGGCAATAATTTCTCTTAATCTGACATCAAAAGCAAGAGCAACAAAAGCAGAAATAAGTAAGTGGAACTACACCACACCAAAAAAGCTTCCGCACAACAAAGGAAACCATTGAAAAGGCAACATACTGGATAGGAGAAAATATTTTCAAATTATATATCTTACAAAGGATGAATATCCAAAATACATAAGAAACTCACAACTCCATAGCAAAAACAGGAAAAAAAAAAAGCCAAATAATTAGATTCAAAAATTGGCAGAAGATCTGAATAGATAATTCCCCAAAGAAGACATGCAGATCGCCAACAGGTACATGAAAGGATGTTTGACATAATTAATCATTAGGCAAATGCAAATCAAAACCACAATGAGGCATCACCTCATAATTATTGCAAAGGCTATCATCAAAAAAAAACCAAAAAAACAGGAAATTATAACTGTTGATGAGGATGTGGAGAAAAGGGAATCCTCGTGCATTCCCATTTGATGGGAATGTACATTGGTGCAGCCACTGTGGAAAACAGTATAGAGGTTTCTCAAAAGATGAAAAATAGGATTGCCATATGATCCATCAATTCCACTTCTGGGTGTTTATGTGAAGGAAATAAAAACACTCTTGAAAAGATATATGTACCCCATGTTCTTTATAGCAGGATCACAATAGCCAAGACCTGAAAACAACCTAAATGTTCATCAGTGGGGTAAATGGGTAAAGAAGTATATATACACAGTGGAACATTATTCACTTATATATGAAAGAATGAAAGTTAACCATTTGTAACAACATACATCTCAAGGGCAATATGCTAAGTGAAATAAGACAGAGAAAGACAAGTATTGTATGATCTCTCTTCTATGTCAAATCTTAAAAACAAAACAAAACAAAATTAAATTAAAAAAACCAACAACAACAAACAAACAAAATAGATACAGGGAAGAGATTGGTTTTTGCCATGGACAGAGGTTGGGGGGGCAGGGTGGAGAAATGAATGAAGGAAGCCAAAAATTAAAAATAATAAATAAGTAAATATAGTGTTACCGAGCAACACCAGAAAAAAAAATTGTGACAAAAAAGAAAAAACTCTTTCAAAGAAACGATCTCAAATTAGAGGTAAACTGCATATATATGGACACTAATAACGGCAACAGTCATAGCTCAGACTCAAGTTTATCTGCTAGATAATATATACTTTATACATAAAATACTCCACAATTAAATATAAAAAATGTTTTTATTCAAATCAATTATCACATAGCTAAAAAAACCAAAATGGAAAGACTCTGTAGCTGACAAATATCTTTACTAACAAATGGAAACACAAAACTCAAAGATTCCATAGTAACTGGTGGCTTGAAAAACAGAGTTTCTCAATTTCTTTTATTAAGTTTGCTCCATGGTCCCCCACCCCCATACAACCCTGGTTGTGAGGAGTGTTCATAAAAGTACGACCTTCTATTTCCATAGCACTGAATGGTTTTCAAGTTCTTTTCTTTTTGAGTATCTCATATGATACCTTCTCCCCCATACCCATTGAAGTATTAAGTAGCAATTATTTCCTTTTTTTTTCAATAAAAAAGAAAATGAAGGTTCAAAAGACTTGATCTCGTGCTGATGGTGGAGCTGAGAGTCATCCCAGACCTTCTTTTCTTTGACTTGGCCCTCTTCTCCCCTCATCATGTTGTCCTGCTAACTCATGGAATGAAGCTTCCCTAAAAGGATACCTGGACACCAAGAGTTCCACAAGTAGGAGGCGAGGCCTAACAACAGATGGAAGGACTCAAGTGAAAAAACCCTGCGTTACAGAGGGAGCCTCTGGGGTAAGAGGTAAGTGATCAGTGGTACAGATTTTACAAGCAGTCTTGGAATGTATTTATTGAATGGATGGTTTATTAAGATCTATTTAGTCTACTCTGAAATTTTTTTAAATAAATATAAAAACCAATGATAAAATAGCTTTAAATACAGAAAAACTGGAGGAACAGAATAAGAGAGAAATTTCACCTATTTTAAAGAACATCCCTTACCTTTGGCAAAGAATTGCTCAGATTTACTACTCAAGTGAGAAACTGACAATATTGCCCGAGTCAAGTATATGGTCAAGGAAAGCCACGTCCCATTTCTTAAATAATACTCAGACAAAGTGAGGGCGCCCTCCAAAGGGAGCAATCTCTTGGTCTTTTATTTTTTATTTATATATTTAAGAGAAGGAGAGAGAGCACAAATGGGGTTGCGGGGGGGGCAGAGGGAGAAGGAGAAGTAGGCTAAGCAGGGAGCCTGATGCACGGCTTGATCCCAGGACCCAGGGATCATGACCTGAGCTGAAGGCAGATGCTTAATCGACTGAGCTACCCAGGTGCCCTCTCTTTGTCTGTCTCGAGAGGAAAATGATTAAAACCAAAGAGCATTAAGCCAGAAAACACAGAGGCAAAATTTCAGAGCAAGCCCCAGTATTCTGGAAGAAAGATTTAAACTCAAAGACTTCCCAGCAAAACCAATATTGGCTCAGTTTAATATAAAATCTGGTTGGTAACCTACAGAAAATGAATCCCTAATATACTGTATCCAGGGTCAAAGATTCCACAGAAGTTTGTGGAAGAAAAATATAAAACCAATAAAATTTTATCTATTAGCCAAATTTTTTCATTAATAAATAAAGTCCATCATTATTTAGTTGTTGGTAAATATCAACAAAAAGAACTGTTCTGGGGCACCTAGGCGTCTCAACTGGTTAAAGGTCTGCCTCCGGCTCAGGTGGTGATCTCCCGATCCTAAGATAGAGAACCTCTTCCTGCTCTATGCTCAGTGTAGGGTCTGCTTCTCCCTCTCCCTCTGCTCCACCCACCCCAGTCATGCTCCCCCTCTCTCAAATAAATAAAAATCTTTAAAATAAAGAAAGAAAGAAAGAAAGAACCATTCTTCATGGATAATCATATGTTATGTACCAAAAAAATAAATTTAGTGTATAATCTTGGGCTAGGTTGTATATTGGGAAAAATATTATAAAAAAACATGATTAAGACAAATGATGAAATTAGTATATGGTCCACAGATTATATTAAAATATATTATTTATGAGGATTTTATTTATTTGAAAGAGAGCACGTGTGCAGCAAGCTGGGAGAAGGTAGAGAGGGAGGAGAAGGAGAGAGAGAGTCCCAGGCAGGCTCCGTGTTGCACACCAAGCATGGAGCCCAGCTCAAGGCTCAATACAGGATGCTGAGCCGAAACAAGAGTTGAATGCTTAACCAGGCAGCCCTAGATAAAAAATATGATTAAAATATTATTAAATTTCCTGAATTTGATAATATCCTTGTTCTTATTCTTAGAAAGGAAAGAAACACTGACATATCAAGGGGTCGAGAGACGTGATATATTCTGCAGGACCCAGAGACACTGATGGTGGGAAGCCATTGCCACCACCAAGGTCTGTAAGGGCAGAGGGAGAAGAAAGTGTTATTGGACTGTCCTAAGAGCAGTAGCTCTGGGCAGGGAACTGCCCCACAGGAGAAGGGGAAGCACAGAAAACAGGAGCTTCTGGGATGGGTAAGCATTGTCAAAGGAACAAAGGAGAGTCTAGGAGTCCGTGGAAAAGGGTTCTCCATTTGTAAAGACAGGGAAGTCCTTCAGGGCATGGCAGTTGGGAGAATAAGAGTAAGAAGATACTGCAGGCAGGGTCTTGTGTATCCTACAATGGACAGAGTACCAACACAAAACAAAACAAAAACCCAAAAGGAACAAACAAAAAAAAAACCACTGGTGAGGAAGTGACAAAGGCCAACCTCATGTGCTATCCCCACGTCAGTCATTGGCCTTCCTCCTCATATAGGGCTTATCAAAATGTTACCACCAGACAACAAAATATAGAAAAAGACAAGCCTTATCTGAACTTGCAGATCTGTACCACACATTTAGAAGTGCCAATAGAGAGAATTCCAGGCTCTGAGGCTGACTTTTCAACAATGTCACTATTATTTAACTCAGTAGTTACTTGCAAAGAGGATAATATGTATAGATAGATAGACAGATGCATGTATATATGTATTCACTATTCCCTGCATTTATTTTTCAAATGGTAGAACTCTAAATACAGTGTGATAAAATCTATAAGTAAATCCTTATATTAAGTGTTCAAACATTTATGAGGAGAACATTTTTTTTTCCCAGTCCCACACAGGGTTGCCTCTGAACTTAGAATCAGTTTATAAGAGATCCTAGGGCCTTACCACACACCTATTGATAGGAATCTCTGGAATTTGGCCCCCAAATCTCCATTTTAATTTAGAGAATCTGTTCTTAAGCCTTGAAATCCCTTGAGAAGTGCAGAGGGTGGAGTCATCTCCCGCCCACTACCCCTGAGGGGCTTCAGTAAAGCAGGACCCGGCTGGCCACGGCCACTCTGCGGTTCCTCCTTCTGCTGGGGAAGAGAGTGAATTGCAGGCTCAGGTGTGGCTTTGACTCTGAGCTGGCAGGACGGCCGCCAGATAGCCTTCCAGATCTCCTCTAACCTGAAGGCATTAAGGTTTTTCTTGTTTGTTTTAAGGTATTTCAAAGCTTTGGCCCACAGGGCAGTGACAGATAGTTGGAGGCCACAGAAGTATAAAGAAATTGAAATATCAGGTGTATCAGCCTGACTAGAAGAGTGCATGCTCCTGACCCCCTCCCACACGCATTTTATTATTGAGACCTTGTCTCAGAAACAGAGAAAACCCTAAGTCACCGTTTTACTTTCTGAAATGTATCAAGTTTCTCGTATTCAAAGATAAAAGCAAACCCCGCGTACCTCAGCTATCACAATCCAAACTCAGTGTTTGTTAAAACCCTAGGAGAGTAAGGCTAAATAATTTGTCGACACTGATTTTTTTTAAAGCATATTCAAATGCCTAAATTGAAGCTCTTGCAATGAGGACAACTCCCAGTACAGTTAGAATGTGCCTTCTAGAAAAAAGCAGAGAAAGGTGTCCAGAGATATTTTAAGAGCCTAACCATGATGGGCAACACCAAATGAAAAACAGAGCCACCTACAGCTCAAGACCTTCTTAACCAGAAGAGGGGCTGCTGGGAGAAGCCCAGGCTGGGGAACCCTGTGTGTTGTGAGGCTGGGCAGGACTAGGGGGTGGGGCTGGCTGCGGTTCCTACCTGGTGGCTTCTCTCACTCAGCTAGGCCTCCCTGGGCCCCTTTGTCCCTACTGAGGGCAATCACTTCTACAGAGGGCCAACCAGGGGGACAAAAACGGAAGATGTAAATGAAGGAGCCAAGAGTGCAGGGAACCAGCTACTGGGAGCCCTGTGAAAGCTGGAAAACTCCTCTCTTTAAAACTGTTCACAACTTCACACAGAAACATAGCCTCAGGGGAAAACAATGTTTGAGCTGAAGGTGTAAGAATAAGACAGAGCTGCCTAATTAAGTAGATGACAATCTGTCCTTGCCGCCCAACCTCCCTCGCCTGGGGTCACCAGTAGGCCACTTATGACCGACCTTCCTTTTAAAGGAGGCTGGGGAGCTGTGGAGGGGCGGGAGGGCAAGCACTCAAAACTTTAAATAACCCACGTCTGCTCTACTTCTCAATTAACACATTAATTAGGAAACCACTGGCATCGTAGGCACAGGCTCCTCAGTCACCTCACACTTAAAAGTTGCCGCAGGTCTGCCGCCAGCACCCAAGATGGAAGGCCTCTCAGCCAGGCTGGCAGTGCATGTGTTCAAATGGGGGAACCGTCAAGTGGCTAAGATTTATATAAATGAGGGCATTGTGTGTTCAAAAGGAGATTGGTATGTTTGATCTCAGCCATTATTGATTTACTTTTTCCACCTGATAACATTCATTAAGTCAGATAAGTAAATGTTGATGTGTTCATTCTCTTTCGATTGCCAACAGGTAAAATGCAGGGCAGCCATCACACCAGTGTAACGTCCATCCATTACCAGTGGACTGAGACAAAAACCATTTTCCTACCACACCATTACTTAAGATGACTTATGATGCACGAAGCACAAAACCGCTCTAAGTTTCACTGACTCTGTGTGTGTGTGTGTGTGTGTGTGTGTGTGTATTCCCACTGTAGTCCAAAGAGCTAAAAGCAATCCAGAAAGTAAGCTATTTGGTGACAATTTCTCACATAGAATGCTTGAATCTACCATTTAATTAAAATCTACGCTGACCCACAGTAAGGTTGCCAGTCCTCATTCAAAGCCCTGGACCTGCAGACCCCCAATAATTTGTATAATCAGTAACTTTACAACAACTCCATGTGTCAGGTTATTTCTTTGTGACTGAAGAATTTTGCTGATTCAGTCTATTGAATTTCTATCTGGTAATTTTCTTAATTAAGCTGAGATGTTTTAATGAGTCACTGCCATTTCCCATTCTGGACACAACCAAGGAGTCATTGCTGAAGTTAAATCAGAGCCACTGATTTTTTTTTTTTTTTTAAGATTTATTTATTTATTTATTTGACAGAGAGAGAGATCACAAGTAGTCAGAGAGGCAGGAAGAGAGAGAGGGGAAGGCAGTCTTCCTGCTGAGCAGAGAGCCCAATGTGGTGTTCGAGCCCAGGACCCTGAGATCATGACCTGAGCTGAAGGCACAGGCTTAACCCACTGAGCCACTCAGGTACCCCAGAGCCACTGTCTTTTGACACAACCGGGACATGGCTAGTCATCAGTGGGCACCTGACTACAGTATCTGGAAGAGGGATACGATGACAAGGCATTCCTACAGAGCCTCTAGCTTTTCTTTTGTAGAACCTTCTGTAGATGGGTGGAGACCTTCATTTTCAAAACTACGAATCATTTTGGAAATTAGAGAACTACTAACCATATAAATTATGATTACCCAAATCTGTCTTTTTTAGAGGATCCTCTATCACTCCCTGTGTTGGAGTTCCCCTCCTCTGGATTCCCATGCTTTGAAACTTTCTTCTGTCCTTATATTTGCCCACAACATGTAATTAATCCTTCATCAGTCTCCTCAGAAGACTGCACACTCCTAAAGATCAGGGGCCTTGTATAACTCATCTTGATATCTCCAGCACTCAAAATAGTACCTGATACCATTATTTGCTGACGTCAACAGGGAGCTGGAACCAAAGGCAGGTCTTCTGATGATGGTGGGCCCTAAAGAGAAGGGTCCCTGGAGCAGAAATGATCCAAATGCCTCCATGGTTCGACATCTACTGAGATATACACAGACCTTAAATTAATCTTATCCCATAAAGCAAGCCAGCATTGCCTACCTTTCCTGAAGAGAACATGATTCAAAGAGGGTAAAGAACATGATATGAAGGTATGAGGGTAGGCAGAGTAGGGTAAGCCAATGTTGGCTCTTTATTCCACTAATCTCTGCAGGTTGCAGTTCGCAGCCTTGAAACATGCGTGACCTTCCTAGGCGTTAGACTTTGTGAGATGAGCCAAAGAATGATTGAGGAGTCCTGAGTTGCAAGGTTCTACATTGAGTTCTACCACAGATCGCTGCGTGACTGCAGGAAAATCACTTCATTCCTTAAAGCCTTAACTTCTATAAATGTATAGGGAAGAGTCTGGAGATATTAGTCAGCATGCATCTACTAGACGCCTGTCAAGAGCTGGGTGTCACGGGTGCAGGGGGACAGCAGGGAACCACACAAACGAAGCCTCCACTCTCAGGAGCTCAGCTGCCGAGGAAAACACACAAGAACAAGTCGACACCTAAGAGTTCAGAGGTGATGAATGCTCTGAAGACCAATAAAGAAGAGCCTGAACACTATTAAAAATACAGCGAGCTGGGGCGCCTGGGTGGCTCAGTGGGTTAAAGCCTCTGCCTTTGGCCCAGGTCATGATCCCAGGGTCCTGGGATTGAGCCCCGCATTGGGCTCTCTGCTCAGCAGGGAGCCTGCTTCCTCTTCTGTCTGACTGCATCTCTGCCTGCTTGTAATCTCTGTCTGTCAAATAAACAAATAAAATCTTAAAAAAAAAAGAAAAAATACAGTCATCTCCCTGTTTTCAGCCGGGGTGGAGTGTTCCTGTGCAATAACATACTGGGACCACGATCACAAAAAATCAGAATCGGAAAGTGCCTTGTTGAATATCTGGTTTCCCCGCTGAATTTTACAACTCAAGGTAATGAGGCAGGTAGGGGAGTAGGGAAGCAGATCGACAGGCGGATGGAGTCCAAGTTATGACTGAGTATACAGGTTGATAACCACTCTTTCCCTCTCTGCAAGGACACGTGAGAATTGTCCCATTACTCCCAGAGGTCTGTGGTGCAGCCGCTACCTGTGCCCAAGAGGCAATCATTCATTCTCCTTCCCAACTGGACAACCAGTGGACTAGTAATTTCATGTTAATAGCTTCAAGTCAGTCACGGTAGAGTGTTTCTACCGTGGAAACTAGTCAATCCTATAAATTGGGGCTTTTTCGCTTCCTTGCACTTTGAGGGAAAGCCGGCTGTCCTAACCTTTACCAACTGATCTTAAGGCACGTTCCAACCTCGTATTGCTGAGTTGTGGCATCATTTGATCCTATTAAGAGGTTTATATTCTCTGAGAACTATCATAATTACAGTAACTAGAGAGGCAGCCAGGAAAAAAAAAAAAAAAGAGCAAGTTCTCACCCCAAAAGGTATGCTGACAAAGGCTGCTCCTGTTAATTTTGGGCCAAAGTGAGGGTTTGTTCACTTCAACAAAAGCTCCCTTTGGTCTCTGGAACTTGTCTAGTAGTTTGAGTGTGAGAATCCTTTTTTAGTTTTATTTAATTGCCTCCAGCTGTAGGAATCCCTTTTGCCTCCAATCTATTGAAACCAGCCTTTTGGTTAACCTCCCTGTTTATTTAAATTCCAAACCCACAGACTGTTTTTTCTTCTTTTGTTTTATCTTCTGTTTCAGAGACTGGGAAGGTGGGATGGAGGAGGCAGCCTAAAGGCTACGGGGGCAGCCCTGAGAGCTCAGAAGGCCCATGCTCATGAGTGCCCAGACTCATTCTACAGAGGAGGAGGCAAAAGGTTCTCAGCTCCAAGGCTCACGAGAGACTGCTGAGTTAGTGGTTCCAGCGAAGCAGACAAACCCAGAAAGGGAAGGCCATGATCACACTGGCACTTTGATGCTGTGTGACCTTAAATATGTCTCCTGCCCCTCTTTTAATCTCACATCTCTCTCACATGGATGAAGGGAATGGAATTAGATACCTGCCAGTTACAGTCGGCTCTAAAACTCTAGGATCATCAAGAGGGAGATGCAAACTTTCCTAATTTAGGACTCTGCTTATTCAGTTAGGGACATTGACCAATCCCACTGGAGTCCTATAAATGCCATAAAGAAATGAATCTACATAATAATGTTCCAATGATGATGTGAAAGCCATTACCGTAGATACGTCACAACCTAAAAGACAGCCCATAAACAAGGGAACAGTGTTTCTTAGTAAGGGAATAGACGCAGAAGAATTAAGTTGATGTGCTACAGTCCCTTAGACCCTCGCTCAGATCCTACTGACTTTACCTTCCATTCAAATACAAATGATTAGCTCTGAAATTAATTTTCCTCATCTATATCAGGGGACTGATGATCTTGACCTGACAGAGTTATTGGAATGATTAAATTAAGTAAAATACAATTTGTACCAGACTTGGGCCATAATGGGCCTTGGGTAATGTGGTTCTACCTTCTTCCCAGCTGCAACAAATTCCATTGCTAAGTATAAATCTTTCAAAAAAACACTTGCTTTTATGGATAAGCTTTTAGATCCATAGATAACTTTCTAAAGTTCAAAATGCAGTTTACCCTTGAACAACAGGGGGTTAGGGCTGTCAACCCCCCATGCAGTTGAAAATCCGTGTATAACTTTTGACTCCCCCAAAATGTGGCCACTAATAGCTCACTGTTGACTGGGAGCCTTGCCAATAGCATAAACAGTTGATTAACACATATTTTGTATGTTCTATGTATTCTACACTACATTTTCTCAATAAAGCAAGCTAGAGAAAAAACGTTAAGAAAATCATAAGAAAGAGAAAATACATTTACAGTATTGTACTGTGTTTATTGAAAACAATCTACATATAAGAGGACATGCACACTTCAAACCTGTACTGTTCAAGGGTCAACTGTATTTTTTTTTTTTTAAGTCACTTTTAAATGTAAAAGTCTGTGAATCTTACCACGGACGTTTGTTCAACAGTACTTCCGTCAAGAGAGTTTCCAGGTGGTCCTCCAGGACTGAGGCCTGCTAGTTCTGCTGGAGTTCTTCTGGGACACAGGGAACGGATTGCTGGAGGGGGCCCTGGTCACTTCAGCAGCCCTGTGGAAAGTCCTATCAGCTCCATGACACTCTACCTTGGTTCAGAGTTGCTGAAGGCTCCAGGGAAGGCCCCAGGGAAGGTACCTCTTTCCACCTACGTGGGAATTGCATCTGCCTCCCGGGCTAGCCATCAGTATGGGAATCCTTCCTGGGCCCCATTGTCCATATCCAGGATCAGCCCCTGACAGCACTAGTAGATAAGCAATGTCCTTCCTCCAAATTCCTGAGTGTCACTCTTACACCATTTATTACAACTTTTATTCCCCTTCCTTTCCCCAGAGCCCTTATCCTAGGCTCCCATCCTGACCACACCTGCGTGTTTTAAAAACTATGCTCCCTTATTTTCTCCATTAAGCTGACATTTTAGCTTGATGTTATAAAGAAATCTTTCCATTAGACTAATTGATTCTAAGATATCAATGGCTTGTAGACATTTAAGAGGAATGCCTGCCTGTTAAAAGAGAATCTTATTATCTGGAAAATTAGATCATTAATTATAGGAATTCTGTCAGTGAAAAGTGAAATTAAGATTTTGGGGGACAATCTGGAATGGATTGTTTTGCCAGGGAGACTTCGTGGAACCTCTTAACGCACTCCACATGGGGACCACCTCTGCTTGTCTTGGTCCTAGTCTTCTCTGCTCCCCACTTACAACTCCCAGCAACAGACCCGCGCATGCGCACACACCAGAGACAAAGGGTTCCTGCAGTCGGCTCTGCAGAATGGTGGGGAGCTAGCACTGGAGTGCCTTTACTTACTAAGTGTAATGTGATAGGTGACGATATGCAACATCACTTTACTATTGCTTGGAATTTGACTTCTTAAACAAAATATATCATCTCCTTCCACCACTTGATCTGCGGAGAAAATGAGGCCAGCTGCCAGGAGTGCTGGAATTTTTGCTTCACTTCCTTGCACATCTCTTCTCTCTATTCACTCAAGATCAAAAACCAGAGGACCAGTCCTGAAAACGCTCTGGTGTTTGGGCTATTTTTAGCCACATCTTCCCTCCCTTGCACCTCTCTCAGCCAAGCCTGCAGCTTGAGGGGGGAGGAGGGTCTCTGTTCATCCCCGCCCCTGCACAGACCCAAAACCCCACGGCATCAGTGCTGAGGGGAGTCCGTGTCCTTTGCGTAACCTGGCCTGGTGTTAATCACGCTGTGGTGACATCCTCTCCACCAGCAAGGCGGTGGAAACTGCCCTCTCTGCTGCCACCCCCACCCCCCTGCAGCGTGGGCTCCGCATGGAGTCTGCCCTACCCAGGGCTGGCAAAGTCAGGGCCTCCCTGAGCAAGCTTGGGTTTAGGAAGCTCCCAGCCGGCTCAGGGAGTAAAAAAATAAAAGCATCTGTTGTTGTTGGTTTTCTGTCTTTTTTTAACATTAAGGGGAAGAAGAGAAAAGAGCTCAGTAATGTGATCTTTTCCTAAACCCCACCCTGCTCTGAGTGTAATCAGGTAATATCCATTACACAAAGAATTTCAAAGGTTCCTTTTCTGAGACTCTTAGCCACAATGCTGCCCATTGTTTACACTTTAATTAACTTCTGTTTTACTGATTTATTAAAAAAAAAAAAAAGATGAATTAGCCTTATGCTTGGAGTTGAATTATTGCCATTTGAAACTCCTCATACCTTTCTCAAGGACTTCAAAGCCCAGCAAAGGTTGTTTATGTGCAGGAAATCAAATTAGCAAAACTATTACAGTGGCTTAATGGCTTAGGGTGGTCAGGTTGATGAGAAACAGTAATTGGAAAGCACCCCCCTCCAGGCCCCCAGCCCAAAGCTGACTCTTTTAAAGCAATTCTCATTCGCAAGTGGATTTGCTGGCCCTGGTGGAGTGCTTCAAAGGATATGGCTGCACCAGGGTCCACCCATGTAAGATCCCACCTATTTCACAGGGAGAGCTTCAAATGAGAGAGAGAGAAGGAGAAAATAGAGATAGAATTTGGGAGAGAGAATGAAGAAACCGTTGTGAATGAAGACAATCAGCTGGCAAATAAGAAACACATTTGAATGTGTAATGAAAATGAATTGCGTAATTCCACAAAAACAAACGCTGGTCCATTCAGAAATAAAATACCACCGCAGCCTGTGGAATATGTGCTGGGAATCTAAAGAAGGCTGGCTGACCACATTTGAGGCAGCCCAGGAGACGAATAATTATATTCTGGTGTCAGCACATCCTTTTTCCACAATGACCATACACACAGAAAAGAAAAGCAATAGTTATTTCAGACTGTGCCAGGGCTGTGAGGAAAGGCCAGTGGACGATATAGCAATGCCCTCGTGGAAATCACATACACTGATTGACAGCCTTGTCCAAAAGTGTGTGTGAGCAAGCATTTCATAAAATCATGTGTCTGTATGAACCATAATGATGCTGGGGAGGACTCTGAAATTAGGTAATAAAAATGACCAAGTATTCAAAAGCCTTTAGCTTTTTATTACCAGAAAATAACTGTGTTGTATCCGCTATGAATGATGTGATTGCTACAGTCTGCCCGGTGTCTAGAGAGCGAGGGCCAACCTGAAACTCCAAAATACCCACACAGCTCCCCTGAACGCTCCGGTGTTTAGCTGTGAAAGGGAGTAAACCAGGACAGAAAATAAACTCTCTAAGTACCAAAGCATAAATTACCACACTCTAAGCCTTAGTTGTTAAAATGAACAGATCCTCCGGAACAAACCTTTTCCTGTACCACTAAAATACGTAATTCAGTGTCTTAAGCTTCTATAAAGAGTGGCCCAAACTAAGCCTCGGTAGAAGCAGTCAGACAGAATTAGTCCAGAATCTGATACAAACCTTAAAAAGATTAAGCCATAAGAGGTTGGTCTCTGTATGATAGGAAATAACTCAACACATGCCTAGAAGTCAGGCTGAATCTGAAGAATTCCAGGTAGTGGACTACAAGGAAATTTTATAAGTTATTTCTCTTCGGGGCTATCATAAAAGGAATATTAGATCTCAAGGTAGATCTTTGGGTTCTAGTCCTGAGTTCTCTCCACTTCATTATATGACCTGGAATGAGTTTTTACAAACCTCAGTATCCTTATCTATAAAATGGGAATAAAAAAAAACAAGCCTCGCTTCCTCTCATGGCGACTGTCATCAAGATCAAGCAAAAGGACACCCACTGTAAGCTGCAGGCATCATTTCCATGTGGGGTGGTTGTGTTCATTAGGAATTTTGGTTTTCGCCATTGAAAGCTATACTTTTAAAACTTAGAAAATAAAGAAATTAGACTTTTTTCAATCAGGAAATCTTTCATTAGGCCCAAATGCTGGGGGCCCTAACTTACAGTTATTTTAAAGACTACGTTTTTCAATATGGATGGTTCAATAATAACAGTTATGAGCAGGCACCCATGTGTGATGGGAAGTGACAACTTGATCATGGAGGTTTGTTTGTTCATTGTTGCTCTTTTTGTATGTTTGAACCTGAAATGAGGTCATGCTTTCCAGGCAATTCTAGGAAAAAAATTAGAAACTAGGAAAACATGTTATGACTGGCCATTTCATTCTGAATAAAATAGTTTCAACACATTTAAAAATGGTAAGTATATGTTTTTAAACGAAGCATTAGCTTGAATAATACACACTTTGTAAAATAGAAAATTACTTTCAAAATTTAGCATTCAGGTTATAGCCAATCCCAGAGGAAAAAAGGTAATTACATGCTTTAACAAATAAAATTTAGAATGGGCTCACATTTTTAAATAGTATGAAAATGTTTTTTAGCTCAACAGCACTTCATTAAAAAGTAGAAAGTAGTGTTATCTCCATTTACCACATGGGCCATGGAGGTCTGGAAAGCTTGAAGACTTTGCCCTGATTCATACAGGTAGTGGAGTTTTTGAGAGTTGCTTTTTCCTATGTTGACTATCAATTTTCAAATGGAAGGAAGTTGGTCTATTTGATACAATCGAATAAGATCATGTGTTTTAGATTTTCCCACATAGTTCAATGAGAGGGTATTTTGAGAAAAATTTCAAATCAAAATGAAACCATCATATATAAAACACCAGGAGAAATTAGGATGCAATTCCTGCCCATGTCTCTTTTGAATCCCAGAGAATTCGGTCCACAGGGAACAAACTCTAGGTAAGAGAAAGAAAGCAGAAAAGGGATTTTAGCTGGGAGCTAAATAGGCTAACCAGCAACTATTAATGGAAGACAGTGGGCACAGCTTCGCCTGAGTGCAGACACCAGCCAAAGCTAGAAGCAGCCCATTACCTAAAAGCAAAGCCAAGGACCTGTGCCCATGATAGGTAGGACTCAGGAGAACTGAGAGAACTTTGCAAGATAGCTCTTAAACAGAGTGAATCACTTTTAAACTGAATAAAGTCTGTACCACAGGACCCAGAGAATGAATGGAAATAATGGCCATCTAAGCTTGAGTTATCATTAAGACTATTTGACAGTATAACATGAGAGTTCCTTAGTGTCCGTGTTTGTATCCAAAAGAGTATTAGACACCATTCAGGAAGTAACTGTTCAGATCAAAAAGTGTTTGAGAAAAAGGAGAGATGTAGTCCTTTTCCTCCTTCTCAGAACTTCATAAACACAGAGAATAAAACACAGGAGGGGTCAAAGCTGCTTACACCACACATACAGATGGAAGCAGAGGCTGGTAACAAGGAGCGGCTAAGACCCTAGGGCCACGTACTAACTAATTAACATCACGTATTTAGTAGCATGTGTTAGAGGAAAGATCCACTTCCAAAGGTACAATATAGATAAAGATTTGGAATTCAAGTGAACCTAGAGAAATTAAAGATCTCCCACAAAGAGTGATAGCAGCTTTGAAACAAGAAAGTAACGTGCCAGTGGGAGGAAAGCAATTTGAGCAGAAATTAGACCACCCAAGAAGCACAGCCCTGACCAAATTAGAAGGAAGTCTAATGCCTTAACCAAATCTGGATGAAGGATTTTCACCATTTTTTTTGGTAAAGCTAAACAAACCAATATTAATATCAAAACCTCTTTTGATACTGTTAGGTATAGTATAGTTAGGCTATTCTGTTTTCTTGGCTAATCCTTCAGGTAGCTAGTAAGAGTGTTATAAAGTACCTAGCAGAAGAACTTGCCCAGTTATTATTACGATTGCTATTAAGACTATTTCAATCATGATCTAGCAAAATAATATCAACATCTGAGGCTAGTAGTCATATTACATATGACAAAATCCAACTCTTTCTTATTCTTTGGGCCTCTTTATCAAATAGGTCGATGGATAGGTGGGTGGCTGGAGAGAGAAGGGTGCATGGCTGAGTGGTAGCAACAGATGAGGGTGAGGAAGAGTAGAGGCAAAGGAGACAATTTCTGCCTGCATGTCAATCGCTGATTTATCCTCCATTGTTCATTTAGCCTACAACGATGTTTGATGGTAATTCGATTCGGTTCGATTCTATTTCCCACCTATCACGCTCTACATTCCCAAGTGGCAGGGTCAGATCTCTGTGAATTCTCTCATAAAGGAACTAGTACAAAAATCACAAGTAGATAACAGATTTTCTTAATGTGGGGTTGATAGGATGATAAATCTAATGTGAATTAAGGCACTGAGAGACAATCTGGCATTGGGTTCATCACAAAGGGCAGAGATATAAACTCCAAAGTAAAAATTCAATGTAAAATTACTACTTCAAGCAAACAGAAATATCAGATGGTACAAACTATAGAAATAAAGAGTTTAAATTAAAAAATTAAACCAGAACACGGTGATATAGGAGTTTCCCTCTGTATTCCCTCAAACAGCCCCTCTTGAAATGAAACCATGTAAAATAAGAAATTCAGCACAACCAAAATAATAACAGATGTACTTTAAGTGTTCCCAGACCTAAACACCTTGGAAAGCTGAGGTCACATTCATTAAAACTGATCCCTATCTTAAACAACTTTGACACATCGTCTTGGCGTTAGTGGTAAGCAGAAGAGGCCTTTGAAGAAATCTATACCAGGCCAACTAAGCTCTGTCATACAGGGCTTTTCTGACCTTTCATTTTTATATCACTTGTTCCAATTTTGTCAAAATCATGGAGATTTTCAAGTGATGGTTCAGCGTAATGACATTTTAAAGCAGAGTCTGTCTGTGTGTGAGCCTGCACTTTGGAAAGGCAATATTGAAGGTTTAAATAAGCCCCTGCTGCTTACCTGAGATTCCTGTCCTGGTGGTGGATGGTTTAGATCTCCAGCACATTGGTTTGTCACTAGGACTCTCTGTCAGTCCCCCAGTAGTGCTGCAATTCCCTTTACTCCCTCCACGCCGGTTCTGCCTGTTACTGCTCCCAAAACCCTACATGTGGGGAGTGCTGAATACACACTACTTCCTGATTTTTGTGCACTCGAGGGCTCAGGCGATGTCTTACAATTGACTTTAGAATGTTGCTGAAATGATTTCAATGCTGGGGCAGGAGAAATCAGAGACCGGAGAAGGGGAGCTGCCCCTTAATGAGCCAGTGCCAAGCAGGAACAGGCTCAGGCCGGCAGGTCACTTTTGTCTAGAAATTCTTTCTTCGGTTTCTCATTAACACTCCTGCTGTCCTGTCTCATGAGACAGAACTCAGTTTAAGCTCGTGGTAAATCTGTCCTTCTGTGCCTGCAAAGAACACCTTCCTCAACATGCTGATGCTAATAATTTGCAGTGAATGGAATCCACTGTGTTTTTGTTTCTTTCATTGTTTATTTGTTTGTGATTATATTTTTTTCACCAAAGCCTTCCATTAGGAATAATATCAAAATAATTTAACCAGTCCAGAATTTAATTTAGAAAAATTACCTTGTGTTTTCTTTTAAATAAACTGGATATTCGTACGTTATACTGGCAGGAATTTAACAGCCTTTTAAGTTGCTAGGCTTTCTTCAACAAGTCAGGCCTGTCCTATGATCGTGGGCACTCCCTGCACAGGTGTGTACAGTGTGAGTTACCTCTGGAGTCAGTCCACAATCATGGAGTATCTTTACCTTACCGTTGCCCTGGGGTGGGGGTGGGGGTGTGATGGCAGGTCCAGTCAAGACAATTAGATAGCATATTGTCTATTAATTTGCAGATTTTTCTGAGAAGCCAGCACCCTCCAAGGGCCATATCCCCAGGCCATATCCCCAGCAGGTACAAAGGGTGTCAATACCAAATTCCTCACTTTGCACCACTGAATTGTTGGACAAATCATTACAAAGTGATGGATCTGTGATCTGACATCAGAAGTACAAGAGAGGCTGGCTTTATCTTCCAGGAGCTTCCATTGGCTTGAGTTCCAGTGTGGGCCAAAGGCCAGTAGCATCTGCATCACCTGGGCAATTCTTAGGAATGCAAAACTGGGCCTCCTCCTAGACTCACTGGAAGAGAACCCACGTGTTCACAAGATCCCCAGGTGAGGCGCGTGTACATTAAACCTGAGACACACTTCTCTGAAGTACAGGGGAGGGTTCAGAATTTGGGAACCACCTGGTGCAGGCTGAAGATGGTTGCACTCACATCGCAGGAGCCGAGAGCCAACTGGGAGCTGCAGGGATGGGCCTGCGCCCTCTCCACATTGTCCCTGCTTCCTGCCATAGTCCGTTTGGGTGCTCTAACCGAATGCCGCAGACAGGGTGGCTGAAACAACAGAGAGTTCTCTCTCAGAGTTCTGGAGGCTGGATTCCAACGGCAAGGCGCTGGCAAGTCTGGTG
Source organism: Mustela erminea (assembly GCF_009829155.1). Lineage (NCBI taxonomy): Eukaryota > Metazoa > Chordata > Mammalia > Carnivora > Mustelidae > Mustela > Mustela erminea. The sequence goes on from NC_045628.1 coordinate 82,905,141, forward strand.
TCTGTTGAGAATCCCTGTTTAGACCGCAGACAGCCGTCTTCTTGCTGTGTGGTCATATGGCACAGAGGAGCTCATGTCTTTTCCTCTTTGTACCAGGGTGTTAATTCCCTCGTGAAGGCCCTGCTCTCATGACCTCACCTAAGCCTGACTGCCTCGGGAGCCCCCTCCATATATGCATTGCATTCAAATTAAGACTTCCTATGAGTTCTTCGGAGGGGGGACTCACATTCTTCTATTTAGTCCGTAGAGCCTCCATCTGGACTAGCCCTAAGTTTTGCAACACAAATACTCCCTTGGGGTTCCAGAAATGTTCTGGGATATAATGACTTCAGCTGGGTGGGAGTGGAATGAGAGCATTGCAAAGACTCTTCTCAGGCTAATAAGGCTTTTGAGGCTTATCTCTTCCCCAGATCCTATACAAACCTCACACATAGGTCAGAAGTTTCAGAAATAGGGAGGAATGAGGGAGGGTTGAAACAAGCCCCCCAACCCCGAAGTATCATCCGGTGAGATGTATGTTCAGGTTCCTGGGGAGAGGCCCAGGTCAGAAGGAGTCTGATGTTCCTGGACATCATTTATTAAGTCATTCACTCATTCCCCAATATTGGCCAAGCTCTTGCTTCATGCCAGGCTTCGTTTCAGTAGGTCTTGCGATGGCATCTTCTCCCATATAAGAGTTGGCCTCACCCTCAGGGAATCAGGGTCCTCAGAACCACATGCTGCTGCATGGATATTACTTCTCGGTCAGAATCCCTTCATGGCAGAGTGGATCAAATAGGACTGGCTGCTTCCTCCAGCAAGGTCAAGGAGTCCTTCAGGGTGATTGGTTTTAAAGGAGAGCCAGATTCATCTGTGGGGTAAAAGCCCTTGGTATCTATGACCATCAACTTAGAAGGTGGCTCTCAAAGGGTTAACCTCATCCTCAATGTTGCTCCCAGCTCCTGAGGAGAAAGAATACTTAGAGCACTTTTCCAAGCGATTGCTATTTTATCTGCATGCATTCCCTACCCCAGCTGAGCCATGTTCCTACCTCAGTGTGTTAATAAAAAGGTTGGTGGAGCAAACGAAGGTTTCCTCGTTCCTTCATGCAGAGTTGTCTCTTGGCTCTTCAGACTCCTTTAAAATCGGCACCTGATCCCCAGTCTCTCTGCCAGACTCTCTCCTCTTCATTATTTCTTAATTCAGAGAATTAACTTATTTCAGGAGGCAATAAAAATCCCTGGCACTCTCTTTCGTTGTAAGAACAAATTCTTTCAGGCCTTAATCCCAGGGCCCAAATGCCCTGTTGCCAACTGCACTAGATAATGCTCATGTGTGCATACCTGAGATAAAGACCAGTCTTCTTGGTCTTTTTATTTGGACATTCTTTTTCTTCTCCCTTCAGTGCTTCAATGTAATTTCATTTCATGCTAATGGGAGTGATTCTCCCATCAACACTGTGCGAGCCAGAGACACATTCAAAGTCTTTATTGGAGGCAGTGGGTGGGAGGGGCGCCTGGGGGGGCGTCTGTTAAGTGTTTGCCTTCACTTCAGGTCATGATCTCAGGGTCCTGGGATTGAGCTCCATGTTGTTGGGCTCCCTGCTCAGCAAAGAGGGTCTGCTTCTCCTTTTATCCCTCTGCCTGTCTCTCCCCCTGCATGTGCTCTCTCTCTCTGTCAAATAAATAAAATCTTTTGGGAAAAAAAGAAAAATGCCTCAAGGTTGCTCCTAGGTGGCTCAGTTGGTTAATCGACTGCCTCCTGCTCAGGTCATGATCCTGGAGTTCCAGGATCAAGTCCCACATCAGGCTCCCTGCTCAGCAGAGGCTCTGCTTCTCTCTCTCTCCCTCTCTTTCTCTCTCTCTCTCTCTCCCCCTTTGTCCCTCCCACTGCTCGTTCTCTCTGTCTCTCAAATAAATAGATATACTCTTCAAAGTCTTTATGGGGCAGTTGTTCCCATGTGCTCACAGTGATTGGGATACCTGGGAAGCTTTGAGAACACATGACTTTTCTCTATATTTCACAGGCCCATACAGATGCCATAGCCCACAAGAATCTCCACAATGGGCTTTTCCCCCAATTCTACTAGTCATATGTGTATATATTTGTAATTCTTTTCCTAACTACCCTGTGGAAATTATATAGTTATCAGATAATCTGTGTTTAGTTTGGTTGCACTTACTTGAATATCCTGAAATCATTCCTGTAAGAATATCTAATGGAAAGTTCCTATGTGGATACAAGGACTAGTCATTCATTTCTGTTCTATTAAGACTTTCCAAACTAAAGTTTTTTTTTCTTTCCTATATAAGTAATTTTTGTGATCATTTTCATGCAAACAATTTGTATAACAAGAGCCAACATTTAAACACTGTGTCTGTGCGGCTGTCTCCAAGCATAGATTAAGAATGTGTGACAAGGGCCTTAAAAATGTTTGCCATTCTGTCACTCTATGATGTGAGTAGACAGGGTTGGGTGGAGTCTAGAAGTGGCATTTTCCAGAAGGTGCTGCATATAGATGTGAAAGTGTATATATATCCTCATTATAATTTGTGGATTTTATAACTATGTCTACATGTGCAAATTAGCTTATTTTAAAATGCTACACTATTGTCAACATAAGGCATTTGGAGTAGAGATGAATCCCGAGATTAATTAAAAAGAATCAGCTATTTAAGAAAGTAAAATACATGTGTCTAACTTGGCTAAACATTAGTTTGGAAGCAGACAGAAGAGTGAACCAAGAGAGAAGAGACTATGGGCTCTCTGCCTACAAGTCTTTAGAGGATGTGGGTACTGTTGAGGAAACAGGTTTCATTTCACAGGGCACCAGGAGCAAAGAATGAGATCAAAACTTTAAAAGCAAAGATAAACTTTCAGCTCTGAGGAGTGTTTTTTAGAGATTCCGGGAGGCGAAAGAAAGCCATCCCAAACAAGTGCATTCACTGAGTTGTAAATGGAAACCTTTAGAAACCCTGAATTTGTGTATCCCAAGAGAAGGACCAGATGTCTCAGCACACACTTGTATGGCTCTGAGTTCCTGCTTTCTGTCTAACATGAGGCCCCTGGACACAGTCATCTCATGCTCCAATGTGCTAAAAAAAAAAAATGCCCCCCATATCACCTCCAAGAGCCCCCACCTGCTGCCACAAGAGCTCAGAGCAATTGTGCACCTGGGTATTTTCATTTCTGGACAGTCTGGTGCCCCACCGCCCATAAGGGACTTTTCTTAAGGTGTGCACACACCAAAAAGGCCCTATGAAAGAATGATTTCCTAAGCCTCTGAGCTAACTCCTCCCATCCTACGCCATCTATCTGTGCAGCAAAAATGTTCCCCAACTCCAGTACCTTGCATGGGAAGGGTGGAGACTCACCTGTGACGAGCTCTGTGATGGTGAAAACACAGCAAGGAAAAGAAGTTTCCCAAGATGTCACTTTCTGGAGGTAAAAGCAGAGCCACGACTCTTTAAAAAAAAGTCTGAGATATTATGAATGAAAGAAATTTTTTGACTACAGGTGGTCTGCCTCTAAGCAGTCTTCTCAATGTCAAATTGTAGGCCCTTTGGTTACCCAGCTTTATTTGGCCTAAATTCCGGCCTTTTTTTTTCTCTGCTATTTCTTGCACCTGGGACTGCGAAGGAAGCAAGAGTTCAGAGGAAAGTGTCCAGCATGGTGTCTTTCTCTAGTTACTCATGAGAAGAGGGGGTGCCATTGGACTTCGATGAATGACAGGTAGTACACTGGGGATTGGAGTGACTCTCAAGGTCATAGAAAACCACATACCAGCTTAGACTCTCACATGCTTATACACCAAAAGTTATCAGGAGTGGTAGGCTAAGCATGAACAGTTCATGTGCCAAGAGATCACTCTAGTTTTTAGTAGCGAGATTACCAAAGAGGATGTCACACAACCCCTCCTCTCTGGGTCTTCTTAGAAGGTAGTCATCTCATAACTTAAATTGTTCTAAACTGGAGTTCCTAGGTAAAACTTTAGCCCCCAGGGCGCCTGGGTGGCTCAGTGGGTTAAGCCGCTGCCTTTGGCTCAGGTCATGATCTCGGGGTCCTGGGATCGAGTCCCGCATAGGGCTCTCTGCTTAGCAGGGAGCCTGCTTCCCTCTCTCTCTCTGCCTGCCTCTCCATCTACTTGTGATTTCTCTCTGTCAAATAAATAAATAAAATCTTTAAAAAAAAAAAAAAAAAAAACTTTAGCCCCCAGTATTTCTGAGTGTGTTTCTCTGAGAAATGGATGAATTCTTACCTAAAACATTTGTTCTGAGAATTAAATAATACATACTCTATAAAGTGACTGGTAGTCAATAGGTTAATTGAATGTCAGATCCAACTGGCTGAAGAAGAAATGTCAGAGAGTTTGAAGGTCTAGTCTTTGCCCTTGTAGTTTCATTCAGTTCATTTGTTCCTCATGTGCAAGTTCTCAAGTTCGGGTAGCGCTGAACTGGACCTTGGATTCCATCTCTGGGGGCTACAGCAGATTCCAGCCTCATCAGGGCAGTGACTTTGGCCTGTTTTTTTCAAGTGTTCAGAACAATGCTTGGAACATCACTGACACTCAATAAGTATTTTTTTTTTTTTTTTCACAAGTGATCATGCTGTGAGAACATTTACCTCACTCTCCTTCCACAGCTCAGGAGCCTCATCAGCATCATGAGGAATAAGAGCCCCATCACTGCATCATTGTGTGTAGGACATTGACCACAGGGATGCACGTGATGAAAAAGCATAGCAATAGCATATAGAAGACCCCAAAGAAATGGCCTCAACGATACCTCCCTCCCAGGCAAGGCTGGAAGTCCTCGGACCTCATTGGGTCATCTGCTGTTATGAATTAGAGAGTGATTACCAAACAAAGAACTCCTCCTCTTCTCCTAGTACTCTTTTTTAAGGCTGAACTTAGAATAAAATTAGTTTCAATATTTTTAAATGGCTCTCATCACGTAGAGTAAGTGCCTTCAGATTTTGCTATAGTATTGCAGGGACGTTTCCATCCCTATCATCACTTCTGGGGAGGCTTTAATGAGCAAAATGATTTCCCAATGTGCTCCTTGAAGTGATGGCCCAGGACCCTAGGTCAGACCTGATGTGAACAGAACAATAGCAGAGTAATGTACTCACAGTCCTTAAGATGTGCCACGAATGGTTATTCTAAGAGCTTTCCATGAAATAATTTATTGCAATAAAACTAGACCACAATCTTACACCAAACACAAAATTCAACTCAAAATGGATTAAAATCTTGAATGTAAAACCTGATGTCATAAAATCTAGAAGAAAACATAGAAGGTAAGTTCCTTGGCATCATTCTTTGTGATGATATTTCAGACTTGACACCAAAAGCAAGGGCAACAAAAGCAGAAGTCAACGAGTGGGACCACATCAAACTAAAAAACTCCTGCACAGCAAAGGATACCATCAAAAAATGTTAATGCAACTTACTGAATGGGAGAAAACATTTACAAATAACATATTGGATAAAGAGTTAATATCTAAAATATAAAAAGAATCTATATGCCTCAACAGCAAACAAAACAGAATCCAATTTAAAAACGGATCGAGGATCTGAATAGACATTTTTCACACAGAAGGCTGATAGGTACGTGACCATCACTATCACTCATCATCAGGGAAATGCAAATCAAAACCACCATGAGATGTTACCTTACACCTGTTAGAAAGACTATTATCGAAAAGACAAGAAATAATAAATATTGGCGAGGATGTGGAGAAAAGAGAACCCTTGTGTACTGTTGTAAAAATGTAGATTGGTGTAGCTACTGTGGAAAACAGTATGGAGGTTTCTCAAGAAATTAAAAATAGAACTACCATATGACCCATCAATTCCATGTCTGGGTATCTTTCTAAAGAAAACAAAAACACTAACTCTAAATATATATATATATACATATATATATGTGTATATATATATATATATATTATACACACACACACACACACACACACACACATACCCCCCACCATGTTCATGGAGCATTATTATAATAGCCAAGGTATGGAAACAACCAAAGTATCTACTGATGGCTGAATGGATAAAGAAGATATGGCATGCTTACATATGTACATATATATGTGTATGTATTATTCAGCCATAAAAAGGAGTGAAATCTTGCCAGAGAAAGAAAAATACTTTATGACCACACTTACATGTGGAATCTCAAAGAAGAAACTCAACTCATAGATACAGACAACAGGTTGGTGGTTGCCAGAGGTAGGGATAGGAATGGGAGAAATAATAAAAAGGATCAAACAGTAGGAACTTCCAGGTCTAAAATAAGTCAGCCATGGTGATATAATGTACAGCATGGGACTACAGTTAAAGACACTGTTGCACATCGCAAGTTGCTAAGAGAGTAAATCTTAGAAATTTGCATTACAAGAAAAGATTGGTAATAACTACGTGTGGGGATGGATGTTAACTAGACTTATTGTGGTGATCACTTTGCAATGTGAATAGCAAATCATTACATTCTACACCTGAAACTGATATGTTTTATGTCAATTATATCTTGGTAAAAATACATTTAAAAAATAATAATAACTTACTGAATTATCTCAATAACCCAGAAAATGGTTAAGTACTACACTTACCCTCACTTTAGAGATGGGGAAACCGAGGCATGAAGAGATGTTGTCATTTTTTTTGTTGTTGTTGTTATTTTAATACTTTGGCCAATGCCTTCAGTTCCTAAGTGGCAGAACTTGAGTGGAAACCCAGGACACCTGGTACCATAATCCATGCACTTATTGCTCTGACACAACCTTCTTCTAACAGAACAGAACTCTCTCCTTCACTCTGGGTACTACATGCCTATCAATGAAGTTACATTACCTGCTAAAAGACATATGGCACGGCGAAAATAAATAAATAAAACAAAGTAAAGTATAATAAAAGAAAAGAATGAATAAATAAGTAAAGAGAATTCACGGTCCATTTCTCAATCTAATTTGCTACCTGTGCAACACCAGCCAAGTGATTTCACCTCTCTGAGCTTTAGTTATCTCATTAGTCAAGTGAAGATGGCATCCACTCTGCAAGATGGTTATGAAAATCGAACAGAAGATGCATATAAAATACTCACGCTCTGCAAGGTGCTCCAGATGCCCCAGCATTGCTGGGAAGATGGAAGACTTGGTAGAGCACCTATCAGAGTTGCTGGGACATGGTAGCTGATTAATAAATGTCCATACTCTTCTCCTTCACTCTCGACTCATTTATCCTACAGTCTTTTCTAAGGCTGTGGTTAAATATTTTTCTCATGCAGTAATTCAGTATTTGTATTTGGGATATAAGTTTGGGTCTTTATTTTTGTTCCAATTAAGTTTTGCTCTATTAAAATCATTATTTTAACTTGTCTTTCTGCCCTTAGACCCTCATTCATTCATCCAGCACAAAACTACATCTTAAATATCATGACATTTCTAATTTGATGAATATGAGGCACATAGCTTTATTTTATTTAAAACTTATTCTAAAACCTTGATAAAGACAATATCCACGGCTGTGTCAAACAGTATGTAATATGCTATTTCCAATATGTATAATGCTGGTTATTCTAAGTAATTGCTTACATTTTCATGTTGAAGGTCTAGCTTCCCAATTAAATTGTAAGTTCCTGGAATTCATATGCAAGTAAGCCTGTTTCAGTACACCTTCTTTCTTTAGTTTCACATAATAGATACTCTGAAATTTTTTTACTGAATCAAGTATACATTTTGCCAGCTGATTTGCCATCGAGGGGTCAATGATTTGCAAATGATTCTGTTCCCAGTTTTTAGCAGTGGCTTTTGACCTCCCGCCTGTATTTTTGTAAGAATGCTGTTTATATCTCAGATCTGAACATCCCCACAAACCACAGAAAAGGTACCTAGTTTTAGCCAGTATAATCACAATCTGATATGCCAGAAAATTCAACCTTAAATATACAGCAACTATGGGCAATTGATCCATTTCCAGGAATAGTCCAACACAGAACACCTTCACAAAAGCAAGTTTCCATTTTCACAAAATATTAACCAAATTTAAATTTTAGGGGAGCTTGGGTGGCTCAGTCAGTTAACTATCTGCCTCAAGCTCAGGTCACGATCCCGAGGTCCTGGGATTGAGCCCTGTGTTGGGCTCTCTGCTCAGTGGAGGGAGTTGGATTCTCCCTCTCCCTCTCCCCCTGCTTATAGTCTCTTTCTCTCTCTCTCAAATAAATAATTCTTTTTAAATAAAATTTTATAACATTTGCTTTACAGGATATTTTCAAAATCAAATTCTTCCTGGTTAAAAGGGAATTGATAACTCATAAGCAAGTGAGTGATCACTATCCAGTAATTCCTACTTCTGCCATGACTGTAAGTGGCAGAACTCCTTTGAGGATGTTTGCAAAACTACTTAAACACTCAGTTCCTCATACATAAAACAAATTGGTTCCAGGGTTCTGGTGACATGGCTTTGGGAATAAACAGAATGACATGAGAGGTGCTTTGGTCCCTGAAATATAGAGGAAAATAAGGGTAAGGGCAGTCTCTATTAGCACCTATCTTGCTGATAGACACAGTGTGTCTTTTTCTTCTCTCAGAAGCTAAAGATCCTTTGTGATTTCTGCTCTGATAAGACCTGATTTCAACACAAGGTGGATATTTTTCAATGAGTCACTGCCTGATGAAAATAGATCTTTAAAAATGGAAAACTTGACACTATCTCAATCCTATCGACTGAGACAACATCGCTCTAATTTTTGTCATAAAACTCCTTTTGGACGCAGTGATGACAAGAGTACTTTTTCACACGCCTAATTCCAACAACGACTACAGATCAGATGCATCCAGAAAGGGAACCCAAGAGGGTCTTATTACACCCATTTTAACGTATCTTTTTATTTGAAGTGGCCGCACGATCCCAGGCCCATTTAGTAGTTCTCTTACTGGTTCTCCTTTTAATTAATAGACTTGTGAATAACCACAACTGCCTTATGGGACATGCCAAACACTAAACAGATGACTAACTTGCAGTGAGCAATCTGCTCGACACAGGGCGCCTTAATTTAAGCCATACGTGGTGAAAAACAAAGGCATGGCAAGCATGCGGCTCAATGTATAGTTTTTGGTCTGTTTCAAGTTAAATAAGTCCCTGGTGTGCAGAAAGTAACATTCATAAAAGTGAAAGCAACGGTTCTGATTTATGGCCACCTGTTAGCATAAGGCTGACCTGCTTGAACGTGGTGGGCACGATCGTCCAGAAGGAGCACGGTGGCGCAGAGTGGGGCAGGACTGGCGGCCCAGACTCAGGGAGGCTCAGCTGGAAAGGAAGGAGCCCCAGCGCCCCAGCGAAGGCTTCCTGCTGCGTGCCAGCAAGCAGGTAACCACGCCGCCTGCCGCAGGGTGGGTAGCCCTGAATGTACTGCCACTGTCATCTGGCCCAGTTTATGGACAAAACCCATCTCCTGGGGGCTGTGGGGAGGGGCTGGGGTGGCGGGTCGTTCATTAGAACCTGGCCGGAGGGCAGCTCGGATCTGTAAAGGACAGCTGTCTAATTGGATTTGCTTGTGCGTACTGTCTTAGCTTTTACAATGGGAATAGGCTACCCGGCCTTTCTAATTAGATTGTTAAACATAATAGCTGAATGGCACAGCAGTAAAGAATTTGCCCTTCTCTTTGTAGGCGCAAAATAGGGCTCAGAAAAGATTCAGGATTTTTCCAGCCCATTTCCCCCATCATTGTATCTGATGGTAATGAGACGAAGTTTATTTCTTTTTAAAAGCTCCCAAAGGAGCACAGGCCAGGTTGAAGTTCAAACTAAATGTCAAAACACACACATGCAATACAGTAGCAAACTTCTCTTTTCCTTTGGCCTCTTGTTTCCCCTAATTGGTGCCTTGTGGGCAGTCTCGACTCAGAGACCAAGAACGAAATGGATTGGAAATTGAATTACCCTGTCACCCCTCAAGGTGGTCTCCAGACCCGTGTTGAGAAAAATCGGTATAACAGGGTGGGGAAGAAATTACTTGCTGGGGTTCTGTGTCCATGTCCTGCCTCCTGGTCTCCAATGCACCGACCGGTAGGGTGGGAAGGAAGAGGAACAGTGGGGGACAAAGGAAAGGAAAGAGGGGAGAGAGGAGGGATTCAGGTGCGGGAGTGTGGGGCTCCGTGATGCCATCCACCACGCCTGTGGATCCTACAGCTTGAAAACCATTTCTGGTCACATGACAAGTGACACTTCATCTGAGGATCTGTGTTCTCTGAGAGTCCATTCCGTATCCCATTTCCTGACCCATTGCCATTATACTGCTCACTTTGCTCAGTGTCATCCAGGTTTGGTATTATAGAGGATAGGCACTAAGTTTTTATTTTTTTAATGGAATGAGAAATGGATCTTCCCCCATGTCTTCCATACTCTTTGGGGTGTAAAGCACCAGCAGGTTGTGAACGTGATGTTCCATAGCCTTGTAGAAGTCATCCTAGGCTACCTGGCATTGAAAAGCTATCAGAGATTTGGATGCTCACTTGGTGTGCCCTTCTCGTACGTGCAGAATGAGGCTCTTCTCTGTGTGGCAGTCACATCAGTGCAGCATCCCCAAGGGTCCCACAGGACCAGAGATGCAGTGTCTTTAGCAAGAAAAAGAATTTTCTTCTCAAATGTTCCCAAAAGCAAGGAGTGACTCCAGCATAGGCAGAGTACAGATCATAACCGTGGGGTCATTTTTGCCATTTTGATTCTATCTTGACATCATCCCAGAGAGACAATCCCCTGATTTTCAGGAAAATCAATAATAAAAGCAGGCAGCACATTACTCAAAATGAACAAGTGAATGGGTAATGAGTCATCACCCACCTTTCTGCATCATTTCAAGTGTTACTTTGTCCCTCCTCCCTTTGCTGTTTGGATGCCCCTATGCTCTGTTTGTGATCTCAAGATAGCTTTGCCAAGATTCAGCAGTGACTCCAGAATCAAACTCTATTTATAGCCGTTTGTTCGCTACTTGGAGTTCTCACATTCTGTCTGTGCATTTGTGTTCCATCACCAAGACCCACCCTGCTCGGAACCAGCCCTTGGTTCTGGAGTTGCAAACTCAGAGTCCACTCACACGCCACTATTGTCAGGCCCATGCACTGTTTCATCCCTTAAACTGGGGCAAAATGCTCTCCAGATTGCTGCAAGACTCCCTGTCACCTTTTTCTTGCATCTGGCTGCTTTCCACAGCTGGTCTACCTGTCTAGATTCTGAAAGCATCGAGAGTGAGGACCCTGCCTTTTCTCACGCATGTCACCCTCTGTCTGCCCATGTCTTCAAGGATGTTATCATCAGATTTCCTATGACTGTAGCCCCAATATTCAAGAACTTTTCCCTTGCCGGGATTACCAGAAATGTTCACTTTGTTAGGTCACAGTGTTGTTTTCTAATTCCTCTGAAAGGCACTCCTTGGAAGCATTGCTTAGGCTTTATGCCCGCCACACGCTCCATGGAGAGGGGTGTCTAAGGGAAACACAGGAAAGAGGGAACACATTAACATGAAGACAGACAACACAGCTCTAGTACAGCAGGCCGAGCCATCCTCGGCCTCCCTGTATTTTTATGTCTTATTTGGATTATGGGTGCTTTGATCAAGCAGGACAGGACCCACTTCCCCAATTATACGTGATGCCCACCTAGAACTAACCACCATGAAGGACATTTTTCTACAGTGATGGGAGTGAGTAACCCTGTATGGAAACTGTTTAAAGAAGTTAGAATGAACTTGTCCTTACAGCTTACAAATTTTTGAAAATTGAACCGTAAAATCAGAACAGACCCTGGCCCTTACTCTTAACCTCTGAATAAAAGAACCATGTGCCTGAAACCAAGACATTTGTGCACAAGTACAGTTGTGCAGGCAAGGCAAACCCAAATATTGGTTTTGTTTTGAAATGAGAGACCCTTCTGCATTCTGATGCTATGTGATGTTTCTCATTCCATTCTTCATTCTGCACACATGGGTGACTTTAAGTCGGCATTCGTGGAAACAGTTTAAAAAGGTCTTGAAACTGAGAAGTGGATTATGTCAAGGACTAAAATTACTTGAGAACTTTTTGATCATAGAGATTTTGGAGTGTGATCAATTTGACACATGTGTCCATAACGATATGAGTATGTTTGCATTCTGTAGTTCTGTGATAACACAAAAGATGTGGGGAGGATGAAGTTGCTTTTTCCAAATGCTTTATAGAATGTTCTATTTAGTTTGGAACAGGTGTTGCAAATAGTTTCTCAAATATTACTAGAAATGCTCTATCACACTCACATTCTTAGCAAATCCTTTCCTTTCCTTCTAAAAGCTTATTGACAGCTGATTTTGCTCCTTGAATTTCTAAGAAAATAACTTTCCATCTATATGTGAATGTATCATTCTTGATTTTCAAGAATAGGTATCAGATAATGTGGCTCTGTGACTATTGAGAGTTGGAACACAGGATTTACCAAGAAAAAAAATGTATATAAATCTTTCCTCAGCCTTACTCAATTTCTTTGTCCATTTCTGGAATGAGTTCCAGAAAAATATTCCTGGAATTAAAATATCCCAGAATGAAGCTGATTTCTGATGATTCAAAATCATATTTCCTCTATGTCTCATTTCATGTCATTTCAAAGGTAAGTTTAAAAAAATAATTAAAGGAGAAATACTGAAGGAAAATAACAGAGTTGGAGGACTGATGCTACCCAACGTCGAGAGTTACTATAAATTTACAGTAATCAAGACAGTGTGGTATTGATAACAGTACAGATAGATTAATGGAGCAGAAAAGAAACCCCAGAAATAGACCCACACAGATACAGTCAATTGGTCTTTGACAAAGAAGCAAAGGCCATGCATTGGAGCAGAGACAGTCTTTTTAACAAATGGTTCAGGGACACCTGAATGCAGATATTACACTCTCCATGAAAATTAGCTCAAAATAGGTCATACACATCAATGTAAAAGTCAAAACTATAAACATCCTAGAAGATGACATAGGACAAAATTTACCTGGTCCATAAAAGATATAATTCAAAAGCTGGACTTCATTAGAATTAACTTATTCCCAGCAAAAGACAGCGTCGAGAGAATGAGAAGACAAACCATAGACTGGGAGAAAATATTTGCAAAAGACACATTTGACAAAGGTCCATTTTCCAAGTATAAGAAGAACTCTACAAATTCAGTAAGAAAACAAATCAGTTTAAATAATAGTCCAAAGACCCTTAACAACTTCACCAAAGAAGATACACAGATGGCAAATAAGTACATGAAAAGATGTTCTACATTATATGTCATGGAAAAATGAAAATCAAAACCGCAATAAGATACCACTATATGCTTAATAAAAGAGTTAAAATCCAGACCACCAATAGCACCAAATGCTGGTGAGGATGTGGAGCAACAAGAACTCTCATTCATTGCTAGTGGGAATGCAAATGGCGCAGCCACTTTGGCAGACAGTTTAACAGTTTTGTACAAAACTCAATATAGCCTTACCATAGGACCCAGCGATTGCACTCCTTGGTACTTACCCAAAGGAATTAAAACCCCAGTCCACAAAGAAATCCCCACATGAATGTTTAGAGGAGTTTTACCCAAACTTGGAAGCAACCAAGTTTTCCTTTAGTAGCTGAATGCTTAAGTAAACTGTAGTCACATCCATACAATGGAATATTATTCAACACTAATAAGAAATGAGTTATTAGGTCATGAAAAGACAGACAGAAAACTTAAATGCCTATTGCTGAATAAAAGAAGCCAATCTGAAAAGGATACATACTGTATGATTCCAACTATAAGACATTCTGGAAAAGGCAAAACTGTGGAGAGAGTTTAAAGATCAGTGGTTTCCAGGGTTCAGCAGGGAGAGAGGAATGAATAGGGGGAGCAGAGAGGGTTTTTATGGCAGGAGAAGTACTCTGTATGATACTGTAATGATGGACACATGTCATTATACATTTGCCTAAACCCATCGAATGTTCAATACCATGGCTGAACCCTAAGTAACCTTTGGATTTTGGGTGATGATGATGTGTCAATGAAGGTTAATGAATTATAACACATGTCCTCCTCTGATGGGGGATGTGGGTGGGGGGATTGGTGGGGGAAGGGAGCTGGGCATGTGTTTTAGTAAACAGAGGGTAAAGGGAAATCTTTGTACTTCTCTTCAATTTTTCTGTGAAACTAAATCTAAAATTGCTCTAAATATTAAGATCTTAAGAAAAAAGAAATTAGGGGATTGGTCTTTTAGAAATCTCAAGCAGGTATAACATCTAGACTTTTATCTATACTAAGAGTAAAAGCCTCAGAATGTGTGAATTGCTGAACTCACTTATTTATAGTTAGAAAATTGCATTAGGCGAAGAAAGAAGAACCTCTTTATATGCCTCCCCTACCCCTTACTACTAAGAATAGGACACTTGAGACCCCACACAGAGACTGGAGAAACCCACATGTGCGGAGAAGTCCAAGGAGGCCAAAAATAATCCTTTCTTGACTGGCGGCTGGCCCCACGAATGCCATTCCTTTCCAATAGCTCCAGTTCCCCTCTCAGTGGCATGGATGCCTTAGGGATCTTCCTTTCCAGGTGGACGTCTCCCCCTCTCTGCAGCCAAACCAATAGGCATTATGTCACCATCTTTTCTTTTTTTAAGATTTTATTTATTTATTAGAGAGAGAGAGATAGCACAGGGGGGGTGTGAGGGTGGAGAGGGGAAGAGGGAGATGGAGAAGCAGACACCCTGCTAAGCAAGGGGCCCGACTCAAGGCTCAGGACCCAGGGATCATGACGTGAACCAAAGGCAGGTGCTGAACAGACTAAGTCACCCAGACTCCCTGGTCACATTTTCTTACACAAAAGACAAGAAATATGTCTTGTGCAGAGAGAATGTTGGGACCTCATAGTTGTAGCTCAACCCTGTGGAAACGCCCAACAGACTCAGGACAACACAGACAAATGCAGAATGCTAAAGACAGGAGCAGCCATAAGAACCATCAAAAGTTTCTCTGAAGCTAATCCAAAGGAAGTTCACAATGAATAATGGTGTTGTCCTTTCAGAAAAATGGTTTCCTCCAGTCACGGTGCTTGCGGTCTTCATGCTGACCCCCTCAGGCTGCGGGTTGGTTCCATATTACACACTTTCCAGGGATAACAGGGAGGAGCAAACTGTAGCCTGAAAGCTGAGAATGGTTTTTACATTTTTTATGTGGTTGGGGAAAAAAAAAAGAATACTAATATCTGGTGACAGGGAGATTGCAAGAAATTCAAATTTCGGATTTACTGGCACGCAGCCATCCCCACTTGTTTAGGTCCTGTCTATGCTGGCTTTTGCACTACAGTGGCAGAGTTGAGCATTGTTATAGAGACCCACAAAGTCCACAAAGCCTAAGTTATTTATTACCTAGCTCTTTACAGAAAACATTTAGCAACCCCAGATGTGCAAGATCACTGATCCAATGGCAAGAATTCCAACAGAGCCTACATCATGGAGCAATGCTAACTGGCCTGGTCAGGGTTCAGAGGAGAGTCTCCCAACAGTGGACAGTCCTCTAAAGAACTAAGGTACACAAGTATTAAACAAAATACAT
The DNA here is from genome assembly GCF_009829155.1 of Mustela erminea. Taxonomy (NCBI): domain Eukaryota; kingdom Metazoa; phylum Chordata; class Mammalia; order Carnivora; family Mustelidae; genus Mustela; species Mustela erminea. The sequence goes on from NC_045628.1 coordinate 82,920,719, forward strand.
GGGCAACTTGTCATCCTAATAAACATTTCTGCTAGCAAGGAGCCAGAGTCCAGGAACTGAGACAAATACCTCCAGCATATGTAAATAAAGGTCATAAACTATTAAGGAATGCGTGAATTCTGAACTTTGGGGTCTTACACTATCCTCCATGGCAGAAAGTTCTCAATGGCTCAGATCCAGGAGGGAAATCTTCACATGACTCCATTTTTGCTGCAATTAAGAAAAGATGCAGATTTTCTCCTGAATTTCTCACCCAGAGGCCTCAGTATTTTCACTTATGCTCTTAGCTACGTCCTCAAAGACAGACCTAATTTAATATTCACTCACTCATTCATGACATTGTTAATTTGTACATTCATTCAATGACTCAGTGAATATTTATTAAGCACAGGTGATAAATACATAAAGTAGTAAGGACCTACCACCAAGCGGCTTAGTCAATTGAAGGAAACAGACGTGTGACCTAAATAAAACAAAATGTTACTATTACTAAATAGAACTGATGAGCACAGTATAAAGTATGAAAGAACAGAGTCCATGCCTCGTTCCTTTGTCTGTATCGAACGAGCTCCCTCCCTTCCAGAGGCCAGGAAACGCTGTCAGTCAGTATCAACCTGAAAAGGCTGCTTGAGAATGGAACAGCTTCAGGAGTAATTCTGAACTAACAGGAAATGTATCAGCAGAAGTCTGGAGTGGAGAGACCTCCCCCACCCCCATCCCCAAGTTCCCCTGCAACGGAGCGCAGGAAATAAACATTTTTTTGCCTTCTCCGCTCTTGGCGTTCAGGATATGCAGACTAAACCAGGCCTCGGGAGAAAAGTTAGGCTGGATCTTTATTCATGGTATGTGGTTAAACATGTTTTCATGTTGTCAAAGATTAAATAATTAGGAGAACATGGTCAAGATCAAAAGGCAGCCCCATGTCACAAGCAATTAGGAGGCTACTCACAGCTGTGACAACTACGGATCCCCGCTGGTACGGTACCTGCTTTAGCAAGCCATGTGGGCTCAATATGACGCCTAGACTGGGTACTTCAGGGTTTTTCATTTAAATCTCATTAAGACAGTTGCAATCCAATAAATGCAAAAATAACAGAGGTAAAAGGGATACCAAATTGTGCACAAAATAGGAGGCACATTAAGGAAAAAGAGCAAATCACTAGCTTATACATTAGAAATCCTTTCTGGAAGAAGTTACATAGAAGTGTTTTATGTATCTTAAAAGAGATTTCAACTTGATATATTTGTAAAATCACTTTTTCAGCCTGTCTGTGTGTTCTCATTAAGAAAGAAAAATAGGTTGATGATTCAAATGGGTTCCCAAAGGGACCTCTAAATTATACCATTACTAAACAGGTATCTTTTCAGTGATCCTATCTGCTGACTGGTTTTATACATTAGAATGTTAAAGAATGGGGCGCCTGGGTGGCTCAGTGGGTTAAGCCGCTGCCTTCAGCTCAGGTCATGATCTCAGGGTCCTGGGATCGAGTCCCGCATCGGGCTCTCTGCTCGGCAGGGAGCCTTCTTCCTCCTCCCTCTCTGCCTGCCTCTCTGCCTACTTGTGATCTCTCTCTGTCAAATAAATAAATAAAATCTTAAAAAAAAAAAAGAAAAGAATGTTAAAGAATGAAGCAGAAAATCTCACCTGAGAATCCTCCCTAGTTAATAAGCTTACAAAAGTTGACTTAAGCAATTTGGAAACAACAGGGCGATGTCTCAAATTAAACTTGTAAAAATGGCTTGATTCTCAAACCCTTAAGTTTTAAGCTAGGAAAAGCCAATAATCTGGTTTCCTCCTGCAGAAATGTCCCTCTATGATGGCCTGGCCATCAAGCAGTTTTGTTCCTCAAGCCTTCAGAAGACTCTTTCTCTTCCAGGGTGTTGGGGGTCTGGGCTGTGCCACCTTCTGGCATGCAGCCTCTCTGCTGAGAGCAGGTCAGTGAGCAAAACCACTGAGAGGTCTGCACATGCGGGGCCATCCTGGATGTGACTAGGCTGGAGAAGTCTCAGCATTAAATGGCTATTTGACTGTTGTACTTCTTACCACAAATCTTCCGTTAACACCAATGTCTGAGTGATGAGTTTAAAACATTTCTGGGAGCCTCTGGGTGGCTCAGTTAGATAAGCAGCAGACTTGAGCTCACGTCACGATCCCAGGGTCCTGGGATGGAGTCCTGCATCTGGGCTCCCTGCTCAGAGGGAAGCCTGCTTATCCCTCTCCCTCTTCCTCCTCCAAATCATTCTCTTTCGCAAACAAATAAATACAATCTTTTTAAAAAAAAAAAAAAACTAAACAAAACATTTCTGTAAAAGAAAGTGTCTCAACCCAAACAGGCCTGATTGTCTTACGGAAGTCATACCTGCGGACCAATGGCTTTCATCTGCCCCATTGCAGGAGCTCGTGTTTGCCCGGTCTGAGGTCCCCTCATCCTTTAGGCATCTTCCTGGGAGTCAGATACATTTCTATCTGCTTCAGCATCCCTGTGGGTCGTTATGTTCACCCCCAACATCACTTGGTCCCGGACACTAACTCTGCTGCTCCCATCAGACAGCCATCACTAACCCAGCAATGACATGGAAATGGTGACCTCTGCCTAGGGCCCTGGAAACTAGGACAATGTCACCACTTCTCCTGCCCTGCACAGCTGCCCTACACTGCCAAATCTTGCTTAGGGCCTTGTCCCATTCAGGCTACACTGCTTTATACTTCCGACATGTTCTGGGGACAGCTGCCTTCTCCAGAACTCTCTTGGAGTTGGCTCTGCCTCTCTAGACAGCAGCTCTGTCCCTGCTCTGTCCCTGCCACTCTACCCACACCTGCCTGGTCTCTGTGGCTTTTGACATGGCCCAATGGCACTGAGTCTGGCAAACCACAACATTGCCCTGCATGACAGACGTGGGACAATGTTCTCAGGGTTTCCAGGGCCCGCTGCAGGCATGCTGGAGGCCCTAGATGTGGCGTTAGCTTTAATCCAGCTCTTTCCTTCCCCAGAGTACATGCCTATCCAAAGGGGGCCTGGATCTGAATGGGGTCTCAGATCAGCTATGGACCCCACTTCCCTCAGCCCACAGGCCTTACTGTTGGGGGGGCCCTCCTCCCTGCTGGTCCTCTCCCAGGGCCCAGGCTTCAATGCTAGCTGCCCTGATTTTACCTGACATGACTACATGTCTGATCTCCAGCACAGACACATGGCACATTTTTTTCCCCCCAATCCTGACTCCCCCAGTCGATGTGTTTCAGATATTCGAGCAGGGGTTTGAGATGACCACAAATTCAATATAAGTTAATAGTGTGACGTAACCACTAAAAATGCTAATGCCATCTTGAGCTGAAGACCCACACGTCTGGCATCCAGATGGAGAGAAGGAATCGTGCTGTCATACTATGCACTGCCTACACCCTCCTCGGGGCGCCACTTGGTTTGGGGAAATGAACTCTCACTTATTTTTTTAGATGAAGATTAAATGTAAATAACTTGATTTGGGGGGGTGTTATATGCAACTGAGGAAATGCACTTTTTAAAAAAAGATTTTATTTGTTTATTTGACAGAGAGAACAAGCACAAGCAGGGGAAGTGGTAGGCAGAGGGAGAAGCAGGCTCCCTGCTGAGCAGAGAGCCCTATGCGGGACTCTATCCCAGGATTCTGAGATCATCACCTGAGCTGAGAGCAGCCACGTAACAGAATGAGCCACCCAGGAACCCCAGGAGATGCACTTTTAAGGAAAGCTTTAATGACAGTTAGTCTAGAGAAGAATTCTAATGGTGAGAGACTGAAATCAATGCCATTTAATGAATGATTGAAGGACTTAGGATGTTCTGAGTCGTGGAACAAAGAAGGAAGGTTTTCAAGCCTATGAAGTTGTCACACAGTTCTGTGCTAATCAAATGGGAAACTGGGGGGGAGGGTATCTAAATATTACAGGAAGTTGAATTCAACTAAGTATCAGTGTTTTCTATCCCTCCCCCATCATTCTCTTCTTTCCTTGACCCACTTCCATTTCTTTTCTTGTTTGTTTATTTGTTTCTAAGAAGAGAGCTGCCCAACAAGGGAATCTGTGGCCTGGTAAGGTAGTGATCTCCCCTTAGCTGGGAGCATTCAAGCAGTGACTGAATGACACTGTCCAGTGACTGCAGGAAAACACATACTTGAATTAGGTGGATCCTAGGCCCGAAAAGCTCCAACATTTCCTCAAAAGCAAAGTTTCTGCTCCCAGGGCTGTCCCAGCTGTATAGACTCCCCAGGCTACCATGTGCTGATGCATTTTAATGTGGCTTCTTTTCAAATGGTCTACATACACTTTCTTCACAGAAGAATTAGAGAAATGGGAAAAAATAAAGCACAACGAGACACATGAAGAATCAATACTGCCCTGTCCTTCCTCAGTCTCCCACTCACCCTACCTTCGACCAAGGGTGTTTTCTGGGTATTGGTTCTCTTTTTACCTTGTATACGTTGCAAATTTATTGAGCTGAGGGTTTTGTTCCAGCACAGGTTTTTCTGGGAAGTTTTCAAAGGAGGAACGGGGTCTGCTGGTAGGAAGGCAGCATGAGGAATGTCTCAAGGAAGATGAGATGGCGAGGTTTTGCCCAACTGTAATTTTCTGCATGCTAAGATGGTACAGTCCAAGTAGGCGAGGGAGCCACAGGATGCCAGCAGTCTTGTCACTCCACATTTTCCTGCCTGCTCACCTTTAGGAGGTGATAATCATTACATGAGGTAGTTGTTTTTCCATAAATTCTAAATCTTAAACTTAGGTTAGTGCATGTTGGCGGGGGGCCTGGGGTGGAGTCTATACCAACAGGACAGAAAGAAGGAAATTATCTCTGAAGAGGTCATGCAGAGGGCACAGGAAGTTCCCATGGCTTGACAAGTTCCACCGTGGGCAGGCCCGACTTTGAAGTGGGTTTCCAGGTGTGTCAGGGAAGAGCCCTTTAATACTCCATAATAGGAAGGCCACTTTGTTGACAGCCCGGTCAGCGTCTCCTCTCATCTCCTGCTCAGATGACATGGAGAGGGAAAGAAGTAAACAAAGCTCTGAACCATGGGGACAGGGGAGACACCCTCTCCTTACAACATTCTGTTCCCCCCTCCTGACGCCCCCCCATCCCCCCTCAAGGCCTTTCTGCTGACAGGAGTATAGAAGGTCAGCATCTTAAGGTCACAAAAATGTACCAAGGCTCTCTTCAATCTCTAGAAATTTCTTTGAGGAAGAATGATGCCTAGAAACTCATTCTGAGGATCTTCCCTAAATCTTTAGATGCCACGGCTCCTTGGTGACACATTTAAAGTTAAATGAGACTCAAAAGTTCAGTGGGAGAATCGGAGAGGCCCTGGCTCATGGAGGGTTTTCTCTTTCAGGCTGTAGACAGGCCCGGCCCGCCCAGTCCCTGTGGAATTTTCTGGGGGCTTGCTCGGGCGCCTGCTTTCAACTCGGCTTCTGAAGTTATTCTGAACAATGGAAACAATTCCTTTCCATGATTAAAATCTTCCACCCTCTAAAATTAGTCCCAGGAAATTAGAACAGCAGTAATTGTAGGAGGGCACACAATCCCAGCAATTTAAAGTGGAGTCATTTACGGAAATCACCAAGGCGAAGTCCTTAGAAGGTATTTCCTCACGAGTTTTTGTCCTATAACTTGAGGCCACTGAAGGGTCATCAAATCTCAATGGCTCTTAGTCTCCCAGTTATTAAATCCATCCCAGTCAAGAGATAACACGGGAGTTGTTAGCATAGAGAAACTGTGACACTCTGGCCTTTCTTCATATTAAGGATGGTGGATTCATGTGTACTCTGTGTGTGTGTGTGTGTGTGTGTATAATTAGGGACTTGAGAATTCAAGACCCTGCCCTTTGTTTTCTATCCATTATTTTTTTTTAAATCACAAATAGAAAAATCAGGATCATATTCTCTCCTTTTCACAGTGTCCATGTGTAAAACCTAATAGCATAAGAGCTCTATATAGCAATATGCATACATATGATGGATTCTATTAAAAGAGCCCGACAGTTAAGCTTTGCAAATGAGCCATCATAAAAAAGTGGCTCTACATTTTGCTTGTATGTGTTTTTCTTTAATGTACTGCACTTTTCTTGGAAAGCACTAGCTTTTTCTTCCCTGGCTAAAAAAAATAAAAGAAGGACGGAAGGAAAGAAGGAAGGAAGGAAAAAAAAGAAAGAATGAAAGAGAGAAAAAGAAAGAGAGAGAGAGAGAAAGAGAAAGAAAGAAAGGGAAAGAAAAGGCTAGCACAGAATAGCTATGGGTTAGAAATTGGCAAGTGCTAGGATTCGGAGACGGGGTCAGTTCAGTCATGGCAGTAGAGTTGAGGCGGGGACAGGGGAACTGGGCAAATATTCTGAAGGGGTTCGACTTCAGCTTCCTACGATACGTTCTGGGTTACTGAAAGACCCTCCTTCCCATAGGCGTCGCCTTGTTTCTGAGGCACTCCCACCTCTTCGCCTTGGTTTGTGTTCACCCTCTCCGACTATCTGATCTTCTCTCTGTATAAGGGTTGGTTCGGAAGCACAGGCTGCAGTGCTGAAACCCCAAGCAGCTGCCCAGCCAGGTCCAGGCTCCACCCTAGAACATCCCCTTCCTACCTCATGGTTCCGCCATTCCAAAATGCTCTTGTTCCTGGATTCAGCCATGCTTTCCTCTACCCAACAAATACTTATTGCACCTTTAATGGAAGAAGTATCTTGTGAAGGACAGAGATACTGTAGTGAACAAAGAGGGTGCCCTTCCTCTCCCTGAGCTGACATATCGGGGAAGGTAGGCATAGTCATCAAATTACACAAATAAATGTAAAATTACGAATTGTTCTTGGTCCTAAGAAGAGAGTAACAAAGTGCTATGAAAACCCTCTGATTGGGTACTTCTACATGGTTTGAGTGGTCAGAGAGACCTCCAGGGAGGTGATCAGAAGCCAATGTGTCAAGGATGGACCACGAGGGGAGGGGGCAGAACAGGCGGCACCACAAGCTGAGGCAGCGGCTGATGACCTCCCTTGAATGTACTGTCCACGCCCCTGCACCCCGTGAAACCCTGCTTCTCCTTCAATCCCCACTCAAATGACTCCCCTTAATGCATCCTGCCTGGATATTCTCTCAAACCGAACTACTCACTTGCCCTTCTTTATCCCACCTTAGCAAGCCAATACGAAGCACCTACTATGTGTCAAGCACTGAGTGGGTGTTAGGTGACTGTGGTGGATGAGACAGAGACTTCTTCCAGTTTAAAATGTAGGCTTTATAGTTATCCAGGTATAGTGCGGCCAACAGATTTCAGAGACCGGCCCTGAAAAAACAATTTCCGACTCACTGTTCCCAAGTGCAGGAGATATGTGGTGACAAGCAGGGCACCATGGGGAAGCACCAGGGTGACTCAGGAGGAGGCTTGTAGGAGGAAACATGGGCGAGAGACTTGATTGCCATCTCTGTGGGAAGAAACAGGTAAGCAGGCTAGGACTGACTAACTTGAATAATTTCAAGGGGTTCTGGGGTATAGGGGCTGCCCCTAGTTGTCGGAGCCAAGGTGAAGGACAGGGGAATAGTGTTACAGAGTGTAACAGCTTGATAAAGGAGGTGGTGGTGGTGGGGAGGGGTATCCCTGGGCTAGTTTGAGTGTAGAGGGTATGCTCATGGGCCAGTCTTCACTATCTCTAGGAACTGGCTAGTCCAGGGAGGGTCTGCAAGGTACTAGATGTCAAAACATTAGAATGAAAAGACATGGGTAAGATCTCACATTCCAGGTTTAGCTGTTTAGCTAGGGAGATGGATAAGACACAAAAAATGCAACACAGGGCTGAGCACTCTGTCAGGGCACCTAGCCAGGCTTTGTTGGGTCAGGGGTTTCCCAGCAGGGGCGAAGCCTGGACTGAGCTCTGAAGGATGAAGGGGAAGAAGCAGCAAGGACAGGGATAGAGAGGGAGTGGAACCATTAGGTCAGTGGATGTCACCCCAACTTGCTGGAAACCCAAAAGTGAAAAAATTGCCAATGAGACTACAGGCCAGTGAGCTCCAGTTGTGAAGGGCCGGGATTGCCACAGAAGCTGGAGTGATCCTGAAGGCAAGAGGAACCTTAGAAGGTTTTTAAGGAGATGAATGACATGCCTGGGTTTCTGTTCTAGAAGATCATTTGGAAGGGAGTTGGGAATAGCAGAGAAGTATGTATACTTGAGGCTACCATAGCAGTGGGAGACAGAGGATGAACAGATCTCAGCAACAGCAGTGGAGGATAACCATGTTTGTGAGGCTTGCACCCAGGAGACTGAGGCAAAGGGAACCAGTCTAGCCTGGCCCCCGGGGTCCCTGAAAGATGGCACAGAGGGGTGCAGAGGCACAATCATGCATGTCAAGGCAGCCTGGTCTGGCAGATGACACACGGAGTTTTAAGTCAGATCCTGGCATAGGAGCCTCATCTTTTATGGGTTATATTGTTTTAGGTAATTTACAAAAGAATTATCAGTATCCAGGCCACTAGGATCCTGTTTGTCTCACAACTGCATTAGGAGGACTGAGATAACAGGTATGAAAATGCTGTACAAACCGTCAAAGCACTGTTCATGTGTTTTCTGGATTTATTACCATCATCATTGCTCTCATGAAGTCCAGGGCTCTGTCTGCCAGAGCAAGGAGGTCAGAGTCCCTGCATTTCAATGTCCCCCTGAGCAGCTGTGGCACATGCATGATGGGCAAAGGGGCTGGAGGTCTCTGTGGCCACAGGCACCTGTTCTCCCCATCTTCCTTAGCAACAGAGTTCTGAATTTATTCTGGATAAGTTGTAAGTTCTGAGCAGTGAAATTTCACTGGAAGTGGGTGGAATTTCCAGAAGTGCTCCTTAGAGGAGAAGATTCAGTCCTCATTCATATTTCTGTTTGGAGATCAGATGAGGTGACTGGGGTTCTTGCAGCCACCTTAGACTATGCAGAGAAAGTTTTTTTGTTTTTGTTTTATTTATTTATTTTTTTAAAAAATCAGGGCAGAGACCTGGAAAAAGCCTGGGTTCTCTGCAGGTGCAGCGGCACCTCAATCCTGGACATTCTTTCTCTTGGCTGATTAACATGAGGAAATGAAATTTTTCCTATCTGGTATTACTACTTTTTTTTTCAGGTCTTTGAAACTCACAACCAAACCTAGCCTGAAGTGATACATCAGATAATAAGCTATCAGTAGTTTTTTTCTCTGACTATAGAGGGTAAAATGGGTTATAGATGATATATATTCATAAGTCATAATCATATTAGGAAGTTTAAAGAGGGGCCAATTGAGGGAAAAGACCAAATCTAACCTTTAAAAAAAACTTACTGCATTTACTTTGTCAGAATCTTCTATGAAGAAGTAAGTATTTTGAAAATTTCCTAAGAGAAATAATTGTGAAACTATTTCACTTACAGTAAAAAAATCAATATTTCTTTTTCTTTATTTTTTCTAACCTATCTTTTACTACAAGACTGGTTGCTGTAAAAATTTTTAATTCATCTCCTTTCAAAAGCATTTCAGAACAACTTATTCAAGAGAATCCTTAGGGAAGCGGGAACAATGTCATTACCTTGGGTCTACTTGAAAAAGAACTGGATGAATTTCACTTGCCTTCTTTCCCCACAAGCTTCTTTTTGGACTAAGACAGGGTATGGAAAATTTCTATGGAGAAATTGATGTTACATTAGGTGGAAAAGAAAGAAAGTTATAAAGTACAAAGAGCTAACAGACTTTAAGGATGAAAGCTATAATAAAATGTAAAAAAAAAACAAAACACACACACACACACACACACACACACACAGGACAAACAAGCACTTGCTTGGAGCCTATAAACAAAAGCTCAATGATAAGAAGCCACGCATTTTCACTTTCTAAAGAATATCCATCTTTACCTGTTATGGACTAAACTGTGTTCCCAGGATTCATATGTTGATGCTTTAACCCCTAATGTGACCACATTTGGAAATCTGGCCCTTAATTAGGGCTAAAAGAGGTCATACGGGTGGACCCTAATCCAATATGACTGGTGTCCTTATCAAAAGAGGGACACCAGGGATAGGCACCACAGGAAGAAGGCCATGTGAGGACAAAGCAAGATGGCAGCTGCCCACAAGCCAAGGAGAGAGACTTCACAAAAACCAAACCTGCCCACATCTTGATCTTGGACCTCCAACCTCCAGAACTGTGAGAAATAAATTTCACTTGTATTATAAGCCACCCATACTGTGGAATTTTTTTATGGCAGCTCTAGTCAACTAATACAGTACCTTCTCCTGTTCCTGCTATGGCGGCAGTTACAAAAAAATGCTTTTTTCTCAACACAGACAAGATTCTAAAGCAGAGATTAGAAGAGTTTGCTATCTGGAGCAGATTTTCTACTCTGACGTTTGTCTAGTCAGTAGCCCACTATCCAATCTGCACCACGGTCTTTCCATCCACCCCCCTCTCTTCTGACTCCTGTGTTATGGAGAAGACTTGGAGCCATCTTAGGGAACTCCCACCTCTCCAGATGCCAAGTCGAGAATTCTGTCTCCATCTACACCCTGTTCCAGTCGGCTTTTCCTCCTATCACTCAAGAAAAGCCATTTCTCTTCCAAGTACAGATAATCATGTGCCTGTGTCCTGGAGCCTGACCATGCCCACACCCACCTCTGACTGAACTTCCTTCCACTGATCTACTCTTCCCTGTCTGATTCACATTCTTCCTTTTGCTCTCTCTCTCTCCACCTCTCTCCCTACTTCCCAACCTCTCTCTCTCTATCTCCCTCTTCCCTCCCCAGCCGACCTGTTTAGTGCCCCACCCCTTTTCACAGCCAACCTTCTTTAAAGGTCTTTCTACATTTGTGGCCTTCATTTCCTAGCTTCCTCTCACTTCTCAGCTGACTCCAATTTGGGCCGTACCATTGCTAAGTTAATGGAAACAACTCTCACTAAAGAGGTCCATAAGCGTGATGTTGCTGAGCCCAGTTGACCTGCCAGCCAGGTTCAGCCCCGGTCCATATCCTTGACTTAGAAAGCTCTCTGCCCTCTCTGTGAGCAGCCACCTCCGACTTTCCTCCTGTTTCTTCCTGTTTCCCTGGCCACTCCTTTACCTCGTGGCGTCCAAATGCATCATCTTCCACTTGGATGTGTAATTCTGAAGTTCCTACAACATGACGTCCTAGACTGTCTCCATGTCTTTCTCTCCCCATGCCCCTAAGTCTACCTATGTCCAGAGGACCAGATGAGGGTGGATTTATGCCTGCAGCTCAGCCCTCATACCTGACCCTAGAAGTATCACCAGGTGACAGTGCCATAGCTCCTGATTCGACATAAACCACAGTGAGCAGGCGAGTCCCATCTCCCACCCTTCAGCAACATTTCCACTCCTTTCCAGTGCTGGGTGTTGTCAGTTGCCCCACAGGCTGTAGTGTTTTAATCAGACAGGTAGAGGCCCAGGGATCAACCCTGGACCCCCTTCTCCCTCACCCCTGCCTCCAAACGATTGTCAAGTCTGCCAGTGTTTCCTCTGGGAAAAAAATCATTCATTCATTAACTATCTTCCATAACCTCCAGGCTTTTTCTGGCTACCACTGTCATTGCTCTGGACCCTCCTGATGTCGCCAGGACAGGCTGTTATCCCAGCCTCTTCAACCTGCTCTCCGCAGAATGAGACTTTGGAAATGTAACTATCCATGTGTCACTTTTCCCTCCACCCACTCACTGAGCCTCTCCACTGCACTCGAGTGATGTCAAAACCCCAAACCCAGTCCACCAGAGACTACACAAACAGGTCACAGTCCATCCTTCCCATCTCAATGGACTTGACAATTTGGGAAGACATGGAACTTTATTTCACTCTCAGCTCTATTTCTATCTTATTGATTTTAAGTATTCTTTATGGAGTCACAGCATTAACTTTCTTACATATATGCTGTTAAGATTTCCTAGATTTTGGCTTTTAGGACCAAAATAGCCGTGTGTGCTGTACCCTCGCAGAAGGTCACCAATAACACCCACAAATTATTCCCGATGCCTTCCCAGCCAGGTGGAGGCACACGGTCTGCTCTACCTGGAGAGCCCCGGTGAGCCAGCCAGCCAGCCTAGGACTGATGGATACAGGTTGTAGGACAAATCTCAAAGCCTGCACCCCATAAAATGAAGTTTTAGAAACAACCAACTTTTAGGGACAGGAAATAGCAACATTCTTCTTGACGAAGGCACCAAAGTTTCAGGGAAGTGGCACTCTAGAGTTTCTTTCTGAATGTCTGAAAATCTTATTCAAAGCAGACTATAGCAATATGGTTAGGATTGATTGTCTTGAATCCTAATTTTAGCTCAGATGCATTCAATGTAGCTGAATAGGTGCACTTCACGTTATTGTATTTCCCCCATGAGCATTCTCTTTCCTACAGTGACAGCCATATTATTTCTCTCTTTCATATAGAATGTGGACCTGCCATAACCAGCCATTTTTGTGCCAGATCACATGGCCCCTCTCATTATTTTCCTTTCTGGGTGCAGTGAGTGGGCAGGTAAAGGGCCCAGGAGGAGAAAATCAGTGAAGGAGAGAGATGAGCACGCAGCTGCCTGCTTGACCCTGACAGGGAAGCAGGACCGGATAGAGGTGGGCAGGCTGATGGCAGGGGGTGGGGTGGGGGGGTGAGCTTAATTAAATATTTTATCTCAGCCTTTTCGCTGAAGATATTCAAAGAGCTGAGACCAGCTTCTGTCATCACTCTACTAACCAACAGGGGCACATGAGGCAACCCGAAGCCTCGAACCCCAGGGGTGACTCTTGGGATGCCGACGACATCTTTTACCAAGTAAATACATTCAGAGATAGCTATCTTCATACTGAAGATCAAATATTATAGCTGTTTTACAACACTGGGTCTCTTCTGCTCAGTCAACGCATGGGTCCTCCATGGTTGGAGACAGTGTTGGGGGAGACAGGAGACTGAAGTTTATGGCCCTGAGTCCCAAGTTATTGATGCTGGCTGGACCTGGTAATATGTGTCTGCTCTCATGTCTCCCAACAGGGAGGAAGGGCAGGTGTGTAGAGCTAGAGGTTCTGTGGCACTGCTCTTTAAGTAGCCTCACAGCTGAACGGAAGAGGCCTCAGGTTCTCTCCCTTCTGCGAAGACCCGGGTCTCCTTTACCTCCCTCTGAGGCATTTGTGTCTCATGGCCACACAGCATCTTTGAAATCAACCAGATCTTGGTTTCAGTGTGAGCTCTGCCCTTTGATAGCCCTCACGACCTTTGCTATGCTCACCCCTGAATCTTCATGTTCTCTCTATAAAATGAGGAAAATTTCCAGTTGGCGTAGGAGACTGTGTATGGAGACCAAAAGAAGCAAAGTGTGAAAAGCAACTTAAATACAGCTTACGAAACAATAAGTTAAATTATATGGTTAAGAAAAGTCAAGATAAAATTCTAAACTTAGGTACCTTGAGGATATTATTTATTTTACTAGAGTGACATTTTCTTCATTTATTCCCTCAATGGGTATTTATTGGATGCCAGCTGTTATCAAACACCGTTCTGGGCCCCTGGGGAGTGTGAAGTTGTCTGCTGGTGCATGTTTAGCACCCGGGACACTCAGGCAGGGTCAAAGGAAAGCTCTGACTTGTAATGTTTGCCAGTTACTGTGATGTAAGTCCTCCTACCATGGCCAATTTCAAATGACCAACAAGACAAGAGAGTGGGGAAGACATGCCTATGATCAGCCCCGGATCCAGTACAACACTAATGTATGAACACATAAACCATCATCATTCTGCCGCCATGGACCTCCCTTTCTGACATTGTCCCTTGCAGATAAAATGGGATCCAGTGCCCTTCTCCCACCAAGTCTCCCTAAAGGAAATTTTCAGAGACACAGCAATTTAAAAAAAAAAAAAAAGAGAGAGAGAGAGAGAGAGAGATGGACTCGATTATTTTGATTTTCATGACAAGGCTTTGTTTCATTTTTCTCCATGAAGAATCATATAAAATATCAGCTATGTTCCCGCTCAAACCATACTTACTCATAAAGGGCCAAAGCTCATTTAAAAAAAAAAAAAACAAACAAACGAAAAACAGCCCTCTTCCCCCAAAATTCACAATTCTCCAAAATTGCAAGTGGCTTACCATCTTTACTCTGGTTTTACTTAAAGCAAAGAGAATGCATGTTTGAATGTAGGAGAACCTATACTGATTTTTCTTTCTGGGGCACAACTGGGGTGTGGCTGAGCTGTCCCCGCTCAGAGCAGGAGGTGGCCAACTGGGGAATGGGAGCTCTACAGTCACTTTCCTTGCCCTTGAACCTTTGCAGTCGACTTGCACATGCATGACACAATGCATCAGTGACCTCCCCAGGCATCATTGTCCCAGTTTCAGGGGGAATAAGGATAAGAGATCACAGGAGGCCAAGGACCAGGAGGTTTTATAGCTCTTGGGACACAGCTCTACAGCTATACTAAATATTTCCTGGACCTTCTTTTTTAATACGAAACAGTAAAACTAGGGGAGAAAATGAACAGGACAGACTTTTTGCCAGTCTGTGAGTTTGCAGAACTCTGTATTTGCCCCACAAAACTAGGTCTGGTCCCCTAAGGATAAAGAATCAAGGCAGCACATGGGGATGCTGCCAAGCAGCCCCCTGTTGTGAGAGTGGGATGGGCAGGTCGCCTCCTTAAGGGACCTTCCTCCCTAAAGCTGACCTGAGCAAGCAGAAGGGTCTGTCCTGAAGCAAATCTATTTGACCCATATTTGATCCCAATTCACTTGCTACTTGAATTTGTAATAGGCAGCTATCTAGCTGTGATGACTCGCTTCCACTCAAGCTGCCATGAAGCTATTTCTGCTAACTACTGCCAAGGACATCTGAGTCCATAGACCATGCAAATCGAAGTGCTGGGCAGTTGCAGATTTGACGAGTAAACAAAGGAACACCAAGAAACACAATGCACTCATTTCTACTCAAAAGGTCGATGGAGAATCCAGGATAGCCTCAAATGCCCTACGCCCCCAATCCTCAGGCTCTCTCATGTGACCTCAAGACCAGTGTGAACAGTAGCCCCTCTTCAGGCTGGTTCACCTCATTGATTAGCTCCAACCTCAGGCAGGTCTGCACCCTCAGCCAGAATCTGGGATCATGAAGTCGGACAGCTGTGTCCAAATATTGGCCCCCTATTTACTTGCTCTGTGAGTTTGGGTCAGTTCCTTAATTTCTCTCTGCTTCTTCAACTGTAGAATGGGGTTGCAAAAAGTACCCAACTCCTGGAGCTGTGGTGAAAATATGATGAATTACTATGTAAAGCATTTAATCCTAAACAGTGTCTGGCACATAAATACGATGTACATGTTAGCTACTCTAGGGAAGGAATTTGAAACAGGTCCAAGGGATTATTGGTATCCTTCAACTGAATGTTGGGATTATAAGGAATATTTGATTCTATAGAATATGCACTTTTGTTTCTCATTGGCTGGGATGTTTTACAGCTCTGTAGAGATACAAGTTAATTTGTGGAAAGCGAGAGCTAGGCAAATAATCCTGCCACAGAATTTGTATACTGGGTCCCATGGAAGGACAATTAGTCATTGCCTTGTGGCTATGGGCCAGTTTTGCCATTTCTATCCATTGGCACCTCCCCTTCAGCATTCCTGGTCTACATTGCATGTGTGATTCTTGAGTTCCCTCTTAAACCAGTCGTAATATCTTATTGCTTTCTTCATTAATCAATACATTGCATAAAATTTTGACACATGTTGATTTATACTTATAAAGTTTCTTCTTTAATGCTATCTTCATCTTTCTCACCTCTCCTTTACCCACTCATTCATTCCATAAATAATGTTGCATACCCAGTGTGTACCAGGCTGTGTAGAACTTGGAATTTGGTATTTCAAAAGCCCCAATCGTCTTATAGTATTTGAGGCATCATTGTTTTCCTCAGGGCTTGGTACTGATCACATCGTTCAGATAGAGACACGCCTTTTGGTGTTCTTCTAACTATTGGAGAAGGCTCTTCTCTTTTTCATTTTCAAAAGGTACATAGAGTTCAGAAATACACAATGTGTTTCATCATTATTTCACTTTTCCTACCCTTCACCTTTTTTTTTTTCTTTAAGCAGAGTGCCCATGTTACCAGCCTACCTGAAGACCACGTGTCTACTATGAGCAGGCCTTCTAAAAGTACGAGCTCCTTAGAGAGCATATTGAGAGCATTTTAAATTGCTTTTAGATAGAAGAGTCATACCAAGGGGTCACTAGTCCATTTGATCTCTTAAAATTTCAAATATAAAAGTTAAAAGAAAATGCACACTACAGGAAATCTAGTGCCAGTGAGCTCTGTTAAAGCTTTGATTCTGTTCTCAACTCAGATTTCACAGGTGAGCTGAAATTAGCCCAAACTTACCTTTGCCACCCAAGTTCATCAAAATGGGAAAACCAGGGGGGCTGGGGAGAGGGCACCGCTTCGAGGTGAGTCTTTCCACCCCTCGCACTCCCAGCTCTACTCTAAGGCTGTCTTTATGATTGGTCATCATCTGGAAGAAATCAGCTGGCCATCAGTTCCTAGACTGAAAGACCGTGGAACATAGAGGAGACCAGAGGACCCCGGATGCAGATGCCACAGCCTGAGAAAGTTCAGGTGGGACCCTGTTTTCAGACACCACCCTAAACACATCCTGACCTTCAGGAGACTGCAAACGCTCCTCTTGGTGGGGTTAGTTTTGATCAAAGGCTGGTACGGCACAGCTGCTCAAGTAAGGCACGCCTAAGAAAATAAATACTAGTTACAGGGGGATTTCATGCCGTTAACTGCAGAGGGTGGAGGCTGGAGGGCAGTAGCTTTTAACAAGTTTTATTTGAAAGACTAACTCAGTGTGGTTGTCACGACAGTTGTGTTTGTGGCTGGGCTTGTATTGCTAACAGATGGGCACCTGGCAGCCTTTTCTAATCCATGCAGACACTACGGGAGGAGTGACCCGGCTCAGTGATCCCAGCATTAACCTTACACAAACCATTCCCCCATGTTAATAAACAGAACATTTGAGGGCTGCTCTGGTCAGGACACTAGCAGAAATATTCAGCCGTTCTTCCCTTTTCATCTCTTGTTCACCCTCTGAGAATCCATTAAAAAAAAAAAATTCTTCTGCAGAGAATCACTGCCAGAAAAGAAAAGAAAGGAAGAGGAGAGGAAAGGAAAGGAAGAAAAGAAAAAAAGAAAAGAAAAGAAAAGGGACGATTTCACAAAACAAACAAACAAACAAACACCATCTGCAAATATGCTCTCCAGCCCTCAAGTTACCTGCTTGCGTTAGGATCTCCATGAAAGGGAAATAAGGCTAGACAAGCACTGTGGTAGCAACCTTGCATTTAGGGACATCACTATCAGAGAAGAACTTAACATCCTAGCATAGGGTTTAAGGAATCGGTTTTAGAGAACTGCTTTGTACTTTAAAAACAAAACAAAACAAAAACCTGTGGAAAGCAGCTCAGGATTTCACAGCTAGGCTTGCTTTTAAGGAAGCAAAACTTCTTGAACTTTGCTGTATTTTAAAACAGAACATTATGACACATGCAGACATACACCCAAACAGACTCGGGCAGCCAGCCGTGGAAACAGAGGAGGGGAACTCCCAGGAGTGAAGTTCTGGGAACTTCTGGTACACCCGTATGCAAATCATTTCACAGGGGCAAAGGCTGAGTCCCATTTCTGCAGTGGCTCTACCTTCACACCAAGGGAAATGACCACATGCCTCTCTGGCCAGACCATTGCATGTCAGGGCAGATCTTCCTTACTGCTCTGTTATCACAAAAGGAAAGTCATCAGGGAACACTGGGTGTACTTTCTCAATGATTCTTCATGAGCTGATAATAATCATTCTTTTTTCCTTTCCCTTTTTAAAGGGTCTTGTGTAATATGTAGAATGACAGTACAAACCATTGGAACAAATAACTTTTCAAATAGTTCTAAGTACTCCACCTACATTGTCAAAGACCAAAGAGTTGCTCCCAAGGAATTTGGTGAATTTAACCGTTTCTCAAGATGAAACTTCTAAAGGATTTCTCCTTCAGCACAGACAGATGACGTCCTGAGCCAGCTAACCTGCAAATAATGAGATTTCCTGAGAAATCTATCAGTGAGTGTTGTTTTTTACATCAATCACAAAAGAAAAATTATTCTAGCAAAAAGGTGGGTTGTGGGGGGAGCGGAATCAATTACTCTAATGCCACATATGTTTTAGAGTATTTTTAAATATTTGCCAACAAAAATAAAGACTTGAGTTATGGTAAGTGATTTTTTTACCGATGTCATCTGTGCGTGGTAATTCACCTGCTTCCATATGCTACCTTTCGATGATGATTAACAGAACACAAGACACAGGACCAGGGCCAGGTGAGAGGTGAAGAACCTGAGGTCTCTGACTCGAGGACAGACAGGACAATTGTTGAGGCCGAAATCAAATTATGTCTTAGTCTCTCTTTTTTTTTTTAAGTTAGCTTGATGCACAGCACCTCTGGGGAGCCCCCGATGGGGATCGGGAGGAATGAAGTCAGGTACCTGTGCTCCAGGCTCCCTCCCTGTAAGCAGCACCCATGGGAGCCCATTCCCATAACTGAGGCACTCTTCTCAATAGGTGCCTCACTACTCACTGAACCCCCTTCTCCTCCTTTTGTCTTTGCTCTTAATATAGCCCTGTAGATTCTGGAACCATGTATGTTATAACCCTGCATGCTTTCTCTACTCCCTACCCTTGGTTTGTAAACATCTCTTTATTAAATGGCCTTCAAAGGAACTTAACTTGAATGCGCCCCCAATCCCCTGCAGGGATCCTGATTTTGGCAGGACCCTATTTAACATTGATTCTTAACCTGGGCCCCATGGACACACTTAGGGATCCATTGGTAGAAATCTATTTCAATATAATAGATGTCCTTTGTAATCCTTTGTAACTTATTTTACGTATTTAAAAGAATTGTTCTGTAAAAGGGTTCTTAGGCTTCAAAGAATTGACGAAGAAGTTTCTGGCATTTACAAAATAAATAAATAAATAAAGGGGCAATGAAGTGTCTCTCTCGGCAGCTCTATACAGAAAGCAGTACAGACTGGAATTCACTGGCACTTAAGGGGAGGTAACAGAAGATTCCTTTCCCCTTCACATGCCCTTCTCCATGTGCCTCTCAATCACCCCCATTCTATGAGGTTTTCAAGCAGGTTGACGAGGGGAAGATGTGAGGATTATTTTCTCAGGTATCAAGAGAAGTACAGACGTTTGTTCTACTTCCCTTGAAAGAAGGCGTAGCCATCTCTATTTAGATCTGTATCTCTCTCTCTCCCCTTCCCCGCCTCTTCTGCCCCTTCGCCCCTCCTCCCTCTTCTCCCTCTCTCTTCCTCTCAGACATGCAGTGTTTAGTTGAAGAACAAAGTCTCACAAGGAAGCAAGAATCCTGGCCAGTCTTTATTTCCTTCATTTAAAATCTCTGTTTACTCATCTTTCACTTGACACTGTTCCTCCAAGGAGCCCGGATATTTCAGGCAGCGTGGATCTCCTCCTTGGAGAGGCCTAGCCTCTCTTCCTACTTTTTCAAAGTTCTCTTCTCCTAAGGTGGCTGAGAAGGATGAGGAAGATATGCCTGGGAAGCAATACCCTGCTTTCCCAAATCCCTCCCCAGTTAAGAAGGATTTTAGCAAGTCTTCTAAGCCATTTTCATTTTCCCGTCTGGGCCTAACGGTCGTGTTCACTGCTCTCCTCTGGCTTTTCTTATGGGAGGTCTCCACTGACCTTTCCCTGCATTGACCCAGAATAAGGGGAGATAAGGCTGGGCCCTGGGGTGGCTGTGGACAGATGAGCATTTATGAGCTGTTCTCGTTCATTCAGAGTAACCACTTAAGATAATACTCCACGGAATTGTACTGAGCCAGCTAGGATTTAGCTGTTGTTGGCAGCAGAAGCCATTGTTAACATGAAACATTAAACTTCTTTGTCTTCTTCTGTGTTCAGGTACCTGGCTGGATGGGTGTCTGATCAAAGGGAGTGTTCCATGTCTCAGGGCTCTCTTCCAGATATCAGTAAGATAGTACGTTTACAGCTTTCACCTTTATGAGCCTCTGGTTCAGAATGATTTCCTTCTATGTAGCTAATAAATGCTCATTAAATTGATCAAATTATTAATACCAATAAGAATATGAACTATAAAATCTATAGCAAAGTACATATAATTGGAAATCAGAGCAAGGGTTTTCCCAGACAAGCCAATATTGACATGGAAACCAAGTAATACCTCAGGTGTCAGAACAATATGGTGCAGAGCTGTAAGGAAGCTCAGGTAGAGTCTTTTTTTTCCCTAGAAACCAAAGAATAAGAGCGGGTCATGTACAAAGTGATGAGATGTTAATTACAAACCAGCATATGCTGGGTGCCTGGGTGGGTCAGTGGGTTAAAGTTTCTGCTTTCGGCTCAGGTCATGATCCCCAGATCCTGGGATTGAGCCCCGCATTGGGCTCCCTGCTTGACAGGGAGCCTCCTTCCCTTTCTCTCTCTCTACCTGCCTCTCTGCCTACTTGTGATCTCTGTCTGTCAAATAAATAAATAAAATCTTTAAAAAAAAAAAACAGCATATGCTAAAAACTGAATTTATGACTACCATGGGTTTAAAAAAAAATATATCCAAAAGGTAGAAAGGCCTCAGGTGAATTGTATGCAACCCATAACTAAACTGAAGACCTAGAAAGACTGAACATGGGGCACCTGGGAGGCTCAGTCAGTTGAGTGTCTGACTCCTGATTTTGAATCAGGTCATGACTTCAGGGTCATGAGATCTAGCCCTGAGTCAGGCTCCAAGGTCAGCATGAAGCCCGCTAGGCCCTTTCCCTCTGCTCCTCCCCAACCCCACATGCGCTCTCTCTCTCTCTCTCTCAGATAAATAAATAAATAAATAAATAAAATCTTGAAAAAAAAAAAAAGTCTAAACACATACAGGAGAGAATAAGGAAAAATTTGACAGTTGAAGATCAACCTGAAGGAGGAAGAGAAGATATCTAACTGCATCAAAATGTGAAACATTCCAGAGAGCACAGAATGAATCCCACAACCTGGTATATTCAGGCTATCTGCACGAAGCAAGCAAGCAGATTTATTTTAATTTTTGGACAAAAAATTACTCTTCCTTCTTATCTTTTGCTTACATAGTGCTAAAGTATTTGTATTTGTTAAAGGTTGAGGATTTTCTAAGGACTAACCTACTGCCAATTATAAAAACTTCTGTGGAAAGTGCCATTTTAATAGTTGGGGAGAAAAACTATAGTTGAACAAAAATTTTAATGCAGTTGTTATTAAAAGAAACAGGTTTCTTGGCTGATAAACGAGCACTCCCATCATTGTGCCTTGGAGAACTATCTTTGAAATACGGGTTTGTGGTTGGTGAGGAGAGAACCCTATGAGAGGCTCTGTTGTCTCCTTGCCATGATGGGAAGGCAACGCAGACCTGCAGAGTTGGCATTTGCTTTCCATTTCCATCACCCATTCACCCTCTAAATGCTGACTAGGCCACATAAAAATTATTTTAGCTTAGGTAACTAAACCTCCCAATATAGCTCAAGTCCATAAAAACAAAACAAAAACAAAAACAAGCTGCCTGTTACAAAGTATGTAATCCTAGATAAATTTTGACTTGCCTGGTTTAGTTTAGTGGACACTTATGCCTTAGTAATGTTCTCACCTAATCTTGTCTGGGTTAGAAGCTAAAAAAAATCTTCAACCTTCTTTCCTAAAGTCTTCTTAGGTAAACATTAGATTGGAGGGACCCTCAATTCATTATGGGTTCCCAAGCCATCATCTCCTCCTTTGAGATACCCACTACTGCAATGTACATGCTTCCCATATTCCATGGCAATGTCCTTCTCTCCAAAAAGCTGACTGCTGAATTGAAGAAACATTAAAAAAAGAAAAAGTCAACAAATATAGTAGTAGAGTGGTGGTTCTTAACACTGTCTACATATTTGAATCTTCTGGGATCCTTTCAAAATCATGCCGTGAGCAAGCCCAGCCTTAGATCTGCACATTCAGAATCTGTAGTCAGGAGAGCTCTCCCAGTACTGCCAACACTCAGCCACATGGAGAATGGCTCCAAAGGCATATAATCTGTGCAGAAGGCACGGAGTTTAGGTCAACAAAGACTTTGAGTGCCTACTGGATGCTGCTCAAAATACAGTTGCAAATTTGGGGAAAATGTCTGAATGATTAAGAGCCCACTGTAAATTCCATTATTTTATACTTCAAGTATTTTCTTTTGTTAATGTTTACTTGAACACTCATCAGAGTGATTGATACAGTTCAGTACCTCAGTTTATGTGGTGGATTTTGGCCCTTTGCAATGTGGCATTTATTGAAAATCTAACCATTAAGAAGCCTTCCATATAGAACTGTGATTTGAGGTCTATAATCCAGACCCCCAATGGGCTGCAGAAATCAGTAAATCCAACATCACTTACTGAAGAGAAGCTAAAGCAAATGTTACACAATTGTACTTACACAGAATTCTTCATAGACCCAGTATGCTTGCAAATGTTTAAAAATTGTTCTCTATTTGTATGTGTATATGACATATTTTCCCCAAGCAAGGATTCATTTTATGCCAATTTTTCAAAATCATTTAGTATATCATTTCTATCATATTTAATGAAAACAATTACATCTGCACAGAAGGCATTAAAAAAACAATACAGCAAAGAATCCTAGTAATAAAAAGCCTGAATTGATATCTAAAAATCAACCTGGGATGTAAAAAAAATGGTACTAGCATCTTAGATTTTAAGATTTGTTATATCGGCAGAAAATGTTCAGATCTAATTTAACACAGATGCATGACCACGTTGTAAATATTCCAGAAAAGAACTCTCAGTGAAATTCATGTTCCTGGAAGTAGTTCTATTTTTCTGGCATATGGAAACCTGTCTATACACAGAAAGTGACTAGACATACAATCCACAAAGCGATGTTCAGCTCGTGGTTTGGGAAAGAAATGTACTTTTTATGCACCTTGGGTTATATCTCCATGAGATGGAATTGGGGCCTTTTATTTGATTTTTATTATGTACAAAGCCAAAGTTACTGAAGATTTGAATCTGCAAAAAGATTTCCATCAGGGCAATGCAGACACTTATATATTTGCATATGAGACCTACTTATTCCTAGAAATGTGCTTAGGTTCTTTCAACTCTTATTTCAGCTTTCTATGAGGTTTTCATGTCCCCTCTTTCTGTAGACTGCTCGGGAGCCCAACTAGTCTCTCCAAGTGACTAAATTAAGTATTTTTCTTAAAAGACCACCTCTCTTAGACACATGGATGTATGAATATACAAATGTTTTAGCATTTTACATATGATTTCAGCAACATATATGTAAAATTTTTAGATCTATATAATTTTTAAATATCTATAGAGCATACAATTTTTAAATAAGCCATTATCAGCCTAATTCTCCCTCACTAAAATTGTTTAGTGCTTTAGGGCAGAAAAATGTTTGTGCTTTCAGGAACATAACCAGAACATAATCCAGACCTGGGAATTATTGTTTTTTTTTTTTTTTCAAAAGATATGAATTTTTATGAGAGTTCTCAACAAAGAAAAATTGGAAATACAGACTCAGCCAACCCTACCATATTGTGGCTCCTATAATGTACAAGATCTAACTTAAACCAACAAAGATTTTGCTCTGATCATGGAAGTGCCTGTAGAACCTTGATCTACAGGTTCATCAATGCTCCCTGGTGGACATCAGCTTCAAATAGGTTTTTAGCTGAAAGGACTCGGGGAGAAATTATGCAGGTACAGAAGAATTTAGCAAGTCAGAAAAAACTTCTTTAAAAGAAAACTGACATCACACATCTTTATGGAACTTCTCTTATTCTTAAGCAATGAACAAAATATTTACCTTTTGTAAAAATATGTGAATAACCAACCACCTTGATCAAGAATAGGTGAGTTCCCCGCAAAATTTATTCCTTTTGGTACCACTTACAGATCAAAGGTGATCCAAAAATGGGCTCTATTTTATATGTACTTTTATGTAAAGTAAATGTTTAAACTGCATCTCTCAAACCAACATGCAGTAACCCAATATCTTTTGCTCTTAGAAGAATAGAGATATTTTGATGCTTACAGCAGCTTTTACCCGTATTTTAAGAGACTACAGTGTGTCCAATAAATGTGCGCTATATGTAATGCATTCCTTGACACACATTACATACTATGAGGGTTAACAATGCAGTCTGTCAAGCAATATAAAATAATTTCACATGATTTTATCCAGAAATAAATACAAATGTATCAAATTGCTTTTTAGAAAAATGAAGGAATAAAATCAAATAAACATGGCGGTATGTTCTCAATATTTCAAACGCCTAAAAAGAACCTTCTCAGAAAACACATCTCAAGCTCACAGGATGAGGACTCAAGAGTTGCTGGACCTCTTAACTCCCTTCAGATAAGTAACTAGCCCATCTGAAAAAGTAAAACTGCAGAAAGAAGGATCCCTTCTGCGTCGAGCTTGCTAAGTGAACTGTTGAAATTTCCCCATCTCAGCAGACTTCTTTCTATAAAGGTCAGTAATCAGACAGCTGGCTGTGAATGCAGACTGAGGAAGTGTCGAGCACTGAGGAACAAGCTAGAATTTGCAGACACATACTCACACCCAGATCACTTTACCAAATATAGCTTACAATCATCTCAGCTCTGCCTCTACTTTTTTCTATTCCTTTACTTTTTGTTTGGCTTTTCAAGACAAAAAGCCACCAGCTCTGTTCCTGGATTTTCTGGCACTCTTTTTGACGGAATACCTGTAAAGAAATGAGTAAGTGTTTTATTTGTGTCTGAAAGGTTTTCATTAGCACTCCCCTTCCCTTCCCCAACACGCACACTCGCATTCACACATACATGCACTCGCACACGCACACACTCACAGATGTGCTTTTCTTCAGTCCCATGTAAGTTGCTCTAATCATTATGCAGCACTGTTCCATCTCTTCT
The DNA here is from genome assembly GCF_009829155.1 of Mustela erminea. Taxonomy (NCBI): domain Eukaryota; kingdom Metazoa; phylum Chordata; class Mammalia; order Carnivora; family Mustelidae; genus Mustela; species Mustela erminea. The sequence continues at coordinate 82,945,701 of NC_045628.1, forward strand.
GTTTTCCTGTTCAGGCTCCATGTTCTTGTGCGCCACTGCTCCTGGCCACTTTCCTTGTCTCTTCCATTCTGTCTGACAGCTGGGCAGACATCCAAGATCTTTGCCATTTTAGTGGCTCAAGGAGTCTACCAGATAGTGTTCAGACTAGAGGGATGACCTCACAAGGAATTTATTTTTCCTTTTGGGTCTAAGTTTTGTGAGTTGGACACAGGACTGGTGTATTTTCTAATTCAAGCCAATGGTAATGGAGCGACTGAACCAGAGTTGAAGTCTGACAGCTTTCTGTAGATTCAGAGAACCTGTTAGGAGGGGGAAAAAAAGAGTTTAAAGCAGAATCGGTCTTCATCTGAAAATGTGACATGAATTCTACTCGGCATTCCTACCCTGAACATGCTAACACAACAGGTAAAGTCTTAAACATACCAAAAGTCAATAAACTCAAAGTTATGGTTTTCACAGCAACCGTAACTCATATGTCAGTGGCATTTTCCATTCCTGCAATAGGCGTTAAGTTTACCAGTCCAATGCAAATGCGTAGTGTAGCCAAGTTAGCTACTGAGCTCCCTGACTTTTCTTAATAGGGAGCCAGTCAGACCCATCATTATACTCTGTTTAAATGGCACTTGCCAAGTTCCTGACCAAAAAAACTCCTCCATTTGTATTACCCTGACTGAAAAGAAGTACAAACTTACCAGGTTAACCCCCTCTGGGTAAACCAGGGACCCAAGGATTCCACATCCCCGTTAGAAGCCCAGAATTCCCCAACTCACATACCCACATGGCTTCCAACCCCCGAGTGTGGTTTGAGTTTTACTTCTCAGTAAACACGTGGAAAAGTTGAAGTACCAGTGGCATGTTAGGATATTTGAGGTAGTTAAGTTGACTTGTTTATAGATCTTTGAAGTTTTATGGACTTTCCAGGTATCATCTCAAGCACAGAATTTCACCAGAAACATCAAATATCAGTATTAGGAAAGTTCACAGTTTGTAGCCTGATACTTTAACTGCTTAGTAAATATTATAGCCTTTTTTTATCAGTGGTGAGTTGGTAACTGATAACATTTTCAATGAGCTCTGAAGTTTCTTTATAAGACTGCACCATCTCAAGCCTAGATATTGAGTTCTATGACTGCGGTAAAGAGATAACACTATCTACAATGAATATAGCTTTTGTCTCCACCCTGCCCCCATGAAGTATGAAGAAGTTATAAACTAACTTTGGAATTCCTCCCTCCTAAGCCCTGGCTGTGTCCCAGGCCCATTCTACAGGTGGGTTGGCTAAGACAGCAAGAACAATGACCTTAAGGTACTAATGTATGTGAGTGAGCCTGGAAGCCATCACATACAGCATCATTAAGCACAGAAGATAAGGCACCCCTCCAACAAACCAAGTAGAAAAGAAGTATCCCCATTAGACATCCCAATTTAAGATATTTCCTCCCTGATGGCACTGCCTCTTGCCACAGGGCAAGGCTGCGGAAGTGCAGCCAGTAAAGCCTGTGCTGATCCCAAAAGTCAGGCACTCTTGCACCGGGCGTTACCTAAACAGCCAAACACCATGACAGAGCTCAGAGAAAACCTGCTCTGGCCAAGCTGCGTAGCTGCTCTAACACAGCTCAAAGTTTGGGCTCAGTCATGTTCGGCCATAAACTTGGTCAACAGTACATGACTCTATCATCTGGAGAACATCACCTTATCTCTCTAAGACTTGATCCCCTCAATATATAAAACTGACATAATGATAACACCTCCCAACTACAAGTTAATAGATGGAAAGTCCGTAGCATGCATCGTGTTCAATTCTCTGTGGTCTCTTGGAGCAATTCTGGTTTAGGGTCAGGAAACTGAGGCTCTGCCTTTCACTGTAGCCCTAACAAATGTATGACCTTGAAAACTGTCTCATTATAGGGGCACCTGGGTGGCTCAGTCGATTAAGTGTCTGCCTTTGGCTCAGGTCATGATCCCAGGGTCCTGGGATCCAGCCCCTACCTGGGCTCCCTGTTCATCGGGGAGTCTGCTTCTCCTTCTCCCTCTGCCTCCCTACACTGTTCATTCTCTCTCTCACTTTCTCTCTCTCTCTTAAATAAATAAATAAAATCTTTTTAAAAAAGTATCTCATTATACTTTAATTCCCTAATCTTTACCTCATGGGAATATTGAAATAATTATAAGTGAAAATACTTGCAAAATAATTTCTTATACCACTGTGTTATCTTCGAAAGTGATTACATATATCTGAAGTTTTAAGGTGAGAAAAACAATAAGTAGGATTAGAAAATGGATTTACTCAAATAAGAGTAGGAAAAATGATAATGGTACTTTTTCAAGAAGGAAGAGTCTAGCTCCTTCAGGCCAGGGTCGCAGTTTCTTAAAACAAAAATAACTCTGCTCAGGCAATTCACTGAAATTATTTTCACTATGCTGGAGAGAAAGTTCTCACTAAAATAGCTGATAAGTATTACTGATATCCCAGGTGTGTTTTGTACTTGACTTTGTAAGGGTTTTCATAGGATTTTTTTCATGGCTGCTGTAAAGCCTTTTTCGTGAAAGCAACAAGATCTCAAATGTTCTCACATACAGAGAAGAATGCTCTAGAAACATGGCCACTATCCTTGGTTGGGATAAACATTTTACAATGGGCATTTTTATTTGAGAGTTGAAATATTGAGGGTCTCCCAAATGTCTGACTCACACTAAAAGAGGATAAAAGAGTCCTAAAATTACCCTTTCCTTCTGTTGGGACTTCACAGAAACTTCCAAAAAGAAAGAGATTCCTTTTGTCCATTACCCCTTGATCCATTCCACAGGTTTGAGATGGTGCTATTTATTTTAAGACTCTCCAATCAATAACAATTACACAAAATGTCTTCTCCTGTTTTCTCCTCCACCCCAAGATAGAAGAAGACAGACTGAAAATGGGATAAGAGAGTCTGACCTCAGAGCCAAGCCAGGGTCACTGAAGCAACCTGAATGTCTGGTGCAATGTCAGCACATTTACAGAGCCATATACACAACCAGTGCGTATCTCAGGCAGCCCAGACGAGTGATAAAGTCCCAGTGCCACCTTCTCTGCCCTTCACAGCCCACAGGGGTTCAAAGGTCAGAAATCTGTAGCTGCCTTACTGATAAAGTCGGCCAGATTATTCATTTAAGATGTCACAGAAAATAAATGGGATTCTTTTCGATATGTCACCATCAGCATTAGCTTTATATCATTAAAATACTTCAGCATTTTACTGACTGGCTTTGGAACATGTTTTATGTCTGGAACATAATTTTTTTTTTTTTTTTTTTTTGCTTTCAACAAATTTTTGAGTCCTCACATGTGTCTGGCAGAGCATTAAGTACTAGAAAAGGGGAGAATAATAAGGATAATTATTGTTAAATAAGAACACTCTGAGGGCTACAGGTACAAGGGGAGTTTTTCAAAAAGAAGTTCTTTTCTCAGCTGCTCAGAGTATTGTTACAGAACTTAGAATGTGTAAAAACAACATATTATGTTAAGTACTATAAAAGGTAGAAGCCAAGTTTTGTGCGAGTTCCAAAGTAGAAAGCAATAAACTCCCTAGGGGTTCAGGCAGGGCTTTACATTAGAAGTGACATGTGACTATATTCATTTGTAGAGACAGAAAAAGAACTACTGCAATATTATGCTTTGTTACAGAAATATGTATTTGGTCTTTCAGATTATTAAAATATATTTCTCACATGTATTTGGTCTTCATCCATCATTCCTCATGCACAACTCCCAAGCCCTTGGAATTTTCTAAGTGTTGATGTCAGAAAAGTGTCTCTTACTTTGCGGTGACTTTTCTCCACCACCTGAGGATGGAGGTGGGTTGCCAGGAGAACCAACCATGTGATTAGAGGGTTGGAACTTTCATTCCCATTCCTCAACGTCCAGGAAGGGAAGAGGGCCTGGGGGTTGAATAAATCACCAATGGTCAATGATTCAATCCATCAAGACTATATAATAAAGCTTCCATAAAAATCCAAAGCTCAAACTTGGGAGAGCCCCCAGATCTGTGGCCACGTGGATGTTCTGGGAGGGTGGTATGCCTGGAGAGGGCATGGAAGCTCCACACCTTTTCCCCACACCTTGTCCTGGACAGCTCTTCCATCTGGTTGTTCCTGAGTTATATCTTTTTATAAAAAGAGGTAATCTACAAAAAAAAAAAAAAAAAAAGAGGTAATCTAGTATGTAAAATGTTTCTTCGAGTTCTGCAATCTGCTCTAGCAAATTTACCAAACCTGAGGAGGGGGTGATGGGAGCTTCTGATTTATAGCCAATGGGTCACAAGTGCAGCTAACAACCAGGTTTTGTGACTGGTATCTGAAGTTCAAGGCAGGGGATCATAGGAACCTCCAAAAGATAGCCAATTGGTCAGAAGCACAGATTGTCAACTCAAATCTTTTTTTTTTTTTTTGGTAAACTGAGGCAAAATCAAATGACCAAAAATGGACTTTATTCAGGAATAACAGTGAAATTGCGATTTGAGAAAGTGCATGCTGCCATATGCTGTACGCACATCTTTCTAGGGATGAGAATGGGCTATATTTACCGACACAGAGAGCAGAGAGGGGGAAATCCAGCCTGATTACAAGCAGTATGCTCTTCAGCTAGAGAAGGGCAAGAAATTCTTGGCAGATCTTCATTGGTCAGGAGATAAATCTTGGTCTATAATTCAGGCATTTACCAAAAATCAGTCTCTCACTTAAATTTCTGTTCTTCTGAGGGTATATGCATGACTTTCTCCATGTCATCTCCTCTGGTTACCTTGTAGATGGGAATCTTTTCACTAGGTAATAACCTGGGCTTGCAATCAGCATCTGAAAGAGGCATTGGGCAGTTTTATGGGATCCTGCCCCCAACCTGGGGAATCTGATGCTGTCTCCAGGCAGATAGTGTCAGAATTGAGTTGAATTGTAGGACACCCAGGTTGTGTCACAGAGAATGGCTTATTGTGAGGGGAAACCTCCACACATTGGGTGACCAGGGCATCAGAAGTGAAACGTCCCATATGAGCAACACAGGAGACTCACAGGTAGAGAAATACAGTGGGGAAGAGCAGGGTTTCTCCCTACTTAGGACAGAAAAGGCTGAGGACTTTTTCTGTATAATTATACACCATGACCACCTGGGGTTTTTTTTTCCAGGTATGGAAATGTTTCAACATTTAAAAATCAATGAACATAATCTATCATGTCAGTGGACTAAAGAAGAAAAATCATGTGATGATACAGATAGATGCAGAAAAAGCATTTGATAAAATCCAACAATGATTCATGGTAAAATTTGTCAGCAAACTAGAAATAAAGAGTAACTTCCCCAAATTGCTAACGAACAATTACAAAAGACTCAACTAACTTAACATCACACTAAATTGTGAAAAAAATGAAAGGTTGTTTCACCCTTCAAAGCAGGAACTCGGTAAAGATGCCCCCTCTCTCCACTCTTATTCAACACTACTGGAAGTCCTAGTTAGTGTAATAAGACAAACAAAAGGAAGTAAAAGGTATAGAGATTAAAAAGGAAAAATTAAATCTTTCTCTGCTCACAAAAGAGATGACTGTGTATGTAGAAAATCCCAAAGATTTGACAAAAGTAAATAACTCCTACATTACAGCAGTCATAGGATACAAGGTTAATACACAAAAGCAAATTGTTTTCCATATACCAGTAATAAACAATTGGAACTTGAAATTAAAAACATAATATAATTTATATTAGCACCAAAACCTCCCTGAAATGCCTAGATACAAATCTAAAAAGATACACACAGAATCTATGTGATGAAAACTACAAAAGTCTGATGAAAGAAGTTAAAAAAAAATTCAAAATAAATAGAGAGATATTCCATGTACATGGGTAGGGTGACTCAATGTTTTCGAAATCTCAGTTTTTCCCCTTCTCCAGCTATCAATTCAATGCAATACTCATCAAAATTTCAGCAAATTATTTTTGCAGAAATTAATAAACTGTCTCTACATTGTATATGGCAAGACAAAAGACCCAGAATAGCAAACAAAATACTGAAGACGAGGAAAGTTGAGATTTGGCACTAGCCAACATCGAGCCTTACTATACAGGGGCACTTGGGTGGCTCAGTGGGTTAAGCCTCTGCCTTTGGCTCAGGTCATGATCTTAGGGTCCTGGGACTGAACCCCACATTGGGCTCTCTGCTAAGTGGGGAGCCTGCTTCCCCCTCTCTCTCTGCCTGCCTCTCTGCCATCAAGGAAGTAGGCAATAGGAGCTCCCATTCACTGCTGGATAGAATGTTAAATGGTGCTACACTTTGGAAGACAACCTGACAGTCTCTTACAAAGCTTACCATAGTCTTAGTATACAAGGAAGAAACTCCATAACCTAGGTATTTACCCAATTGAGTTGAAAAGATATGTCCACAAGAAAGAACAAATTTTGAAAAAAAGGTAAAGCCCTGCACATGAATGTTTCAGATGATTTTATTCATAACTGACAAAAACTGAAAACAATCAAGGTGCCCTTTAATAAGTGAGTGGGTGAACAAATTGGATTACAAATGTCTGAAGGACTATTCTTCACTGACATAAAGGAAAGAGCTATAAAGCCATGAGAAGACAGGGAGAAACCTTACCTGCATATTGAGGACCTTGACACTTTCGAGAAATAATGGTTGGGTATATTGTGGGATATCCCTCCACTGGAATTTGTTGATATTTTTCTCATGTTTAGATTAGGGCTCTGTGTTTTTAGGAGGAAGATCACAGAGATAAAGAGCCACTGCCATCACATCATATTAAGAGTACATACTGTCAACATGATTTATGAAAGTTAATGTTGACCTTGATCATCTGGTTGAAGTAGTGCTTGTCATGTTTCTCCACTGTTATATATAGTAAATAAAAGTTACTCTTTTATTTCTCTGGTCTGTACTGTACTCATTGCAAAGAAGTCACTATGCACAGCGTACCCTGTAAGGGCAGGAAGTTATACACCCCCTCTTTCAAAGTGGATACATAATTGATTTAGAATTCTTCTGCAATGGACATTTGTCTCTTCTTCATTTAATAATTTATTCATTAACTTATGTACCAGACGACCACAAATAAATCTGACAAAAATTTGCAAGACTTGCTCACTGAAAATTTTACATTGAAAGGAGAAATTAAACACCTAAATAAATAGAGAAATACCATTTTCAAGTATGGTTCTTAAGACACAATTATTAAAACCCAACCTCCCACAAATTGACCCACCTAGTGTCAATTCATAGGGTCAATTTGTAGAATTTGGCAAACTGATCCCAAAATTCATTTGAAAATGCAAATAATCTTGTAGTAGTCAAAATGACTTTGAAAAAGAAAAACAAAGTTGGATCACTCGTACTATATGATATGAAGATTTGTTTTATATCTACTTATTATATACTTCTTATCAGGGCAACATGGCCTTGCCATATAGGTAGGAAGATAAATAAATGACAATGTATACAGTCCAGAAGTAGACTCCTATATATACGATCAATTGATTTTCAGAAAAGGTCTCAAAGTGTTTCAATAAGGAAAGGAAAGTATTTTCAACAAATTGTGCTAAAAAGCAGACAGCCATAAGCAAAGGGGAAAAAAAAACAATTTACCATTTACCTCACAACATATGCAAATGAATCCTAGACTAGGGGCTAAAACAAGAAAACTTCTTGAGGAATATACAGGAGAAAAATCATAGTATCTGTGGGTTAAGATTTCTTCAATAGGACAAAAATATCACAAACTATAAAATAAAAATACATAAATTAGATTTCCTCCAAATTTTACACTTTTATTCTTCCAAAGACATTGTTAAGAATATGAAGAGAGAGAGTCCTTGGGAGCAACATCGTCGTCCAGAGCAGCAGCATCGCCAGGGGAGCGGCAGCGCTGCCAGGAGCGTCGTCATTGGGAAGGGTCATCCTCAGGGCTGACCTCATAGATCCTCTGCATCTATGAGCTGGGACATGCAGTAGATCTCTGTTTCTTTCCCAGCCCAGTGATCCCACAACTCTAGAGAAACAGTGAGGTCACAACAACATTAAAAACCCCTCCCAGATTCTTGCAGTGAAATCCAAGGAAAGAAAAATATACCTTAAATAAAAATTCAATCATGTCATTCATCTAATCAGAATCTTTAAGTGCCTCAAATACTTAAAGTATACAGGCCAGGAAGGGGAGACAAGATGGCGGGGAAGTAGGAGGAGGCACCATTTCGACCTGTACCCTTAAGTGAGCTGATTACCTACCAAAGAACTCCAGTCACCCATGAAATCAGCCTGAGATCAGAATTTACACATCTGGATCTCTACAGGGGCAGAAGACACCAGTGGGCAGGTAAAGCAGAGTGGGAACGTCGGACTGATATTGGAAGATACACAAAAGGGGGAGGGAGCCACCAGAGGTGAACGATTGGAAAGTAATACCTCAATACGAGAGTGCCCTGCATCTGGGGACCAGCATTAACCTGGAGTCTGGTTGAAAGCACTCAAAAAGAGCAAAGGATTGTGGGGGGAAATTGTGGGAATCGGGATGGTTAGGGACAGGGGCTTAAGTCCCTGGACCCAGGACAACCTCCCCTGATGCTGAGCCAGAGAGAGTATTATGGAGAAACCAGGTCTTGGTCCCTGAGCCGCCAGTGCGCCTGAGAACACGTGGGGTCCAGCTCCTGTGAGGGGCTGGGAGCCTTGACGGAGGGCAAAACGCCATACCCTGCTATCAGAGCCTGAGGTGCATGCGCCCCACACCCTCCCCCGGGAGAGGTGCGCGCAGGTGTCAGCCTGGTGCTCTCGGACCCAGAAAGATCAGGCACTTCCAGCCCGGGCCAGTGGGAAAATCTCAGTCTGCGATCGCTGATTGGAACCTCTCTGGCAGTCTGGAGCTGCCCAGCCAGCCACTGCTGCCATGGTTTTGGGTACAAGCAGGAGATCCTGCATCCCCAGGGACCGTGACTCAGAACCTGCTCTGCCAGCAGCTCTGTAGCACCCACAGGGGAGCAGACTGAGGCTTCTCTTTGACAGGGAAGTCAGGTGCAGTTTGCTTTCCACTAAACCTCCAAAAACCATCAAAAGCTGTCAAGGCAAGAGAAAAACAAACAAACAAACAAACATAAAAACCTCCAGAGAAGAAAAGCCTGAAAAAACCGGTTTCCTCAGAGCCCAACCCCTTGAGGGGGGTGGGAGGACTTAACTCAGGGAACATCACTGACTGAAAACCCACATGGCAGGCCCCTCCTCCAGAAAACTAACCAGGAAAGAAAAAAAAAAAAAAAAAAAGACTACAAGAGAACAACCACCACTACTTCATAGATACAACTTTTATTTTTAACTCGTTCCCACTATTCTGGTATATATATATATATATATATATATATATATATATAATTTTTAACCTATTTACCATCACAGTGAGATGTCCAGTACATCAAATTCCATAATAACCTTCTAACCTTAACTTTTTGATACATACCACACCCATGTTTTTCTTTTGCTTTTCTATTTTTTAATTTTTTTTTAATTTTAGTTTAGTTTAGTCTAGTTTATTCTTTTTTTATTTTTATTTTCTAATATTCATAGAGAGTTAAACTTCAAGGTAACCCCCTTTCCCCAATCAATGCTACCCCTATAGGTAAACCAATTTTTAATCCCCCTTTATCTTAGGAAAGTTGAGTCCTTTAACAAAGATATCAAGATACATCCAGGAAGAATCAAAATAATCTTCCTCACCCACACTGAGAATTTATAACCACTCTCCTATCTTTTTCTTCTGCCAGTGTTTCTGTGTACTTGTGTTTGTATACTTATACTTGGGGTTCTTTTTGATGAGGTTCTTCCTTTTTTTGCATATATATATGTTTTTTTTTTTCTCTTGTCATATAATTTTGTCGGTCTTTTTGTTTATCTGGTTTTGTTTGTATACTTCATAAATCTTACCTTGGGACCTATTTGGGCTGAGCCTTCTCTTTTATCTTCCCTTTTTCTCCTGTCTGTCTCTCTCTCCCTCTTTTTTCTTTTTCTTTTCTTTTTTCTCTCATTTGGGTGGGGAATCCTGATTGCTCAGAAGCATTCCAGGGTTCACCATGACTGAACCACAGTCAATACATCCAGCTACATCCGTTCAGTCAGCTCTCACCAAAATGACTAGGAGGAGGAATGCCCAACAGAAGAAAAATATAGAGGATGGGCCTTCTGCAACAGAGCTAATGGCTATTGACATAGACAATATGTCGGAAAGAGAATTCAGGCTAACAATTACCCAGGCAATAGCTAGGTTGGAGAAAGCCATGGATGACCAAATGGAATTGATTAGGGCAGAACTGAAAGCCACCAGGGATGATGTTCACAATGTTAGGGCAGAACTGAAAGCCACCAGAGATGATGTTCAAAATGCGCTCAATGAGTTCCAATCTAATCTAAATTCTCTAAAAGCTAGGGTAACTGAGACAGAAGATAGAGTTGGTGATCTGGAGGACAAAGAGATAGAGAGAAAGGATCAGGAGGAAGCCTGGAACAAACAGCTTAGAAACCACGAAAACAGAATCAGGGAAATAAATGATGCCATGAAACATTCCAAGGTCAGAATTATTGGAATCCCTGTAGGGGAGGGGAAAGAATGAAGTCTAGAAGATACAGTGGAACAAGTTGTCCATGAAAATTTTCCCAGTCTCACGAATGGAACCAGCATTCATGTACTAGAGGCAGAACAGTTTCCCCCAAGATTATAGATTCTAGAAAGTCCTCGAGACACCTAATAGTAAGAATGAAGAATTATAATTATAGGCAGACCCTCTTGAAAGCAGCCAGGACAAAGAAGCTCCTTACGTACAGAGGAAAGCCCATCAGAATAACATCAGACCTGTCCACAGAAACCTGGCAAGCCAGAAAGGGCTGGCAAGATATATTCAGGGCACTAAATGAGAAGAACATGCAGCCAAGAATACTTTATCCAGCAAGACTGCCATTCAAAATGGATGGAGAGATAAAGAGTTTCCAAGACCGGCAAGGCTTAAAAGACTATGCGACCACCAAGCCAACACTGCAGTAAATATTAAGGGGGGTTCTATAAAAGAGAAAAAATCCTAAAAATATCAATGAACAGAAATATAGAGACACTCTACAGAAAGAAAGACCTCAAAGGCAATATGATGTCAATAAAAACGTATCTATCAATAATCACTCTCAATGTGAATGGCCTAAATACGCCCATCAAATGACACAGGGTTGCAGATTGGATAAAACGACAGGACCCATCCATATGTTGTCTACAAGAGACCCATTTTGAACCTAAAGATACACCCATAGTGAAGGTGAAGGGATGGAGAAGCATCTTTCATGCCAATATGTCTCAAAAGAAGGCTGGGGTAGCAATTCTCATATCAGATAATTTAGATTTTAAACTAAAGACTGTAGTCAGAGATAGAGAAGGACACTACATAATTCTTAAAGGAACTATCCACCAAGATGATCTAACAATTGTAAATATCTATGCCCCCAATATGGGAGCAGCCAATTACATAAGAAAACTATTAATCAAGATAAAGAGTCATATTGATATGAATACATTAATAGTAGGAGATCTTAACATGCCTCTCTCAGGAGTAGACAGATCATTGAAGCAGAAAATCAATAAAGAAACAAGAGCATTGAATGACATATTGGACCAGACGGACCTCATAGATATATACAGAACATTCCACCCTAAAACAACAGAATAGTCATTCTTCTCAAGTGCACATGGAACCTTCTCAAGAATAGACCACATACTGGGTCACAAATCAGGACTCAACTGATACCAAAAGACTGACATTATTCCCTGCATATTCTCAGATCACAATGCTTTGAAACTGGAGCTCAACCACAAGGAAAAGTTCTGAAGGAACTCAAACACCTGGAAGCTAAAGACCACCTTGTTTAAGAATGCTTGGATCAACCAGGAGATCAAAGAAGATCTTAAACAATTCATGGAAACCAATGAGAATGAAGACACTCTGGTCCAAAACCTATGGGATACAGCAAAGGCAGTCCTAAGGAGGAAATACATAGCCATCCAAGCCTCCCTTAAAAAGTGAAAAATCCAGAATACACCAGCTGTCTCTACACGTTAAAGAACTGGAGAACCAACAACAAATCAAACCAACTCCACACATAAAAAGGGAAATAATCAAGATTAGAGCAGAGATCAATGAGGTAGAAACCAGAGATACAGTAGAACATATCAATGAAACTAGAAGCTGGTTTTTGAAAGAATCAATAAGATCGATAAACCATTGGCCACACTAATCCAAAAGAAAAGAGAGAAAGCCCAAATTAATAAAATTATGAATGAAAAGGGAGAGATCACAACTAACACCAAGAAAGTAGAAACAATCATCAGAAGTTATTATCAACAGTTATATGCCAATAAGCTAAGCAACCTAGATGGAATGGATGCATTCCTGGAAAACTATAAACTCCCAAAATTGAACCAGGAAGAAATCGACAACCTGAATAGACCAATATCTAGTAATGAGATTGAAGCAGTGATCAAAAACCTCCTAAAAAACAAGAGCCCAGCACCTGATGGATTCCCTGGAGAATTCGACCAAACTTTCAAGGAAGAAATAACACCTATTCTCCTGAAGCTGTTTCAAAAAATTGAAGCAGAAGGAAAAGTTCCAGATTCTTTTTATGACGTCAGCATTACCCTGATCCCAAAATCAGGCAAATACCCTACCAAAAGGAGAATTTCAGACCAATATCACTGATGAATATGGATGCTAATATTTTCAACAAGATCCTAGCAAACAGGATCCAACAGCACATTAAAAAGATTATCCACCATGACCAGGTGGGATTCACCCCTGGGTTACAAGGATGGTTCAACATTCGCAAATCAATCAATGTGATAGAACAAATCAATAAGAGAAGAGAGAAGAACCACATGGTCCTTTCAATTGATGCAGAAAAAGCATTTGACAAAATCCAGCATCCGTTCCTGATTAAAATGCTTCAAAGTATAGGGATAGAGGGAACATTCCTGAACTTCATAAAATCTATTTACGAAAAACCCACAGCAAATATCATCCTCAATGGGAAAAAACTTGCAGCCTTCCCATTGAGATCAGGAACATGACAAGGATGCCCACTCTCACCACTCTTGTTCAACATAGTATTAGAAGTCCTAACAACAGCCATCAGACAAGAAAGAGAAATAAAAGGTACCCAAATTGGCAACAAAGAAGTCAAACTCTCTCTTCACAGATGACATGATTCTTTATATGGAAAGCCCAAAAGACTCCACCCCCAAACTACTAGAACTCATACAGCAATTCAGTAATGTGGCAGGATACAAAGTCAATGTACAGAAATCAGTGGCTTTCTTATACACTAACAATGAAAATACAGAAAGGGAAATTAGAGAATTGGTTCCATTTACTATAGCACCAAGAACCATAAGATACCTGGGAATAAACCTAACCAAGGATGTTAAGGATATGTACTCGAGGAACTACAGAACACTCATGAAACAAATTGAAGAAGATACAAAAAGATGGAAGACCATTCCATGTTCTTGGATCTGAAGAATAAACATTGTTAAAATGTCTATACTGCCTAGAGAAATCTATACTTTTAATGCCATTCCGATCAAAATTCCACTGGTATTTTTCAAAGAACTGGAGCAAATAATCCTATAATTTGTATGGAATCAGAAAAGACCCAGAATTGCTAAGGAAATATTGAAAAACAAAAATAAAACTGGGGGCATCACGTTACCTGATTTCAAGCTTTACTACAAAGCTGTGATCACCAAGACAGCATGGTACTGGCATAAAAACAGACACATAGACCAGTGGAACAGAGTGAGGGCCCAGATATGGACCCTCAACTCTATGGTCAAATAAGCTTCGACAAAGCAGGAAAAAATATACAGTGGAAAAAAGACAGTCTCTTCAATAAACAGTGCTGGGAAAACTGGACAGCTATATGTAGAAGAATGAAACTCAACCATTCTCTTACACCGTACACAAAGATAAACTCAAAATGGATAAAATACCTCAGCATGAGACAGGAATCATTCAGAATCCTAGAGGAGAACATAGGCAGTAACCTCTTCAATATCAGCCACAGCAACTTCTTTCAAGATATGTCTCCAAAGGCAAAGGAAACAAAAGCTAAAAGGAACTTTTGGGACTTCATCAAAATCAAAAGCTTCTGCACAGCAAAGGAAACAGTCAAAAAAAAAAAAAAGAGGCAACCCACGGAATGGGAGAAGGTATTTGCAAATGACAGTACAGACAAAAGGTTGATATCTGGAATCTATAAAGAACTCCTCAAACTCAACACACACAAAACAGATAATCATATCAAAAAATGGGCAGAAGATATGAACAGACACTTCTCCAATGAAGATATACAAATGGCTATCAGACACGTGAAAAAATGTTCATCATCACTAGCCAGCAGGGAGATTCAAATTAAAACCACATTGAGATACCACCTTACACCAGTCAGAATGGCCAAAATTAGCAAGACAGGAAACAACGTGTGTTGGAGAGGATGTGGAGAAAGGGGAACCCTCTTACACTGTTGGTGGGAATGCAAATTGGTGCATTTTGCACCTCTTTGAAGAACCGTGTGGAGATTCCTCAAGAAATTAAAATTAGAGCTTCCCTATGACCCTGCAATTGCATTACTGGGTATTTACCCCAAAGATACGGATTTAGTGAAAAGAAGGGCTATCTGTACCCCCAATGTTTATAAGCAGCAATGGCCACAGTCGCCAAACTGTGGAAAGAACCAAGATGCCCTTCAACGGACGAATGGATAAGGAAGATGTGGTCCATATACACTATGAAGTATCATGCCTCTATCAGAAAGGATGAATATCCAACTTTTGTAGAAAAATGGACGGGACTGGAAGAGATTATGCTGAGTGAAATAAGTCAAGCAGAGAGAGTCAATTATCATATGGCTTCACTTATTTGTGGAGCATAACAAATAACATGGAGGACATGGGGAGATGGAGAGGAGAAGGGAGTTGAGGGAAATTGGAAGGGGAAGTGAACCATGAGAGACTATGGCCTCTGAAAAACAATCTGAGGGTCTTGAAGGGGCAGGGGGTGAGAGGTTGGGGAACAAGGTGGTGGGTATTAGGGAGGGCACATATTGCATGGAGCACTGGGTGTGGTGCAAAAACAATGAATACTGTTACACTGAAAAGAAATTTTTAAAATAGTTAACTTAAAAATACATGAAAATAAAAAATACAATAAAAAAAAGAATATGAAGAAAGAAACTGCAAACTGGGTGAAATGTTTACAAATATATTTCTGACAAAGGACTTGTATAAAGAACATTTCTAAAACTCTTATACTTAAGAAGAAAATAAACAACCCAATAAAAAATGGCAAAAAATATTTGGCCACTTCTCAGAAAAGATAAATGGGTAGTAAAAAGGTATATGCTCACCTCATTAGGCCCCCGGGAAATGGTAGTGTAAAACAAGAGATGTCATTGCACACCAACAGGAACTGATCAAATTAAAGATTATCCATACCAAGTGCTAGTGAGGAGGTAGAGCAACTGGAACTCTCATACACTGCTGGTGAGAAGGTAAAATGATCCAATCCACTGTGAATCTGAAAGTCAATTAGGTAGTTTCTTAATAAATGAAACATGCACCTACCATGTGACTTAGCAGTTTAACTCCTTGGTATTTGTCCAAGAGAAATGAAAGCCTATGTTCAAAGACTTATATGTAGATATTTATAGCAACTCTATTTGCAATAATCAAAAACTGGAACAATGCTCATGTCCTTCAAAAGATATAAACCTATTATTCATCCGATAAAATACTGAAGTGTGGCCATACACTGGAATACTACACAAAAATAAAAGGAATTAACTATTGACATTTGCAACAACAAGAATAACTTTTACAGTAGTTATTCTGAGTGAAGGAAACCAAATCATGACAACAAAACCAAATAACAACATTGTGGGGAGCCTGAGTGGTTCAAGTTGATTGAGTGTCTGACTCTTGATTTCAGCTCAGGTCATGATCTCAGGATCATGGGATAGAACCCTGTATCAGGCTCTTCACTCACCAGGGCGTCTGCTTAAGGATTTTCTTTCTGCCTCTTCCTCTTACCCCCCACCCAATAAATAACTAAATCTTTAAAAAAAGAAAAAAGAATAAATGTAGTATGATTCCATTATATGTAAAAGTCTAGAACATACGAATTAATCTGTAGTGACAGAAGCAGGTCAGTTCTTGCTTGGGAATGGGGTGGACAAAGTGGAGTGGGAAGGAGTGAGGGATGGCAAAGAGGCATGGAGAAACTTTTGAGGGTAATGAATATGTTCATTGTCTTGATTGTGGTGATGGTTCCATGGGTATATACAAGGTTAAAAGTTGTCCAATTTCACACTTTAATATTGGCATTTTATCATATATCAATTACATCTCAATAAAGCAAAAAACTAAGTGATCAATCCATCTTACATCCTCTTCTGACTGTAGTTTCATCTGTCTGCCTCTACTTCACTTCAGCAGCCCTTCCAATGGCTATACCCTAGAGTTGGCCATTACTTAGAACTCAACCCATTCTGGAATCTCAAACTTAACACTTTGCTTTTACTCACACAACCTGTTACTCCAACTTATTCACTTCCTTATTCTCAAGATTTCTAACTTTCAGTCACTTCAAAGCCTAGGTCCCATGATCCAGACATTTTGCAACTTTTCTAATTTTTCATCATGCTTAACAACTCCCTCCACAACCCCATGTGAGGACACAGGTACTCTGTGAAAACCCCCACACTGGACCCTGTGCATCTGGTGACACTACTATCTTTTTTGAGATTTAATTTACTTTCTTTGAAAATTAAAATCTATAGTCCATTACTTCCATCACTTTTATTACTTCCACATTTCTTGAGTCTTATTTTACTCCAAAATCTCATACCCCTAGTCCTTCCTTTGAGCTTACTTTGTAAATCCCCAATATCTGATATGTCAAACTCTCCCATTCCACTCTTCTATCTATAAGGCATGCTGAATGCTGAGGAAGAAAACTTACACAATTGGAAAGATTGTCACACCTGATTGTCCCCTAAACCTACACTGGCTCCTCTCCATTTCAGTTATGCCAACTCCATTTATAATTAGGTAAGCCAAAACCCCTCAAGAGTTATCCTTCTAGTCTCTCATTTTCTACATTCCACCAGCAGTGAATCAGGAAATTCTGTTTGTTCTACCCCTTAAATTTATTCAGAATCCAACCACTACTCACTATTTCTAATACCACTATTTTGGTCCCAGCTACTATCTCCAATCACCTTCATGACAGCCCTCTCCCTTCTGGTCTCCCTGCTTCTTCATGCACCCTCCATCTATTCACAAGACATCAGCCAGAGTCATCTTTTTAGCACCTAAGAATGTTTATATGTCACTTTCCTGTTCAAAACCTGCAATGCTCCCCCATTTTACACAGAGTAAAAAACCAAAGCTCCTGCATGATCTACACTTCCCCATAGCATCTTCTTTGACCTCACTTCCTACTCCTCCCCATCCCCACCTTGCTTAAGAAACATCTTCCATACTATCCTCCTTTTTCCTTGAGTATGTCAACCACAGTCATGCCTTGGGCACTGGAATGTTCTCTCCACTATCTACATGGCTAATTCCTTCCCTCTTCCAAGTTTTTGCTCAAACGGTATCATCTCAAAGTTCTACCCCTACCTATATTAATAACCTACCTATTCAGCCCCTCAATCTGTTCCATGTTTCCCTTTACTTTACACTACTTTTCATCTACTATAAACTACAATTTTCCTCTTTTGTTTCTTGCCAGTTTCCCATCATTAATTATGAACATAAACATCTTGACTGTTTGTGTATCAATGCATCTGATAAGACTAAAAATCTTTGTACATAGAAAGCACTTGGTTAATATTTACTAAATGAATAAATGAATATTAGTGCTCTCTGTATACACTCGTACATTAAAAGATGGCCTATGGAGTCAAAATATTGAGTTTAATCCCTTCTCTAACAAGATAATTGTCAAAGTATTTTTTTAAAAATTCCCTGTGCCTTAGTTACCCCATCTCTAAAATAAAGATGATTATTGTATCTGTCTTAAAGAGTTATTGTAAAAATCAAAAAATGAATATATTTACAATGATTAAAGTTATAAGTAGAATGCAGTAAACACCCAACAAATATTAGGTATTTCCCAATTCCACCCCTCCCAAAATCTATTTAAAGTGCTTTACCTAGCCTCAAGCCCACCTCTTCTATGTTTTCAATGGATGAACTTGCCCCTAATTAACAGGAACAAATGTAGTGTACCAAGCAAGGACTCTTTCTTTACTCCATGAAAATGAATTTATACATAAACTTGTCATTCAGCATTTTCTTTGGTTCTCAGTGGAGAAAATAGCCCTTCTTCCCAGAGCCTGTGCCATCCATCACTCATGCTCTGTAACCATCTCTTCCCACAACCTCAAGGACAGTGCTCTATTCTATCTTTCTATTTCTACTGTCTTTCTTTCTCAACACACACACACACACACACACACACACACACACACACACACAGTGGCCTTCCACATTTGCTCCAAAAATAAATAAAAACTTACCTTCTTAAATTTCAAATCCTGTTCTAAATTCCATTCTCTCTTCTTTTCCTTTCTTTCATGATAATTCTTCTTAACCCAGTAGAATATATTGGAGATTACCCTTTCTCTCTTCCTTTCAACTCACTGTTCTTTTCAACTCACTGTTCTTTTCAACCCACTGTATTCTGACATTCCTTTCACAACTCCCATAAAATTGTTCCCTCCAAGTCCACTAATGACCTCCACATTTCCCAACCCAGTGTTCAGTTTCCTCTTTCTTAACTTGATATGCTTGTGTCTGTGACCATTCACTTCCTGCAATGCTAACTTTCCTGATTCTCTTCTGAGCTCCATGACTTGTTAATCTAGACTATGTCACCGATTTTTTAATCTTCCTTCCTAAATGTCCATTATCCCTCCAAGTCTTTGCTTTTGGCTCTTTTCACATGACACCTGATTCTTCATCTGAACGGACTGCACTACTTATCATCCCCTGGACTTTGATTATTTACATGTGGGGGAAAAAAAAAAACAGAATTCCATTAACATCAGTCTTTAAATTAATCTAATAGAAATATCATTAGGTCCCAAACTGGAACCAATATCAAAATGTTTCCTCTTTCCAACTTCCATATCTCATTGAATGATATTACCATCCATCCACTTGCCCACACAGAAATTTGGCAGGCATCCCAGATTCTTTTTTCTCATTGAGACTTCACACTGAGCTACCAAGTCCTACAGATTCTAACTCCTTAATATTGACTCATCTCCATGCCATTCTCTCTATCCACAAAGTCATTACCTTAATCCAGACCCTCATCACATCTTGCCTGGATTACCACAACTGCCTCCTTCCCTCAAGCCTGGCACAGCTCCAATCCCTACTTCACACAGTTGCCTATGTGTTCTTTCTGAAATACAAATCTGATCATGTCATTTGCCTGTTGAAATTCCTTCAATTCCTCCATAGCTTTTAAGATAAATTTGAGACTCTTTAGATTAACGCACAATATACTTCATGATATGATGTTCCCGTACATTCTACCTTCATCTCTCCGCATTAATCCCCACAAATTCCTTGCTCTTGGTACTACACTGCTTAAGATTCAACAAATGTCACATGCTATTTCATTCTCCATCCCTTCACAATGGGGGAATAGTCTCCCCTCCCCACTCCCATCTGTCTGACTGCTTGTCATCTTTGAGAGATGATCTCAACTCCTCTACCACTATGAAGTCATCCCTGATCCACTAGGAATTGTTAGCTGTCCCTCGATTTCTTTTACATCTCTTTCCTGACCACTAATATTTACTGATCTTAGCTACATACCATGCATTGTTTATGTACTTTTCAAACATTATCACATTTAATTCTTACAATGGCACTTCAAGATGGTAATGTTATTATCCTCTTTTTACAATGAATAAATTGAGATCCTGAGAAGTTCTGTAACTCATCTAAGTTCACAGCTTAAAAGTGACAAAACCCAGCTTTTCCCTCTCTGAAGCCCATGGTCCTAAAAATGATGCTAAAACTGTTTTATCATTCAATATGTTATTGTTTGGCTTGGCTATTGATTTCTCACACAGGATCTGGCATATAGCAGCTTATTAATAAGCAAATTAGTGAATATGTTTGATTTGGAAAATATTGATATGGGGATATCTGCAAGGCCTCTGGGTTGGCATGTTGTTTATCAGGTCTTGGAGTTCTAGCAGAAAATTTAAGCTACAGGTAGAAAACTGAAACCCTTCAGCAGTAGCTGAGACTGTGCAAGGGAGGACACTGGCATGGAGCACAGAACCGAGAGGGGAGCAGCAAGAGCTGGGGAGTGAGAGAACAGAGTCAGAGAAAAATGGCACCAAGGGAATTCTACTAAGGTGGAAGCTGAAACAGATAGATAATGGGGATGGGGTGGGAAACTCAACAGAGACAACCCTAAAAATGTCTCTATTGTCAAGAATGTGCAATTATTATAGGAAGGCTGAAGGGAGAACAGGCTCATTTTCTACTCTGCCCTTTGCCCTTGACACCTGGCCCTTGTTGCCTCACTGAGACTGAATGCCCTCAATCTCGTATTAGGCTAACCCTCAATCTCCGCCCCTGCCCCCCCCAGTTGTCCCCCCAAGGAGAAGCCCTCACCTCTCCCAGGTGAGAGTGTGCACTCAGCCTTGTAGTAGACGGAGAACAGAGCTGTGGCCCTAGTTTCTTGTCATAGAGACCCCTGAGGTGGAGAGATAAGTCATAAAATTGTTTACATATAAATACAGAGAAAATGAAATAAAATATTTAGGTAATAGACTCGGGATCACATGAAAAATCAGGATTCCAGTTTCTTGCCCACATTTTTTTTAAACTTTATTTCTTGAAAGGGGAAGGTCCTATTTGGCTTAACATAATAAAGGTCCACTTTAATACTTTTGTTTCTGATGGAGTGACCACAGAGGACTTTTGCCACATTCTGAAAAATATATGGATTTCTTCAACGCTCTCAGCAGTCATCTCTGTATTTTTCTCACTCTTTCCGATGTGTGAGTTGTTTATGCCCAAATGTCCTGGCCTCACGTGTGCTCTCTGGCAGGAAGCTGCACTTTTGTGGAAAATCCTCCCCCTTCTTGCATGTCCTTTCTTTGACACACCAAATGTTGTTCCCTCTGAGGTGCTTGGGAGTGGTAATCCTGGTGGTGTGAGTCATCCTCCAGGGGAACATCTTACAAGGTTTGGAAGTCCGACTTGCCCAAGAGGAGAGTGACTTTCTTCTTATATGTTAACGGTTTTCTCACATGCTGTTCTTATTTTAATTAGGTAATGGAAGGCCAATAACAAAGGGATCTTTCCAGCCTTTAAAAAAAATTAAAAAGTGCATGAGTTTTTAAAAAACAAGAATAAGAGATCAGAAAGCCTCTTCCAGGACCACATGGCTCTCTGCCCATGCTCCATCAGTTGTCCTTGAGGGCTGTGTAGGGCTCTGTGTGGACAGAGCCTACCCAGCAACAGACTCAGCCAGCTGCAGGATTACAAATTTCTTGCTAAATTTAGTGCCAGGTTTCCCTGTACTGCTTCAATTTGTCCTGAATCACCTCCTTCTGTCTTTGCCAGATGTAGCCATGCAGCATACCCACGGACACCCAAAGCTTTCAGTGAGGCAGGCCTTGTGGAGGATGCAGTCTTGTTCCAAATTTGAATTCATGTGACTTTTTTTTTTTTCTGTTTTTTTCAGAGAGAGAGAAAGAGAGATGTCCACCAGTGTGGCCTATTTTCTTTTTCAGCTCTGGCTACTGCATATTTGTTTGATGTGAGTGTTCTGTTTCTTTTTTTCCCCCTTTCAAATCTAAGACTCATCAAATGTGACAGGCTGACAGTCCCAGAGACAAGGACTGTCTTCATTTTATTCACGTGCGGCTGCAGGCTTCTACAGGAATGCACACATGGACATGCAGCAGTCTGGAAAGAGCCACCCTTGGGATTAGAGCGACCACGCGCGCAGCGCCCCCAGCTAGCTGAGGTCACACCAGGGAAGGGCCTGCCAGCAAAGACTCATTTGGGATTCTTTCTTACTCTTTCGAGAACAAGTATTTTAACTATCTTCTCACTAGTCAGTTTTTATCTGTTCCTCTTACCTGACTTTATTGCCCTGTTCTTCCAACCACAGGACCCAAAGGATTGTTTAATAGATCTCCTACCAATACTGCAGTGGTCCATTTGAGCTTCTGAGCAACATCTACCTAGGACACATTGTTGTCAATTCGCAGCCCACCAACCCCGTCCCACCAGGACTTCATCTGGAAGCCCCCCTCTGATATTTCCAGTTGCTGCATTATGATAAAAGACAACCACAGCACTTTATTTCTCTATTATGTGACTCATACCCACATACCTGTTAGCACCACTGATCTAAGCATCTTGCTAATGGGAATAATGTCACACAACCAATCCATGTGTCCCCAAATAATGCAGTGAGGTCCATAGGCCAAGAAGAGCTTCAATGTAAGATTCTTATTCATTGTAGTATTCCTCCGAATTTCTCAGGAAATACTTGTTGACTTGAACACAACCACTAAGAGCAAGGATGACTCATCATAGACATGTCTTCAGTTCTGGAAAAAATAACTCAAACCCCACTCCCTACTGAAAATGGATCAAGTCACCATTTGGGCATCAGACACCACAGTGGCTCAGATGCGTTTCTCTTCTTTCCATTGTCACTGCTAAAGCAACAATTTGGGACTTATATTCCTAGGACCATGGCAGTTGCTGCAAAAAGGGTCATAACTATGATTACCATCTCTTCCCTGGATGAAATAACTTCTAAGGGCCTCTGTAAGCAGTTGACCCTAATAATATTATACACTAATCTGTCACATTGCCTATTAAAGGGCTTCTACTTCAATCAATATAGTCAGTAGCACAAGATTGGGTTATTTTCTTGAAGAGAAGCAAACCGGATGGATGGGCAGGAAGAGAAAAACGGCTTCATGTAATCACACAAGTTCAAAGGAATGAATATCTTCTCCTTTCAGTGTGGTCTCCAAACTACCAAACAAGTTCAGGGAGACCTCTCATAATGAACCATAGAAAGTAAACATGGATCCAGGCTCCACCATGAAAACCAACCAGTGATTTTTTTTTTTTCCCATGCCAACTGGGGTGAAAACCTGTCAAAAGGTTGAAAATGTCTGAGACAGAAATTAACTTTTCTTAGGCAAAAGCAGCAGGGATAGTGAAGAACAGGTTTTCAGAAAACAAAAGTGGACAATAGTACTGAATTACACTAAAGTAGTGTAAAAATTTCCCTCCTGGATGTCACAGCTAAACATTGTCTTGTGTGTTCAGTTACCAGGTCATTGGAGCTTGTAGTGGGATGAGAGAAAGGTGTGTTAATCATAAATTCTCACTTCAGCTGAGAAGTAAACCAAGTATAATTGTGTGCAAAGCCATTCTGGCCTTTTCTCTTTATCACCTTTTCTCACTATTAGCACTTGTTTCCCTTCTAGTACTTCTTTCCCTCACTGTGCCACCAAATCAGGCAACTCTGACCATGGTTTTTTGCTCCCATTTGCACCCACCTCCCATTAGGTGGGTCATTGTAGTAAAATGTGGGGAGAGCTGCTGTAAGAACTCTAGAAGTATTACCACATGAAGGAGTTTTGCAATACTGTAAAGTTATAAAAAATCTTTAAAATATTCAAAAGCTTTCCAATTCTAAATCATCATAACTCCCTCATAGATACATACAATGATCAGTCCTGGAAACTTTAAAAGTAAATCTGATATCAATATATCCAAGCATTTTTAAATCCAGGAGGATAACATTCATCTAGCAAATATTTTTGGAAAATGTGCTCAGAACTGTGCCAAGATACTGATGATAAAGCCGTGAACCTGGGACATGTCCTCATCCTCAAGTCCTATAGAAAACCGTAGAAAAGATAGTGAAAAAATAGTTCTCAGATGGTGGGATGAACATTGTAAACATTAAACATGGTGCCATGCAGGCTTTTTAAAGGCTTTTAAAAGGGGAATTGAACCTGGTGAGTAAAGGCTTCCCTGGGAGAGGAAGACATTTACCTGGAGATGTACAGAGTTAAGTGAGGAAGAGTGGAAGGAGAGAATTCCAGGCTGAAGGACGAGGATGTATGATGACTCTGAGCTAAAAAGAAAATTCTAGGGGCGCCTGGTTGGCTCAGTTGTTAACCACCTGCTTTAGCTCAGGTCATAATCCTAGTGTCCTGGGATTGAGCCCCACATCAGGCTCCCTGCTCATCGGGGTGTCTACCTCTTCCTCTCTCTCTGCTCCCCCCCCACCATTGTGTGCTCTCTCTCTCTCCATCTCTCTATCGCAAAGGAAGGAAGGAAGGAAGGATGGAAGGAAGGAAGGAAGGAAGGAAGGAAGGAAGGAAGGAAGTTAGTTCTAGGAACAGCAGGAAAGCAGCCAATTGGAGAGTGAGGAGGAGAGTTGGACTGGAGGAGTATAGAGATTGTCAGAGGTCATGCCTCTGGGGTCCTTGGAAGCCATGTTTCAGTGTGGATGTCAGCACACCTTTAAGTGTGTTATTGTAACTGGTTGTGGTAAACAGAGATGACTCTATGTCAACTGGAATTTTCACATCCAAGAATCACAGAATCTGAGAGTTGGAAGGTACCTTCAAAGATACTTAATCCATGTTCCACGAATTAATTGGAGCAGAAATTCCTTCCATGAACACACCTTACGGTGTTTTAGAACTCATCCCCTGTTTGTATAAATCAAACTGTTCAAAATTTCTTTTCACCCCCAATCTGCTTCCTTGAAACTTCCCCCATATTTACGCCCTCTGGAGTTTCACAGAACCAGTCTAATCCTTTCCCATCTGACAGTTTCTCAAATGTTTAAAGACAACTATCTTGTCCCCATTATGTCTTCTCTTCCCCAGGCTAAAAATGCCTAATTCTTCTAACTGCTCTTCATATTACGTGATTCTAGACTAGCTCACCACGCTACTGATACTTTTCTGGACAGGCCTCAGTCTGTCAAGAGAAAATAAATCTGCATACGGACACTGAGTTATTAACTTATTTTGCTTATATATAGTTTCTTTGCCCTAGAACATTAAATCTGGCATGCCTGGCTCTCAGAAACCACAAACTCTCTTTGTCATTACACGAGGAATCTTCAGGAGCGTGGTGTATTGTCGTGCCAAATAAGCATTCGATTACTATCATTAGGTAACTGAATGGCCTTTTTCTATTCCTGAGTAAATGGCATGGTTTAGCAGAGTTTACAAAATCTGGAAAAGTGTGTGCAATGATAAATTTCAGGAAAACTAGTGTGAATACACCTGCTGACCTCTGAGACCAGCAGAAGTCAGCTGAGTCTGTCACAATAGGGAAAACCACAACATTGGGGGAAAAAAAATGTCTTCTTGCAGAAATAATCAGTGTGGTCCATTCACCTCCGTTACAAAATTTTATTCTTATGTTAAATCCTGCCAGCCCCATGTGCCAGGAACCACCCAGGTGCTGAGATTTTCTGGTCATCCGTGTAACCCTGTGATCCCAGTGCTTCATTAAGAGGTAGGAACTGGGAGGCTTTTGAGATTGTTTTGTTTTTTCTTATTATTTATATTCCACATTTGACTTTAAAATTAGGCTTAAAATTGCTACCAGGCAACATATTTCTCATGATTAAAAATAATAATGTGCTATTAATTCTTCACAGTCTTCGACATGTAACCTAAGTATAATACCTGCAATATGCCATATTGATGTGCACCCATGACAAAGTGATGCAGGCTGAAAAGTGAGTCCAAAAATACTTTCATGTCCCTGTGATAAGCAACACTGACAACAAGCAAAAATAACTAAGCTACTTGGTTCAGGAAAATAAGACAGGAACCTAGTAAAATGGGATATTTACCTAGATGAATAGCTTGCTCATGAAGATTTGCTTCAAGACCCTCACATCATTGTAGCATCATTCCTGACGCTGGTAGATCAACACCGCTCAGTTCCTCACCTTGTGTGACCTCCCACAAAGTCCCCCAGCCAGGCCCGACCCTCCTTTTCTGAAACACTCTCAGAGCAGCAGGTCAGTGAGTGTTCTGATTCTAAAGCAGACATCAGTTCCCCAACACCTATTCCTCCTAGCCTATTCTTCCTAGATCCTGGTTCTGAGCTTGCTTTGCCTTCGTGAAACTCCTCCATAAATACTATTGTTCTACAGTTCATAAAAATTACCAGATTCTCTGATGAAATAGAAAACATTGCTCTTCTTTGAGCACAATTTCAGGCATCTTTCTCTCAATCACATTCAATATATTATATCAGAATTTTTGGTTGATTTCTAAAAGTAATAAATACATACATGTAAAATGAATGCTTTGGGGAAGGGTCCGAGAACCCACAGATGGGAGAAACAGACTGCACTGAGAGGAGGGCATCTGGGTGGCTCAGTTGGTTAAGCATCTGCTTTCTGCTCAGGTCACGATCCCAGAGTCAAAAGATCATTTTACCTCTGACCCTCCCCCTTATCATTCTCTCTCTCCCTCACTCTCTCTCTCTCTCTCTCAAAAAAATAAACAAAATCTTTTAAAAAATAAAAATTAAAAAATAAAATAAAATGTGAGAGGAGAAAAGGGTGTGAAAGAAAGGAAAAGAAAAAAAAAGAGAAAAAAATGTAAACCAGGAAAAGATAGAGCTAAGACAAAGGAGAGAAGGAAATATCTAGAAAGAGGCAGATTTTCCCTCCATACCATTCCTTCACCACTTGTCCTGAGTCCCCGCTGTTATCTGACTCCTTATTGAAACTCACTGATCATTTCATGAAAGTTCTAAAAAGAGACCTCAAGAGCTCCTTTAGGATCTCAATTTTCCAGCAAAATTGCTCCATAGTGAACCCAGGAAGCTCTGAGGAATATATATTCCAGAAACTGCCTTAATACTACTCTCTGGCATCTCATAGTACACATAAATTGAAAATTCATCCTTATGTCATAGTAGAGCAAAGGTTTTGAAAAGTCACACTATGGTGTGGTTAAAAATAAACTATTTGAAGATAATGAAGAAAGTTCCCCGATTTTAATTGGGTTAAATAATCTGGTCTCACCTGTTTTCTTTTCCCCTATGAATTTTCATTAACACAATCTTGGTTTCAGACTGGAATATTTTGTGTGTTCATTATATGGCAAACTGAACAACTGCAAAATCTCCTCCACATAGCTGCCCTGGTTTCCACAGCTGTGCACATTCCTGAGCACAGTTCCCACTGAGGCTGCAGGGGCCTGCCACCCGCTACCATCTTGAAAACCAACATGCAGAAAAGGGGGGAAATTCACAAAGACTTTTTAAAAAATTACAAATTGAAGAGAGAAAAAAAGGTTTCCAAGATGATACAAACCCAAACAAAAAATTTGACACCTCCTAGCGTAGTGCTAGGGCTCATATTCACATCTCAAAAGACAGACAAAGATGGAAGCTCTCAGAGAATGAACTACAGTGAGCTCTACAAATTTATTATGCTGAGTCTGTCTGTTGCTCAGAATGTTTAAAGTGACAATGAAATATATTTGCAATAGCTAAAAAGTTCTTATTGAAGCTGAGAATTATAGTCTCCAGTGAAATGATTCCTCCTTCTCAGTTAACACCATCAGAACCATTCAGCATGTAGCAGATGTTCATGCCACACTGCCCGGCAAAATCTTTAAAGAGATGTCAAAAGCCATGATTTTCTTTAAGCAAAGTTTATATTTCCCTTATACTGTGAAAATGAAATGTAAAATATAAACATATGTGTTTGTATACAAATACACACACGTCCTATACATTTATGCATATATGTTTGCATCTGTATAACTATCTCTTCATAAAATTTGGTAAACATTACAAATGGCACAGAACTGAATAGACAACAATCCATACATACCTGAAATGAGTTTTTATATTATAATATTTTAACTCCCTGTAGTTAATATAATTTTTGTCAAGTTGTATAGAATATTTCATATCTTGGGATTCATTGGGACATACATGTGAGATGAATAACTGCCTCAGAAATATTCCTCCTTATGTGAATCATTTGATTCTCAAAAAAGTTAATGAATGCAGAAACTGAAGGTTATACAACATGGCTTTTGTCAAAATGTCTTCCCTTTAAAATGCTAACTAAGTTAAGAAATTTTAACAAATGATCAGGTTGTTTGTACACAGTGAGACTCTATACTATCTCAAATATCTCAAAAGCTGACCTCTCATGTGCCAGCAAAACCTAAGTCTGCCATTATTCTTTTACTTTTTCTATGCTTATTGCTATTACTATTTTCAGATTATAATCTGCCACACTTATGGATCTGCCAAAGGAGTTTTTAAGATCTAAATATATACAAATTGGTGGGGGGGGGGGGACTAAATTTAGGAGTAAATTCTGATTTGTAGGAATTTTATAGAAAACACTTATGATTCTGACATATTAAAATGTACAATAAACTTTATAATTAAAATCAGAATGACCTAGGAAGCAAGTTGTTCTTACTTAACAAAACACAAAATTGGATTCTAGCTCAATTAACATTTTTTGGTCTCATTACGGAACCAGAGAGTTTGACTCAGTGATCTATAAATTCTCCTCTCTGATGAGACTTTTAAAATTAATTTTCTGTTAAGCCTAGGTCAGGAACTAATCTTTTTAAGCTCTGCTAATAAAACAGAGATAAATAAATAAATAAATAAGGCAGTTTACCTTGCAGAGAGTTATTAGCATTACATAATAAAGATGTATGTTTTGTTAATATTTTCCTTACTGAAAACTTAGGAAAAACTGAATATCCATTTTTTTGTAGTTATTTCCAGAGAGTCGAAAAGTCCAAGAAGTAGCTGTGTTTTACACAATTATAATTTCATTTGTGTGATATTACCTCCTCCTCTCTAGAAGTTTGCTGACTTGGACATGTGCCCCAGGAAAGAATAGCATTGCTTTGGAAAAGAAAAGCATCATACTAACCTATTACTTGTACTTTCCCAAGCTTCCAAGGTACCTTGGTTGAGCTGTTCTAAGAGATGTTTCATAATGGCCTACAGCTCATACTGTAAATTTATCCCAAACTGATTACTCATGGATATGAGGTTGTTTCCCACAGTAATTATTTTAAATTTTCCTCTCTTTTTACAATATAGTGCTCTTAAATAATGATCTTTTCTTCTGGAATTTAATATATCTAATTATAAAAACAAACACACTGCTCACAATAGCCTTCAAATCACATACTTCAGTACTGTCCCCAGGAGGTTCCAGAATGCAAAGGAATCGTTTATCCACATTGGCTGTTTTAAAATCCTGATATATTTTCCAGATGCCCACTTATTATTCTATGGTTCATAGCAACAAAGTAGGAAAATTAGTGAGTGAGTCATTTCTACCAAGACTTTACACAGTGATTTTTGCTAAGTTGCCTAAACATTGCTTTGAATTCTTCTTTATTAGGAGAAGAACAAAAGCAACAGAAAAGGAGTTACTATATTACCAAAAATAGTTGAATAAGAATCTTCAGGAATTGGTTCTTCCATCAAAAAACTTTTGAGTTGGCAAGAACTATCTGGAACAACTATTGTGGAACTCTGGAGTCTAGACAAACACTTGTAGTTAGACTGCTTAAGGTAAAAGGAGACTGACAAACTTCACTAGTGTGTGTGTGTGTGTGTGTGTGTGTGTGTGTGTGTGTGTGTTTCACTTAGTGACAACATCCCCCATTCCCAAGCCCTGTGGCAGCTGTAAGGTATAAGGACAGCACCCATAATCCTCATGTGGTTAGCCCACATCAGTTTGGGGAATAATGACTTTATATTCCAAAAATAGGGATTATCCATTCTGACAATTGCTTTTGATAGCTGAGGGGCCAGCACATAGGCTGACCATTATATCAAACCATGCTAACTGAAGTGGCTTCTCCAACCACATTGGTCAGAGGAAATTAAAAAATAGAGATTCATTGTTTTAAATTTTATTTTCTTATTGGACCTAAACACTTAAGGAAATCTCTGTGAGGTCACTGACTAACTGCAGTGATACTACAACAGACACTCAAGTGACCACATATGACAAGGAACATAGTTTTTGTAAAAATAGATTGGAAAAGTCACTAAAAAAAGGGATAGCTCCAGCTTTCAACAAATAATGACAGCAACACCTGCAGAGGGGATAGAATCTGATTTCTAGAATTACCACATCATAGTATTCAGACTTCTACATCTCAACAAAATCATTAAAAAGCACAAAGAGAAGCAGGAAAGTATGGCCCATTCACAGGAAAAAAGAGAAATTAACAAAACCATCCCAAACACTGAAAGTACTAGACAAAGACTTGAAATTCACTGCCTTATATATGTTCAAAGAGCTAAAGGAAACCATGAAGAAAGCACTAAAGGAAGTCAGGAGAACAGTATATGAATGATTCAGTAAAAAGCAAGAGATTTATACAATCTGAAGACAAACTTGAATGAATCAATCAGTAATATCAATACAAAGATAGAAAGTATTAAAAAAAAACAACTAAAAATTCTGGAGCTGAAAATAAAACAGCTGATTTTTTTTTTAATTTACTAGAAGTATTCAATAACAGATTCAAAAAGCAGAAGAAGGAATCGGTGAACTTAAAGATAGTTCAATTGTGATTACCCAATCTGAAGAGCAGAAAAAGAAAAAAAAAAAAAGGACAAAGACAAAGCTCTAAGCTTCCATGGCATGCTATTAAATATACCAACATATGCATGATTGGGGGAGGGGGTCCCAGAAGGAGAAGAGAGACAGAAAGATAAGACAAAATATTTGAAGAAATAGTGGCCAAGCCCTTTCCATATTTTAGGAATGCAAAGGTGGATCTTGTTAATAGATACAGAAGAAGTGCTTGACAATATTCAACACCCTCTCATGACAAAAATAATCAGCCCACTAGGAATAGAAAAGAATTCCTTAACGTGATATAAGACATTTAGAAGAAAACATCAGCTAACATCATCCTGAATGGCAAAAGACCTAAAAGTTCCACCCTAGATCAAGAGCAAGACAAGGATATCTGCATTCACCATTGGTATTCATGATTGTGCCAGAGAAATAAGGCAAGAAAAAAATGAAAGACATCTAAATTGGAAAAAAATGAAGTAAAACTAACCCTATTCAAAGATGATACGATCTTGTATAAAGAAAATTCCAGAGTCCACACAAAGAAAAGAATCAATGAAACAAGATGGGATTGGGAGGGAGACAAACCATAAGTGACTCTTAATCTCACAAAACAAACTGAGGGTTGCTGTGGGGAGGGGGTTTGGGAGAAGGGGGTGGGATTATGGACATTGGGGAGGGTATGTGCTTTGGTGAGTGCTGTGAAGTGTGTAAACCTGGTGATTCACAGACCTGTACCCCTGGGGATAAAAATATATGTTTATAAAAAATAAAAAATTAATTAAAAAAAAAAAAGAAAAGGTTAAAGAAAATAAATGAAGTCAGCAAAATTGTAGGATATAAATAAACACACAAATAAACTTATGTTTCTATATATCAGAAATAAACAATCCAAAAGGGAAATTGACAAAACAATTCCATTAACAATAGCAGTCTAAGACTAAATTTAATCAAACAGATGAAAGACTTGTTTGCTGAAAATCAGAACATAGTGCTGATGGATATTAAAAATTAAACATATGAAAAGACTTATGTTCATGGACTGGAAGGTCTAATATTGTTAATACAGCAAAAGTTACTGTTAAAATGGTAATAGTGTCCAAGACAATCTACAGATTCAGTGTAATCCCTATCAAAATTCTTATGGTCTTCTTTTCCTAAAAAAAAAAACTTGACTCTCAAATTCGTATAGAATCACAAAAGGCCCCAAATAGCCAGAACAATTTTGAAAAAGGAAAATAAAGTAATAGAACTCATACTGGGAATTTGCAATTTCAAAACTTACTAAAAAAGTTACAGTAATCAAAATAATGTGGTAGTGTTATAAGAACATACAGATACAGAATAAATAGAACTGAGAGATCAGAAAAGATGTCAACTGATTTTCAACAGTGGTGCCAAGATCATTGAATAAGCAAAGCACCCTTCAACAGGTGGTCCTAGGACAGCTGAATAACCATATACAGAGAATGAAGTGAGACCTCTACCATATACAAAATACCAGATACAAAAATTAACTCAAAATGGATCAGTGACCTTAATATAAGAGCTAAAAGTATAAAACTCTTAGAAGAAAACATAAGAGAAAATCTTTTATTTTCAGATTTGGCAACGGATTCTTACTATAATTCCAAGAGAAAGAACAACAGAAAATAGAGAAACTGCATTTCCTCAGATTAAGAATTCTGTGCTACAAATGACATTATTAAGAAAATGAAAAGGAAATCTATAGAAGGGGGGAGGAAATATTGAGAAATAATATAGCTCATAAGGGGCTAGTATACAGAATACATAAAGAACATGTACAGCTCAACAATAAATAACACAATTTAAAAATGGAGCAAAGGAATTGAATAAAAATATCTTTAATAGCCAACAATCACATGAAGAGATATTCAGCATCACTGATTGCTAAGTAAACAAAAATCAAAACCACAATGAGATACCATTTTATACCCACTAAGTTGACTTACTTTTTGAAGATTATCTTTATTTATTTGAGAGACAAAGGGAGTGTGAAAGGGAGAGCAGCAGAGGGAGATGGAGAAGCAGGCTCCCTACTGAGCAGGGAGTCTGAGCAGGGCTCAGTCCTAAGACACCAGGATCATGATCTGAGTCGAAAGCAGATGCTTAACTGACTGAGTCACCCAGGTGCCCCTCACTGGGTTGGCTTTAATGAAGAAAATATAAAATCACATGTTTGGCAAGGATGTAGAGAAATAGGAGCCCTCATACATTGCAGATGACAGTGTAAAATTGTACAGTCACTGTGAAAATACTCTAGTGATTATTCAAGTATTTAAATGTAGAATTAATGCATGACCCCGCAATTCCAATCATATGTATATAACCAAGGGAATTTAAAACATGTCCACGCATAAAATTGCACACAAAAATAGCAGCATTATTCATAGTAGTCAAACATTAGAAACAATCACAATGTTCATCAATGAATGAATGGAAAAATAAACTGTTGTAAATACATACAATGAAATAATTCCCAGCTAAGAAAAGGAACAAAGTACTGATATATGTTACTCTTAGATGAACCTCAAATACATTATGCTAACTAAAAGAAGCCAGACACAAGAGGCCATATATTATATGGTTCCTATTATATGATATATTAGTCAGGGTTCTCCAGAGTAACAGCATCAATAGGAGATATATACAGAAAATGAGGTTTATTTTAAAAATTGGCTCAGGAGATTTTGGAGGTTGGCAAGATCTATAGGAGAATCAGCAAGCTGGACACCCAGGAGAGTCAAGTTTAATTTCAGTCCAAAGTCTGTTAGGCTCCAGACCAAAAAGAACTAATGTTTCAGTTCTGGTCCAAAAGGAAGAAAAATGTCAAGGTCCCAGTTAGAAAGCCATCAGACAGGAAGAAGTCCACTTTTGGTCTCTTCGGGCCTTCAACTAATCAGATGAGGCCAACCCACATTAGGAAGAGCAATCTGCTTTATACATTCTACTAATTTAAATACTAACCTCATTGAAAAGTACTCTCACAGAAACACTCAGAATAATGTTTGAGTAAATATCTGGGTGCCCTATGGCCCAGTAAAACTGACATATAAAATTAACTATCACTTATGATACATCCAGACTAGGCAAATCCATAAAGACATAAACCAAATGGTTGGGGGAAGAAAGAATTAAGTTACTACTTAGTGGGTCCAGGGTGTACCAGAGAGAGCTGGTGGTTGTGCATTATAAGAACACTGTCACTGAATTGTGCACTAAATTAATAATTAATTTTACACTTTAAAATAATGAATTGAATTTTACCTCAAAAGTAAGAAATAGTGGCTTACTTGAGTGGCTCAGTCAGTTAAACATCTGTCTTTGGTTCAAGTCATGATCCCAGGGTTCTGGGGTCAAGTCCTGCGTCGGCTGCTTGCACAACAAAGAGTCTGCTTCTCTCTGCCTACTGCTGCCCCTACTTGTGCGCTCTCTCTAACAAATAAGTAAATAAAAATTTTTTTTAAAAAAATAAGAAATAATTTTTAAGTAATAGAATTATGAATTTGACAGCAAGAACTTAGTGACTAACCTTAAGAGCTTCTATTACATTAAATATCTATTAATATGTTATATGCATATATTTTTTTTCTAGCCCCAACAATGATGCCAGAAATCTAGCTAAAGGAATTGAAAATATCTAATATAGAAATTTCTAAAAAAAAAAAAACCAAAAAAACAAAATTCACCCTCCTGAAGTAACATTGTCCCTCCTCAAGATACTTGGGAGAAAAGCTGTATCCCTGTCCTCAAATATATATGCAAAAGCATGAATCAGAGAATGCTTTAAAGATCAGAAAACTTAGCAACACATAATTTATTTAATTGAACTACCTCATCAATGAAGGCCAGATGATAGTAATGATGATAGCATAGTGATTCCTTACCCACAAGGAAAAATGATGTAACAGGTGTGTGTGTGTGTGTGTGTGTGTGTGTGTGTGTGTTTTAAAAATAAAGATTGTATACTCACTGCAATGTCAAAATAAGAATCAGAGAGACAGGTTTGTTAGTCCAGCCTCTTGCCAATGCAGGCTTATTCCCTAGGCTGGGACTGTGAGTGTTTTGTCTAGGAGAGTTTCAAATGACTCAGAGGAGAAGGTCCCACGTCATTCTGTGGAAATTGAAGCTACAGCCCAGAAAACTAAGGAAACACGTCCTTACAACCTTAACTTTCATTTTATTTGGCTTGGATTTCTCCCAGCTATGCTATATAAAAAGGCACTTAAACGCACACACACACACACACGCACGCACACACACTCCTCATAATCATTACTCTGGAGACTATTC
Source organism: Mustela erminea (assembly GCF_009829155.1). Classification (NCBI taxonomy): domain Eukaryota; kingdom Metazoa; phylum Chordata; class Mammalia; order Carnivora; family Mustelidae; genus Mustela; species Mustela erminea. The sequence continues at coordinate 82,980,778 of NC_045628.1, forward strand.
CACCTGCCCCTAAGATGTCCAGGATCTATTAATACATAAAATGCTAAAAACTAACAGAGATTAATAGTTAGAATGAGATTAAATAAAATCAGCCTTTATCTCCCTTCGCTTAGGCACCTCACTGTAGCAGAGTGGGACTGCTAGTCTTCGAGAATCTTCAGGTGCCATTCATTTGCCAAGGTATCTCCATCAACTCATTTTACAGAGAGTCCCCGACTCATGATGGCTTGACTTACATTCTTTTCTTTTCTCTCTTTCTTTCTTTCTTTCTTTCTTTCTTTCTTTCTTTCTTTCTTTCTTTCTTTCTTTCTTTCTTTAACAGTTCAGTGATAGGAACAAGCAGCATGCATTCAGTAGAAACCATACGTGGAATTTCAAATCTGGATATTTCCCCAGGCTAGCAATAACCAGTAGGATACTCTCTCACAATGCTGGGCAGTGGCAGCAGCTCCCAGTCAGCCATGCGACCATGAGGGCCAACAAGTAACACACCAACAGTCTGTCCCCAGATAGCCATTCTGTTTGTCGCTTTCAGTACAGTACACAATTCAGTACATGACATGAATTTATTCAACATTTTATTATACGACAGGCTTTGTGTTCAATGATTTTTTCCAACCATAGGCTACCATAAGTGTCTGAGCAAGCTTAAGGTAGGCTAGTCTAAACTATGATGCTCAGTAAGTTAGCTGTATTACATGCATTTTTGACTTACGATATTTTCATCTTACAATGACTTTATTGGGACATAACCCCATTGCAAGTGGAGGATGATCTGTGTTTGAATCTTAGATCCCTGGTGTATATGATACTTCCCAGGGTGTTTTGGTAGGTGTTTAATAGTCTTATTTTGTTTCATATTTCCCTTTTTTTTAAATTATTCTCTTTTCACCCTTATTTTTAAGCTTTCTGTATTTATTTAAGTGTGATTATTATAAATAGTGATAAGTGGATATATATTACAACACAACAAAACAGTTATCTTTAATGAGAGTATCCAGCTTTTTTGCATATACAATAATGGCTAATATACCTGATTTTACACAGACACACACATATACAAATGATTCAAATTATAGTTTCTTTTTTTTAAAAGAAAATTTCCCTGGTTTTGTTAGTTTGATCATTTCTTTTTCTTTTTTTAATTTTTTATTAACATATAATGTATTATTAGCCCCAAGGGTACAGGTCTGTGAATCACTAGGTTTACGCACTTCACAGCACTCACCATAGCACATACCCTCCCCAGTGTCCATAACCCCACCACCTCTCCCTTCCTCCTTCCCTCCAGCAACGCTCAGTTTTTTTTATGAGATTAAGAGGCTTTTATGATTTGTCAGTCTGATCATTTCTAATTATTCTTCTCCTCTAATTAATTTGTAAATTCTACCATAACTTTTTTATTTCATTAATAGTTCTCTCTCATAAATTTTCTGTTTTTGAAAACAAGCTACCCAATATTTGCCCCACAAAGATTCAGTGTTTCATTCTTAAATTGGATAGTTTTCCCACCAAAATGGTTTTTTTTTGCTCATTATTTCTCTATATGTATAATTATGCTCTGTTTTGAGATATTTTGTGCACTTGACCTTCTAGCTCTTAAAGTGGAGCCTCAACTGGAACCACCTTACCTGTAATTCCTTAGTTGTTTAGTTAGGAAATCACATCTACAGGTTTAGTTAGCTAAGTACTCTTTTTAATTTAATATTTCATCTTAAATATCTCTTACACCACTTTTTTTCCCCCTCTAGCCTTCTGCACTACTAGCATGCACTACTGCACTCTAGCACTACTTCTGCTCAATCTCCCCCTCTCTGAATATTCGGAGGGGACTTCTGTGTGGACAGAAACATGCTTCAGTGGAGTACACACACGAGCAAAGGCAGTAACTTCATAGGTGATGAAAAGCAAGGCTCCCTTTAAGTCACAAATAAAAAGCAGAAAATCTGCTGGGCTTTGCTGAGGTCCTGAGTCTGCCTCAGGACAGTGAGGACCCATCCCACCTGTTGAGCCCTCACCTGGTCTCATGGAGACGAAGGGGACTCCACACAGTCCCATGGCACTGTAGTTGACACAAAGAACCTTGTAGTTCCCCGAGCCAAGCTTTTTCCAGGATCTGTGGCTTTCTGGCCCTTTCATCCCAGGCTCCTTGTTAGTTTCCCAGATACTTGCCCAGCCCAGGGGAGGGAAGACCTACCATCATTTTTTCTAGTGAGGGCAAAGCCTCAACTCTGTTCAGGTACACATGGGCCTTGAAACCCATTAGGAGAGCCATTAAATTGGTTTGTGAGGGCAGGTAATGGCTCTACACTTCAAAACAAGCATCGCTGTCTTGCTCTACTCATTACTTACACACTATATCAGACTTCTGAATATTAGTTTTAAATAATATAGTGCCTTTAAACTAGTTTCTTTGATTATAACCTCTGTCCTCTAATCCAGCAATAGCCAACCTGGCTGGCATAGTGGAATCGTCTGGAGACTCCTTACACATATGGATTTCTGGGGCCCATTCTGAACTAGTAAATCAGAGCCTGCAGGAACTAAACAGTACTGCTTGTTCATGGCTGCTTCACACAGAGCAGGCTTAGCTTCTGAATTAAAATGTGCAGCCTCTTGGACTATAGAACAATACCATATAACATTTCAAAGAGTCTGTATAACACCTTAGATGGCCTGGCACAAAAAGGAGAACAAAACATGAACTTTGGTAGGTAGCAGGGTAGGGGTGGTTTCCGTAGTGTAGTGGTTATCACGTTCGCCTCACACAGGGTAGGGGTGTAAATAAATACTTAACTTTCTGGGTAACACAAATGGTAGAAGTGGAAATAAGGAATTGTAATAAGATAGTACAAAAAGGAACTCTAATTAGAGGCAGGCTGAAAGCGGGAGGGAGTGGCGACAGGGCAGGGCTAGGAGAAGGAAGGCAGCATTTGCTAAACGGGCAAGATTTTTGCTTCTGCACCAGTACCAAGTGTCACCACGAGTGTTTCGGTATTAGAAGGGGGCTTTTTGTTTATGGAGACCATGATTTGTAGTCATTAGATTTTTTTAAGCTAATATGCAAATTATTAAAATTGTAAGTACAAAAACCCAGTAGTCCATAAGTTTTAAGTTCATCTTACAAATCTTTTTTAAGTTTATTTTTTTTGTTTTTTATGATTTTATTTTTTATTTGTTTATTTATTTTCTTTTAATACTCTCTACTCCCAACATGGGGCTCAAACTCAAGATCAAGATACATCCCTCAACTTAGAAATCTTACAAACTAAGCCAGTGATTTAGAGCTTAATTATATTCTTTCATGCATTTCAATATCTCAAGTCTAGAATCAATTGCTTAATCACACACTTAAAATTTTCAACAGAAGACACGTCAGTCAGATGCTCTAAATATCAAATTCTCTAAAGTATTATGTATACTTTGGATACCACAAACATGTAGAGTCTCTCAATGTTAACAAATTATCCTTACACTCAAGATCAAAATATGAATTTCTAAAGGTATATTTACTCGTTCAACTCTTAACACATAAAAACTTTCACAAATTGGAAATCTACTCACCTATCAAGCGAAGAGTTTTGCTCTCCAAGCAAAGAGGGGCATCTCCTACAGATGAGGTGTAAAACACAGAACTAGAAGCCACATATGTCCCCAAAATGGCTTTACCAGGACCATGCTGAACCCTCTTTATAATGAAAACAGTAGATTATTTCTAGACCCTTACCTTACAAACAAATCCTTTGATTCCAGTCTCCAGCTCTATCTTGGACACAACCAACTTCCTTCAACTAATCTCTTTTACTGCCTGAAGGAACTTATATTCTTTTTATGTGTTTACTGTCTGATAGGGCCACACCTTGACTGAGGTCACAGTACTAAATCATGCTAATGACAAAAATAACAAACAAGGCTTCTGTTTCAGAGACTTTGGCCTGAGAGGACCATGTAAAGGAATCATACTAGACTTTAGGACTCTAAACCTTAGCCACCCTGGTGGGAAAAATGCTTAAAACAGCTAAGAATTACAAGTCATATAACAGGGTAACCAGTCTCATTCTCCCAAACCTACTAAAGTGGTGAAGTTAATGCCACACCTGATAAACCAAGTTATATGAGAAACTATAATACTGTAATAAAGTATTTTGAACAATATTAGATATGGAACTCATGTAAGAGGATATTTAATCTGAAGGGAGGCCTAAAAAAGGAAAGTTAGGGGGGAAAAAAACTGTAAGATTAGCTTTCCCATTTACATATGCTATCAAAAAAACACACTCCCTTCCTTGAAATCCAAAATTTAGGTTTTCGCAACGTAAATGATGAGATGTTATCTTTGCCCATGAAAGTTCTATTTTTCCAGGAAATCTAAATGAGTTCAACATTCACTTCTCTTTCACTGGAGCTGCAAGGACTGTAGATAAAGGGGGGAAAAAGCAATCAAATTTCTCTCTTTTAAAAGTTTTGTCTAGGGGCACATGGGTGGCTCGGTCATTAAGCATCTGCCTTCAGCTCAGGTCATGATCCCAGGGTCTGGGGATCCAGCCCCACATCAGGCTCCCTGCTCAGCCGGAAGCCTGCTTCTCTCTCTCCTACTCCCCCTGTTTGTGCTCCCTCTATTGCTGTGTCTCTGTCAAATAAATAAATAAAATCTTTAAAAAAATAAAATATTGATGGAAATATCAGCTAGAAATGTCTTCAGATTCTAGAATAGTTATTACATAAGACTGCACAAAGTTTCAAACTATTATTGTCATGCCACAAGTTAGAGAGTACCAGAGAAATGAGGATGATGATGATAATATGTGTATGCTTACAAAATAATTATTCAAGGGCTAAATGATGGAGTAGCTAATATTATTAGGGACCCTCCCACTGAGGGAAACTTCTCCAACCTCATAGATAGTTAGCATATTAACCAGTCCTGGTAATGGAATTGGATTTTAACAACTACAAACTTACTTGATGCTACATTAAAATTCCAACACAAGACATTGGATGTTTTGTCTATAGTTATGGGCTTGTTGAGTATTTTGTATTTTGTTTTCTTCTTTTTGTTCTATTTTATTTCCCCTGCATTCACAGAAGACTCCAGCTGGAGTTCTTTTTCTTTGAGTCAATTGACCCAATATCATATTAGGGATAAAATTCCAAAATTATGAGTTTTCATAATGAGGGTCCGTATTGTAATATTCAAAGTATTTGGACGGGAATGTCTTTAAAGTGGTAATAACAATTACTATAATACTGATAATTTGAAAAATAATTCCACTTGCCAGAGTTAGGGAATTCTTTGTATATTGACCACCATCTCAGGAGGAAAAACTTGGAAACTAGAAAGAAGTATCAAGTAGAAAGAGCCAGAAAATAAACAGAACCTCCAATGATCTGAGGAGAGTAATGAGAGTGTACCTTTTCAATCCACCTGAAAAAGATTTTAATCCACCCTGTTTCCTGCTATCACACAACCAGATAAAAATGGTGCCAACCAGAACCTGGGCTCTCTAACTATTTTCATTGTGAACATTCTTATCCTTTCAAATAGGAGAGCCTCCCCTGATTTCCTCACCTCACATAACCTGAAGCCAATGAATTTCTTTCTCATCTATTGGAAAAGAAACTGCATTTATTTAAAAAGAAAGAAAAGTTTTGTGACCTAGTGAAATTACTTTTGGGGACCATTTTACATTTAGCAAAGAGAAAAGTTACATTGACAAGTATCTTGCCACATAAAACTGTGTCATAAAATATACATTCTCTTTCCTTTTTCTGAGGGCTTAATTACAAATGCAGTAAAATTATTTCAGTTGATTCTAAGTTGAATGCCACAAAACAGAGATCGGAAACTCATAATCTTCTAGGACAATTTATTGAGGTATTATTAGCTCCATCACACCATATAGTAAGTGTGAAGATGCTGTTTATAATTTCAGAAAGGGATTATCTCTACATATAGAGTCTCAGTAATACAGAGTGAGGCAAGATGAATGGATAAATATTAGCAATAACAGGAACAGTCTATCTATAGAAGTCCATTTCCATTTCTTGCCAACTTCTCATTTTTATACATATACACATATAAACACACATCAGTCAGAGAAACACATTTGCCACATGAGAGATTAGAACATTAAGACCAAAACTGCTTAGTCAGGGAGCATTTCCAGGACTTTAAAGTGAGTTAGGGATGGTGCGCCACAGGACAAAAATGTTTGGCAGGAGGGAGGATGTTCATGGCACCAAAGATGGTCTCTATCCAGGCAGCTGCTGTTATCTAGCAGATTATTTACTGTTGAAAGTTCAAATTCTTTTTACATCATTAGCCCCAAAGAGCTCACAGTACATAGCAAGTGCCCAGGACAAATGATGTGAGGGCTGACAGGTGGACAATTGGAAAGTAGTGTAATGAAATGATTTCAATCCTCTGAGTCTGTCAACAACGTTTAGGAACCAGTTACTTATCAAGTATGTACAAACATTAAAAATACAAGTTAAGACTAAAGGCCAGTGGTCCAAGCTGCATGAGAAAGTATCATGGCCATCGTTCATAGCATGGGCTCAGAAAAATTGTTCAGTATCTATAAATATCCCTGACCTCACCGAGTCATTTGTCACCAACCCAGTCTCCAGGTCTTTCACCCCTTCTCAGGCTTATTCACATTTTCATCTTGTATCACTTCTTGGCATGACGCCTTTTAGAAGATGAATAGTCACTCTGTAAAATATCTGTTTCCCTAAGTGTTCAGAAGCTTCTTTCAAGCTTCTAGAGAGTCTCCTACTTAGTGGACCCACTGGTTATGAGCACTGGCTTTGTACTGTAATGGGTTCAAATCTCACTCCTGCACTGACAGCTTGGGAACCTCTGATAGCCTCAATATTCCATCTTACAGGCTATGAAAGAAATGATGTGCCTAGTAATTGTTAGGGTGCTTAGCACATATAGGTTTCAAGAAAAGGTACCATCTACTGTCACTGCTATTACTACAAACCTTTCGTAGCCTTTCTTCTAAAAAAAAAAAAAAAAAAAAGGTTTTATTTATTTATTTATTTGAGAGAGAAAAAAGAAATAGCGGGGGGTGGGGGTTTGGGGGGAAAAGAGAGAGAATCCCAGGCAGACTCTATGATGAATACAGAAACTGACGTGGGGCTCAATCCCATGACCCTGAGATCATGACCTGAGTGGAAATCACGAGTCGGAGACATAACCAACTGCCAACTGAGCCAACCAGGTGCTCCATCCTATCCTCTCTAATTTGGGAGACCACACATACGGGTTTGCCTTCGATAGTTCTATTGCCTCAACTTAATTGTTAACAGTGCCCCCAAACTTTTACTTTCAAAAATGTCCATATTTGAATAATATATTCACTCAAAACTTTCTAGGCTTAGGAGACTTTCATCCATCATATTGTCCCTGCATAGAAGGTAAATGTCCTAAGAGCAGAGCTTCTTCTTTTTGTTCTCTACTGGACGTCCAATGCTGGACGACAATGTACATGCTGTTACATTGTCATTGCCATTTCATAGCTTAAAAAAGCTTAAATGTCAAAGCTTAAGAAAGGTTAAATTCCAGAAATTTAACATTTCAGCCCTCATATGAGTTCATACAATAAATGAATGAAAAGTACCCCTTGCTTGGAAAAACACAGGACAGACAGTGAGCTGTGGGAGTAGGTGATTATGTGTGCTGCGTCAGAACAATGTTTTATTATACACAAAAAGAATTATTTTCTTCCTAAACAGTTTAAATAGTTCATTTCCAACATCTTTCTGGATCTTGCCCATTGGCTTTCTTGGCCATTGAGTTTTCAGGCTCAAGAAAGAAAAAAAAAGTGCAGTTCTGAGATTTCCTTCCTATCATGATCATAACTAATCATCCAAAGACATCATCTTAGGAGTCTAACATGATTGATTTTCAACAGCTGTCACCCTTGCTCCTTGCTTCCACCTTACTACGAGCCACTGAAATTTTAGATTGTGAAATTTGGAAGAATTGTGGAAAACATAAGTAAAAGCAAGAGTGGAGATTGGTAACTGTTGCAATGTTCAAATAAAGAAATAAAGTTGGTAATCCAAACTACAGAGGCTGGTAAGCTTTATTTTCAGTTTAGGAAATATTCTGAACACATTAGTAAACAAATAATGTGTCAATAATTTTAAAGTAAAGATACAGTCATTGGGAGTCAGGAAGGAGTCACAATAATCATGTGGTAGAAATTCTCCTCCGCTTTCTTCCTCCCCTCTTCCTCTTCCTTTTTTTGTTTTTGTTTTTTTGTTTGTTTGTTTGTTTGTTTTGTTTTAATTTCATGTAACATAAAAGAGAACAGTGGGTATTATGGAGGGCACGTATTGCATGGAGCACTGGCTGTGGTGCATAAATAATGAATTCTGTTATGCTGAAAAGAAATCAAAAAAAGAGAGAGAGAGAATGCTACAGACAGCATAAATCTGTATTTAAGTGTCCTTTGACAGAAGTACCCACAATGTCTTTACTGTGGTATAAAAAAATTATTGCCTGAGTTAATGTATTTATATCAAAATGGAATACCTGCTCCAGGATTACCAATTAGGAGACTGATTTAACAGAGGGAGATCTTTGAAATATTAAGACCCATGATCTTAAGCTCACTCTCCTTCATCATTGTCACCCGTGACTTGGATGAAAACATGATTACAAGCTAATTGAATATGTTTTTATTATTCCTTATATTCTGGGGAAAAATGTATTTAAAGATATAAATCTCCTTCTAAGAACTACAATAGCTGTGTCACAGCTATGTTATTTGTTCTATTTTGAAATTTCCCTTATAATCTCTTCTTCAAGTATTCAGATTCTTTCAAGTTTTCAACATATGAGACTTCTCAGCTATTTTGATTATCGAGTCTTTATTTTACTACATTTATAATCAGACTATATAGTATGTCTGATCTTGGTTCTCTGGAAATTGTTGAGGTTTGAGAAGGTATGTTCTCTATTTGAAGAAAATAATTTATATTGATTAGTCATTCAACTCTGCTATCTGTTTATTTTTTCTATTGACATATCTAATCCTAATTGTTAATTTTTCTATTTAAATTTAATTAAATTTAATTTAATTTAAATTCTTATGTAAAGGACCATAGTTCTTTCATTTCTCTAAGGTAATTTTTTAATTTACACATATTCATGTTTATCACACTTTCTTAAAAATGGTTGCTTTTTATTAATATATAACATACTACTTTTCATTTGTATTGATCTGATCATCTTTTCTATCCCTTAAACCATATTGAATATTTTTTGTATAAGGATTAAATTTTGTTTTTTATCCAACTATATATCCTTACCTTTTGATCCCTTAGCCATCTTACTTCTTGTTTCATTATTTGTCATCCTTTATTCATTTTCCCGTATCAGTTTCTTAGGCATCTCAATAACTAAAGCTCCACCTACCACCTCATACCTTGACAAGGTGATAACTGAGCAGCTCCAGTCCCCCCTTGCTTCAACAATACCCCCCACCCCAACTCAATCCGTCTACTCACCCCAGCCATATTGATATTGTTTCGAAAATTATTCAGGGTATATCTTTGGGTTGTTTTTATTTTTAAAGTAACCTTAACTACTTTACTTCCCATCTAATAGTGCCCTCATGGAAAAAAAATATATATATATAGATCGATCTATCTATCGATCCTCAGGAGGATTCTTAAAAAAGATAGTTGGCAAAATTTCTGATGCCTTGTTTATCTAAGACTGCACATTTAAATTGATAGTTTAGCTAATATAAAACTCTAATTAGATGTTAAGATCTTTTAACATTTTATATACTTTAACATTGCTTTTCTCACAGAAGTTGGAGATCAACCTGATCCTTATTTCTTTGTGTTACCAGAGTTGCTTTTTATCTCTGGAAGTTTTTAGAAACTACTTACTGTCTTTGATAGTCTCACATTTCATTACAATGTATCTAAGTGTGGGTTTTTCTTGATTTATGGCATTCTAACAGTATTTACAATCTGAGGTCCTCTAGCTTTCTGTTATAGTAGGAAATAATCTGTTCCTGTAATTTCAATTTTTTTCTCATTTTCATGACCCCTATTATATTACAACATTTTTATGTCTTTTCTCCATTTTTTTTTTTTTAGCAATCCTTTTATATTTTGCCTTTCTTTATCCCTTTCTGATACTTGCTGGAAGAATTCCTTCACAAAGTACCCAGCCAATTAATTCATTTTTAAGTTTCACTCATTCTTCCATTTGACTCATCTACAATGTTCTTTATTTCAACTACTATATGTTTATACTCAATGGTTCTAAATGATTCTTATTTCTGTTTTTTTTTTTTTAATTCTTGCTTCATGTTCCTCATATAATCTCTTATCTCTTTTAAGGTATTCATTATCTTTAGTTTCTGTTCTTGTTCTCTCTGATTCCTTAATTCTGTTTAATAACTAAGTTTGTTCTATTTGTTGTCTTTCTTTATAGAGATTTTAATCCTAAAATATTTCATTATTATCCCCTGTGAGCATGTATTTCCTGAGGGTGTTAGGCATCTCTTAAGGTAATGTGTACCTGGAGGAAGGCGATAAATGCCAGGCTGCTGTTGATGCACTTCTGATGACTTTGAGAAGGAAGGAATTCTCCAGAAAGGGGAAGCCTCTTATGCTGCAGTCTAAACTTCCATGCTGACTCCGCCTTATTTCAGTACTATCTCTTTGTTTGTTAGTAGTCGTGCAACCCACAGGACACAGATGGGTGAGGGAAGAGGAAAATGCATAGGAGCCCATGGCTCAGCCTGAGCCAGATGGCACTCCCACGCACCGTGACCCCAGTCTTACCTCCAGCTGCTCTTTCCATTTTGCAGTGCTGATAGGTAGGCAGTGGTCCACCCAGGGAACTTAAAATGTACTGGCTGAACTTACTTTGCCTCAGTGGGAACTAGTTCGGGCTGATTTTGATCTTCTCTTACCAGGGCTCAGCTTTTGTCAAGTTTCTAATGTTACTTGGTAGAACCATCAGTCTCCCTCTCCCCTGTATTGGGCTGTGCTCAGGGAAATGAGTCAGCAACTGTGATAGTTCACTCTCCTGTAAGAAACACATAAACAAACTTGCAGATTACAGATGAGAATAGAAAACGAAAACAATATCAGAGACAAAATCCCAAATTATCTTAGCAGTCTGGAGAAATGGGACAAATTGAACCAGATGGAATATAATAATGGAATAAAATAGAAATAAATACTGCACAGTACATAGCTTCAGCAAAAAAATAAAAGGAAGGAAGGAAGAAGGAAGAAAGTAAAGAAAATTTTACAAATACAGGAGCATGGAAACAAAACTAATTATTAAAAAAAAAAACACAACAACAACAACAAAAAAAACCTTAAGGGATTGAAATTACCATTAACTTTGATAAGAGTCAATAGTTCCTGAGGTCAATCTTCAGAGTTTTAAGCAACATGTTCTAGAGTGACAGCCTAGTAGTAGTCTGACCTTATCAGTGGAGACCACTTTCAAGAACTGTATCCAGTTCTGAAAAAGTAGACTTTAGGGGCACCTGGGTGGCTCAGTGGGTTAAACCTCTGCCTTCGGCTCAGGTCATGATCTCGGGGTCCTGGGACTGAGTCCCGCATCAGGCTCTCTGCTTGGCGGGGAGCCTGATTCCTCCTCTCTCTCTCTCTCTGCCTGCCTCTCTGCCTACTTGCGATCTCTCTCTGTCAAATAAATAAATAAAATCTTTAAAAGAAAAAAAAAGTAGACTTTCAAAGGGATGTCAACAAGATGGAAATTGAATAGGGTCTCAAAACTAGATGACCTGTGAATAAAGTTTGGAAAGAATAAGAATAATCAACTTGAAGAAAATTGTAGGAAGTTCATCATGATCAAATCTAAAAGATATTAGAAATTGAGCATGCCTTTAGAGGATTGAAATAAGAGAGATGAATGAAGTTACTGAATATAGTTTTTGTGGGGTGCTTGGGTGGCTCAATCAGTTAAGCTTTTCCCTTTAGCTCAGATCATGATCCCAGGGTTCTGGGATTGAGTCCCGTGTCAGGTTCCCTGCTCAGTGGGAGGCCTGCATCTCCATCTCCTGCTCCCCCTGTTTCTGTTCTCTGTGTGTGTGTGTGTGTGTGTCAAATAAATATGTCTATGTGTGTGTATCAAATAAATAAATAAATAAGATCTTTTAAAAAATATATAGATCTTGCTCAACCTAAGAAACGATTTTTCTAGCCATTAAGTCATCTGAAAACTACAACTTCTTTGTGTGTAATAGTAAGTTTTCTATTGCTAGAGATCAAAGGGGTTTTTTTGTTTTGTTTTGTTTTTTATAGAAGCCCCAAAATGAGGTCAGGAAAAAAAAAAAAAAAACACGGTAGAGAGCTGAAGCAAAAGATATTTGAGATTGCTTCTAACTCCAAGAGTCTATTATTCTTGTGCCCCACAATTTGTCCACAATTGTTGGATATTTCAGCACCTGAATTTGATTGATTTTCCATCAAGTTTAGAATCTCATTATACAAAGCCTGTTCTGGGCCACTTTATAAAAAAGGAAACTTAGAGATAATATTTGACCAGTCTAAGGTATGTTAGAGCCTCTGCTTTCTGGTCAGATTTTGTGATGACTTCATGCTGACCCAGTGTTTGCTGAGATCTACTTTTTATATGCTCCTAAGCCACATTCTCTGCTTTAAACCTGAGCAATTTTTAATTTTTTTAATTAATTAATTTATTTTCAGAAAAACAGTATTCATTATTTTTTCACCACACCCAGTGCTCCATGCAATCCGTGCCCTCTATAATACCCACCACCTGGTACCCCAACCTCCCACACCCCCCCGCCACTTCAAACCCCTCAGATTGTTTTTCAGAGTCCATAGTCTCTCATGATTCACCTCCCCTTCCAATTTACCCCAACTCCCTTCTCCTCTCTAACACCCCTTGTCCTCCATGATATTTGTTATGCTCCACAAATAAGTGAAACCATATGATAATTGACTCTCTCTGCTTGACTTATTTCACTCAGCATAATCTCTTCCAGTCCCATCCATGTTGCTACAAAAGTTGGGTATTCGTCCTTTCTGATGGAGGCATAATACTCCATAGTGTATATGGACCACATCTTCCTTATCCATTCGTCCGTTGAAGGGCATCTTGATTCTTTCCATAGTTTGGTGACCGTGGCCATTGCTGCTATTAACATTGGGGTACAGATGGCCCTTCTTTACACGACATCTGTATCTTTGGGGTAAATACCCAGGAGTGCAATGGCAGGGTCAGATTATTTATTTATTTATTTGACAGACAGAGATCACAAGTAGGCAGAGAAGCAGGCAGAGAGAGAGGAGGAAGCAGGCTCCCCGCCGAGCAGAGAGCCTGATGCGGGGCTCAATCCCAGGACCCTGGGATCATGACCTGAGCCGAAGGCAGAGGCTTTAATCCACTGAGCCACCCAGGTGCCCCATAAACCTGAGCAATTTTTAATCTAATTTCATCCAGTCAATAATTTCAGGTTAATTGAGAACTTTGAAAATCGACTCTGACCTTAGTGTATTACCCATCCTGTTTGTCTCCACATCATCCTTTTTTTTTTTAAAGATTATATTTATTTATTTCATAGCGTTGGGGGGGTTGAGAGAGAGAGCATGGGCAGGTGGGAGGGGCAGAGGGAGAGGGAGAAACAAATTCCCACAGATCAGGTAGCCCAACATGGAACTCCACACCAGGACCCTGGGATTATGACCTGAGCTGAAGGCAGGTGCTTAACTGACTGAGCCACCCAGGCACCTTTGTCTCCACATCATCTTGAAAATAAATCTGATAATGATAAAAATGTCTAGATTGGCATGCTCGGAAACAAAAGAGGAAATGATTGAATTTTAATTGGCTTCTATGATGTATTGTTATCACTTTATAAATGTAAATTTACAACTCTCATCTCATTTTCCAACACACACATTCAGAATATCTGCTACTCATGCACCTGATTTCTGTTGAACTAAACATTGCATTTCTTTGTCAACAGAGGTGAAACATTTGGGTTTCTGTTTCATCAATCTTTGGGTTAATCTTTGACTTGATAAGTTCTTGAAATATTTAGAAGAATTCACTTTTTAATCATTTAGTCAAGTGAAAATTTTTTCCATTAAATTTTCCATTAAAATATGAAAATTGGGTCTGTAGGAAGCAAGATGGTGGAGGAGTAGCAGACTGAAATGGTATCACATCCCAGGAGTTCAGCTAGATAGTTATCAAACCATTCTGAACACCTACAAACTCAATAGGAGATAGAAGAGAAGAAGAGCAGCAACTCGAGGAACAGAAAGTCCACCATTTTCTGGAAGGTAAGGCATGCAGAGAAGTGATGGGTAGTTAGACCGTGGGGAGAGGGGCTGGCTCCCAGCAAGCAGTGGAGCTATGGAGCACAAAATCAGACCATTAAGAAGTCTGCTTCACTGAGGAACATCACTCTGGAGGCTAAGTGGGGGTAGAATCCTCATGGGGACAGTGTGGTCTCAGTACCCACAGGGTCACAGAAAGATCAGGGGTGTCTGAGTGTGACAGAGCAGTCAGGATTAGAGCAGGGAAGCAGACTACAGAGACAGAGCTGAGGAGGGGGCTTTCAGCTTGGGGTTACCTTAAACCATGATCCAAGGCACAGTCAGGCCACTGCTCTTTGAGCGAAGACCCCACAAGGGGCAGATCTGCAGAGAGCCTCTCCTTCCTCCTCTGGGAGAAGTGGCATGGGAGTGCATGGCAGCAATCTGCTGGGTTTGGAGACTCTAAATGGGACCATGAACCAGAGATGGAAATGCTCAGTCATACGCTGGGTGAGCTTGGAGTGCATCTGGAGACCAGGGAGGCAGGAGGGATTGACTGCTTTTCTCTGGAGGGCACACTGAGGAGTGGGACCCGACGTGGCTCCTACAGGGCCAGAGATTGGGAGGCTGCCATTTTCATTCCCATCCTCCAAAGCTCTACAGAAAGTGTTCAGGGAACAAAAGCTACAGAGAGCAATCCGGAGCAGATACTTAGCCTGGCCTCTGGCAAGGGTGGTGCAATTCTTTGGGCAAAGACATTTAAGAATCACTGCAAGAGACCCCTCCCTCACAAGATCAGCAAGAACATCCAAACAAAACCAAGTTCACCAATGAACGAGAACTGCAGAACTCCAGAGCTAGGGGAAAGCAATGCATAGAATTCATGGCTTTTTTCCCATGATCCTTTAGTTTTGCAAAGTTACATTTTTTTAACTTTATTTTATTCTTATTCTATTTTTTAAGTTTTCCTCTTTCCTCTTCTAACTTTTTAAAATTATTTTATCTTAACAATATCTTTTTTTAAAAAATCTTTTAAAATTTTCATTGTTATTGTCATATTTTATCCTTTCATTGTATTTAACCTTATTTTTTTGTATACATATAGATTATTTTTTTTTTAATTTTGGGATATAATTTCTTCTAATAGATCAAAATATAGCCTAAATCTAACACATGGCTTTGTTCTAGTCTCCAGGCTGATCACATTCTCTCCTCTTTTTGTTTCTCTTTCTAACCAACTTATCTTATCAATTCCTTTTTTCCCCATCCCTTTTTAATTATTTATTAATTTATTATTATTATTTATTTATTTTTATTTATTTTATTTATTTTTTATTATCCCTTTTTCCATTCCTTTTTTATTCTATCCCTTCATCATGTTTACCCTTATTTTTGTGTATATATGTTCTTCTTTCTTTAAATTTTTGGGATATATTTTCTTCTAAGAGACCAGAATAAACCTAAAATCAAGTGGGTGGTTCTGTTCTACTCACCAGCCATATATATATATATATATATATATATATATATATATATATATATATATATATTTTGTTGTTGTTGTTGTTCCTTTTTTTTCCCCCCAATTTCGGGTCTCTTCTGATTTGGTTAGCATATATTTTTCTGGGGTCTTTGCCACCCTCTTAGTATTTTATTCTCTCATTGATATATTAATATCTGGATAAAAGGACAAGGTGGAAAAACTCACCACAAAAAAAAAAAAAAAAACCCACAAGAGGCAGTACTGATAGCTAGGAACCTAATCAATATGGACATTGGTAATATGTCAGAACTGGAGTTCAGAATGATGATTCTCAAGGTGCTAGCTGGGCTCAAAAAAGGCATAGAAGATATTAGAGAATCCCTTTCTGGAGAAATAAAACCATTTTCTGGAGAAATAAAAGAACTAAAATCTAACCAAGTTGAAATCAAAAAAGGTATTAATGAGATGCAATAAAAAATGGAGGCTCTTACTGCTAGAATAAATGAGGCAGAAGAGAGTATTAGTGACATAGAAGACCAAATGACAGAGAATAAAGAAGCTGAGCAAAAGAGAGACAAACAACTACTGGACCACGAATGGAGAATTCGAGAGATAACTGATACAATAAGACAAAACAACATTAGAATAATTGAGATCCCAGAAGAAGAAAGAGAGAGGGGGGCAGAAGGTATATTGGAGCAAATTGTAGTAGAGAATTTCTGTAAAATGGCAAATGGAACAAACATCAAAATACAGGAGGCACAGAGAACCCCCTCAAAAACAATAAAAATAGGTCCACACCCTGTCATCTAATAGCAAAACTTACAAGTCTTAGGGACAAAAAGAAAATACTGAAAGCAGCTTGGGATAATAAGTCTATAACATACAATGGTAGAAAGATTAGATTGACCCCAGACTTATTCACAGAGATGTGGCAGGCCAGAAAGAACTGGCATGATATATTCAGAGCACTAAACAAGAAAAATATGCATCCAAGAATACTATATCCAGCTTCATTGAAAATAGAAGGAGAGATAAAAAGCTTCCAGGACAAATAAAAATTAAAAGACTTTGCAAACACCAAACCAACCCTACAGGAAATATTGAAAGGGGTCCTCTAAGCAAAGAGAGAGCCTAAAAGTAGTAGACCAGAAAAGAACAGAGACAGTATACAGTAACAGTCACCTTATAGGCAATACAATGGCACTAAATTCATATCATTCAAATAGAGGACTTTAACACCCCCCTCACTGAAATGGAAAGGTCATCCAAGCAAAAGATCAACAAGGAAACAAGAAAGGTCTCAAGTACACAACCTAAACCTACACCTAAAGGAGCCAGAGATAGAATAGCAAAGAAAGCCTAAACCCAGCAGGAGAAGAGAAATAATAAAGATCAGAGCAGAAATCAATGAAATAGAAACCGAAAGAAGAGTAGAAAAAATCAATGAAACAAGGAGCAAGTTCTTTGAGAGAATTAATAAGATTCGTAAATCCCTGGCCAGACTTCTCAAAAAGAAAAGAGGAAGGACCCAAATAAATAAAATCTTAAATTAAAGAGGAGAGATCACAACCAACACCAAAGAAATATAAACAATTATAAGAACATATTATGAGCAACTATACGCCAGCAAATTTGACAATCTGAAAGAAATGGATGCATTCCTAGAAACATGTAAACTGCCACAATTGAACCAGGAAGACATAGAAACCCTAACAAACCCATAACCAGTAAGGAGATTGAAGCAGCCCTCAAAAATCTCTCAACAAACAAGAGTCCAGGGCCAGATGGCTTCTCAGGGGAATCCTACCAAACATTTAAAGAAGAATTAATACCTATTCTCCTGAAACTTCCAAAAAATAGAAAAGGAAGGAAAACTTCCAAACTAATTTTATGAGGCCAGCATTTTCTTGATCCCAAAACCAAACAAAGACCCCCATTAAAAAGGAGAATTATAGCCCAATATCCTTAATGAACACAGATGCGAAAATTCTCACCAAAATACTAGCCAATAGGATCCAACAGTATATTAGAAGGATTATTCACCACAACCAAGTGGGGATTATTCCTGGGCTGCAAGGTTGGTTCAACATCCGCAAATCAGTCAATGTGGTACAATACATTAATAAAAGAAAACAAGAACTATATGATACTCTCAATAGAGGCTTAAAAAGCATTTGATAAAGTATAAAAGTATAACATCCTTTCTTGGTCAAAAATCTTCAGACGGTAGGCAGAAAGGGAACATACTTCAGTATCATCAAAGCCATCTATGAAAAACCCATAGAAAACATCATTCTCAATGGGGAAAAACTGAGAGCCTTTCCCCTAAGGTCAGGAAAATGGCAGGGATGTCCATTATCACCACTGTTATTCAACACAGTACTAGAGTCCTAGCCTCAGCAATCAGACAAAAATAAATAAATAAAAGGCATCTGAATCTGCAAAGAAGTAGTCAAACTCTCACTCTTTACAGATGATATGGTACTTTATGTGGAAAACCCAAAAGACTCCACTCCAAAACTGCTAGAACTCATACAGAAATCCAGTAAAGTGTCAGGATATAAAATCAACGCACAGAAATCGTTGCATTCTATATACCAACAGCAAGACAGAAAAAAGAGAAATTAAGGAGTTGATCCCATTTACAATTGCACCCAAAACCATAAGATACCTCGGAATAAACCTAACCAAAGCGGCAAAAAATCCGTACTCAGAAAACTATAAAGTACTCATGAAAGAAATTGAGGGAGACACAAGGAAGTGGAAAAATGTTCCATGCTCATGGATTGGAAGAACAAATATTGTGAAAACATCTATGCTACCTAAAACAATCTACACATTTAATGCAATCCCTAACAAAATACCACCAATTTTTTTCAAACAAATGGAACAAATAATCCTAAAATTTATATGGAACCAGAATAGATCCCAAATAGCCAGAGGAATGTTGAAAAAGAAAGCCAAAATTGGTGGCATCACAATTCCAGACTTCAAGTTCTATTACAAAGCTGTAATCATCAAGACAGTATGATACTGACATAAAAACAGACACATAGATCAATGTAACAGAAGAGAGAGCCCAGAAATAGAGCCTCAATTCTATGTCAACTAAACTTTGACAAAGGAGGAAAGAATGTCCAATGGAAAAAAAGTCTCTTAAACAAATGGTGTTGGGAAAATTGGACAGCCATATGCAGAAAAATGAAACTGGACCATTTCCTTATACCACACACAAAAATAGACTCAAAATGGATGAAAGACCTCAATGTGAGAAAGGAATCCATAAAAATCCTTGAGGAGAACACAGGCAGCAACCTCTTTGACCTTAGCCACAGCAACTTCTTCCTAGAAACATTGCCAAAGGCAAGGGAAGCAAGGGCAAAAATTAACTATTGGAACTTCACCAAGATCAAAAGGTTTTGCACACCAAAGGAAGCAGTCAACAACAACAACAAAAAAGACAACTGACAGAATGGGAGAAGATATTCACAAATGACATATCAGATAAAGAACTGGTATCCAAAATCTATAAAGAACTTACCAAACTCAACACCCAAAGAACAAATAACCCAGTCAAGAAATGGGCAGAAGACATGAGCAGATATTTCTCCAAAGAAGACATCCAGATGGCCAACAGACATGAAAAAGTGCTCCGCATCACTCGCCATCAGGGAAATACGAATCAAAACTGCAATGAGATACCACTTCACACCCATCAGAATGGCAAATATTAATAAGTCAGGAACGGACCGATGTTGGCAAGGATGTGGAGAAAGGGGAACTCTCCTACCCTATTGGTGGGAATGCAAGCTGGTGCAGCCACTTTGGAAAACGGCATAGAGTTTTTTCAAAAAGTTGAAAATAGAGCTACCCTATGACCCAGCAATCACTCTACTGGGTATTTACCATAAAGATACAAATGTAGTGATCCAAAGGGGCACGTGCACCCGAATATCTATAGAAGCAATGTCCACAATAGCCAAACTATGGAATGAACCTAGATATCCATCAACAGATGAATGGATAAAGATGTGGTATATATACACAATGGAATACTATGCAGCCATCAAAAGAAATGAAATCTTGCCATTTGCAATGACATGGTTGGAACTAGAGAGTATTATGCTGAGCAAAATAAGTCAATCAGAGAAAAACAATTATCATATGATCTCTGTAATATGAGGAATTTCAGAGGCAAGGCAGATGGGTTGGGGCTAGGGAAGGAAAAAATGAAACAAGATGGGATCAGGAGGGAGAAAAACCACAGGAGACTCTTAATCTCACAAAACTAAGTGTTGTGGGGGGGGTAGGGAGAGGGTGGTTGGATTATGGACACTGGGGAGGGTATGTGCTATGGTGAGAGCTGTGAAGTGTGTAAGCCTGATGATTCACAGACCTGTACCCCTGGGACAAATAGTACATTATATATTAATAAAATTAATTAATTAAATTCCCCCCAAATAAAAAAATTTATAAAAATTGTACTTTAAAATTGTCAAACTATTTTCCATGAACTTTATGTAAACAAGTATGTGAGCTTTGGCATCAGACAAATCTTGACTCTCCAAACTATCAGTTAAGTTTGAGTTTAGATAATACCTACGTGACAATGTTTGATGCAACAATTGTCAATAATAGCTAATATTTGCTGAGCGCTCACTCACTCCGTGCCTGGAACTGCTTTTAAAGCCTTACACTTACTGACTGTGTTGATCTTTCTGAGATCCTGATTAGGCACGTTCTATTATTATCCCCTTTCACAGATGAGGAAACTATGACGAAGAAAGGTTAAGAAACTCGCCCACCATTGTGTGGCTACAATGATCTTGCAGCCACATGTCTACCCAGGCAGCCCAAGCCCTCCAGCTTCACTTTGTCTTGATAACATGCATTATGTCTTGCCCCTCACAGTAGGCCTCAGCTAAATATTAATTCTTTTCTTAACCCCCAACTCCAGCCTTTCCTTGGGATAATTGTCAATTAATTTTTTTTTTAACAGATTTTATTTATTTATTTACAAGAGAGAGATCACAAATAGGGGGAGTGGAAAGGGGGAAGCAGGCTCTCCACGGAGCAGCGAGCCCAACGCAGGACTCAGTCCCAGGATCCTGGGATCATGACCTGAGCCAAAGGCAGAAATTTAACCCACTGAGCTGCTCAGGTACCCCGTCAATTAATTTTCAAAAGTGAATTTCAATGAAAACAAACTAGAGGTCAATGCTTTCTAAATGTCATATTATCATACATTCCCTGGAGTTCCCTAAAAGTATTTTGTGCTTTACAGTATCCACTTAACTTAGGACTTTTTTAAATTCTTCTCAGTGGTTTGACTTTTCTAAGCTTCTGCTTGCCACACATCTTAGAGTGAAAAGGTCAGGGTGTTTCGGTTATTCAATAGTCAAATTTCTTAATACTCACTTAATCCAATTACGGTTAGTTAAATTTTTCTTATCCCTTTTCCCTATCAATTCTCATGACCTACTTGAAATTACGGCATTCAGGGGTGTCTGAGTGGCTCAGATAGTTAAGCATCTTCCTTCAGCTCAGGTCATGATCCTAGAGTCTTGGGATCAGCCCCCACATCAGGCTCTCTGCTTGGTGGGGAGCCTGCTTCTCCCTCTTCTTCTGCTCCTCCCC
The DNA here is from genome assembly GCF_009829155.1 of Mustela erminea. Taxonomy (NCBI): domain Eukaryota; kingdom Metazoa; phylum Chordata; class Mammalia; order Carnivora; family Mustelidae; genus Mustela; species Mustela erminea. The sequence goes on from NC_045628.1 coordinate 83,002,205, forward strand.
CTGCTTGTGTTGTCTCTCTCACACTCTCTGTTAAATAAATAAATAAAATCTTTTTTTTTAAATAAAAGAAAAAGAAAATACGACATTCCCTTAACTTTCTCCTTTCCCACTTAATGAAATGCAGTATATAATGGGACTGTCCTTATGTCCGGACACAAAGACACACATCTCAATCAAACTGGTCATCTTGTTTACAATTCAGTGACTTGCTCTGCAGTAAGAAAGCCAAACAAAAGTTGTGAACAGATTTCAGATTGACAAGCCTGATTCTCTTATAATTTTTGAACAGTTTTTTTTGAGCATTAATAAAATTGAATTTAAATAATATTTAATATTATTAGATTTTCCAAAGCATGTCAAAGAGATGCTGACAGGAAATCACTTACGAGATGAGCATATGTTAGTTTAAGATTTCAATTAACAAAAGGGCTGATGATTTTTTTAAAGGAAAAAAAAAAATTTCCAAGTATAAACAGTAAAACCCACACAGGCTAAAACACCAAATTCAAACTAGAAATTAGGTATGCCAAAGATTAATTCAAGGAGCACCTTACAAGGGACTCTGAAGCCAATAATAAAAGGTTCTTAAACTAACAGAGGCAGAAGTCCAACAAGAGAATTATTGCAACTACTTTTGATCCTAAGTACAAAGGATTTGCTCAAGGATTAACAGGAAAGGGCAGAGATAATTAATTCCCAATTTTGGTTTCTTCTGTGAAAGGCATTAGCACATCTCCGTATCGAAAAGGAGGAAGTCTGGTTTTGAGGGAAGAGCAAGGATTTGGGATTCACACCACCTGAGTTCTGATCTTTGCTCACTCACATGATTTTAAGCAAGTTATTTAACCTTCATACACCAGACCATTTTCATTTGTACAGTGCATAAAATAATGCCTTTGTCATTGCTGTAGTCTGTTATATAAGTCGTTAAAAAGTTGTTATGATTATAACTTTATACAAGTTGTTATAATATAGGAAATACCTGGTACATTATAGGTGCTAATACCACTCACCCCCACTCCCTACTATGAATAAATAAAAAATAATATTATTCAAAAGAGAGAATTTTCAGAACCCCAAGAAAATCCTTAGACTTAATTCCTGAAGTATTTACTCTGCCCCTGCAATGTATAGGCAAGATAGCTGAGGGCCAAATGGGTGCTAAAGGACAGACTGACATGGACTGATGTGGTCAGTGGAGACTTAGAGGTGAGTTCAGAAGATTTGGGTGAGATTGGGGGGTGTGGGTGGGGAGAGAGACGGTGGTATATAGGGAAAATTCTCGTGATGGTATAAAAAGGTCAAAGGCCTGAAAGCAAGAATGAGAGAGCATATTTAGACAGAAGAAGGAAATCAGCCCGCCCTATGTATGTTGGAGAAAAATGAACCTATTTTTGAATATTAAGATTGACCCTGGGCACCTGGGTGGCTCAGTGGATTAAGCTGCTGCCTTCAGCTGAGGTCATGATCTCGGGGTCCTGAGATTGAACCCTGCATCAGGCTCCCTGCTCAGCAGAGAGCCTGCTTCTTCCTCTCCCTCTGCCTGCTGCTCTGCCTAGTTGTACTCTCTACCTCTGTGTCAAATAAATTACTAAAAAAAAAAAAAAGAAAGAAAAAAGAAAAATCTTAAAAAAAAAAAAGTTTGGCCTATATCACAGAGAACTATGAAAGAAATTGAGATACATAAAATCTTGAGGCCAGAACAGCGTACATAACATGTAGAGATATTGAGTTGTTATGTTGTTCACCTGAAACTAATGTAACATTCTGTGTCAACTGTACTCAAGTAAAAATAATTAACTGATTATTTAAATAAAAACAGCAGTCACTGAGATATTAGAAGAATAAGCTATCCTAAAAAAGAAAGATCATATATTGTTACAAAAATCTCATGACCAGAAGATGGTCAGAGTGATTTCCACCTGTGGCAAGACATCCTGAAGACTCAGAGAACTGCACATGCAGAAATCAGGATCTGGACATGGGCAGTTGGCATTAGAAGTAGAGAAAGTGCCTATGAAACATTTAGACAAGCATTTCTACTAGGTGCTAGCAACATAATCTCCATAAAAAATTATATGATACTTATTAGTCAAGTATTTTTTGAAGAGATAACTATCTTTGAAGACAAGGAGGATTTGTGCACTTAATTTACTTCAGGTTCCAAGAAGCCTCTGATACGCTTCTTATCAAGAAGTTTTTTGGAGTTTTTGTTCTTGTTAATATTATCACATGTAGGTGTAACCGACATGGCTAATTAATTGAACCAAGGTATTAATTATCAATCATTGTGTAACACATCAGCTTAGAAGGTAGCCACTTAAAATGGCAAACATTTATTACCTCACAGCTTCTGTTCACAGGAATCAGATGTCACTTACTTGGTTGTGACTGGCTCAAGTTCTTTCAGAAGGAAGAAGTGAAGCTGTTAGCCAGCACTGCAGTCAACCAGGGTCTCCATTTGGGTTTGGAAAGTCCAATCCTGGCTCCTCACATGTCCTAGCTCCATGTCCATACTCACTCCCATGGACCTTTTTCAAGCATTCCCTCACCATGTGGCAACTGGTCACCCAAGTCAAACAATTCAAATGGAGAACAAGAGAAAGAAAGAGAAACAAGACAGAAGTCAGTCTCCATGAAACCTAATCTTGGAGGAGACATGTCATTTCCTCTTGCCATAGTTTTCCTGTTAGAAGTGAGTCAGTAGGTATAACACACACTGAAAGAAAGGGACTACACATAGGTGTGAGCAAGAGGAGGTGGGATCATTGGGACCATCTTAGGGAGGTGCCTGTAACACCCAGCTTCTCTTCATAGCTCCCTTCCTCCAAAGCCACATCCTAGCTGGGATGGGTCCTGGGTTTAAGTTCTGGCTGATGGGACATAAGCAGTTCTCCCTGAGTCCATGAGAAGCTTTTGCTTTGCTGTTGGAGTCCCTTGCTCTTTCCCTTACTCTAGCACCTTCTTTCTGCTGTGCTGTGGACATGGTGGCTGAATATGGAGCAACCATGAGGAAACCATGAGGCAACCATGAGGGAAAAAAAAACAGAAAAATTAAATCTTCATTGACCTTGATGTCACTAAGCTGCTGAAAAAATTCCAGCAGCTACTTACCTCTGGACTGCTTATTTGGTGAGAAAAGCTCCTCTTTATCCAAGTCACTCTAATTTCATTCTCTTATATTGAAGCAGAAAAGCACTCCTGATTTGTATGTTAGGATACTGTCTTATGTTAGGAAACAACCATTAGGTATAAATGGGGCACTGCGGAGAAGTGAACCACGCAGGATATAACTTATATACAACTAGAAAATTTAAGTTCTAATGACTTATTGTAATAAACTCTTCTATGGGCATTCTCTGTCTTTTTCTTTTCTTTCTTGGTCAGCTCATAGGGTTAGGAAGTTTCCTGCACCTTGAAATGAATATTGAGTCCACAAAGGGGCCCCACCCAACCTCCCAGAGTTGATGAACAGAAAAGAAAGGAAATATGGAATAAATATGGAATAAAATGGACTTAGCTGTTGTGCTGAGCAGATGGTTACAATTCTCTGCTGCTTCCCATCAGCAGGTGAACTTTTTGTCCCAGCCCCTTGAATCTGGGCTGGCTTTGCACCTTCTCACCACCAAAGGGATGAGTGGAGGTGACGTTCCAGTTTAAGGCAAGTGCAGCCATCGTACAGACCTGGTTGGATGTGGCAAAAACTACATGTGTAGTTTCCAGTCTCGGCATTAAATAATACCATCTGTCTTTCAATAATGTCGCAGTTCTGTGGAGCTGGATTTCTACTGATGTTGTGTTGAAAAAACCAGCACCATATGAAAATCAGTATAGATAGGACATTAGAGAGGCAGAATCCAATGTGATTCCAAGGTCTGAGCGGTTGTGCATTTGCCCAACAGGCAAACAGTCCCATTAACAACTGACTGTGGCTGTTTAAGAATGAAGTAAAAATGTTATTCTTTCTTTTGATTTATGTGCAGTATTTTTACAAATAGCTACTTTTAGTACATAAATATTTATTATTTGGACTGAAATACTTAACAAACAAAACTGTTGTGCATCTCTTTCAGTTTAGGAATGTGCCCTGAAAAAAATGAACTGAGACGCTGAGTGCTGTGAATCAAGAAAGTTTAAAAACCTCTACATTCGTGAATGAGACTATAAAGGTGGCAGCTTTTTTTCATGAGATCAAGTTATGGGGAAAAAGAATCTCTAAGAAATGTTTTTATTTTTGTTTAAGATTTTATTTATTTATTTGACAGAGAGAGAAATTACAAGTAGGCAGAGAGGCAAGGGAAGCAGGCTCCCCGCTGAGCAGAGAGCCAGATGCGGGGCTTGATCCCACTACCCTGAGATCATGACCTGAGCTGAAGGCAGTGGCTTAACCCACTGAGCCACCCAGGCACCCCTCAAAGAAATGCTTTTAAAGTCATATAATCAACTTGTTCATCTCTCAATATCCAAACAGAACCCTGCACATCCTAGTGCTTGATAAGTGTTTCTTAAATAAATGCGTTAGTTGAACAGATTATTAGAAATCTACACTTAGCAAAGACAGCCAAATATTCAATTTTTTCCCCAACAACAGTGTTTAATTATTTAGGTACTTAGGGCTACTACATTCTTCCTTATTCCTTCTCAGTAAAACTCAACTTGCTTGAATTCAATTGACAGTGCCAAGTCTCAGCCAAAGATGTTGAAAGCTGTAGATCATGGCATAAAATATCTTGTAAAGACAACTTTGCACATCATTTTTGACGTGTCCCAGGTTTACGAGTCGTACAGTAAAACATGGTGATACTCGAGCCCTTCCATCTTCTGGTTCTATTGTTGTTCAAAAGCACCTGTCAAACCTTTTCAGATTTTCAAACCCAAATGATTTTGTTCCTACATCCAGGTGAAACTAATTATATTTTTATTGCTAAAAATTTCACCTAAATGGATTATGCAAGACTTCATTCTATCCCACAGGTCTCTCTTTACCATTCCTATGACATTGCACATACTACACAATCGTTGTCCATTTTCCATCCTGATCCTTCATTGTGGTGAAGAGAAAGTGAAAGAAGTCTGACATAACAGTCAGTCGGAACAGCTGACATGAGACATATTTTTGGGTGAGTCAACAGAGAACATACAATTTCTGGATCTGGTACTTAATCCTATTCACAGACTTTCCCCGTTCACCCACTAAAGCTGTCCCGGGGAATCAAACCCCACCCTGAGGCAACAACTAAGTTCACTGTTATTCAGGACTCGAGGCTCCTAAAGTTCAGCTCTGTTAGGATTCGAGATGCCTAAGGTTCAGGGCAGCTCCCACCCATCACCCACCACACAGGCACACTTTCTCTCCAACATTTAGTGGAACTTTTCCTGGCTTTGATATCTAATTCAGAACCCATCAGCAGGTTATCCCAAGAAAACTCAGTTCTCCCATCACATTCATCTAACTAGCCCAGTTCTATCTGATCACCATTCATTGAGAAGCTAATGGTTACATCTTTACTTCCTTCAGATTGGTCCTTGAATGAGGTCTTCTCTGGCCAAACTACTTAAAGTTGTCATTTCCCCCAAGGTTTGACAGGTGCTCCCCTTCTCTGCTTTACATCCTTCAGACTACTTTTACCATATTATACCCTATAGCCTAAAATTGTTTACCTTGTTTATCTTGTTTATTGTGTTTTCCCCAAAGTCACGGGGGCAAGGATTTTTTTTTTTTTTTTCTAATCTGTTTGGCTCACTGGTATGTTCTCAGCACCAAGACCTATTCCTGACACAGACATTCAATACATTGGTTTAATAAGTTCATTTCTTCATGTTTTTAGTGAATATTCATTGTGCATCTACTATGTGCCAGATACAACACTTGATGCAGGCAAAGCACCTGCTTTCACAAACCTGACAACCCAAGGCTGACCCCCTTGGATTAGAAACACAAGTGTGAGGGTGTGAGAGACAGTGAGTATGTGTGGGTTCTGCATATATGTATTTTCTGAAGAAAGGGTAGAAGTTTCCATTAGTTTGTGTGAAAGAGCCACAACCCCAACATAGGAACTGCTGAAGAGTTCCTTCCCATAGAGTACCTGTGTTTCTCTCAAGTGAATACAGTGAGGGTCCCTTGCATGAGAAAGCTCACCCCCTAGAAATCCAAATTTCCATCAATGCACCAGACCTCAGTTCTATCTTGCAAGCTCCTGAAAGACCATTTCCTTTGGATTCCTCCCCAGGTAGTTTGGAAGGTGTCAGTTATTTTAACTCTACTGCATTTACCCATGAAGCGTTTATCCCACCCTTGGCCTTGGCCTGCACATGCATTAAATATGTAATTCATGTACTCTTAATAATCTGGTATTTATTATCCAATTGGGTGTGCATCTTCTATCACTTAACCTACCAAGTTTTGGTTCCAAGCCTCCACAGAAAAGGGAAGTGACAAGTTCAGAAATGCTAGCTCAAAAAAAAAAAAAAAAAACAAAACAAAACAAAAAAAAAACTTTTAAAGATGCTTTCTTTACATAAGTGAAAGTCTCACCCTGTGTATTTTGTATATACCATTCATGTACATTTACTCTGCTTCTCTAACTTGTGTTCACACAAGTGAACTCTATCTCCTTGCTTTTAAAATCGAGCAACCTTGGAAAAAATTATTTTTTACTTGGATTATAAGGTTCCTTGAAACACTGCCAGCATCTGTCTCAACCTTCTTGGCCTCCCTGCATCAAGATGCCCACTTACTGTGGGGACTGTTGGATTTCTCCTTTTCCTCTCTCTTTTCTCTAGGCCCAGGCCCCAGGGTGGTGTTCATCCCAGAGTTTCTCTACCCTAGTAGTCACAAATGCTGGGATGGCCATCCTAAAATCCAAAAAGAAAACCCATATCTCTGGGCAGAGGAAACATGAAAAGGGATCCCTGTGGTTTGAAGTGCTTGGGGGAAATTCTCATTTTTTTTCCTTTCTCTTTTCTTTCCCCACTTTGCTCTGAGGGTAGCCTGAGACACCCAAATCTGAGCAAGAGACGAGAGCAAAAGCTCGGAAAGGAACCCAACTTTCTGGAAGCAAGAACTGACAAAACACCCTGAGAGTCCAAGAGTATGGAGAAAACCCTGGGATGGAAGGGCTGTTAAAAGTGTCTGCAAATTCTGTGCATGATCCCACAGTTGCCCCAGTCTCCTCCAAGCTTCCTGCACACAGACCAGACCCCCCAGATGCATAGCAAAAGTTTTAAAAGCCAAATACAATACAAGCCACCACCCCATCCCAGACTAACCCCTGATGGGAGCCTGTATGGGGCAAACCCAAATATCATGAAGAAGTTTTGCAAACGGAACCTGGGTTTGAGCCAAAGCCCAAGGAAGGTGAGACAAAACTTGTAGTCTCAACTGAAAGGGGTGACTGACTGCTAAAATAAATAATCAACAATCTCCGGAAGATAGAAGTAAACCGAGTCTCACAATGCAATATTCAAATACCCAGGAAGTGCTCCAAAATTGTGCAGCATCTAAAGAACCAGAAAAATCTGACAAAGTTCTAGCAGGGGGAAAAAAAAAAAAAGTCAACAGATGCCCAGATTTTGGAATTATCAGACAAAGGTGTTAAAGCAACTGTTATAATCATCTCCATGAGGTAAAAATATGGAGTGTTGAAATGAATGAAAAAATAGAAAATCTCAAAAGGAAATAGAAAAACTATGTTTAAAAAATAAAAAAAGGAAAATTCTAAAATAAAAAAATAAAATATCTAAATAAACACTAATGGGCTGTGTTCAATGGCAGAATGGAAATGACAGAGGAAAGAGTAAAATTGAGGATAGATTAATAGAAATAAAACCGAGCAAAATGCTGGGGAAAAAAAAAATGGACAGAGCATCAGGGGTCCAGGAAGTGCCTCCCAGATATTTTCTCCAAGTACATGAAGATTTCTGTTCACATAAAAACCTGTATGCTAATGTTTACAGCAGCTATATTCATAATCAACCCAAACCAGAAACAAGCCATCTGTGCCTCAGCTAGGGAGTGGACAGGCATGCCATGGTTCATGCCTACAACAGAATACTTATCAATGGAAAGGAACAAATAGTGAATTCACAACAATCTGATGAATTTCGAATGTCTATAGTCTAGGAAAAAAAAGCCAACTTGGAGGCTAGATCTTGTATGAGTCCATCTATATGACTTTTGAGAAAATATAAAATTATAAGAATGAAGAAAAAGGAGTTTGGGATAAGAGAAGTGGCTTCCTAAAAGGGGTATAAAGGAATTTGAGGGTGAAGGAATTGTTCTCTCTCTTGACTGTGGTGGTGGTTACACAACTCTGTGCATTTGTCAAAACTAATAAAGCTGTTGCATTAGCCCAGAGAGACGATAGACAGATGATGATAGATAGATGGATGAAAAGATTTATTACAGGAATGGGTTCATGCAATTATGAAGGCTGAGAAGTCCCATGATCTGCCATTTATAAGCTGGAGATCCAGAAAGGCAGGTGGTGTAATTCAATCTGAGTCCAAAAGTCTGAGAACCAGGAACACTGAGGACAGGAAAAGATGGATATCCCACCCCAAGTATTCAGGCATGAAGGACAGAATTCTTCCTTCCTCATTTTTTTTTTTTTTTTGCTTCTATTCAGACCCTCGAGGGACTGCATGATGCCCACTCACATTGAGTAGGGCAAAACGGTTTACCAAATTCACCCATTTAAAGATTAATTTGAATCAGAAACACCCTCACAGAGCACCCAGAAATAACGGTTAGCCAAATTCCAGTTAGGTTGACACATAAAATTAACCATCACAACTCTACACCAAAAAAGGGTGAATTTTACTGTATATCAATTTTAAAAATAAATGGAAGTAAATAGCTCATCAGCTGGAGTGGTTTCTTTTCCAGGATGATGAAATCATTTAATGTTGTCTTTTGTTCAAGACACCGCGATGAGCTGGACATCATCTCCACCAAGGCTAACACTGTGCAAATACCTATAACAGACAGACTTCATAATAGGAAAAATAGCTTGTGAAGTTGAGTGTTATCAGAGATTACCACAAGCCTCAAAGAGACAAACCCTACATGTCTGAATGAGGTTTGAAGAGCAATTGGTTTATCTTCCCTGATTCCATTTTCTTGCTACAAAACAAGGATAAGAACCATAGGGTTATTAGGAAGATGAAATGCATGCAGAAAACCTAGTATAATATTTGGCATATAGTTCAACTTAGCAGGATTTCATTTATTTTTGACCGAGATACCTTTCAACTCATTTCTCTATATGCCCACTGAGGTTTTGCTCATTCCTAAATGCCAAAGCATGAGCTCATGGGTCTCTACTGATTACTTTGTAGCCCATAATGGTCTCAGGAGCAGTAGAGTCATCTCAGGACATACTAGAGAACCCAAAAGAGGCTAAAATAATTCTAAAGACCTTACTTCCTAAATCAGATCAACAAAATCTGATCACATCCATCAGAACAGAAAACTTTTTTTTTTTTAAGATTATGTTTGTATTTATTTATTTGAGAGAGAGACAGAGAATGAAAGAGAGAGAGAGATTGGAAGAGCAGAGGAGAACCAGACTAGGGGGAGGAGCAAAGAGGGAGGGAGAGGGACAAACTCTGCTGAGCACAGAGCCTGAGGTGGGGCTGGATCTCAGGACCCTGAGATCACAACCTGAGCTAAAACCAAGAGTCAGCCACTTAACTGACTGAACTACCCAGGCGTTCCACAACAGAAAACTCTTGAGGTCAAGGAGAGCGTCCATACTTTTTGGCATTCTTTATCTAGGCAGAATTAATGAATGAGAAATTACACATATCTAAGTGTCCAACTAGATGAATTTTTCATGTATGACAGCATCATCACACTCAAGATAACATTCCTTATGCTTTTGCAATTTCCCTCATGCCCTCTGTACCTACCCAGACTCCTGTCCCTAGGAAATTACTGATCTTCTTTCTATTTCTCTGGATCCATATTTGTTTATATTTTCTAGAATTTTACATATGAAATCATACATGGTAAACATTTCTTTTTGGTATGGCATTTTAGGGTGTATCTCAGTGGCAGCACATGTCACTTGACTCAGATGGCTACATGGCCGCTGTCTGCAAAGTTAGCTATGACAAATAAGGTTGCTACGAACACTCATATCTAAGCCTTCGTATGAGGATCTCCTTTCATTTTTCTTGGAGAATTCCCTGGAGTGGGACAACTGGGTCATATGGCGGGTATATGTTGAACTTATCATGAAATTGTCAAATTGTTTTCCAAAAGTTGACGTATAGTTTTGCATTCCTACCAGCTGTTCGTGAGAGTTCTAGTTGCTCCCCAATCACTGGTATGGTCAACATCTTTCCTTTTAGCCATTCTAGTTGGCATGTAATGGTATCTCCTTGTGGTTTTCATGAACATCTCCTTAATGACTGATGACATAAGGCCTCACTTCTTTGACAAAGGATTGGCTCCAAATTTCTGCTCATGTTTTCACTAGATTTTTCACATTCTTCTTACTGAGTTGTAAGGACAAATCCTTAGAACTTACAAGGACAAACAAGTCCTTTGTCAGCTATGCTCTATGATATGTTCTCCCAGTGTCTAGCCTCATTTGGTATGTTCTTAACAGTGCTTTAAAGAGCAAAAGCTTTTGTTTTGTTTTTTTTTGATTTGATGAACTTTAATCTATAAATGTTTTTATTTTGTTTGGGGCTTTTTGAACCCTCTTCAAGAGATCTTTGTATAACCTATGGTCACAACCATGGACCTCATTCTCTTCTGAAACTTCTATATTTCTACCTCTTACCTTAGGTCTATATTTTTTTAGTCCCCCACATCTCTACACAGTCAAACATATATGTTTCTTACTCAAAAAAAGGTTGTTCAATCAAAAATGTTGTAAGGGTTTTGGGTGTCCAACATGAAAAGAGAGGAAAGATAAAACGGAAAAGTTAAGGGAAATGAATGGAGAGAGGAGAAAACAAATGTCTGCTGTTACTCATACATCTCCATCCGGAATAAGAATGACCTCCTGAGAGACTCCCAGACCAGGAGCCGAGGTGGGCTGTGACCAGGGGAGGAACAAGAAACAGGGACCAAGAAAGACTCTGTGGCATTAGCCCATTCATTTACACACCAAAACTGAAAGGACCAGAAGCACACTTTGGAGTAGATGGATGTGAAGCCTGAGTGTGTGGAATGATTGAAGGCCTCAGGACACCAAAGCTCTCTTCAGCTCCACCTCCTCTGTTGGGCAAACTTCTGAAAGGACACACTTTTCCTCCATTACAGCTCTGCCACTGGCAAGTTATTTTTCTGCCTGGACATACTGTCTGGTTTTACTTTATTGAGCACCTGAGGCTCCAAAGCTAAGAGCTCAGTAAACCAGGGGAAAGCTTCTTTTTGCCCTCAGGATGAAGTTCAAAAGTCCTTCCTGAAGCTGTCAGGATTCTGAACAATCCTGCTTTTAGTGGTCACTCCCTTCTTTCCCCTTAGCATTTCACCCACCAGCCTGTCCTCCAGGTCCCAAGTGGGTTGTACTTCCCTCCAACCTCAGTCCTTTCCCTTGCTCTTCCCTGAACCTGAAATGTCCTCCCCTCACCTGACAACTCCCAGATTCCCTTCAAATCTCAACTTGGTGCCACTTCTTCAGGGTGACCTCTCTAGACACGCCCTCTTCGACTCTATCCACCCCTGTAACATGCTCTTATAGCACCTTATGTGTCTCCTTCATGGCACTTGTGACCATGCTTCATGGGAGGGGCTATTTGGTCACCAATAGACTGTAAGCTCCATGTGGAGAAACAATGCCCACTATGCTTACCTTCAACATGTTTCTGGGGACAAGTTAGTGCTCAAATATTTGTTGAAGGAATATATTGAATGCAGAACCCAAAATAGTTCAGACATGGTTAACAAAGTGTTGCACAATCATTTGTACCATTTTAAGATAGTTACTATATTTGTTATGAGACTGAAAATTCAAGTACTTGAAAATCACTAACTGATGTCATAGGATCCTTGGACTGGACAACTGTACTGCAAAGCTTAGTCATTACAAATTAGCATTGTGGGCATCAGTTCAAGGTCAACCATACATGACAGCTAGAGAGGTCCCCCAGGAACATGAAGGAAAGTGGATGAAGAAGGCTGAAAACCACAGAGAGAAATGTTGACACAGACATGAGAAGGAAGTCAGTGGGTCCAGAAGTAATATCACAGTAATGCCAGGATTCAGAAAAGCAGTCAATTTAACTATTTAATTCTTTAAAAAAAAAAAAATCACTTTGGGTGGGGGTGTATGAACACAGAAAGACTATGCTCTCTGAATCATCTCCTCTCTAAAATTATGAAGCTGATTTTTTAAATATAGAACATTCTGAAAATAGTCATATTTGTGCAAGCTTTCAGTAAGTAATTTCTTCACCACTCAGTCCAGGGGAAAAGAGTTTCACCTGAGTCTATCTCTCCCAAAATCTAAGCCTTGAGCTCCAAATGCAAGAGAGAGAAAGAAGAGAAAATGCTTTCTCTGTCATTTTCCAGATATTCAGTGAAGGGAAGGCAGCTCCTGTTGGTCCTTTTATCATGGAAGAGGTAAATGTATGATGCTTCATTTAATGCTTAGCATTTTCTCTTGGGCAAGTGTTGAGTTTTGCTGCCTCTAAACTGAGAAGAAAGCCAACTGTCATAATATGGAGCTGAGAGGTGCAATCTGAGAGAAAAATGAGCTTATCATGAGAGACAGGAGTGGGCAGGGGCCACCATCCACTTCACAGAAGGAAGATATCCTCCAGAGGATGAAAGAGAAACAGCAGAGCTTTTACACAGAAGGAAGGAGGAAGGAATTTAACTGGAGTGTAATCACCTTACATGTGTGGTCCGATACCTCTTGGGGAGATTATCCTCAAAGCAGCGTCAGGGCACATTACTCCTCTCCCAGGGTAATTTCCAGCTGCCATCTGATGTCACAGAAAAAAATTTTTTTCTTTCACAAGTTTCACAGCACTGTGTTGAAAATGATACTCTCCTCTCCAGAAAAAGAAAGTGTTCTCTCAGGGCTGTACAACTTCATAGCTTTCAAGATATGGATCCAATGTTTGGTGCCCCAGGGAGGCCACTTAGAAACATGACTCTCAACAGCCGATGGCAGATCCTGGGCAGAGTAACAGAGGGCACAAGAATGTGGTTTAAACCGGTCCAAGGGCAGTCATACTTTCATTGCACAGAGTGAGTGAATAAAGTGGGTGATAGGTGAATTTTCCAGATAAATGAAGATCCCTCCTCTTTCCAACACTGACACACTTTGGGTCCACGCATTTTTGAGAGAAAGCTCTCTAGCATGCATCAAATATTTCTGGAAGCCTTAAAGAAAGGCAAAGACACATGAGAGAAAACTACAGGATTGGGGGATTGGAGAACTTACATTTCAGGAGGAGCTCCACCCCTCCCTGGCTGGGCACATCTAGGGGTCTATCACTGCCACTATGAAGAGAATGATCGTATCTGATGTGTGACCTTGCTTAATAATAGGAGATAATGCAGTTGTATTAAGAATTTTACTACATGATGAGCATTCTCCTCATGTGTATGACCCTATTACTACTGAGAAGGTGCAGCTATCAACTGAGGCTGTAAGGAGAGGCGTAGGACTCAAAGAACACCAAGAGGTTTGCAGCTAACCAAGCAGTAAGATCCCAGAGCCTGTGACTTTAGCCAGAACCCCATCTTTGGGTACATTAAGTGACCACAATTTACATAGTACACGTAAGGTCAGAGTTTTTTTCATCTGTAAAGTGGGGATAACAGTAGAATCTAAGCTATTTGGGGAATGAAGTAAGTGGGTCAATTATGCTCAATACCAACCACACCCTAGAAGGCACCCAGCACATGCTAGCTAGTTCTGCTCCCTTTCCCTGGGAGTTAGACAGAGCTGGTTTTGAACCTCAAACCTCTACACACATGACTTAATCCAAGCCCCTGTTATAGCAGGCATGCTGTGAGTTGTTGCAGGATAAATAAAATACTTGATGCAAAACACGTATCACAAGCATTTGAAAATCAAAAGTCTTCCCTGTGGCTTACTGACGTCTCCAAATGACACCGGCATTCCAAATTTCAAAACATTTCAAGAGTTTTCAGAAAATTTGCAAAAAAAATTTTAAAAAATTAAAAACAAAAACGTCAGAGAAATCTCTTTCTCTTTACTCCAAAGCTTCATCTCTTTTCCGTGTTTCTTAATTAATGACACCACCCTTCTCTATCATCAAAACTGGGAGGGCAGTTCTGTGATTTTCCAGTGGTGTTCATGCCCATACTCAGTTAATCACCAGGTCTGGTCCCTCCTGCCACTGCTTATTCAAGTCCTTCACCCTCCCAAACCTGCATCATTGTACAGTTCTTTTTTTTTTTTTTCTTAAAGATTTTATTTATTTATTTGACAGACAGAGATCACAAGTAGTCAGAGAGGCAGGCAGGGAGAGAGGAGGAAGCAGGCTCCCCCCTGAGCAGAGAGCCCGATGAGGGGCTCGATCCCAGGACCCCGGGATCATGACCTGAGCTGAAGGCAGAGGCTTAACCCACTGAGCCACCCAGGCACCCCCATTGTACAGCTCTAAAGTGCCTGCCTGACTAAACAATTTCCACCTCAATTTAACCTTCAAACGGCTTCTTTTGTTCTTTCTAAAACCCAGATCTTTTTGTTTCGAGCCTTCTTTGGCTCTCCCTGCCCATGAGATAAAATCCAAGACATTTAGCAGCTCAGTCCAGAATTTCAGGACCTCTAATCATCTGTCCTAAACCCAGTCCTTGCATCTAAATTCCCGACCAGCTCCTGCCAATATGCAGCGTGAGCGTGGAGATGTCCTGCTTTTTCCTGCGTCCTTGCCCTTGTTCACACAGTCCCTCCCTTTGGACATCCTCCTCCCCCTCTTACCTCCCAAGAGAGCGTTACTTATCTTCCCATAGTCAGTTAGACTCGAAACTTTTCTCGCCATACCCTTTTTTATTCAAGCCAAAACATAGGGAATGTTAATTTCTAATACACGTCATTACAAAATGTTTCAAATATAGATGAGAAAGTGGCATAAGACATGCTCTGCCCCGCATTCACTTTTAACGGTTAACAATTTATCATGCTAACATTAGATCCCTTTAAAGAAATAAAATATTACAGATCTAGCCCAAAGATCCTCACATCTTTTCCTTCCCTTCTTCCTCACAAATACGGACTGTTTTGAAGTGTGTATGTATCACCCCTATGCATACTTCTGTACATTTTTAAAATTTGAATATACCATTTACATAAATTAAACGATTATGTAACAGTTTGGGGAACAGTTAGGCTATGCCTCATAAAATCGGTGATGCTCATCTTTGGAGATTTAATTCCACTGCCTGATTTCGCCCAGAATAACTCTCCTTGGGAACACAAAAATATGTAAGAGCTTTTATTGAATTATTGTTTATAACAGTGAAAAAAAAAAAAACCCTAAAAACATAACTGTCTCTACGTGAGAGCAATGAATGGATAAAATCTTATTTACTCATACAATGTATTCCTTCGAGCAATTAATATTAGTAACCCAAATTTTACTATTATCAATCAACAAAGACATAAGCCAAAAACATAATATCCAATGAACTAAAACAAATTGTAAAAGATACGCAGCACAGGATACCTCTTCCTTTTTAATGGACTTGTCATATTTAAATGATTACTCACATGCTAGGATTTTATTGCCACAGTTTTGGGGGGTTAAAGAGGGAGATATTATTTTCTATCCATCATGTTTCCTTATTATTTTTTTCCTTGACTTCTTAAATGTTGCTGTCATTGAATTGATCAGTCTTACTCCCAAGTTTCCTAACATTTTGGAATATTCATTTTGTTTATATTTTTAAATAGCTGCTTCAAAATGTTAACACATGTATTGAAACAGATTGTTCTGCAGATTCCTGGAAGTACTCCACATCAATACTCTTCCTCAGACAGGATAAAAACCTCAGCACTTTCACACACCTTTTTTTTTTTTTCTCACTTTCCACAATTTCCCCAAATCTATGCAATTTAATTTCTGAATTTTTGCTGAAGGAGGAAAGGCTTGCTTTCTTTTTAATCATTCATAGACAAGTATTTAAATTCAGCTAGAACTTAGACTGATTTCTTGGTGTGCCACTGTTTTTTGTTTTGTTTTGTTTTTATTATTTATTTGACAGAGAGAAAGATCACAAGTAGGCAGACAGACAGAGAGAGAGGGAGAAGGAGGCTCCCCACTGAGTTAAGAGTCTGATGCCGGGCTCCATCCCAGGACCCTGAGACCAAGACCTGAGCCGAAGGCGGAGGCTTAACCCACTGAGCCACCCAGGTGTCCCTGTTTTGTGTTGTTTTTACAGCCCACATCATCCTCATATTTTTCTTAATCATGTTTACATATCTCCTTAAATAATTATTTTATAAAATGTCTATAGTTTGCAAGTCTCATAAGGCTTTTTAGTATTTAAAATTGTTTTTATTTAGCCTTCACAATCAGGTAAACAAGTAACTAGATATGTGATAATTCTGTATTCTGAGTTGTTCTACCAAATTACTTTGAAGATATTGCTTCATTGGTAGAATCATTATTCTCTGGTATCAGCGATGAGAAGACTGATGTTCATTTGATTCTCTTTAATTTTCAGTTATCCAACTACTCTTCATGAAAAACTTTTAAAGTATCTCTTTGATGTTTGTAATTTCACTAGACCACGTCTAGGTGTGTATATTGCTTTGCTCATCTTATTTGCTCCTGGTTCCCTTTGTCTCAAGAGCCATGACCTTATTTGGCTATTAGAAATTTTCTACTCTTCATTCCATTTGTTCTCTTCTGGAACCAATAGCTGGGTGATTTGTGGTTGTTGTTTAATTTTTTAAATTTATTTTCAGCATAACAGCATTCATTGTTTTTTTTTTTTTTTTAACACCTTCTTTTTTTATTTATTTATTTATTTTTATTTCCAGCATAACAGTATTCATTATTTTTGCACCACACCCCGTGCTCCATGCAATCCGTGCCCTCTATAATACCCACCACCTGGTACCCCAACCTCCCACCCCCCGTCCCTTCAAAACCCTCAGATTGTTTTTCAGAGTCCATAGTCTCTCATGGTTTTTGAACCACACCCAGTGCTCCATGCAATCCATTCCCTCTCCAATACCCACCACCTGGTTCCCCCAACCTCTGACCCCCCGCCCCTTCAAAACCCTCAGATTGTTTTTCAGAGTCCATAGTCTCTCATGGTTCACCTCCCCTTCCAATTTCCCTCAACTCCCTTCTTCTCTGTAACTCCCCTTGTCCTCCATGCTATTTGTTATGCTCCACAAATAAGTGAAACCATATGATAATTGACTCTCTCTGCTTGACTTATTTCACTCAGCATAATCTCTTCCAGTCCTGTCCATGTTGCTACAAAAGTTGGGTATTCATCCTTTCTGATGGAGGCATAATACTCCATAGTGTATATGGACCACATCTTCCTTATCCATCCGCCCGTTGAAGGGCATCTTGGTTCTTTCCACAGTTTGGCTACTGTGGCCATTGCTGCTATAAACATTGGGGTACAGATGGCCCTTCTTTTCACGACATCTGTATCTTTGGGGTAAATACCCAGTAGTGCAATTGCAGGGTCATAGGGAAGCTCTATTTTTAATTTCTTGAGGAATCTCCACACTGTTCTTCAAAGTGGCTGCACCAACTTGCATTCCCACCAACAGTGTAAGAGGGTTCCCCTTTCTCCACATCCCCTCCAACACATGTTGTTTCCTGTCTTGTTAATTTTGGCCATTCTAACTGGTTTAAGGTAATATTTCAATGTGGTTTTAATTTGAATCTCCCTGATGGCTAGTGATGATGAACATTTTTTTATGTGTCTGATAGCCATTTGTATGTCTTCATTGGAGAAGTCTCTGTTCATATCTTCTGCCCATTTTTTTATATGATTGTCTGTTTTGTGTGTGTTGAATTTGAGGAGTTCTTCATAGATCCTGGATATCAACCTTTTGTCTGTACTGGTCATTTGCAAATATCTTTTCCCATTCCGTGGGTTGCCTCTTTGTTTTGTTGACTGTTTCCTTTGCTGTGCAGAAGCTTTTGATTTTGATGAAGTCCCAAAAGTTCATTTTCACTTTTGTTTCCTTTGCCTTTGGAGACATATCTTGAAAGAACTTGCTGTGGCTGATATTGAAGAGGTTATTGCCTATATTCTCCTCTAGGATTCTGATGGATTCCTGTCTCACATTGAGGTCTTTTATCCATTTTGAGTTTATTTTTGTGTACAGTGTAAATTTATAGATCATGTTCCATGTCTTCTAACTCCCCCCCCCCATACATGACAATTCTCCAACTTCTTGTGGTAATCTGTAGCCTCAACTGCCCACTTTGATAATTTAATCTCACTTATATTTACTCTGCATTCAATATATTTAATGAGTTGTGTTTTTTTAAATTTCTGATGATCATATTTAGAATTTTTAAGACACCTAATTCTCTTGTTTTCATATCACATGTTAGTTTAATGGAGGGAGTGAGTCCCTGAATATCTCTATGGTTGTATTTTAAGGTTTTTTTTGTTTATTTGTTTTGTTTTAATTGGCTCTGCCAATTTTGTTTTAATTGGTGTTTTTGTGTGTGTCTGTGTGTGTGTGTGTGTGTGTGTGTGTGCATGGGTGCACTAAGTTATTAAGTGTCTTTTTCTAACAATCACATACTGGTGATTCCTAGTGTCTATTTATATTGTGGGTGAGGGTTTCCCCCTACTAAACCCCAAATAAGAATTCTTGTACACTTATCAAGATAAGTGATTGGGGATGCAGTATATTCTTTGCTCCTCTGGACCTCATGTCCACTATGAGAATATCTCATATCTGAAGCCCCATTTTAGAGAACATTTCAATTTTAACTCTGGACAAATGTTGGAGTCAGCTATTACATTTTCTTTTCCTTCTACTTTGGGATATATCTTATATTTTACTTTTTTCCTGTCAACTTCCATGTGCTTTCTTTCTGAAATCTCTCAGCACTTCTAGATTACTTATGACCTCTATTAAATGTTCCTGTGCTCTAATTATATAATTTTTAAGCATATCTTTTCTAAAAGCATTCATGAACTTTTGATATGGGAAGGGAGCTTAATACAATACCTAGCATTTTGTCAGGATGATTTAGAAGGCCATATCCCATTATTTTCTACGTGTCTATTTCTCCTAATGAGATGTAATTGAGCCTTTGAAGTGATAATAACACAATTTATACTTATACCTGCCTAGTATTGGGTACATAATAGGCTCTTAGTAAACTGTTTTTTTTTTAAATAAACAAGTGCCCAGTTTGCAAACACATCACTATTGTACACAAAACACTGTAAATGGCAAAGAAAAAAAAATAACTGAATATTTCAACCCAATCAGTCCTCTGTAATCTCTTATCTCCTTCCATCTTACTTCAATCCCAAAATACCCCCACTTGATCATTTATCTGATTTTTTCCTTCTGTCTTTAGGTTTGACATGGTTAGAACAAAAAGCACATTGGATCTGAACTCTGAAGATGTGGGTCTGAGCCCCATTTGCTAACCCTGAGGTAATGGGAATTTCATTCACCTTTTTCCAGTCCTCAGCTTCCTCCTCCTCAAAACAGAGAGTCTAATGCTTGGCTTTCCTACCTCGCAAGGTTGTTGTTGGGATGCTTAGATTTGATAATGCCCCAAAATCTTGTTATCAAATTTACAATAATACAAAAACACCCTTGAATTGTATTCTAATTCAAAGCTATAGAGTAAAAACTCTCACTTCCTCATTCCTCTCTTCTAGGGTGCACCAGAATGCAGACAAAGTAGGAGCAGCATCTGCCTCAGTCTTCCTACCAGCCCACCTGGTGATTCTCTCGTGGACTTTCTGGAAGAAAATTGGTCATTTTCCAAAAATGAAAAGTCACATTTCTCATTCTATCTGTTCATCCAGAAACTTGTCACTCTCCATGAAGAGATGGAATCAATTTCTGATCTCTTTGAACCTAGACAGGACTTTGCAACCTTCTTGGAATAGAACCCAAAGGAAGTAATGCTACATGGTTTGTGAGACTAAGTCAAAAAGTGGTGTGGTTACCACTCGGCCCTCCTCTCAAGTCTCTCAGGATTATTGCCCTTAGGACCCAGTTACCACATCATAAGGAAGCCCAAGCTTTACCAAGACCCATGTATCTGTGCTCTGGTCAACTGCAGGAGAATGAATGTGTCTTCAGAGGATTTCATCCCAGTCTTTGAACCACCCAAGATAATACCAAGTAGAACAGAGATGACCACTGCTACTATGCCCTGTCCAAACTGTAGATCCATGAACAAAATAAATGTTGCTATTGTCTTAAGCCACTTAGTTTTGGAAAAATTTTTTTACGTGGACATAATAAATGAAACAGCCTTCTTGGGTCCTCTCTCCTTAATTTCCAGATACTCAATGCATCCATAAACTTTAAACATTTTCCAAATGTCTGTCACACCAGGTGTTCCCTCATATGCCCCATGAGTAAATAATACCTTCATTTTAAAATTAAAATGCACACTCCTAAAATCTTTGTCAAAAAGTGAGATCAAGATATCCTTGGGCAGAGAAGTTTGTCAGCTCCACATCACACTACCCCTTCTTTCCATCCTTCCTCATCTCATCCACAAACCAGGAAACAGAGGCCAAAAGCTTCACTCTCAGCATCTAGAGAGTCAATGACCTTTGACTTCAGCAGCCACTAGAAAGTCACAACTACAAAACTCTTCCAGAGCAAAGGCAAATTACTGCTTTTTATTTTTAAATTGTAAAGTAAACTCTTTATGATGCTTAATGAAATATCCACTGCAGTGTTAAGGAAACAGAATGTTTTTTGTAAGAGATAAATCCTGATGAAAATGTTTAATTTAAGTGTTTGGTAATTTAATCATGCAAAAATTAAGTTCCCTTTCATGACAAACACATTTTCTAGGGAATAAAAGATGGGGACACAGGGTACACTTTTATAATTAAATCATCATTCTTTGTGACATTGAGATGCCTATCTGAAAGAGACAAGCACAGTCAAACCAGCTATCCATGATCACATAAATAAAAATAGGTGCTTGATGGAATTCAACTGTCCTGTTTTTTTCTTGGGAAATTATTTTCCTTTATTTTAACTGAATTCAGTGAAATAGTTTGTGTATGTCATCACAATCTGAGACTTTGTCTTCACAAGACCAAAATAAATCATGAATCACTAATTCAGAAAGGGAAAGAGAGAAAACAGCTAGCTGTTAATCAGCATGACACAGTAGTTCCATTGAATCAACTGTATGCTGAGGTAAAATCTCACAGGGCAGAAAAGCATAAATGGTTTCCAGAATGGACATCCACAAATCATTACTAAGTCCTTCTCCTCACAAATACTTCCTACCAATGGAAGGAAGATCTCAATGATAAAACTCTGAAGAATTACAATGTCTGAAGCCTCAGACTGTATATGTTCCAACTGTAAAACGGCTAGATTTTGTGACAGAATAAAAAGTAAGAAGCTTAGAATTCAATAGGTCATGACTGTGTAATTTTTTTATAAAACAATAAATGCCTGGTCAGATATTTGTTCAGAATGTGTAGAATTATGTAGAATTGGGGGACTTGAAAGAAAGATATAACTTAACTCTAAGAGAAGCAGCAGATTCTCCAGGAAACCACCAGTAGATTAGAAATAGAGGTCTTGGCACTGCAGTCAACCACAGGATGAGAGGAAGCCACTACCTTCTTGGCAAGTTTCCCCAACTATGAAATAAAAATGATAGTATTTGCTCTACCAACCTTATAGTGATATGAGAAATAATGAAATCATTTTGAGTTTGTTGGAAGAAAGACATTTTAAGATTTTAAAATAAAACCTTTGGTTCACTGTATGCAATATACTACAAATTATAGCCATTCATGTTTTAAAATAAGCCCTTGACCTGAGATCTCTCCTTGTCTGAGAAAAGTCTTGGTATTTTCAATATATCAGCATGTGTGTGTGTGTGTGTGGCAGAGGTGGGAGGGTGTCTTGTAAGAGTTTCAGTTTTCCTGACTTGCAGAAGCAGCAGCAGCTGAAAACTGTCAAAATTATTTAGGTATGCGGACCATCACTAGAATTAAAAAAAAAAAGAAAAAAAACACTTTTCCTAATGAGCAGAGGTAACAAGAGCCTGAGACATGTGAAATGTTCTTTGATTTGGCCTATAGAGGAGGGAAGAAAAATTTAAAA
The DNA here is from genome assembly GCF_009829155.1 of Mustela erminea. NCBI lineage: Eukaryota > Metazoa > Chordata > Mammalia > Carnivora > Mustelidae > Mustela > Mustela erminea. The sequence goes on from NC_045628.1 coordinate 83,024,470, forward strand.
GTTTTTAATGCACTGTAAGAACTATTACTCACATGAAGGGCTCATCCTTAAAACTGAAGGGACTATGTGAGCCTGGGTGACTCAGTCAGTCGAGTGTTCAACTCTTGGTTTCAACTGATCTCAGTGTTGTGAGATGGAGCCCCATGTTGGATTCTGTGCTCAGTGAGGAGTTTGCTTAAGATTATTCTCCTCTACCCTTCTCCCTGCACATGTATGCTCTCTCTCTCTCTCTCTTTCAAATAAATGAATATATTAAAAAAAAAATCTGAAAGGACTTGCAAGTACCCATCACTTTACGGAAGGTTTTTCAAGGGCTCTCCATTCCTTTCCTGATACCCATCTTGAGGTGTGAGCTAAGAAGTTACTGACTTAAAGAATGAAACTTCTCCATTTCTCCATCTGGAGAGACCCATAGTTTTCCAGAAATTGAGCACACTTAGTTTTCCAAAATTTAGGGTTCTGTGATAAATAAAAATGAAAAATATTTCTGCAGAGGAACAAAGGTAATGAAGCTGAGTGCGAGTGGGGGGAGTGCTTACCAGAATTAGGTCCAAGTGGAGTTGAAAGAGAGAGAGAATACTTTACCAAGCTAGCTTTGCCACAGAAATGTTAACTTGAACATCTCTGCTCTAAAATCATTCCTCTCTTTCCTATAAATTAAAAATATATCTCACTCTGATGCTGAAAGTACATTTAAAATGAAAAATGTTTAGTGAGAAGTTAATAGTCACTACAAGCAGCACTTTTATAAATGCACCCAGAACAGGAGCAAAAGAAGAAATGAAGAAATGAAATCCTTCAGCCTCAAGTATCTGACCACATTAAGTCAAGGATTTCTAGACATAATGAAAAAAATGATGCTAAACTTCTGGAGGTAGGAACTTGTGTCTTGTACTTTGAAACCCTACAAATCAAAGATTCTTTTCACTAGAAGCTATAGCACTGGCACACCAAGTACATTTGTGATATGAAAAGTTTGAGCCTAAAATCATTGTTTGTTCTAAGTCACCCTGCTTCTCTCAACTTCAATAAAATGTTCTTTATTCTAGATTTTCCCCTCAACCTCCTGGTGGAATTTTTGTGGGATCTTAATGATGGCTGTGTTTCCAGCTTCCACTTCAAGAGGGGCTGTTTTCTTCTACCTTTCCATGTCTTTGCTGCCCATGTTTAAATGTTTTATTGTCCTCTGGCCATACCATTTTTAACCACCATTGCCCGGCCAGATTACAGGGTGCCCAAGTAAGCACACTTAAGAAACCAGAATACTTTTCTTTCAGAGACCTAATTATTTGTTATTTGTTCTGATGTGAATCTTCAGTAAATAGTAATGATATTTGTACCCAACACATCAAGGAAAATGCCTAATTGAATAATCGTGCCTTTGGGGCAAACATTGTTATAAATGTCTTCCAAAATAAGTTTTTAGTAAACTTATACTTTTTTGATCTTGCAATAAGTATTTCCTTGGCCTCCAGGGGTTACTTGGAATTATAAAAGAGATATGAAAAGTTAAAAACAATAATTATTGTTTTTAATCCACCTAATCATATCCATCACTAATACTGTAAGTCCTCCATTCTTCAAAGAGCATGGTGTGACCTAAACTCATTTTCTACCTCTTATGTGGTCACTTAATCTCAGATTTCTGATATGTCTATCCCTGGATATCTGGAACAAGGATTCTGGATTCAAAATAACCTGAATTTTAACCCCAACTCTGCCATGTCAACTACTTTCATCAGTGAGACTGTGAGGTTCAGGTATTTCATTCAGACTTTGTAGAAGCCAGTCATTTATGACCTCCACAACTGCTACATGGTTCTGAATGGTTTATTTACAAATAAAATTAAATTACTTAATGGTAAAAATCACAGAGAGTCCCTGAAACATAGTGGAATATAAAATCCCATAGTTCAGCTTTCAGGTCAACACTTAACCTACTCTTTCACTGCTTTAGCTGTGCTTTCAGTGTTATAAAGTTCTATATGTTAGTGGCATGCCTTCCTAAAATATGTCAATCACTCCAAAAGTAAGCATTGCTTCTTCTAATCTGGCCGGGGGTACCATATTTAGCAAATAAAATCCAGTTGGATTTGAATTTCAGATAAACAACAGATAACTTTTTTTAGTAATAGAATATCTTATGCAATCTTTATGACATGTATTAGACAATTTTCTGTTATCTGTCCAAAAGTCAAAATAAATAGATATCCTGTATTTTAACCAGCAACTCTCAACCTGACACTTAAAGTTGTCTATTATACATTCAGTGCTCAAAGTAAGCTAGGTACATCTCAAAAACAGAGGTCTTATCAACATAGAAATAGAAAAATTAATTGAAAAATGAAACAATTTGTTACTGTGTTCTAGTATAAAGGATGCAAAACAGTACCAGAGTATCAGCTCCTATTTACTAAGCACTTGGGGTCAGGCATTATTTTCCCTATTTTATTTATTAATAGTGACTATTTTATTAATCGTGGATCCTTGATCAATCCTAGCTCTAAAGAGACCATCTAAAACACTGAGTAAATCCAGTACTCAGACAGAGTAGCACATCTCTGTGGACACATGTAGCAGCAAAGCTGAGGCTCCACTTGTGTCTATTGGTGTTGTCATATAGCTTGTGCAAAGCCAGCATCATTTTCCATGGAACCAGACTCTATCACAGTTGGTAATGCCATCACAATGGTTAGATATGTTTAATGTCACTTCTTGGGAAGTATCTATATGTGAAACACACCACACATTTTTAAAACTGTATTTAGAACCTTAAGCAACTGAGTGAATTTTTACTTTTTTGTTTTTAATCTGTATCTTTAAATAAGTATCATCTTTCCTGCTCAATACCATTAGTTGTCAAGGAAATATGAATCAAAACGTTAATGAGCTATTGTTCCACTCGCAAGGAATGATATAAAAATAATAAATAAAAAAGACAATTTATCCAAAAGAGAAGAGAAAGGACCTAAATTAATAAAATCATGAATGAGAAGAGAGAGCTCACAAGCAACACGGAGGAAATACAGACAATTTTAAGAACGTATTACAAACAACCATACACCAACAAATTAGGCAATCTGGAAGAAATGGATGCATTCCTGGAAACTTTATAGACTACCAAAACTGAAACAGGAAGAAAATCTGAACAGACCAATAACCAGGAGGGAAATTGAAGCAGCAATCAAAAATCACCCAAAAAATCAGGAGTCCAGGGCCAGATGGTTTCCCAGGGGAATTCTACCAAACATTTAAAGAAGAAAAAATACTTACTCTAATACAGCTGTTTCAAAAAACAGAAATGGAAGGAGAACTTCCAAACTTGTTCTATGAGGCCAGCGTTACCATGATCCCAATACCAGAAAAAGACCCCATCAAAAAGGAGAATTACAGACCAATATCCTTTCTGAACATTGATGCTAAAATACTCACCAAGATACTATCCAATAGAATCCAGCAGTACATTAAAAGCATTATTCACCACAACCAAGTGGTGGTTTGAAATTCACAAATCTGTCAGCATGATAGACAACATGAATAAAAGAAAAGACCATAACCACATGATCCTCTCAATTTATACAGAAAAAACATTTGACAAAATACAACATTCTTTCTTTTTTTTTTTTTTTTTAAAGATTTTATTTATTTATTTGACAGAGAGAAATCACAAGTAGATGGAGAGGCAGGCAGAGAGAGAGAGAGGGAAGCAGGCTCTCTGCTGAGCAGAGAACCTGATGCGGGACTCGATCCCAGGACTCTGAGATCATGACCTGAGCCGAAGGCAGCGGCTTAACCCACTGAGCCACCCAGGCGCCCCTACAACATTCTTTCTTGATTAAAACTCTCCACAGTGTAGCAATAGAGGGAAGTTACCTCCATATCATAAAGCCATCTATAAAAACCCTATGGTAATATCATTCTCAATGGGTAAATAAGGTCAGGAACATGACAGAAATTCCCACTCTCACCATTGCTGTTCAATCAACATAGTATTAGAAGGCCCAGCCTCGGCAATCAGACAACAAAAAGAAATAAAAGGAATTCAAATTGACAAAGGAGAAGTCAAATTCTCACACTTCTCAGATGACATTATACTTTATGTGGAAAACCCAAAAAACTCCATCCCAAAATTGTTAGAATTTATACAATTCAGCAATGTGGCCATATATAAAATCAATGCACAGAAATCAGTTGCACTTCTATATAGTAACAAAGTGACAAAAAAGAGAGATATTAAGGAGTCAATCCTATTTATGATTGCTCCAAAACCCATAAGGTACCTAGGAATAAACCTAACCAAAGAGGTTAAGGATATGTACTCTTAAAATTACAAAACGCTAATGAAAGAAATTGAGGAAGACATAAAAAGATGGAAAAACTTTCCATATTAATTGGAAGAATAAGTATTGCTAAAATGTCTATGCTACCCAGAACAATACACATTCAATGCAATCCCTATCAAAATACCATTGAATTTTTCACAGAGATGTAACAAACAATCCTATGACTTGTCTGGAACTAGAAAAGACACACAATAGCCAGGGGAATGTTAAAAAAGTAAACCAAAGCTAGGGACACCACAATGCCTGACTTTAAGCTATATTACAAATCTGTGATCATCAAGACAGCATGGTACAGGCACAAAAACAGACACATAGATCAATGGAACAGAATAGGGAACCCAGAAATGGACCCTCAACTCCATAGCCAACTGATCTTTGACAAAGCAGGAAAGAATATCCAATGGAAAAAAGACAGTCTCTTCAATAAATGGTGCTAGGAAAACTGGACAGACACATGCGGAAGAATGAAACTGGACCATTCTCTTACACCATACACAATGATAAACTCAAAATGGATGAAAGGCCTAAATGCGAGACAGGAATCCATCAAAATTCTATAGGAGAACACAGCCAGCAACCTCTTCAACCTCTTTATAGCAACTTCTTGCAAGACACACCTTTAAAGGCAAGGGAATCAAAAGCAAAAATGAATTATAGGGAAATGTTTGAGAAAAAAAGTCTTCTGCCCAACAAAGTAAATAGCCAATAAAACTAGAAGGCAACCTATGGCATGGGAGATGATATTTGTAAATGACATATAAGATAAAGGACTGGTATCCAAGATCTATAAAGAACTTCTCAAATTCAACACCCAAAAAACAAATAACCCAGTCAAGAAAAGGGCAGAAGACATGAACATATTCCAAAAGAAGACATACAAATGGCCAACAGACACATGAAAAAATTTTCAACATCACTTGTCATCAGGGAAGTAAAAATTGAGACACCACCTTACACCAGTTAGAATGGCAGAAATTAACAAGACAGGAAGCAACAAATGTTGGTGTGGATGTGGAGAAAGTGGAACTCTCTTACACTGTTGGTGGGAAGGCAAGTTGGTACATCCACTCTGGACAACAGTGTGGAGTTTCCTCAAAAAGTTAAAAATAGAGCTACCCCATGACCCAGCAATTGTACCACTAGGTGTTTACACCAAAGATATGTATGTAGTGAAAAAAAGGGGCATGTACTCCAATGTTCATAGCAGTAACGTCCACAATAGCCAAACTGTGGAAGGAGATGAGATGTCCTTTGAAAGATGAATGGATAAAGAAGATGTGGTTCATATATATGATGGAACATTACTCAGCCATCAGAAAGGACAAATACCTACCATTTACATTGATGTGGTTGGAACTGGAGAGTATTATGTTAAATGAGATAAGTCAAGCAGAGAAAGACAATTATCATATGGTTTCATTCATATGAGGAATATAAGAAATAGCACAGATGTCCATAGGGGAAGGGAGGGAAAACTGAATGGAAAGAAACAAAGAGAAAGATGAACCATTAGAGACTCTTGACTCTGGGAAACAAACTGAGGGCTGTAGAAGGGGAGGTGGGGTGGATGGGGTAACTGGGTAATGGGCATTAAGGAGGGCACACGATGTGATGAGCACAGAGTGTTATATACAACTGATGAATCATTGAACAGTACATCTGAAATAAATGATGTACTATATGTTGGCTAATTGAATTTAAATTTTAAAAAAAGATAGGCATAACAGACGCTGACTATGATGTGAAGAAACTGGGACCAATAAATATTGCTAGTGCAGATGTAAAATGGTGCCAATTTTGAACACATTTTGCCAGTTCCACAAAATGTTAGTTATAAATTTACTTTATAACCCAGTAATTCCACTCCTAAAGATATATGGAAGTAGAACAAAAATGTATGTCCACAAAAAACATGTACACCAAGGTTCACAGAAATATTATCCAAAAGGTAGAAATTCAAATGTCCATCAAATGGTGAATGGATAAATAATATGTGGTATTTTCATACAATGGAATATTATTTGGGTCCTAAATTGGAATGAAGTACCAATATATCCTACAACACAGATGAACTTTGAAGCTCTAACATTAAAAATGAGAGAACACGATCACAAAAGATCACATATCATTTCATTTATAGGAAATGGTGAGAATAGGCACACCCAAACAGAGAAAAGTTAGACTTGTATTTCCCCAGAACTGGAGGCAAGAGGATAAAGATAGTCATTTCTAATGGGTTTGGGGTTTTGTTTGCAGATGTTAGAAATATTTTAAAATTGGATATTTGTAAATATTTTCAAATAAAGTTTCAGGAGATATGTCATGATGTAAAAGGGACCTGATATATAAAATTAATATGATCATTTTAATCTCAAAAAATAAATAAATTAATTAAAAAACCCCAATGTATATCATCTTTCCCCTAGGAAAGTCTGGTGTTGAATCCCACACAGCCAGTGCTGGGCCCATCAACAGAGGAGACCCACCACAGCACAATGGCATCTGTTAAAGGCTATGACCCCCAGCTCTCCACAGGTTCTCTCTTTTAGTTTGACAGGAAAAGGCAAGTCACCAAACTATGGAGCCACCTCCTTCATCAGAGGAAAAGCTTTCCTTTGGGTGGCTCGGGTGCCTCACAAAAGACTTGGATGAATTTAGCACCAAGTTGTGTCCTGTGCCTTGCAGAGTTCTCTACCATCTGAAGAAACAGCAGGTGGTGGAGTCATCCAGCCCCAGTTAATAGCATGCCGTATGCCAGTCCCGTCTTGCTCCGATTATGGCTGTGTCAGACAGCTTGGCCTCTTTCACACAAGAGGACATTTGTGGGATAAAGTGACATCTTTTCCAAACACCAGAAGGCTTCTGACTGGCCAGTGTATGGGTCAGCTTGCTGGCCAGCATGGCTTCCGTGGGTGCACCACTGTCTAAGTGGAGAAGGGAAAAATTATAGGGGAGAGGTAAACAACTGGCTAAAAAAGAAAAAAAGGCCAAATCCTTTCTCCCTGTTTATAGCACTGCCACCTTCATTCAGTCCCAGGTAAGAGAAAGCACAGCTTACAAATTGGCCATTTGCAAATGAGCGGGCAGCATGGAAGGAAGTGCTTATTTAACCCCTGCTGCAGAAAACGTTGACAGCTAAGTGCACTGGAAATTCATAAGGGGGGAGGTCAGCATGCAGCCTGTCAGTTTAACTCTTTCTTGGAACATGCTTAATGGGGTTTTATGTTCAGCAACGTGAACTTTGGAATATTCAAGTTCAAGTTTCACCTGCAGAGCTCCCATCTGTTCTTACTTGACTCTCAGAATTTCCATCTGCTCTCCTTTAGGACTGTCTAATGGGATGCCCAGTTGGCCTCTATGGCTTTCCCAGGTGCTGAAGTCATGGAAATTTTATGACATTAAAAAAATAATAAAAAAAAAAAACTTTGGTCCTACAAGTTACCTGTGTAAAATAATTCCATAGTACAACAGTGTTTCTTGAACAATATTTCCCAGAATGTCTATTAAGAGCTACCAACGGCATGTGTGGCAATAGTTTATTGCTGTCTACATGCTGTGATATCAGAGACTGTACATAATGGGATGGAGTAAGACAGAGGGCCATGCCCCAGGCCTTTCTTCCCAGCTGACCAGCTCAGACCTTTTCTAGTTCTGAGCCCAAATCTGTAGATCTCATCCATACTCTGGGCCAAATGGGAGCAAGCTGAACTTCTCTCTAATTTCAGTTGTTTGGTGCAGCCTGACACCAGAGCACAGAGGAGCTGAACTTTGTATCAGGGTCAGACAGTGACAGCACGGCCACTGAAGGCATGGGGTAGGAGCTCATTGGAAGGTGGCGAAGGCCATAATACCAGTGTTTGAGACATGTTCATGTCGGTGAGTCATTCTCATTTCAGAGCCTCCAAAAAGAAGTTGACACTGGAAAAGCAGGACATTCCATATAAAGTCTGAGATGATTACTGGTGGGGACCAAGTGAGAGAGAAACAAAGGAAGGAGCTAAATATGCCATAGGAAAGGATATGAGGATGTGCAGAAAAACATTTAGTGTACCAAACTGAATTTACTGACTACTCAGAAAGGTTTCTGAGTTAGACCTCTGGTTTATCCAAAATATTTCTGAGATGCCGATTCATTTAGCATATGACATTTTAATATTAATGGAAGCTTTAAACAGACCACAAGGTCTAGGCCATGTAGGGACAGATATCAAAGAAGACTGTCCCAAGGTGTGATTTGGATGGACCTAAAGGGGACACAGCCTCTTATCTGATGATATGCCATCTACGAACTCATTATCTGGGAGCAATAGTTGTGATGAAGTTGCAACATTTAACTCACAGTGCATTTAAACTTAACTGTGACTAAAAATATAAAGCATTGTTATTAGCCTGGCATTGAATTAGATCATTGCAACATTCTTTTTCAAGCAATACCCAGCTTCTTACAGATTAAAAAGGCTGCATTCCTATCAGCTACTCCTTCCTACTCAACACCCTAAGATGGTACCCAGGTGTAAGGAATGAAAGATGACTGGCAAATCTTCATGTTGGGAGGACCGGTTCCCTCTGACCTTGTGTTGGTCCTCAGGAATATATTAATGGTATCTACTGGTCTTCAAGGTCTCTTGTCCCAGCTTGGACTCTCCATGCCTAATGAACTCAAGGTAAGTCTTGAGTTCCGATCCTGCTCCTGGAAACCAGGGCCACTATTCTCCTCCACAACTGGATTCTTCTGCTCTCAGTACTGGGGAGCCCTGACCACACCTCAGCAGGCTCCAGAGCTGGCCCCCATCACCACTCAACTTCAAGCACCTGAGGAGATGTGCTATCCTTTGGTTTCCTCTCATTATACCTTCCTTCTACCATTGAAGACGCTGCCTCCTGCTCTCCCTTCCAGAAGAAACACCTTCTCTTCATAGGAGAAAGCTCTCTGAGATGAAATATCTAAGCTGGATCTTGATGCACTATAGGAAGGAAGCAAAGAAATCAGACAATTCCTTTGGGTCACAATAGGAATTGGAGTTTGGGAAGCTACTTAAGCAGTCAGTGTAAGCAACGAAGGAAAAAACACTGTTTATGACTAAGAATATAAAGAGTATCACTTCATTGAGTTTTTGTACCTTAGTCACTTATTCAATAACTTTCTCCTACATTATTGTCTGCCTAAAACTTTAGCCATGTCAGATTATGTCTTTTCTTTCAATCTCCAATAAGAGATATTCTAGAGAACATGTTCTTTCTGTGGCACAAGAGATTCAATGAGATCGTGGCAAAGCTATGCATTGTTTCAAGAGGTCCACACACATTTTTGGACTTGTGGGTTATCGTCTGCCAAAACAGTCTAGACACTTTCGTGAAGCAGACTCTTGAAGCTTTCTCTTTCCTATCCTCAATCTTTGGAGGGCAAGTAACAGCATAGCAGCAACAGAAAATCAAAACAGAACATCCGATGAGATTGTAGCTGAATGAATAGAATTTTTTCAAAGTCTGAAACATGCCCTCACTTAGGAGACCCATGTACACATGGACTCTAAGAGTTTCGTCAGTTTATCCCTTTGATGGAAGGGTTTGAGAGAAGAGAAAATTCTGGAGCTAGTTATCAGTGACCCACAGGGCTTTAGGGAGCAGGATTGGAAACGGAGGAAACAGTGGATGAAGAAACAAGGTATCTTGTAGGTAAGAAGCAAATATGGTCTCCAGAAGAATATTTTAGGTTTATGTGAGGCTTCTGTGGTATACATATAAAAAGAAAATTGTGAAATATTTATAGAAGTATCAAATCTGAAGAATGATTAGAAATGTTAATATCTTCATTACTCACCGTGCTATTACTTTATCACTTAAGGGAAAAAAGAAAATGTCCTCCAAGAGAGTTCCAAGAAGCTAAATACAGATCAGATAAAAGATGACAGAGTATAGCTTGGGATTTGCCATCACATACTAGCTCTGTGACCTGAGGTTTATCATCTCAATCAATTCCCACCTTGTAGTGTTACTCTAAAGATTAAATAAGATAATAGCTGGAAAGTGCTTGACATACATCATATATGTTAAGTGTATATAGAAATCACTCAAAAGAGCATTACTTATTTTAGTCTTTATAAAATCTATGTTTTACATCTTAACTTAGCTGGTCTTCATCAGTCTAGTTTATGCAGAAGGAACTAAGGAGTTGGTGACTTTAGCACTAAATGACATAATGTTTGCAAAAGTGCTGGCACCATGCTAGGAGTCACCCTGGATGCACCCTGGGTCTAGCAGGTTAAGCAATATGCTGTAGGCCCCAAGAGGTCACTTCCTATTGCCTCGCAAAACTGAGACTCGGGTCTAGCGCTTCTGGTTATAGGCTTAGGACCATTTCCAATTCACTATTCTGTAATTTAGGGGTAGGAAACAGAATTGAAACTTTTTCCCTTGGTCCTTTACTAGGAAAATGAATCCTTTACGAAGTCCTCTGTTTATGATACATCAAGCACACAACGCTTTCTTTGTACTTGCCCATCACTAATGCACATAAGTGAGAGGTAAGCCTGAGCTACAGAAACCATCTGGAATACTAAGGGTGGGAGTCGATTCAGTCACTATTGTATGTGGTCTTTGTTTGGATGCTGTCAATTAGGATGGAATTATGCTATCAGTTACTTCCAAATACAGGGAAAATTTTGATGAGATCTGCCCTAGTAAGAGCTCAACTCAGTGATGCACACTCACATCCCAAAACACATTTCAGATTTGTCACAAAGAAGCCATCTGAGCTGATAATGGTGAGGTCCTATAGTCCACCAGGGATGATATTTTCAGAGAAGCATCCATAGCTTCCATCCCCAGCAACTCACTGGCCACACACCTTTATACCTGGAACCACACACCTTTGAAAAGCTGTTAAGAGAGAAGCTAGTTTGTTCAACACCCTGTTCTTAAAGCACTGTTTAACCTGAATGACCACTTCTAGATACTGTCTCATAATTTATTCTGCACAGATGAGGGACATATCAATCTTCAAGGTGAAAGAGAGAGAGAGAGAGACCCTCCAATCTTTAAAAATATACAAAAATTTATTAGAATTTTGATATTACATAATTTATTGAAACTAGAGAACTAGAAAGACTCTGGAAACCTAGAAGCCCCAGGAATTTTATTTCAAAGGAAAGAATTCTTTATAAAAGATTTTAATACTGCATTCTTTGTTCAACTGGAACTTGGGCTACTTTTGGTATCATTTTATCCCTGAACCATTCCCATAATAAACGTGTGCTCCGGGGCGCCTGGGTGGCTCAGTGGTTAAGCCGCTGCCTTCAGCTTGGGTCATGATCCCAGGGTCCTGGGATCGAGCCCCGCATCGGGCTCTCTGCTCAGCGGGGAGCCTGCTTCTTCCTCTCTCTCTCTGCCTGCCTCTCTGCCTACTTACGATCTCTGTCTGTCAAATAAATAAATTAAATATTTTAAAAAAAAAAAAAAAAAGTGTGCTCCAAACCTTGCCACATTGCACTGGAGGAGGCAGTGTTGGGAATGGTACAGGAGGGGTGTAGGTCCTGTGCTGTTACCTCCACCCCTGCCAGCAGCCCTTTTCTGTTACCAAAGAGCCTAACTGTGTCCAATTTCTAATGTGAGTGTACTGCCTTATAATCAGTTGGCGATTCTCTTTGTAACTGCACACTGGAGTCTTTGCAGGAACTCCCTGTCCCTTTTCAGAATTAGCTTATTTAGAGTCCTTGTTCCCACTCCCACCCCACCTTTCTGGAGACTTCCAAGCCTGGTGGGCATCTGCTTCGGCTCCCCATTATGTCCTATTCCCACTCAAATCCTCGTCCATTTCCTAGGATTAGATAGAGGCCAAATGTCTCCTATTCTGAACAAATGCTTCTCATCTGAGAAGACCCAATCAAAGAGAAGACCCAATTCTCAAGAGTGCACTAATTTAATTGCTCACCCTCACCTATAACCCATGATCTCAGCCATTTTTTACTATTATGCCATCAAAATGAGAATAAGGGAACTGGTGTTCTGATTTCTTATATGTGATCAATATGTACTGGGCCTGATATGAAAGACCTTTTTGGGAAAGCTTATTCTATGAGTTACAGAAGTTAAATGTCACTGATACAAAGATTGCCAGTGAAGTCACCAGAAAGAAAATGTCAGACACTAAAATGATGTGAGTGTTGAAAGCTCATCATTGTTAACATTTTCTGGTGACCTTCATTGTTTACCAACTTACCGAGAAATGTAGCCTGATTATTTTCAGCAACAATGCAGTCATTTCTTTGGAAGCAATAATAATTGCCATTGCAAATGATTCACCTCTGTCAGAGAGGGAATAGCTTTTAAATCCATTTGAATAAGGGCATTACAGCACACTGTCTTGTAGGCAGCCACGAATTATTGAATTTCCATGACCCAAATCATAAGGAATCTTTATTTTAAGTATTCCATTTACAAAACACCTCAACTATGTTAAAAATCACAGCACTCTCAGTTTACACTTTAAAAGCAGGGAGAGCTCAGTGTCTCCCTTTTGTTCCTGGGTAAAAATAGTCAAATGAGTGATGGTGAAGGGCAAAGAAAAAGGTATGCATATCACCACTAGCATTACTACTGTGGTAACAAAGTCAGTGCAGTAGTGTCTAGTGTTGCCAGTGCTCTATGAGCATCAGAACATTAAACTGACTGTTCCACTCACCAATTGCCCACAGTCCATCAGATACTGTTCCAAGGGATATACACACACTGTCTTTAAACCTGTAAAGATCTTGCCCTTCGATATTATTCTTCCCACTTCATTGATGAAGGAAACTGAGCATCAGAAAGGCTAGCCAACTTGCCCTTTTAATAATGAGAGAAACAGATTTGATTCCAAATTCCCTGTACTTACACTAACAGTTTCCAAATGAGTAAATGCCTGAATAAAAAAACCTCAAGGGAAAGGTTTAACATAGACTAAAAACATCATATCTCCCATAATGTAGAACCAGAAATAAAAGAATATTAGTCATAACAACACTTTCTTATACATCTCTCCACCAAAACATTTTTTCACTGAGAGAAATAGGAGGGGAACACCACCCAAAAAAATGAATGTAAAGTGAGACCAGATTAGTGACCATGGCTCATCTCTCATATTGACACACACCGGTAGCTCCATTCAGATAAAGAAGGGGAAACCTGAGTTTATCTCCATGACCCCAAAGGAATCAAACAAAAATATCAATTCATTCACTTGAGAAAAATACATCTCTTTCAGACATCCTATTCAAACACCCTCTCCCACCTGTAAGAAACATAGCTCCAGTTGTTGAACTAAGTTTTCCACCTTTCATCCACTGTCACTGTCTCAGGAAAGTAAGATGACTCTTAACCTAACCAACAAACAAATCACAGTCAGCATCCTTCTAAAGCCAAAACTGTCGCTGGTGTCCTGATGCAGAGGTGGTTTGGAGATGACACTGGGGAAGGTCAACACTCACACGCACAGAATGACAACCTACTAGAAAAATAGGAAGTGAAAACAAACCCCCAGCTTCTGTAGAGAAAGGACATTCACAAAGGGGAACCAGGGGCCTCCCCTAGCCTCAGAATTTTTGTTCGCCCCACCCCTTTGACTGTGATTTTATCATCTTGCCATCTGATCCTCCTGGGTGATTTTGATTGATTCTCAAAGATGGGAAAGCTCACACTTAATTCTGATGCCCGAGGACATCCCAGCGCTATGACTGATTTATGAAGGTTGTTGTTAGAAAGACAACTACTTGAAAATGGCGGGAGAGCAAGTGAGTTGCACAATAGTTCTTGGTGACCTCAGAAAGTGGATGAGGGTTTCGGTTCTCACACTTGGGGTTGAATTACCACCCCAAAAACAGGCAGGGAGATTTCATCTCATGATGTCAGGTGGATGGATGAGCAGTGTCTCTAAAGGAAGCAAGTCATTTTGGTCTTTGCTTTCCCTCCCTTCCTTTAAGCAAGGAAAGAAAAAAAAAAAAAAAGAAGAAGAAGAAGAAGAAAAATATTAGTACCAGGGCATCTTCCCCTATCTTTCCAGAACTTACCTATTGGTTTCCCTGTCATTTCTATAGACTCTTTTTTCTTTGTAGAACAAGTCTGGCTTTGTTAAACCTGGCTCACTCAGTCCCTTCTCAAATTTAAGAAAAGTTTCATCACCTGCAACTTCTTTGAATTCACCACTTTTCTTACCTCAAAATATCCCCCCACCCACCCACCCATAAAATGAAGAAAAGCAGCCACTTCTATGGCATTTAGGCTCATGACCTGAATGTTAAAGAATATATATAGCTACCTATCAAAATAACTTACAATTTACATAAGGTATCTAAATCTATAAAAACACATTGAGACAGAGTATTTAAAATTATTATGTTTCCTGTCATTGGAGATCTTCAGTTTTAAGCTTCAAAAAGACAGAATTCCAAGAACCCACATTTAGAGTGTGATCTCAGGAAGGTAATTAGAGTCTGGCTCTCAAGTCCTCAGAACCTGGAAGAATCAAGGGATTTACAGTGAGTGAGGACATACACTCATTCAAACCTAACAGAAACACAATGAAGAAAAATGTTTCTAAAGACTGGACAATTTTCGAAAAATAAAAATTACTTACCAAAAAAAAAAAAAAAAGAAAAGAAAAGAAAGAAAGAAAACACAGGAACCCACAAAGTACATTTCATCTAAGGAACAACTTCAGTTTTGTCAGTCATCTTTATACCTTACTAATGTAGAACAACAGAAATGATTCTGAGTGCAGAAGGGTGAGAATGCACTTTTTTTGGAGCAGCTTATTATTCTGTGTGATTTCCTGCTGACCTGGCCTTTTCCCTGACTACCCTTAACTGCTGGGCCCAGGGAGAGTCAAGTCTTGTACTATAGGCCAAGTCTCATATTAAACACTTCGCTGGAATTCACTGTGATAACCCTCGGAGTCCATGAGGTGGTAGAAGGATTCTAAACAATGAGGACAGAAGGGAGAGAGCCTTCTGAGGCTGAGGAGTGACGTGGCCAAAAGCTGTGGATGTGGAAGGCGAAGCTAAGGGGACAAGGAAGGCTCTTGTAGAAAGTTAATGGAAGCTGAGCTTGGAAAAGTGGCCGGAAGTCAGCTTCCAGGGCTCCTTTAGTGCTCATCCAGGAGCAGCTGTGTACACCGGTAAGCAGAACTACAGACCAGAGCTTTGATAAAATCCCTTGGTTCTCTCACTTTCCCTGCTATCAGTACTAAAATCTACTGTCATCATTATGGCCACGCTACCATCATAAAAACAGCAATTTTTAGCATACCCACCTCCACATGCCTCTCCTGTGAGAGGAACAGAGAAAGAGAAAGTGTTTCATGTTTTTTATTTAGTCAGTCAGTCAACCCATTAGGGAGCTAGGTCTGTGGCAAGGGGTGGGTCTGTGGGAGGTGCTGAGTCATGGCTGAGAGCCCTTCCCAGCTCCTGCCCCGCTGAGACACAACTCTTAGGAGCCAGCCAGGCCTGGAGAGCTGGGACAGGCAGGCCCAGGGTGCCCAGCCAGCACACACAGATCTCCCTCCTGGCCCAGGTCAAGAGAGAGTTCTTCATTGCCACAAACATTGTCACCCATGCCAGCCATGCCAGCAGCTCCCTCAGCGCCCCTTCGTGGCCAAGCCACCCCAGAAAGATGGTATATGCAGACACGATGAAGCTGAAAAAGGGAAATCCTATAAAACTCACAGAAAAAGAGATCAAGTGCTCCTATCCAAGAAACAAAACAAATTCTTTTTTTTCCCCTTTGGTAAAATCAATGATTGCTGAGAATAAAATACCTAAGTTCACTGGGTTTTGTTTTTGTTTTAGGGGTTTTGTTGGTGGTGGTGGTTTTAGTAATTCATAAGTATAAACTATCCTGAATATTAAAAATACTGCACACGTGCTTACTGTTCTTGCACTAAGTGTGGGAAAAAATGATTTCTGGAAGAGACCATCAAGGTGGGTTGGTTGAACTGAAGATAATACTATTTGACTTTTTTTTGTTTTCTTGCCTCAACTAAGCTTAGTATATTACAAATGACTCAGAGAGAAGGTCTTAAAAGATGCTGTCTGGGTCACTAAATGTTAATATCTACAGGATACAAAGAAATGTCTTATCTCAATTTTAAGTAATTATCCTGCTTTTACCTCATGTGCTACTATCTTACTAAGCTTGCATGAAACGCATAATTACCATTTAAGAAAGCTTGCTTTGCCCATGCTGGCAGGAATGTCTCCCAGCAAGTCACCATGAGCCCCTTGAGGGCAGAACCAGGGCCTGCTCACCTTTCACACCCCATTCCCCATGCAGCATCTGCAATTTGGCATGCAGTTCACAAAAGATGACCAAATCAGTCACAGAGGAATGTCCCAATCACATCAACTTCAGTTCAGGTACCACCGCTTCTAGCCAATGCTTTAGATCAGACCCAGCATGTGTCCTTGGAATTATTTTCTCCCACTTCCTGATTGCCCCCCCAAATTCCAGTCTCAACCCCCTGCAGTCCCCACCCCACTAACATACTGGAGCAATATCCCTGTTATGCCATCTGCCAAGGTCTTCCCATTGTCCTCAGAACAAAATCCAGATTTCCTTACACACCGTAGAGAATCTTTTTTTTTTTTTTTTTAAGATTTTATTCATTTATTTGAGAGAGACAGAGACAGTGGGAGAGAGCACAAGTGAGGAGGAGAAGGAAAACCAGTCTCTTTGCTGAGCAGGGAGCCCAATGTGGGGCTCGATCCTAGGACCCCAAGATCTTGACCTGAGCTGAAGGCAGATGCTTACCCGACTGAGCCACCCAGGCGTCTGAGAATCTTTTCATTCCATGAGGATAGGCTTATAGTAATAATGCTCCCGGGTGAGAAAACACGTTGAGTAGGGTGTAAGGGAGGATGCATAAAGATACACAAGTTTTCATTGCTCAGGAAAGGTGTGAACAGTGAAAACATACAGAGCAGTTCCCCAGGAACTGTCAGACCTGGGGGACCCTGGTCATGGTGGCAGGAGAAAGGGAGAAGAGAGAGAAGAAAGGGAAGCAGTACACCTGGGGCCACATTCCCATGCAAGGCTGTGGGCTTGCAGATCACAGAGAAGAGGTTAGACACCAGGAGATTTTGCTGCCTTTCTCCATTGTTCCTCCTGAAATGGCCTCACAGACCGCTACAACGGACATGGAGCAGCGGCGAGGCAGTAGGCCGAAAACCCAAGCCATGGCTCCCGTCCAACCTCACAGGGTCCCGACCTCTTGGTCGATGGCTACCACACAAACCACAGGAACATGGACACATTCTACTTTTTGTGAGGACTTGCAGAACAGCCATCCTCTTCTCAAAATATCCATTGTCCTCTCTGTGCTGCTGTCCCTTTCTGACAGAGAGAAGCAGAAAGGCCGGCTCAGAGACTACAGATGCATTTCGCTCAGCAAGGCCCTCAGCTGTTTCTGCTTTCTCCACCTCATGTCACATTTGTTGCAGGTCCTGTCTCTTTTCATTTGCACGCTGTCCCTTCCTAAACTTGATGAGAGCACAACAATGCCTCTAAGTACCCATTTGTTGAAGATGTGTAGACACTGGTTTGAAGGATGCTGGCACAAAGCTCACGGTGTCAAGTGTGGAGAGGGCCGTTCTGTCACGGCTGTTGGGCTCATGGGCTTGCCTCCTCTGAGCTACACAGGGGTACGCTGCTTGTATTCCTCTACTGATCTCATGACAGTAGCAAGCCAGAGAGGGGAATCCATTGCCCGATAACAGATTTCCTCCAATTAGCAGCTTAAAAATGACGTTCATTTATCCCAGTGCCATGGGCCAGGAACCTGGAAACAGCTTAGCCAGGTGGCTCTGGCTCAGGGTCCCACATGAAACTGTAGTCAAGACATCCATCGGAGCAGTGATCGTACAAAGGCTTGGAAGCATAGAAGGAAAATTCTGCAAGTTCAGGAAACCACGAGCCTTGCGTGGCTTGGGCACATGGTGTTGGGGAGGGGGCTGATGATCAGGACGTGGGTCTAGAAAGGTAGGTCCTCCCCAGGATGCTTCTCAAATGGCAGTGCTGGCTTGTGGTATCTACTCTGTGGTCGGCAGGGAGCCCTTCTGGAACTGTACCACAATGTTGCATCTGCAGAAATCAGTCACTGGCACTATAGAAACTGGATGGGGTGTGGATGGGATAAGGAAGAAACCAGGAGTCTCTATTGATGGCTCAGGGAGAAATGTTGTACTTCCCAAGCAGGGCTGAGGAGGATGATACAAAGCATCAGAACTTGAAGAAGGATCCTATGTTGCAGGTGAGAGAAAGAGGATGTCTTTAACAAAACAGACACAGTTTGACACACCCATAAAGGCCCAGCATTTTGTTTGTTGAGGGTTGGTCAGGAATGCTGTTTCTGGGACCCAGGACTTTGTCCATCCACCCAGAGAAGGTTACTGCAGGCATATGTCTTTTGCTCGTGTTCATGAATTGTCATGTAGTAGGAGCGGCATCTTTGTGATTGCTCAAATATTTCTTCAAAATATCCTTAGGAAAGCACATTTGTCTATGGGCAAAATGACTTAAAATTAGTAAAGTCAATATTTAATTTGGACCTAGTTAGGAAAGTGGAATTTTCCGTGGAGAATCAGAAGTGTTACCAGGATATGGTGAATTGGAACAACAGCCCTGACTCCTGCATTTTGAGAAGACAAGACTGCTGGTCCCAGGGAGTGATTCAGGGCAAGAAAAGGGATGGATTCACCAGCAAGAGCTCTGAGCCAAGAATTTGGTGAGACAATCATTTTCTAAAGGTCGTCCTACCACCACTGGTTGCTCTTGATTTTACTGAATCCTCCACCCTCCAGCCTAGCCCCAGACTTCTCTCTTCCACCTTAAGATCACCTTCGATGTTTGTGATCCCCTTTTCTTGTTCACAGAATAACTAGGGTGTGGAAAATGTACTGTTTTATCTGACCTGTGTCACACAGCTTCACGAGAATGACTTTGTACCCTCCTCCTCCACTTTCTTCTACGAGGGTCCTACAGACGTCCTCACTTTGAGATGAGCCAAGAGACCAGCCTGGTACAATCAAGCCCCCAGGAATAAAACAAGTCTCTGCCACTCGTGATTGCCGCCTTCTTTTTACTCATCTAGCTAAAGTTTCTAAACTTTATTGATCTTTCCAAAGAATCAACTAATAACCTAATCATTAGGTTATTCATTCGAGATCTCTTCTTTTCTCATGGATATGTGTACAGCTATAATTGCCCGTGAGACTGCCCTCACTGCCTCTCATAGGTTTTGCTTGGCTGGGTTCACTCCACTCTTTAAGCCATAAAAGTAATTACAGTAAACTGGGAAAACAGAAGGCATGAGGGGATACAAGTGGTCATGAGTGTGGCTTTTCCCTAAATTAAAACAATCTAGATAAGATTCATCTACTTGTAAACTGAGTTCTTCTTCTGACTAAGGGAGAAGCTATTTTTGCCAATGAAACAGTAGTCTAAAAAAAGAGACTCTTCTGGGTCTTCTTTGCCATACTCTGGCACATTTGGGTAGTCTCAAAACTGTGACACAGTGTCGACTAGTTTGCAGTAAATGCCTCTCCAGTCAGAGAATGTATTTTATAGTGACCAAGAAGAACTAGACAAAACTTTCTCTTCTATCTCCCTGGGCCATTAAGAGTTCCAAATATTGTTGCAGGGGCTGGGTCACCAGGATCTTTATCCAAGGCCACCTCTCTATACCGCCCAGCCTCCTCCATCAGCCAGTGTGGAAAACTGGCCACACTTCAGAGGAACGTCCATCATTTTGTGGTCTGGGATCTGGATGATTAACAGGTGACCATGAGCCAGCACTAAACAGAATGGGGCTGAATTTCCTAGGGAGACATAAGACTAATGTCCTGGCCTCTTGTGGTTACAAAAGATCCCTCCCAACCCAGTACAACTCAGCCCAGGAAATTTCCCAGGTGATTTTAGTTGGACACAAGCTTGCCCCTCACTTCCAGGCCTTGACTGTTTTGGAATGTTGCTATGCATTATTAAACAGCTGCCACATTTTGTCCAAGAGGTGGCCACATTTCAGTGGCTGGTGAAGTAATTCCTGTTTATATGTGCAATTGCAAAATGTTTCGGAACCCTCTGGCATGAAAAGCATCTTATAATACATCATTACTTATTTTTAACAATAGTGGAGAGGGATGAGGGCTTTTTCCCACATACACATACTTTGAAAGGTGATAGTCAACCAGGAACAACTTCTGATGGGTTCTCTGCTTTTATCCAGTTGATTGGAGCACAGCTGGGAATGTCACTTTAATGGTGAAACAAATCTTAAGGTAATTTCTTGGAATGCGTATCTGATGAGACAAGACCAAAAAAAAATTTTAAAAAAGTGAAGCTGAACACAATCATCTACATATTTAGTTGCCTAGAACAATAAAAGCCTGGAGAAGAATTTGTGTTCTTTTGAGTGACATAGCCATTGTGGTCATCATGGGCTGGTAAGCCCAAGTAATTATGAAAATCAAATTATTTCTTTCAGAAAGTCGGCCAAAAACATATTGCTAAACTTGGCATACCAATGTAAATCAAAAGCTATGTACTACCTAATCATATATCATACTTTGATAGCTCATTTTTTTTCCTGAGGGGATAAAATTATTTCACAGGCAACAGTCCCAGGTATTATTAAAATTGTTTCACAAATGAGAAAACTTATAGGCAAAGAGAAATTGAGTAATTCACGCATTCTCTCGGCTGAGTCACAGCCTAAGAAACCTAAGAAGCCCTTTCTCCTCACTTCTTTTCTCCTTGCCCCCTTAAAGGATCACAGTGCCAGGCAAAATTTCTCCTTAGCTTGTTTAGTAAATTCTCAGGTTTAGATCAATTCAAAATTCCACTGTGAAGTAGAAAATAAAAGGAAAAAAAAAAAACAAACTAACAAAACAATGAGTAGACAAATATTTTGATACAATGCAACTCAAACGATATGCTAGAAATAAATACTTCAAACCAAGAACACACATCTATTTTAAAGACTGCTCTATTATCGGGACTTATATTTACACCCTCTTTACAAATGCCGCGGAAGGCATTAACCAATACACATTAGAACAAAAGCATTTTTCAATGCAGTTAAAAAGCAATTCATTCTGCATATGTGTGATACATCCCTTTCTTATCCCATCTATCTCTTAACCTCATCCGCAACTCCAGAGACTGCAACTGGAAAGTTCTCAAACTGAAAACTGGGTGCCTGCCAACATACAAACTTTATATTTGCTTAGCAAACATCAAAGAGTGAATAATGTGTTGTCATTCCCTGACCTTACAAGAAGGTTGGATATAAAGTAACAACAGCCTTAGTCACTATGTGCAATGACAGAGCTGAAGAATTTATCCCTCAGCCTGGATTCTTTCCTTCTTTGTCCAAAAGGGAATAGCCAGCTACTTTGCAGGGGATAGGTGCTTTGTAGGTCCACATTATTTCATTACCTAAACAAAGCCATGGTCTAAGGAAGACGGTGGAAGCTAGAAGGCAGAAAACCAGGTTCAAATGCTGGACTTTCTCCTAACCAGCTGTGTGGCCTTGGGTTTGGCACTCTACCTCTCCAACCTTTTCCATCTGTGAAAGAAAGAACAGATGACTTGCAAGGTCTACAAGTCTGGGATTCAAGTGCAGCCAGCCAAGGTTTCTTTGTTCCCTGACATAGAGATGCTAGGTCCCCTCAGGACAGCACTGCTTCCTGCCTGCCTCCTTTAGTGCTTCAGGACCTTGTGCTCCACTCTGCAAGCCAATCCGTTTTCACTGATTACAAGGTTCTTTAGACCAAGTGTCCTCCTTCTGTCTGAATCATGTTTCCCATGTCCTTTAGGACATAGATTGGCCATCACCCCCAAAAGCAGCACTACCGACCTCCAAGCTACCTGGTAGCCTGCGCTCCCCTGCCCCTCCCGAGATAGCCAGGCATCTCCTTACCAGTTCTGAGTCCTCCCCTGGCTACAAGGCTAGTGGTCCCATTGTGCCAAAATATAGCGATGACACTGGTGACCACTTACCCAAGTCTCATCAGGCTTTCCCTAACAAGCTCTCTCAGAGGTAGGTACAACTGTGAGCATCCTAGACAAGAAAACGAAACCAAAGAGAAGATAATGTGTCCAAGATTTAATGATCAATAAGCACAGAGCCAGAATTCGGATTCAGTAGAGCTCCTGCAACAGTAGATTCCTACTATCCACTGCCTCTCTGCCAGATGTCTGCTCAGTGTATGTGCCTTCAGAGCCCTGAACACCACCAACTACAGCCAAGGCAAAGAGCTGTAGCTCTTTGCCATTCCTTTCTCTGAGCACCAATGTCATTGCAATGGCTCCACTGATCCCATGCTGCCTTGACCGGCAGCCACCTGCCCCCAGAGCTGCCTGCAACCTCCTCAGATAACAAAGAGGCTTACAGACTCCTCTACCTTCACCAGCATCCTATGCAGGATAGACATTAAGTGACTATTTATTGAATGAAGAAAAGCATTATTAGTGAGACTATACTGTTCCCTTAATTATGGATATGCTGTCGTAGGGGAAAACAAGACATCCTAAAGATGGAGAAAAAGTGCCCTAAAGAACAAACTTTACTTTAAGAAAATAAATTTTTTCTGAAAATATCAGCATCACACAAATTAAATTGAAAAGCAGTCCTGCAACAACAAACTCGGAAATAGAATATTCAAACCAAATACCCGATGGGATATTACACAGAAAAGACACCAATAAGTTTAGGAAAACATTTATCTCTGGATATTATGGTTATGGCCAGCCTCCAGGAGAGAAAAACATTCTGTGTTTATAGATTTAGTCCATGGAGCTTAAATTCATTGTTCCCAGTGAATTTATCTTTACCTGCTGTCTTCTAATTGGCTGTTACGAAATTACACTCCAATATGTCCGTGCGTCTGTGGCTATGGATGCCTTGTAATTCCACCGTCTTTTTATTTGTATTATTGTGTATATTTTCTCTCTCTCTCTCTCTCTCTCTCTTTTTTTATCACATTTTATTTTTCCAGAGTCATCTTTGTTCCTCCATCTCATTTTTCCCTCAAGTTCGTACTCAACACAATGACATTGTTTGGAAGTCCTTGTCATACAAAAATTAAAATCTTGATTTACCCATAATTTGTTCTTTCTGTGGTCCTCTAATCCACGTGTTCTCTATGTCCCTCACGTGACAGCCTCACTCAAAGGCAGAGACACCTTTCTGGATTTTCAATGAGATAGATTCCCTCCACCAAATCATCACTAAATAGAATCAGCTCCTTGGAAAATATCAGTGTGTTGAGTGTTTGTCTTGGTTGAGGAATATGCAAGACAAGAGCTGGGTGCTGGGTTCACAGGGGTCCATTAGTCTATTCTCTCTAGTTTTGTTATACTTGACAGTTTTGCCCAATAGGAAGTTTAAAATGATACTATTAAGCAACGCTAGTAAAAACCTGTGTCACACATCTCACATTAAATGCAAATGTTTCCACTCTTGCCCTGGAGGTGGGATTTAGGTGATACACTCAATGCTCTATCTGGCTATGCTTCAGGATGTCCTTCCCCTGTTCTGCAGCACAAGCTCAGGGCCAATGTTGTAGGTAAATGAAGAAATGACAGCCGCCACTTTCCAAGCCAAGCAGCCAGGAGACAGACAGCAGGCCAGAAAGTCTCAGCTGCTGCTGTGGGAGAGCCCTGCTCAGCTTGTAACTAAAACAAGGCTGATGAGAGAAAGTTAACAGAGTCAGCAGGGCTGTCCTCAACCCCATGCTGGGGCTGCCCTGGTGGCCCGACTCTGGGAAGGATGTGTGATCCTACAACCAGACCAGTTCCTTCAGGCACTGGGTCTAAGTACCGATTCATACATAGGACTCCCTCAGAAGATTTCCCTTCATTTTTGGTGAGTCTCCTTCAAAATGAAAGGGCCATTTTGCTAAAAGAATTTTGCAGTTCACCAAAAAATATTCTGGTAAGATCCTCCATGACTTCATTCCAATAATGAGATAACTGAAACTTGAAAGAGGTAGAAGAAAACAGGCTTTTTTGTTAACCCAGAATCAATATCACATCAGTGAGACCATCGTTAAAGGGCAGGTCAAAGATTTTAATGTTTTCTTTGGTTGTCTATCCCTCCCTCTTGAGACTGGACACAGCTCAGAAAAATAACAGCCATATCAGTCTATGTCATATGGGAGGAAACCTAAAAACTAATCCCGGAATCAGAATTGGCTTAGCGTACCTCCCAGCAGTAGTGTTAGCTTTTAGCATACTGAGGCATGAAAAATGTCTTTGCCTGTATTGATGCCAGAAACAAAGCCGTGATTGCAACGGGCTTGATTCAGGCTGAGCCACGCAGCCAGTAGGCGGTAGGAAGTCTGTACCAGGAGTATATGCTGGAGTACTGAAACACTTCCATACTGATCAGTAAGCAGCCACTGAGCCTAGACTAGAGGATTTCCCAGTCCCCCTTCCCACAGAGCTGCTCCTCTGAGAAGTTCAAGTCCGCATTAGGGACCTCCAGAGACTTGCCCCAGCACTTCCACCTGCATTTATATCAAAAGGTCGGTGCCACGCTGATCGACAAGTATTTTCTCCTTTACCCCCTGGGCTAGACCTGAATTACTGTCCTCTCATTCACATGGCTTCACAAACACAGCAGCTACCCTCTGAGCAAAGATGATGTCAGGGTCAAGTTTTCAGAAGAAAAAGCTGTCCAAAGGGAGCATAACCTAACGAAGCAGGGCCCCCAGTACCCTGCTGATAACCCCATGGACTGTAAATGGATCCTGACGAACTATGAGGCAGACATCAGGGAAGAAGATACCACAGGTTTGACATAAAGCCAACACATAAAACATTGAAAATAAAACAATAAAAACAATTTTGTTTGTTTTGGTATTATTAAAAAACAAACAAACAAACAAAACTGATGGTACTGTCGGGTAGCTTGAAAACTTAAAATGAACCAAAGTGGACTTGGGAGTTTTACTCATTGCAAACTTTTTGGCAACCAAGGCATTCAAAATCATTTATTTCATCTTAGATTGGGCCAAATTTCTATAATAGAAAGATGATCAGTGTAAGTTATATTGAAGATGATGATGATGATGATGGTTGTGGTGGTGATGATGACAATAATGATGGTCTTTGTCCTAATAAGCATGAAAGTTAACCCAACATTTTCCCCCTTTATCATTCCATTACCTCCTAACCTACCTCCCATGGTCAAAACAATACATATTCTTGTGTATGCTTATATACAACAACCAAAAAATTGTTCCTGAGGACAAGAATGCTGCTTTGACATTATTGACAGCTATCAGATAATCAATGGAAATATAGAAAAACATCCTTGGTTATTAGAAAACACTTTTTAAGTGGGGCTGGGAAACAGCTCCTACAGAAATCCTAATTTAAACTTACAACCATATCACTGATTGTTCTTTTTTATTTTCTTGGCAGAAATGATAGGACAAATATGTATTAACTGTACAACCTTCCCTTATTGGTGGCAAAGTCACTGCTTGTTTTTTGGGAGCCATGAGCAGAGATGACCCATGATGTCAGTGGGTATCTGGAACCATATGGGGCCCAAGCATATTTCTGCTGTGGGCAGCAGCAGCTGGAGTTGGAGCCGCAGCAGCTGGAGCAGACTGCTAGACCTGCAGCTAGCAGTCAGGGCATCTTCATCACCACCAAACCTGTTAAAGCCCATTGGGTCTTATGAGAAAGACCATCAAGCATTTTCAGCAGACGGGATTTCACCATGTTGGTCTGAAATTCATGCAGACTTCTGAAGACTTTCTCGAAGAACACTACATTGACCTGAAGGACCATCCATTCTCTGCGGGTCTGATGAAACACATGCGCACAGGGCTAGGGATTGTCGTGATGTGGGAGAGACTGTGTGTTGTGAAAACAAATCAAGTGATGTTCCAAGAGACCCAGTTACACACTCCAAAGCATCCATGGGCATGTTTGCACCTGTGCTGGGCAGAAAACTATTCATGGTAGTGATTCTGGGAGAATGCAGAAGAGATGCACTTGTGGTCCCTGTGTAGTGTTCATCTGAGTAAAATGTTTTATCCCAATGAAAAAGAAAAAATAATGGCTTTAGAAATTAATGTTGGCAGTCCTTTATAGATCTTGGATATCAACCCCTCATCTGTAGTGTCATTTGCAAATATCTTCTCCCATTCCATGGGTTGCCTCTTTGTTGTTGACTGTTTTCTTTGCTGTACAGAAGTCTTTTATCTTGATGAAGTCTCAAAAGTTTATTTTTGCTTTTGTTTCCTTTGCCTTTGGAGATGTGTTTTGAAAGAAGTTGCTGTGGCTGATGTCAAAGAGGTTATGGTCTCTTCTAGGACTTTGATGGATTTCTGTCTCACATTGAGCTCTTTCATCCATTTAGAGTTTATCTTTGTGTATACTTTAACTGAATGGTTGAGTTTCAGTCTTCTGTATATAGCTATCCAATTTTGCCAGCACCATTTATTGAAGAGACTGTCTTTTTTCCATTGGGTATTTTTTCCTGTTTTGTTGAAGATTAGTTGACCATAGTGTTGAGGGTCCATATCTGGACTCTCTATTTTGTTCCAATTCAACACCCAAAAAACAAATCAAGTCACAAAATGGGCAGAAGTCATGAACAGACACTTCTCCAAAGAAGACATACAAATAGCTAACAAACACATGAAAAAATTATTCATCATCATTAGTCATTAGGGAAATTCAAATCAAAACTAGATCAAGATACCACCTTACACCAGTTAGAATGGCAAAAATTGACAAGGCAAGAAACAATAAATGTTGGAGAGGATGTGGAGAAAGGGGAATTCTCTTACACTGTTAGTGAGAATGCAAAGTGATGTGGTCACTTTGGAAAACAGTGTGGAGGTTTCTCAGAAATTTAAAAATAGGGTTATCCTATGACCCAGCAATTGCACTACTGGGTATTTACCCGAAAGATACAGATGTTGTAAAAGGAAGGGCCACATGCATCCCAAAGTTCATAGTAGCAATGTCCACAATAGCCAAACCATGGAAAGAGCCAAGATGCCCTTCAACAGACAAATGGATAAAGAAGATGTGATGCATATATGCAATGAAATATTACTCAGCCATCAGAAAGGATGAATACCCAACTTTTGCATCAACATGGACCAAACTGGAGGAGATTATACTAAGTGAAATAAGTCAAGCAGAGAAAGACAATTATCATACGGTTTTACATATTCATGGAGCACAAGGAATAGCATGGAGGACATTAGGAGAAGGAGGGGTCAAAAGATGGGGGGACATCAGAAAGGGAGATGAGCCATGAGACTATGAGCTCCATGAAACAAACTGAGGGGGATGGAGGGATAGGTTAGCCCAGTGATGGGTAATAAGGAGAGCACATATTGCATAGAGCACTGGGTGTTATACACAAACAATGAATCACGGAACTAATCAAAAACTAATGATGTACTGTATGATGACTAACAAAACATAATAAAGAAAAAAGAAACTAATGTTAGCATAATTTCAAAAATTCAGTGATGGGAGAGGACAGGGTCACACAAAGCAACATAAAATTCTCTGAGGCCAAGTGTTGGTAAGCAGAGCAAAAGTCAGGGGTCCCCTCTCCCCATAGACCAATTCTAGCTAGCTGAAGCACAGGGGAAAAGGCAGAGAGCCAGGAAACAAACAGACCAAAATTCAGGTTTTCCCATGGAGACAGCAACAGAAACTTTCTGCTGTTCCACATCAGTGTATGGACAGAACCAGGGACCTAAGTGGCTCTATGACTACTCAGATGGTTGCAACTAATTCCTGCAGGCAGGGAGACTTTCTCATTTGAAGAGGTAGTAGCCACGGTAACTGTCTCATAAATGTACGTGACACTCGTGGGTTCCTCTGGAGAACAGTTTTCTCCTGCTTATCACCAAATCTTTCACAGGGACAATTTCTTGAGTGGAAGGGAGGCATCAGGGCCTTTATATCTCTTGCTATGACTCAAAATACATAACTGTGGTTGAACTTAAAGAGGAGTAGCCAGAATAGCCCATGTTTATAGGCCTCTGCTATTCATGCCCCTACAAATTCTCTAGGATTGGTTCAACCAAGAATATAGTTAGAAAAAGAACATCTTTTGGATGGTTCAAATTATGTATCATGTAGGCAATGTTTCTCCAATGCATTTGAATAGAATAAAATAGAAAATAAAATAATACTTAGTAAATATAAGTTTCACATAAGTAAAACTTGGGTGTTGGGTTATGATGTCAGACATAATTCTTACCTTGAAAACTGCTACTTTAGAGCTTCCTTTCCACGGATGTATTAGGTCATCTGTTCAAATTCGGAGGTAAAGCTGTTTGATCAAAATTAAAAAGATGTGATTTGCATTAATAATCCAAGTATGGGAAAGAGAGATGTTTTGTTTCATTACACCAAAAATATAATCATTTTATAACCAAGGAGATAGAGCTGGTCTCCTCTGCAATAGGAAAATGATCTTGAAAAGCAAGTGGGTATAAACCACAACTGATCCACCAATGTCAAGCTCCAGTGTCTGCAATCATTGCATGGCCCCACACCACCTCCAAATTTATGGGTTCCAATCCCACATTCTCTTATTCTCTGCAGAAAAAAAAAATGGTTGTAGTTCTTCTAAACTCATAGCCTAAAAGCAGTTTTTGCTACATTTTTAAATAAATTGGGAAAAGATAATGATTTCTTGCATTTGAAAATGCATCTTAAATGTGCCCAGTAGCTAAATTCAAGTTGTACTCTTGCTTGTTAGAAATTCAAGTTTCTAAAAGCCCTTTCTAAGCTACCTGAGCAGCATTTAACATTAACTTTGAGCATAAAGGGAAACCAGAGTCCAGACACAATTGAGATTAGGTGGAGTCCAGGCTCAAGGAGATACCAGGATGGGGAAGGGGGAAGGAGATTGAGGCTGAGACGGGAACCATCTAAAAGAGGAAGCTAATGTGGCTTCTTCTAAGGCCTGTCTTCAACCCTCTCTCCCAGGCATTATACTCCTTCACTACTCTTTCTACAGAGCCCCTGTAGGGTCTGAGTGCTCTGGATCTATGGCCAATGCTGCCCCAAACTTTGATGTGGGAAGATATCTCTAGAATTCAAAACTAAGAATTTGATGTAAGAAGCTGTTTATGGATGTTTGGAGTTTCCACTGCCCAGAGGAAAGTCTCACACTACAATTAAAGATACCCTAAAAAAACAAAGTTCAGATGACCCAAGGATCTGAGTTTAGCACAGGAACTCAGATACAACGTATTTGGATTTCTAACACCTTCCAGTGGTGCACTGAAACAGATCACTGTAGAGCCAGAAGCCACCACACACAACTCACAGGTGTTAACAGCGAGTTCAAGCAAGATGTCCATGAAAACCGAGATTCAGAGGCCATTGTACCACTAGACTTGGAAAAGGTGAAATTAACTTCTGTCAATTTGCTTTCATTTAAAATTCTTTTCACTGTAGGTTAGATTGTAGTTTATAGCCCGCAGGTCATTCAATTTTTTTTTATTTTTAATGATCATGATTTCACTCTCTTACATTAAACATGAGAATATAATAGAATTCAACATCAAATCTTAAAAAATCAATAACAATTTAAGCCTTGGAAACCAGAAAGACGTTACTGGGCACAATAATGTATAAAGAACTGTTTTATAGAATGATTCTATTAAATAGCAACATTACTGTGTGGAATTATCAGTCTTAAATAGAGTGACAGTAAAAATTACAAAAATGAAACTTTTATCATGAGCAGTAAAGTAGTCAGTGGCTCCAAAGGCAAGAAACATGGCATTGGAGAATGCACTCATTTTGCTATGAAATCTAATATAACTACACCCAAAATACTACGCTTTGTGTCAGGGCTTATACCAGTAGCTCTTTTTCTATTCCTTGACCACACTAAAACTTTGCTCATGAAAGAAACCATAACACTGGAGAGTCCTGAATAGGTCTACACTTGCACATATGCAGAGTAAGAAATAAATTGTTCAATGGATTTCAGAAAATGCACTGGAGGGGCCAGAAATGTTCCTTAACCCACCGCTGTTTCAAAAACACCTCTACCATGCCAATGTAATGGTCAAAGACACAGTTTTAGACTTTTCTTCCTCTATTAGCTGGATTTTTTTTAATGTTTTTAGCAAATATGTAATTTTGTGTAATTTTATATAAACAACATGTAATTTCAAAGTACATGATTGAGATTTTTCTGAGAGCAAAAATTGCTAGGAGATGAGGAAGCATAAACAAGCAGGACTGCATCAGGCTCTTCCAGAAGCTGAGCATGAACCATCAGCAGGGAGAGAAAAGCACAGGGTCTGGGCTTCCAGATTTTGCATACACTTGACTCGAATGTCAGATATCATTGCTAGGAAGCCCTGCCACTAGCCATACAGCCAGGGCTACCCAAAAGCTTGCTGGTGCCTTGGGAAATGACTTGAGTAAATGTATTGAAAGGATAAATCTTAATCATGTCATCACTTGGTTACAAAAATAGCCCAAGAACAAGACAAGGGCAAGATCAAGAAGAGACACTGAAACAAATGTGGGACCAGCGTCATGCCAAACCACAGCCAGTCATAGTAACAGACACTGCGTATTCGCTGAACATCTGCAGTGGTCAGGCTCTGCTGGGGCTTCATGTGTGGTGACAGCCACCAATGCCCCTGCTCCCCAGGCCGTTTCTTCATCGGAAGTCTCCCTCCTGTTTGCGTTGTGTGTTTGGCTCCTGGTGGCATCAAAATAGTAGCCTTCAGAGCCCTATGGTGTTGGTGGAGTTGCAGTGGCACCAAGAGGGAAAAATTGTCAAGAGGTTATTTAAAAGAAATTTGTGATTTAAAAAAACATTCCCCTATCCCCGCATCTAGCAGTTACCCAGAGCATGTAGACAAGATGCCCTCTTCTATATTCCAAACATGCGTCGTAGAGCACATTTTAGCTTTTTGTTATCACTTTTCACTTTGTAAGTTGCCTTTCATGTCCTTTTTCAAAGCACTCTTATTTGATGAAAATATTGTAGAAGAGGGAGGCGGCGTGATTTCTCCCAGTCCTTTAATCCCTCTGTCTGGCCTGGATCCTGAACACCTAGGGACGGGCAATGGCTCAACTCAACCTGCATTTGTGGGTCACTTCTTATAAGTACTGTCTGTACCTTGGGACCACAGGAGACCTGTGGCGGACGCTGCCACGTGCCTTCCTGCAATCTGTCTGTCGCTGTGCCACTAGATAGGGAAAGGTGTATACAGCAAGAAAAAAGTGCCAAAGACAAAAAAATATCATCGTGTGGCTGGGATCAAGGAAGGCTTTGATGAGGAAGAAGTCTAGACACACTCTGAAAGCAGACTCATCTGACAAATCGAAATAATACTTCCCAAAGACAGAGTGCCCTTCCTCCAAGGTTTCATGCTGCGTGGCACCTTGCTGTCCTAATGGATGCCGAATGACGTCACCAGCCATGTGCCCACCAGCACCACTCTCTCTGTACCACCATGGCCAGGGGGCCACATCTCACCCCCTCAAGTCAACCGTCCAAGTAAGAGAGGCAAGGGGCAAAGCTACTATTTTTTTGCATAGCCCATGTCTCCAGTTACTATCCCTGCCATATCATTTTCTTCTGAAGTGTCTCCCTAACATAGGACCTCACTTGTACTGAAACACGAAGTTCTCAATGGTGCAGGGAGTGGAGGGAAGGAATCTCTCAGGAGAACGATTCTTCTCTGAATTAACTGCACTCCCGTTGTCTAAACAAGCTACGTGGATGTGGTTTTTCTCATCAGTTCCTCATCCCCACTCTTCTTTCTTGTCCATCACAGCAAAAGAAACTGTCAGAGCCAGAGAACCCAGAATTTCAACTCGTGAAGAATAATAAGTCCTAGAGAGGCTAAGGGACAAAGGGTTTCACTTGTTGCCCATTTTCTAGGACTTGTTGCACATTTTCTAGGACTTGTTGCACATTTTCTGAGGACTTGGCCTAAATCATCTGACCAGAATCTTGAAGGTGCAGAAAACGGGCATTTTAAATAACAGGCATCCAAAAGTAAGGTTCAGCAAAATTCACTTTCCAGAACTCTTTCAAACCGGAGGAGTCTTAGAATGGGGAGAGAACGTCCAGTTTTGGAAGTCTTCTCCTTTCAGGAAACAAAGCATAAAGCAGTTGTGAATTCTGCAACAGAAAACGGTCTTGTCCTTTACACGTCTGAGCAGATTGAGCCGGGTGGTGCCCATGTTGTGAGGCCATGAGGCAGAGTCATCAAGGCTGCTCACCATGTTATTCAGCTCCTTCAGGGCCATGGACATAAGCAGGCTTCAACACGTGTCCTTTGACTGTGGGAACAGCCGTATGCAGAGAAAATATATCACTCCAAATGCCACAACTGCCTTACTGTTGTGCATAACCTGGCTTAATGTTGGCCATCATCTACTAAAAACATTGTATTCCAACGTCTGTCCTTCACTGGACCATGAGCTGTCAAGGACGTGGGTTGCCCCTCATCCCTCTGTATGCTCTATATCTAGCTCAAGAAGGAAATTCAAAATGACCCAATAGATGCAGCTTTTCCATCAAAACAGGGCTAAGTCCCACACCGCACAAGGTGTCTGTTACGTTTCTACTCTGGGCTACAAACAAAGCAACTGAAACACAGAAAGAGCCCGAGAGAATATATGCGTGACCATGAGGGACACAGCTGAGTCGGGGGTCCAGTTCCAGAGCAGCTTCATCAAACAGCTACCAAAATGACATGATAAAATGCAGTCTTGGGGAAACTTTTTTAAGTAGAGGGAGTTGGTTGGTATACAAAAGCAAGGTAATTGGTTGATTCATATCTATTTCATTGTAATCGATTGTATATGGAGATATATCTTAATTTTAGAGGGCCTGATGTTTCCTGGGAAAATTTAAAGTAAACAACAACAACAATAATAATGCAATCCAAAGAGAGTTTCTCTGGCTGAGCTTGAGAAACTCAGGGCCAGATCAGATGCTCATTAGTCAAAAAGGCACTTGACCGCAGAGAGATCGGGAGCGGATTCCTCTGAAGAAAAATCCAGTCTTTCCTCTCACCCTGCTCTCACTGATTCTACAAGTCTCTCCCAGTTGACAATGGCTCTGCCCTGAGGACATCTCTGGGGGCGTGACTTTTCAAGGTCTTTATTGAAAGCACCACCTGGAAGGAGTGATTACCTAACAATTTGCCAAAAGGGAGGGCTGCAGAACCTTTGGCATTTTTGAATTGCAACTGTTTTCTGTCATCATAAAGAAAAAGCTAATCATTTTTTCCAACAAACCACCCCCTCTGTCTCCTGCACAGACTATTACGAAATTGCCAAAGACCACACACTTGGCTTTCTCTGTTTTCACAGTTTTTAAAGCCATCATCAAAAGGCAAAAGGAGCTCGAGATGAGGATTTCTTTCCAGCACAGCATCTGAAGTGGAATTCCATTGGTAGAATGCTATTCTCTTCTGGCTACCTTCCATAAGTTCCATCTTCTTATTAAGTGTTTATCATCTCGCTTAAAGAAAAAGGAGACGAAAAAATCTCGAACTGTGTCCAACTGGGAAAGTGCCATACGGCTCTTACAGTCATGCTATCGAATATTCTGGAAATGAACTTTAAAGACCAAAAAATTTAGCCCATAATATAAAAGTTCAATTTATGATAACATTTATCTCCATGTTAATAAGGAATTTGCAAACAAAGATGATTATCCAGGTCTTTGAAGATGTACACCATGAATCAATCCAGCTACATATTAGTGATACAAGGCAGTTGGTTTTAACAGAGTTGGCCGAATCTAAGATGTTTCTTTTTTATGTGAAATTATGTTGAGAGAATTTTGAAATACACACCATCTGAGTCATAGGCACTGGCTTAGAAACAGGAATTTAGCACAAACATTTTTTAGCGGCAGATCAATGATGTAAAGTTTGTTTTCAAGGGAGAATAAAATAAATGTTTCACTTCCAAAACCAACCTGACCTACAGGGCAGAGAAGAACATGTCATTGGGTCCAAAGTTTAGGAAAGTCATCAGAACCACCAATTCATCAGGAACAGCCCTCCTGGGGCACGTCCTCTGTGAACCATGGTGCCCTAACGCAGAGCTTTCCTCTACCTGCCCATCTCACTCTGTCTCTGCAGACATGTATTCCAGCAACTGACACCCAGTTCCTTGGGGTCCTAAAGTGTGGTCCACCCTTCCTGGTCACCCAGAGACAATGCTTCCCATTGCCTCCCTAGCCGAACCTCCTATTCAGGCCCCCCTCATGTACACACTTTTGTATGTCACATGAATGTGACATATTCTCAGAGGTTCTGTTTATATTTTTAATGGCTCAGGGAATTAGTATTTATTACAAATAACAACATCTGTAACACTGCAGGTTGCTTTATGACAGGGTGTGCTTTTGCTTATTCTACTCCTGCTACACGGATTTTCCATCCTACCTCTGACTTTCCAAACTGAACTCGTTCTTGCAGACTTAATTCAAGCATTATCTCTATTATGAAACCTTCCCTACCTCTTCTGTTCCCTGGAATTTTTCACTTCTCACTACTTCTGTTTTACCTATATGTGTTGCTCTAACCCAGGATTTACTATCTACTTATTTTTGTTTCAGTCATAAATTGTATCATACGTATAATTTGATCTCCCTCATAGATATCTCAAGCAATCTGAGTGTAAGATTATTCTTCTATGGTATTCCCTATAATACCTGGTCACAAAGCATCACTCAATAAGTAGTAATGGAGGGATGGAAAGGCACCCTTCCAACTCTGGTGCAGATTCTACCTTAAGTGGAAATACATTCTTACAGTTAATTTCCTAAGCATTGTCTCAATGGGTATTGAGTTTCATTTTATTTTGAGACATACTGCTCTCATTTTGAGAGCAAAGGGGAAAATACTAGAAAAAGTCTGAGACCAATATGCCTTGTGCAGCATAAAGCAGTAGATCCCAAATACTGCAAATACTGCAGTATATTGGAATCATCTGGGTAGTTTATTAAAACAAAATTCAAAGACTTTACACTCATCCCCAAACTACTTAAAGGATGCCTCTCAATGCAGGATCCAGGAACTTATCTCTACGGTAACAAAATCCCTGATGGATGTGAACAGACAGCTTGATGCAGAGCATTGGGTTGACGTATGGAAAACTCCCATATAAGCGCTAAGTTCAAATAACGGTTCTGAAACTTAAAAGGCATGTGATTTAGGATAAGTTGCTGAAATTCCCTGATCTCCACCTACTCATCTATTAAATTGGAAAAATTAAATCCAATAGCAGGGAAGATGACCCCGTTCTGATTACTGTCCCCTGCTGTGGCCTTGTCCCCTGGGCTAGGGACAAGTTATTTCTAGTTATTTCTCTTGAAATAACTAGAGTTAACTCTCAAGAGTGTTGGCCATCTCAGCCCTGATCTTCCTGGAAAGAGTAGAAGCTGAGACCAGAAGTGGAATCTTCATCTTTATCTTGGAAGATATTTCCAAACTGTCTCTCGTGGGCCTCGTAGTCTAGATGCGTTCTAAGGTACTCCTCAGTGCGAGGGCAGGAGAGGTGATTGGGCCTCTGCCACAAAAGGTAAGCATGGAGCTCTACCAAAAGAATGCCTGCAGGGGACCCTCTAAGATGGGTTGATACCTGAGGGTATCTAGCAGCAAGCTGTGCATTATTCATAGTGTAAATTACTCCTTTCTATTATCCTGGAAGTTTAGCAAAATCTTATGGATCTGATTTACATAATAGGAAATTAAAGGAAGCTCTGTATATATGCCTGAACCAATATGGTAAACGATAGACCAGAATAATGTTACCAGCCTCCTGAAGAGAAGGTAAATCATGGGAAGAAAGAATTAAAATGACTAGTTTTAGATTATATAGTCTTTTTCTTCATACCACTAAAGTAAGTTGACAATTTTCCATTTAAAATTATACTATATTAAATTAAATCCTAATATACTTATTTAATTTATTAATTTTTGATTTTTTTTAATTTTTATTATTTACTTACTTATTTTTAATTATTAAATAAATTCCAATTAAAATTATACTATATTAGATTATATAGTCTTTTTCCTCATACCACTAAAGTGAGTTGACAATTCTTCATTTAAAAACATATTTGTTGAAAATGCCTACTGATGAAGCTTAATAATGCACGAGCCCACTGGTAGTAATTAAATACATTTTAGTGATCCTGCTATAACAAAGTCACCCAAATAGATTGGCTTCGACAAGATGGTAAAAACCCACAAGTGAGCTGCCCACAGCTGACAGCACCAAGGCTATTATAAAAAGAGAGAAAGGATCAGAATCCTTAGTATCGTCATTCCTATCTTCATCAGCCATCTCTTCATTGGATTATTGCCTCCTTTTCTAGTATTTACCCACATTTGTCCCCATTGCCTAGAATCTAGAGCCAGGGGGCAGACTAACATGCAAGGGCGACTAGAAAATGCAGTTGTTAGCTGGGAAGCCACATATCTAGCTGGAACGCCTCATACCATAATTAAGAGGAGGCCAGGTTTTGGGGGTCAGGTAGTTGTTTTTGCCACACCACCTCATTGAAGCTGGTCAGTAAAATGTCTTTCATCCTCCTCTAAAGAGCCTCTGTGTGATCTTCTGTAGAACAATATATACAAAGGGTGTCCAAAACAAGAGCAGGTGAGCTTTTAAAGTGAATTAAAGAACAAATCCTAGAGGTTAAATCTAGATCATTTGTTCTTTCTCCAGATGCACCTTGGTCAATGAAGAACATGCTTCTTTTCGAAGCATTGATGTGTTTTTGCCAAAAACAACTATATACGAGATAAATCAGGCCTAGAAATAAATAGATGAATAATATTCACTCCCTATCCTTGGAGGGTTTACATCAGTGAAAGGGAGAGTCATGGGAAAAAAGCAGTAAGAGCTAAAGTCACAGCATGAATGGAAGAATGAGACACTACCATGATGCAGATGACTCATTTGGGCTCAGGCTAGAGGGAGGTTGGAAAAGTCTTCACTAAAGAGAAGAGACTCTGCTTCCTGTTAATGGATAAAAAGGGCAGGACTCATTCAGGAAGGCAGGGAATGGAGGATGTTTGGTATAACCACAATGGAGGTTTGTGAAGGAACGGTGAGAGGATGGTGTGAGGTACCAATGAAGTCAGCCTGGGCCAGATGACAAAGGTGTTAGGTGCCCCACTCAGAAGCTGACCCCTTTTCTTCTGGACAATAGAGAGCTGGTGTGGGGTATCAGCAAAGCAAAGCATGTTTTAGGAGGATCAACGTGATGACAATGTGAAGTTGGTGGAATTATGGAGAAGCAAGAGGAAGGAGATGAGTTTGGAGGCTTTTGTAGCTATTGCAATAATCCACTGAAGAGATGATGGACCAAGGCAGAGGTACTAATGCCAGAGAGGAAGGGGACTAGATGTCCTTTCCATGTGGATCCCCTAGAATGGGTCAGGGGCAAAGGCAGGGAAGCACGCAGGAGAATGAATCAGAGCTCTCTGGCTTAAAATATTGAGCACAGAGTAATGCATTAGTCAAACTTGATAGATGGATCAGAGTACATTCTTTGGTTCATGTCAGGGGCTCCTATTTACGGGGCTCATAAGAAGACAAAGGACAATTTCTAATCATTATTACCAGATTCAAAAATTTATTTCTCAACCATCACATAAAAACCCTTTATCTGAGATTCATTTCATTCAGCTCTACGAACTTTTAGGCTTCCATATCACTATCACTGATGAATCCCCCAATTTTGCCATTAGAGTTTTCACCGGCTCCCCAACCTCAGTCTCCACAATCATATTAATAGAAGTTAAGTTCATTGGACAATCCATATTAGCCTCTAGCTTTGTGTTTTCTTGGCCTCTTTTTCAAAGAAAGATTTTATTTATTTATTTGACAGAGAGAGAGATACAGTGAGAGAGGGAACACAAGCAGGGGAAGCGGGAGAGGGAGAAGTAGGCTTCCCGCTGAGTAGGGAGCTCGATGCGGGGCTCGATCGCAGAACCCCGGGATCATGACCTGAACCCAAGGCAGACACTTAACCCACTGAGCCACCCAGGCACTCCTTTCTTGGCCTTTTCAAATTCACTGGCCACCTCAGTTTCACTTGAGCTCACACCTTTCTAGCAGAAAGAACCTTTTGGTCTATAAACCTCAATCAGGCAGTTCATATAGAGATAACCAGTTACATAGTTATGACAGACGGTAAGATTTAAACAAACAGTTGCTAAGGAAAATCCTCCTGCGTACCTTCCCATATCCTCATAAAAAAGATACAAGATAAAACAACAAAAATTTTTAACTACATTTTTAATGTTTGTACAAAAAACAACTATGAGGTTCATTAGTCTCTTTCATAAGCTTCTGTTAGCATATGCCAAGAGCATAACTCTAAAGCAGAATTCCAGAAAATCAATTCCACAGGGACCAAATAAGGCAGTTCTCCCTAAGCTTCTCCCCTCGGAGTTCCTCAGTGAAACATTTGGAAAAAGGTGAGCTACATTTTTTTTCTTTTTTTCTTTATTTTCAGCATAACAGTATTCCTTGTTTTCACACCACACCCAGTGCTCCATGCAATCCATGCCCTCTCTAATACCCACCACCTGGTTCCCCCAACCTCCCAACCCCCGCCGCTTCAAACACCTCATATTGTTTTTCAGAGTCCATAGTCTCTCATGGTTCACCTCCCCTTCCAATTTCCCCCAACCCCCTTCTCCTCTGTAACTCCCCTTGTCCTCCATGTTATTTGTTATGCTCCACAAATAAGTGAAACCATATGATAATTGACTCTCTCTGCTTGACTTATTTCACTCAGCATAATCTATTCCAGTCCCGTCCATGTTGCTGCAAAAGTTGGGTATTCATCCTTTCTGATGGAGGCATAATACTCCATAGTGTATATGGACCACATCTTCCTTATCTATTCGTCCGTTGAAGGGCATCTTGGTTCTTTCCACAGTTTGGCGACTGTGGCCATTGCTGCTATAAACATTGGGGTACAGATGGCCCTTCTTTTCACCACATCTGTATCTTTGGGGTAAATACCCAGTAATGCAATTGCAGGGTCATAGTGAAGCTCTATTTTTAATTTCTTGAGGAATCTCCACACTCTTCTCCAAAGTGGCTGCACCAACTTGCATTCCCACCAACCGTGTAAGAGGGTTCCCCTTTCTCCACATCCCCTCCAACACATGTTGTTTCCTGTCTTGCTAATTTTGGCCATTCTAACTGGTGTAAGATGATATCTCAATGTGGTTTTAATTTGAATCTCCCTGATGGCTAGTGATGATGAACATTTTTTCATGTGTCTGATAACCATTTGTATGTCTTCATTGGAGAAGTGTCTGTTCATCTCTTCTGCCCATTTTTTGATATGATTATCTGTTTTGTGTGTGTGTTGAATTTGAGGAGTTCTTCATAGATCCTGGATATCAACCTTTTGTCTGTACTGGTCATTTGCAAATATCTTTTCCCATTCCGTGGGTTGCCTCTTTGTTTTGTTGATTGTTTCCTTTGCTGTGCAGAAGCTTTTGATTTTGATGAAGTCCCAAAAGTTCATTTTCACTTTTGTTTTCTTTGCCTTTGGAGACAGACATATCTTGAAAGAAGTTGCTGTGGCTGATATTGAAGAGGTTACTGCCTATGTTCTCCTCTAGGATTCTGATGGATTCCTGTCTCACGTTGAGGTCTTTTATCCATTTTGAGTTTATCTTTGTGTACGGTGCTTAAGAGAATGGTCAAGGTGAGCTACATTTTATTGCCAAACTTTCATAACCCCTTTTGGGGAAAAATTGTTTATAGGACCTAAAAGGGTATGAATACCCTTAGGAGAACTGAAAGTTACCTCGTGCTCTCATCTGTGTTAACCATTTCTCTCAAACAACTTCTAAATAAATACTCCAAATCAGGGCATTTAAAGTTGTATCCCCTGACCAGCTTCTGGATCTCTGGATCCCACGTTGCTGGTCATACTGGTACGGAACTGCTCTTGAGCAGTTGAGAAAGTAATATCTGGAACGTGTGTCTTCTGCTCAGGCTGTTATTGTTGTTTTTCTTGCAAGAAAATGCACCAGAAAGAAAGGCCAGCTTCTTGCAGCATGGAGGTGGCCCAACAGAGGAGTCCAAAACACGTGGGCCTCAAGTCTCCTAAAAGTCTGGTTAGTGCTCATTCAAATCTATGGACAAAAAACCAATCAACCTGCCCCCTCTCAGTCACTCAGATTCTCCTTCCCAGAACACAGCCACAATAATTTTAGGCTGCAACAAACAAGGCATTCTCCTTAGCTTTTAAAAGACAGAAATAGCAAAACCTTAGTAATTACAGCATATTAAACCTTGTTGTGTACTTCAAAAAAAAACTGATAATGAATAAAATAATAACTAATAAACTGTTTGCTTAAGAAACTGACTTAGTTAACTTCTTGTATGGAGTCATTGATCCTGTATCAGTTGGATGTTGAGGGTTCCTGACAAAAACGATCATCTTAATGATTGATCTGTAGCCCTCCTTGAGACTTATTAGTTAATGAGCAGTACCTGCTGTCCATTATGGTTATTTGTATTTCATAAGAATGAACTTTCATCTGCTTTCTAAGGACATACAAATTCATCCACTGACATTCTCATCAGAACGAACAGGGTGATCTGGAGGGAGATCACACAGAGAAAGAGCAAGGGCAATATTCAGACTGTGGCAGTAAAGGAATAAAACCACTACCTACATTTAATAAACATAACTAAGTGCGCTGCCAATCTACAAGTTAAACACACACACACACACACACATACACCCTTAAGGATAAGAGGATCACTAAATACCTAAGCTCTGCTTGGGACTGGAATCATGTCCGTTCAGGATAGTAATATACCATCCTTCCCTCTCGCCTTCCTCCTTTCCTTCCTGCCCCCTTCTCTAATTCCTTTTTGTTCCCTTCTTCTTTCCTTCCTTCCTTCCTTCTCTCTTCCTATCTCCTTCCCTTCCTTCCTTCCATAATTCTGTGAGCATCTGTAATGTGTTAGCCACTATGCTCATCACTGAGGATAGAAATAAGAAAAGGCATTATCTCTGCCATCAAAGAGGTTACAGTCTAACAGTCAGTGCACGATAATTAATAACTCTGATTATTAGCCATGTGCGGTCTTTGCTAAAAACAAAAATTAAAGAATTTAATTATTACTTAATGCATTCTAGTCAGGAAGCAAAAATCTTTCTAATTTGGTATCAATAGGACACGCACTAATTAAAATGGTTTTTATTGACAAAAATATTGGAAAGCTGTGTAATTCCTAGGAAGTCAAATACGTACATGGTCACTAAACATCCATTTAGCAATTATTTGTTTAAATTTTTGTACAAATCACTTTCTATTCTATTCATAAAAAATTAGGACTCAAGTTATTTGTACTCTTAAAATATGTGCACATAAATGCCCATTTTTCTAAATAGTCTATATTAGTGAAATATATTTTATGTTATATGTGGATAATATATATTATATACTTTATGTATAAATAATAAAATATGTCCTTACACATTAAAAAATAAGAAATGTCTTTTAGTAGCTCTTGGTGAACATCCAAAACTTCTCCATAATCTTCAGTTCAACTGATCTTTCCAAGAGAGATTATATGAAATCTGTCTGAGCAGCCAGGGAGGAAGATGCCAAAAAGTTTCCTCAGGACCTCTTTACTCCTCATTCAGTGGCAGCACCTAGAGAGGGTCTTCTAGCTGGGTATCCTTTGTGGGGTGAGTTCATGCAGGGAAAAACCATCCAAGCAAATTACAGGGGGAAATGTCAACACCTGCATTTAGTTATATTTGAAATCTTCATTAAGAGAAAGACCACATCAAGATTCACGACAGATTCACAACAAAGCAGAAGATTTTAGAAGTGTTTTGAAATTATCCCCATCTCATTTACAAAGGAAGATGGCACATCTCTCTAACAAGCAAGCCACTTAGTGAAACCACATGGGACAGAAAGCAAGGAGAACACCCCGATTGGCCAATATTACAGGAGTAATTTAAGAAGTCAGCAAGTCATTACCCTAGTTGGAATCTGACCAGAAAACCAGGATTAACACCCCAAAGCCTTTAGGTAAAGTGCCAGGAACTCTTTAATGACCTAATCACTTAGGGTGTTAGAGAACTGATTACTAGGGGAGACTGAACAGCACTAGAACGTCCTTTGGGATAAAAGCAGCATATAAATTATTATCACTACTTGTGAAAAATGTTGATATTTAATTCCTTAACTGTTTGTTTTTATGGAGCCCACAGTGAGGAAAATATGGACATTTTTATCATCACACATTTAATAATAAAGTGAAATTTAAAGAGAAGAAAACATTTAAGTGCAGAAAAAATCATTTTCTTTAGTCTAGCCCAGCTCTGAGCAGAACTCCAACTCATAGTTGAAAACCAAAGTATGAATGACAAAGGACACACTGGAAAATAGCACACAGTGTTCAGACTAGAAATATTTAGAGATAAAAATTCCAAGAACTATAAGAGTCTTGTTTGGCTTTATATGCACCAACACTTCTGACTCTGTGAAGCTTATTTTACTTGGGATTTCTATAAAACTGAGCAAGAAGCCACATGACAACAGACATGCAACACTGTGTTACCGTTCCCAGTTGTTTATTACCTTCCTTGTAAGATAACATACCTCCTGCTTGTTGTTCTGTGGTTCACTATGCCTCCATATAAGCAGAATACATCTCCCCATGCAACTATATGGCTTGGCCATGTGGTTTTATTGAATAAATGAGGTTGGGACAAATGAGATTGTATGCAGAAGTATTGCAGATCTCCGCCAGCTTTCTTGTCTTTCTTCATCTATGAGGAGGGCTTGTCCCAAAAGGATACTGTTCCTTCAGCCCAGGTCCAAGAATAAAAAGGTATATGATGCAAAGCTAAACAGATCCAAGTAGCACTATGGCAACCACAGCCAACTGTAATCACCCACATGAAGTGACAAGAAGAAATAAACGTCATTGCAGACCATAGCAACTTGTGGACTACTTGTTGCCATAGCAAGACTGCCTAATACATATCCTGCCCCAATACAGGATCAATAAAAATAATTTCATAGAAAATCATTGTTCAAGTAAAAATTGACCACAAAGACCTGATGAGAAAATGAGTCTTGTTCTGTGTACAAGGCAAAGACATTCCTCACTAACAGGTAGAAAGATCCTCTCTACTTTCATATCTTTCTGATTTATACATATCTATATGATAAAATACTTTCCCCAGGAGCTTGTGGTCTTAGAACACAGAACAGTGACATAAAGCAAGTTTCTCTGGTGATTCTTTACTTCTCCTATTGTTGTTTTCAAATGCCCTTGTAACACGTTCTTCTCCCCAAGAGTCCAGGATGCTTCAAGTATCTTGAGATTCTCATTGCAAAATTCTCATTGCAAATAACCTCCTCATTTCCTATGGCCTACATCCTTAGGATTCATGTGACAATACGTAGGAAACTTTAGGACTCTAAACGAGTCCCTAAAGTATCAGGAAAACACTAAAAAATAAAGACAGTATTAAGAGGGAATTATTCTGGGCAGGAGGCAGGGTGGGGGCAGGGGATGCAGATGGTAAAGATCTCTCCGGAACCCCTACAATCATACCCAGACCACAGAGATTATTGGCTACT
This sequence comes from Mustela erminea, assembly GCF_009829155.1. Lineage (NCBI taxonomy): Eukaryota > Metazoa > Chordata > Mammalia > Carnivora > Mustelidae > Mustela > Mustela erminea. The sequence goes on from NC_045628.1 coordinate 83,068,502, forward strand.
AGTTTTAAACATAATATAAATCTGTCTAAAAGACTGAAAATACTGGGGCAATTCCATAGAAAATAAGAAAACCATAGAACAAATCCAAAAGTCATAGAAACCCAATAGCCAGGTGGAAAGCGCCTCCAATCCTTTGAAGAAGTTAGTGGGGAAAGAAAGGGAATGAAGACATTCTTCTCTTCCTCTATTCATATAAACATTTGTGATGGCTTTCTGAACAAAGAGGAGCAGCTGCTTTCCAGCCAGTGGATCAAAGTGTGAGCAGGTGACGATGACTGCTTTCTAAGAGAACTCCGTCAGGCACCAAAGTGCAAAGGTGAAAATTTGAATGCATGGAGTGAGTAGGTGTTGAAATAGCCACACAATATTTCCAAAAGTTCAGAGAAGTTTACTGTAGGTTATGTCCCGGAGTCAGGAAAATGTTTGAATTGGGAAAAATTTTCATTTTTGCCTGAAGTGATTCCCCGACTTTAAATTTATACCTTTCTAGCTATGACATTTTCATAAAACAAAAGATCTCATTGTTCCTCCTTTCCTCTGTGAACTCTTATTTAATTCACATAGCACACTGGAGTCCTTTCATTTGTCTCTGGTTTCCAGCACAAAATGCTGTGGTATCTTCTTAATTGACAGCCAAATGTTTATAAGCCCACCTTTCCAGGACAGGTACTTTTTATTTGAAATGCCATTGATAGATTTAATTTTGTTCAACTTTCTCAAAAAACAATCCCACTGGCGCAATAAAATATATTGAGTTTGATGTGTTTGGCTGCAAGAACTTTCATTTGGCCAAGGCCACATAGTCTGAAGTCTCCAAGTGTAAATTATAATGTTATTTGAGATGAAGTATAGAGTCATTTGTGGTGCTCAGGACGACACATGATGTAATCTTACACTCTATCTGCAGGTGTGATATTGGATTCTGCTAGGACAGGCACCTGGTATCAATGTTCAGTCTGGCCTTGTTTCAACACAGTCAACCATGGCTGAATATGACTAGAATAAAATAGAACCCAGCTATGGCAGATCTTTTTTTTTTTTTTTTTTTTTTTTTTTAAGAAGAGGAATGATGAGCAACAATTACAATGAACTAAATGGTGTCTGATTACTCTCTTTCCCTGAACAGCACAAAATTCTTGCTCTTTTCAGTAATACTGTCAGTGCTATGTGAATATAGAAGCAAAACTGTGTCTTATGAATAATAAAAAATAATAATAATATATGGATTTTTACATATGAAAATGATACAGATATTGATGTCTTATTTTTTTTAAATACAGTTGATGGAAATATCCTGGGCCATGAATTTTCCCTTTATAACTTTATCACACTAGTATCTACTTCAGGAATGTAGGGACCTACCTCTAGTCTGTAAGCCAAAGGGGAGAAGGGACCCAGCAGCATGCCCACCATTCTTTTGTTCTTGATGCCTATTTGCTGAAGGAATGACCAAATTCACATGTTCTTCTTTCTCATGGACTGATCTTTGCAGAGGCATTTCATCTATACACTGGACAGGTCGCATAATTGGTGTTGGGGGAATAGACCCTAATCATGGCATAGAGAAAATCAACTCTGTTCATAACCCCACTGAGATGTCTGCTCAGGTGCACAAACACTCTTGAAATGCATAGTGATGACCAGATGTATCACCAGAGAGAAAGTGACCATTTGGGTATTTGCAGGGAAAGAGGGAAATAGGACTTGCCAAGTTATATCTCCTAACCTAACCACTTTGAGATTTCCCCATATTTGGAAAGCTTATTAAATGGACCCTCATAAAGTTAATGGAAACTTGAATTACAGAGCCTGATTGACATTAATCTAGGCATAGGATTGATTGGTGTGGCACATGTGATAGGCACTTACATAACAGATCAATGGAAGTGTGAGACCAGATAGAAGGAAGAGGTGAAATCTCAAGACATACTTTGAACAGTTCTAGGAAAATTAAAACCATTTATTTAATCCCCTTCTTAAAGGGGGGGGGGATGATTTTACTTGTTTAAAATTCAAAGATCTCAAATTGATTCTATAGCTATTATCTCATTAAATCCTCATGACATCCCCAAAAGGGGGTAAGGATTCTGAGTCACCCCACTGAGATTAGGAAACAGGCCCAGCTTGGGTGGTGCCATTGAGTTAGACCCTGTGTCCTCTGTTTCTTCCCCCACATCAGGCTGTCTCTCTTGAATGTTCAAAGTCACTCAATTTGTCACCTAGTCATACTTAATCAGGCTGTATACCTTCAGAAGTGAAGTGATTTCAAATCTAACAGCTCTTACGCCCACACCAGGCCCTTCTAGTCTCCCTCACTATTCTGTATTTTAGATGGGTCAATCTTGTGAAACATGTGAACTCCAAGTAACTTAATTTTTTCCATAAGCTCTACACTTTGAAGATCAAAGCTGGCCTCTCGTCCACTCTAGTTCATGTGCCAGTGGCAAACAGAAGAAATTCCAGGGTCTTCCCTTTGAACAGACTATTTTGGCACAGAAGAGCCTCCCCCTCATGGCAGCATTCACTCAGTCTGACGGACACAGAGTGAACTAAAGCCACAGCAGCTAATCAGACTTCCTCAGTCAGGTTTCTCCAAAGTGATGGTGAGTATCATGTAACATTTCAAAGCCCCCCCGACTTTTTTTAAATCAGGGAAATGTTGTCCCTTCCATGTTTGAATTCACACCCTATTCCTTAGCTAATTCAGCTCTAGGAAAGCTTTCAACAACTTTTGAGAAATAACCTCAAAGTCATTTTACACATGTTTATTGAGGTTTTTCCCGGCCTTTGTAAGTTCTCTGGAGGTATAAAAACGGTATAAGTCATTGAAAAATATCTTATTTATTTGCCAGTCAAAATTTTATAATTTCATATAATGGGAAAGTTATTGAAATTTAGAGGAAAGACGGTAAGGGAGAGACAGGGAAATTTCATTTCTCTCTAGGAAGGTCCTTGACAGAAACCCAGGTAGGCCCAATATGAAGACACACTTGGGGCTGCATGAAGTTTGTTGGTGTCCATGTGAGTAAGCTAGGTCTGCTGCACTGAAAAAAGTTAGAAGAGAGAAAAATGTTAAGGAACATGTAAAGAAATAGTACAAGGCTGCTTCCCAGGTTTCGTGAACTCTCCAGAAAAGGCCAGCCATTTCCCAAAAGATTCAAGTGATATGAATGAAGTAAGAGGCAAGTGAGAATCACAAATAGACACCAGAAAGATTTCAGAAAATTTGCAAGTATTCAAATTTTCAAATAAGGGAATGATGTTATCAATCATCTTGATCATTAAAAGAAAATTAAGGAACTGAAGAATGAACAGATAATTGGTGAAAACATATAAGTATTTACAAAGAAGATATAATCAAGGAGTTGGTTTAGATGTATTTACTGGTAGGAGTATGTTATTTACTGGTGGGAGAAATGGGTGAACTGGTTTTGGCTTTTCTTTTTCTTTTTAGTTTAAATCAATTGAATATAAAAAATAAGTAGTATTTACTTTTATGAATATTCACTTAGATTAAGGAAATACTATGAACATATCTATTTAAGTTTGTAAAAGATATCTGACAAGTCTCATATGATATTCTTGTACACAAGAGGGATAAAAACTAGTTTGATCACGGTCTTAGAGCAATCTGCATGTTTTAACAACCCTCAGATTGCACTGGCTGGATATAATGTGTGTTTATTTCTCCCTCATACTACGTTCAATGTGAGTCAATAGAGGGACTCTGACTGATCATTTCTGGATCAAGGCTCCCTCCATCTTATAGCTGTGCCTCCTTTACATCTCCAGACTCTTCTTTTTCAAGATTTTATTTATTTATTTGCTAAAGAGAGAGCAACAGAGGGAGAGCAAGAAGCAGACTTCTCACTGAACAGGGAGTCCGACTCGGGGCTCAGTCTTAGGACCCCGGGATCATGACCTGAGCAGAAGGCAGACACTTAAGTGACTGAGCCACTCAGGCACCCCATAGGTATCCAGAGTCTTCTCCATGAAGTCAGTGGACAAGGAGAGATATATAGGATTGAAGATGAGAGGTATTTGTCCAACATGCCTGGCGGTGACTCACACCACTACAACTCTCATTCCACTGGCCAGAACTTAGTCTCAGGGCCACACCAAACTGCACAGATTGGGAAATGAGGTCTAACAGTAGGCAGAAGAAGTCAAGGAAAGCATGAATTACATGAATACCAGTGACCACTAGTCTTAGCTACAACAAAAGTACAGTGATGGTTGTATCTACAATATTTCAATTAACAAATCCTATATTGACATTCGCTTGGCCCTGTTACACTCAATTTTTTTTATAAACAACATAATCAAACACTTGTAAAGTGCTCTTCTAATTTTCAGATGACACGCAATTGGAAAAGAGAGATAATAATAGGCCAGGTTATTGGCTAACAAACTTGTTCTGTAAGAGACCAGTTAGCAAATATTCTAGGTTTGGGGGGAAATCCACACAGTCTCTGTCCTGATTAATCAACTCTACTATTGTATTACAAAAACAGTCTTAGATAATGTATAAACAAATGGGTGTAACTCTGCTCAAAAAAAAAATTTGCAAAAAAAATGTGGCTGCCCAGATTTGGTTCACAGGTTCTATTTTGGCAAATCCTGGGCTAGGAGAAAGAATCAGGATTCCTAAAAAATAGTATGAAGGATCTGAAACAAGATTATACTTAGCCTAGTTACGTTTAAAATTTTTCATATAGGGGCGCCTGGGTGGCTCAGTGGGTTAAGCCACTGCCTTCGGCTCAGGTCATGATCTCGGAGTCCTGGGATCGAGTCCCGCATCGGGCTCTCTGCTCAGCAGAGAGCCTGCTTCCCTCTCTCTCTCTCTCTGGCTGCCTCTCCGTCTACTTGTGATTTCTCTCTGTCAAATTAATAAATAAAATCTTTAAAAAATAAATAAATAAATAAATAAATAAATAAATAAATAAAATTTTTCATATAGACCAAAAAGAAAAGTCCTTCATGTACTAGGAAATAATGTAATTTTTGTGTAAAATATCTTTACACAAACTCTACTTTACCAAAAGCACCATGTTGTGTGGTTACATAAAGGTCATGACCAGGAGTGCTGTAATTGGGGAAGTTATACAAAGAAGCTTTAAACTCACTAGGTAATATGGCCTGTTGTTGTGTTCCCCTTGGGTGCACTAGTCAAAGGTCTCCCAAGTGGCCATTAACTTCGTAAGTTTGCCAAGGTCCCAGATTGGATCCTTGGCCCAGAAACCTGATTTATTCCCCCAGGGATAGGAAAGCTCACGTATTCTCACTCAACCCATTAAAGAGTTTGCAGAAAGTTAGAATTTTACCGCACCATCATGGCCAACCTTGTTGAGTGAGATTCTTGCCCCTGGAAAGGACCAAACAGCCTAAACGACCACTTCCACAGTGATGCTAGGCAATTCTGGAACTGGGCAAAAGGACGGATGTGATCACTTTTGTGGACTTTACCAACTCTACAGAATGTGTGAATCTAAACTGAAAATCAATGAACCTCAGCTACTAGTTTCTTTTTCCCCTAGTCACCAGAACTGAGTGTTTGGGAAGAGAAAAAAAAAACGTACTTGTGAGAAATTCTTTCTGACATTCGGACTTAAAGGTCTTCCTGCCCTCCTAATCCACACCACCACATACAGATCCCTATCATAGAGTCATAAATCTTAAAAAAGCCATTTTATAATTAATCATCCATATTCATACCCAAAGGAAAAATCTTGCCACCAGCACTGATCAGTAACCAGTCAGCTTCTGCTTAGACACAGTCAGACTGGGAGCACAGGGCCTCATGAGGCAGCACCACTCATCCTACAATGCATCTGTTCTTTGGAAAAACCCTCCATGAATCCAGTTGAAATGCATCTTCATGTATGTTTCTTTTATGGGTCCCAGATTCTGCTTGCTTTTATTTCAGTAGCTCTCCAGCTTCCATTCTTGCTTAATTTAAAATCCTTACAGCAACACTTTGCCTGCATGCTTATATTAATTTACAGATGATAGCTCTGATTGTGAAGATATCTGGGTATATATGATGTCTACTATTATTACTACTAAATATAACAATAACTGCCATTTATTAAGTGCCTAGTACTAAACGGACAGAGATGAGGCAAGTCATTGATGTGCCATCTATTGCTAGTCCTCAACACAACCTTTATAGAAGTTATTATATCCATTTTATAAGCAAATAAACTGAGACTTAGAACAGTTCAATGATCAACATAAGGGAAATAGATAATAAATGGCACAATCAGTATTTGGAGTCAAGTGGGTCTGATCTTAAGTTCATTTACTTTCCAGGTTACTTGTTTTACCTCTCCAACTAAGCTGTATTTGTGCCATATTTAAGAGTCTGTTGTCATATTTTCTGCCAATTTGTGGCAACCACATTATACTGTAGCCTGGACCTCCAAAGAATCAGTGACCACTAATCACCTACACAGGTAAATTAAATGCCAAGGTAAATATAATAAATGTACTATCAAATCTCAACTGAGGTGTGAGAGGTACTCTGGTTTGCATCAAAGAAAACTGAAGCAAAAACACAAATTTTAAAAGAGTTACCTACTCAGAGAGTTCCAGTTTGAGGGACAGATCATTATATGCCAGAAACATTTAAACACTACAAATCTCACTACTATGTACAGATCCAAAGAATTTAGAAAGACCCGTGGACAACATCATTCCAAATATATGTTCAGCAATGCTTGAAAGTGGTTTTCCTAGAACTGAAAAAACAAGACCAGGGACCAAAGGCTGATCTCGTGCAAAAGAGTTGAATCAAATGACTGATGATGTTCAAAGTGTTGAAAGAAACATTATTTTCTGAACTGTTATACAGTGCCACCCACACAGGAAATTCAACAGACATATTAATTATACCTAGCTTGTAATCCAAAAGATCCTGAGAATGTGCTTTATTTATTTTTTCTTTGGGAATGGGAGGAGAGTAAAATAAGATATCTGCCCATGATGCTAAGATCTGGGTGTACTGTTTTATCCAGCAAGATCTTAAGTCACACTAATTCTTCCCCAAAGTGTTATCTTTCTCTTAAATAAACCCAAACCTTCATTTCATTTCAAACAACTGGCCCAATGCAAATAATTACTAACTTCAGCTCTGATAGGGGCCCTATTGCTCAACTACAGAAAGGACATCCAAAATGACCCTACTGATCTGAGTTTTTTTTTACATTTTTTTCCACAAGTTCACCCTTACACACTGAGGTCCACCTTTGTTGATTGCCTTTCCCACCTCCCAAAAGAAGATGTGCCGCTTTTCTGGACTCTTTCCAATCTTGCCTATAAAAGCTTGAACAATCTCAAAATGCCTTGTTTGCTAAAAGAACAAAAGAGGGGCCAAAATAGGACTGAAATTTAGGCTCCCTTAAAAAGTCTCAAAACATTGGAACCCTGAGTCAGAATTGGGAGGCTGGTATTTCCTGACCTTCTATTTGATGTTGGTACTCGGTTGTAACGCTAATGAAAAAGCTGGAGGTGTAACAGGAAGTCCCTGACGGTAATGAGTTTACACAGAGACATACTGAGGCTTTAAGCCTGGGTCTGTTGGTTTGCGAGCCTAGGAAGTACTTGCTCAGACAACTGATGGTGAGGGTGATCTGCAAACCAGCTGTCCCGAGGAGCACTCCTGCGGCACAGTATTTCTGGAGGACTTCCTGTTGCCCCAGCGTCACCCAGCCCTTCTGCCACCCTCACCTCACCAAGCATACCAGGCTCCTTCTTCTTTCCCACCTCCCCTCACTGTGCCTGCATCAACTGTTTCCTCTGACTGGAACACTCCCTCCTTCTGACTGTAACTCTCACTTCAAAAATCAGCTTTAACAATTCTTCCTTGATAAATACCCAGACAAGGCAAGGTTCCCTACCATCAAGACTGTTGGAACCATGTGCGCGTTCTGCCTGATGCCTGGCATCCTTAGGGTGGCTTTTAGGACAGCTGCTGGGCTCCGAGCTTCACTAGAGCCCAGCTCCACCCGGCTTGTTCATGCATTGCTCCCAAGCACAGCAGTGGGCAGTCCAGACGTGCCCATAAGTAGTAGCTGATTGATGCCAGATCCCGTTTACCTCTTTTACTCCAGAGCAGGGACTATGTCCTATCCTGTTTGCATTTCCCAAATGCAGCATAGCCTCCAACATCCAGGAAGTATCTCACACCTACTCACTGAATAAGTGAATTAGGAACAGGGCATATCCTTCTGTTTTATAGCACAATATGGGGACAGATCAATCAAGTTAGGAGCTAGGTTTTGTGCTTTAAAAAAAAAAGAAAGAAAGAAAGAAAGAAAATCCTTGTGTTTTTAAACAAGATGCCCACAGTAAAAAATGATTCATCAAAGAGCCAACTAACTCTACCCCCACCTTCTTCTTGTCTTTAAGACCACCTGCCCAAAACAATCAGTAAGGACATGAAAAATCTTAGTCAGCCAGTTGTTTCCTTTAGCGTATTTTTGACGATCAGATTAGAAGAGTTGTTGTTTTTTTTTTTTTAACTGAATCCAAACTTTTAAAAAATCTAATTTGGAAGGCCTTCAAAATGTAAGTGTGTCATTGGGTATTTTTATCCCTAAATGAAATAGATTGGAGGACTGTTCTGATGATCAATCAGATGCATTCAAACTAATATAAATTATTAAAGCAAAAAAAATCTGGATGTAAAGAGAAGAAAAATAGTCAACACAGACTATTATCTTTTGAAATCTGAAAACAGACCTTAAGCTTTCGATTTTTCACTCTAGAGCAAGAACAACCAATCAGGAGTGAGATTGGGTGATGGGGGAATGGGGTCAGAAAAGTTTCCCCTGGTCTATTTGTGTTTTTAAATGAATGAAATGCTGACAACTTGATCATAACCAGGTTGCTTTCTCAGTTACCACAATGAGTTAAATTTACCTAGTCAATAGCTACGAGTGAGAGTTTTAAAAAATGTATTTGATTTAAGCTATTTGTTAAAACATATGATCTGTACTGAAATGTTTAGATGTTAACAATACTAAAAATCAGAGTATTCTGGGAAGGATAAAGGACATTTTCTCAAGCTGTTTACAATTTTTTCTGTTCTTTTTTTTTTTGCATTTAATCACCCTGTAAATCAGCAAATTAATGGCAACCTGAGTTCACCTTGGGTAAATGTGCATATTTCCCCTAGTTAGAAACTCTACCAGGTTTTAACTTGTTAAATACATACCATGACCCATCTATAAGGAAGTCCAGCAAGCCAACCATTTCTGCTTACAGGTAGACATATAATACCTGGAGAAAACAGTGACACAACTAAGAATTCTAATATTTTCCTCTATCCAATAGAGGACATCACTGGCAACAGTGATGTCAAATCTTTCCAGGGGCTTAAACTACATACCTGCCTAGAGTTCATCAACTAAAGAAAAAAAGGCCTTTCAGACATTTCAAAAATTCATTATGTGCTATCATTGCCACCTTCCTTGCCAATAAAAATACTGAATTCTCAGTATTTGTGGGAACATCAATGCATCCTGCAACTAAGGGGATCTCAGGCCGTTCTGAGAGCACCTGGGCGAATAGGAAGACAGTCTGTCAAATGAACATTCCTATGTGCTGAGTTGTCTTTTCTACAAGAAACAAAACCATAAAGTGGTGGGGAAAATGAAAAGAGAGGGAAAATAATCCTGTGCACAGTAAAGTATAGATTGGCAATCTAATGTGGTCCTGCAACTTTGCTCAGGTGTCACCATCTCTGGGGACCTTCTGTCCCTCCCCTATGTACGAATAAGGTTGAATCAATCTTTAGAATTCATGATATCTCATCAAGACTTTCATTAAGACCTTTGAGACACAGCCTTGTTGTCAGAGCTGGAATCCTAAAGCCACGAATCTTGAGCTGAATTTTTTTAGTTGGACCCATCAGTGGACTCAGTTTTCATGTTTTGTCTATGGCCTTTTCCCAGTACTTTTATGACACCACCTTACTAGAACACCCTTGAACTTCACTTTGGTATAGTTGGGTTGGTTTTTGTTTGTTTGTTTTTTGTTTTTTGTTTGTTTGTTTTTGGCATAGCTTTTCTTATTTTATTTTATTTATTAATTTCAGCGAGAGAGAGAGCACCCACAGGAGAGAGCACAAATGGGGGAGGGAGCCGAAGAGAGAGGGAGAAACAAAGTCCCTCCTGAGCAGGAACCTCGATGTGGGGCTCAGTCCCAGGACACCAGGATCATAACTTGAACCAAAGGCAGACATATCAACTGAGCCACTCAGGTGTCCCTCACTTTGGTAGAGTTTTGATGATCATATTTGAACTGTAGCAAAGATAGGAGTGAGAGAAAGTGAATCCGAAACATTTCTTCTTGGCAGGTGGAGCAACTACCTATTCTCAATTGTGACATTGTCTTTATCATCCCAGGACAGTGGGCAAATATGGTGTTCAAATGTATCTGCTTAGTGAAATCAACTCAATATTTAGGACAAAATATCAAAATATTTTGAAGAAAGAAAGCAAATGCCTCACTCCATCCTCCATACCTCATTTCCATGGATCTCAATCTCAGAGGGACAGTTTCCACACTCAGTTCCAGAGAACATCCCAACTCACTATAGGATCGCCAAACAAGTCTTTGAACATTGCTATAAAATTATGGTAATACCTGAAACTTCATTGATTCATTCAAAATATATTATTGAAGGGTTATTACACCTCAAGAAGTTTATATTTATTAGAAATATTGGGAGAGCAAAAAAATGCATTCCCTAACTTGTGTGCCCTCCTATAAACCAAGTTGAAGACAAAGAACTGTGATCCCATGCTTGCTACTTTCTAGTTGTGTGAACTTACTCAAATTCTTACACTTAATTTTCTTCTTAATAAATGAGCATAAAATAGTTATTTCATAGGATTGTGGAGAGATGACTGAGGTGAAGCAAATAATACGCAATTCAGTGTATAGTGCCTGACACATAGAAAACATTCAGTAAATAAGGTCAAGGAATATTATTACTTTTCCTCTCTAACCACTATCCCCAGGAATGACCTCACCACACAACTGGGCACTAGCTAGAATAACATAGACAAGATGGGCAGCTGCCAGACAAAAATATTTCACTAAAAGCTTTACGAGGCCGTTAGGTCTGTGGATTCTAGAGGTCCAGAAGGTGGCAACATGGCAGCGTGAGCTAGAGTAAGAAGGACTTGGGGGACCTGAGATCACGTTTTGTGTGTCCTAGAGCTTCGGACAAACCCTGTTCCCTTTGTACGAGCAAGACGCTGAAGGAAGCAGAACTAAAGGGTACATGGTAATGCTGTGTGAGGAGGAGGGTTTGGGGGGGTGGCAGAGAAAAAAATTCTTAAAAAGATTTCCACATAAGTGGGAAATTTAATTGTTTCAACTCTAAACGTATTCAAAAGAACCAACCTCTGTAAGTTAACATAAGAGAAAAGCTAGTGGAAGATAAACCGTAATGTTCAGGGAATAAAAAGCATAGTTTTTATGCATAGTTGCACTCTTCAGCTTAGTTTTCCTTTCCTTTTCCAATGTAAGGGTTCTCTTTATTAAAATGGGAATATTATGTCTACATATTGTGAATTTCTTTCCTTGTCCTCATCTCTCTGTTGTAGCTTCTGTTCTCTTTACAAACGTGTGCATCCTTTATAAAGATAAGAATATGATATAAACCTATGGTGAACATCTTTCCTTGTCAGTGTTCATCTGCATGGTGATTTTTTTAATGGCCTCACTAAAAATCCTTCTCTCTGACCTCCTGCTTTTCCCAGAAGTTCTTCCACTGAATGATCTGTGCTTTGACCAAAGTCATTTCTCTAACCAAAATTACTGAGTTTATTAATCCTGTGAGAGCTTCCCTCCATTAAGCCCTTTACTATCTGCTAAGTCTTCTCAACTATCCTCAGACCCCTTTGGATACTACATGGCTTATTCACCCCACAGCTTGCCCTCAGTGGGTCCCCTCAGTGAGAACGTACCTCGCAACAGTGAGCCTCTAGGACCTGCACCAGCATGAAACTCTTCCCTCTCAGGGGCCCCCCAGAATCTCACCTCCTCAGGAATTTCGTCTTCACTAAAAGACACAGCACTCACCACAGCATATTTACTGTGCTTCATTCCACTTATTTCATAAGTATAATGAATGCATCCCAGCTTCTCTTTGAGCCCTCTATATACAGGTTTCTAGTCTATGTATTTTGCCAACTGTTCTTATTTACTATTCTGCTTTGTAAGCTGCTTAGAAGTTCTGACCATTTTGTTAACAAACTCACAGTAGAGCTCTTTGGCTCCCCTAAATGTTACTGAGGAAATAAAAAGAAACAATCGGTTAACCAAAAGATCACGTTTGTTCCCAAAGACACATTTCTTCTTATTTTCAGTTTGGAGCGACACAGCAAATAAGTCATGCTTTTGCAATGATTAGAAGTCCTCTGAGATTATTTTGCCAGGAAGTCTGTGACCCACCTGAAACTCAAATGATATTAGCAAAAAGTTGTTTTTATCTGATTTTAACCAGGAGAAACAAACCAGGGCTGCGAAGGTAAGGATGTCCATGATTCTTTATGGAGCAACCCAAGCTTATAGGAATTTGAGAGGTGTGGTAAAAAAAAAAAAAATCACACACACACACACACACACACACACACACACACACACACACACATCCCATCCCTGATACGTTTCTTTCGCTCCAAGGCAAAATTGTTTGTAAAAACTTTTCTTTTGATTTTTGTTATCCAAATAATTCCAGCTTAAATTGGAACTCAAATATTAATCTGATAATGACACCGTTGAGACACATTCTCTGACGATTGATCTCAAATGACTTACAAGGCTTTACTTTCCCCCATTTTCTGCATTCCTTTCTAGCCAGGGTTTGCCCGTCTTTAACACCAACCACCCCCCCACCCTCCACACCACCATCATCTGGGCGGGGAAAAAAAAAAATCCCTGAAGTGTATGTCTTAAGATGATTACTATGTGCTTGGGAATATCCTTTAATTTAAATTTTGTTTTATTTTATTTTTAGCTTCAAAGCTTTTGCAGGAATGAACACCTGTCTTTCAGGGCATTATAAGAAATTGTCAGGTACCTGACGTACTTTGTTTTGTCAAGTCCTCCAACAGTGACACTGAGGATAGAAGTCACATTTTAATTAGTGATCAAAGCAAAGGACACCTGTAAGGCTGGGTTAGACTTCTAAATTCTTTGATATTAGGCTTACAAATCTGAAAGAGCCCTTTGATTCTCTCGTGTGTCTGTCCTCTCTTGGAGATCAGCTTAAATCTTTTTTTCAAAAGCAACATACTTAACTAATCTGAGCACTGAAGTTATGGGTGACAATGTCCATTCACACAGCAACTCTTAACACCCTATAAAAGGCATACTCTATTACGAAGGACACCAGCGCACTGTCCAAAAGTCCCCGTTGCTCTGGAGCTTTGTTGTAGTACAAGCTGCTTAAAGTACAAGTGCCCTCAAAGGGTCTCAGAAACCCTTGGATTTGACATCAGTTTGAGAAAACCGTCCTTGTGGCCTGTGTCCAGGAGGGGAAGGAGAATGTGGGATCCATTGTCGTTTTACATAAACTAAAATGCATATATGTATATGTATATGTATATGTATGTATGTGTATGTATATGCATATGTGTGTATGTATATGTATGTATATGTCTATGTCTATGTATGTTCATATTATATAACATAACAGTGTCAACCTATTGATATACTAAGACCATAACAAGCAAATAACAAGTAATAGATTAACATTAATATACTAACATGTTTATATTTTATAGTATATGTATATTATTATATCACATATATGCTAGATATGCTAATGACACATACAGTGTGGTTTTATTCACATATATACTAACAATTTCCCTGGTGAAAATGGGACAACTCCCCATGTTTGCACTCACATGTAAAAAGTGGCATGGGATCTATAACCGACTACTAGAAATAGTACTTTAAGAACTTCACTGTAGTGGAAATACAGAAAAGTATAGAGAATAAAAATACAAAAATAATCCCCTTCATATTTTGGTGCTCCTTTATGCAATTTTACAATTTGGGCATAATAAATATGTAACTTTATATTCTTTTTTTTTTTTTTTTACAATTAACAAGAGCATTTTCCTTTATTGCTAGAATTGTCAGTGACAGGATAGTTATATATTCTATAACTCACAAACATTTACTTGATCATGTGGTTATTCCTAATTTTCTGCTAGTATAAAAACATCACAATGAAATGAAATAAAACTGTATGGCATGTCCCTAATGCATAGGGCTAAAATGTCTTTCAAATAGGCCATATCAATTTATAGTTCTACCAACAATATATTTTCCTGGAAAAATGCCTAATCACCAGCAATTCGTGTTTCTTTTAATTTATTGCTACTAGTTCATCTTGGAGTTTTTTACACTTTTTTGATTACTACCATGATTGAATATTATTTATGGTTTATGAGACAATTCAATTTCTTCCTTTTTATTTGTATAGTCCTATACAAATGACAAATTGACTATACATTCCAACTATTGACTTACATGAGTCATATATAAGTATATATATCTGTGTGTGTGTGTGTGTATATATATATATATATATATATATATATATATATATATAAGATTTACTTATTTATTTGGAAGAGAGAGAGACTGTGTGCACACCTGTGGGTGGTGGGAGGGACAGAGGAAGAGAGAGAATCTCAACCAAACTCAGTGCTCAGCACAGAGCCAGATTTGGGGCTCATCCCATTAATCTCTGAGATCACAACCTGAGCCAAAATCAAGAGCTGGACACTAAATCAACTGTGTGACCCAGGTGACCCATGAGTTTTTCATATATTAAGAAGAGTAACCCTGTATCATTAGGTTTACTGCAAATACCTTTCTCTTTTTAATTTTTAGAAATTTTGTCAATGGATTTTTCAATGCACAAATGTATATGAAGAGTTTTAAAGTCTTATGCAAGAAATCTACTAGTCTTTTACTCTAGGATTCCTCTTTTTGCTTCTTATTTTAGAAAGTTTTTTTTTTCCCATGGAGAGATCAGATAATTATCTTCCTGTTTTCTTATTGTTTATTTTATCTTACATTATCTCTGTCTAAACTCATATGTCTTAAAATAATTATTTGTAACAAAGCTAAGTTTTAGTTCTTCATCACAGCATATTTTGCTTTTATTTCGTATTCCCATTATTTTTCAAAAAACTACCAAGAAAAAAACAAACAAACAAACAAAAAACCCAAGTCATTTCCCAGCTAAGAAATCAATATGGAAGCATGAAGCTACCTTCAGTGAGGTTTTAAGGAGTTTCCAATTTCTTTCTGCCCTGAGTTTGTTTAAAAACAACAACGACAACAATGTTGGGTGGGGTAACCAAATCAGTGTAATAGGTTAAGTCACAGTGTGTCTGAATTTTTTTAATTTCTCATGGAACAATAATCTGAGCACAATTTTTTACTTTATAAAGGAGATGGTAATTGTGATAGGCTCTGTTTTTCTAATGGAGTGATCATCTGGTTTGGTGTGACAATTTGAATAAAGGAAAGTTTTGAAGAGTAACATATGCTCCTTGAAGAGGAAATTTGATGAAAAGTAGCAGCTTAGTATTTGCTATGAGGTCACTCGACTTAAAGCAGCTTTCAACATCTTTTGAAGAAACCACCCTTTAAAGTTTAACTGATCAAAGTGGCATCATGTACAGAAGTCAGAATTCCTCACTGGCCTATCCATTACTGAGGAGTGAGATGCAAAGATTTCAGAGCCGAAGGTCGGTGGAGAATCCAAAAGTGAACTTGTCTGCCCAGTGCTTACCCATTTGAAAGAGAAGGATGCTAGCTAATGCTTCAGACTGAATATAAGAGCCGGTGGAAATGAGCCCGCGCCTAACTAAACCTCAGTCAAATTATCAGAAAACTATTTTCCCTCTAACACCAATCAGATCAGAAATGATTACAGGGAATAGTGTTCCTCCTCCTTGTTCTTGACTTTCAATTCCAAAGAGAGAAAGACTCACGGCGCTAGCATCCATTCAAACTTTTCACTCACATTGAGACCAAACATTAGGGTCCAATCTGGTTTTTAGAAAAATCACGGGGAAAAATCAAACAAATTGATTTAAACTTATGTGGAGAAAGAGGAATCTGGCTATAATAATTAGAATCAGGAGAGCTTAAAATCTAAAAGCAGAGCTATGGTCAAGAGAAATGTCAGTGGGAGAATAAATGTGATTCACTTGGGAAAAAATATAGGACACAAGGAGATAGACGAAGAAGAAGTGGAGATGCTAGAAAATTCCTGGAGTGCCTTGTTCATCCCAACAATAATCTCAATCCAATTATCCGTAAATGTGGAAAGAACAAAATTTTGGTGGGTTAGGGATGATTGTATTGCAAAATGTTTGCCTAAGACGGTGTCGGCACAAATTATAATATATCAGACCGTACGCAAGGCACAAGTTATACTAAAGAAAAGTCTAATTATTCAACGTGTTCTTAAGTGGGATCATGAAATCTAGGTATATCAGGATATGAATACTTCACAGTGTTGTCTATGTAGGCTAGTATAGTTTGTTTTCTATTACCTAGAAAATAATAAATTTGTTTCACTAAAAACCTGCAGCATTACATAAAACTGTTTCGCATTTTTAAAATAATATTAACATGAGTAAGGCAACGGAGAATTGGTAAGGCTCTGTATTCTTCAGGGAACTGAGGAAGCGAACCCTACATTACTAGGGGAATACTTTTCCTGGTTCTGCAACCAGATTAAATTGGTCATTCTCTTCCCTCCAGCTTCCACTCCAAACCTGTAACCCCTTAGGCACACAAGTAATTTCACTGTAATTTAAGCCGAGCTGGTTGGTTTTTTTATGGAAAGTTAAGTGAAAGCACATATGTAGGCATGATCATCTTGCTCAGCTTCTGAGCCAAAAATCCAGCAGAAATATGTCACCTACACAAAAGGGGATTGTGGACGCAGATGGGACTGGCAGAGACAATGCAATGAAGTCAAGTCTTTTAAAGCCCTGTCACCCAACATCAGCTCCTCAAGGAGAGCTCGCACCTCGGGTTCCATCTCAGATCTTCAAAGAAGGAAGATCAAATCTGGCACTGTCCAAAGATTCGTGCCTATTTTTCTCTTGATCTTCCCCCTCAAAATCTCCCTTTGAACAAGATTTGCACATGCAGAATGAATAGAGATTAAGGGCAATTATGGTTTTTGTTTTGCTCTTAATGGCCCATGCAACCCTGAAATTTGCTCCTGAAATCTATGGCTAACTCTGCAGTATTGCCTGTCTCATCTGTCAAGTGCCATATTTCATTGCTTCCAAATGCCATTTCTGGTATTCTCTTTCAACTTCAATCTGAAAGCTTTATTTCTTATGTGCTTTAAGTGCTGGGCACCAGGTATAAGAAGTAAAATATCCCAGGGCTTTGAGGAAGGGAATGCTAAGAGGATCCCCCAGTAAGATCCCTTGCCCACCCAAGATCTGCTCATTTGAAAAAACAAAGGCAAGCAGCAGAGAGAGGAGGAGTTAGGAGCACATTCCTGGGATTTAGGAGTGACGCCTCCATAGTGAATGAAGTCCTGGCAGGCTGTTATCTTTGTCTGCCTTGTCAGACTCAGGAGGGGAAAGGTCCCCAAAGAATCCATCTCACTGACATAGAAATGGCAGCTGGTACAATTTCCCTTTAAATAAATGTTTGGTGCTGGGGCTGTCTATATAATCTTCTTCACAGCTAAAGCCTCACTAGAACAAAAGGCATGACAGAAAAATTAGGTGCGTGCCAAAGTGTTCTGAAGTGGGAAGGTGTGAGACATTTCCTGGTTCGGGCCTTCAGCCCCCAACACCCCACCCCGGCTCACACCATTCATTTCCCACGGGGGACCGTGGTCGGGTCAATCACCCGCCTTGTTTCTCCACGAACAAATGAGGATTGTTCCTTCGGCTCAAAGTCAGTCTGTGAGATCAGGTTCTGAGCCTTCTTTGACAGGCAGATTTTGTGACACAGGAGCAAATAAGTAGTTGGAGAGTAAGTAATAAATAATCTCTGTCGAGGTACATTGGTGTGACTATAGACATGCTTGCACTCGACTTACAATGCCAGGCGCCCGCAGGAATGAGCCGAGACCCGAATTAGGAGCCCCGGCTTTCTCTTGCAGTTTACGCAAAGATCGGACTCTGCCTTTCCATCAACAGAACCACGAAACCATAGTTAAGATTAGTCCTCAAATCACTAACAGGCTGGGGATGAGTGCATGATGAAAATCGCAGCTGAGCTTTGAATTCCACGCATTAGATTTTCCACGTTGGAATTCCACCAACTTGAAGTCCACATTAGAATAATGAATCAAATATACACATAATACAGGTATTTGGTTTTAAGGTTAGTGTAAGATATATGTGTGTATATGCACATATATATTAGTATTTCTAATTTTAGGAACAGCTATCAAGTGGAAGGTGACACAGTATAAGATAAATGTCCTCTATTCTCTAGATGCATGTAACCTGTAGCTACATTTATTTAATATGTTAAAATAAACCCATTAATAATTGTGGGATGTCTCCCAGACATCACGCTACCATCTAACACACCTTTATGTCCACCCTTCATTCCAACTCTCCAAACAATATTTTACTGCCATTATCTGTGAAACGGAAATAATGAAATCCATAAACTAAACCAGCCCCTCAAGACCCCATGGCTCTTGAGCGGCTAATCCAGTCTGCCTGGCAGGGAAGTCGCTTGGAGCCTGCCACTGCAGGGCAATGGCTAGGACACCAGCAGGACCTGAGGAGGGCTGTGAGAGTCACTGCCTCAGCACTACAGAGGCATGACCTTCCACTGAGAGACAGGACTGGTGAAGCCTCACTGGAAAAACAGTATTTGAGTTAGGCTTCAGTCACATCATCGACAATATGCCATGATCATGGTCCTGAAAGTTAGAATTCTATCAAAAATGAGCCTGGGGGTGCCTGGGTGGCTCAGTGGGTTAAAGCCTCTGCCTTCAGCTCAGGTCATGATCTCAGGGTCCTGGGATCGAGTCCCACATCAGGCTCTCTGCCCAGCAGGGAGCCTGCTTCCCACTCTCTCTGCCTGCCTCTTTGCCTACTTGTGATCTCTGTCTGTCAAATAAATAAATAAAATCTTAAAAAAAAAAAAAAAAAAGTAAGCCTGGATGTTGACAATCAGCTTTTCATCAAAACATTTATTTCCACCTGGGGGCTTCCAGCTTCAGCAAACCAGACCATTTCTCCACAGAGAGCTTCATCAAGGCACCGCGCTCCCTCCTGCTGACCAGCCAAATGAGACATGGAGTGATACCCGAGGCACAGATGCCCACCGGCAAACCCCATGGCCCCTTCCTGAGTGTTCAGTGTTTACTTCACTGAAGTAAGAAGAAGGAAGCAAAAGCTTTCAGCGAATCATCTGAGTGTTTCCAAACAAAGAATTTTTGGTACCATGCCATCTAAGGATCTGTGTGATATCTTCCAAGTCCTGGCATCGTGATGACTGAATCAAAGACAAGAGCGAGCAACTTCGGATGTCAGCAGCTCAAGGTTAAAAGAAAATTCTGGTGACACCACAACTTGTGTGACCTTGGGCAAATAAACAACCTCCCCAAAACAAAGTCTGAGAAAACTTTGTTTTCTCAAATATGAAAAAGGGATCATAAGAGTGCTTACCTCAAAGACGTATTATGAGGACTAAGGCATATAACCATGTGACATAAAATCCTGGCTCATGTGAGCACTGAACAAATATTATTAATACTATTTATATTACCATTAATACCATTAATGGCTAGTGAGGTTCCCCTACCCCATGACTGGGAGCTACCTGCCTACATCTTCAGCTTTCCTTTACTTAACAACGGGTTAGAGCATGTGGAAAGAACATTCTAAGGAAAAAATAAAGTTCTATGATTAAAACATTTGCTTCTTTGCAAATTTTAAGTCACCTTCAAGACTTAAAATTCTCATATATCTTCACGGACAAATATCTCCTCACTGACCCTCATCTGTGGCGGGGCCAGTCCATATCTGCCACGAAAACGTGCCAGTAGCCTACAGGCCAAGAGGGATCATGATGGTCAAGTTCACAGACTCGGACTACAGAAACCTCAAGAAATTCTGCCTCAGCTGTCTCTTGCAGAGAGCCTAATATACTACACATAGCTCCCTGGGCCTGAAGTTCGCCATTTGTAAAATGATGCTGAATTGAAGGTGTCTATGGATACTTCAAGGTCAAAATATCTACATTCATGTGACTTGACCTCAGAAATTTCAAAAAAAAAAAAAAGATATTGAGTCTCTCTTCCAACACAAAATGAAGATGTGAGTGCATCAGTAGTCTAGACCACTGTGGCCATTTTAGAGGGAATGAGAGAGAAACTGAAGCATGTGTGACTATGTCAATTGTTTATGGTCACTTGTGGATAGCTAAGCAATCCAGGAACTGACTGTTTAGTGTCCCAATCCTGTTCTCTCTACACTTCTTTAAAATGAGGAAGGTCTTACTTCAAAGCACACTTTGGTTCCATGCTGGCCGATTCTTCTCAAACCACTGAGGTAATGTTTATTCAACCTCACACTTTAGCGACTATTTATGAGCAGTGTTTACAGTTTCCAGAGATTGCCCCCATGGTTATTAATGCTATGCAAACCAAAAGCCGTCTAAATTTGTTAATCTAGACAAAACACAGGGGCAACTCCAAACTCATGTGCGATATTCTGTCTCTGGGTTTATTCAAGTGTAATGCACCTTGAATGTCAACTTAGATTTCTCAACCCTTGTCACAAGCCTCCCAGTAATTATAGTCAACAGGAACGCTGAACTCAGCCAAAGAGGCAGCACAACAGGAAACTGTGGGGAAATTTTAAAAACAAAACCAAAACAGAGACAAAAACCCTTGTCAATTTTAAGAAAGATTTAGGAAAAAATAAAACTCTTGCCAGTGTAATGAAATACAGAGACCATGAGGCAGTGGGTTAGGCACACTTGGCACTGAAAAGCTTTGATGGCCTCCTGGGCTGGACCCAGCACTTGCCTTAGATGGGGGTCCCCCTCTCTCCTCCCCTCAGCCCATGCGGTCCAATCATCAGCCTATTTCTGGCTACACAGTTAATGATCTGTTGGTGCCCACACTTTTCACTTTGTCACAACAACTGGGGCCTGCAGCTGAAGCACAGCTGGTTTCTCCCTTCTCCCAGCCCTATAATTTAGTTTAACAGCTTTAGGGACAAGAGGAAATGGCGGAGTGCCCTGGAGCCCCCACACTTGCTTCGAAAATTAGTTCCGTAGCATGCTGTATATATACTCACAAGTATTTTAGGCAAGCAGTGTAAGCAGGTCAGGCCCAGATGGGCGCAGAGCCCTCACTCCTTTACTCCGTGCATCTGCCCCTCCAGAGGGGCAGTCTGGATAGGGGTGGGGGAGGGGGAAAGTGTGTCAAGAGCACGTGAGTGTGTGTGAGTGAAAGAGAGAAAGTGAGAACAGCATGTCCCCGTGGGTGGGTGGGCGCGAGTGGGTGGGTGTGTGGCACCTCGAAAACATGCGAGACATTCTTTCACAAACACGCGTGACTTCTGCCCTCAAACCGGAGGCGGGAGAAGAACACTGCGTCACACTGAAACAATTGTGGTTGCCTCGTAAAGGAGAGCCGGCCTTGCAGGTAAGTTACTCGTCTCCCCAGCTTCACTTTGGAGCTCTGTGAATCCCCCTGGGCTTGGGGGAAATGGTGCTGCGTTTTCCCAGAGCTTCCGATTCAGTCCCGGGAAATACAGCCCTCGCTAGGGAAAGCAACTCAACTGAAGCCCCAGCCATGCATCCTGCATCCAAAACTGCCCTGGGCTCTGGGGCTCTCTGCAGCGTTCCCACAGTGTGATGGGATAAAAGAGGCCCAGCCTGGCTCCCCCACAAGGCCGGTAAGCAAAGGGCGGAAGGAAGGGAGTGAGGGCCTGAGTGGATGGTGGAGCAGGAGGTAGGAGCCTTGTCCCCAGATAGACAGAGGTTTCGGAGGCAGAGGAAGGAAATTGGAAGCAGCGGCCCTAGGGAGAGATGTTCGGAGGCTTTGGGGGAAGCTGGACTGTGTCAGATGCCATGTTGCTTCTCTCTCCATTTCTCCTTCATCAGGTCTGGGGTTCGGGACTCAGACCTTGAGTGGAGGGAGTGGGCAGAGGGCTGGGTCTGTGGGCAGGCAGCCATGGAACAGAGACCTTCCTGGGTCCAGTCACTTCCTGGGGTCCAGTCACTCTGGGTCAGAGACGATGGGGAGTGTGGGAGCACCAGAGACCGCACTTTACCTTGTGAACAGCATCATTCATTCATCACCAAAGAATGAGGTGGGGGAACACAGGGACAGCGGGGTCCAGAAAAATAAGACTCCCTCACTATGGGGCACCTTGGGTTAAAACCTCTGCCTTCAGCTCAGGTCATGATCCCAGGGTCCTGGGATCGAGCCCCACATTGGGCTCTCTGCTCAGCGGGGAGCCTGTTTCCCATGCTCTCTCTCTCTGCCTGCCTCTCTGCCTACGTGTGATCTCTGTCAAATAAATAAATAAAATATTAAAAAAAAAAAAAAGACTCAGTAGCACTTCATTTCATGCTTCAACAGGGAACACAGAAATTAAGCAACTGCCCAAATAATCATTCAGTCACAAATGTAGAATGGACATTCTCCTCTCTCTACGGCAACATTCTTTTTTTGTCTTGTCTACCTTTTTATTCCTACCAACCCACATGTGTACCATAAAATTTCTCCCACTAAACAAAATAAACTCCTCTTTGACCCCACATATCCCCGTGGACAGCCTCCCATTTCTCAGCTCTCCCTTTACAGCCACGCTACTCCCAAGTGTCTTTCTATGTGTTCTGTTACTGTTGTCTCTCCTCTGTTCCCATAGATGCCCCCATGCCTCTCTCTCCTCCCCAGCTCACTTGAAGCTGTCCTTCTAAGCTCCCCAAGGACATCCACATTGCTTAATCCACTGGGCCATTCTTGGTCATGGGCTTTTCCACATGCAGCATTTGGGTGAGCACAATGTTGTGTTAAAGGTCAGAAACTCTGAGACCATATAGTCTGGGTTCAAATCCTAGCTCCAGGGCTGGTAAGCTGTGTGAATGGGTGAGTTTATTTACCTCTGGGCCTCATTCCCCATCTGTGAGAAAGACACTGATGGGAGGATTACAATGATGCAATGTGTTCACGTATGCAAAAGACTCAGAACAGTGGCAGGCACGCTATAAACCCTATTTAAGTGATAGTCCTAGCAGCCCTCATGAATAGTATTGGCCACTCCCTCAGCCTTCACTTGGCTCCCAGGATACCACACCTGCGGGTTTTCCTCCTGGCTTTTCCTTGCCCTCTTGTGTAGGTTCCCTGTCCTCTCCCCAATCTGAAGAATGCCTGTGCCCTAGAAGATAGACACTGAACATCTCTCTTTCTGGGACCTCCTCTAATTTCAGGTCTTCAAAGGCCACCTGAAGCTGACCCTCCCAATTTTGTATCCCCAGTATAAAGTCCCAACCCTGAATCTAAGGCCAGATAGAAATTGCCTATTTGATCTCTAGAACTTTATGTTTAATATATTTCTGACTCGGCTGTCTTGCCATTCTGGAACTCATCAAGGACGCTCTCACCTGGAGAGCTCTTCCCCTAGGTCAATCTGCGTGGGCTTTCCCTTCACCTCCTTCAAGTCTTTGCTGTGTGAGGTTTTCTCTGATCGTCCCATTTCAATTTCAAATTCTCCCCACGCCAGCCACACCCTATTGACTTCTGTTTGATTGTTTTCTTCGTAGTATTTACCAACTCCAGAGATACCATATATCACACTTACGGTGTTCACTGCTCGGGCTTCCCCATGTCTGGTTCATGGCTGTATCTCTAGCACCTCGAACCCTGGCATACTATATAATTAAAATTCTTTCTTTATTTATTGAATGAATGAACATAATAAAAAAAAAAAAAGAATGAGCAACTTCATGAACGAACTGGGAGAATGGGCTCCACGGAAAGTACAGAGTGCTGTAGGAATCTGTCATTGAGGGTCTTCTCCCGAACTGTGGTACAAGCAGGTCTCCCCAAGGCAGCAACATTTAAGCGAAGCAAAAATGGAAAGAAGTTAGACAGATACTCCTCAAAACTATCAACGTCATCAAAATCCAGGAAGCTGAGAAACTGTCACTGCTGGGAGGAGCCTCAACAGAAATTATGACTAAATGTAATGTGGACTAGTCCTCATTACACTTAGTCATAATTTCTGTTGAAATTTCTGTCATAATTTCTTCAAAACTAATGAAGTCCGTATAAAGTCTGGGCTTGACTTAACAATAGTGTCTTGGTTTGTCCATTGTGACAAACGTACTTTAGTAATAATGTAGAATGTGAATAGGGACGCCTGGGTGGCTCAGGTGTTAAGCGTCTGCCTCCGGCTCAGGTCATGATCCCACGGTCCTGGGATCCAGTCCCACATCAGGCCTCCTACTCCCCAAGGAGTCTACTTCTGCTTCTACTGCTCCCCTTGCTTGTGCTTGCTGTGTGTGTGTGTGTGTGTGTGTGTGTGTGTATGTGTGTGTGTGAAATAAGCAAAATCTTAAAAAAAAAAAAAGAATGTGAACAATAAGGGGTCATACAGAAGTTCTCTGCGCTGTCTTTGCAATTTTTCTGTAAATCTCAAACAATTCTAAAGTTAAAAGTTTGTTTTAAAAAGAAACCTAGCTTACATCTCATCTTCTCCAGCAAAGTCCTGCGCAGACAGCCCCATGTCTATAGTCAATCCTGTGCCTTCTCTTAGCTTCCAGTAGAGCACTAAGTCTACGCAGCCTGTTCTCACTTGCATTATGTTGTATTTGAAGTGCCCTCCACTGTTTCAGGTCCCTGGGTTCCATCTCTCCTACGAAGGGAGGCACTTCTTAAAAGCAATAGTGATGCTCTCTCAGTCCTGAGCTTGTCTCCATGAGAACAGCTGAGATTATCACACACAATAGGCATTTAATAGCCTTGAACAAAACACTGGACCTCTTTTCTTCCTCCTCTCCCGAGGTCGAACAGAAATAATGACACTTAATTAGATTAGGAAAGTTTTCCAACAAGAATTTAGCCATGGAATAGTTGTAATAAGTAAACAAACGATGCACATAAACTGCAAAGCACAATACTGAGGACTGAGAATTCATAAATACCTTCTGTGCCTACTACGCCACATTTGGCTTTTCAGCTCCTCTTTTTTTCCTTGAACACACATAATTCTGTGAGCCAAGCAGCTCACATCCCTGCATCCATGATTCTCAATTTTGCCAACTCTGCATCTTTAGCATCCCTTGATGGCATCCACTTCCCCAGGCTGGTGTCACCACGGTCACCTAAAGCAATATCATGTCTCACTGAGACATGGACATCTCAGGCTGGAGTTTGTCTTCTGTCAAACACTCTCATCTTGTCCACACTGACACCTAGATGATCGTTGCAATGCGACTGTCTTATCATATCATATCATATCCCCTGTTCAAAACCCTTCCATGTCAGACCCAGGTTCAAAAGCCTTCTCAGGGCCACAGGACTCTGCCTCTCCAGGCCCATCACCACCCACTCACCCCTTTCACTCATTGTAAGCCACTGTTCTTGGACTTTTCTGCACTTCTGCCTCCCCCCCCCCAATCTCAAGACCTTTATAAATGCTAGTCTTTGTGCCTAGAAATTCTTTCTCTCTTTTTTCTTCCTCCCTGTTTTTGCCTGAGTAATTTCAAATTCTTCTCTAGATACTATGATATAAGTTTGGTCCTCAGGAAGCCATTTCTTGAGGATGTAATATGTATTCACCCAAATTTGGGTTATATTCCATAGCATCCTATGGACAAATTTCAGTAAAACAAGATGATTCATCCTTGTGTGTTTAATATGAAATACCTACTGCCATGTCCCTAGGACCCAGGACAGTGACTGTCATGTAATAGGTAGTCTGTAAATATGAAATGACTCTTTGATGAATTGATCCATTCATTGATTGATTCTTCTATCTTATCTCTAAGTACAATACAGTACTATTGACACAACTTCTGGGTCATCTTTTTCATAATGTTTCCATTTTCTTCTTTGAAATGAAGACACCAGAGACACAACTATGAAAAATATCTTTCTAGAATACAGGCAGATTCCATGAGGATGTTTGATTTATTCCCACTTGTCATTTACTGAATTTTTAGCAGGTGGGAGTATTGCCCATCTTTATCATTACAATTTGTTTGTTGCCATACAAATTATAATGATAGGTAACCACACTAAACATGACCCAATAAGAAGAAATAAAATGCATTTTGTACAGCTACTTTGTTAAGACTGAAGTAAATATTCATTGTGCATAAATGGCACAGAAAGCTTTAAGCTAAGTCCCTCTCAAGATGAAGATACAATTTCTAGGGCAATACAAATATTAGGAAAGAAGATCATATGACACTTTAATTAAAAATGTCCTTTTGTTTTTCCCTGAGCCTGTCCAAGCTCCCATGATTACTGAGGAAACTGCTTTATTAAGGGAATAATAGGTTCTGTGCTCCCATCAGCCAAGAAAGAGTTCCTGCAGTTAATTAATCTTTCTGGGACTCTGACCTATTTGAATTTGACCAAAAATGCCTTGAAAAGGGATTTTCTTAACACATATGACTCAGACTCAATGGGGGAAGAACTGGAATCTTTTCAAATAAGATGTCCTCATAACAATTTCTACCACCTTTACTTTGTGGTCTGTCATCTCAAGCAAAATGAGATCTCTCAGGCTGACTATCTCCATATCCAAAGGTGAGTGGGAGCCCTCTAAAATCACTCTAAACATTAGCCAGTCCAAGAATGTGGCTTTGGGAGTATATGGGATACAAGTATTCATGTGTGTGTGTGTGTGTGTGTGTGTATGCCCCCACGCACATGCATGCATATGTGTGTGCATGTGTGAATTATACCATTCACACAGTTGGTTTTAAAGAACATGGCATAGGACCTCACCTTTTCTACCAGACAGCTATCGATGGTTTCTAAGTTAATCATACCCATCAGCTCTCAGTCACAACACAGTGTTTCTCTACTAGGAAAGTCTGCATTATTTTTATTACACATATTTAGTCTACCTTCCATAAACGTTTTTTTAAATAAATTGGTGAATCCCTTGTCATTTTCTGAAAACTGTGCATGTTTGTGTGTTTACATATTGTTGAGGAGAGAAGGTAGGAGCTAATGTCAGATTTTCAAAAAAGTCAAGGATCACTCCAAAATTAAGAACCACCAATTTAAATAAAGGAAACGAGAAGTGGGGGTTAAGAGTCAACTTCTACAGGAACACTGACCAAGACAATAAGCCTCTCCAAGCCTCTTCAAAGGGAGTAGTAACACTTACTGCATAGAACAGTTGCAGGAGTAAAGGACTGGATGCGCGTAGAACACTGTGGAAAAAACCAGAGGCACTAACAGAATGTTTGGCAAATAATAACCACTAGTTAATACCTTCCTTATAAAGTTACTCCACCCCCCACCAAAGGAGCCCATCCTCCTCCTCGGGTTGGAGGCAAAGCCAGTATGACGATTCTCCTGACCATACTTCAAGTTCGCAGGGCTACCTGGGGCTCATAGAGATGTCACATAACCGTAAATTGGAGGACCAGAAGGTGAACTCCTAGCATCTTTCATTTCAGAGGTACGGATATGAAAAGAATGCTCTCCACAAACCAGAGTTCTGGAAGAAATTCCAATACTGAATATCTGTTTTCCACAATGCCTAGTATCCCCTAAGCTCTCCCTAGGGGTCTTATCATGCAGTCAACCACAGTGAGCACCCTGGCTTTCGCAAATTACAGTGTGCTCACGATGGCTCAATTCACCACTGGCCTTTAGTGCCGCATTCGGTAACAGTCTATTTCCAACAACCAAGTGGTAGAAGGTAGAGACCCCAGTTCTGATCTAATTACAGCCCTTGCCATTCGTCTCCCTCCTGAGAGCATTGAGTGCCTTGATGGGAAGGAGCTGTTCTCTCAGCATCTTATCCCAGCCCCAGGTAAAGCAGGTGACCTGTTGCCAAAAAACAGTTGTTTAAAATTTTGCAGTGGCTGAGGAATTTGTCATAATTCCGATTTTAACTGAGGATGTGAAAATCACCTATATCCATTGCATGTTATTAGGTATTAAGTTACCTGCCGAGATTGTTTCCTTCAAGACATACAATCTAATCAAACCCTAAATGGTTATTGTTCATATTTGAAAGTCATCTGTGTAGACAGATCTGTTTTCTCACAATTTTAGCTTCTTTCCTACTCTTGCCAGGGTTCACTGTGGGCAGAGCAGGCTGAGTAGCTGAGCTCATCAATGTGGCCTTCTTTGGCCATAGAAGAGGGGGTCACGGGGCCAGCTCCAAACCAAAGCCTTAAGAATCATCACTTTTCCTATTGCACTGCTAAGCATCACCATGAGGAGTGTTCACCCCATTTGGGAGCTGATTCCTCAACCTGGATCGTTTTTTTTTTTTTTTTAAGATTTTATTTATTTATTTGATAGAGATTGAGAGAGAGAGAGAGCCCAAGCAGGGGGAGTGGCAGGCAGAGGGAGAAGAGACTCTCCACAGAGCGGGAAGCCTAATGCAGGGCTCTATCCCAGTACCCTGGGATCATGATCTGAGCCGAGGGCAGTTGCTTAACCAATTGAGCCACCCAAGCATCCACTCAGCCTGGGTCTTGAGATAAGACACATGCAAGAACAGTCCTAAACCTATGGGGGGGGGGGGCGGTCTGCAGGGCAGCTGAGCCCAACTGAGTCAAAACTGACCCACAGATCCAACCATGAATAATAAATAGGTATTGTTGTAAGCTGTAAGATGTTGAGTCATTTGTGATATACCAGTATTTGACAAAAACCTCTGGGTCTAACCTGAAAGGATCCTTGCCTGATCAGAAGTGGTTTCCACCCCCATCTGACCCCCGGCCACACAGAGGCATCCTATCACACACTGTTTTCAACCGTTGGTTATCGTTTCATGCGCCACACCTTCCCAACCAGAATGCAAACCCTGAGTTCAGGAAACGTGTCCTCTACTTGTTTGCATCTCCCACTTGTCCCAGGCTATTGTATTGTTCATACATATGTCTATTTAAAAGTTCCCATCGATAATATTTCTCAAAGGTCCTATAATGATGCCCCATTACTGGCAATTGCAGCAGGCCATCCCAGCACAATCACAAACAAATAGAGCTGGAAGGATGTCTTGATAATAATTACGAACACTCATTAATGACTCACTAAACACCGGAGACTGCTCTAGCAGTTTACGTTAACCCAGTAACCCTTGCAGCAGCCAGATGAGAGAGGGACTATTCTTTTCCCCAAGTTTACAGGACCAGCAAGTGCTACAGCCAAAATTAGAACTTAGATCATCTGTCTGCAGATCACATGCCCTTAGTTAAAGAGAGCATTTGAGATCAGTCCTGTTGGTATCTCCTCCCTAGTCGCCCCGGGTCATTCAGCCTGCTCATCTTCTTAGGTGGGGAGCTCCCAGTGTCATAAGGCTGCTTTTTCTGTGTTGAACAAAACTGCTTGGCAGAAAGATCTCCCTGATGAAAATCTGCTGCTTCAACTCTTTGGAAGCAATGCAGAACATGCCTTCTTCCTCCAGCAGCCTGTGCAATGGCCAAAGGCTATTAGAACATCCCTGCTAAAGAGTTTCTTTCTTGAGCCTAGAGAAGCAGCCATCCCTTTCCTGGAGCAGCCCTTATATCGACTAGAGGCTGAGCCTTTCTCATCATTGGTTTTCCAGTACCTAACAAAGAGAGCCCCGCACACTCCCAACAGTGCCTTGCCTACACTGTTGGTGAAAGTGCTTTAAAAAATCAGCAAAACTTAAACAGAAATAGAGGCACTATTATTATTATTAGAATGGACACTGCAACAAGTGTAGGTTGAATTGAATTAGACACAGCTGCTGAAAAATGTTTAAGGATTCTAAGAGCAAAACTACTTGAATTTTTTATTTCTTTCTTGAATTTTAGGAGGAAAAAAATGACCAGACACATTCTCCTAGTACCTGTGGTTCCAAAGCATGCAGTAGAAGTTTTTAGCAGAGAGTTGGAAGCAGGTACTTAAAGCCCAGTACAAGTGATAGAATTCGGCAGGCTCTGGGAATAGTTATCCCAAGTGACCACCTATAAGAAAAAGGTATTTCTGGTACTTTTTTCCCCCTGCATCTAGGAAGATCCAAGTGATCTTGTCTTAAATACTTCCTCCTTTCAAAAGAAAAGGAGGTAGTTAGGTGGTTAAAAGAATGCTCTTTGGAACAAGACAATAAGTATCCCAGTTCGAGATCTTCCCTTTATGTCCATAGAACAAGCTCTTAGAGTGGTCTCGATCTCAGATCCCTCGCTGCCAAAATGAAAATAATCGGCGCTTTCATCATATCATTGTGTTGAGCATTAAATCAAGTGAAGCAATGACATAGCACCTAGCCCATAGAGAATACATATTGTTACAGCCAGTGCTTCCAAATCAGTGGGTGATCAAGTTGGATCTTTGTACCCTTAAAGTATTTTTTGCTACTAAGCGGCAGTTGGGCATACCACATAGCTTGTATTCATGCGGTACATATAGAAAGAGCACAGAGCTTTCCTTCTCCACGCTATGAATAGACTTAAGGGGCTTCTATACTCTTGGGGCCTCAGCTTTTATTTAGAAAGCTAAGTTGTCTGCTGGCAAACTTTCAAGCTCCATTTCCTCGTGTTCTATAGGCTACGAACCAGCTTCATGAGCTGGAAAGAAGCTATAATTAATAACAAAGACAAAATACTCTCTCTACTTAACATGCCATGCTCATATCTTACCGGAAAGAGAAGTGGCCCTTCAGAAAGAATGTGACTTTTTGATTGAGTGTCATTATTTGGTGGGCACAGCAGGCTTGAAGAAAGTGTAGTAGAACTCAGTATGAATGCTTGGGAACCGAGTACGTGGGTTGATTCCTTTTTCCTTTTCTGCCTTCTGTTCTTTTCTTCCTTCCTTTCTTGTACTTTCTTGTTTTCCCCTTGTCTTTTTCTTTCTTACATTCTTTCAGTACTTTTTGAGTGTATACCACATGCCTAAGTAAGGCAGTTACAAAAGTATGCGAGCCCTAGCCTTGCCTGTAAGAAGGTCACGCATCAGTGGGGAAAATGGACCCTGAAAAAGACCACAGAGTCATGAAGATAGGCAGCAATAAAATCACACCACACCAAGACAAGTTAGAAGCACCACTTTTTGGGTCTGGAGGTATTTTCATAGGTCACATGAAGAAGAAGTCATCTTAAAAGAAAGGCATGCCTTGTTTCCATCTTCACTGGATTAAAAATTTTTAAATATGCACCGAATTGCTCTTGTGAGTTCTCTCTCCCTAAAGTACAACAAACACAATGCAAGCTTGTGTTCATGAGCTGACCAACACTCACAGAGTATACATAAAATCTTATTTTGTAGCAATAATCATATATTCAATAATAATAAATAATAATAAATTTATTTATATTATAGGAATATATTCAATAATAAATTCAATAAAATTGAATAAATTTTATTTTTTATATTAATTTTATTTATTGAAATAAATTTTAATAAAATTGAAAAGACTGTCCTCCATGAATGTTAATAAAAGAAATGTATTTTATCCAATACATTTCTGTGTTACTTGTTTTCCCTAAGCATAAGGGGAAAGGAGCAATTCAGTGAATTGAGAGGTTTGGAAAGCCTGGTTTTCAGTGGGACCCCTGCCCAATGACAGGTACCACATCTGCTCCAGGCTCATTCAAGGGTGGTGTAAGGACACCACACCTGGGCTCATCTGTGCTTGAGATGCTTCCTCCTTACCCTCTTAAACACTTTGGAGCACCTAGCACTCAGTGGGGTGAAAAGTTTCAGAGAGATCTCAGATTTCAACTCTGACATTTGCTGCCTCTTCGAATCAGGGCAAGTCCCTCTCCTCAGAGTTCCTCATCCTCCAAATGCAGAAAGCGCTGCCAGCTCAGTGTTACAACTTTAAGGACTCACTGAGGTGGCCCAACTACCATTTCCTGAGGGAGAATTATGGTGCATGTGAAGCTCTCTGTATTCAGGAATTTGTACATCTTCTCCCGTTTCAATACTATGAGATGTACAGACGCTGTTATTATTCCCATTTTATCTGTGAGAAAATTGGGTCTTGAAAGATTGAATAAGTCATCCAAGTTCAAACAGATAATGATGGCAGAACTGAGACTCAGTCCCAAGTTTGTCTGACTCCAAAAACAGGAAATTAGGAGAACTCGGAAGAATCTCTGGGTTTTGCAATTGGTGATACCATTAAGAGCAAGCCTGTAAAAAAATGTGACAGTTGATTATATGTACCGTCTTGTCTTGGCTATGGTGCCTAGTTATTCGGCCATCCTTCTGGATGCTGTTACAAAGGTATTTTTTTAAATATAATTAATATTTACAACCAGGGAACTTTGAGTAAAGCAGATTATTCTCCATAAAGTTGGTGGCCTTAAAGAACATTGACTGAGATTTGCTGAGGAGAGAATACTACATAAAGACTGGAACACAGAAACCCTGCCTGAGCTTCCAGCCTGCTGGTCTGCCCTAAGGATGTCAGGCTTGCCAGCCCCCACAGTCGTGTAAACCAATTCCTCAAAAATTAATCTCTCTTTCTTTCTCTCTCTCTCAATGACAGAGAGATGATAGATGATGATGATAGATATGTGACAGATAGATACAAAATTATAGATTATACTTAGACTGGTTCTGCTTCTCTGCAGAATTCTGAACCCTGACTAATGCACAGGAGTTCATTGGGGGATAAAATGACACTTATGAATTTGAAACACTTGAGGTTGCAATATTGGAGTAATTTCTAAATATATTAAGTTGGTATTAATTAGAACTTCACTGAAAGGTCAAGAATAGATATAGATATATATACAGATTTCAGCTTTCTCCTCATGGACATTGCATTTGAAGCTAGGGCGAAACAAAACCCTGAAGAAGAAAGCTTGGGGATGGTTTGGGGTGGCCTGAGGTGGACCTTGGGCAACACAGCCACTTCTGGGGTGAGAGGAGAAAGGAAAGACAGGGAACTTGTTCAGAGAAGGTACCAGTAGAGGTGGACGCCAAGGGATGGAGGGGAACACAGAGGAGTTTGCTTGAGACTGAGAAGGTCCAAGGTGGGTGTTTGGGGAATGCTGGTCAGTGGTTAGGAGGTCAGAGAGATCGCAAAGGAGACACCTTTGGAGAAGGAAGCAATAGGACTGCAGGGGAATGTTAAGTACAGAGGAAAGGACAGGCTCTTTTGTCTTTATGCCTCAGTGAGCTAATAAGACTGACACAAACTGAAACCCAGTTCTTTGGTCTCAACCTGGTTACAAAACTAGGCTACAGTTCTTTTTGTAACATAATTATTATGACACAAACCTTTGCCAGCTCCTCACCACAATCTCCGTTGTCAATGGGTTTCCCAGAATCACAGACCCTACAGATTCTTCTTCCTAAAGTCCTGGCCTCCCTGGCACACCTCAGCCTCTGGGAAGTAGTAATTGGGCATTAGTTAGTGACCTTTTCTATAATATTCCATTTGTCTTAGGGAGCCCTCCACCTGAGACAACACCTGCCTCCTAGAGTAAAATCCAAAATGTTTCACATGCTGACAGCTCACATCTCTAGCCTTCCATGCACTTAGGCTGTAGGTATAGGGTGTAAGGCATAGAGTCCTGCCCTTTCTTGACCTGAATGGGGAAACAGTGAAGAAGGGGCTGTGCAGTCACTGCATGGGACCTCTGGGCCATGGTCCTGCCAGCATCCCCCCACCCTGCCCAGATTCAGGCCAGAGGTGTCTGCAGGGCCAGCCACAGTATCTGCACAAAGTGTGTGGCACAACTGTGCTCCTTATTTTCAATTGTGTCACCTGTTAGCCTACTTCTCTGGCTCTTCTAGAAAAACCTGTGAGCTACCCAATATATATTTTTTTTATTGTGGTAAGAACACTTAATATGACACCTACCTTCTTAAAGTTTTAAGTGTAGCATACAGTATTGTTAATTTCAGGCACGGTGCTGTTCATAAATCTCCAGAACTTACTCATTTTGCAAAATAGAAACTCCATGCCTGTTGATTAACAACTCCCTATTTTCCCTTCCCACCAGTCCCTACCAACCACCACTCAACTCCAAGATTCTATGATGTGGACTAATTTTAGACATCTGTTATAAGTACAATCAAGCAGTATTCACATTTCTGTGGCTGGCTTATTTCACTTAGCATAATGTCCGTATTGCATACAGCAGGAATTTTTTTCAGGCTGAATAATATTCCATTGAATGTATATACCATATTTTCTTGATCCTTTCAACCATCAGTGCACAGTTACATTGCATCCACAGTTTGGCTGTTGTGAGTGATGCTGCAATGAACATAGGGGTGCAGATGCCTCCTCAAGATACTTATTTCATTTCATTCGGATGGATAGCCAGAAGTGGGATTGCTGGATCACGTGGAAGTTCTACTTTTCATTTGGGGGGACGTCCATACTGTCTTTTCTAGTGATTGCACTAATTCACATCCCACCAACAGTGCACAAGGGGTCCAATTTCACCACATCCTTGCAAGCATTTACTGACTACTTTTGTTCACCAGGTAGCCAGATCATTTTTTTTCTTACAGCTTTATTGAGCTTTAATTGACATATAACACTGTGGATGTTTAAGGTGTATAATGTGATATGATGATTGGACATATATATATATAGGTGTATATATATATGTTGCATGTTGATAACCACTATAGATTATTTAACACATCCATCAACTCACAGATTTACTTCTTTCTTTCCTTCTTTTTTTCTTTCTTCCTTCCTTTCTTCCTTCCTTCCTTCCTTCCTTTCTTGATCATTCTTGAGAAAGAACAAAAATGCATACTTTCTGTTTTCAAGATATATTTCAAAGCTTAGGTAATTAAAATGGTATGGTACTGGCATAAAGACGGACATCTAGATCAATGGAACAGAATAGAAAGTCCAGAAAGGAATTTAATGTATTCTAAATAATTTTTTTGAACCAGGCAAAATTTATTTCTGTTGCTTGAAACTAAGACTGTTGACTGGCCCAGCTATCCATATCCCCCAGGAAGCCCCAAGTTGATGGAGCAGCCACCACTGTATCTAGTTTTTTCTTTTCCAGTGGAACGTTCCAAACATCTTATTGCTTTGAACAAGAGGAAGAAATGTTAATTTTTGTACATTGAAGACCTGCCTTATTTTTTCCCTGGAAATGAATAGTCAAACATTCAAACTTAAATTTTGAGTAATTTTTGCTCATTCTTTCCTTTCTTTATATATTTTATATATATATATATATATTCTTTATATACATTCTTTCCTTTCTATATATATATGTGTGTGTGTGTGTGTGTGTATACACATTTATATATTCCTTTCCATATATATGCATATATAGACATATATATATGTATATATATCACCATAGAAGAGAGTATGGAGGTATTTTTTATATATATATATATATATATATATATTCAATATTGAATATTTCAATATTTTAAACTGTTCCTTAGAAATATAAATATCAATTTCCTCTTCTTTTTACTGATATCTTCTAGGTCATTTTAAATCACTACCCCCAGCTTATCACCATATCACCATGCTTTCCCAAAATTACTGCCTCCTTTGATTATGGATTTGACTTCAGTCTAACTTCCTCCACTTGGGCAATTTTAGAGCATCCTCACTGGTTCCTTGAGAAAATTCAAATTCTCCCACCTGACACTGGAAGGCCTCCATCAGGTCACCCCACTGTCTTTAATGTTATCTTCTACTGAGGTCATACCGCTCTCCCACTTCTCTGAACAGTACCTATTCAAATCATTTCACTCGGGCTCCTACCTTGGGTGAATGAGCACCCTGATCTTCATTTATTCATCCAGCAATCAATCATTCCAGAATTGAATAAGTCTAGTACCTGAAACGAAGCCAGTGGTACATGTAACACTCACAAATCTATTTCAAAGCACGCTAGATGGTTGACTCTGTTCTTCCACATTTCCAGCAGCCCCGAGTCATTTCTTTCTGTTGCTCCTTCTTTCTCACCACTTCTGTGTACAATGCAGCACGGTATCTCCAAAAGTCTCTCAAGCTAACCTGACGCTTCAGCATATTGTCTGCATCAAAGCCACACTGCCATTGAAAATGTCAAGAACTTCATACTGACTGTTAGAAGACAGAACTTCAGGAAACTCTCAAGAGAGGTCGGTCAGATAAGACAAGAACTCATTACACAAGTCCGTCGTCTAAAAAAAAAAAAAAAAAAAACAACTTTCACACTGTTTTCTTTTTATACTTTTCTAAGTACTAAAACAATCACATGATAGTAGGGATACCACAGGTGATAAGGGTGGAAAAGCCTATTTCATAAGACCTGTCTTATCTCTATAGTAGGCAAACTCTGAACAATAACTAGCTGAGAATGTGTTTTGACTATATCTGAAATATACGGTTTCAAACTGGAAAATATTTAATGGCTTGAAATGAAATTCAGAATTATTCCTATGCATTGTAGCCTAATAGCCAAAGCTTGTTTTCCTGAAGAATAATTAAATGTGGATAAAGTGAAAAATACATTCTTCAATGAAACAAAATAAGAAGACAATCTATTTAATGGGAGAAAATATTTGCAAATCATATATGATAAGCAAATAATATCTAAAATATATTTGGAATTTAAACAAGAATGTCTGGGTGGTTCAGTTGGTTATGTGTCTGTCGTCGGCTTAGATTATGATCCCAGAGTCCTGGGGTCAAGCCCAGCATCGGACTCCTTGCTCAGTGAAGAGCCTGCTTCTCCATCTGCCTGCTGCTCCCCCTGGAGCTCTCTCTCTCTCTGTCAAATAAACAAAATGAAATATTTTTTTAAAAAAAAGAACTTACACAGCTCAGTAGCAAAAAAAAAAAAAAAAAAAAAAAACTGCTTAAAAAATAGGCAGATGATCTGAGTAGAGATTTTCCAAAAAAGGCATACAGAAGGCCAACAAAGTATATGAAAAGGTCACTAGTATATGAAGTATATGAAACATCACTAGTCATCAGGGAAATGCAAATCAAAACCACAATACCTCACCTCACACCTGTTAGAATGGCTATTCTTAAAGAGCAAGAAATAACAAGTAAAGTATTGGCAAAGATGTACAGAAAAGAGAGCCCTTGTGCATTGGTGAGAATGCCAATTATGTAAACTGGTCCAGCCACTATGGAAAATAAGATGGAGTTTCCTCAAAAAATTAAAAATAAAACTACTCTATGATCCAACAACTCTACTTCTATCTATCCAAAGGAAGCAAAAACACTAACTGAAAGAGCTACCTGCACCTTCATGTTCATTGCAGCTTTATTTACAATAGCCAAGACATAAGAACAACCTCAGTGTCCATTAATGGATAAATGAGTAAAGAAGATGTATACACAATGGAGTATTATTCAGTCATAAAAAAGAATGAAATCTTGTCATTTGCAATAATATGGGTGGACCCATGTTTTATGTTTTATAAACATAAAACATAAGTTTTATGCTAAGTAAAATAAGTCAGAGAAATACAAATACCATATGATATCATTTGTATGTAGTATCTAAAAAGTAAAAAAAAAAAAAAAAAATGAACTCCTAGATTCAGAGATATGATTGGTGGTTGCCAGAGGAGGAGGTGAGGAGATGGGCGAAATGGGTGAAAGGGGTCTCATGTAATGTACAGCATGGTGATTATACAACATCATACTTCACTTTATATTTGGAAAATGCTAACAGAGTACATCTTAAAAGTTCTCATCATAAGAAAAAAAAATGTTGTAACTATGTGGTCATGGATGTCAAGCAGACTTATTACTTTGTTCATCTTACAATATATACAAATAGAGAATCATATGTTACACGCCTGAAACTAATATAATATTATATGTCAATTAGAGCTCAGTTTTCAAAAAGGCCTAGCAAAACCAAAAAATTAAAATTATGAATGAAACAATGTTAAGCATAAAAGCCAAGTCATAGAATAACTGGCATAAAGTGCCATGTATACAAAGTTTGACACTTTGACAAATTAACATATGTTCTGTTTAGGGACACAAATATTTGCGGTAAAACCATAAAGAAAAGCATGAGGATGCTGTACACACTTTGCAGGGTAATAGTTACCTGACATGGGGAGGGGATTAGGAATAGACTTACAAGGACTTTCAAAGATAATTGTCATTTTTATATTTTAAACCAGATACTAAGGGCATTGATATTTATCAAGTCTATTCTTCATAACTTGCAATATTTACATTTTGCATCTATTGATTTTTTAAGTTAATTTCAATTACCCCACCTATAGTACATCATTAGTTTTTGGTGTAGTGTTCAATGATTCATTAATTCCATATAACACCCAGTTCTCATCACAACACATGCCTCCCTTTATGCCTATCACACAGTTACCCCATAACCCCCATCCACTTGCCTTTCTATAAACCTCAGTTTATTTCCCAGAGTCAAGAGTCTCTTATGGTTTGGCTCACTCTCTGATTTCTTCCCATTCAGTTTTTCCTTCCTTCCACTATGATCCTCTGCTCTATTTCTTATATTCCACATATGAGTGAAACCATATGATAATTGTCCCTTGCATCTACTGATATTTAACAAAACCATCATGAAAGAGATGTAAAGTGAGTCTAAGGCTATAAAGTCCAATGTTTCCTCAAAAGATTTCTCAAAGTAGAGATTAGAAACAAATCACAAAGAAAAAAATATTCAAATACAGTATGGCTAAAGTATTTCCAGAACTTAAGAATATCATAACTCCTCAATTTGAAAAATCAGGGAAGATTCAAATCAGGATACGTAAATTTACCACTAGACATAATCACAGAAGCACATCAAACACAAAGAAGTGTTCTTAAAGATAATCAAAGAGAAAATAGACTGTCTTAAAAAAATAGAAATTTGTGATGACAACCAACATTACAACAGCAGAAGGAAAAGGCAGAAAACAGGAGAAAAATGTCTTCAAAGTGCTGAAGGACATAACCAGAACCTAGAATTCTGTACCCAGCCAACAATTTTTCCAGACTAAGGACTAAATAAAAAATCTTAGATAAACAAAAACCTATACCATTTCACTACAAACATACCTTAATTAAAAGATCTATTAGTGACACATACTAGTGAAAAAGAAAACTGAAACCAGAATGAAAGACTGGCATTCAAGAAGAAATGAGATTCACAAACATATGGTTAAATGGAATGCATCACTGTTTGGTGTGCATTAAAAAAAAACAAATCAAGTGGCCAAATACTGGGAGAAAAATGACATGAGAGGCAGAAATGATGCCTCAAAGGTAATGTGTTGTTGGATCCTTTACTGTTCACTATCTCCTCAATAATACAGCTATTGAAGGACTTTAGACTTTTTATTTCAAGCACATATGTTAAAGTTATAAGGGTAGCTACTAGAAGAATAGAAATATAATGCATATATAAATTCCAATTAATAAAAAAAAGGTAGGGGTAATGGTAAAATGACAGAAGCAGGAAAAAGGGAAGGGGAGGGGAAAAAATCAGGATTAAACGGCAGAGATGTAACCAAATACATGGAGAATTACTATAAAAATGGGCTTAACAGTTACAAGACTAAAAGTATGAGATTTTATTTTTTTATTTTATTTTATTTAACAGCATTTTTGCAATAACTAAAAGAATTAAAGATGCACATACCCTTTTGACCCAGCAACCGTACTTCATATACGTGCAAACAAGCATGCACAAGAATGTTAATTGCCACATTGTTTGCAATAGCAAATACACTGGAGAAGATCTAAATGCCCATCACCAGATCATTGATTAATGCACTGTGGATTTGCTCAATGATGGAATCTTATTCTGCAATTAAAATGAATGAGCTAGCTAGCACAACATCTATCAACATGAACTATTTCAAAACTGTAACATTGATTGAGAAAATCAAGTTGCAAAAGTATACAGAGAGTATGACACCATTTTATACATTTACAGATATGTAACACAATACTAGGTATTGTTTTAAAAAAAATACATTCACAAAGAATAGAAGCCTAAAATCCTATGTGGAAATAAAATATAATAAAATCCTACATGGGAATACTAAACAATAAATTCAGATAGTTGTTTCCTTGGTTGTGAGGAAGAGAAATGGTATGGGAGCCTTCAACTATATTATAATCTATAATATTTTCTTTAAATAAAATTGTAGAATATATAGTAAAATATAGTAAAAATCCATAGGAAAAGTAGTAGAACACTTCAGATCTGACGAAGTTCGGTGGAAGATCCCATCAAGATATGTTTATGGGGTACCTGGGTGGCTCAATTTGCTAAGTGTCTGACTCTTGACTTGGGCTCAGGTCATGATCTCATGGATTATGAGATTGAGAGTGACATTGGCTCCATGCTCCAGCCTGGAGTCTGCTTGGGATTCTCTCTTCCTCTCTCTCTGCTGCTCCCCCACATGCTCTTTCTCGCTCTCTCTCAAATAAATAAATCCATCTTTTTAAAAAGTTACTGTTTTTTATTTTTACTTACTTGTATGTAGTATTTTCTAAATATAGTATTACTTACTATGTTTTTCTGCATGATCTAAACTTTTGTTATTGAAATAATGTCAGACAACCTAAGCTTTAAAAGAGTTTAGCATTATTATTGAATTCAGATGGAGAAAAACATACCTAGTATGTTCCATGAACTTGCAAGGCATCATGAGAGAGGTGAACCCAGTATTGTTCTTGCCTTCAAGAATCTGATATAGTGGGAAAGATGTAATATGACAAATGCAGTTACAGAGCTGAGAGTGGGACACTAGAAAAATAAAAACAAAAAAAAAATCTGATATAGTGAGTGTTTAATAAATAACTGACGAGTGAATGAAGAATACAGGGTGGGAAGGACGCCGGGAGAAGCCAAATACAAATGGAGGCTTACATATTCCAGATACTGGGAACTTACTAAAAAATTAAATTAAATTAAAAACAACAACAGCAACAACAATACTGGTGAGTTTCAGAGTGAAGAAGACTTCCAAGCTAGGCTAGGCGATCATGACCATTTTCTGATT
Source organism: Mustela erminea (assembly GCF_009829155.1). Taxonomy (NCBI): domain Eukaryota; kingdom Metazoa; phylum Chordata; class Mammalia; order Carnivora; family Mustelidae; genus Mustela; species Mustela erminea. Next base: position 83,109,678 of record NC_045628.1, read on the forward strand.
TGGAAATACAGCAGGCAGAGAGAGTGACATATACAGATGAGAGGACAAGAGAAAACCTGTCAGGAAGCAAGACCTTATATTGTGGTCCATTCACAGACACCTAAATGTGAAATGAATCTTCCTCTCTCCTCTCTCTTGCGCTCTCGCTCTCTCTCTCTCTCTCACACACACATACACACACACACACACCAGATTGCGGCAGAAAAATAAGAAAGAGAAAGATGCAGTGTTGCTCATAAATTATAAAATAGTTCTCCTCAAAGTACAGCCTTAGCATTTTAACTCATCAAAAACTATCACATTCAATTAATTTTCTGGGAAGTGACTCACTGCATCTGGTCATATCTGAATAGGATGTAGAGCACATCAGCTGTGCAGTCTGAGCTGCCCCCCTATGTCCTAACCCAGGACCCACAGCTTGTTGAGGTTCATCTATGCCAATAAAGGTGAAGGCTCAGACCTGGAGTCATTCAATGCCACAGCTAAGACAGAGATGCATGTCATTTAAAAATCCAACAATAATCAACACTTTCAATACATGTGTAATTAGGAAATAAATTTTGTAAATTGATTTGATAACTACCGGTTACCTCACTTTGTTATTGTGGGCTTAAAAATGTTGATTTCAGGGGCACCTGGGTGGCTCAGTGGGTTAAAGCCTCTGCCTTCCGCTCAGGTCATGGTCCCAGGGTCCGGGGATTGAGCCCCGCATAGGGCTTTCTGCTCAGCGGGGAGCCTGCTTCCCTCTCTCTCTCTCTCTCTGCCTGCCTCTATGCCTACTTGTGATCTCTCTCTCTGTCCAATAAATAAAAATCTTTTTAAAAAAATGTTGATTTCATAAAGCAGGACAGCTTTTCCTGTCACTGTATTCTTCTAAGGGTAATGACTATGCACTCCTCTTTCAATTCCATGTCTTCAAAGTGGCATGTAGATGCAGGAGCGCCCACCAGCAGGCTGCACCTGTCACCAGTGTGGCACCCAGCTCACCCCACACCCAATACCACTCTAACTGCTGCCTCAACATGTCCGTTTTCTCTTCCGCCTTGAAAACTCCAAGGACAGGTCAGCACAGGTGCTCTTTAATACTCTATCGACTTTTTCTTATGTGTCCCATAAAAGGTGTGCCTCATGATGTGTCATTACTCAAATACAAAAATATTAGGAATTAAGAAACTGCACAACATTTCCAAGATACAGGTACATAAAAAGCCTCACTTCGCAGTATCATTTTCCTAATGTTCATGCACTACAACCAAACTCCTAAATCACATAATGATGGAAGATAAACACTGAAAGATATCAGAATTTAGTCTTTTCCTGAAATTCTAATCTTTTCACATAAATATTACTCCCAAATTTCTATTTCCACTAGAATAGAAATTTTTGTTAGCTTAAAAAAAAAAATGTTTGAAATTGCTTTACAAAAAGACTAGAGATTTAAAACAAAACCTACTGTAAAATATTTAATCAAATTAAGCCTCAATGGAAGCATCCTACAACAATGAAAATCATTATTAGAGGTTGAAAACACCCCCTTATTCTTTCATACTGTTTTTAAACACTTTTCTAAACAAAGAATTCAGTGTCTTTTCAGTGATCTAGATTTGATTTAAGATTCTGCTTAAACTAAAGCTCTCTGTCTCCAAGAGATCTACTGTAATCAGAGATCGATGGTATTTCAGAAATTAAAGTCTATCATAAAGAGCAACTAGTCAAACTGCTTAATTTAGCAGACTAAGAAACTAAGGCTCAGAGAAGTTTTCAGAGTTTGTCAATATTCCATAGCTGGTTACTGGCAGATGAGAGTCAAACTCGACCCTTGGCCCAGGGCTTGTTTTATGCCACTGAACTCCACCCTTACTTTGTTATTAAGGTGGAAATGAATCTCTTGTCATTATTGATAGAAGAAGGATTCTTTTGTAAACTTGATCTTAAATGCAAATTAATTAATGTTTGGACTTCCATTAGCTGATTATTTTTCAACTTTGTTTATTCATGCCGAATGATCCTTATGTTAGCAGGAGAAATAAAAATCACTATACCACATTCTTTTGGCCTGAGAAACATTTTCTTTCAAAAAATAACCTCAAAAAGATACAAAGATTAGTTGAAAGAAATACTATCTTAAAGATAACTCCCTTGAAAGAAATTTAATTTAGCAGTAGATAATTCAGATCAATTGGATGATGATACAGCAAAAAATTTAGTAGCGAAAAAGACTCTGAAACAAAGTAGCATTTGTCTGGTGCGCACACACACACACACACACACACACACAAAACACACACACACACACACACTCTAATAATAACTTTCAAAGAAAGATAGAAAATGACCAGAAGTTGACAGAAACACAGAGAGAGATTGAAATATAGAATTGTCCACAAAAGAAAGTTGCCTCTGTGCTCTGCCAACTATAGAGCTTGGATAAAATGAGAAATTGGTTTAAAAGTCCTTCCCCAGAGTGCTTTTCAGTTCAGATCTGTAGAAAAGCCTCACCATTTGTATACATAGTTGGGAAGGCCCGTGACTATTCAGAAGATGTCAGAGAATATAATAATATAATATAATATAATATAATATAATATAATATAATATAATATAAATTAAGTAGTGAGAATTGTTTCAGGTTAGTTGGAAGACATCTTTGCTTAAGCAATGAAACATCTTTAAAATTCATTCAAGGCCTCTATTCTCTTAATGCTTATACTCAAAAATGATCATTAGTTCTCTAAGTATGTATATAATTTTTTTTACATAAAAGAATATTATGAAAAACTAAAAACACATTTTAAATACACAACTTCTTGAGCAGAGAGGAAGTCTGCAGATTTTATAGATAGCTGAATAGATGTAGTTTATTCAAAACTACCTCACAAATTCTCGAGCTAATCAAACTGTAGAAATAGAACAGTTTATGTACTGTACCCTCTTTTTTAGGCTACCCTTCTCAAAAGGAAGGAAGGAAGGAAGGGAGGTAGAAAGGAAGGAGGCATTAAGATGTTTTAAAGATACTGTTCTGATTTTTTTCAGAACCTAAAGCAAAATTTACACAATTTTGTCAGAAATATTTCCTCATGCTTTGAACTTACCCCCGTAATGAAACAACATAAAATATCAAAACATCTACTTTGTGGATGATAACAAAGCACCAGTAATAGCTAATGTTATTTACATGTGGCAGACAATACATTATATGGTATGTAGTTTGGGTAGAGAGACCATCATGTTGGGGTTATGAGAATGGGATTTGGATTTATTTTGTGGGGTACCTTTCCTCTTCCACCCCTTGTTAGCTGTGGACATTGAGCAAGTTACAGAATGTCTCTGTGCCTTGGTTCTCCATCTGTGAAAATTCAAATAACAACACCTACTCTAATATAATTCAATAATATCAATAAAATAACACATGCAATGCTTACAGTCTTTTTAATGTCTGGAACATAGTAAGCATTCAATAATTATGAGCCTTCGTGTGTCAGACATTGCTTTAGGCACACTAAGAGCACTCTCCCATTTAATTCTTACAAAAGTCCTTTGAGGTAAATATGGAAATGGAGGCTCAGAATGGTGAAATAAATTGCCATGGTCACATAGGCTCTGTAACACTAAGAGGTAGGTGGTCTATTCATATAATACAAAAAGAAAAAAAAGTTTAAGTTGGAGAAATCATTTTTCCTTTAGAACAGAAGTAGGCTATTTTCCTCCAATCTTAAGTTGAAATTCCCCACAAAGTCTATCAATTTAATCTACCATATTAACAGAAAAATAAAAAGGATGAGAAATTATATGATCACCTCAATAGAAGCAGAAAAGACATTTGACAAAATCGAACCCCATTTCATGATTTGGAAAAAAAAAAAAAAACTTTCTTAGAAAACTGAAATGGAAGAGAATGTCCTCAACCCAAAAATGGCATCTTTGGGGGCACCTGGCAGGCTCAGTCTGTACAAATCTTGCTCTCTGTGTCGTGAGTTCAAGCCCCACATTGAGTGTGGAGCCTACTTTAAATTAAAATCCTTTTTTAAAAAATGGCATTTCTGAAAAACCTACAGCCAACATCACCTTACTCAGTGATGAAAGATGGAATACCAAGATCAAGAACAGACAAGAATTCCCACTCTCAACACCTCTACTGAACTTGGGTCCTGGAGGTCCTAGGCACTTACAAAAGATGAGAAAAGGAAATAAAAGGAATACAGATCAGAAAGGAGGAAGTAAAATTTTTGCAGATGACATAATCAGAGATGGAGAAGAATTCTAGAGAATCTATTTAACAATTACTTGAAAAAATAAATAAATTTACTTAGGTTGTATGATATACAATCATACATACATATAATCATGTATGATATACAATCAATATTTTAAAATCCATTGTATTTCTATATTTTAGCAATAAAGTAATATTCAAAAATATTAAATACTTGGAAATTCATTTACTAAATATAAATAAGACACCAAAAACAAAAACGAAAGAAATTTCTGAGAGAAATTAGAGACCTAAATAAATGGAGAGATATACCATGCTCATGATTTTGAAGTTGATATTGTCAAGATGTCCATTTACCCCAGACTGATCTGTAGAACCAATGTCATCCCAAACAGAATCCTAGCAGGATCTTGGAAATGCACACAGCCTTGAAGAATCAAAACAATAATGTAAAAAAAATTTGGAGGAGGTATATACAGACATAGAGATTTCATGATTTGAAATAAAGCAATAATAAAATCAAGACAGAGTGATACTGGTAAGGACAGACATACTCACCAGTGAGGACATTAAGGAGTCAAGAAAAAGCCACATATGGCCATTTGATTTTTTTTTAAGATTTTATTTATTTATTTGACAGACAGAGATCACAAGTAGACAGAGAGGCAGGCAGAGAGAGGGAGAGAAGCAGGCTCCCTGCTGAGCAGAGAACCCAATGTGGGGTTTGATCCCAGGACCCTGGGATCTTGACAGGAGCTGAAGGCAGAGGCTTTAACCCACTGAGCCACCCAGGTGCCCCTGGCCATTTGATTTTTGGCAGTGATGTAAATGTTAATGAAATTCAATGTACAAATGATAGTCTTCAAGAAATGGTGTTAGAACACATGGAGAGCTGTATAGCAAAAACAAAATGAAACAAAAGCCAAAAACATCACCCCTTATTTTATATCATATACACACACATATATACACATACATACACACACACAAACATGCACATACCTCAAATATATCATAAAGCTAAACTCTGTGTTATCTATAAAATTTCTAAAAAAAAAAAAAAGGTAGGCAGAAAAACCCTATAAATTTGGGTTGTGGTTTTATTAGATAGGATAAAGTAGAGTTAACTATAGAAGAAAAATTGGTAAATTAGCCTTCTTCAAAATTAAATACTTTTGGGGGCGCCTGGGTGGCTCAGCAGGTTAAAGTCTCTGCCTTCAGTTCAGGTCATGATCCCAGGTTCCTGGGATCGAGCCCTGCATCAGGCTCTCTGCTCAGCAGGGAGCCTGCTTCCTCCTCTCTCTCTCTCTCTCTCTCTCTCTCTCTCTGCCTGTCTCTCTGCCTACTTGTGATCTCTGTCTGTCAAATAAATAAATAAAATCTTTAAAAAAAAATTAAATACTTTTCCTATAAAAGACAACCATAGAAAGAATGAATAGACAAACCACAGAGAACATTTGAGATATATGATACATATATGGAGAGAGAGAGAGAGCGTGTGCTTATTTCCAGAATATAGGAGACAAAATTCAACTTAATAATAAGACAAATGACCTAGTGTTTTGTATGGGCAAAAGTTCTAACAGATACTCACAAAGAATATGCACAAATAGCCAAAAGTTCATGAAATATTGCTCAGTTTCATGAATCTGATATACAAATTAAGTCATGAGATAGCACTATACATGCACTAGAATGGCCAAACTTTAAAAAAGTATTAACTTTAAAAGTACAAACTTTAAAAAGTACTAACAATACCAACTATCGGAGAGAACATAGATCAACTGGAGATATCACACGTTACTGGTGACAATGCAAAGACACAAATTTGGGCAATAGTTTTTCAATTTCTTTTAGTTAAATAATCCATCCCACTCCTAAGTGTTTCCCCAAGAAAAGTAAAACGTTTGCCCACACAAAGACTTGTACACAAATGTTCTTGGCAGCTTTATTTGTGTTATCTCCAAACTGGAAACAGCCCATATATCCAAAACAAATAAATTGCTAGATAATGGAATACCATTCACCAATATAAAGGAATAAACTACTGATACACACCACAAAATGAATGAACCTCAAAAATATTGTGCTGAGTAAGAGAAGTCAGAAATAGGTGTCACTGTGTAAATCTATTTACATGAAATTCTTACAAACTCAAAACTAATATAGAGCTACATAGAGCAGATTGGTAATTTCATAGAAGTGGGGAGATATGATAGCAAAGGAACACAAGGAAAACACACGGCAGAAAGGAAATGTTCTATATCTTGCTTCTGATATGGGTTACATGGATGTATGCATTTGTCAAAATTCATCTATGATTAGGTCACCCCTTTCCCATGTAATGGCTGAAAAACTCATTGGAAACTGGAGAAGAAAGAGGAATAACTTGCATCATGTGCTTCTCACACCTTACAATTACTGGTTTACCCACTCCTCATGCATAGGAAAGATGAAGCTTTTGAATAAAAATGGAAACATCAAATATTAATTCTGAATTGCATTTGCCCTAATTTAGGATTTGCAGTAGGCAGAATAACGGTTCTTCCACAGAAGGCCAGGGTCTAATTCCCAGAACTTATGAATATGTTCATTTACATGGCAAAGAGGAATTAAGGACACAAATGGAATTAAGTTTGCTAATCAGCTGACCTTAAAGCAGGGAGATTAATAAATCGTAGGGATGAAAGGAACAATGGGGAATATAGTCAATGGCATTGTAAAAGCATTGTATGGTGACGGATGGTAGTTAGACTTACCAAGGTTAGCACAACATAACATAGAGTTGTGGAGCCACCATATTATACACCTGAAACTAACGCAACATTGTGTGTCAGCTATACTTCAATTTAAGAAAATGGGAAGATTGTCCTGGATTGGGTATACACAGTGTAATCATAGGGGATTTTAAAAGTGGAAGAGAATGAGAGGAAATGTGGCTATGGAAGAAAGGCACATAGAGATGCTAAATTTTTGGCTTTGGAGATGGAAAAAGGGAGACAGGAGCCAAGGAATGGGGGGTGGCCTCTAGAAGCTGGAAAAAAAGAAGGATCCTTGTTTTTTTCCAGCTTCTAGAGGAAGGATCTTAGACCCTTAGGTCCTTAGATCCTTAGATCTGGATCCTAAGGATCTTTTTTTTTTTTTAAAGATTTTATTTATTTATTTGACAGACAGAAATCACAAGTAGACAGAGAGGCAGATAGAGAGAGGGGGGAAGCAGGCTTCCCACTGAGCAGAGAGCCCAATGCGGGCCTCGATCCCAGGACCCTGAGATCATGACCTGAGCCAAAGGCAGAGGCTTTAAACCACTGAGCCACCCAGGCGCCCAGGATCCTAAGGATCTTAGATCCACCAGAAAGGAACACGACTTTACTGATATCTTAATTTTAGCTCCACGAGACCCATGCCAGACTTCTGAATTACAAAACTAGAAGATAACATATATGTGTTGTTTCAACAAGTATTGGCAAGGATGTGGAGAAAAGGGAACACTTGTGCACTGCTGGTGGGAATGCACACTGATGCAGCCACTGTGGGAAATAGTATGGATGTTCATCAAAAAGTCAAAAATAGAAGTACTGCATGATCCATTAATTTCACTTCCGGGTATTTAGCCAAAGGAGATTTAAAAACGTGACTCAAAAAGACATCTGCCCCCACATATTCACTGGAGCACTATTTACAATAGCCAAGATATGGAACAATGCAAGAGTCCACAGACAGATGAATGGATAGAGAAGACGGTATACACATACAGTGGAATATTGTTCATCTACAAAAAAGAGGAAATCTTGGCATTAGTATGATAAGAGTGGACTTTGAGGGCATTATGTTAAGTAAAATAAGTCACACAGAGAAAGACAAATACCTGTATTATCTCATTTTTGTGTGGAACCTTAGAGAAAAACAGTTAACTCATAGATACAGAGAACAGACTGGTGATGACCAGAAGCAGGGATTGAGGGTAGACGAAATGAGTGAAGGGGTTCAAAAGACACAAACTTCCAGTTACAAAGTAAATAAGTCCAGGAGATGTAATGTACAGCATGACAAGCTGCTACCATAGTGTATATTTTTAAAGTGCTGAGGTTAGATTTTCAAAGTTCTCATCACAAGAAAAAAACTTTTGTTGTAACTCTGTGTGGTGATGGATGTTAACTAGACCTACTATAGGGATCATTTCTCAATAGATAAATACATCAAATCACTATGTTGCACACCTGAAACTAATGTAATATATGTCAATTGTATCTCAATAAAAAGTAAATAAATAGGTGTTGTTTTAAGCCTTAAAGTATGTGGTAGTCATTATAGCAGAGCAGAAAAGTAGTACAGAAATTTTAACTTTGAAGCATAAAACAAAGAGATTCAAAATATATCAGAAGGAGAAGGAGAAAAAGAAAGAGAAGAATTATGTGGACAAGGAGAAGAAGAAGAAAAGGAACGACATGATCCAACACGGAAACCATTAGTGAACATTCACGTTGCCCTCTCTCCTGGGAGTCCCCAAGTCCTGAACCCCTGTCAGGAGAGCAGGCACAGCCAGGAATCTCCTCTGAGCACCCCATTTGATAGCTGGTACTTCCAAGAAGTATTTCCAAATTCGACATTCTCAATCAGTGCGAAAACCTCGCCCTACACCAAGTTCACTTCCTAGATGAAGTTGAGAGACTGTATGCAGCACTTTACCTGACTTTTAGGTGGGTTATTCCAGACTCTCGTCGGCCTCAAAACAAAGTCAGGTGTGAATGCATGCACTCCGCCATTCTTTAAATCAGAAGAATACACGCATTTCAAAATGGATTCCAATATTCATTACCAGAATAAAGAAACGTCCTTACTTTGAATGCCACATTCAAGTGCGACAGATAAAATATACATAGCAGTCAGTTAGAAATACACACCATGGATGGTAAAATGGTAATTAGAATTAAAAAAAGAAAACAAGACTGAGGAAAATTCAATTAGAATAGATTGCTAATACCAGGTGGGAAAGCAAAACTGTCTGTATGCAGACCATAAACTCCTATACTGATGGCGAATAGAACTATGGGTGAATATAGAAAAAGTCACTGTAGAGCAGTTTCTTCAATAAAGAAAAAAAAAAAAAAAAACCCATTCCTCAAAGATAGCAAAGCTTCTCCCAGGATTTACATGAAAGTAGCTCTCTCCCTTGGGAGAGTAAAGACGACTTTAACAGTGTTGCAGCAGTAAACACAATGGCTTCTGCAAAATGGTATCTCAAGTATCCTCCCCACATCAGCCCTTTATGGCACACCAAAGCACATTTTAATGAAGTTCATTGTGAGAGGGCAATGCTGTCCAAAAGAAAGCTACTACCTGAAACTCATTACGATAAGCTCATATTTATCTTATCTTTTGTCAGACTTTTTAAAAATAAGCCGTTGTGACACCAAAAGAATATTTCATTCTCTACATTTTTCCAATAATTCTTTTTTCCCTTTGAGGTAGCCTCTCACCCCTGGATGAGCAGCCATCCCAGAGTCAAGAATGCAGACAGACTGACTTGGTAGCAAAGATAAATCTCAAACCAGATGCAAGGTTTTTATGCACGTTTCACTAGATTTTACAATAGGCCATGGTGCTACAAGTCAGTGTTTCCATTGGAAATAGTGGCTCACATCCAGGGCTTGGTGTGATATTTTTTCCAGTAGTAACTAAGAACCAGCTCTGTCTCTTTTCCAAGAATCTTTTTTCCTCTGTAAAGGAGAGAAAAATGTTAGATGGGTAAGAACTGGTCAGGCTGACTCCTCAAGGCAGCTGTCATTTTGCCCTGAATCATGGCTGTGCACACCTGTTCCAGCAAGTTAGACTGTGGGCATCCAAACCCCACAAGCTTGCTGAATGCACCCCAGTTGCCTTATTCTTTTGAAATTTCTAAAGAGCTGGACATCTTGGCTACATCTATATAATCATGGCCTAATAGTTCTGGAATAAACAAACCAACAACAACAACAAAAAGTTCAGCTTTCTAGAGATAGTCTTTTTTTTTTTCCTAGAGATATTCTTAAGGCAATGCCAACTGCTGATTCATTCACTCAACAAAAACACATTTAGTATACAGCATAGACACCACATCAGTAAGATCCAGTCCCTTCAATTGCTTACAGAGTATACAGATGGGGTGATGCATAGCTCCGACAAGAGATACCAGAACATTTCTAGTAGTTTCTTACTTTTGTCAGAATGGAGGACAGGATTTCACTACCTTCAACAGCAGAGAGTGGGGAAGGCATAGCCTAGTTATTGGTGAGCAGTGTTTCATAAACTTCAATCATTTTAGTGTGACACAATTCTGGCACACCCATATACCATGTACCATGTACCATGTAATAGTTTTCTCTAAGTTGATTAATTTTTAGTTTAATTCAATATACTTCAAAAAGGAAATTTCTTGCCATTATGAAAAATGAAAACCATGATCACCTGCCATAAATGGAAGATAATTATAAAAATTAATACACCAGAAGCAAAGTTAAATGACATTTCATTTAAAAATTAAAATAAAAAATGAACATACACAGCAATAAATCTAATCAGTTCTGAAAAAGACGTATCAGAATATATATTGCTTAAATGTGAAATATAGCTGATTATTGCCAAGCTTGATTTTTATTTTGCAATTGACGCTAGTGTTCAAATTTCCATCATATTATCCATCTTGTTACAGTTTTTGAAATGTCTTTGATTTCTGATTTATATCAGGTTCAAAATGAAACAAACAAACAAAAAAAAAATTGAAGCTCCAGAAATTCTACCAGTCAAGGTGCAGACTCCTGGGTCTCCCAGGCCTGCAGAGGGAAAATTTAGATCCTAGGGGGCCTTCAGAGTAGCCCAGGGGGAAGTTAAAATCCAGGGTGGTGGTGTGGGTGAAGACAGATTGGAAGGAAGTGGAAGGAAGAGAGAAGGAACCAGAAGGAAGAGGTTAACCCTTGACCCAAAATATCCCAAATATCGCTGGGGAGTGGGTGAAGGGAAACAGGTCCATGGTGACTAGTCAGGTCGTAATGCTGTGACTGATGTTGTAATTACGGCCTCAGAAGGCCTTCCAATAGGTCTCCTGGATAGCAACCCACCTGGCATCCTGACTCCAAATTGTCCTGTGTGACGCTATATTCAAATCACACACATGCTGAAAATCCTTCAAGGGCTCCACGTAGCTGCCAGACACAAGGGCCAATCCCCACCATCTTGAAGGAGCCATAGATTCCCAGGGCTTCTGAGAACGATTCCCTCCATCCTCATCTTTCCTTCTTAACAGTCTGTTTCAATGGGTCTTTTGACCCAGCCTCAATAGTACTTCTGCGCCAACCCTGACCAGAATGTCTTCCCCTCCTTTCTTTACTTTTTTCAAATATTATCCATATTATCAAATACTGTTCAAATACTACCCATATTACTCACTCTTTAAAACCAGGACTGTCCCACCTCCCCTATACATATTCTCTAAATATCTCAGCCACAGTGACTTCCCTCTCTTCCAAAATACCGAATAGAGTTCTTATGACTTGTACCACTCACCTGGTATTTAGCATAACTGCATAACCACTTAATATGGCTGTTTTTCTTAGTGGAAATGGCCTCCCTTTCCAACATGTTTTGCATATCTGTCTCTTACACAATGCTTTACAACAAGTAGGTATTCATTTATTTTATGTGAGTTGTTTCAGTCACGATGTAGCAAGCCAAGTCTAGTTTTCAGTGGGACCTATCTCAGACAGGAGATGACCCATAATGACACAAACCCACAGTTGAGCCCTTGTGAACCTCCAGAAGGAGCTGGGAATAGCATGGAATGGGGCACTCATTGTTGAAACATGCTTACCTGGCCAGTCCTGATGGAAACAGCACACCTCTGGGATGGCTGCAGAATCAAACATGAAATTTCCAAGTTGTCTGCACAGCTATAAAGAAAGGCTTCAGAACATCAACCCAGATAAACAGATCCCAAAAGGTCTGCCAAAAATGTTCTTGAACTAGACATCAAAGTCTAAAGTATACCAGTTCCAAACTCAGCATGCTACAACTATAAAACATTGCCCTTAAAGCAACCAACTATGGTCCCTGGACCAATGGCAGCTATCCTGTGACCAGAATGAGCTGAATGAGCTCTCTAAGCATGAGAGAAGGAGACCTCAGCAGAGCCACAGTTTAATGAACTCACTTGAGACAGACTAGAAACCCATGTGGATAAAATCCTTTGCAAGAAGCCATTTTATCAAAAGCAGAGTAACTGTTACAAAGAGTAGCTGCCACAATGTTCCAGAGGACAAACTCTGAAGGAGCTCCCCAAAAGAAAAGCATATAACTTTGGAGGATGACATTCTTTTATTCAAGTTACACTGCTTCAAAATCTCTATCACATCAAGTAGCCTCAGGCCATTGGACAGCCCCACCCTCTCCTTGACAGACTACATTTGGCCACCCCTCACATTTTATATCTACACCTGGGTTTTCATCTCCTCCTTTTCGGTCCTTCACCAGAGCCTTCAAAAGACCTTGGTCTCTCTGTCTCCAGAAGAAGAAAAATATTCCTCTGGACATAAAGAAAGCACAAGACTGACATTAGAAAGGTCTGATGAAGTTCTGCTCTTTGCAGAAAATTCAGCTTTCTTGCTTTTTTTATCTGATCAATCTATTCCAGTCTTTAAACTTTGGCTTAAGACTGATTGAAACCTCTCCAAGTGCTAACCCCTTCCTTCCCTGCTGTTGTTCCCTCCTCATGTTGATGAGAATCTTCTGCATCTCTTTTCTTCTAGAAAGTCTGACTAGAGCATTGGACATGACATCCCCTTGGTAGATAGACATCTCGGATTTTTCTCCAATGCTAAGTGTCCTTTTGGGGCTGGCAAGCTGGGCCTTCCCAACTGCTCAGGCTTATGGACACCATGCTCCTTGCCATCCCTCCCATGAAGCAATCAATCTGGCCTGTCCCAGGGTCCATCCTCTCATGTGCTTTCAAATTGTTCAAAGTGAAGACTAGTTCATGCAGAACGAAGTTAGACTGTTCTCTTAGCTAGGAAATCTTCTCCTCTCCCAGACCTTCTGGAACCCTCTAAACCTGCAAAGATCTTCTTTATAATTCCTCTGTGGCTGTTTAACCCATGGAAGCAGTGCTGAGCCCCAAAAACGAGGTGGGGGATGAGGGAAAATGAAATGAGCAGAACGGAATTGGTGCTTTGCCAAGAATTCCATACAGAAGCCCTATAGCCATCAGGACTGCCTGAATATTCCTGATGCTCACATCCACAGAGCTGTTGCCATGAGCCATCTTCTGGGTTCATGAGTATTTCTCTTCCTTCATTCTCTTCAGAGGAGATGAAAAAGCAAAATTTTCCCCAAAAGGCAAATGTCCAAATGTCCTTATGGATGCCTTATGGGACCGACCAGCCATCATTTTAGGAGTGATTCATAAGGACTAGGAGAGCAGGGGCATTGTCACTGACCCTTTACTCACGCTCACGTACACTGAACTATAGAACTAACTACAAAACATGTTTCATCAACCAATGAAATGCATCGTGATCAGCAATTACGTGTTTCCTGAGAACTTGCTGGGCAACTACCCTAAGGTGAAAGCCAGTTGCCTCGCAGCAGCAAAGAAAAGTTCTCCCTGTTTTGGACTGGGTATACAAACTCTCTTGGTTCCTACTTGGAACACCAGGAGGAATTGAGGTAGGTCAACACATAATTCCCCAGGTTGGATGTGGGCTGGCATGCCTTCCTGCTCTGGAAGAGAATGGCTTCCTCACATTGGATGACACACCTTTTTGGTATGTTTGAGGCAAGGAGGCTAATGAAATTAATCAGGAAATAGAAACCTCATATTAAAAGCTATTTCTCTGACTTGCTCTTTTATTAAAAGAAATCACCATTCTCTAACTTCAGTCTTGTGCTTTCTTTAAGTTCAGAGGAATATTTTTCTTCTTCTGGAAACTAAGACCTGAAACAAATGCCCTGCACAGAGGAATCCCATATGCTGTGGTAACTTTGGCACAGAATCACAAACTCTCTCCAATTCCAACTCCCAGGCCTTCTGTGCTTGTTAAATAACAGTTTAATTTTCATCCTCTTCTGTTGAATTCTCGCATTAGGGTCATGGTTGCTATTACTAAAAGCTCTCCTGCTAGCCTCTCCAGGTGACCCTGACATGCCAGTCTTCCACATAAACTCATGCAGTGACCAATAAAATAAGAAAAAGCCAGTCATCTGATTTACATGGGGAAGACATTCCCCGGAGTCATGCAACACAGAGCAGTGAGGATCATATCATCTCACTGATGCCATTCCCAGTGGGGGGAAATTCCACGTCAGCTAAGAGAAGGATAAGGGTCAAAAGAATTTTATAAGGCCATCTTTGAAATTGTTCTCCATTAAACCAAGAAGAGGCCTTGGGGTTTTCAGGACATTTGTGAAGTGCCACATGCTAGCTACCTCATCCTCACTCTGACTTCCTATTGGGAGCTGACTTCTAGTCAAATTTAGTTGACTTTCTTATTTGGAGCATAGTGGACAAGATATGGGCATAATTGTGCAGAGAGATAACACGGATTTGTCCATATAGACTAATAATATAATTTAAAAATTCATATATTTATTTTCATGATAAACATTTCACTTCCTGTAGAATTTTTATGAAATTAGAAGTCTAAGATTGTAAAAATTGAATAACACTTCATGTGTTTTGGGCAAAGCAATGGATTGCCCTTACTCTTCCACCAATTTTTGTGATCCTCCAAATGTTCATGATGCACTTCCGGTATCAATTCATTAGTTCCTTCTCTCTCTGTCTTAGTTTCTTCATCTACAAAATGTAAAATGATGTCTTCCTCTGCTTCTTTCTTTGGGGGATATTAGGGTGGACATTTATGGTACAACCTCTACTCTCAACTCCTTAAAACTTCAGTAAAACATGCTACAGTGTATCAATCCTTATTGGATCATGGCTATGGAACCATGAAGTAACATAACGTATTCACACTATGTAACATGGTGTAATGTAAGTATTTTTACCTACTCCTACCCACACTCCATTTCTTCTTCTTGTGACTTATGTATTCAGCGGGTTCTTGAGTGACAACGATGCACAGGTGCTGTAGAAGAAACAGAGATGGAGAACAGAGACATTCCTGTTTCTTTACAAAATAAGGAAACTGTTGTGGAGGGAATGTCTGAGACTTTCTGGTCATAAGAAAGAATAAAGAAGACAAACATCATCGTCAGAATGCACTGGTGTGCTTATAACAATTATCTAGCCACCTGAGAACCAAGCAGAAGTCCTTAATTGGTTTTACTCTGTGGAAAAATTTCTCTCACGTATTTCGAGTTCTGCCTTATTGAGGATAATGCAATCAATATTGAATTTGTCTTTTTAAAATTATTCTTGAATCATATTACCTCTTATAATAACATTGTTTTATTTACTTTAAATATAGATTTTAATTTAATTGCAGAAGAATCAGAAACTACCCGCATCTTTACCTTTCTTACAACATATATTAAAATATTTCCTTGAAATAAATTTGTCTATTTCTCACTGAGGAAAAAAAATGGAGTGTGAGTAAAAAAAAATGGAGCGTAATATTAGATGACATTTTGTAACAACACAAATGCTTGGAGAAGACAATTGCATTTGGTAGTGAACGAAGGCTCTCATTCCCACATAAATGATGAATTCTAACTGCACAAGGACTAGAACTAAGAAATTAAACACCTTAGGTGACATTAGAAAACCCTAGATAGCCACAGTGACTCAGCAGATACCAAGAAGCATGTGTTAAATTTCTTAATTCAATTCAGTTTCACAAATGTACATTGAATTTCTACAGAAATGAGCAATGCACTGAGCCTAGAGATGTCAAAATCCCTAAACTTCAGTTGCTCATACCTAATAGGAAAACATGGGTGAGGCAATCATGAGACAATGAGATTTGTGTTCTAAAAAGTATGCAAAATCTGAGTGTCCAAAACAAGCTGAGCCTGATTTTACCTGGGAATATAAAGAAGGTTGAGTAGAAGAAAGGATATTTGAATTGCAATTTAATGAGTAAAAAATCAGTAGAAAGAGGAGGATCAGAATATTCCAAGGAGAGACAACATATAAAGGCAATTCCTAAAACTGCCACTGCCATGTCTTCTATCACAACCACTGTTTGTTGGGTTATCAGCTATATGCCCTGCACTGTTCTCACATGCATTCTCTTGCTTCCTTCTCACAACAACCTTGAAAAATGGGCATTAATACTCCCATGGAGGGCAAAGCCATGATTGAAAAAGTTTATGTAACTTCCTGAAGGAAAGAGCTAATGAGTAGTCAGGGAAAGTTTTATACTGAGGTCTGCCTCCTGCCAAAGTGCTTGCACCCACCATGTGATACTATGGATTACATGTCAACAGTACTTAAAAATCTCTCAAAATATACTCTATTTCATTAATTATTTTTTTAATCAGAACTGGTCTACAAATATAAATATAGATAAGTAGATTACATAATATGGATAGACTATATATATACACACACACATAGGAAATTGTGATATAAGGTATAAACTGAGATATAGTATTTTAGGAGTAAGCAATGGCATTTTATTTTTTTTTTATTGTGTTCAGTTAGCCACTATATAGTACATCATTAATTTTTGATGTTGGGTTCATTGATTCATTATTTGAATAGAACACCCAGTGCTCATCATAACACATGCCTCCTCAATACCCATCACCTGGCTACCCCACACCCCAACCCCCTCCCTTCTGAAAGCCTCAGTTTGTTTCCCAGAGTCAAGAGTCTCTCATGGTTTGCATCCCTCTCTGATTTCTCCCCCTTCACTTTTTCTCCCTTCCACTCTGGTCCTCTGGCTATTCCTTATGTTCCACACATAAGTGAAACCATATGGTAATTGTCTTTCTAGGCTTGATCTATTTGACTTTGCATAATCCCCTCTAGTTCCATCCATGTTGATGCAAATGGTGGGAATTTATCCTTTCCAATGGGATGGCTGAGTTAATACATAACAAATAACATGGAGGACATGGGGAGATGGAGAGGAGAAAGGAGTTGAGGGAAATTGGAAGGGGAGGTGAACCATGAGAGACTATGGACTCTGAAAAACAACCTGAGGGTTTTGAAGGGGCGGGGGGTGGGAGGTTGGGGGAACCAGGTGGTGGGTATTAAGGAGGGCACTATTGCATGGAGCACTGGGTGTGGTGCAAAAACAATGAATACTGTTACGCTGAAAAGAAATTTTAAAAAAAAGTGACAAATTATGTTGATAACACATGGACCTTGATATGATGTGATGACAATGACACTTTATCTCTTACTCCCCTGTCACAAAAAACCTAATGCTAATTGAATCATAACTAAAACACCAGATAAATCAGTTAAAAAACATACTGCAATGCCTGACCAGTTCTCAAAACTATCAAGTCATAAAAAAAAAAAAACAAGGAAATCTGAAGAATTATCACAGCCAAAAGACCCTAATGATAAAGTATTGGCTTTAGATAATGATAATGTACCAATATTGGTTCATTTGCTGTGAAAAATATTCCAAACTAATGTAAACATCAATAATATATTATGCTAGCAAAGTACCTGGGTGTGGGTTATATGGAACTCTGTATTATCTTCGCAACTTCTGTGCAAATCTTAAACTGTTCTAATATAAAGCATTTATTAACTAATAAAAAAAATACTGCATTGTAAATATGTATCACATCTTCTTTATCCATTCATCTATTGAAGATCATCTCGGTTCAAACTCAACAATCAAAAAACAAATAGTCCAGTTAAAAAACGGGCAGAAGACATGAGCAGACACTTATCCAAAGAAAACATACAAATGGCTAACAAACATGAAAAAAATGCTCAACATCACTAGCCATCAGGGAAATACAAATCAAAACCACAATGAGATACCACATTACACCAGTTAGAATGGCAAATATTAACGAGACAGGAAACAAGTGTTGACAAAGATGTGGAGAAAGGGGAACCCTCTTTCACTGTTTGTGGGAATGCAAGCTGGTACAGCCGCTCTGGAAAACAGCATGGAGGTTCCTCACGATGTTAAAAATAGAGCTACCCTAGGACTCAGCAGTTGCACTACTAGGTATTTATCCCAAACATACAGATATAGTGAAAAGAAGGGGCACATGCCCTCTAATATTCATAGCAGAAATGTCCACAATATCCGACTGAGGTAGAGTGGATATAAAATAAAGTGCACATATAATCAATGTATACTTCAGTGATTGTCATGAGAGTATATATCCATCAAACCAAAACACAGAACACTTTCATCACTCTGGAAAGTTCATTTCCAGTCAGTCCTTCTCAGAAGCAACCATTTTCTGCTTCTTTTTTTTTTTTAATTTTTATTTATTTGTTATTATGTTCAATTAGACAACACATAGTACATCATCAGTTTTTGATGCAGTGTTCAATAATTCATCATTTCTCTGTAACACCCAGAGCTCATCACTACACGTGCCCTCCTTAACACCCATCCACTGATTACCCCACCACCCCACCCCCTCCCTCAGGTTCTGCTTTCTATTACCACAGTTGTTTTTGCCTATTCTTGAACTTCATATAAATGGAATCAGTAGTTCTCTGTTTTTAACACCATTTACCCAACATAACTTTCTTCAAACTCATTCTCCCCATTGAATGCATCTGTAATTCTTCCTTTTCTTCCTGAGTAGTTTGCACTGTATGGGTATACCAAAATTTGATAATCCCTTCTCATGTTCATGAACACTTGGCATATTTCCAGCTTGAAAATTTTATGAATAAGGCTTCTATGAACATGCTTGTAAAGACTTGTTTTGGGCATGTGTTTTTATATCTCCTGGGAAAATACCCAGGGTTGGGATTGCTGAGTCATGTGAAAGATGTTTAGCTGTGTGAGAAAGGGCTAGTTTTCCAAAGTGTTCGTGCTATTTACACCACCACCAGCAACATATAAGGTCCTGGCTGATTCATTTCTTTTGCCAACTTTGATCTCTTGATTTTGGCGCTTTTCACGTGGAAAGTGGTATTTTATTGTGGTTTAATTTGCATTTTCCTTATGACTAATGATATTGAGCACATTATCAGGTGCTTATTGACCATTGAGATATCTTTTTTGTGTAGTGTCTTTTTAAATCTCTTGCCCACTTTTTAACTTTTTGAGGAACATATATATATGATTTCATTCATATGTCGAATTTAAGAAACAAAACAGATGAACACAGGGGAAGGGAGAGAAAAATAAAATAACATGAAAATAGAGAGGAGGCAAACCATCAGAGATATTGGACTCTAGGAAAACAACAGGGTTTTTGGAGGGGAGGTGGGTGGGAGGAAGGGATGACTGGGTGATGGGCATTAAGGAGGGGACACGATGTGATGAGCATTGGGTGTTATATGCAACTGATGAATTACTAAATTCTACCCCTGAAACTAATAAAACAGTATATGTTAACAAAATTGAATTTAAATAATTTGGTGTTTAAAACTAATTAATTAATTAATAGTAAATAAATAAATATTTGCCCATTTTTGTTGTTTTTTCTTTTTTATCATTGACTTGCAAGACTTCTTTATATCTTCTGAATATAAGACTTTTGTCGTATATATGCATTGCAAAAATTGAAGTGCTTTGTCATCTTTGTTAAAAGTTAATTCACCATATCCATTTGGCTCTAATTCTAGTCTTTCCGTTGTGCTCCATAGACATTTGTCTACTACATCTCTATACTCTATTGACTTAATTATTGTAGCTTTATAACATGTTCTTGAAATCAGGAAGTATAATTTCCTTAAACTGAGTTCTACTTTGCAAGATTGTTTTGGCTAGTGTAAATCCTTTGAACTGCCACATATATAAAATTTAGAATCAGATTATCAATTTTAACAACAACAAAAAACTTAAAACCTATAGGAATTGTTTCTAGAATTATAGGAACTTTACAGAATATAGAATTTTATGGAATTTTCAATACAACAAAAATCTTAAATTTTATAAAAATTTTATAAGAATTATAGGAATTTTACAGAAATTGTGTTGAATCTATAGCTATGTTGAAGAGCATGAACATCTTCACAATATTAGGTTTTTTTTAACTTCTCTCAGAAATGTTTTATAGAGGGAGACAAACCATGAGAGACTATGGACTCTGAGGAACTAACTGAGGGTTTTGGAGGGGAGGGCAGTGGGAGGTTGGGTGAGCCTGGTGGTGGATATTGCGGAGGGCATGTACTGCAAGGAACACTGGGTGTGGTGCATAAACAATAAATTCTGCAACACTGAAAAGAAATTAAAGAAATAATAAAATTTTTTAAAAGAAATTTTAAAAAGTAATGTTTTGTGATTTTAAATGGAGAAGACTTAACCACTTTTACTACTTTTATTTATAGGAATTTAATCATTTTGGTGCTATTCCAAATGACATAATTTAAATTTCATTTTCTAATTGCTCATTGCTGATATATAGATTACAATTGCTTTTATATATTGATCTTGTATGCTGTGGCCCTGTTAATTTTATGTATTAATTGTAATAGATTTGTTTTTGGTAGATTCCTCAATATTTTCCCAACCCCCAATCCATGTCATTGGCAAATAGTAACATTTTTACTTCTTCTCCCAACTTCATACTTTTTACTTATTTTACTGCAATTTTCCTGGCTAGAATTCCAGTCCAATGTTAAGTGGGAATGGTATATTCAATCATCCTTGTCTTGTTTCAAATCCCAGGGGAAAAACACCCAATATTTCACTACTAAATACAGTGTTTCTTCTGGAATTATTATAATATGCTTTATGAAATTGAGGACGTTTTCTATTTTCCTAGTTTGGTAAAAGTTTGCTTTCTACTCAAAAGAGTGTTGGATTTCTGTCACATGTTTTTCTATATCTATTATGATGATCATATGGATTTTTTCTTTTGTCCCTTTTAATGTGGTAAATTATACTGATTAATTTTCAAATGTAAACCAGCCTTGCAATGCTGAGGTAAATGCCTCTTGGTCATTATGAGCTATTCCTTTATAATAATAATGCTGTCTTCCATTTGCTAATATTTGGTTAAAGATTTCTGTATCTCTATATCTTTAAAACAAATGTGGTCCAAAATTTATCTTGCAGTATTTTCAGGGTATTTTGCTATTGGGGTTATCCTTACCTCTCAAAATGAGTTGGCCAGTGTTCCTTCTTCCTTTGTTTTCTGAGTCTATTGTAAAACTGGAATTATTTTACATTTTAACTATTCTAAAATGTATATATTAACATCTCTAAAATTAGGGAACATCCCATGATCATAGAGTATCATAATTTAGTAGGCAGAAGTTTTCTTTAGTCATACATCAATTGTTAGTCATACAATTGTTACTATGTCATAATATTGATGACCATTTAATGTCAGTAAAATATAGTTTTAAATTAAAACACCTGTCTCTTGAAATAAAACTTTCTCTCAACTACATCCTTATCTAATATGGACTAAAATGTGTTTACATACATTTATACATATACAGAAAGAAAGACTTTAAAAAAAAACAGGAAAACATAAAAAATAATTACCATAATCTCACTACTCAATATATTATTCTTAATATTTTGGTCAATTTCCTTTGAATATTTTTGACATATGTATGATTTGTGTGGGAGAGAGGGTTATAGAGAAAGAAAGAGGAGTGCTCACTTCGGCAGCACATATACTAAAAAAAAAAGAAAGAAAGAGGAAAAAAAAGAAGAAGAAAGGTAAGCATGTGTGTGCATAGTAATTATAGAGCCAATAACAAAAGTTAGGGCAGTGGAATAAAAGGAAAGATATTTGGGGAATCTATTTTATGTTCATAAGAACTGTCCTAGAGATATGGTCATCAAGTTGAAAGAATGAAGAAGGAATTAGACATAATGATGTCAGTCCTTAAAATAAAAGAAAAAAAAATTACCATACCTACCTCAGTAAAGTATGTAGCCATGAAGAGTGGCTAGTAATTTAATCATTTTTTTAACCACTCAGTCTTAAAAGAGGTTGAGCAATACTACTTTGCAAAGGAACAAATGAAATCTCTAGATTATGTAGGACTCATAAACATCAAATGTGCCTACAGCTTGAAAGACCCTTTGTGTGCATTGGTACTAACTTGTCCCCTCACAAATAATCCAAATTATTGGCATTTGAACAGGCTATTCCAAAGTCAGAGTTTGCCAAATCTGATTCTTAGAATACTAAGTTCTTGCCTCTGGCTAAGTGGTGGCTCTTCCGATCTCCATTGCAGATAGACATCCATCATTTACAAGGGGCATCACGGGAGAGGCATACTTGTGTGTTGGCCGCCTAACCTGTCATGATAAATGGACAGCATTGCCTTTGATGTTCCACTGTTGTGCATTTTCTCATTTATAAGGTTATTTCAACACTGTAAGCCATGAACTTAAAAGGTAGACCTTTTTAAACTGCTTTTAAAACATCTCACAGTTTTTGACATTGTTAGAGAATGTGGCAGTTCAGAAATCTGGCTGGTATGAAGGTATTTGTTTTGAATCCTAATTGATGTTCTTTTCACTTACTTTTCAATTCACACATTAGCTGCATACTCAAAGAGCTAGGTGATTTTAACAGCGTGAATTTCAGTAGGAGTCTACAGGCTGATAAATATCTTAATCAAGTGGAATGCAAGTAAATGGGATTTGTAACATCCAGTCAGTATGACCTTCCTGGGCTGAGGGAAGTTAAAGCAGGTGTTGTCTTGCCCAGCACAGCAGTAATACCCCCACGACACTATAGCCACAGACATTTCAGAAAGCACATACAAGAAGTGAGGTCTAGGTAACCCTCATCCTTCCACACTTGTGCAGATCCTCCATAGCAAAAATGAGAGAGGAGACAGAAGTGGTAAGGGTGAGCACAAGGATACCAGGGCTAGAACAGTGAGTGTTAGAGTAATTCAGTCTGTTTCTGGACTGAGCTATGATTCTTAATTTGCTTTGGGAATAGTATACAGAGAGGGACAGCACAGCCCATTATCTACAAGAGGGTTTGAGGGGAAAATTATTAGCAAGCACAATGTCTTTGCTGTGGTCCATGCAAGTCAGAGCTATTGCAAACACTGTTTTGAAGACAAATCTAATTAGAGATGGAAAGTACAAATACAAAAGTAGACATATTTGGATAGATAGCCACAGGAAAACTTTTTCATAATCTTTAGTATAATAAACTTCACAAGAACTTCACTGGGAAGCTTTATAGAAGAAATGGCCTTGAAAGAGGGAAATGACACTGGACCACTGTCCTCAAGCACCAGGATGACACTTGGAAGACTCTTCCAACACAGGAGAAAATGATATAAATGAGAAAATAAATTTAATTCAAATACAGTTGACCCTTAAACAACACAGGCTTAAACTGTATGGATCCACATATACATAAAATTTTTTTATATATAAATACAGTAGAGTTCTGTAAGTGTATTTTATCTTCCTATGATTTTCTTAATAGCATTTTCTTTTGTCTAGTTTACTTCATAGTAAGAATACAGAATATAATATATGCAACCTACAGAACAAAGTGTTAATCAACTGTCCATGTTATTGGTGAAGGTCATAGTCAACAGTAGGCTATTTCGGGGTGCCTAGGTGGCTCAGTTGGTTAAGCATCTGCCTTTGGCTCATGTCATGATCCCAGGGTTCTGGAATCAAGCCCCATGTCCATCTCCCTGCTCAGCAGGAACCCTGTTCATCCCTCTCCCCTGCCCCACCCTTCCTTCTCCTGCTCTCTCTCTCTCAAATAAATAAAATATTTTTTAAAAAATATGGAAGGCTATTAGTAATTAAGTTTTGGGGGAGTCAAGAGGTTCATTCAGATTTCTGACCACTATGTTTTTTGATAATCAACCATGCCTCCATTCAAGCAACATTTATTGTCTGTCCTATGGCCTTGACAGTGAACAAGTAAATGGACATGCAGAAGTGCAGAAATATCCTCTCTCCTTGAAGAGTTTTACAGTCTAGGGAAATGGAAATGGTCTGCATATCAGCCAAGTAGCCTGTGAATATTTCTATGTTTTTCTTATTTTCAACTTTTTAGAAATGTACATACATTTCATACATAATGGCATAAAACATTAATGAGGTGACTTTAACAGTAGATAATTAGATCTTCCCATAATATTAACTTGACTGTTTTGCAGGCATACCTCTGTAATTCCAAGTGATTCAATGGCTCTCAGTATGTAAAATTATAATAAATTAGTAATATCCTGTCATTTTGTTTCAGTCATTTGGCATTCATGACACATTAACATGGGTTTTTACCTTACTTAATAAACTTCCGTGAGAGAAGTACATTTAGAGTTAAGTGCATCTAGAATTAAGAGACAAAACAATAGCCATAAATTGTTTTCCCAACATACACACACAAAACCTATAAAGCAATTTCTGTGCAAATTGTACTCTTTGAAGTGTTCATTTCATTACCTTCAAATGAAAAAAATCAAAACACTCATGGCTTTCTTAAAGGTAGGATTTTTTTCCTTTCCAATATCTGTCTGTTTATGTTGTCAATAACAGAAAGCCTTTTGTGCAGTCATTACACATGTCATCAGTAGCCTGAAGCTAGGGTCATCCCTCATCCTTGTCACCAAACTGAAGAACACGTCAGTATTTTCACCATTTGGCACAGAAAGGGAGTACATACCTCACTCAATTACTTTTCAGCACCCCTAGAGTGTAATTCTCCATGCCTCTGATTCGGTCATAATGGTAGGGTAGGTAGACCCATAAGGGTCCTGGGGTCCTTAGCAAGGATCTTGGAATGTAACATTTCCAGTTACATTCCAAATAGCAAAAGTCAAAAACGAAACATGTATTAGAACACAGCATCATTCAAAGACTTTAATATTATTAAAATTTTAAACATTATTAGCAACAGAATTGCAATTCTAGTGATTATAACATTGTATTAACATGTACTACAAGCTATTATGATCAGAGAGACATGACATGCTTTTTTCTTTTACCCTGAACATCTGTGTGACACAAAAGGCTTGGAATCCTCAATCGAGCCCTCCCTGATATGGACAAAATTGAACATAACCTAGAAGCTATTCCACCTCCCCGCCAGCCCTTTAAACAAAGATTAAAAGATGCTATAAAAATGTTTTTGACATTTCCCATTTTTAAATATAAACACATTGGTGTATTTTTAATACTATAAAACAGATAAAAGAGAGTAATATTTTTAAAGGGTGGAATACTTTATGCTAAAGTAAACAAAACAAAAGAGCTGTCCAGGAAGTCAAAAGTTATTATCCATGAGAAGAAACATGTTTTTTTCATTACAGAAACAAGCAGGTCCAAAAGCATTAGACATGTGATGTCCAAAGGCTGGGTGCGTGCTCACTGCTGCATTTGACTTCACATTAAGTATTCAGCCTGAGGCTGCCCACCCACCCCCACAACAGGGAAAGACTGTGCCTAAGGCCAAGGAAGGACATTCTCCACGGATTTCAGGTGAAAAGGAGAATGTCTTTCTTCAAGCCCTACTTCCTGCACTATCCCAAAGAATTCTGCTCATGACTGTAAAAGTTTCTTTGACCTTATCCTGACCAAAAGAAATTACTTTCTTCAGAGCCAGTACATACTACACCATACACAACATCTTTGGGAAGAAACCTACTTGAGAAGCATATTATGTGGTCTTTCATGGTGTAAGTTCATCCCGGGGTACTCATTTTCCTATTTCTAGAGCAGACCAAGATCTAAGTTGGCAATATCTAAGCTGATTTACTATTTAAGACTTAACATTAATGAGCTGTATGCTTTACAATAGCTTGCCCTGAGAGTCTCAAAATGAGTATATAGGATGGAGCATGTACACACAAACATGCACGTACACACACATACTCACACAGTACCATACTACAATGGTATGTGAGCAATGAGCAATGTAGAGATTTACAATGAGCAATGTAGAGATTTACAACTGGTAAAGAACATTTGACATCATCTCTCATTGTTCAGAGTCCATAATGTCTTTCTCACCAATAATTAAAGATCAGAAAGTCCCATTACAAAACTTTGCAATAATTTCCTTGGTACTAACACTACACCAAGTCCTGAGCATAAGAAGTTGAAGGTAAGGAAGTGAAACAAAAGCAAAAATGAACTTTTGGGACTTCATCAAGATCAAAGTCTTCTGCACAGCAAAGTAAGCAGTCAACAAAACTAAGAGGCAGCCCACGGATTAGGAAAAAATATTTGCAAATGACATTACAGATAAAGGGCTGATATCCAAGATCTATAAAGAACTTCTCAACCACAACACTCAAAAAACAAATAGTCCAGTCAAAAAATGGGCAGAATACATGAACAGAAACTTCTCCAAAGAAAACATACAAATGTCTAACAAAAGTGAAAAAAATGTTCAACATCACTAGCCATCAGGGAAATACAAATCAAAACCACAATGAGATACCACATTACACCAGTTAGAATGGCAAAATGAGACAGGAAACAACAAATGTTGACAAGGGTGTGGAGAAAGAGGAATGCAAGCTGGTATAACCACTCTGGAAAATAGTATGGAGGTTCCTCAAGATGTTAAGAATGGAGCTATCCTACAACCCAGCAGTTGTATTACTAGGTATTTACCCCAAAAATACAGATGTTGTGAAAAGAAGGGGCACATGCACCCCAATGTTCATAGCAAGAATATCCACAATACCCAAACCGTGGAAGGAGCCAAGATGCCCTTCAACAGATGAATTGATAAAGAAGGTGTGGTCCATATATACAATGCAATTATTACTCAGCCAGCAGAAAGGATGAATTCCCACGATTTGCATCAACATAGATGGAACTGGAGTGGATTATGCTAAGTCAAATAAGTCAAGCAGTAAAAGACAATTATCATATGGTTTCACTTATATGTGGAACATAAGCAACAGCATGGAGGACCACAGTGGAAGGGAGGGAAATCCAAATGGGAAGAAATCAGAGAGGGAGATGAACTATGAGAGACTGTGGACCCCGGGAAACAAACTGAGGATTTCGGAGGGGAGGTGGTGGATGTAGGGGGTAAGACGGTAATGGGTAGAAAGGAGGGTACATGCTGTGATGAGCAGTGGGTATTATGGGTAACTAATGAATCATTGAACACTACATCAAAAACTAATGATGTACTAATCAGTGGCTAACTGAACATAATAAAACAAACAAACAAAACAAAACAAAAGAAGTTGAAACTCCACAGATAACTGAGCAGATGGTCCCCTGGGTTTGAGTGGTTGATCCCTCCTCCCACCCCCAACCCCGCCCAGAACTCACTTAGAAGTTAGAAATTTAGATGTTGTAACTAGGGGCCAAATAAAATCAGCCCTGAATTAATCATTTATTTTAGATATCTGTTTGCCCACAAATATAAAATAAAATAAACAAAAGTGGACTTGTTAAGCTGAGAATTTTTCAAATATTGCTTCTCTGAAAAAAAAAAAACCATAGTTGAACTTTATTTGATTAAACTTTTTAATTTCAGAGAGTTAGAACATAAGCTTACCCAACTGCAGCTAAAATGGACTCACCATACACATCATTAGACACTGCTTGTGTCACTGTCAGTGATGGATTTATCCTTCAATAGTTTCCCGTTGCACTCAGGGAGACGTCCTGTCTCTTATACAGCCAGCGATGGTCTTCCACCATCTTTCATTCTTCCCTACCATATATTTTACCTTAATCTCATTAACCTTCACACATTCTTACACATGCTTCTCTCTCTGGCTAAAGTCGCTTTCTCCCACTAGCCAAAACAAGATCCTTCTTCAAAAGCCATCTTGTTTCCCTTCTGGTAGGACTAGACAGGGAAATACCACAGGCAAAGTCCCAGGCCAGGAGCAATTGCAAAGGCATCTTCTACCCACAGGTGTGCTGTAGAACTCACTCCCTCAGAATGAAAGTTTAGTCCATGGAGAAGAAAGTCCTATCCAAACCACAGAGCATGGAGTCCACAGAATATTCTGTTCCTATTCTGTTCCTGGTATAATGCGGTAATTGACATGCTTACCAATATCTTCAGGCACAGATTTCTGATATACCAAATTTATTCAATGAGTATTTACAGAGTTTCTATCTTTATCTTGTGACTATTCTGTATGGGTGATTAAGGCACAGTCCTGCCTCTCGAAGAAGCCCAGTCTAGTGAAGAGAAGAACATTTGAACTTATAACTAGACTACAACAACCCCATGTTACCTTGGATGCCTAAAGAAAGAGCTATTGGAACACGGTCAATATGGGGCTGGCAATGATATCCAAAAGGATGTGAGATGCATCTTATAAGAATGAGTAGAACTGAGCCACCTGAACTGGAGTGGAAATGGCATGACACATAGTGAAAGACAGAGACAAGACGCAGCAAGGTAGAATCAACAAGAAAGGAAAAACAAAAAGAGTGTATGTGAGTCCAGCAATGGGGCTTAATTACAAGGCCTTGGATCATCTCCCAAAAATGTATGGATTTCCTCTTCAAGATTTTAAGGAGTCTTACACAGGCAAATAGGCAACCCATTCTGCAACACTGAGAATGGAGAAGGGATAGATTCAAAAGCTGTCTAAGAGATAAAAACCACAATTCTTGGTATGGAAAAATAGGGAAAGGAAAGAATCAAGAATCATTTGAAGTTTTCTAGTTCAAGTTATTGGGTTCTTGGTAGTATCAATAAACAAGATCTGGAGTTCAGGAGGCACATGCTGAGGCATGGATGACAGGTAGCCTTTGGAGGAAGCATATGGAGGTGCCTGGTGAAGAGCAGACTAGTGCGAGGGGCAGAGGAGTACACCAGAGACTGAGACTCCGGGTCATTAATAACAGGATGTTAAACAGATGGTCAAAAAGTGAAAAAGCACCTCCACCATCAGCACAGTTTGTACATCAAGTGTACAATAAGTGTACAATGAGGTCTAGGATGAAATAGTGGGGACTACTATATTTAAGAAGGAATCCAAGATATTGGAAAGCATCAGAAATCATTACTCTCAATTCATAAGACAACTAGGCATAGAGCTGTACAAATATTTGCAATTACTAAAAAACAATCAAACTTTATTAAGTGCAGAACATTGTCTCATGTGTAGTGACAGATGTGAAGATGATTATAATTTGTTTAAAAAAAAACAACCCTCAGCATCAAAAGAGCTTCTGTAGAATACAAATTTAGATTTTAGAAGATAGATTTGAAATTTAGATTTAAAAATTATTAAACATTTTAGAGCCCTTTATTTTCTAAACTTATTTTCTTAGCAAAGAAAAATTACAGTTATCTAAAAGAAATTCATAAGCTAAAAACACTCCATGTTCAAGAGTCACACAACCTATAATATACAACTCAAGGGGTGTGTCACATATCCCTTACACACACATGCTCACTAAGAACTCACTGAGGTACTAGAGCTAAAAAGGCAAGATAAGGAATTTCTATGACATTTATTATAAATATTATACTATTAGATATATTAATACTATTTATCATTGTATCTATATTAATGATATTTAATGATTGATCAAATTAATGAAATTAATTTAATAAAATTGTGCGTATATACATATATATATATATGCGCAATTTGGGTTAGGATCTATATAATAAGATTTTGTAAAGTAAGGTCCATTCTAAAATGAACACAGAAAATCAATTGATTAGGATAAGGATAGAGGAAAAGGAAGCAATATTTTTATTTTATATATTACTACGTTATATATGCCTATGTCATATTGGATTTTTGTGTTTTTCTCTATGTGTGTAACCAGTGTGTGCATATGAGACAGAAAGGGATGGAGATGTTCTTTGTTATAAAGAACAAACTCTCCTACCATGTTTCTAGTCATTGAATTTTGATTAACAATTAATGCCACCCCTTGTTTGTCTAAATGTTTAGAATGTGATTATATATACTTAGTAGTAAAACTGTTCTGAATGCCTTCCAAAGTCCTCTTTGGATATTCAGAAAGCATTTTGGAATCTTGTAGCATTTCAAAAATATCACCATAAACAATAATTGTCATATTAGCAAAGAGCAAAGGTTCAGGTTACTAAAGATTTAAGGGCAACAGAATGGCACTGACAAGGGTTTTCTGCAGATTTTTAAATCTCATTCATCCTCAGAGCTCAAAAGTCTTTCAACAACATAATTTCTCTCTTGTATCTATGTTGCCTTCTCACTTTATCCCTAGAAGAAGGACAAGCTAGATATGTTCCAAAATGTTCCATCATGTACAACAGATGCTCTCTCATAAAACTGAGATCAAACCTTAAACCTGCTAGTTCCTACTGCAGCATTTTAGCAGAAAATTGTTATCTTTAAGAAAAGCTGCTAGTAAAAACTGGGATGAATTTATGTTCAAATCCAAGTAGAACAGAAATAAAACAAACTGAGTTAAGGATTTGACATGATAGACTGAGACATCTAAAGGGCAAGGCAGTTTAACTTTTGGATAAAAAAGATTTAATTTTTTAAATTTTCCAAATTTATTTTTTAAAAGTCCCACTGGGAAAAGTTAGGAAATAGTAACAAAGGAGGGTCTCTCAGGTTATGAATACTATTGAATACCCAACCATGGCTTATTTTGGAGCATCCCTCGGACTCATGGCTTTCAGAAGTTTACAGGTAGCACAGTGGTCCTTTACTTGAAGCACTTTGAAGTGTCTGCATTTCCACAAAGAGCTTAGAAGGAGGAAGCTGGTGGCAATCTAATTGGGATGGTAAGACTATGAAAATAATTATCTTGAAT
The DNA here is from genome assembly GCF_009829155.1 of Mustela erminea. Taxonomy (NCBI): domain Eukaryota; kingdom Metazoa; phylum Chordata; class Mammalia; order Carnivora; family Mustelidae; genus Mustela; species Mustela erminea. The sequence continues at coordinate 83,140,689 of NC_045628.1, forward strand.
ATTCATTGGCATAATAAGTACAGTTTTTACTTAGCATTTGTGTTTATTTGGGGTGATTCAAAGGCTGAATCCATAGAGATTATGGAGAGGAGGTTCAAAGCACTCAACCCCTTCCATCTATCTCCTGTTTGATAGGAGTCTGCCCTCATCATTCTGCTCAACAGCAAAACAACAAATCGATCCATTTGTTTGAAAACTAGGCAAAAGTGGCATTTGCACGAAAGGTCAAAGATGCTCTGGGAACAGAAAGTAGTGACACCAACCGATCCAGGGAGGAATCTCTCATGAATTTACAGGGCCTACAAATGAAAATCATCATGATGAATTAATAACGAAGCTTGCTGTGAATTGGAAGGCTCTCTGTGGTCAAGGGCTTCGATTGTGGTTATGAGTAGGGGGCTTTCCATTTAAAGTCTAATTGCCAGAGAGAGTGGCCTGGCCAGAGGCCTCTACATCAGACAGCCACACAAAGTTATGTCTCCTACCAGTTTTGCGTGTCTCCTCCTGGCACCCCAAAACACCCATTTCAGATGGTTGCTCACAGTTAATGAAAATCTTAGAAAATCAGAGAATGTGATCATTTGGGAGACCAGTTACTGCTTTTAATGTGTCTTAACTAAACTGTTACATATTCATTGCTCATTACTGGTGCCTCGGTTTATTGTCTGGTATAGACATACCCTAGACATACCCTTCTTGAGAGTTTTCTATAAAAGAGAATTTTATTTAAACACATATATCATGCTATATATATTACCTGCTTCTGTCCAGCTCCATCCAGACATGCAGGGGTGGTCTCCAGCAATGGGATGAACGTTGTCTCGTACAGAATTACATACAGGGACAAGAATGTGACCCTCCTCTGCTCCACTGCTCTCTGAATATAACAATTATGCAAATTCTTTTTGTTCAGGCTTAAGAATGTGCTATGAGCATTTTCGGGGGGCCTGGAAAAGCAGCCTTCCTTGAGATGATAGAAATACTATAATTAAATCATTTCAAGGGATTTGAATGTAACATGGTGTTACTGTGTTCTCTTTGTAGTCTGCAACTACTGTCTTAAAGAAAGTATTAGACTTGTATCCTTCTCAAGATCTCTGGTTAGAGCTTCTTGTTTAAGAACAAAGGGAAGGTTGAACCCCTCATTAGAAACAAAGTTATAATTCAATGCCCCTGCATTTCCTCCAATGCATTTGGTGTGAGCAACATATCAGGGGCAGACTGTCATCCCAGGATTCGATAAAACCATCATTTTGGCAAAACAAAACAAAACAAAAATTTGGCCTTAGGAAATCGTGAGTCATCTCTGTGATCCTTCCAGCTGTGCTTTGCACTGGGGGTAATAAATCATGCGTAAATAATAATCACCAAAATTAAATGTGTGGATGTTGGATAATTCTTTGTCATTGTTACTCACTAATAACAGTAATTTGGTTAAGTAAATTGTATTGATATCAAATGTTCCTAGGATGCAGCTTTCAATTAACAGGTCATGCATTCCATCTTCAGATGACACAACATTTCACTTGCTGTTTCCCTCATGATCATATCTTAAAGAGTTTCCCAATGCTTCTTTCTTCTTTTCATTTTTCTGCTCCAGTTTCCCTTAGGTGGCTGACACCATACAGTCCTGGCACAAGGTCGACAGGTCAGCATCGCTGCCAAGGAAAGAAAGCCTGGTGTCCTCCTCATTCCCATGTCAGAGCTAAAGTCCTAGCCCAGCTTCACCCTTTCTCATGGGCCCCACAGTGCATACCCAGGTGGGATTGAGAGCCTCCCTCCCACAGTTAGGGAGCCCCACCTTTGTTCTACACCAGGCAACAACCAGACTCAGCAACCAAGTGTGGAATGGAGACTCATACCCAGAGAGCCTTTGTGCTTCTAGAAGACCCCACAGAGTCCTTCTTGGCTTCATACAGCAAAGCATATCTTCTACTTTTTCCACCCAAACTGGAAAGTCTACTCAAAAGAGAGCCAAGATGAATGACTTGCCAAACTCCAATCATGCTGTTCTGCCAAAAGCTATCTCCCATTTGATCCCCGGTTCACATAATGATACACATGGCACACCTCTTCCTTTATCCTTCTAGAATAACAAAAGTTGGAACCGGAGGTGAATTGATGCTGTCTCCTTGGTGATCTGCCCCAAGTTGAACAGCACCTCAGCAGTAGGGTGGGTGGGAACCAGAACCAAAGGCATCAGGTCCCCAGGGCAGAGCTTGATCCCCTGTGAAGGAGGCCCTTGGAAACAATCCAAGCCATCTGTGACTATTCTTCAGGGGTGGACAATACATAGAAAGCAGTTTTAGACTAAATCACCCATTGGACAGTTGCGGAAACTGAGATCAAAAGAGGATAATGGAAAAGCCCTGCTATTCAGAGGGAAAGCCATGTTGTACAGAGACATGCTTCCCCAGCACGGGTCTCTCTTCCAGCTGCCAGACCACCTACACAGAAGGGGCCTCTGGATGCAATGCGGGGCGACCTACTTCAATCCCATCAGGACCATCAGAATTGATGTGAGGCACAAAAACAAGCCACACGCAGAATTTAAAATTTTCTAATGGTGATGTTTTCAAATGCAAAAAGAAAGAGATGAAATCAATTCCAGCAATAATTTTATGTAACCCGTATGTGCAAAACATTATCAGTGAAAGGGGTAAGCAGTCTAAACTATTATTAATAAGATATTTGACATTATTTTTTATACCAATTTCTTAAAATTCAGTGTCAATTTTACATCTCATAACGCATCTGTTTGGACCGGCCACATTTTCACGCTCAGTAACCACATGTGGCTAGTTGGCTGCTGTACAAGGCAAGCGAACCCTGGCATTGGCCTCACCTCCAGGAATGACAGCAGTCTCATGCGTGGGCAGCATGGCTGATCCATTACCAGCTAAGCCAGGAGCAGGCCCTGGCACCTCTGGAGCGATTCCTGGCATTAACACCAGCTTTATATCCCTTCTGCACTGTAAAGCTAAAAAGAAAAATGTCAATTACGTTGGGGTAGAACGTATCTCACGGTGATTTCCAAAATCTCTTCAAGCTCTATGACAGTGATTCTGAAGCTGCTCAAAAGATTGATATCTTTGGGGCTCCTGGGGGACTAAAGCATCCAGTTCTTGATTTCAGCTCAGGTCATGGCCTCAGAGTCATGAGATGGAGCCCCACCTCTGTGCTCAGAGAGAGTCTGCCTGAGGTTCTCTCTCTCCCTCTGCCCCTCCCAGTCTGTCTCTCTCTCTCCCTCCTTCTGTCAAACTCAAAAAAATAAAAATAAAAATAAATCTTAAAAGAAGAAGGAGGAGAAGGTGGAGAAGGAGGAGGGGGAGGAGGAAGAGGAGAAGAAGGAGGAGGAGAGGAGGAAGAAGATGTCTTCAGGACCTAAATCTGCTTTGGGTTAGGGTAACTCACAAAGTTAACTGTGACCCTCCTTTAGTCAATGCGGGCAAGTGTACTCAGTTCCAAATTATGTGTAAATGCAGGAGGCTAGGCAGACCCATAATGGAATTTTAGTTGGTAAATAATATCAAATCTATCTCAACCCAAACGAGAGCAACTTCCTCTACACCTGATACATATGGGGCTAGCAAGATACCTTGAGGATTAGTGTTGCTTTTTAATATTTAGTAGATGTTCACAGTAGAAAATGCTCCTCACTTGCAAACAACACAGGGAAATACCCAAAACTGATGTACTGGGGACGTGACTCCTTAAGGTCACCATTTCACTCCCATATTGATTCAGTTACACTTCCACTCCCATAGTCGTTATATTTCCTGCTTCAACAAGGAAGCAGGATTAAAATGAATTAGTGTAGTCTACCCCAGACAGATCCTCTGAACACAAAACCTAAAATTCAGTAGCTGTCAGAGGCAGCCTCCAGGACTGGTCACTTTAACATCCTGAGGCAGAGAGCAGTGTGGTCCGTGGAATTGCCTAACACTCCCATAGGGATGAAGAATCCAGTTGGGTTCTGGCTGGGTTTGTAGACTTGGAGAGAGAACAGGCTCAGAGAAAAGGGCAAAGAGAGGACATAGCCCAAAAACCACCAGGATGACCACTAGAGAACTTGGGGTCGGGGGAGGGGGTAGTCAATAGCAAATGAAAGAACACATTTGAACACTTCAGGAAATTCCATCCACATAAAAGCCTTGCATTAGATATTCAATGGGTATCAGTGGATCTAGATAAGTATGTATCCATGGGACAGAGGACCTTGCAAGTGTCGTTTTCTAGTAAAAGGAAGGCACCTACCCTGTGGGTCATCTCTCTACTAGAGCTTCCCGAAGAATTGCAGGCTGCAGCAGATGACCCCCACTGCCGGGCACTGACCCAGATCATTCTTAGCTCATCCATCTTTTCCTTAAATAGCCAGCCATGGTTGAAGCTAGAATTAAATTGCTGGTATATTTGGTGCTATTTGCTCCAAGATCATTAGCTTCTGATGTCACCCACAGCAGCTGTGAGGCCTCATGAGAACAAAGGGGCAGGAGGAAAGGCAGCCTAGCCATTGTGAAGGCTGGTCCTCTGACACATTAGCCATCTCAAGGCACCCGGGGTTCTGGGACACTAAAAGCGAAAATGGCAGCGTCTAGGATCTCAGTAAATGGAGTGAAGCCAAATAAACAAACAAACAAATAAATAAATCTCTTTGCCTCTGATCCATACAAGTCTCCAGGTCAGCTCTGGACTGCCAGCCCTTGGTTTCCTTCAACACCCCTCGGTCAATGCAAAGAACATGGGCTTGGAAGCCCTGGTGGGGGCCCCTGCACCTTGTCAGCTGTGTGATCATCAGCAAGTTATACAAAGAACTAACATGAAGCATTTTTGTGAGGATTAAATGAGTTCCTGCAAGTTCCAGCACCTCACGCTGCCGCATAGACATCTTCGACGAATAGGATCGACTCTTATTTCATTTTTAGTAGTATGACACTCCCATCACCATGATCACTGCTCTCTGCCAGGAAGGGGAATCCAGGAAGAAGCCAGTCTAGAACTCACCCTGGAGAAGTGAGCTGGACATGTGAGCCACAGTTAGTCTGCAATATGGAGGCATTACTAGAGCTAGGACAGGCTCCAGAAGTGCAAAGAAATCACTCTGAACCCTCTGGGGGCAGAGGAGCAAATCAGAGGTTTCCGAGCAGGACTGAAATCTGAGCTGAGCTTGAAGGACCCCCTCCAAACAGTCAGGGGTAGGAAGGGGAGGGTGGAGGAAGCTCCTGCCCTCGTGCTTCCAGGATCTGGAGAGCCCCCTGTTCCCCATGTCCTATCTTCAGCAGGTCCTTAAGACCCTTCTCCCATCTCTTCTGTCTTCCTCCACAAACCACCTCAGAACGAGGGTCAGCCTCCCCATTTCTCACCTGCAGGCCCTGAAGGAAGTGCCCAGGCATTCGGATCATTTTAGCCTTTTGTTTAACTAATAACAATTAGAAAAAAATTCATAACATTTAAAATGTTTGAGGACTATACAACCGTAAAAGGTGTAGTGTACCAAGAGAGCCTTGACCTTGATTTGGCTTAGGCTGTGGGACTGACAGACCTGAATGCAGTTTCCTCAAATCACACTGGAGCAGAAGAAACCCAGAATGGTTATCTGAGTTGCCCTCTTCCAAGCAGCAAACCATCTCACAGAGCAGGACCCCTGGACTGTCACAGCAGACTTCAGACTCTTGCTTGGCATCCAGGCCTGAAGCCCAGAGTCGCATGTCCCCTCGGTGGTGAGGAGCATCCCAGGCCAGCCCCAGGGCCCTCCTGTGTTCTGGTGAGCACAGGGCCATGCCTGAGGCTTGATCTGAGCTCCTGGACACTCTGTTGGCCTTGGCCCTCAAATCAGTTGCCTTGGGGGAAGATAAGAGGAATGTTCTGTGCTGATACATTCAGATGCTCTCCCGGCAAATATGTGAGAAGAGCCTGTGAGCTGCAGGGCAGAGGGCTGTGGAAGGAGGGCACTTGGATGCGAAACAGAAGGAGAACATTTCAATCCAAAGGTGTATTTTTCTTTGTGCATTTTTTCCTCTTTCAAAGGCATTCATTTCAGGAACGATGGCTTAGTTATCAGAGCAGAGAATATAATATCCAAGATAATGTGGGCCCTTCCAACACTAGAAACACAGCCGCCTCAATGCTCCGGCTTACCGAACTGCTTTAATAACATGTCTTTTTTTTTTTTTTCCCCCTCATTAACTATTTCAAAGTTCCTGACTTTGTGGGATCCTGGGGGAAGCTGTAAAAGGCAGATCAAACGGAACAGCCTCTGCCCGTGCTGGTCGCTCCACCCGTCGAGCTCCTTACCCACCCATCACTGCCGTATGCTATTTACAGCCCCATTCATCTCTCACTACCTGCTTGTGAAAAGGAACCAGGTCAGCAAGAAAGAACCTGAAGAAGGAGGTCCCGAGGCCAGGGAGAATGGGTCTCAACACAGCAAAGGGGAAAGAAGCAAGCAAGGAAGGGGGAGAGTCCTAATATCCCTCCTGCACTGGGCAGGACTCTCCGCCCCCCCCACACACACACACATACACACACTGAGCTCCCACAGCTCTTTACACAAATCTCTGCTCTAGAAGTTTCCACAGTGAGCTGCACTGCAACATTAGGTGTCTGGACCTCTCCTGGATGGCTCCTGAATGGGTGTGGGAGCTGGTCACAGGTCTGTTTCTCACTCCCCAGGGTCTCCTGCATCCTCACTCAGACCTGGGGTGAGTGGACCCTGGACATCCTGATCAGGGGACCCTGAGAGAGTAGCCACAAGAAATCCCTCTTCTTTTTTTTTTTGAGAAATGGAAATGCTGCACGAGAAGACTTGTAGGGTCCCTTCGAGTTTGCTGAGACATTATCAACCTAGTGCATACCCCTTGAAGAAAACATGTAGTGTTCTGAAGAGAGAGAAGGGCCATTGCCCATATTCTTGTCAATCAATGCTGTTAGCGTTGCTAGGCATAGTTACTTTAGACTTAGATTTAGATTTAGACTAACATCTATGTGTCTTTCATATAATTACATGAATGGGTTTGGGTTGTGGGGAGTGCTATATTAGAAATTTTAAACTTTATTTAAGGAGCAATAGTTATGAAATGCCCTGTGAACTGAACCACACTGAAATTCTCCACAGTCAGCTCCACCACCACGCAGTGGTAAGGACACATCCACCTCCTACCATATCTACCAGCTCCCCACATACACACTGCCACACCACACCTCCAACACCTCTATGCACACCTGACTCCCCATGAGCCACCTTCATATACCTACCACCTCCACACATACCCACCATCTTCACAGATACCCACCTCCCCATACCATCTACCTCCCACACACCCAACACCTCCACACACACCTGACTCCCCATGAGCCACCTTCATATACCTACCACCTCCACACATACCCACCATCTTCACAGATACCCACCTCCCCATACCATCTACCTCCCACACACCCAACACCTCCACACACACCCACTTCCCCACACCATCTACCTCCCACACACCTACTCCCCACATACCATCTACCTCCCCACACACCCAACACCTCCACACACACCCACTTCCCCACACCAGCTCCCTCCCCACACACCTACTACTTCCACACACCCAACACTTCCATACATATCCACCTCCCCTATACCCACCTCCCTCAACACCCACAACCTTCCCACACAGTCCACCACCCCCTCACACCTACTACTTCTCTACACCCACCACCCTCCCCATACACAACCACCTTCCACCACCCAACTCCCTCCACTCCTATCTTTCCTCATCCCCACCAGCCCCACCTCTTCTCACTATTACTTTCTCCTACCTCTACCACCCCCAACACATGCACAGACCACAAATAAGGGCTCCAGTGATCTCATCTTTTCTGTGGATCCAAATTTTATTCTTAAGAAGTAACAAGAAAAACCTGTTCATAGGAAGTTGTGCCCAGTAGGTAAGATTTGACCAAGTTATTTTCCAGGAGGGCATTACCATGGAAACAGTGGGCCAAGCTTTCATTTTAAAGAGCTGAAAATTAGGGAAATTCAGCTCTCAGCTCTCTGCTTCAGGAGGTGTTCTGGCTTTGGGAAGAAGGGAAAGAAATTGCCCATGACTCTGAAAGTCACACCAGCTAAGCAATACCAAGTCACATGCCCCTCTAGCTAAACATTCTCCTTTTTAACTACTTGCAAAATCACCAGAGGGAAAGAGAAACGGCAGTCTATGTGCTTTTCCATGCCAAAATTAAACCTAGTCTCTGCTTAAAGGAAAAAAATCTTCCTGGTTTCTTCAAGGGAAGAGGTAGGCCAGTCACACAGTTTCCCCCAACCAGGCTGGTAATCCTCCTCTTCTGTGTCCCAACACCGGTGAAGCTCATATCATTTCAACGTTAGACATGGTAATTTATGTTTTTCTGTTCAGGTGAGAGCAGCTTGCTGATCTCATTGGTCTTAGTGGGCTCCCAGGCCTTCACGTAATGTGTGGCTCTTGTAGGCAATTAGCAATTTTGCTGAACTAATAAATTAATTGTCAAGCTTGGATAATAGGTTTGACACATTTTGCATTTGCTTCTATCTAGTTTGGATTTGCCTGATGAATTGCATCAATCTATCCTTAAAATCCTTTCTTTTTCTGAGAAATTAAATTTGGGTCAAGCTAATGATCAAAAAAAATTTTTTTTTTTCAGAACTCATACACTTAAGCATGTTTCCTGTCTCAAAGTCCCTTCTACTTTGAAAACCGATTTCTCATCTACCTTTCCCCTAAGACGTTTTGGTAAGAAGATGGCAACATGTAGAAATTCAACTCTCTAGTAACAAGAGAAAACAAGCTCGTGTTACTTAAAAATAGACATTTCTAGAGATTGGGTAATGTGGCTCATGTGTATATTTCTGGACTGTCTCCATTCCAAGGCTTCTGCAAGTTCCTGAAAAGAAGCCAATGTTCTAATCTGTCCAAATTACATTTGGCTGCTGTGAAGGTCATCAGGTCAGGTCAAAAAGAGATGCTGAAAAACAACAACAGTAACATCCATTTCTTCCCCAAAACTAGAGGACCCTCAGGATACCACCAGATAGGCTGCAGAACATTTCTAAGAAGAAAGCTAAGGTAGGCAAAAGGGAGTGAAATGGGAAGTCTGTTCAGTCAAGTCCCAGGATCCTACCTATTTTCTAGTCACTCATTCATTTAATCCTTCCTATCATCCTAAAAATGTTTTTAAACACTTAGTTTGCTGGAGATAAAGAGCAACCAAGATAATAATCCACTCATGAATCAATGATTTCCCTGCTGACTGTGTGAGTGCCATACTGGACACTAGGCTTCCCCGGCTGGGCAGAACCACCTTAGTGCCTGCAGTACAGAGCTAGCTCGAAGTCTAGCAAGGAAACCAGACATAAAACAATGAAACAAAATATAGCTATAAGCTGAGATTCATGCTTTAAAAGCAAACTTGTATAGATTATTAAGAGAAAACCTAATTTACATGTTGTATGAGGAAAGACCTCTTTGAAGAAACGGCATTTAGGGGGCACCTGGGTGACTCAGTCAATTAAGCATCTGTCTTTGCCTCAGGTCATGATCCCAGGGTCCTGGGTTGGAGACCCTTGTTAGGCTCCCTGCTCAGAGTGAAGTCTCCCTATCTCCCTCTCCCTCTGCTCTTCCTCCCTGCTCATGCGTGTTCTCTGCCTCTCTCTCTCTCTCTCTCTCTCTCAAATAAATAAATAATATTTAAAAAACAAAACAAAAAGAAATGAAAACTGAGTTGAAAACTGAAGGAAGACTGAGTAGGGGTTAAATAGGTCAAGAAGGAAAGGAGGAGCCTTCCAGGCTGAGGGAGTGTACGTGTGTGCAGGTTTCAGGGTAGAAGAAAAACTAGCATGCAATGAGGAGAGAAAGAGGGAAGGGATGTGAGACTGTGGGGACCAACAGAGGCTGGCTGCTAGGGAGCCCACGGTGCATACTAAGGACTTTTATCCAAAGTGCATTGAGAAGGAAGGAGGGATATACTGTAAAGATCACCATGGCTACTGCATAGAGTCTGAGTTGGAAGATGGTTATGCTCATTATTAAGCAAGGGTCTCTCAGCTCCTAACCCACCGCTCTAGGACCTGCTGTGTGATGCTGAGGCTGAGAGTCTGCCATGTTTCTCCTTGCCAGTTGCTGCTCCTCCATGTCAGGCTCTGCCAAAGGTATACAACTCTGAGACACCAGAAGTACAGGAGTCCTGGAAACAGGGAATGGGCTCACCCCTGTTCCTAGTCAATTAAGCATCTTTCTGCTTCTTGTCCATATGGTTCAGAAACAGATCTTCCACTCAACAGCAGGAGTTTATTCTGGTTTTTTGGACATTCCTAGAACCAGCCTCAGTAATCCCATTTAAAGACACTTGCACTAGCTGGGCAGTGCCCCCTCTTAACAGAGGTGAGTCCCATGTCTGTGGGATAGCAACAGAACTCACCCATAACAGAGCATGGAGGGGAAAACAGAAACTCAGTGGTTCAGAAGTTCAGTAACACTAACGTTCCAATACACATGCAGCTGGACTCACAGAAAGAGAGAAAAGAGAAGTGAGGACAGAAAAATATTTAAAGAAAGAATAACCAAAAATTGGAGAGGAGGGAATACTTTCTAGTTTATTTTATGAAACTGCCATTATCTTCATTTTCCAGATACCTAAAGCAAACCCCTAAAAAAGATCCCATTCTCCAAAAAGACATTGAACATAGATTCAAAAATCCTTAACAAATTAAGTCAAACCAAGAAATGTATAAAAATGAGAGTGTATCAAGTGAATTTAGGCCACAAATATAAGATTGGTTTAACATTCAGTAGACTATAGAAGAAAAACCATAAGATCATCCCAAGAGACTCAGAGAAAACATTTGACAAAATTCAACATCCATTCATGACTTAAAAACAATAATTCAGTAAGCTAGGAATAGAAGTGTTTTCCTTCAGTCTCATAAAGGGCATCTATAAAAAATCAATAGCTAATATCGCACTTAGTAGTGAACCCTGAACTCTGTTCCTGTAAGATTGAGAACACGGCAAGAATGTCCTCTTTCATCTCTTCTATTCATTTTTGTACTGGAGATCTTAGCACATAAAGCAAGAAAGGAAATCAAATACATAAAGTTTTAGTAATAATAATAAAACTGTTTTTATTCATAAGCTACCTGTTAAAATCTTAAAAAGTCTATAAAAAACAAAACTACTAGAATGAATAAGTGTGATGTCACAGGATACAAGGTCAATATAAAAATTGTCAGGGGTATTTCTATGTATTTATAATGAACAATTTGAAAATACAGTTGAAACAAAACAGTAATTAAAAAACATTAAAACCTCAAAATGCTAGGGATATGGTTCATAAAACAGGTGCAAGACCTATACACTGAAAACTCTGAAACATGTCTTAGAGGAATATAAAAAGAAAGCTCTAAATAACTGGAGAGTTATACCACATTTGTGGATTGGAAAATGCACTCAAAATTTCTAAGGTACCAATTCTCAATTCCTCTACAGATTTGATATGATCTCCATCAAAATCCCAACAATCTTTTTTTTCTTACAGAAATTGACAAGCTCTTTTTTTAAAATGTATATGATATGCCAAAAAACAATTAGAATAACCAGAAAATCTTTGGGGCAAAACCAAGCTGGAAAAACTACATTCTCTTGATTTCAAGACTTACTATAAAGCAACAGTAACAAGTCAATATGGCATTGAGATAAGGATAAACAAATACATCTGTGGAACAGAATAGAGGCCAGGAATAGACTCACACTTATATAGCAAATTAATTTTCAACAAAGTGTTAAAGGAATTGTGAAGAGAGGAAAATCATTCCAACAACTGGTTCTGAAACAGCTGGAGATCTATGTGAAAGCCATGAGGCACAAACCCTGCCTCCCCTCTTGCACAAAAATTAATTTGTGATGGGCCATATAGTCACTTGCAGAAGCTAAAGCTGTAAAGCTTCTAGAAGAAAATAGATGAAAACATGTTTTCAACTTTCAATTGGCAAAGCTCTCTTAGAACTCAAAAACTAACTAGCTGTTAGGGAAAAACTAAGATTTCATCTGTTCTCAAAAAAAAAAAAAAAAACATAAATGACTAAGAAGGGTACAGGCTTACGGGAAACTTTCACAAACATATATAACAAACAAGTTTTATCTAAAATATACAAAGAACTCCTAGAAGACACATACCTCAATTAAAAATGGACTAAAAGTTTGATCAGACACTTCACAAAGGAAGATGTGATGGACAATAGTCTCATGAGTAAGTACTGAACATAGTTATTAGGAAAACCACTGTGAATGCCATTGTGCAAACTCTGGAATGGCTAATCTGAAAAAGACTGACAATACCAATGTTTTCATAAATTGGAACAACCAGAACTCTCATACATTGTTGATGGGGGTATAAAATAAAATAGCACAGTCACCTTGGAAAACCATTTGGGAGTTTCTTATAAAGAAACTACCATATGATCCAATTTTCTATTTCTAGGCATTTTCCCATTGAAATATACTGAATATGCTTGGAAAAAATAAAACAAAACAAAAACAGCCAAACAAATATGCAAAATCCTATGTAGGAACTCTACAGCATCTTTATTGAATATAGCCAAAAGTAGAAACAATCAAAATGTCTACCAACAGGAGAATAGATAAACAAATTTTGCTATGCCCATATACTAGAATACCACTCAGCAATAATTTAAAAAAGAAAAAGAAGAAAAAGAAACTACAGATACCTGCCACAACATGGATGAATCTCAAAAACATGGTGCTGAAAGAAAAAAAGAGAGAGAGACATCGAGAGTACAAGAGTCACTTTTTTTTTTTTAAAGATTTTATTTATTCATTTGACAGACAGAGATCACAATAGGCAGAGAGGCAGGCAGAGAGAGGAGGAAGCAGGCTCCCTGCCAAGCAGAGAGCCCGATGTGGGGCTCGATCCCAGGATCCTGGGATCATGACCTGAGCTGAAGGCAGAGGCTTTAACTCACTGAGCCACCCAGGCGCCCTGAGAGTACAAGAGTCACTTTGTAAGAAGCCATAGAATTGACAAAACTTAATGTCAGTAGAAACCAGACCTGTAGTGCCCCTGGAAGAATTTGAGGATTGATTTCAAAAAGGCAAGTGGGAACTTTCTGTGACAATGCAAGGATCTAATGAATGCTTTTGTCAACCTCATCAAACTGCACTCAACACCATGCGTCATACTATATGTGTACTCTGCCTCAATCAAATAATTCCTTAAAATTATACCTAACAATTTTTGGGAAAGAGAATTTAGTAACTTAAAAAAAGATAAGCTCCCTTTTTCCCCAAGTCAACTTTCAATTGAACTACCCATTTATAAACCATATTTATGGAAACAACCCAATCGTTTAATAATAAAAGATTATTCAAATGAAGAATGACTTCCATCAAAAATAATAAATAGCTATTATAGATGATGTTACAGAAAATATTTCATCACACAAGAAATTCACAAATAGTTTTAAGTGAAAATCCCAGCTTATTAAAGAGGATGTACAGTCTAACTCCCAATTTGGGAAGTCCGTGTTCCCCGTGTGTGTATACTTACAGAAAAAAAGCTACAAGAATTTATACCAGAATGTTATCTATTTCTGGGTAGTAGAAGTACATGTGATTTTAATTTATGTCTTGATGCTTTTGGCATTCTTGAAATTGTCAGCAATGGTTTTACGTTCTTGTTATACCGAGGTGGGAAACTACTTTTAAAAAGTAAAATTAGAAGCAATATGGCTAAGGAGAAGCTTGGGCTCTGACAAGCACCTGGGCTGTAATTTGCATGAAAGTCACCTGCACTCTCTGTTCCTACTCATTCTGTCCCAAGTGTCTTCATACTTAAAATCAAAATATCTAAATATCTAGAAGCACCTGGGTGACTCCATCAGTCAAGGTTCTGACTTCAGCTCAGGTCATAATCTCAGGGTCCTGGGATCAGGGACCACATCGGGCTCCCTGCTAGGTGGGGAGTCTGCTTCTTCCTCTGCCCCTCCCCGCCACTCGTGTGCATTCTTACTCTCCCTCTCTCATAAATACATACATACATACATACAATCCTTTTAAAAACTCAAAATACCTGTTATCCTCACCTAGTTCACATTATTGTAGAGATGACAAAGTATAAATTATTTGTAAAAGTACTTTTTAAAACACCTAAAGCACTACAGAACTATTAAGCCAGGTTGATGATCTCCGTCTCCCTTTTCCCGTCACCATTTGTCTGTTTGTCTGCCTGGGTTCTCTCTGTGCCCAGCCGAGGCCAGTGTTTGTTGGATGCCTTGACCCTAACTCTGGGCCAGCCTCTCGCCTGAGTTACTATAGAGTTAATACAGAATACGTAAAGGAAAGTGCATTGTTCTGAATGAACTTGGTCAACAAGTATAGATAATGTACTTTTAGGACTTTTAGGATTAGAAGAACTAGGGGTTGGGGCTGGCCTCATTGTGACACAATGGCCGTCATCTGATTTAAAAAGACAAGGGAGGACAAGGGGAGTTAGAGAGGAGAAGGGAGTTGGGGGAAATTGGAAGGGGAGGTGAACCATGAGAGACTGTGGACTCTGAAAAACAATCTGAGAGTTTTGAAGGGGCGGGGGGTTGGGAGGTTGGGGGAACCAGGTGGTGGATATTAGAGAGGGCACGGATTGCATGGAGCACTGGGTGTGGTGCAAAAACAAGGGATACTGTTATGCTGAAAATAAAAAAATAAAAATGAATTAATTAATTTAAAAAAAAAAAAGACAAGGGCTGAGGAAGATTATCAGTCAGAAGTAGAAAGGAATGCCATTAACATAGGGCATCTGCTGGTTGAGATCAATTTCCTTCCTCTTAAACAGGAGCACATCCCATAAAACCTGACCCTCGTTGTTAAGACAGAAGGACTGTGACGCCAATTAAGTTACCTTTTTTTTTTTAAGATTTTATTCATTTATTTGAGAGAGATGGAAAGCACGAATGGGAGGGAAGGGAAGAGGCAGAGGGAGAAGCAGGCTCGCCACTGAGCAGGGAGCCGACCCGTGAGCTGGATCCCAGCACTCAGATCATGACCTGAGCTGAAGGAATTTTGCCTTTTTCTCTGTGCTATCCCTGGACCCTGTAATGGTGGCCAGCAGGCAGCAAACCCTCAGTATTCATTAAAGAATAAATCAAAGAAAAAAATGTAAAATAAGGACAAACTGGTGCTTATACATTTAATTGAAAAATCTAAAAGGTTATAAAACCTGTTCTCTAGGCTTTGTCACAGTTCCCATTTCTTATTAATTTGGGGGGCATTTCATTAGCACTTGTCTTCCTTGCAACGTTAGGCATATGAAGAGGCAGGTACCATGCCCACTGGTGCTCATGATTGCAATCTTCAGGACCGAACATGTTCCTTAAAATGACTAGGTAGTCAAGAAGTCCTTACTGAATAAATAAATGAAAGGATTTTTTGACAAAAACTTGCCAAACCATGGCAAGTTACCACTTCCTTCTTTGAAATTGTTCATTTTCAGATTCCTCAGATTCGGCACTGCCGCCACGAACACCCTCCTGTCTCTTCCATTTAAGTTCCTCCAATGTTTGGGGACTAGAGAATGACTCAAAAACAAAGAAGAACCAGGAACAACACACATTACAAGTATGGATGCTAATTTGGTGGGATTATTTGGTCTCGATATATGGAAGAGAGATCTCCAATAGTGGGTCACATGGTTTGGGCTACTTTTACTAAAATGATCTCGTCTGTCTCATGGAGCCTATTTTTTTTTTCACATCTTCCTCCCCGCTAAAACACCTTTTAAACACACCTCAGCTCCAAGATGGTCCTTCAGTTTTCCCAATATCCCACCTGTGCCGTCATGTCCCTTAGTGCTTGCTGGGCAGGCCAGCTTTCCCCAAGCTTCCATCATTTTCTGTGCTTAAGTCGGATGACCCACTGCTTTGGGGTTCATGTTTAGCTTCAAGTTCACCAAACACTAAAATAACCCATCAGATCCTCCCTATCAACTCAGTCTAACTCTCTAGCTAATTGCCACAGGCACAAAACAAAATCTCATGGATAAGTGTGAGTCACTCCGTGGGGATTTGCAAGGACAAATTCAAGTTGCAAAACTTCATTGCCTTTTCTTACTTGAATTTCAGACTGTCACATGGTCATATCTGGAGCAGGAAAATGAAGTGACTTTTCTATTTCAAGGTCACAGCGTTTGTAAAACTGTCTCTTTTGCAACCCTTCTGAGAAATCTGCTGTCTCAAAAATGTCACAGTGACTCACATCAATGGCCAAGTGCATGACAGAGATTAGACTGAATTTAAAGGCCATTCCGGCAGATCTGGGAGTGACTTATAGATACCTTGATAGAAAAAGAAAAAAGTTATAAAAAAGAACTCCTGGGTGTGCCTAATAATCGGAGATAAGATTTCACAGTGATCACATTCTTCCTGACATGATATCTCTCAAAAGAGGTTAAATAGCTGAATTTTTTAAGGTCAGAAGGACTTGTCCTTCCTTGGAGACACTTGCTGCCAACTTCATCGAAGGACAGCAATAAAGACCTAACAACAGCATGAATCTCCAGAATTAATGCTTGAAGAAAAATCATTTAATCCGTACTTCAGATAGCGAGTTAGTTCCAGAAACTGTGTTTCACAGAGACCTGACTCTATCTACCAAGATCAAGGTAGCAGCGGTGTCAGCTAGACCTTTCTGTGGTAGCTGGGCACGGAAGAGACATGACCATTCAGACAGCAACTTGTTAATTTAATGTTTGTTTCGATCTATTCCTAGGATCTTTCCACAATGTTTCTGTGGACCTTTCTGTGTGTGTGTATATGTGTGTGTGTGTGTGTGTGTGTGAGTGTGTACATGTGTGCATGTGTGTGTACTTGTGTGTGCAAGCATGGGTATGTGCAAGTGTAGAATGAAGCAAAACCTATAGATTTTTATCACCACTCTGATACATTTTCTAGGAGCCTATGGAGAAAGCACATTCCATTACTTAATAAGCAAAGGATCTGAAGTTGTGTTTGACGTATAACAATTTGCTCCTTGGAATGGAGGTGATGTGATCTCTCCGGGCCTTCCTCATCCAGCCTATGAATGCAGTCACCTCACTTATCTGAACAAAGATAGCTTCTGCCAAATATACGAAGATCCATCTTAGGGTCATTTCGATAAGACTTTTCAGACTATACATTTAATTTTTAATTGAAAATAATAAAGTCTAAGTCGTGAGTGTAACAAAAGAGTTAAGAAAGTTCTGGAATGTCAAAGTATATATAGGTGGACCATAAGAATCTTAGGTATTTTCCTTCCTCCTTCCACCCCCATGTGACGTGGTGGTCAAGGTTTCTCGAGAGTTTCCCAATTGAATCAGATACTGAAGCATCCCTGGTGCTCAGAGATGTCGACTCACAGTGCAATGTGCTCAAGTTATGCACAGAATGTTCAACTCACCTTCTTTTACGGAGCTATAGCTCATCTCCTGTCCATAAACGAGCCTCTGGAAGTGCCTCAGGGATCTGCAGCATCCCTCTGAGACCTGTCTGCATGGGCGCCGGATTCCAGTGTTCATGCACTGGGATCTGCTGCATGTGCAAAATGCGGGCTTCTCTCTGACAACACACAGCTGCATCTGCCTGGGGCCACGCCTCCAGGGGTCTTTCCACAGTGTTCTCTGATGCCTCTGTAAACAGTTTCTTATGGTTGAAGTTAATTTGGAGACTCTTGTTCACACTCAAGTAAATAGCTTACTGCTTTTTCCTCATGGCTGTCTCAATACTGGCCCAGATGTTTGTGAGCTGACCTCGGAGCCCAACATTTGTCTTCCTTGAACTCATTCCTGAGCATTCTGTGAGGACCTGCTGCTTTCAGCCCTAGGGAATATCAACCCTGGCCTGAAGGAACTTACTACAAACTCAGGAGAGCAGAAACAAATGATAATGCCAGCAGCAGGTTGAATTTTACTTCTGATCTTCCAGTATTTTCCTATGTTTTAAAATAATGCCACCACTGAGAGAATGTTTTCTCATGATTCGTCACTGGTAACCCAGGATCAGAATAAGAAATAAAACAGTGGACCGACATGAGCTCTGGGATATGGCCTCCTCCCTTACCTCACCAGCAGGCCAGGCTCCACATTGGAAGGCAGGGTCCTGCTCATGTCTGGGAAGGAAACACAACATCATAATCCAAGCAGCAGACAGTCTGGAGTGGAATCAGTAAGGCCCCATGGCCAGTGGGGAAAGCCTAGGTCTTGTGCTTATCACGAGAAAAGAAAATGGTAAAGCTGAACAGACCTACAAGTCATGGTAAGGACGAAAATATTGATTGCTATAAGAAGCACAAACCGTAGTAGATACAAAGCCATTCTGGTGAATGTATGCTCACTTTCTCATTAAAATTGTACCTCTTGGGGTACCTGGGTGGCTCAGTGAGTTAAAGCCTCTGCCTTGGGCTCAGGTCATGATCCCAGGATCCTGGGATCGAGCCCCGCATCGGGCTCTCTGCTCAGCAGGGAGCCTGCTTCCCCCTCTTTCTCTGCCTGCCTCTCTGCCCACTTGTGATCTCTATCTGTCAAATAAATAAATAAAATCTTTAAAAAAAAATTGTACCTCTTATACACACATCTCCAAAAAAAGAGTCTGTATATCCATTTCAAAGCAAAGGAACTCAAAATTCAGATTTGTTACTATATAGATTAAATGATTACATCTCCCCCAAAATTTATATTTTGACACCTAACTTCCAATGTGATGGTGACTTGGAGGTGGGGCCTTGGGGAGGTGAATGAGGTCTTCACGAGTGGGAAGAATCCCGTTATGAAAGAGGCCCCAGTGAGATCCCATGGCCCTTCTGCCATGTGAGGATACAGCAAAAAGATGGCCATGTACCAACCAAGACTTCTCAGACACTGAAATCTCCCGGTACCTCGATCTTGAACTTCCCAGACTGGAACTGTGAGAACTAAGTGTCTCATGTTTATAAGCCACACCTTCTGCAGCCTTGGTGTTCTGGAAGCCCAAACACACTGAGACAGTTAGTGGACTAAACCTACACACATGCTTTCTAAGTGGCAGAATAGGGTTCTGATCATGGACAATGAAAGCCCAGGGGATCTGTTTTTATAAGGAAGTGCAGCCAACAAGAAAGAAGAGATGGCGGTTAGATTGGCCGACAGGTATGCGGCCTGTCTTGACCACTGTGTCTTTTAACAAGCTGTTTAAGCTCCATTGGTGCTGCTGGCTCATTTAATAGGAATTCATTGGTGTAAATACATTTTCGGGGGGGTGCCTGGTTGGTTCAGTGTCTTAAAGCCTCTGCCTTTGGCTTGGGTCATGATCCCAGCGTCCTGGAATTGAGCCCCACATCGGGCTCTCTGCTCAGTGGGGAGCCTGTTTCCCCCTCTCTCTGTCTCTGTCTGTCTGCCTCTCTGCCTACTTGTCAAATAAATAAGTAAAATCTTAAAAAATATGTATTAAATACATTTTATTTTGCAGTCTCAGAGTGTTGGAAATAAAAGACGTGGCTTATGATTTTTTTTTTTAAAGATTTTTATTATTTGACAGACAGATCACAAGTAGGCAGAGAGGCAGGCAGAGAGTGAGAGAAGGAGGCAGGCTCCCTGCTGAGCAGAGAGCCCGATATGAGGCTCTATCCCAGGCCCCTGGAATCATGACCTGAGCCGAAGACAGAAGTTTTAACCACTGAGCCACCCAGGCACCCCCGTGGCTTACAATTTTTGTTTCTCCTAAATGGAGATTATGAATGGATGTAGCTTTTCAAGTGAAGCCAGAAGTCTTAGGAAAGCAAGAGTAGGGAATTAATTTTGTTTTTAACACATTTGAACTCTGGAAACATCTTTTTCTCTACTTGTAGTTTCAGGTAGATTTAAAATAAAGTATTACACTTTCATATTAAATAGTGTTTTATTTAAAAAAAAAAAAAAGCCTACTTATTGGCCTTAAGCTGAAAATGATTTCAAACACTTTAGAGACAGAAAAGAAATAAGCATTTTCTAGAAACAGTATTTGTTCCGAGGTACACGTGTATTTTTTTACAATCAGGAAGAAAGTACGTGCTAACACCCAGGCTTCTAGGGAGTAGGGTTGCTACTTGACCTCCTCTTGCCCCATCCCTGTCTTGCCTGAGAAACCCAGACAGGCTGAGGCTGTGCAAGTTTCTTGAGGCAACCACTGTTCTCCTTCCTGCCCTCTCCGGAAGTATTGACTCTTAACCATCCAGGAAGGTGGCCAACCTCAGGCCAGAAGTCAAGATGGACAAAACTTAATTCATGAAATTCTTCATTGATTCTTTAGAGACACCCAGGTTTGTTAATATTGGAAAGAAAAAAAAAATCATGTAAGGAAACAAATCTGGATAATTTCATAATATACAGACTATATATAATGACGTATTTAAATTTCACACAGGATCACATAATATCTTTGGGGGTGAGACTTTCTGCCATACAGAAGCATCTTCCCTAACCTAGAGAGCCCTATTCACAGAACACTCCATGCTGTCCTGGCCACAGTCACAGGATGCCAGAAGCTCTCACTGCCTACAAGGGTCAATCATCTTTGGAACAAACTTAGAGACAGGCTGTACACAATTTGTTCTATCCAGGACACACGCATTCCAAGGGCATTGTCTCCTAGACACATAAACTGTGTATAATAATCCAAGGCTATGGCATGAAACACTAGCAAAAGAGGCAGTTCTATTTACTTGTTTTTTTTTTTAATTTTAGTAATTTAGATTTAAACATGATATGTCCAAAATACTATTTTAGTGTGTAACTCATACAAGTAGTAATGATATGTGTTACATTCCTATTTCCCTTGGCCCCCAGTCATGGTGACCAGAGCATTTGGCATCACACTACATCTCCCAGACAGCATCCAACAGATGACCCATCCATCGACCCGCTTCCTGGTTCACAGCTAAATGTGGCCAGCTTCTTGCCAAGACTCCAAAGCTCGTTTTAAGAATGGTGAGTAATGAGCGTGCTTCTGGAATCCTACATGTTTGCTTCTAACAAACCTGACAGACCCAGAGGTACCAAGGAAAAGAAGGTCGGCTTAAAGGTGGTGTTCTTCAGTTTAGAAGACATGAGGATCTTTGTCACCGGGCAGTGTTGACTTGCCCAGCCAGGAGCATGGCTCTTGTCAGAGAGCCATTTCCTGGGAAGGTCTTCAGCTATCCCAGCGATGCTGATGTGACAACACACATCTTCAGTAAAATGGACACAGATTCAGAGTCTTGTTCCGTAGCTACTCTTGAGACCCAATGCTGGCTGTTTTTGTCTGTGTGGTGTGGGGCACATTTTAGTTTACACAGGAATAGTGATGGAGAAAATACTTCCTTTGTGGAAGATAAAATGCACAATGAAGGTGAAGGTTTTATTCAGGCCATTGCAACAGGAAGAACACACATTAATGAGAAACTTGGGGGGTTTATTCGGACGAGCAAATAAGAGATTCATTGCAAATCTTATAAAAGTCACATACGGAAGGGTGGAGCTGGGTCTTATGTGAGAATATGAGAGAGCAGGGTGGTCTTTTGTGGTCGGCTGGTGCTGGCAACACCAAAGCGTGGAGGGATTGCATAATCCTGGCTGTTCTCCCCAGAGCACAGGGCTCAGGTAAGGTCAATATTGTCACCTACCTCACGGGTCTTTAAAAGTCATGAAATCAATAACCGATGGGACGTGCCTAGTACAGAGCTCATGCCCCAAGCCACAGCAAGCTGGCCCAGAGCCAGGCACCAGCCTCGAAGGCAGCCAAGCCAGCTGGTGACAGCCTCTGTGAGGTCCTGACCGAAAGTTCTGCTCAAACAGGGCCGTGATACACAACGGACCCAAACGGAATCTTCCTTTTTTAGAAATTTGATCCGTAGATAGAATGGGAGGCTGCAGGCTGGCAAGTGGAGGATGCAGTAGGTGAAAATCCACCTCAGCAAAGGCATGAGACAGCACAGGCCGTGAGATGTCAAGAGGAGGCCCTGAGGAAGCCAAAAGTAAGAGACAGGAGGAGGAGCTGGAATCGGAGGTGGTGGCAGCGGGAAAGGCATAAGCAGAGACAAAGACAGTGACACTCATTCACCACATGGCAGGGGACCAACCGCCACCTGCTGCTAAGGGCAAACACACACTCGAGGGGCGTGATGTCTGACATTTGTGTGAATATGCCAAGACAGATCCTTTAGAGCCACCCCTTTCCCTGAAAAATCTGGGGTGAAGATCTAACATAGTTCATGTCATTTTATTATTATTAATAATACTAAATATTTTTAAATAATTTTAGAATACAAAAAAGAAAAATTAAAAATTATCCCTTTGCTTCCACTAGCTAGAGAGAGCAATATTATAATATTGGCAGGTGTTTTTTTTTTCTCTACTTACCTAGGCATATTTAACCTATCATGTATTTTGCTCTCTTTTCTTAGGAGTTTAAATAATAAGATGAGCCCACAATAATATAAGAAAAATGCAGGAAATTTTTCATAATGCCAAATGTAGCCTATTTTAAGTAGTCATTTATTTACAGATTAAAGACCTAAGCTTTTTAAATATTTGAGTGTTGAAATTTCATTTCTTTTATGAACTATGCAGTGATTATAGGTGTGAGGGGGTCTATTTATTGATCTGATTTTAGCTTGGGCTTTTTTTTTAAGTATTTCTAATTTTTTAAAAAAGAAATAAAATTAAAAATAGACAAACATGTCAGTATTCTAACGTTTTTGGAAATTTTACGGCAGCATGAAATTCCAAAGTCTGAGAACTCCTAATCTAGTCTACATGGAAATTGAGGATACCCTGGGGAGCTTTCCATAACAGTGTGACAATTACCAAGAAAGCTCTGAATTCCCGCGTCTTAATTGATGTTCACCCACATTCAAATTGGCTTTCTATCCAAAGCCCTGACTTACACTATAGCAGCAAGGATTTGGCGGAGCAGAATCACAGCACGAAATGTAAAATGTTATTATTTTATTTATTAGGTGTTGATGACATCACCATCCATGTGTTCACCATGACACTTCATTGTTTAAAAGGGTTTCTTTACCACTTCAGGAAAGAGGGTGTATTTCCCATGGTGTGGAATAAATTACAGCCACAGTTCCACCTAAGGGGGAAAAAAAGGCTCAAAATATCCCAGGCCTTCCTATCATCTCCAAAGTTTACAACTAAAAAGAGAAGGGAAAATTACTGAAGCCATATACCAACATGCAATGACATGCAGCCATTTAATCAGAGAGAAAGAGAGACCGGCCACTGGAGGGTGAATGACCCACTTTATATCCTCAGGGAAGAAAGAGTCACACACAGAGCTGCAGAAGGTAAACCACATCCATGGGCCATCATCAATCTTTTTGAAAGCCTTTCTGAGCTTTAAAAGCCCATGATTTTTCAATTAGCCATTAAAATCACTCTGCCATCCACTATAAGCTCTTCTCCTGGAGACATTTGTAATAGATGAGGGCAGACACGAAAGAGGGCCTGGGGTTGAGTTGGGAACTCCCTCTATGAAAGGGGCAACACCGTTCTAACAAATCACCCACCCGGGAGAGCGTGATGGCCTCAGGGGTGCTGCAGGGTGCAGAGCCCCTCACCCCTGCCCTATGACTGAATGCGTTATGGCTACTCAACCAAGCCACTCAAGAGTGTACCAAGTCCCAGCTGGTCAGAACTTTCTGAATACATAGCAGATGCAATTTCAAAAATTATTTTAGAACCATTCTATTTTTTTCCCCACCCAAACAACTTGAACCCAAGTCTGCTCTCAACTTCTCAGAGCCTCAGTCTTCACTTGCATAAAATACCTCAAATGTTCATCTCATTGACCTTGAACGGAGTAGAGAGATGCAAATACAGCTGGCACCTATCAGACGGAAGCTTAGAACAAAACAAATGGCAGCAATTATCATTCTTAATGCAGGGAAGAGGGGTAAAGCAATTACTGGCCCACAACACTGAGCCCCAGCCATGAAACCACGGCTTCTTAATCCAGCCGGATCACATGGTCAAAACGGAAGGAACAAATTCAGTATAAGACAATATAATTAAATGATAAGGATATGGTACAGATGCAAAAAGCCAGGACATTGGTGATATTGTAATATTCACTTATTCTTCAATCATTCCCTGAGTTCCAACAACCATGCTGGGAGGTGGAGGCACTATTGTACCAGGTGTAGCACTGGCCCTCGAGGAGCCCAGGTGAGCAGGAGAGACAGGCGAGCGCACCTGTGAAATGGGGCTGTGTCGTGGGGCAGCCCAGCTCTTGTGGGAACCAAGCCGGATTTGGAGAGGCGGGATCCAGGCTTTTCCCAGCAGTAGGTTTTAAAGAAAGAGTAAAAGGCAGCCAGGTGTGAAAGTGGCAGGAGGCACATTCCAGCAGACACATAAATGATGCCTCATGGTGGGGAGGGGAAACGGAGCAGCCAGTGTTTGCCAGTCTACCTGTCTGGGGGCTTGGCTTGGCTTGGAAGGATCGGGGAATGGTGTGTGCAGGAACGCCAGTCTGTCCCGGGCTGGAGCCTGGTCCAGGTCATTTAAAACTTGAGGAATCTAGTATCAGGGCCAGAAAACCTTTGTTTATATGTGTCAAATGCCCACCACGAACAGGCTGGGAGGGGACAGGGATTACTGGATGCCTGCCCGTTGTTCCTCCTTCTGTTCCCCTCTGCTTTCATTGCCCCTAGCCACTCCGTTGTATGCCCCTTGCAGGTGATAAAAGAGAAACCGGAGTGTTTCCGTGAAGTCTCAGTCCTTTACACTAAACAAAGTAATGAGGCCATCCTGGAGAAACGAGACTTGGGAATGGTGGTCACAGGGCTATGGGAATGGCTGGCATCATCACAGGGCCTGGCTCAGACGCTCCTCCCCAGCTCACACCCTTCTTTTGGGAGGGACAGCAACAGTACAGTGACTTTCCTGATCCAAATGTGAGATGGAAAGTCTCTCACCTGCCTTCCCTGATTTAACCTCCCGAGTAATGAACCCCACAGAGGAGCATCCAAATACATGTCTGGTTCTCACTTTATTGGCCCTTGTTGCCTGCCAGGCACTGTGCTCTACATACAGGATTTTACATGCATCGTTACCCTCCATCTTCTCAGCAAACCTATGGCTGAGTCTAATTATTTCCCCTAATTTACCAAAGAACCAAGTGAGGCTCAGACAGGTGAAATCATGGTCCTCATTCTCTTAGCCAATTAGTGCCAGCCATGGGCTGCAGCCCAGGTGTGACCGGCTCTGAACGGCATGCCAGTAACTGATGTCTTCTGTGGTCCCTTCAGACATTTGTCAGAACTGACATGGAGAGTGTACTGGGGACCTGGGTGGCTCAGTCGGTTAAGCAAGCTGCCTTCAGCTCAGGTAATGGTCCTGTGTCCCAGGATTGAGCCCCATATCTGGCTCTCTGCTCAGGGGGAGCCTGCTTCTCCCTTTCCCCTCTGCTTCTGCTCTCTCTCTCTCTCTCTCAAATAAACACAGTCTTTAACAAACAAAACAAAACAACAATAACAACACAAAAAAAGGAAAGTGTATTGATTTTGGGAAAGTCCCATCCTTAGAAAGGGCATGCAGCTGATCCTGACCAAGAATTGATCATTGTGCTCTACACAGAGGTCTCGCCTGGACAAGAGATCTTATTTTTCTCTCTACCATCAATTTTGATTCTGGCTTTAATGACCTCTTAACTACTACAAGGATGTGTAGTTCTCCTCCAGATCCCTCTGAAGTATTGAACTGTCAAGATTCACCTGAAATTAAGTCACACAGCCCCAAGAATCTTGTAGGAAGCCAACGTCCCAAAGCCAAAATCTCTTCTACATGGTCTTTCAAAGCAACCTGTTTCGGTTGCTCTCTATTGCTAAAATAGTGTCTGTTGGGGAGTACTCGTAGTCCCCCCCACCCCACTCCCTGCATGTATCCTAGGAGATAGCTCACCAGCTGAGGACAGGGGCTATTCCTTCAGATTCTGGAATCACTGCCTTCTATCCTCCTTCCAGTGAACTTGATGTGAATGAAAGAGTGCTGGAGGCAAAGTTAGAAAAGCTGGCCCCAAGTTTTGAATCTGTCAACCCTAAAACCCTGAGCAAATTCTCAAGCAGTAAGAATCACTGCATTGATGGATCATAGGATAACTCTACTTTTAACTTTTTGAGGAACCTCTACATTGTTTTTCAAAGTGACTGTACCACTTTGCATTTCCACCAACAGTATGAGTGGGTTCCCCTTTCTCTACAACCTCTCCAATGTTTGTTGTTTCTTGCCTTGTCGATTTTTGCCATTCTAACTGGTGTAAGGTGATTTCTCAGTGAGGTTTTGATTTGAGTTTCCCTGATGTTTAATGATGATGAACATTTTTTCATGTGTCTTTTAGCCATTTATATGCCTTCTTTGGAGAAGTGTCTGTTCATGTCTTCTGCCCATTTTTTGACTTAATTATTTGTTGTTTGGGTGTTGAGATTGAGAATTTCTTTATAGATCTTAGATACCATCCTTATATCTGTAATTTCATTTGAAAATATCTTCTACCATTCCATGGATTGCCTCTCTGTTTTGTAGACTTTTTCCTTTGCTGTGCAGAAGATTTTAAATTGATGAAATCACAAAGTTCATTTTCACTTTTGTTTCCCTGGGCTTTGGAGATGTGTCTTGAAAGAAGTTGTTGTGGCCAATGCCAAAGAGGTTACTGCCTATATTCTCCTCGAGGATTTTGATGGATTCCTGTCTCACATTGAAGTCTTTTCATCCATTTTGAGTTTATTTTTGTGTATGGTGTAAGGGAATGGTTGAGTTTCATTCTTCTGTATGTAACTGTCCAATTTTCCCAGCACCATTTATTGAAGAGACTCTCTTTTTTCCATTGGATATTTCTTCCTGCTTTGTCAAAGATCAATTGACCATAGAGTTGAAGGTCCATATCTGGGTTCTCTATTCTGTTCCATTGATCTATGTGTCTATTTTTGTGCCAGTACTATTCTGTCTTGGTGATCACAGCTTTGTAATATAGCCTTAAATCAGAAAACATGTTGCCCCCAAAAAGATACAGATGTATTAAATGCACCCCAATGTTCATAGCGTCAATGTCCACAATAGCCAAACTGTAGAAAAAATCAAGATGCCCTTTGACAGACAAATGAATAAAGAAGATGTGGTCCATATAGACAATGGAATATTACTCAGCCATCAGAAAGGATGAATACCCAACTTTTGTATCAGCATAGATGGAACTGGAAAATATTATGCTAAGTGAAATAAGTCAAGCAGAGAAAGTCAATTGTCATTTGGTTTCACTTAGTTATGGAACATAAGAAATAGCTTGGAGGACATTAGAATAAGAAAGGGAAAAAATGGGAAGGAGGAGTCAGAGGGGGAGATGAACCATGAGAGTCTATGGGATCCAAGGAACAAACTGAGGGTTTTAGAGGGGAGGGGTGAGGGAATGGGTTGGCCCAGTGACAGGTATTAAGGAGGGCACATATTGCATAGAGCACTGGGTGTTATACACAAACAATGAATCATGGAACCCTACATTACTGTATGGTGACTAACATAACATTAAATCAATCAATCAATCAATCAATCAATCACTGCTTTGATGAGGATTCATTCGGGCCCAGGCTATCCATCCTGATAACCACCCTATGCAGTAAGAATGAGCATCATCTTCATTTGTACTAATGAAGGAGCAGAAGCTTAGCACATGTCTTACCAGGTCACACAGTTAATCACTGGCAGCACAGAGACTTGAACCTCTACTGTGAGCATCTAAAACATTGCTGATAATATGATGGTCTGAGTTCCATAACCAATCTGCTACCAACATGACCTGCTCAACTCCATTTCTTCATCTGCCTAGGGAGGAAGTTGAAAGAAAGCAGCTATATGACATCTTGCATGACCA
The DNA here is from genome assembly GCF_009829155.1 of Mustela erminea. NCBI lineage: Eukaryota > Metazoa > Chordata > Mammalia > Carnivora > Mustelidae > Mustela > Mustela erminea. Next base: position 83,168,614 of record NC_045628.1, read on the forward strand.
ACATTTGCCACTACTAGGACAGAGGGCTTCTGCATCAGAAGCTTTCATCTCCAGGCTGTGACATCATAACCCTGATCTCCACACTTCAATCCTGAGAGGCAAGTCAAGTTGGGCTCCTTCCCAAGCACTGGTTTCTATTCTTTCAGCTTCTAGTTTTTCAGTTGGATCTCATTTAATTGTTGTCGTTTCATGCTTTCACCTTGAGACCCTGGGCCACCCTTTGCAGCTTAAACACATCAGGCATAAAGAACACAAAGATAAATTCAATTTAAGGCTTTCTACATGGTGACAAGACAGCCATTCTAATATAACCCTGATGTTCTGTCTAAATCCCTCTGAAGAGCTCCTCTTGAGGGGGAAAAAACCCCAATGCAACAGTTTCACAATCTCAGGAGGTAGGATAGAAGGTTGGAAGGAAAAAAAGAGAAAAAGAAAGGGGGCAGGGGAGGAAAAAAGGGAAAAGATATGTGGTATATTCTTTTTCTTCTAAACTCATTTTCTAGCTCTGTTAACTTCAAATAATTTTGAGGCCATTTCTCCATAAATATCATACCAAATTCTACTATGTGTCTTGGCTTTAAAAATAAAAAAGTATTTCAGAATATGAGGAAAGCCACAGATTGATAATGATGAGATGAAATTTGCTTGTTTTTTCTTTGTTTTCACATTTTCCAAAAGTCTAAATTCCATTGAGTTTAAGGGGTATTGGTGAGAAAATGTACAAATGAACAAACTCAAACTATTTTCCTTCAAGTGAAGCAGGAATGCAAACACATTAAGGTGGACTTACTCCCAGGGTCACTAAAAACTCCTCATCTGGCCTCAATCAACCTATCTGTGGCACCCTTGTGTTCCTATTCTCCACAGAACTATGAATAAGAAAGGCAGCCTATCTGACCCCAAAAGGCAAACTTGTACCAATATCCTGTTATCTAAAGTTCTCTGTATTTGTTGTCTCCTGTTGTTCAACAAATTACTCCAAAACTGGGGACTGGATAAAGAAACTATTTATTATCTCACAGGTTTCATAGATCAGCCATCTGGCGTGGTATAGCTGGGTTCTCAGGCTCAAGGTCTTTCATGACACTGCAATTAGGTTCTGGCTGAAGCTCTAGTCATCTTAAGATTCAACTGAGGAAGGATGGCTTTCAAGCTCACTCAGGTGACTGTTGGCCAAAGCCTTTAGTTCCTTGTTTCATGAACTTCTCTACAAGGTAGGTTACAACACAGGAGCTTGCTTCCCCAGAGCAAGGACTCCAAGAGAAAGTGAGAGATGGAAAGCAAGGTGAAAGTCATAGTCACTTCATAACTTTATCTCGGGACAGATATCCCACCACTTTTCTGTATTCTATTTGCAGGAAGGGACTCTTTAGGTCCAACCCACACTCAAGAGGAAGGAATTTCACAAAGGGGCGGGGATTGTTAGAAAACCTTTTGGAGTCTCTTTAGCTTCCCACCAATAGAACATACACAATGGTAACACCATGCCATGACCAATAAGAGTGTGCAGAAATAGTTCCAGGGCACACTAGTTATCCCAGCATCATGACTCTCATAACTCCCCCTTGTACTCTCAAAAGTTTCTCTTCTTGATGATAAAATGTATGATCACCCTAGTGATAAGACGTTTCACTAAAATGTTTACATAAGACAGGACCCGAATTTCCCTTTCTAACTTAAGGCTCCTGTGCCTGCTCTCCCAGGCGATCAGCAGTCCCTGTTCCATGTCATGCACAACACCACAAAGCACTAATCATCTGCCTTTCTTTGTCTTAACACCATACTTTCTACTACTTCATCATTTTCTTACTTCGAAAAATGATGAAATCATCATATGTACCAATATAACTGGATGGGATTATATGGAGTGCAGATTTTAGATTTCCAGTTGTTTATAAATATTTGTGTATATATTTAGTATATTATGAGACAATGGCACTATTAATCATTTATCATGTTTACTTACCAAAAACAGTATATGGATGCTACCATGAAAAACTTTCTGAAAAATCTTTCATTTTTTGGACTTTTTCCATGTAAGATGAATATGCCATTAATGCAACTTTTTGCATTTGCTATCTGAATGTTTTCTCAAACCCAATGGTGGAGCAATTAGTAAATAACAGGGAAAGTGATCTTAATGGGAAAAATGCTTCTGTTATCTAAATCGTATTACTATTAGTTGAGTCTCTTTTTTTGAGGAACTGCCTATCCATTTTTTTCATAAACATTTCCTAAGGACAAAAGTATTTCTGAACATATGGGCCATGTCTCTGTTTTGGATGTAAAAACTTCTGGCATTTCGCTGACTTCATTTCATTCTGAGTCACTCTCTCGTTTGCTATAAACATCAGGGTATTTTGATCAATTAGGAATAACTGAGATACTTTGAGCATAACATTGCTATCACTCTGTCTTTCCTCAATGGGTAACTGATTGCCCAATGTGCTATCTTCCTCATTATTTTTAAATTTATATTTTCTGTTTACTTATTGTTCCTGAAACAGATGGTCTGAATAGAGTTCTGTTAAACTCCAAATAAAATGCTGTCTAGTCCAGTGCTCACAGATTAAACAAAAACTTCTGGCTCTGTGTTGACTTCATAACTTCGTCCTTACTCTCAACCTTTAGATAAAGCTTAGGATCCTTACATGGGTAATCCCTGTAAGAGTTCCATGACTTCAGGTAATAAATAATCTTTCTAGATTGTTTTCGCTGTAACCAGGTCTGCTGTGCTCTGGAATTGTGCAACTCAATGGTCTTACAGGTGAATACTCAGTCATACACACACACACACACACACACACACACACACACACACACATTCTTTTGTTTGAAAATAAGGTTGTCAAATACTAAAGGCACAGCAATGCAGAATAAAGCAATGATGAAGACAAACAAAATCTTTCCTCTTATGAAACTTAAATTTTAGTGAGAGAGGCAAATAGGTAAACAAGTAAATAATAATTTTAAGTCTCAGAAAGCTGTAAAAATAAAAAAATAATGCAATTTGAAAGAATTAAAAGTATGAAGAGGGTAAAGACTCTTTTAAGATCAGGAAGGATTTTCTGAGAAGGTGATTTTAAGCATAAAACTCAGATGCTGTGAGGGAACAAGCAATGAGAACACTTGGGGAAAAGAATATTCTAGGTAGAGCAAATACTAAATACTAAAGCCTCAGGTGGTCATGAGCTTAGCTCATTCCTTGCACAGAAAAACACTCCTTGAGTTAGAAGGTGGTTTTAGCATAATGGGGAGACAAGAAATGAAATGGAATGTAGCTCTTGACCCCAAGACTTTAAGGCTGGGTCTTCCAAAATGGTGGGTGGCCAGTTGGAATTTTATGTTCCAAACCAGTGTCTCACCGTTCTTCTCAGGCTTTCATTTCTGCCACCTTACTCTGACTCAGTAGTTTCCTGCACCAAAGCCAACTGGCCTCCAGTCTGTCCATCCACATCCTACTATACAAAGCACCGTGAGAAGCACTGGAAGTAAGGTAGGTGAAGGGCATCTGCTCACAATGTAAGAAAGCTTTCATATTCTGTAGACCCAAACTATCAGCAAAAGCTCCACTCTTTCAGATTCCTTTAGTCTGCCACCACCTGGCTTTCATAAATTAACCTATGGAATTCCATTAATTAAGCAAGGTTACCTAAGCAGAGTATTTCAACTGTGGCACTATTGACATTTTAGCCCTGATAATTCTTTGGTGTGAGGGCTATGCTGTGCATTGCAGGATGTTTACTGGCATTCCTGACCTTTACCTCCTAGATGACATTAAGGTCTACCTAACTTCCTCTGGGGAACACAATCCACCAAGAGGTTTCCAGGTTGGGGAACTTTTGCTGAAACCACACACCCCCGAAGTGAAGTGGGTGTCTTACCCCTTAACTGCAGGGTAAGAGATGGAGTTTCATAAATTGAACTATTGTTTTCGTCTTGAAATTCAATTCTATTTCCTAGTTTTCTTTTTCTTTACATACTACTGATGTTCACTTTGAATAACTCTCATACTCACTCCAAATCTTTGTTTCTTTATCTGCAAAATAAATTTGAAACTACTGTCCTCATGGGTATCTTGTGGCAATTACATTAAAAAAAAAAAAATACATGTAGGGGCACCTGGGTGCTCAGTTGGTTAAACATCCACCTTTGGCTCAGGTTATGATCCCAGGGTCGTGGGATCTAGCCCTACATCAGGATCCCTGCTCAATGGGCAGTCTGCTTCCCCCTCTCCCTCAGCCTGCTGCTCCCCCTATTCATGCTCTCTCTCTCTCTCTCACTCTCTCCCTCTCTCTCAATCTCTCTCTCTCAAAATAAATAAGTAAAATTTTTTAAAAATCAAAATACATGTAAAGTACCCAACACATATTAATTTGTCAATAAAGTCAAGTTCTGTTTTTTGTCAACCAAAAGGTGTATCACTACTAAATGACAGATCAAAACTAAAAGAACCATCTCTTAGTTCTATGGCTTCTAGAGAGAAGGGCCCTCTGGGGCTAGAGTTTTCTACAAAATTCTCAGATGCCCAGAACTAGCAGATCTTTTCTCTCTTGTTTTGAAAGGATGACCCAAATGGAGATAGAAGTGGCATGGGGGGGGCAGAGAGAAATCCCAGTGGATCCTTCTACTTCTTTATCCCCCTCCTGACACATGCTAGGGGAAATGGGCCCCAGGAAACAAAATTAGGAAGTTTATTTAACATAGGGAACTAAAGAAAATTTAATTTTCTAAAGTAATTTCATCAGCAGAGAAAGGTTTTGGGGTTTGTTTAATGGTGTTTAATGGTGGTTGTTTACTGATAATGTTCTTGACTTTGTTGCCATCCAATCAAGGCTATTCAAAATTTAGCAAAAGCAGATAAAAAGAAATGATGAGGGGTGCCTGGGTGGCCCAGTCAGTCAAGTGCCCAACTTGATTTTGGCTTAGGTCATGATCTCAGGTTGTGAAATTGAACCCAACGTCAGGCTGTATGTTGGCCATGGAGCCTAACTGGGATTCTCTCTCTCCCCCGACATGCCCCCCTCCCCTCTATAAAACAAAGTGAGAGAGAGAATGATGACTGGGACTGCAATCAGGACCTCCTCTGGAAACACGTGTCTCCTTTCCAGAGACTTACCACTTCATTTTATCTTCTGCCTTGGCTCTAGCAGCAATGAAAGGGTTAAAGTTCATCTGTGAAGTCCATAATGACAGACAATCATCTTTACAAGTGAGTTTGTTCTGCTGTATCTGCCAATATTTGGAGACGTCTCTAGGGAATGAAAGGGTGGCCAAAGTTTTCTGTATGACTTTTAAAAACCTCTCGTCTCCAAAAACACAGGTCCTCCAAGAGACTCATCAAACTGCCTTCATCAGGCTTTTCTGAAACCTCTCAACTACTGCTTGGGACATTGCCCCTGAAGGTGTCACCTGGTTGAGAACACCACTCTTCCTTATGGTGATCTCACTTCACTTTTTTTTTTTAATCAGGGAAACCTCCCACAATTGCTGCAATAGCCATTAGAGGTAATAAAGACCAATAAACCCCTTCTGAAAGATTTCAGCAGGATTCAAACAAGCCTTTGATATTTTTGGCACTTACTTGATGATGTCACCAAGTGATGGGCCCAAAGCTGGGGCACCAGCTCCTTGCATTGGGTCTCCTTTGTCAAAGTGTAGAATGCTCTGCAGCCCTGCATGGTGGGCCATGTGCTGGCCTTGTGTGGGAGAGGATTCTCTGACCTCAGACTGCAAAGAAGACCTACCCTATGTTTTATATTCCCCTTGAGCCGAATGGCATGCTTTTGGGTACATATGGCTGCACCTCAGTGAATATTTTTACTATCTGTGATTATTAGCTCTTTTTTTTTTTTTTTTAAGGAGTAGGAAATGTAGGCTAATTAAAATAAGACCTAGTACACAACTTCTCTGCTTTGTCCCATGAAGGGTGGAGACCATTATCAAAAATATTACTGATATATAGATAGATAGATAGATAGATAGAGATATACATATATCTATCTATAGAATATATATATATATACACGATATATATATGGAGAAAATATATATGTGTGTATATATGTGTGTGTGTATACACACACACACGCACACACACACACATATTCTCCACACCACGGAATACACCGTAATGGAAAATGAGTAGAAAAATTCAATCAAATCTCATCTCATGTTCTTGTTAGTCATTTTGCAGAAAAAACTGTTTATTCAACATTTTTTGAACGCTTCCCATATCCTTGGTACTGTATAGACACCACGGAATAAACAGCTATTCCCTGTCCTCATAACACTCCAGCTGACCATCATTTACTATCTGAATTTCCTGACCCAACATCCCACAAGGGTAAGGTTTTATTATCCCCATTTTATAGAGAGGGAAGCTGAGGTGTAGAGAGAGATTAAATGTCTCCCTAAAGGTCACTGACTCGAAAGTGTAGGAATTCTAATTGGAATCTTATTTTCTCAAATATAACACCATTTCTAAAGCACTACCTTCCTGAGACTGTCTCCACTTCTACTCAACCCCATATGCTGGAAATGTCATGCTTTTGAACTTTTGAAAAAATTTTAATTTGAAGGAAATTCAAAGGGAAATCGATCAGCTTTCTTATCTACCAAATCTGAAATATTCAGACACAATACCTTCTAGACCTTTTACTGTTCATGATATTTCTATTATAGTGTTTTACACTAGAATCTACACATACACACAAATTCACACATTCACTTTCTCCAGGGCAGTTAAAAAAAAAAAAAGTGACAAATGAGTAACAATAAAAAGTTCCCTTTGTTCCATATATTTTCTCAGTTCAGATGTCTGTCAGAGAAAGAAGTCATATTCAGACATGAGTGTGTATGGTTGTGTGAGTATCAGTAACTGCCTAAGACAAGTATTGCTTGACATATAAATAAAAATCTATTCAGTTCCTCGACTTAGATAGCTAGAAATCAATGCTGTCTGAAGTGTTTAACCCCAGAGTTTCAAAAAGCATATAGAGAGATTTTGGAGCAGCAAGAAATTTATCCAAAATGGTACCCAAAATCTGTTTGACCTCTGAGGACAACAAGAATTGAAGGAAGTAAGAGACTGTAGCAAAGGGCACATACATGTGTGACCTGGTGCCTGCTTGTCCGTTTGACCAAGATTGTGGATTTTCATCTTCTTGTTTTATTTAAGTCAGGAGCCCTATCTCCAAATTAAGTCAAACAGAGAAGCCCTCAACTATGAAGAGATCAAGATAGAGCTGCTCTGGCTCTCCAAGCCCTATGTTCCTCTGAGGAACCCGAGGCTAAGGAAATTTTTGTGAGATCTTAGAGGCTCTGTGCAACAAAGTTTGAAAGCCACAAGCCATCTTTAGTTGTGCAAATGCAATCTGACACCAGCACTGAAGAAAAAAATAATGACAATATTGATACTGTGGACCATGAGGCAAAGTATTCTGAAGAAGGAAGTAGCCTGTAAAGAAGCAAATGATGAATAAAAGAAAGAAGGAGAGGTGTTGGGTGCAAAGGGGGAGGAAGAAAAGAGAAAGGGAGAGAGAGAGAGTGCCAGATGTGAGCTGGTCTGAATTGTCTTTTTTCATAACTAGAATAAACCTTGATCTTATATTTTTAAATTTGCTTTTAACGGATAATGACTTCAGCACAAATTATAGGAAGTCAAAAAACATGAAGGATTATGGGGATACAATATGCTAAATGTAATTTTCAAAGGTCCTTTTTTGTGAGGAATTACAGTCAATTTCTCTGAATACAAAGTGACTTTGAAGTAACTTGTGCCGAGCCGTCCGCTCGTACCGCCGGGGGCAGAGCTGTGATTATGCTGTCAGCAAGGGTGCCTTAGGAGCACACTGTTCTAGATGTGTCTTCTACCTATTCATAGAAAATTCTGCCTCCAAAATACTCCAATAAGTTGCTAAAACTAATAAAGAGAGTCATTATGCACTGTGAAAAGTCATGCTGTTACATAGCCCAGGAATCTTTCACTATATAAATGAAACATGTTTTAGACCTTTCCTTTCTTTCAAACAATTTTTCCTACTTTTTCTGTAAGAGGTCATTATAAAAGATCTCCATTTCTGACCGGCGGGAAAGAGAAATGTTTATTCCTCTTTTTCAAACAGACCACACAACCCAGATTTTCAGGATTAACCCAAAACGTCAAATGCTTTATAAAATGATCAGATGATATATTCCTAGGTAGGGCTCAGAAGAGATGTTTCCATATCATTCTACATGCCATCGGAGAGAAAGCTGAGTAAGTCAGAGAGAAGATGTTTAAATTCCAGTGACAGAAAGCACAGGTCCAACTGCGTGCCCTATGCCCTCAGCGAACACTGCCTGAGCTTGCACCAGGCACCCAGCCCTGCACTGGTCACAAAGGATAAAAGCTGAGCCCAGCAAAATACCTCCCCCTGGGTTGCTACAAGAGCATCTTAATTGGCCCTGCTGCCTCCACCTCTGCCTTCTCTAACCCACTTCTCTTCTGCAACCAGAGCAATTGTTCCAAATGCACACTGACCATGTCACACCCCTTCTCCTAAAGGCAATCCCTTCTCTCCTAGGTTGGCATTGGAAGTCTTTCATGATGTGGACCTCTCCTGTCTCTTCTCCCATGCACCTTGAAGGCCCTCAACCCACGACTCATTGTCGTGCCAGATCTGGAGTTTCTGATGCTGATCTCCATGCCCTGGCCTCCATCTATCTCCCTGGCCCCATTGCCTCCCATCCCCTACCTGTGTCACTCAGCTCCAGCAAACACTGGTGACCCCTCTGTTATTTAGACATTCAGCCTCATTCCCTTCTCCGGACCTTTGCACATGCTGCCTTTTTCTTATCAGTTTGTTCTCCCTCAGACAGCTTTCTCTGACTACCCTAAAGAAAGCAACCACCGTTCATCTCATCCTAGCCACTCTCTAGCTTCACAGCTGTTCTCAATAACTAAGAGGAGTAAGTCACTGAGATGGAAGGTACAGCATAGGGAATAGAGTCAATGGTATCACAATAACCATGTCTGAGGACGGATGGGAACCCATCTGTGAGCAGAGCATCATATAGAGAGCAGTCCAATCACCATGCTGTACACCTGAAACTTAGGTAACATTTTGTGTCAGCTAAACTTCAATAAAATTAAATTAAATTAAATTATACTGAATTATTTATTTGTGCGTGAATTTATTGCATGTCCCTCCCAGTAGAAAATGAAAGGTCCCTTAAGGGCAGAGACATCATCTTGCTCACACATGTATCCCTAGTTCTTGACAAGGCCTGGCCCAGAGATGGACACACTACTTGTTTGATGATTGAATACAGAAGTCTGGATTATAGGACTTGTATTGTATTCTTCCCACTTACTGTTTCTCTCCTGCTGGATTCTTTCAATGATCAGTGAAGACTACGTTGCAGCCTAAAGATTTATGCATTTCTTTTATACAGTGCATCTTCCCATTATGAATGTGATGATGTAAAACAAGGGATAATCTCTGACCAAAGGCTTTCTCATTGACAGTGAGTGCTGCGGTATCACTCACTAGTGTTGAAGACTTCCCCAACCTCAGCCCTCCTCTGGGCTCTCTCTCCTATGCATTTAGGACACCTTAAGTTTTTCTCCTGGATTCTTTACTGCATTAATATAATTGTATGTCTCCCCAAATGTCTGAAGACTCCTTGAGGCCAGAGAGTCCCTGCCTTTTTTTTTTCTTTCTATCTTTAGCACTCACCAGTGCTTTCTATGTGATGGGAAGTTCAACAAATGTTTGTCAGATTAGTCAGGAAAGGCTTTCTCCATCATTTATTTTCTGATAACTTTAAAGATAAGATCTATACTATTTGCAGACAACATATCAGATAAAGGGCTAGTGTCCAAAATCTATAAAGAACTTAGCAAACTCAACACCCAAAGAACAAATAATCCAATCAAGAAATGGGCAGAAGACATGAACAAACATTTCTGCAAAGAAGACATCCAGATGGCCAACAGACACATGAAAAAGTGCTCCACATCACTCGGCATCAGGGAAATACAAATCAAAACCACAATGAGATATCACCTCACACCAGTCAGAATGGCTAAAATAAACAAGTCAGGAAATGACAGATGCTGGTGAGAATGCAGAGAAAGGGGAACCCTCCTACACTGTTGGTGGGAATGCAAACTGGTGCAACCGCTCTGGAAAACAGCATGGAGGTTCCTCAAAATGCTGGAAATAGAACTACCCTATGACCCAGCAATTGCACTACTGGGTATCTACCCTAAAGATACTAACGTAGTGATCCGAAGGGGCATGTGCACCCGAATGTTTATAGCAGCAATGTCTACAATAGCCAAACGATGGAAAGAACCTAGATGTCCATCAACAGATGAATGGATAAAGAAGATGTGGTATATATACACAATGGAATACTATGCAGCCATCAAAAGAAATGAAATCTTGCCATTTGCAATGACATGGATGGAACTAGAGAGTATCATGCTTAGCGAAATAAGTCAATCGGAGAAAGACAACTATCATATGATCTCCCTGATATGAGGAAGTGGTGATGCAACATGGGGGGGTTAAGGGGGTAGGAGAAGAATAAATGAAACAAGATGGGATTGGGAGGGAGACAAACCATAGGCGACTCTTAATCTCACAAAACAAACTGAAGGTTGCTGGGGGGAGGGGGTTGGGAGAAGGTGGTGGGGTTATGGACATTGGGGAGGGTATATACTTTGGTGAGTGCTGTGAAGTGTGTAAACCTGGCGATTCACAGACCTGTACCCCTGGGAATGAATATATATTATATGTTTATTAAAAAATTTTAAAAATAAAAATTTTTTTTAAAAAACTAAAAAAAAGAAAAAGATAAGATCTATACGTGAAACTTCGCCACATATACCTGAATGTATTGATTTTCTTTCTACTTAAAGTCTAAGATGTTCAGTATAGGGTGCATGTAGCTAATGTTGGTCTCCCAAGAAATTGGTCAAGTGAGCATTTTAGAACAGGACGCTTTTGCCTATAGCCTCAGTGTTCATTCTTTAGTCAGCAAATGGGATGTGAGTGGAATAATTACTAAGAAATCTCAGTTCTATTAAAGACTAAACCAGAGAATTTTATATCCTTAACTCTCCACATTGCCTCCATTTCTGCTCCATAAGGTCTAAACCTACCAGCCACTTAGAACATACTAGTTGGTGAGGATGATATATCTGAAAGCAATCTACACTTACTCTAGCCGAAAAGCTTATGAGGTATGGTGTGTCACCTTCAAACCCCACACATACTGCTCAAGAAAAGACCATTCACAACTGGGAGGGAATAGTTATCAAGAAGTCTCCTTTTCTTAGTGATTTCACCTTTTTTATAATTTGCTCAGGCTAGGATGGCACTGTCTAGCACTTAGAATTTTGCATCAGAGTTTTAGTACTTCAATTAAAAATGATCTATGATTTATTTATCTTGTTCTAGAGAAAAGAGTAAGGTTAAGACAATCATCTACATGCTTACCCACATTATGGTAATACAGGATTAGAGAGAAAAACAAAGCAGGGCATTAACAGAGGGTTTGAATCCCAGTTCACCAGACACCATACAGTGGTCTTTTTCAAGAAGACAACACCTGAAATGAGGACCAAAATTTGTGCTATGGCAATCCAATCAACTTTTAAAAGACCTTTATCAAAAGCTTACTGCAAGTCATCAACGCGTTCATTTTTAAATGTATTCAATAAATGCACCAGTTACCAACTATATCTCATTTTATATCTCAAATCCCCATGAAGTGCATATGATTCTTCACATTTTGCAAGTGATGAAAGTGAGGCTCACTCATCACAGGAAAAAACAAAGTATGTAATTATGTGAGGTAATGGATGTTAAGTAAACTTATTGCGGTGATTATTTCACAATATATATATGTATCAAAGCATTATGCTATAGTACCTGAAACTAACACAATGTTATATGTCAGTTATATCTCAATAAAACCAGAAAAAAAAAAACTGAGGCTCAAAGCAGTTAGGTTAAGACTTTCAAGATTGCACAGCTATTGTATCTTAAGACCCACCTCCATGAAAACAGAAGAGTGGTAGGTGAAAGTCTTCCAAGGGCAAAGGGAGCCAGTAGTGAAAGTTTGAAATATTATGAAGGCTGAGTATGTCAGAATACCAGGAGCTAGGAAAAGGGAACCAAAAGGAGAATATTTAGGGAAACTATCTGTGAAGAATAAAAAGAAATCAAAGTGTCTCTGAAGGGTAAAATATGCCTCAAAGTCTAGAAGGTGCTCTTCATGGATAAAAATAGACACTCATGAGGAGAATGTTATGAGGGACATGAGTAGGTATATCTGAAGCATAGTGACTCCTACCCCACCCTGAAGAGAGTAAGGGGAAGGAGAAAGGGTGAAAGAGAGGGAGGAAAAAGAAGAAAGGGAGACAGGACGCCATATGCAATAAATGCAACTAAGGGAGTGTCTTCCATTTCATTAAGCATCTTAAAATGCAGGTGTTAAAAGGAACTGAGAGATCATCCCACCTTCCAGCAAATACATGTTTATGTTTTCTCCGACAACCTGAGAGCCTCATGGTATGTCTTTATGATCACCACAGCCACCATCTCCAACAACCTTCCTTGGGGAAGTGGTTTCCTCATATTCAATCCTTCCAGATGTAAAAATGACTCATCAAGTTGTCTCCATGTCATCTATTAAATATATATATATATATATATATATATATATATATATATATATATATATATTCATATAAATGAATGCTGTGTGCTACCTCTACTATTTCATGACTAAATAGCAGGACTTGTTAAAATATTTTATTGCTAAGATCCTTCCAACATCAGGAGACTGTGAAGCCCAACAGAACAAATGTTTAAAAATCAGACATCTCCAAGCTAAAGGTCTCCCTGCTTCACAAAACCTAAACATTGTTTTTTTTTCCACTTTCAGATATAATTCTGGCAAGAAAATAGATCTTTTCTGCACTTTCCAAACAATCACTTCCACATTTTCTTTTCTTCTTTGTTCAATAGGTAACTATAGACTTCACACTAAATACAGATTGCCTAGGTCTTCCAAAGCTAACTAAGTGCACTAGAAGGGTTATATAAGATCTTTAGTCTTCATAACAAAACACACAAATTTTTCACACCAGCCCAGATTGCAATGCTCTAGGATTAATGGCATTAGGCACTTTCTCTGAAGCCATCATCTTGAAATGATGAGACCTGTTTTTTCTGGGACAATCCAAGCAGCTCAAAGTTGAAAAAATTAAAAATAAAATTATTTAACTTATGCCTCCTTGACCCTTCTTTAATAAAATTGGTTATCTATTGTTATATCTTTTTCTCTTTACTAATAGAAGAAATCCATAAAAGTTAGATCATAACCCACTGGGAAAACTACCCACTTTCATGCCACTTGGGTCACTTTTGAGGGATATATTTTAAAAAACAACTTGGACCCAAGTGTGGATAAAAGACAAAAGCCCATCAACCTTTAATGAGCTCGACAGATATTCATTCTTGAAAGTTACTATGATACCTTTCTAACTCTGGGCCTTTTAACTTACGATGTATTATCATATTAACTTTGTTAGTTTTCACAGCACTTCTGTAGGATGAGTAGAATGTATACAAGTGATCTTATTTTACAGTGGAAAGAAGGAAGACTCAGAAATGAACTATCATACTACTTCATTGAGACTCACATTAAACTTGGGTCCTCTGCTCCTTTACAATAAGATGACTCCTGTCTACCTTCCCAGTGTAAACAAATCCATCAAGACCTCCCAGGTAGACAAGAATCAAAGCTTCTAGTTCCATTGTATCCCCTAACCACCCCTCCCTCCACTTCACCTCCTTCAGAATTCCCTTCAATCCAATTTGACCCATTTCATCAATGCACCTAATGAACTATCTATGTGGAATCAGAATGAAATATATAAAAACTCCACAGAAAGACTAGAACCCCATAGACTGGTATTTCATTAGTTCTTCATTTCAGCCCTCAGCTCTTAAATATTAAATTATGAGTATTAAATTGCAACAACTTTGCTCTTCTAGACTGTTGGTGACTAACGGAACACTGAAGCTTGCAACCCAGAGAACACATAACTGTAACTCACAAACAAGAAATCTTGTCCACACCCTTAATGGCTTTCAAATGTACACGAAGGACATTAGGAAAATACCCTACCATTTTTAAATGAATTCTCATTCTCTCTCTCCTCCTTATTGCTCTGATGAAAAAGAAATCTTTGTATGGTTTTGGTTATTGTTTCTTGTTTGCTGAAACAATCTTGAGTTTCATATTAATTTTATACATATTTTTAGCCAGATAATATAATGAATCCTTCTCACTTTAAACAGTAATTTAAAAAACATAAACGTGTCTGCAAAAATAAATGTCTTTTCTCTCCTTCCTATGCATCTGGATAGAAGCATCTCAGCAATTCAGCCAAAAGTGTGGTCTGACTTAACACAGGAGCAGGAGAAGTTATGGGTCTGACCAAATGTGTCCCTTGAGGCTTCTTCAACAGACATCAAAGACTTAGCTGGATTCTCTATCTAGTTTTGGGGTTTGCAGCTTAGCTTTTTTGCACAGCATTTGGGCTACCACAGAAACAAAGCAGAAATTGTAGAACCCAATAAATAGGAATTGATTAGGGAAAAAAGTGAGCTGGCCTTTTAGATAAAAGATCCGGTGAAGTGAACCACCTCTCAGCAGTCTCAGGGTCTTCGTTTAAAGATCTTAAGCAGATGCTACAATATGAAAGCCCTTCAGTTATTCTGCTTTTAGGACTCTTTGATCTCACTATTCCAGAGCCACATAAAACTAGAATTATCTGGTTCATTTCGAAGAAGTTCCTGTCTTCCCAGAGTTGAGATGACAATTACTGAGAAGGGGGAGGGAACCGGTGGGGTACCAGCCCACTGAATCTTCTGGGTGGTGAAAGAAAGATCAAGGTACTAACACTGTTCTGTAGAACTGTGCTCTGGGGTTAGATGGATGTTAATCCTCTGAAATGTGACTCCTGCAAATAGAGATGGGCTCCAAGAGTAACATAAGCACTGGATTTCGGTTTCCATATGAGAAAATGAATGTAAATATCTCATCATTAATTCATATACTGTTACTTACCAAAATGACAGTAGTTAGATATATTGTGTTAAATAAAAAATATTATGAATATGTTTATAAAAAAATATTATGAAAATTAATTTTACTCATTTTTATTTCTTCTTTTAATGTGGTCATTAGACTAGATTACATGCATGGCCCACATGACTTTTCTCTTGAGCTGGGCCAGCAGAAGTAGTCTCTGTGAGCCCTATCATCTCTGTCACAGCCACTACTCTCTGCTGTGGCAGGAGGAGCAGCCACAGGCAAGACGTAAATGACTAAGCTTGGCTACGTTCTAATACAACTTTCTTTGCAAAACCAGGTGGTGGGCCCCGTGGGCCAAAGGTTACAGATATCTACTCTAGAGCATAACCAACATTTTAAAATTAAGATGTTATTTGTCAACAATCTTTTTTTATTCGGCAGTTTTAATGAGCCAACAATAGGTAAAGAAGAAGATAAGAAGATCTTATAGTTTCCTCTGCATACGGCAGACTCAAACTGTGACAGCCTTGCAGGGCCTAATACTGAGCACCCTGGCTGTGTTTGTCCCAGGGGAGTCTGGTTCTCATTCTCACCATCATCACCATGTCTCATTTCAAGCCAGCCTTCAGAAGCAATTAACCAGCCACTATTCCTTATGATGACAGAACACACTCAGGCACTCTCTGCAGTAACGGAAATTTCACACAAAGGCTCAGACACCAAGTTCCTCTTTGAAGGCCAGTGCCAGTGATGTAATGTGTGAGTGAGCGCCATTTTGAAACACTCACTTGGCCTCTTTTTACACCTTGACTGCTAATTCCTTTACAGCCTAAATCTGCAATTCAAAGCTGCACTTGGACATTTTGACACTATTTAACTGGCGGTATCTGGACCTGGTTTCATAAGGACATTCTGGAGTTTCGGGGCCAGTTGCAAAATGCAGTACAATAGCCCAAGTCTCAAACCAGAGAACACTCAAAAAGGAAGAATAATGCCTGAAACCCTTCGCCCTCAGATGTAGTCTGAGAAGAAAGGAAACAATGTACTGATTAGCATGCTGAGATGCTAAGGAGAGCCCAATAATACCAAATATCTTAACAAGGAACATAGTGAGGCAGGTTGATTTCCCTAGTATCTCAACTAAAAGCAAGGGATAAATGTTTCAACCAGTTCTCAAAGTTCTTGCCAGCCTCCATATCAGTTATCATCTGTATTTGCTCATACCGAGAGCAAAAGTTGCCAACATTAAGCGAGCATCAATGACTTCAATGAATGACTTCACGGTTTGTACCCACAGATGCTAGGAAATCAGCATCTCACCCACCACTGCGTTAATAGTGTGCCAGTTTATATAAATAATCACTGTTAAATTAGACAAGTTTATCTTTATTAGCACACTCAGAACTTCATTTCCATGTTTCTTGCTGAATGAAAATGAATACATAACACATCTAACTCCACAGAAAAACCAAGTTTTCTCCAATAGTGGTAAAGGAACAAGGAAGGACAGAAGCTAAATTGCCTTAGCGCTTCCTCCTATCACTTCTCTGCCAATTTTAAACAGAGAGGATCAAGTTACTACTCTGGAAAATAAGCAAAACAAATCATTACTGATATTAATCATTGTCAGTTTATTTTTCCTCCTCTTTTTTATTTAGTTAGGTGCTGACATGTATAAGCTTTAAGTAAATGGAACGTCCACTTGTATTTTATTGCTCGTTACAAACCCTCAAGCCCCAGCAATAGTCACAGTTTATGTTAGAAACAGCAAAACTGATGTGAGTTCTGGGGTTGACAATGACGGATGGAAGCCTCACGCAGACATGCTCTACGGCACCTGAAGTCCTCGAGAATTTTGTACGCCATTCGGTACACAGGCAAGGAGAAAGACAGTACGCAGGCGCAGCCAGTTCCCACATGCTCCCACCCACACAACTGCCTTGACAGCCACGGGTGGGCTCGTCTGCAACGCATATTCAGATCACTGAATTTCCTGAAGAAGTAAAGCTAGACCCAGAGAAGTCTGGGGCTCTGCACCAAATGCTCTCTGGTTTTCTGAAGTCTGTGCTCTACCCCAGAAGCCCTGCAATGGGCTTGCCAGCTGAGCTCAGGACCAGGGACCAGAAGAGGAGTCTCACCCTGGCCCAGGGCTGCGGGGTGACACCTGGCAAATCCCTACTCTCTTTAGGTGCCGGTCTTCTCATCCACCCGTAGCTAACAATGCTTACAATGCATATTTTAAGGGTTTTGTGTACAATATGCATTGTGAGCCGTTGGTATTTACTAGGTACCCTGTAAGTGTAAGATGCCTATGTCTTTCCAAGGGAGGAGTTATTTTGAGGACTTCCTTTGATTCCTCATGCTTTACTATCAAAATGTGCCATGTGTCTGTCTTACCAGATAATAAGGAAAGCGATTTGGTTCCCAGTTTTCTGCAGACAGTGTTATCCCACACGAATCCCCTCATTCACTGAATGGCACACATTCTCAGTTCCTTCTCTGCTTAGGACAACTTGCCGGAGCCTAGCAACACAGAGACGCACAATACACCTTCGGCTCTCTTAGATTGCCCAGCATGGTAAGGCAGGTAGACATTTACAGAATAAATGACCATGTGTCATGAAAATCTCTCATAACAGAGGTGTGAAAAATGTGCTGGAGGTTAGAGCACTGATAATTTGAGCAATCAGTTTTGTCTAGAGGGAGGAGGAGAAATCGCCCAAGTTGGGGAACATACGAGTTGGTGGCTAAAAGATGCCCTGCAGAGGGTCAGATGGAGAAAGCAACGAAAAGGAAGCCTGGGCTGAGGGGAGGATATGGAGGTTCCGTCGTGGGTAGGGAGGGAAGCAGGGGATGGAAAAGAAATCTGTGAAGAGAGGCTTGTGAAATGGACTGTATATTTTAAACATTTATTTTGACCTAGGGATGATATTTTCACAATTCATTGGCTAAAAAAAAATTGGTAGTAATTGTAAGTTACCATTTTCACCTAGAGCTGACCTTTTTATCTTAAAGATAACTTTTTTAATAAAAACTCTATTAAAAAAAAAACTTATACATTCTTCCTGTGAAAAATCATGTGGTCAGAGAAATGTTGTGGGGTTTTTTTTAATAATACATCACTTCAAAGGGCTTGACTTTTCAGCCAACCTCAGTGCTTCTCCTTTTCCTCCTGTCAGTATTCATCTACCCCCCGTCTGCTGACTTTATACCACTTATGTGATCATATTCCTCTGAGCAATAGGAAGGCATCGTCCTACCCATTGATCGCAACCCGCAAAACTGCTTTCCAGTTCAAAACCGTGTCATGGAATAGCAGACCATACGCCCAGGGCTCAGCAGGGTCAGGATTCCTTTTCAACCCACAGTATCATTTTGCTCATCTAAGACCTTGTCTGTCCCCTCAATAGTCACCTTCCTTTGTAATGGAAGAAGTTGCTGCTGGCCACAGTGTTCACTAGCATGAGGCATTAGGCAGCCTGGGGCCTGTATCCCGGTCTCTTCTGGCCTTCATGGGACCGAGCCAGGCAGGGCTGGGAGTCCTTTAGTGTCCACTGTTATACATGGTGTACTCAAAGTGTGAGATTGGACCACATAAGGTGCAGAATTTTGCTTTAAATAAGAAAATCACAATGCACAGAAGTCCTTCCCTCCTCCTGCTTTCTATTTTTTTTAATAAATATTTTAATTTTTTGTGAGAGAAAAGTGTGAGAGAAAGAAAGTATGAGCCGGGGTAGAGAGGCAGAGAGAGATGCAGACTCCCAGATGAGCAGGGAGCCTGACTTGGGGTTTGATCCCAGGACCCCGGATCAGGACCCAAGCCAAAGGCAGACAGTTAACCCACTGAGCCACCCAGGCACACCCCTCCTCCTGTTTTCCATTCATCTTGGGACCTCTGAGGCCCGTCCCCACACAGCACCCACCATCACTACTCAGAGACCAAATAAGCAGGGTTGGGGTTATTACACAGGAACCAGATCAAGGTGGTTCATCTCAGCGTGGGGAGGATTTCTCCTGCCAAGAACTTTGGGCCTTCTGAAGGCCCCGAATCATGACTGGCACAGCTGATGAGTAAGGCATGGCAGAGTTTATTTGAGAAGTTCACTATTTAAAATTCTCTAAGTCACCTTATTCCAAAGCCTGCCCAGGATCACCAGGAGCTTAGAAATAATAAATACCCAGAGGCAGGCCCCACACTAGACCTGCTGAACCACGAACAGCTTATCAGAGAAAATGCCTTTCTTTCTACTATGCATAGTTAGAATTCAGCAAGAGATAAATAACTATATAGTAAAATTGGGATGTGTCCGTAAGCCATATGCTCAATGAACATAGCTAGCTTCTCATGGCAGGATTGAAATGATGTTTCTCATGCTGCTGTCTGCACTGCCCCCAGCCAATCAGAGTCTCCAGAATCAAGGCCAGGAAATAGAACTCACCAAAAAATTCCTGTGCCAAGTCTGAAATATAGCCACTGGGTTAGCTTGCTAAAAAGTTTCCACTCTGAATTCTCGTGACTGTTATAGATAGGGGTGTTTTACTGGGGTGGGGGTTGAAGCAATCCCTGTTCCAACCACCTCAAACTCTACACAGACACCTGAGTAACCCAGCAGCACTCCCCAAAGATGGCTTTGGAATTTGCCAGCTACTGACAACCATGTAATTGAGCTGATGCCACCAGGAGAGTGACTGTTCTAACTAGTAGGACAAGTTCTAAAGCTAAAAACCAATAAAGAGGGTCAAACCCACACTGCAAGCTCAGGTTGAGCTCCTGAGAATCTCAGCTTCCTGTGGAGGCCCATTCATCCCCACAGGACACTCAGGGACCAGTAAGGAACACCTTTCTGGGTCCACCTTTATCTCCTAAGATAAAGCTGGTCCTTCACCCCCTGAAGAGTGGGCTCGCAGACTGTGTCTCCAGGACCCAAGAAGCATCTGTGCTGACCCCGCCACAATTTCTCCTGACCTGCTGTGTACATTTTCAAAGCAGTTGGTCAAGGGTAAGGTCCAGTTTGGCAGCAGTGGAGCAGAATGAAGTGAGTGACAACTACACACTGTGAGACTCAGGAATAAAAATGACGGAACCCATTGTTTATGTAAATCATCCCACAGGAGCTCCGTAAACCAGATCTCAGGCTTGATCCTTGGGGAAAAGAATGATAACAGCATCATAAATTTCTACCCAAGAACATCACTGTGTACATAATGTATTACAGGTAGTATTTTTGCATTTCTGAAAGTGTGCTTTGCACACATTGCTTAGAGAGGTTAAGTAACCTAAGATCATACAGCAAGTACAAGAGTCAGAAACTAAGAAAAATAAAACCACCTGCTTAAAGAGATCTATGTTCTGTATCCTTGGGAGAAACCAAATGCCATCAGTCACTTAGTTCAATTTATTACTAATTACCACTAATTACTAATTTAGGATTTTTTTTTTAAGGACACAGGTCCCTACTTTTCTCATCACGACTTCCGGAGCACCCTTGGTCTCTTTTGGCCATCATCTCTTGAGGAAAAACTGTACACCACCCATTGCACCAGTCTACTTAATTTCATTAACTACTAAATACTCGATAACTACCAAAAACAAACAAACAAACAAAAAAACTTTTGCGAAAGAGCTTATCAAACCATGGCAAGCCTAGGCATCAACCTTGTTTGGCCAGTAAAAGAAACGAGACTTAGAGGGCCTCTTGAAATGAAGGGAGCACCTAGGAGGGAGTGGGAGCATCTAGGAGGGAATGGGAGCATCTAGGGGAGTGGGAGCAGCAAGGAGGGAGTGGGAGCACCTAGGAAGGAGTGGGAACACCTAGGGGAGTGGGAACACCTAGGAGAGAGTGGGAGCAGCAAGGAGGGAGTGGGAGCACCTAGGAAGGAGTGGGAACACCTAGGGGAGTGGGAACACCTAGGAGAGAGTGGGAGCAGCAAGGAGGGAGTGGGAGCACCTAGGAAGGAGTGGGAACACCTAGGGGAGTGGGAACACCTAGGAGAGAGTGAGAGCGTCTAGGAGGGAGTGGGAGCACCTAGGAAGGAGTGGGAACACCTAGGGGAGTGGGAACACCTAGGAGAGAGTGGGAGCGTCTAGGAGGGAGTGGGAGCACCGAGGAGGGAGTGGGAGCACCTTGGCAACTCTTACCCAGAGGACAGGTCCCTGTCTGCTCTTGCTAGAGGGGCGTCCTCATCCCTACTGACTCATGTTCTTTTCATAAAAATTTATTTCAGCAGTGCATATAAAGAGACCATCTCACGTAATACTGTAGCTCATCATTTTATTACAACCGCCTTCAGATTTTATCTCCACCCTCTACCAGATAAATCTCCCAGTGGCCATGGGCAGCACTTGAGAGAAACAGCACAGTCCTGAGCCAGTACATGGCTCCATTAAACAATGAATAACAGTTACTCAACAAGCTGCACAGCATTTATTTAAATTTAGCAGATAAAAAACAAGCAGTGGCCATAGGCCCAAGCTTGACCGAAAGTCATTAACAGCATTAATTGCAATAATAACATTAATTTAGTGCCCTCGCTGTGCCGGGAGCTGTGAAGAGTCTTGTAAAGTTCTATGAATATAATTTAATTTCATGTAATCCTCTTAGTAACCCCTGGGAGCTAGCTGCTAATATTATCCCCACTTTCAGAAGCCAGGGGTGCAGAGGGTTAAGGAAACCACCCGTGGTCACGTAGGGGCTAAGGGCAGCTTCAAATCCAATGAGAGACAACAGAAATTACATACTAAATAATCATGCTACTTTGCCTAGTGGGAAAAAAATAAAACCAGATTTCCAAATTATTCCTTAGATACCACTTCCTTCAATGTTCCTTCGAATACCACTTCCCAGTTCCCAGATTCATAAATTCTAGACTTAGAATGTACCAGCACACAGTATTTTAGGTGACTATTATATCCCACTTCCAGTCTACATGAGAGAGAAGCATTCCCTGTAATGTTTCAGCATGTCTTGGTTCCAACAAATAGAATAATTATATGAGAGGGGATGAAAGAAGTCATGTGGGTAAAGGGAACTAAAGCCTTTAAAAAAAAAAAAAAAAAAAAAACCTCAAAAAATTTCATGCCCAAATGTTGGTTCAGACTGCAGAATCAAAGCTCTGAGGAAGTACCCAGGAGATAAAAAAAAAAAAAAAAAAAAAACCTCATCTTCTCTTTCTTTCCCTGAGAAAATACAATTTTCATCAGAGAGTAAAGCCCTTTTGGATAAAGAATCCATTCCAGTTGGCTAAACTATTTATAGGCATGGTTCACCGAAAATATAAAGGCAATAAAAATATGATACAGAATTTAAAAAATGAGATACTTAAAAATGACTTCTCAGGAAAACTTTCAAGAAACATAAAATTATAGGTGACTCCTAGTTCCAACTCGGAGGACTAAAAAGAGGCATTTGGCCAGTTGTAGGTAAACAGAATTCTGGGAACTTGCTGCAGCATTCACAGGCTTCTCTGAATTTGAAGGAATTCTTGCTCATTTCATAAGCTTGAGAGCTTGAGAGATCTGTGGTTGTCAGAAGCTATACAGCAAACCTAAAATACAGAATCAATTTGTGTTCCAGAGGTTTTTTTGGTCTTTCTATGAAAATAAAACTAAACCACAAAATCTTTTCAGATTCTTGAGGCCACTGGGTCTTGTTAGAAACCAAAGCAAGAATTTCCTTATAAAATTGTACCCAAAAATTGTTATGGTGAATGATAAATCTCAGCCATTCTCTATCCAGTGCCAAAACAGCAAGAAGAAAATTACAGTATTTGGGTTTTTTTGTTTTTTATTAAGTTTTTTTATTTTAATTCCAGTATAGTTAACATACAGTGTTATATTATTTTCAAGTATACACTATAGTGATTCGACAACTCTATACATACTCAGTGCTCATCACAATAAGTGCTCTCCCAATTCCCCCCACCCCTTGGCCTTCCCCTTGTAACCATCAGTTTGTTCTCTATAGTTAAGAGACTGCTTTTCAGTTTGTCTCTTTTTCCCTTTGTTCTTTTGTTTTGTTTCTTAAGTTCTACACACGAGTGAAATCATATGGTATTTGTCTTTCTCTGGCTGACTTATTTCACTAAGCATTATACTCTCTAGCTCCATCCCTGTCCTAGCAAATGACAAGATTTCATTTTTTAAGACTGAGTAATATTCTATCATAGATGACAGACTGATAGATAGATATCACATCTTCTTTATCCATTTATCTATCGAGGGACACTTGGGCTGCTTCCATAATTTAACTATTGTAAATAATGCTGCAATAAATACAGGGGTGTGTGTATCCCTTTGATTACTGTTTTTGTATTTTGGGGGTAGATACCCGATAGTGCAATTGTGGGTCATAGGTAGCTCTATTTTTAACTTTTTGAAGAATCTCCATGCTGTTTTCCAGAGTGGCTGCACCAGTTTGTATTCTCACCAACAGTGCACCAGGGTTCCTTTTTCTCCACATTCTCATCAATACTTGTTTCTTGTTTAAAAATGTTGAGCATCTTTTCATGTGCCTGTTGGCCATCTGTATGTCTTCTTGGGAGAAATGTCTGTTCATGTCTTCGGCCCATTTTAATCAGATTCTTTGTTTTTCTGGGTGTTGAGTTTTTTGAATCAAAAAGGTCCCTGCAACTCTACCCATCCTGGTTCCTCTGCCTAGAGTCAACACCTTCTCCTGATGATATCCTGGGCATCCTTCAAGACCTGAAGAAATGTCACCCCGTAAACAATAGGCAGTAGGGACAATTTTCACCTAACTTAGCCAGAGTTTCTCTGCCTCATCCAAAGATGCCCTGTGATGCTTTGGCATCACCTCCAAACCCCACAACACAAGGTGCTTCACGTGGTTGGGGCCTAACATGTGTGTGTTGACTCTGGTTATAAGAAAACTTAACATGAGGAGGGGAGGAGTCAAGATGGCGGAGAAGTAGCAGGCTGAGACTACTTCAGCTAGCCTCAGCTAGCCGGAGATCAGCTAGATAGCTTATCTAAAGATTGCAAACACCTGAAAATCCATCGGCAGATCGAAGAGAAGAAGAACAGCAATTCTGGAAACAGAAAAACAACCACTTTCTGAAAGGTAGGACCGGCGGAGAAGTGAATCCAAAGCGACGGGAAGATAGACCCCGGGGGGAGGGGCCGGCTCCCAGCAAGCGGCGGAGCAACGGCACACAAAATCAGGACTTTTAAAAGTCTGTTCCGCTGAGGGACATCGCTCCAGAGGCTAAACCGGGGCGAAGCCCACGCGGGGTCAGTGTGGCCTCAGGTCCCGCAGGGTCACAGAAGGATCGGGGGTGTCTGAGTGTCGCAGAGCTTGCGGGTATTGGAACAGGAAAGCCGGCTACAGAGACAGAGCCGACAGTAAGCTCACAGCTCGGTGTTACCTTGAACGGGTCGCAGGCTCGGTGAGCTCGGAGCGCGGCCGGAGGTCAGGCAGACGGGAATAAATGGGCGCTGTTCTCTGAAGGCACACTGAGGAGTGGGGCCCCGGGCTCTCGGCTCCTCCGGGCCGGAGACCAGGAGGCCGCCATTTGTATTCCCGTCCTCCGGAACTCTACGGAAAGCGCTCAGGGAACAAAAGCTCCTGAAAGCAAACCCGAGCGGATTACTCACCCCGGCCCCTGATAAGGGCGGTGCAATTCCGCCTGGGGCAAAGACACTTGAGAATCACTACACCAGGCCCCTCCCCCAGAAGATCATCAAGAAATCCCAACGAGACCAAGTTCACCTGCAAAGGAGTGTGGTTTAAATACCAAGGAGAGCAGCAGAATTCCAGAGAAGGAGAAAGCAAAGCACGGAACTCATGGCTTTTTCCCTGTGATTTTTTTTAGTCTTGCAGTTAATTTAATTTTTTTTCTTTTTCATTTTTTGTTTTTTTCCTCACCTTCTGGTAAAATTTTTTTTAACTTTTACCTCTTTCTTTTTTAACGTTTTTTAACCAGTTTATCTAATATATATATTTTTTCTTTTTTATATTTTTATTTTTTTTAATTCTTTTTTTTTCTTTTTTCTTTTTTTGTCTTTCTTCCTTTTTGAACCTCTTTTTATCCCCTTTCTCCCCCCTCACAATTAGGGATCTCTTCTGATTTGGTTAAAGCATATTTTCCTGGGGTTGTTGCCACCCTTTTAGTATTTTCCTTGCTCCTTCATATACTCTTATCTGGACAAAATGATCAGAAGGAAAAATTCAACACAAAAAAAAGAACAAGAGGCAGTACCGAAGGCTAGGGACCTAATCAATACAGACATTGGTAATATGTCAGATCTAGAGTTCAGAATGACAATTCTCAAGGTTCTAGCCGGGCTCGAAAAAGGCATGGAAGATATTAGAGAAACCCTCTCGAGAGATATAAAAGCCCTTTCTGGAGAAATAAAAGAACTAAAATCTAACCAAGTTGAAATCAAAAAAGCTATTAATGAGGTGCAATCAAAAATGGAGGCTCTCACTGCTAGGATAAGTGAGGCAGAAGAAAGAATTAGTGATATAGAAGACCAAATGACAGAGAATAAAGAAGCTGAGCAAAAGAGGGACAAAAAGCTACTGGACCACGAGGGGAGAATTCGAGAGATAAGTGACACCATGAGACAAAACAACATTAGAATAATTGGGATTCCAGAAGAAGAAGAAAGAGAGAGGGGAGCAGAAGGTATACTGGAGAGAATTATTGGGGAGAATTTCCCCAATATGGCAAAGGGAACGAGCATCAAAATTCAGGAGGTTCAGAGAACGCCCCTCAAAATCAATAAGAATAGGCCCACACCCCGTCACCTAATAGTAAAATTTACAAGTCTCAGTGACAAAGAGAAAATCCTGAAAGCAGCCCGGGAAAAGAAGTCTGTAACATACAATGGTAAAAATATTAGATTGGCAGCTGACTTATCCACAGAGACCTGGCAGGCCAGAAAGAGCTGGCATGATATTTTCAGAGCACTAAATGAGAAAAACATGCAGCCAAGAATACTATATCCAGCCAGGCTATCATTGAAAATAGAAGGAGAGATTAAAAGCTTCCAGGACAAACAAAAACTGAAAGAATTTGCAAACACCAAACCAGCTCTACAGGAAATCTTGAAAGGGGTCCTCTAAGCAAAGAGAGAGCCTACAAGTGGTAGATCAGAAAGGAACAGAGACCATATACAGTAACAGTCACCTTACAGGCAATACAATGACACTAAATTCATATCTCTCAATAGTTACCCTGAATGTTAATGGGCTAAATGCCCCTGTCAAAAGACACAGGATATCAGAATGGATAAAAAAACAAAACCCATCTATATGTTGCCTCCAAGAAACTCATGTTAAGCCTGAAGACACCTCCAGATTTAAAGTGAGGGGGTGGAAAAGAATTTACCATGCTAATGGACATCAGAAGAAAGCAGGAGTGGCAATCCTTATATCAGATCAATTAGATTTTAAGCCAAAGACTATAATAAGAGATGAGGAAGGACACTATATCATACTCAAAGGGTCTGTCCAACAAGAAGATCTAACAATTTTAAATATCTATGCCCCCAACGTGGGAGCAGCCAACTATATAAACCAGTTAATAACAAAATCAAAGAAACACATCAACAATAATACAATAATAGTAGGGGACTTTAACACTCCCCTCACTGAAATGGACAGGTCATCCAAGCAAAAGATCAGCAAGGAAATAAAGGCCTTAAACAACACACTGGACCAGATGGACATCACAGATATATTCAGAACATTTCATCCCAAAGCAACAGAATACACATTCTTCTCTAGTGCACATGGAACATTCTCCAGAATAGATCACATCCTCGGTCCTGAATCAGGACTCAACCGGTATCAAAAGATTGGGATCATTCCCTGCATATTTTCAGACCACAATGCTCTAAAGCTAGAACTCAACCACAAGAGGAAGTTTGGAA
The DNA here is from genome assembly GCF_009829155.1 of Mustela erminea. Lineage (NCBI taxonomy): Eukaryota > Metazoa > Chordata > Mammalia > Carnivora > Mustelidae > Mustela > Mustela erminea. The sequence continues at coordinate 83,195,612 of NC_045628.1, forward strand.
AGAACCCAAATACATGGAGACTAAACAGCATCCTTCTAAAGAATGAATGGGTCAACTGGGAAATTAAAGAAGAATTTAAAAAAATCATGGAAACAAATGATAATGAAAGTACAACGGTTCAAAATCTGTGGGACACAACAAAGGCAGTCCTGAGAGGAAAATATATAGTGGTACAAGCCTTTCTCAAGAAACAAGAAAGGTCTCAGGTACACAACCTAACCCTACACCTGAAGGAGCTGGAGAAAAAACAAGAAAGAAACCCTAAGCCCAGCAGGAGAAGAGAAATCATAAAGATCAGAGCAGAAATCAATGAAATAGAAACCAAAAAAACAATAGAACAAATCAATGAAACTAGGAGCTGGTTCTTTGAAAGAATTAATAAAATTGATAAACCCCTGGCCCGACTTATCAAAAAGAAAAGAGAAAGGACCCAAATAAATAAAATCATGAATGAAAGAGGAGAGATCACAACTAACACCAAAGAAATACAAACTATTATAAGAACATACTATGAGCAACTCTACGCCAATAAATTTGACAATCTGGAAGAAATGGATGCATTCCTAGAAACATATAAACTACCACAACTGAACCAGGAAGAAATAGAAAGCCTGAACAGACCCATAACCAGTAAGGAGATTGAAACAGTCATTAAAAATCTCCAAACAAACAAAAGCCCAGGGCCAGACGGCTTCCCGGGGGAATTCTACCAAACATTTAAAGAAGAACTAATTCCTATTCTCCTGAAACTGTTCCAAAAAATAGAAATGGAAGGAAAACTTCCAAACTCATTTTATGAGGCCAGCATCACCTTGATCCCAAAACCAGACAAGGATCCCACCAAAAAAGAGAGCTATAGACCAATATCCTTGATGAACACAGATGCGAAAATACTCAACAAAATACTAGCCAATAGGATTCAACAGTACATTAAAAGGATTATTCACCACGACCAAGTGGGATTTATTCCAGGGCTGCAAGGTTGGTTCAACATCCGCAAATCAGTCAATGTGATACAACACATCAATAAAAGAAAGAACAAGAACCGTATGATACTCTCAATAGATGCTGAAAAAGCATTTGACAAAGTACAGCAACCCTTCATGATCAAAACTCTTCAAAGTGTAGGGATAGAGGGCACATACCTCAATATCATCAAAGCCATCTATGAAAAACCCACCACAAATATCATTCTCAATGGAGAAAAACTGAAAGCTTTTCCACTAAGGTCAGGAACACGGCAAGGATGTCCATTATCACCACTGCTATTCAACATAGTACTAGAGGTCCTAGCCTCAGCAATCAGACAACAAAAGGAAATTAAAGGCATCCAAATAGGCAAAGAAGAAGTCAAACTATCACTCTTTGCAGATGATATGATACTATATGTGGAAAACCCAAAAGACTCCACTCCAAAACTGCTAGAACTTATACAGGAATTCAGTAAAGTGTCAGGATATAAAATCAATGCACAGAAATCAGTTGCATTTCTCTACACCAACAGCAAGACAGAAGAAAGAGAAATTAAGGAGTCAATCCCATTTACAATTGCATCCAAAACCATAAGATACCTAGGAATAAACCTAACCAAAGAGGCACAGAATCTATACTCAGAAAACTATAAAGTACTCATGAAAGAAATTGAGGAAGACACAAAGAAATGGAAAAATGTTCCATGCTCCTGGATTGGAAGAATAAATATTGTGAAAATGTCTATGCTACCTAAAGCAATCTACACATTTAATGCAATTCCTATCAAAGTACCATCCATCTTTTTCAAAGAAATGGAACAAATAATTCTAAAATTTATATGGAACCAGAAAAGACCTCGAATAGCCAAAGGGATATTGAAAAAGAAAGCCAACATTGGTGGCATCACAATTCCGGACTTCCAGCTCTATTACAAAGCTGTCATCATCAAGACAGCATGGTACTGGCACAAAAACAGACACATAGATCAATGGAACAGAATAGAGAGCCCAGAAATAGACCCTCAACTCTACAGTCAACTAATCTTCGACAAAGCAGGAAAGAATGTCCAATGGAAAAAAGACAGCCTCTTCAATAAATGGTGCTGGGAAAATTGGACAGCCACATGCAGAAAAATGAAATTGGACCATTTCCTTACACCACACACAAAAATAGACTCAAAATGGATAAAGGACCTCAATGTGCGAAAGGAATCCATCAAAATCCTTGAAGAGAACACAGGCAGCAACCTCTTCGACCTCAGCCGCAGCAATATCTTCCTAGGAACAATGCCAAAGGCAAGGGAAGCAAGGGCAAAAATGAACTATTGGGATTTCATCAAGATCAAAAGCTTTTGCACAGCAAAGGAAACAGTTAACAAAATCAAAAGACAACTGACAGAATGGGAGAAGATATTTGCAAACGACATATCAGATAAAGGACTAGTGTCCAGAATCTATAAAGAACTTATCAAACTCAACACCCAAAGAACAAATAATCCAATCAAGAAATGGGCAGAAGACATGAACAGACATTTCTGCAAAGAAGACATCCAGATGGCCAACAGACACATGAAAAAGTGCTCCATATCACTCGGCATCAGGGAAATACAAATCAAAACCACAATGAGATATCACCTCACACCAGTCAGAATGGCTCAAATCAACAAGTCAGGAAATGACAGATGCTGGCGAGGATGCGGAGAAAGGGGAACTCTCCTACACTGTTGGTGGGAATGCAAGCTGGTGCAGCCACTCTGGAAAACAGCATGGAGGTTCCTCAAAATGTTGAAAATAGAACTGCCCTATGACCCAGCAATTGCACTATTGGGTATTTACCCTAAGGATACAAACGTAGTGATCCAAAGGGGCACATGCACCCGAATGTTTATAGCAGCAATGTCCACAATAGCCAAACTATGGAAAGAACCTAGATGTCCATCAACAGATGAATGGATAAAGAAGATGTGGTATATATACACAATGGAATACTATGCAGCCATCAAAAGAAATGAAATCTTGCCATTTGCGACAACATGGATGGAACTAGAGCGTATCATGCTTAGCGAAATAAGTCAAGCAGAGAAAGACAACTATCATATGATCTCCCTGATATGAGGAAGTGGTGATGCAACATGGGGGCTTAAGTGGGTAGGAGAAGAATCAATGAAACAAGATGGGTTTGGGAGGGAGACAAACCATAAGTGACTCTTAATCTCACAAAACAAACTGAGGGTTGCTGGGGGGAGGGGGTTTGGGAGAAGGGGGTGGGATTATGGACACTGGGGAGGGTATGTGCTTTGGTGAGTGCTGTGAAGTGTGTAAACCTGGTGATTCACAGACCTGTACCCCTGGGGATAAAAACATATGTTTATAAAAAATAAAAAATTTAAAAAAAAAAAAGAAAACTTAACATGACAATATTTCTAAGTACCTAGATTACAAATGCTTCCCAGTTCACAGAATGTTTCAGCTCCCAGGAGACCTTGTACCACTTGAATTTTGTGTTAATTGAAGATGCTGCTGGATCCCTGCTTGCTGCCCCTACATCAGCCTGCTGTGGGGGTTGAGGTTGGGGCATATTAGCATGAAACTGACTTCATTAATACTCCTCAGGTTACCTTCATGTTTCACTTTCCCTTTCCTTTTTGAATAGACCTAAACCTTACTAAAATTTTCTTGACAGTCATTATTCAAGTGTGACAAATATGGGGAGGGTTGACTGCTCTGATGATAGAAGATTCCAGTAACAAAAACTACAAGAAGCCTTCTCCTTGTGTGGCCGCCATCTGCATATCCATTATTTTGCCCTTCTGTAATTCTGCTGGGTATAATGAACTGGCACTCAGCACTCGTTCTCAACCCTTTCCAGAATACTTCTGTGCCCTGTAGAAGCTGAGAGGCTAAGGACTACATTTCCCAGACTCCCCTTCAGCTAAAGGTCCTGATGATATAAAATGTTGTTAAGATTTTAAGGGTAGAAGCAATGTAGAGGAGGGACTGATCCCTTTTGTTTTTTTCCCCTCTGGATATTAAGAGGCAGTTGCAGGTAAGACAAGGAGCAGATCTTGCTTTCAAGTGTCCATCCCTAGCTTCAGACTCCCCTGTCCTGGACTAGGACAAAGATTTTGTTCTAGGCATTATTTCCAGAGTTCTAGCCTGGTGCCTACTTCTCTAGTCTTTCCAGTACTTGTGTGGGCACCTAAGCTCCCTAAAACAAAGTCATTTCTGCTTAAAATACCTGAACTGGATTCTGTGTTTTGAACTGAACCTTGATTGGAAAAGCAAATAATATTTTAAAATTCTATATTTGTAACATTTTCTTGGCTGTTTAACAATTACAATTACGATGTTTTACAATTTACAGTTTTGGTAGAGCATCAAGCTTGTATGTATTGAGCACTGCATAATTCTATCCAAAACAGCAGAATTTTTCAATTACCATACCATAGTTTGCCAAACATTGAAATCCCAGTGACCATCTTGGAAAACACCCACCAAGTAATAACAGTAAAGTTGGCTTTATTGGGTATTGTATTTGCTGGGGGAAAACAGTACTTACACATTCAACAAAGAACCTGAATGGGTCTCATTTAGAAGTCACTTGACCTAAATAGTTCAAGGAACCACAAGTAGCTTAGAGCTAATCAAGGTGTGAGTAGTAATTTTCTTTTTCTTCTTAAGAAAAAGAAGGAAAAAGAAATCAGGAATTAGCTAGTAAATTTTAAGAAGATATAAATTTTGAGCTTCCAAAAATCAAACATATAAAAAGTCAAGTGCTGCCAATATTTGCCATTAAAGTCAATTAGTAGAGGGACACCTGGGTGGCACAGTCAGGTAAGCATCAGGCCCAGGTCATGACCTCAGGGTGGGGTTCTGAGCTCAGCTCAGAGTCTGTTTAAGACACTCTCTCTCCCTCTCTTTCTGCCCCTCCCCAACTAAGAAAAATAAATAAATCTAAAAAAAAAAAAAAAGAGTCAGTTAGTAGAAACATAATTTTATGCCAAAGCTTGATGAAGCCTTACCTGTCATTGGAAGGAAAACAAAAAGCTAGTATCACATCACACAACAGATCATTATAGAAAAATAAAGAGTGTGTCATCCATTTCTATAGTATAATAAACAACATTTATTTAAGTAAAATGCTGCCTAAAAGGAACAGAAGACTACAGATAAAGTTCCATTATTTAGACTCTGCATTAATAAGCTATAGATTTTATTTAACCTGTATATTCCCAAAGCCCATCATGTTAGGCATAGAATAGGCCTTGAATAAAAATGTGCTAAGGACAAGTTAGCAGACATTGATAAGAAAGGATAAACAGATTTACTTGAAATGTATATCCATGCAAATTCTGGAGTATAGTGGAAGTTTTTGAGAACTATACATAATGAAATAAGAATATTCATAATGAAAACGATTTTAGAGAAGAGATGTAAAAGCAGGCCAAGTCACAGAGCACAATGAGGGGGCTAACCTGTTGAATGCTAAGGGGGAGACGAGTAAGAAATGACCTAGAGAGAGAACCAAAACCAAAAGCAATATAAAGAGAATTTGGATACTGGTCCTAGAACTAGCAAACCAGAGGGGATGTGCTACTTGAAAAACAGGCAAGAGAACTGTGAAAATTCTAAAACTTTGATGAAATAGGAAATGGCATAAACATGAATTCAAAAGAAATCAATTTATAGTTGACAAATCCCATATGAAATGTTGAAAATTTTTGGAGAGTCGCAATTTTGATTACTAACAATGAAATGCACTTTTCTAAATATTAAGTATATTTCCAAGAGGTTTACACTACCTAGGATTATTAGCAATCAATAAATTAAATATTTTTAAATGGTAGCCTAAATGCAAAGCAAACTAGTCAAGTACAATTTCTATGATATCTTCAAAGTTGTAAAGAACCATTGCACGCACCCACCTGCCCTTCCTGCTCCAGCACACCAGTTTCCTGCTGGATTCTAGAAGAGCAGATTCCTTGCCTCCCCCTGGAGACTCCCTGTTAGAGGGTTCCTGCCTCTTGCACCTGCCCTTCACACCCTGCTCCTACTCCTCGCTCTCCTCAGACACCCCTCCCCACTTTCCCAACCTGCTGTGATAGGAATTAACTTATGCACAGATGAAGTCTTAACCGTGGCAATTCTGTCCTCTTCTAAATTCCAAGCAGAGTAGAACCTGGTTCTCAATGAGTATTTGTTATATGAAAGAATGAATGAATGAATGATCATACAAACAAACAGATAAGAAGGGGATGGGAATCACAGAATAAAGTGGGGCCTCAGCCAAGGACAGTATCTGGCCCAGTGGAGCCTGAAATGGGGTCCCAGGGAAATCAAATGGGTACCCGGGAAAAGGGCGCCAATAAGGCACTTGGCAATGTTACAGTTCTGACCGGAGTCCACCCTCTCTGTAACTATAACCAAAGCTACAACAGCCTCTTAAGTCATACATAAATCTAATTACATCCCTAGAAACAGGAAATATGGAAAGGATCTTACAGAAATGGTTTTCATGAGATTTTAGGCTCAAAGGACTTTAAGTGGGTCTCATTATACAACATATATCGAAATTCAAATTTCACTGCTGGATATCAGTTTTAGGTCGGGCTCATCCAGGAGCTGCAGTATTTCTAGCAGCAGGTTATCATAAAGAATGAAAGAACCTTGACATGCAAATGATTTCTTGTCCCAAGCAGTCCTCTCAGCATTGTGGTTGGTTTTAATCGGGTGTTCTGAAAAACTTTTTTTTATATTTTGGATAAAAGACATGCCCACTTTTATCCAGCCCCCATGCCATGCAGAATCAAGTGAGAAAAACAAATTCCCTCTGTACACACAATAAAAAGTATGAATGCTGAGACGCAACGTTCTGGAAAGACTCCCCAAAAGAGATTAGTTTTAAGGAGAATTTAGAAGAAAGGGATGTGCACTAAACAGAGTCCAAAATCCAATGCCCAGAGAAATATAAAAGAATGCAAAATGCTAAGATAAAGGCACATGTATTTAAAGAGATGTTTTTAGTCTTAAAGAGGAGCAGTCCTTTAGGATTATGGAATTATTTCTGGCTTGGACCTTGCAAGACATTAAATGAACTCGTGCTAATTTCTCTTTTTTAAAAATAAAATGGCAAGATCATTTAATTTAGAATCGGCTGTCCATGGCTGCGCCCATCATTCATGTTTCTCCAAATCTCTCTTCCAAAAACAACTGAGAAGACTTGCAGATAAAAATACGCCAATATTCCATAAATAAAAAGCCGTCAAAATAGACAGTAGGAGTAACTGATAACATGCTAAAATGCTTCTGCCTCACACAAACAAGCTATAATTTTAACAGAATTGTGTGTTTGATGCTCTCACCTGTCCAAACAGCAGAGGCAAGTCTCTGCAATGTGGAAATCAGAATTGAGCATGAACAGAAGCTCCTAAGATTAACTGTACGGAAACGGAGCTATTTGGTGGCCAACAAGCACATCTTTCTTTCCGTGCATAGGCATCAAAGTGACAGTCCTTTTGTTTGTAAATGGGCTCTGCCTCGTATTAAATACTTTAACAGTACCCAAGGATAGAGCTGAACTCTCAAGTTAAACCATCTCAGAACATGTGCGTGTGCACGCACATGTGTGTGGAGGCATTGCACACGTTTAGCCACACTTAACTATCAAGAGGCACTGCATTGTCTAACTACCTGTTTAACAGAAGAGGTTGGATCTTACCATGCAAGTGCATTTTTTTAAGTGTATAATGACACCTTCACAGAAGGACAGGATCCACTGAGCAGCAGGTCCAAATATCCAGGTTGTGCATAATGTAAGGGAAAGCTCGGTGCTCGGGTCGCCGCCTGGGACCTTTCCCGCAGGTCGGGCTTCTGAATACACGCCTCCCATTTGGGCCTCTGCATTTTTCTCTGCCTCTGCAGCTGTCTGGCTATGAAAAGCCTGGAAGAGACATCAAAATGCAGTTATTTTTTACACAGAGCACATTCCATAAAACCCAAGGCTTCTCTTAGGGAGTTGACACTTCTTGTCTGTTAATCCCCTACCTCTCATCTTTCGCCTTTTTTCATCTCCCCTAATCCATCCGATTGCAACCACTGTCTCCACACTCACCTTCCGTGGCTCCAGGCCTCTGGTCCCACAACCCACCCCCAACCTGGCCTAAAAATGGTACTGCGTCCCCTTCCCCTGGGACCCAGAATGGCCAGGCCACCTCTTTCCCTCTTCTCCTGCAGCTCAGACTCTGGCTGTGCTGACCCTCAACTCAGACTGCTAAGCTTTATCTGGCATTGGAATTCAAAGATATGCGTCTATTTATGAAGACGTACGTATCACCCAGCTATAAATTAAAGCAGACACTTGACAGTAAAAGAATACACTAGGCTAATGGCTACAAACCAGGCACCATGATCAGAAAGCTCACTGGGGACCCCAATTTTAGTCCCACTCAGGAAACGTGCATGACTTGCTTGATTTGCAGCCCAATATCTTTGTCAAGATACATCAGCAGTGTAGGATATCTTCTGGGATTTCATTGTCTTTTTTGTTAATTTAATTTTATTTTTTCAGTGTTCCAAGATTCATTGTTTATGCACCACACCCAGTGCTCCATGCAATACGTGCCCTCCTTAATACCCACCACCAGGCTCACCCCACCCCCCACCCCCCTCGCCTCCAAAACTCTGTTTCTCAGAGTCCACAGTCTCTCATGCTTTGTCTCCTCCTCCATTTTCCCCCAATTCACTTTTTCTTTCCTTCTCCTAATGTCCTCCATGTTATTCCTCATGCTCCGCAAGTAAGTGAAACCATATGATAATTGACTTTCTCGGCTTAACTTATTTCACTTAGTATAATCTCCTCCATTCCCATCCATGTTGATGCAAAAGTGGGTATTCATCCTTTCTGATGGCTGAGTAATATTCCATTGTATATATGAACCATATCTTCTTTATCCATTCATCTGTTGAAGGGCATCTTGGCTCTTTCCACAGTTTGGCGATTGTGGCCATTGCTGCTATGAACTTATTATCTTTTTTTAAAAAAACAACAACTAATTGAAGAAATCATTGTGATACGGCATCTGCCACGTAAGATGGCCCTAAGAAAGGAGGTGCTGGTATTGTGTTTCATGGACACAAGCCCTGATACTATCTTCAGCCTCGAGGTGTTCCCTATGTAAGGGAAGTGTAGTCCAGAGCTAGACAAATCCAGCACTACCACTGTGAGCCCTTCTCCTTAGCTCTTACAGATACTGAGTATTGTTGAATAGATTAGGAAGATGTATTCAAAAATGTTTCTGAAGCACTTTGTATTTGCTAGGAAAATGCAGGTAGGAATTTCTAATAAGCCTCAGGTTTAGTCACCCCAGCCCTTGGAAAGGACGGCCATGACCTCTTTTGTTTCACACAGAAAAATTGGCATGAAAGCAGGATGACATGTTTTCATTTCTCTGGGGAGGGGACACTAAATTGGGAACCAAAGTATTAAAAAGGTGGTAATTACTGAAAATATCTAAACTCCAGCTGCCTCTTTCAATCCTAAATTCAGAATAATCCACGAAACCTGACAATGAATCAAATCCCTGCCGTCCTTAAATTCCTTTGGTTCCCTCTTCCCCCAAATTTCCATCTCATGGTATGTCAGCTCATCTACAATCTTCTTGCCTAAATACATCTTTCAAGGTGGAGCACACTCCCAAAACCTGCACACATATATGCACAAAGACACCACAAAATACACACACACACACATCACACACCATACATGTATGTACACACACACCCCACAAACCCCATACATACACTGCAAAACACACACATGGTATACATACAAATCATGTACCACACTGGCATGCCCACAAACACAAGCCACACACACAATTAACCACACATGAACACGCACACACACACACCATACACCCACGACACATAGTGTGTTTCCTGCCTTGGCCCCTTCCTCTTTGATCACCTCTCCCAAACTTGGGAGGCCAGCTCCCATGTTCACAACCCTTTTGGAGGAAAAAAGTACCCCCCTCTCCACACATGACTTATGATGTTTTTCTTCTCTGAAGCTCATGCAGGAAACAAAATGTAGGTTAATCAAGAGACTCAAGTTCTACCTCAACTCTGACACGGGTTGCTCTGGGACCCAACATGAGTGACCTTGGACTCAGTTTCTTTGTCTACTAATAGACATGACACTTTCCTCAACCTACATTCCAGGGCCCGTAGAAGGACCTAACAGCATGACAAACACAAAAGAACTTTGAAAAATATGTAACACAATTAAAACATGCTGTGCAGAATTTATTTCTTTTTTGAGGCAGATACCACAGAGTACCAATTCTATACTTTTTCCTAAAAGGTTCCTTGGTTTAACTGTGAAAGAGGGAATTGGGAGCTGGCAGGACCCACTGTCTCATCTCCTGAAGGATCTACCAGCCCTCAGGAAGAGCCCCATGTGAACTCTCCCTCCTGGTGCAGGCCCTAGAAAGGGATGCTGTCACTCCTCCCGCGGGTAGGCCCCAGGGACACCCGTAGTCTAAGAGCAGACCCTACTCATGCCAGTGAAAGTCCTGCATTTTTATGAGCTCTCTTTAAGGAAGAAAATACACAATTTCAAGTTCAGTGGAAATAGGCCCTTCGAAATGGTGTGGGGAGATGAGATTCTTATAGTTTAAGTTTCATTGCAGTAAACTCACCTCTGGACTTATTTGTCCCAATAGATGACAAGTTCCCTGAGGATGGGGCCTGGGTCTTCTGGTGTCAGGAAACCTCCCACAACCCTCATGGTGGTTCCTTGGTCCACAGTGAGAGCTCAGCACGTGCCAAGGTCCAGTCATCGGCTCCTCCCACATCCGCTCTGTGGACACTCTTCCTGCTGGCCCATCTCACACAACAAGTTAAATTACCCGCTCATTCGAAACCGATTTCCTGGGACTGCAGCTCCAAGCACTGTGCCAGGGCCCAGGGCAGGGTAGGTGCAAAGATGCTTAAGACAGGTCTTGGGCCTCTGGGAGCACCCAGACTTGGCAGGGGAGAAAGACTCACAAACAAACGACCACGACGCAAGGAGGCAAGTTTTAGACTCAGAGGGAAGCCCGGGGCTAGGAGCATGGATGAGAACAGAGGAAATAAAAATGATTTTACCTCCAGGGGAGGTGGCAATGAGCAGACCTTTGAAGGAGAAGTGAAGGAGAAGAGCATCTGAGAGAGAAGGAAGCAAGGGGCAGGAGCAGGTACATATGGCAAGATTGGTGGATTGCGAGTAGTTGCAAGGACTCAGAGCAATGGGCTTCGGGGGCAACAGGAGAGACAGCAGCCAGAAGGGGCCCCTTAAGATGAACAGACAGACTTGGGTTGCCTACAGTCAGATCACAGAATACACCAGAACCACCATGACCAATGTAGCACATAATCTCACGACTTACAGTGAGACAGCAGCCAAAGTATACACGTCAATCAATGACGCAATCGACCAATATTCATTGTAGGCGCCATCTTGTTTTACCCTGAAGACAGAAACACATGACGAGATCCCTTCCCTGTCATTCTTTTGGGTTCACTGGGAGGAGGAAACCAATAGCCATGAACAGCACAAGAATCATTCAGTGTTAATGTGTATGACACGGACTATAAGAGATTCAAAAAGGGAAGTATTCCAGTAGCTCAGGGTCAGCAGAGAAGATTGAGTCTGCCCTTCAAGGAAGGAGGGCTTGAAGCCATGAGCCCTGTGCATGTAGCTACACCACAGCTAAGACTGCAGGCCAGGGGGCGGGGGGCATGTAAATTTCTTTTGTTTCATTTTTTAAAAATTCATGTAAATTTCTTTTATTTCATAAAAAAAAAAAAAAAGACAGCTCATGGTTGTTCTGGACTGAATCCCCAGGGTGGGATTCCTGCTCTGCTCTAGTATTTGCTGATTTGGGGTGCTGAGACCTGTCACTTAACCTCCCTGAGCCTCAGTTTACCCAACTGTGAAATGAAACATATGAATCTCTTGTATTTCAAAATCCTGTAACTAGATGTTTCAAAGGCAAAGAGTATTGATTATGTGTTGTATACATATTAAAAATCCCTATGAAAAAATGGTGGTGGGGAGGGTGGGATGCAGCCCATTGGATGCCGTTTTATTTGTTGAGTTCCCGAGCAGCTGCAGCCTGAGCAGGGGGAACAACGTGGTAGGGAGAAGAGGCGGGAAGAGGCCCTGCAGCAGGGATGACCTCCCCAGGCTCTCCCAGAGCCCACACGGGCTGGGAAGCAAGATTAGCACCCAGACGCCTAGCTTGGATGGGCTGGGTCAAAAAAGAACATCCAGCTCATTTAAAGGTTGGTGAGCTCTCCATGAGCAGAGTTTCCAGTGAATGCTAAAGAGAATCCTTGAGGAAGTTAGTCTAAGAAATTGTTTCCTTGCGGGTGCATATATTCTTCAGAGCAGCCAGGCTCGAGCCATCTGGGTTTCCCTGAGCCCCTGAAATTGGACCTTAATGGAATAAACTGTGCAATGTAAACAAAGCAGAAGAGAAGCATTTGTGGCTAAGAGGAGCCCCTCAGTTTTTAAAAGGAGGGGTAGAGGCTGGTTCTGTATGTGTTCTGGTTTGCACTGAATTTTCTTTCAAAGAATTCAATTTGCTTTCCAGAGCAGGTGAGGAGAAGGAATGTGAAGCAGAATGATCAAATTTCATCCAAAAAGTACAGAAGTAATGGAATCAGCCATTACATTAATCCTCATCTTCAGACAAATTTTTCTTAAAGTCAGCAGGTGGCAAGATAGTGGGCCAAAGGTGACAACTGACAAAATCCGCACTTTTCCTTCTGCAAAGCCTGTTGCAAAATCCACTATCTTTGCCTAGGCAATGCTAGGAAATTACTCTTTTGTTGTGTGAATAACAGATCCCGATAATTATTTCTTTTTTAAAAATCTTTCATCCAGTTGTTGGTGATTAGATTTTCCTCCACGTGCATGAAAGGCTTCCAGCTGCCCTAAAGGTGCTCAGCAGGCTTTGGACATCCTGGACCATGACAGTGTTTGGGGCACTAAGGCAGCATGGGCGTAGAAAGATCTTGAGGCTGGAGTAACTGTATTCTGTCCCAGTTTTGTCACTCACCAGACGTGTGGCTTAAACAAGGTGCCCATGTTTTCTGAGGCTCAGTTTCTTTTTCTGTCACTTAAAGATGCTCTTAATTACATACATGACATGTCCATCCTACCTCAAAGGGTTGTTGGAAAGGCTGGTACAAGACGGCCAGTGGCATGGGCTTGCCTTTCTGCCCATCACCCCTGAGGCAAAGACACATTTACGCCTGTGGTGCTGTGATGTCCTGTGGGGAGCAGAAAGACTGGGCATGGAGGACCCTTTCTAGCCCCCACGATACTGTGCCACTGTGTGATCTTGGGCAAGTCACCCCAGCCCTCCTGTGGAGCTCCATGCCCTCAACTGCAAAGTGAAGGCGATGAGAATCTTTGGTATTCTTAATATCTTTCCTATTAGAGATTGCTAATATTCCTTCCAGTCCTAAACTCCTGATTCTAATGTGTATTACTTTGTAAACTGTTAATTGTTACCTAAACAGGAGACACCGTTAATCAAATTGTACAACAATCCAAGAGCCAGATGTAAGTGCCCTGAAATGACAAGAGGCAGCCCACTCTCTCACTCTGCCCCCATCATTGTGGGCCAAGCAGCTTCTGTCACTTGGATTCTCAGACAGCTCAGAAGGGGAATAGCAGAGCATGAAACACACATCTTCAGTAAAGATGCTGCTTTCGTGGGGTTTCAGGAAAAGGGCTTCTTCTCAGGAAGGCAAACTGCTCTTCAGTGACCCCTCCTTTACATGCCCCAGACTTCAAAGCCTTTACATCCCAAAGTTACTTGCAGAAGACCTACTACCGACAGCAGATCTCTGGCTAAAATGGATTCACATATAGTGTCTTTATTCCAAAGACATGGAACTTTCCTCAGGATTTATAACCCGTTTGACCAATTACAATGATCATTTTCTAATTCTCAGGATCACTGAGAACCATCCCTTATTTTTAAATGTTCAGTAGATATTTGAAGAGCTCTTACATGCAAATCTATAGAATATTTTGAACATTAAGTTTTTCTTAAAGCTCTAAACAGTACAATGAATCTTGGAACACTACATCAAAAACTGACATACTGTATGGTGACTAACATAGCATAATAAAAAATTAAAATAATAATAAATAAAAAATAGACTCAAAAAATAAATAAATAAACTGCTATAATATGTTCCCTAAAAAAATTTTTTTTTAAAAAGCTAAAAATTTTTTTAAATTAAAAAAAAAGCTCTAAACTGTACAGAGACAAATATTGCCCAGAGGAAAATATAACCAGGGCCATCTGAGACCCTTCTGACACGCATTGCTTCCCAAATACTTCCATCAAAGTATACCTAACAACAAAGAACAATGAATATAGAGTCCCATAAGTCTGGGGACAGAAATTTAAGGGGCATGATGGTAAGCAAAAATAACCATAATAATTTGTCCCTGAAGTCAATGTTTCAATTTCAACACTCCTAATAAATGTTGTGTTTTTAATCCATGACATTCCCTATATATGCTTTGATATGACATGAATGTTTTGAATTACCCACCAGTTGAGATCCTTAACTCTGTTCCCACATCTTTGCATATAGCTAAAGTCCTCAGAAGAAGCTGCCCTATACTTGCTTGGGACCACACATATTTTGTGTCATGCACTACATAGTCTCACGTGAGTGTGCAGACTTGGCTGGGTGGCATCAGTAGGCAAACCAGCAAAAGCAGGGTTAGGGCCTAAATCTCTTGTTACTGGGTATCTGGGCCCTCAAATCCAAGTACAGAACAGTTCTGATGGCATTTTGAAGGAGAAATTCCTTTTACCTCCGTCCACGGAACAATTCTATTTGCATGGCAAACAGCAGCAGACTGGGGATGGGGAGAGAGCAGCTAAGGGCAAAAGAGAGTAATATGAGATATCTTGCGCCTTCCCCTTTCCTACCCTGTCCCCCAGCTCAGAATTGGAACTGTCAGAATCGAGATTTGCTCGAACACATCCTACTAGTATGCCACTCACCGCCCAACCTCTCGTAGATAGACAAGTATAAAGAGCATTCAGGTGAAATGAGAACATATATAGCATTTTTTTAAGTATGAGATATTATGTGCTTAATGAAGCGACTTGACTATGCCCAGGGGAATTATAGCAATCTTCTCCAACTTGATACGAAATCATACTTTCAGACTCTGCACCATCTTACTTTTTTCAAATATATGAATTGAGAAAGGATTGATTTCTTCAACTTTGATATTCATTTCACAGTGGAGAAGAAATATTGTCCTCCCTGTGAAGAAAGGTGCAAATTTACATTTACCTTCTGAGCAGGAATGCTTCACCCAAAACTTAAGAAATCTTGCTGTGAAGGTGTTCTTTTGTTTGCTTTGTAGCAGGATGTGTGTATTAGTCTTGAAAATTAATACTAACTTCAACAAGGCAAATCTCTAAATCTCACTGGCCTGACCTAATAAATGCTTATTTGTCACTGAGGCAAAGCCAGTCTCCTGAATCCCAAAGCCCCTCTCTGTGGAATACTCGGTCTCCAGACCACTGAAGAGAGGACCAGAGGTAGGGCAGACATCTCTGTTTTTCACTGCCTTCACCTGAAAGGGGTCCTAAGCCTTTTGCTCACAGCCATTGGCTCCCCCAACTCACCATAAAAGAGGACAGGCACTATTTGGTAAGTCCATATTGTCTCTTGCCAAACAGGCAACACCAAAGCTCTTTCCTAATGTGGACACTGTGAGCATTTGCAGTGGGAAATCACTTACGCAATCCTGACTGAGGAACCCTGCATTTCTTCCAATTGGCTGCTTTATAGCCCTGAATTCTCCATTGCAGGTGTTATCCTCAGGAAATCCAATTAAAATAAACATGTTTCCTGAAAGAGTCAACACAATTACTCACATTAGAACAAACTGGTCTTCTATACCAAGGAACACGGGAAGACCTAAAATATAGGAAGGAGGAGGTTGAACTAAAGAGTTGGAAGAAAAAAAGAATCTGGCAGTCCCCACACTTGCTGGGGGGAGAGTTTTGAGGACAGAATAGCAAGTATCCTTCTCCTGCTTCTCTCCTCTGTCCTTCCCTCTTTTCTCTTCTTCCTTCCTCTGTTTCCTTTCTCTTCCTTCCTCGTCCTGCCTCTCTCCATCACTATCACAAATTGGGTGTCCACCATATGCTAACACTGCTCTGCTTTCCGGAATTGAGACAGGAGGTGACAGAGGCCACCCCGATGGGGAGAAATGAGGAGAGTGGAAGTAGTCACACCTAGTGCCCAACGTGAGAGCTGTGAGAAGGTCGTGCACGGTGATGCGTGCCTCCACACAGAGAAAAGCATCCACCCAGACAGCGAGAAAATGATGCTGACCTTTAACCCTTAAAGAGACCCTAGAGGTCAGCCAAGCCCTCTGTATTTCAGTGAGAAAAGGATGAGGTGCCTGGGGACCAGTGGGTTTCCCCAGGGTCCTCCTTGACTCCACGTCCACAGACCAGGACCAGACCTGAGGGTTTTCCTACCGAAGGCACATTCACTTCCTACACAGACTAACCCACAATTAACCCATTGCCTGCCTGCTTAGGGGTGATAAGGCCCAAAATCCTCAGTTTTGTCTTTCTTGTTCTTAGGATTTCTTGTAAAAATTCTCCCTGTGAAATATTGTCTTTCTCCATGTCCATCTTCACCACCTTGTGAGCCTATCCAACGAGATTTCAGTCTGTTTCCTTTTTTCAATAAACATGTTCTTCAACATGCATAAAAGATAAAAATGTGCTCTTCTCCTATGGAGTGAAAAACAAATCCACATTTAATTAAAGAGTTTCTATGTTAAAGAAAAAGGCAAGCAGGGTCTTTGATTCCATGATCAGGCTTGCCCAGAGAAGTTTGGAAAGTGAGGGTTTTCTTTTACTTTGTTTTGTTTGGTTTTTTCCTGCCACTAAAGTGCAGAGTTTATCAAGTGTCCCATGACCATTGCAGTTGGGATGGACCTAAATTTCAGGATGCACATCTGTCCTCAATAACGGGAGTTGATGGTGGAAAATAGATCCCATGTGGCTATTCAGCAGGCCCTGATGTGGTCCAGCTGTGGGAGAAATCCCTGCTGATGAGAGCAGAAGAGGGAGCTGTGTTTGGATGTCCCAGTGTGGCATAACAGTGTGGGAGCTGGGATTAGAGTGTGGTCACAATAGAAAGCCATGCCTGAGGTCATGCCCTGTCCATAGCAGGAGTCAGTCAGCCAACAGAGTCAGAGGAAGCTGCAGCAAGGCCATTTTTAAGTAGGAGGGAATTTATTCTGACAAGACAGCCATCCCTCAAATGTTTGCCTCCTTACCTCCAGCCCTTCCTCTAGCCATAATGGCACAAAGGACCATGAAGGAATAGAGCATGGGCATTCCTATCAGTGAGTTGCTTCTCTGCCTTCTTCTGGGCCTCAGAATTAAGGTGTAGCTGCATACTTTTTGCAATAAATGCATGCCTCGATGCTGCAAACATATAAGTGAAACAACATCCAAAATCCCTGAATCTTGAGGCCATCCTTCATTTAAAAAGTCAGTAGATAATTTAGCTAATGCTGGCAAAAAGATGGGGGAACAGGTGCTCAGAAATCTCAAAGTTGAGTCCTAAGACCCACAGAAGATGAACATATTGGCAGAGCTGTTAAGAAGACACTCAAATATAAAATCTGAATTGCAAAATGCAATACTGTTACCCAGGGAGAGTGAATGTTTATTTTTATCCCTAGGTAGAAAAGGTGATGCTGCAGTCACGAAACACTTGAGAAGGTGTTTACAGACTTCTGTAATAATTAACATTATTTTCCAGGCATTGCCCCAGAGCTGCCTACAGGATAAAGCAAATGAAAAGGCAATAAGTAGATCATTATATGTCTTTTGCTATTTTTTATAATAATGGCCATAACAGCCAACATTTATGAAACATTGGATCATATGCCCAGTATGTGGCTAAGCACTTTATTTGATTATCTTCTTTCAATTTCTGGAACTAATAAGTATCCAATAGAATTTTTTCAATACTGTGAGTCCGATCTATTAGATTGTCAGCTCCTTGAGGGCAGGCATGATGGTTCATTGATCCTGGCTCAGTGCTAGGAGCAGGGTGAGCCTTCAGTAAATGTTTGTCTGATCATTTTTGTCAAACCCAAAGCAGGATTTGATAGTTATGATCTGGTTACAAATACTACCTATTTTTCAGCCTTTAGCTAATGTGAATTGAACTCGTTTACTGTTTTCAAGAAGTAGGTATTTTTTCACTCTCCTTCATATGATAGTAAAGAACACTAAAGAGAACAAAATTCTTCATGGCAAGTCATTAAGAAAGGCATTGTCTCATCTTCATTGAACCAGCATTCAACATTCCAAAGTGAATATTTTCATATCAGTGGGAGACAGCATCTCAAATACTGAAAACTAAAATTTCCCAATCTTTCTGATTGTTAAGAATGTCTGGTACTGGATGCCTGGGTGGCTCAGATGGTTAAGCATCTACCTTTGGCTCAGATCATGATCTCAGGGTCCTGGGATCAAGCCCCACATTGGGCTCTCTGCTCAGCAGGGAGCCTGCTTCCCCCACCCCACCCCCGTCTGCCTCTCTGCCTACTTGCGATCTCTGTCTGTCAAAAAAATAAATAAAATCTTAAAAAAAAAAAAAACCTTTAAAAAAACAAAGAAAGAAAGAATCTCTGGTACCACAAAAAAGAAAGACTTCTCAGGGCACCTGTGTGGCTCAGTTGGTTAAGTGTCTAACTCTTGATTTTGGTTCAGGTCATAATCTCAGGGTCCCTGGATCCAGCCCTGACTCGGGCTCCATCCTCAGCAGGGAATGTGCTTGAGGATTCTCTCTCCCTCTTCCTCTGCATTTGCATTCTCTCTCTCTCTGTCAAATAAATAAATAAAATCTTTTTTTTAAGTGCTTTTTTAAATATTTATTTATTTATTTGAGAGTCAGAGATCACAAGTAGGCAGAAAGGCAGGCAGAGAGAGAGAGGGGGAAGCAGGCTCCCCGTGAAGCAGAGAGCCCAATGTGGGGCTCAATCCCAGGACCTGGGATCATGACTGATCCCTGAACAGAAGGCAGAAGCTTTAACCCACTCAGCCACCCAGGTACCCCAAGAAGGACTTTTCAGTATTCAGCTTTTCTGCAAAATCCTCTGAAACTATTTACTCAATGTGACAGAGAAGTGCAGCAAGTAGTACTAACTCTGAAAAGGATGGTCTACACTAGCACGAAAAGGTGGAAGTCTATGGGCTGTGTCAGTAAAAAGTATATACAGTTCAAATGTTCATCAGAAATCTACAAATAGTCTATGGCCATACCACCCTGAACACGCCTGATCTCGTCTGATCTTGGAAGCTAAACAGGGTCAGGCCTGGTACTAACCAGGGAGAAATCTACAAATATTGGCAATTCTCAATTTAAACAAGTTGCAATCCAAAAATGCACTATACATTGTCATTGGGAATGTAGAACATATTTTCCCCTGAATGCAAAGATCTAAATGACAGATAGTGTTAGCTGTGTGATGAGTTCGAAAGGTATTTGGCCAGAATCCCAATCCTTGATGAGTCACTCACCTGAGTGGTCACAGGTTCTTCCTGCTGGGGCAGAAGGCCAGGAAAGGTGGCAGGACTAAGACACTCTGTTTGTAATTTACAGGCCTTGTCCCTGTAAGTCTGCTGACTTAAATCCAACAATATGTGGGCCACAAGCCCTCTCTCTAATGAGTGAGGCCTGGGGCCCAACTAGACCAGAAACCTCTTTATTTCTGACTCTCCCTGTGGGGATGCACAGATCCTGGTCTTCTTCAGACTGAACAAAGATGGTGTCTGTATTAGTTTGATCAGGTTGCCATAACAAAATACCACACACTGCAGGGCTTAAACAACAGAAACTTAATGTTTTGTAGAGCTGGAGGTTGCAAGTCCAAGATCAAGGTATCGGCAGGGCTGGTTCCTCCTGAAGCCTTTCCCCTTGGCTCCTGGATGGTCATCTTCTTCCTGTGTCCTCACATAGTCTTCCCTTTGTGCAGGTATCCAAATTTCCTCTTCTCATAAGGACAGCAGTCATATTGTATTACGGCCCACCCTAAATACCTCATTTGACATTACATACCTCTTAAAGTCCCCATCTCCAAATAGGGTCATATCTTGAGATACCAGGGGTGAGGACTTCAACCCATGAATTGGGGGGAAGGGGGCAGCAGTTCGCAATTCCATTCATCTCAGTACTCATTTCTCTTCAGAATGAAGGAGCAAAGGAAAATGGGTATTTGTATCCAAGACCTATAGCAGAAATAGCTTATCCTGCCCAAACCTAGGACTTCTCATGGTGAGGAAGGAGCCCCTCCAAAATGAAAGGAAGACCCGGGTCTGTCCATTCACAACAGTTATTTGGGAGTGAAAATATCTGTAAAAGGGCCAAGAGCTAAAAAAACACAGACCGTGTTCCCCTTCCAAGAGAGGATGATGCCATCAAGAATATGCCGTGGGTTCCCGAGAACTCTTAATCACCTACCAGATCTCCAGCCAACAGGCTCCTTGGTTTTGACACAGGACGTTATGGCGCGGAGAAGCAAAGAGCAGGAGCCAGGTGGGGGAAGACAAGTGAAGCCTGGAGCTACCTCAAGAGGATGGAATAAATCACTGAGAGTCATTTTCTTAGACTACATAGCAAAAGCTTATTTAGCATAAAGTAGATGAATTGTTGTATTAAAACTCTGGGTCTCAAGATGAGGATGAGGGAATTGATGGGGACTAGAAAGTGATAACAAGTGGGAAAGAATATCCTTGTCCTCCTATGCAATGCTCAAGACAGATCCCATACAAACTTTGGAAAACAGATGAACTTTGACATTGACAGTTCTCTGTATTGTTTTCTGAACATCTCTATTCTAGGGTCACTTACTTCTATCCAGATCCTTGAATGTGCCCCCTTCCAAAATTGGTTCTTACACTCACTTCCTGGTCAAAATTCACTATGCTTCTTCCTGCCACTGTGTTATAAGGAAAGAACTGGATTGAGCTAATTCACCTAACGATATGCCAACAAATTATTCAGAAGTATTTTCATTTTAAAAGTAATTTGAAAATGTGAATCTATAGGGGAGAAAATGAGAGAAGTACAGCAATCGAGGGGGATTCAGCTGTGAGTGCACCAGCTCAAGGGTCATGAAATATTCACCTTTCAACCCTAGAACCAAACACAGTTCTAGAATCAGTGAATATCTGTACGTCTGTATTGAGCAAGGTCAGTACTGCATGCCCCACTACACTCCCCCAAATTGTCCCTGCCTTGCACATATTTTTCTTTTTTCCATGTCTGAAAGTAAAGATTACTGAAAGCTCCCAAGCAGGCGCTGAGCCGCGGCAGTGGGAGGAGATGGGAGATCAGGTAGGATGGCTACCAGGAGTCATTTACTACAAGTGTAACCACAGTTGACCTCTTATCATGCACCAAGCAATGTTCAGGAAGCTTTATGGAGAATAGCACACAGGTTTCTTCATGAGAACCCAGCAAGGCAAGAAGCTGAAGCACAGAAAGGTTCAATAACATTCGTGAAAGGCAGAGATGTGATTCAACTCAAGCCATCTGGCCCCTGACTCTTAGCTCTTAGATCTCTGTGCCTTTGAGGGCACATGTGAATCAACTATACACCAACTAGATAGATGGGTGGATGGATAGATAGATAGATAGATAGATAGATAGATACACAGACAGTTATAGTCAACCATATATATAATTTACAATCAACTGTATATAGAGATAGAAATACAATCATGTATATATCACTTTAAGACCAAAGTAAAACAATAGTGATGAATTAAGCAATAAATAATTATTAAAAGTTTCCATATAAAAGACACAGTGTAGACGTAAACAAAGTAAAAAAAAAGTTGAGCCTCCCTTAACACCCAGATTATGTAGTCGGCCTTCTCAGGGGCTTTCAGCCTTAGGTACAAACAGGGTCATAATCGCTGCTACTACAGAAGTCACTGCTCAGCCATAGAGCGCTATGTGCAATCAGCATAAGGCATCGCTTTGAGATCTTTGGAAGCAGAGAGTGAGGTGGATTTCCATCTAGTCACCGCTCAGAGATGCCTTTGTAGTATTCATCACTCCTCACTTCCCAGACCCTTATCTGGAGCTCTTCAAAGCCTATCTTCTTTCCAGAAGTCCTGGAAGTTTCCATGAAATTACCTTTCTCTACCTGGTATTCTCCACATTGTCCTCCTCAGACTTCCTTGCTAAGAACACTGCCTCCCGTAGTTTCCTGGGAACCTTCCTGTTTGGGATCCAGTATCCAGCATGGTGGCTCAGAAGACTGCAGTTCAGAGACCATTCTCTGGGGCTCTCCAGGCTGCATATCCTTGAGGTGATGTTCAGTCCTTTATTGTCTCTAAATATTCACTCTTTCCTTCTTTCATTCAACAGATAACTGCTGCATCCATTCTCTGTTCATCGCACAACCCAAGCCATGCTGACCTCCATGCAGAAGTGGGAACAGACCTTCGCCTGACTTTGGGTCACATTTGGTCACCCACAAGGGCTTCTTATATCCTCAAGATATCCAGAATCTTGTTCCTTCAACTTCCTCCAAAAACCCTGGTCTCTAGCACAAGGCAGATGCAGGGCAAAGGGCCAGTCTCCAGAACAAACACAAAATGCTGTCCTTGTCATTTCATGTTCCTCAGTTGTCTTTTCATAAATTAAATCCACAGTGATTCTGACCTTGCCTCAAACAGTTCATCAGATCCCCAGATAGGTCTTTAACTTTGGCTTTAGCTCAAGCTGGGACTGCCACTTCACATGGAAGGTTGAAAGATGAGATAAGAAATAAATATTACATCTACATGCCAGTAAAGAATGTGTCCCAGGCAGTACAAAATGGGGACAAGCTTCAAGGATGCATGATAACTTTATGACTGAGATTCTTGGGCTGTTCCCTTCCTACACAAGATGTAGGCCCAAAGATCAGCCCATCATCCTGGAGATTAGCTTTGGATAATAGAAGAATAAATCTTTCTGCAGCTATATTTCCAATTTTAAAGGCTCATTAGGGAAGAAAATGTCTATCAGTGTGAGGCCATCAAAGACAAAACTAATTGCAAAACTTTTACAGATACTTTATCTTACCATCAAGTGGAAAACCAATGCTTCAGTCTAAAGAAAGACAGGGAATCACAAGTAGATAGCAAAAAGGTTGGAGCCAAAGCAGAGATGCAATCAGGAATTAAAAAGGGCTTTAGATGCCCCTCTGTCCAGTAGGCCTTCAGAGCATGCTTGCTGCCCCCAGCAGCACTGCAGGGCCTCACACTGGGGGATGGTGAAGCAGGGTGGTAACCACAGGGAATAACACAGAGCTTGAGAGAAGATGGCCACCACAGGACCCAAGAGCCATGGTCAGGAAAGAGCCAAGAAGGACAGAAGTTCCCGTAGGAATATTGAGGGGACTTGAAAGGCAGTCATTGGTTTATGGTACCAGATAAAGGGTCTCTCTCTTCAGAGTGAACAGAGAACCACTAACCTAAGCCTCCACTAACTCAGAGGCAGGTTAGGAGAGAAGTAGTGAAGGGCTGTGCTCCTGCATCACAGCTGTGCTGCTGTGGATGAGATGTGGAATCGTGGGCAGTTTGCTTAACCTGTGGACAGCTCAGCTACAAAACAGGAAGGATTCTCTTCGTTGTTGTGAAGACTTCCCAAAGTACTGTAGGCAAAGCTTGTAGTACAACATTTGGTCAATCTTAGCTATGGATATCACCAGCTATTATTAAGTTGCATGTCCTTACCAGTCACAAGGTGATTTTTAATTTTTTTAATTTGGCTCAATATTCCAACGGTTCATCATCAATAATTACCTCACTGAAAAAGTGATAGTTATAATTATAAAATATAGTCATCAAAAGAGCACAAAAGGCCAGTTCATCTACAACTCTGTGCTAGACCTCCAGTCTTTTAGCTGTAGCTATTGTAAAAGCAGAGGGTCTGGACATCTTACTGGAAGCAGACTTCATAGTTCTTGAGGGGGTTTGGAGGTTACTCTCCCCCATTTCCTCTGACAACGGATCCCTCCTCCCATTACTGAGCCCACCCACCCTGACATTTGCTTCCCGAGCCCCACTATAGCTAAGCCCAGGCATGTAACTAGCCTGGCTTGGGCAAAGTCTTCCCAGGAAAACTTCTAGAGGAGTTTCCTTCAGGTTAATGAAGAGACAAATGAAGAACATGGTCATTGCCAGCCTTGCTTCCTGCTTTTCCACATTGCAACAGGAGGGAATGATGCTTGAAGCTGTCACAAGAATCACAGAAATACCAACTTGGAGCCCAGACATTGGCAAACAGCTGAACAAACCCCCCAAAAATGCTCATCTCTGGACTCTTCATTAAAAAGAAAAAGAAACAGACACATGAAAAAATGCTCCATATCACTCGGCATCAGGGAAATACAAATCAAAACCACAATGAGATATCACCTCACACCAGTCAGAATGGCTAAAATCATCAAGTCAGGAAATGACAGATGCTGGCAAGGATGCGGAGAAAGGGGAACCCTCCTACACTGTTGGTGGGAATGCAAGCTGGTGCAGCCACTCTGGAAAACAGCATGGAGGTTCCTCAAAATGTTGAAAATAGAACTGCCCTATGACCCAGCAATTACACTATTGGGTATTTACCCTAAAGATACAAACGTAGTGATCCAGAGGGGCACGTGCACCCGAATGTTTATAGCAGCAATGTCCACAATAGCCAAACTATGGAAAGAACCTAGATGTCCATCAACAGATGTATGGATCAAGAAGATGTGGTATATATACACAATGGAATACTATGCAGCCATCAAAAGAAATGAAATCTTGCCATTTGCAATGACATGGATGGAACTAGAGCATATCATGCTTAGCGAAATAAGTCAAGCGGAGAAAGACAACTATCATATGATCTCCCTGATATGAGGAAGTGGCGATGCAACATGGGGGCTTAAGTGGGTAGGAGAAGAATAAATGAAACAAGATGGGTTTGGGAGGGAGACAAACCATAAGTGACTCTTAATCTCACAAAACAAACTGAGGGTTGCTGGGGGGAGGGGGTTTGGGAGAAGGGGGTGGGATTATGGACATTGGGGAGGGTATGTGCTTTGGTGAGTGCTGTGAAGTGTGTAAACCTGGTGATTCACAGACCTGTACCCCTGGGGATAAAAATATATGTTTATAAAAAATAAAAAATTAAAAAAAAAAGAAAAATAAAGCCCAGATGTGGAAGGACTTGTGGCCAAGATGCACTTCTTCTTGCATTGATTTACCTGCATTTACAATCAGACACACATGACTCTCAAGATTCCAACTTAGTTGTTCAGAACATGGTGTGGTTTTGCCTCAAACTGCCTGTAAGATCTTAGAAGAGCTACTGAATCACTCTAAACCTCAGTTTCCTTATATGTTAATTGGGGTTCTAACAGGACCTACCTTGAAGGGTTGCAAGGACAAAATGCAACCATACAGCCATTGCTCAGCACATACGCTGTATTAAACACATCTATAGTGGGCACACCATTTGCACTTAGCTTGCAGGTACTTCCAAATGTTTGTATTAGAAATACCCAGTCTGAAGTTTTGTTTATACTGGCATTTTTTTCACTGAAGCCCATCACTATAGATGATGCAAATGGATATTATGCACCCTAGGTGAAGCTACAACAATATTCTACCAGTCCTGAAGGGAAGATCCTAAACAGAAGCCAGGGGGATTTAGTGTGCTTCAGTTTTGAATATAACAGGTAAAATTTCACCAACTCATGCGTCACAGTGATATAGCTAAAGGTGAGGCTAATCTGCTATCCTGACAGGAGGGGACATAAGGGAGCTCCACGCCTTTATAACCTGGACAGAGATAGCTGAGGAGGTCAACTTCGTTGGCCATTCCTAGATTCCAGGTAGCTCCTTTTGCCTTCCAATTTCTAGAATTGCTATTATCAGATAACTACAGAACGTCATCATTAGATGAGCTGACCACTAACTGAACTATAACTCAGTGTCTTTGTTCCCATTAATATTCATCAAAATCTAATGAGCTGCTTTGAGTTAAACAATTTTACTTTCCCCTAAACTGCAACAGAAAGCATACTTTCAAAGAACCTAAATACTCGGGAATCATCTTTAAACAAATCCATAAGATTTCTCTAGGAAGCAAAATAACCACAGAAGGTAAGGAATGCCCTGAAGGGAATGATATATTTTGATTAAAACAAACAGCTGGGTATTAAAGGAAAGATTTGGGCCTGGGCATTTCAATTGTTCAATTGTTACATTCCATTATACCAGTGAAGTACATTGTGTCATGCCTCATACAGGATATATGGTATACTTAGCAACTATTGCTGTCTTTGCATTAGTTGACTCACAAAAATTACTGAGCACTTTCCAAGTGCTGGGCACCACTCTGAGTCTTTACAGATGTTATTGCATTCAGTACTTACCAAAAGCCTAAGTGGGTAGGGTAGGGATTGCTGTTGCCATCCTATAAATGAAGAACAAGGACATGCACAGGGTAAAGAACTTGCTGTGGTCACACAAATTCAGTCCTGTGCTGCTCCTGCAATGGTTTTATTACAGGAGTCCAAGCATGGAAGACAATATTCTCCCTCCTCTTTCTAAGAACCCTCATCAACCTTAACATGACCAATTTTGCCCTTCCTCAGGATAGATCAGATTCAAGATCTTACTGTGATTTCTACCTTGTCAAAAAGCATTCAGGCATATTTCTGATGCCACAGGCAGTGGAGATCACTTTCCCCTTGAATGATGGGACAATTGCATACAGAGAACCAAAGGTTCCAGAGGACATATTCCAGATAAGATCCTATGGCTATTGGTAAGTGGAGGCAATCCCCAGATTTCTACTTTATTCTTAAGCAAACAAAGACAAAACCCTGTCGTATACTATTTTCTTTTCCCCCTGCCTCTTATATGCTTTATAAATATCCTCTTAGAAATTACTTTTGGAGCTCTTCCAAGCCTACCCTGGTGGATTATAGTTAAAAGATACCAAGTAAATAGTTTTGCTCAAAGTCCTAAAGGGAAGAGAGATTCCTTCACAGTCTTCCCTTGGAGGATTAGTTCATCACCAGTAGCATTGCTCATCTGAAAAACTAGCAAAATCTTATTTCTTAAAAAAATACCCAAAAATATCTTTCTAGGAAATAAACTATTTAGAAAGCAAGTGCCTTTGTGCTATTATTCAGAAGTAAATAAGCAGGCAATTTAATAGAAATAATGAGGGCTTACAAATATGTGGTAACTAGACCCAAATTTGGAGCACTTTACCTTTTGTGACTTCCCTTTTATCCTAGATACTAGACTTATGGATTTAAGTTTATTTCATTCTACATATGGTAAGCCTTCTAAGAGGAGACATTTAAGGATTTGAACGTTGATCTGAGATAAAGCCTTTCTATTTCAAAAAGAATGAGTAAAAAATCATTCACTCTCTAAGACACTTATGATCATTTGAGTCTTGTTAGCACCAGAAAGAAGTTCACATCCAATAACCAAGTGAGGTAGGAGAATGTGGCTGCTAACTAGGGTCACATGGAAAGGGGAAAGAGTGGTCCCACTGCTATACTGGGTTAATCTGGATTCATTTGTTTAATAAATATTAATAGCGTTGGCGCACAAGCAAGTCAATTACTCCTAGGGGCTCATCTTCCCTTATCTTTGTTCATTCCACAAATATTTATGGAGTGCCTTAGTAGGCTTAGTAGCAAAACAAAGACATCTTACCAAATGACCTTCAAAGTCCCTTCCAAATGTAAAGCTTTACAGTGAGTCAGTGCAGTCCACAGTCCATATCAATGTAAGTACACGTGTCATTTTAATCTTTCTTATTCAATTGTTCAGTATATGTTAAGTTGTAAGTTTTTATCACTATGCTAAGCAGAGAAGGATTTTTTTTTTTTCCTTAATAGGAAGCCTAGTGTGAGAGCTTCACAGTCTCTTCTTATGCTATTAAGAAAACAATATATTCTCAAAATAAACATTAATTTCCTGTGTTGAAGAAAGAGTACAGCATAAGAGGTAATGTCCTAAGGAAGAGGTGGGGCAAGAGGAAGAAGGGGTTTACCCTGATGGATAAAACAGAGGTGTCACAGGAGAAAGGTGTCCCAACCAGAGGCTGAAAGAAACGCAGTACTTGAGAGGAGCAGACAGCCAATTAGCTTAGCTGAAGCAGAAGACTCTGCTGGAAGGAGGCAATGTAACAGATAGAGAGCAGGATAGAAGGCCTGGTGGTTAATCCTATGGGTCAGCTTGACTGGGCTAAGGAGTGCCCAACAGCTGGTAAGACATTATTTCTGGGTATGTCTGTAAGGTTGGGGGGGAGGTCTCTGGAAGAGATTAACATTTGAATGAGTACATAGGACAAAGAAAATCATCCTCATCAATGTGCACGGGCATCATCTAACCCATGTCAGGGCAGAATGGAACAAAAATGCGGAGGGAGGGTAAATTTGCTCTCTGCTTGAGCTGAAACATCTATCTTCTCCTGCCTTTGGACTTTGGTGCTTCTGGTTCTCAGAAGGATGGTTTTTGGGCACCAGGACCTACACCACCAGCACTCCTTCTACTCCCTGCCATTCCCAGGCCCTCAAACTCATACCTAATTACACACTGGCTTTCCTGGTTTTTCAGCTTACAGAAGGCAGATTGTGAGGCTTCTTGGCCTCCATAACCATGAAGGCTAATTTGCGTAATAAATCTCTTTTATGGGTCTATACATTCCTTTTCGTTCTGTTTCTCTGGAGAACTCTGATAATACAGAAGACAAGCAATAGTTGCAATGGCATTCTGATACTAACTACCCAGAGGTAGGTCAGACTTCAGGGATCTAGGATTCAGTTCTACACGAGTCGGTGTAGACACAACCCAAAAATCTTGGGAGTACCAGACCACCCACACTTCTGACCAACTGGCTAAGATTTAAGAATTTCCAGGACCCCCTCAGGTTTGATAATTCACTAGGATGACTCATACGTTCAATGACTGTTTTATTATAAAAGTTAATGATGGTTTTATTATAAAAGTTACAAATCAAATGAATCCAAATGAAGAGACACACAGAGCAAGATCTGAGAGGGTCTCAAATATGTCCTTAGGATGTATCATCCTCCTGGTACATCAATGTATAACACCAACCAGGAAGCTCACACAAGCTTCAGATGTCCAGAGCTTCTTGGAGGATTTCATTACATCCGCACAACTGACTGAATCATTGGCCACATGACTGAACTCAATCTGTAGCGCCTATCCCTTCCCCAGAGGTCAAGAAGTCAAGCTGATGGTACCACCTGGTTCAAAACTTCAACCCTCTAATCACATGCTTGTCCCTCATTCTAAAACTATTTAGGGACCTACCATGAGTCAGCTTATTAGCATAAACTCAGATGTGGTCTGAGGGATCCACCATGAATAACAAAGATGCTCCAATTAAGACATTCCTAAGGTTTCAAGATTCTATCCAAGGAAGCGGGGATGAAAACCAGCCAGATGCCTTGTCATACAATAGTTCATTCGGTGTTATGAATAGTTAGGGTACTAAAGATACTAAGGACACAGTAAACACATCAGAACCTGCTCAATCCAGGAAAGATTTATTTAAATTTGTGGTGCACTTTAGCCAAACTTAAGAGAAGGAAATAGAGATTCAGTAGGAATATTACATTTCAATCAATGAAAAGTATGGAACTAGAGGGTACTAGCCTGAACAAAGTAAGTCAATCAGAGAAAGTCAATTATCATATGATCTCCCTAATATGAGGAATTTGAGAGGCAGAGTGGGGGATGTGGGGGTAGGGAAGGAAAAAATGAAATAAGATAGGATCAGGAGGGAAACAAACCATAAAAGACTCTCAATCTTACAAAACAAACTGAAGGTTGCTGGGGGGAGGGAGAGTATGGAGAGCGTGATTGGGTGATGGAGAGGATATGTGATAATGTGAGTGCTGTGAAGCTTGATGATTCACAGACCTGTACCTCTGGGGCTAATAATACATTATATGTTAACAAAAATAATTAATAACAAAAAAAGAAAAATAAATAAAACTCACATCATTAGAGTTCAAGGACTACATGAAGAAAACAAGAAGGGAAGGCTTCAAAAATAGAAAGCATGGGTATGTTTTTAAAAAATAAATAGGACTTATAAGAAGTTGAGCAGTGGAAATAAATTTATTTATTTATAAATATACATATTCATTTTCTGGATGGGAACTCAAAATGTGTGAGAGCAATTAGATCATCAATTTTAAGCCATAGTTTTCATAGCCTCGAAAGGGCATGTGAGGTCTGAGTTCTGAGGACAGGGAGACATGAAAGAGAGGTGGCCAGGATGTACCTTTTCCTTAGGAAAACTCAGCACCTATTTTCAGAACTCCCCTCCAAACATGTAATTGCCAAATTTACTTTGAGATTGGTTACACAAATTTGTCTTAAGAAATACAGAATCCATTTTCTCTTCTAAGTGATGATAATCTTAACTTTCACTTCTACAGATATGGCCTTGGAAGACAGGATGCCAAACAGGGGACAGAACCAAGCAAGGCATGTGTAGGCAGTAGGGTACCAATCAAGGGAACTGGATGTAAGAAAGAAGAAAACCAAATACAGATGTCTTTGGTTTCTGGCTTAGATGACTTCATGGACAGATAATGATCCCATTAACCAAGATGGAAAATATCAAGAAGTGAAGCAGATAGGAAGGTAAAGCTTGTAAGTGGATTTTGTGACATCACATGCAGATGTGCGGGAAGCAGATGTGCAGGAAGCAATTAGAAAGACAAATCTGGAGGTCAAGTGTCCACAGCTGTCATATGTTTTTAATTAGTTGAATGGAAACTCTTTAAATTTAAAACAGTCCCTTTTATCTGGGACAAAGTTTGCTACCTCGGGTTTAATTATGGGTATTTATGATCATGTTTATGGTATGTATGTGTGTGTGAGAATGGATACATGGGTATGTAGATAGGTTAGGATAGATGTTGGTAATGATGATGATGATAGGTGACAGGTAGAGAGGGAGATAGACAGCGAATGGATGAGTGAACAGATGGACAAAAGGATGGATAGACGATGGGGAGTAGGTAGGTAGGTAGATTAGCATAGTAGCTACCACCTTCATCATCAACATTTTTCAGCCAGCTTCACCCAAATTCTTTCTGGAATTCTGTCTAGAGTATAACTTTTGCATTCTTCCCAAATTTCTCAGCTAAGGAAGAAAACTGACAACTGGTAAGAAATTCACATTTATGCAATTCTATTTCTGCCCAGTTCGGTGTCAGGTACGTACTCGTGAGCTATCTCACATAATCTTCATGATGACCCTGAGAAATAGGCCTACAAACACTGTTTTCACAAGCAAGGAAACCAAAGATCAGAGAATCCCATGACTAATGAGGGGCAGAGCCAGGGTGAGAGCGCCAGATCTTTCTTCCTGATTCAGAGACCTCCTTGGCTAAACCACAGCAGCATCGGAAAATAACATGTTACATTATAGGACAAGTTTAGACCAGAACCTTGACTGCAGGGAATCTGGTACAACTTCTTAAAACTTCTCTCTAAGCTGATATATTCTTACGAGTCTCAGTTTCAAAGGAAACGGTCAATGCATTCTTTCCTTGGGAGCATCAAGGAAGGGAAAAGCTAAAGTGAGTGTGGAACTGTCCTAATGGCAACTAACCTCAGCTCATGGAAGACAAGTCCCTAAGAGAGGATGGGTGATAAATGCTTTACAGAAGAAAGAGGATGGGCTGAGGAGTTAAGAGCTTACTTATCCATGGCAAGAGGGCGATACATTTTTGGTGCAAAGGAAAACCATTGTTCAATTCTTAGATACTTTTCCAAAGGTCACCTAAGGTATTCTGCTGCAGGAGAGTAGGGCTCACTTGTACTTTCTGGGAAAATGTGTATGCAGCATTAAGAAACCTAGAGATCCTTTTAAGATCTCACTCAGCTTTCCCTGCCCCTACAGTTCACTTGATGCTAGATTACTGTATTTTAAGATTGTCACCACTTGTCATGAGACTATCTAGTCTGGACACAATTTATGTAGGAAGAGTGTAATTCAATTGAACAAAGTGACAGATGGCAGTCTTGAACCAAGGGCCCTTGTCCTCCAACCCCTAAAGTGGTATCACAAGGCTGCATTTTTCTTTGTGGTGGTTACTAAATTAAAACAAATTCAACATGCATCTCCAGAGCCAGGACTTGCTCTATATGCTGTGGGTACAAAACACAGCACATTTTAGTCTCTGTGCTTGGAGGTTTGATTGGACTCCCTCCCGGAGCTCTTCAGCAGATAGCCTACGAGGTTGTTCCCTGCCCTCATGGAGCTGAGAAGCCCCTCCATGTGTACAGGAGTAAGGCTGGCATGAAGATAGACATTACTCATGTAATTCCACAAACAGGAAATCGCAACTGTAGAAAGTGCTCTGAAGAAAAATTACAGGGTTGGGGCGCCTGGGTGGCTCAGTGGGTTAAAGCCTCTGCCTTCGGCTCAGGTCATGATCCCAGGGTCTTGGGATCTAGTCCCGCATCGGGCTCTCTGCTCCACAGGGAGTCTGCTTCCTCTTCTCTCTCTGCCTGCCTCTCTGCCTACTTGTGATCTCTGTCTGTCAAATAAATAAATAAATAAAATCTTAAAAAAAAAAAAAAAAGAAAGAAAAGAAAAGAAAAATTACAGGGTTAAGAGAGTCTGTAACTGGGTCCCCTAGCAGACTGGGCTTCCCTAAGGAGTGTTGCATTCATAAGCATGAGTTAGAATAACTAAGTGAAGGAAGTATGGGTCATCCAGGGGTTCAGAGAAACAGAAAACACCCCATAAGGCAGAAACCAGTAAGTGTGGGATGCTGGGGAAAGGAAATATTAGAAAGACAACTCTTTGCAGAGTTTTATAGGCCAGTGGGAGTTTCGAGTTTGGGGTGGGTGGTATGATATTTTGAAGAGACAAAGATAGCTGAGAACAGAGTGGAGGGTGCCAGGTGGATTTGGGGAGGCCAATTGGAAGAGCACTGAGCTGGTCCAGTGGGAGACGCTGGAGAGTGTGGATAGATCCTGGATATAATTAGAATTTAAACTCACCATACTGAATTTTTGTCATGTTCAGTTTTTAACTGTTGGGTCAGGACCTATATTTTTCTGTGCTTGTACCCCAAGTATGTAAGATAGTGTGAGGAAGATGGCAGGGCCAGAGGGTTGGGAAGAAAAAAAAAAGAAGAAGAAGAAGAGGAAAAAATGACTGCACAGAAAACAGCAGTCCTCTTGAGAATCAAAATAGAGGCCTCTGCCTTGCTCCACAGTCAGCTAGAAGTACGAACTTCATTTCCTAAAGCACTAGATATCAATTTTGAGAGCTTAAACTGTTTTCATTTGTGATTTTTATTTTTATAATTTGATTACAAAGCCTGAAAATATTGTATCTTCTTCACTTGCATTGCAATGTGAGTTACAACAGGAGCTGAAGCACTTTTGTAACCTTGTCTAGACATCTGACTTTCATTATAACAATTATAAAATAATTACAAAAGTTATAAACAATAAAAAGGTACAAAATGAATGAGTTGTGAGTTCCAATGAACAGACTTACAAATTTACTCCTGGCAGTTGAACGAGGAACTGCTGGTAGCTCTTCTTAGTAACTGGCCATGGAGAAGGTTCCATTTCTTGTGGCTTCCGTTACCTATCAGTAAAATGGAAGGACTTTGGGAAATGATCTGCTTTCTGAAGTTTCTGCTTTAATTTGTTTAACCACCCATTAGAAAGCAGTCTGGCTCCTGTGTGTGAGACATCAGCATTCCCGTTCCTGGTACATGATGTTCCCGAACACTTGATAAATGTGAGCTGCCCTCTTTCCCCTGGTTGCTCTGGTGATAACACCACAACCCACAGAAGGGCTGCATGGTGGGCGTAGAGCGGAGAGCCCTGCGGAGCGGGCTGCTTCCCAGCTCCTGAAGTTTACCATGGGGCAGAAGGGATGGCTTACAACAGGAATGGAGTGGGAGGCAGAGGCTGGCGGAAGAGCTCTCTCCCCAGATGCCAAAACCACAAGAGCTCAGAGGTGCCCAGGGTCACTGACAGCACCAGGCTCAGTGCCAGAGAGCCCCGGCAAGGGCTCTGTTACCTGGCCAGGCACTGGCACATCTTGCCCCTTCCTCCTAGTCACTATCTTACACTCCCTCTCCTGACCTGACTCAGGAAACAACAGCTCTTCCCAGACTGAAGAAGAATCCAAAGAGAAGGACATTGTTGGAGACAGGGTAGATGGAGCGCCCCCAAGTGGTAGGATAGCAGAGTGGTGAGGAAAGAAGGGACCACAAGGTGAGTTACAAGAGCTCATTCTCAGGGTCCTGATACTGTGATCTGGACCACCGGGAGGAGCACATTCACGTCCTCAGCCTCTTCCCACCAAACACCTTCGAATGTGAAATGACTCAAGTATAATGAAGAGTCATTCCAGATCTATGAGCACACTTTCAGTACTTGCTGCTTGCCTTCTCTGACAAAAATTGTCATCACATTTGCTCACTGGAAAAAATAAAGAAGCCTTTAAATTATTCATTCTCCTCTACCTTTGTTGCCAGGCATTGGACTAAATATTACTTTGCATACGTTATGTTGTTATGATACATCAATTCTGAAAGGGAGTCTTTATTATTCCCCTTTCTTTGATGAGGAAATGGAAATTCAAAGAGACTCAGTAACATTTCCCCAACAACACATCTTTGTGGGTAGAAAGGCCTCTCTCTACCCAGGACTCTTTGGCTTTCCCCAGTGTGGGCAACCATTTCTCAACGTGTTGTTCCAGTAACATCATGGTTCAAAGCAGAGCAGGGACGCATGGAAGGGGCAACTTAGTGTATCATGTGGTAAACGTGTATTCTTCTGGGAGTCCCACATTTATGCTTTAATCAATTATAGTAAAGTGGTACTACTTTTCCACTTGTAGTATGATAAGAATTTTCCTCCAAAAAGAAATCTTTCTTAACGTAAAAGAGAGAGGAAGGAAGGACGGAAGAGAGGAAGGGAGAAAGATGAAGTTAAAGAAGAGCATCGATGGAAAAAAGTCGTCAACACGTTATTCAGATGATTGACTTGACAATCCTACACGCCTATACTACATCATTCTGCTCTAGTCATAGTATCATACCCAGACTTTAATGTGTCATCAGGAAATGGTTTCCAGTACTGGCTTCTGAGCATTGATAACCTTATGTAACATGTAGTGTTTATCAGTAATTCTCATACCATGAAATTATAATTCTTATGTGCAGAGTGGCAAAACTCAAATCTATCACTATAAAGGTTCCACATTTCCACTATGAATCATGCTTATTCTGGGCATCCACAGCTGGGAAATATCAGAATTATCCAGAACTGATGGTCTGGAAATATATAGAAAGACCAAATGAGTTAGAACCAGAAGCTTAGGATCAAAGCGTGGCCAAAATTAAGCAGGAGGTAGAGGTGGGGAGATGGGGGTGGTCTTATGAACCATGGCATCATAAGAGCTTCCTAGAAGCCCATCTGGCTTATTAGGCAAACATGTCTTCCAGTTCCTCACCCTCTCAATAAGTAACTGCTGAGTTGACAAATGAATGAAGAATTCATTGATGAGTCACCCAACAATTTTTATTTATCACTCACTTTAAGGCAGCTCATTAAGCTTAACAGTTGGGGACTATGTAAAGAATAAACATGGTTCCTGATTTCAAAGGACTTACACCAGGACCAGAAGATTAAAAGTTAACTGTGACAAAACTAAAGTAAAATGTGCTAGGGGAAAAAAGGGGGGGGAGGAAGAAGAGGAAGAGAAGAGGAAGGCAAACAAAAACAAAAGGACGGTGTGAAAGGATTACCTTGGGCTGGATGGAGGCATGTAGTTTCTAGCTGGAGTTATCCAGAAAGGTTTCCAGGAAGAGGTAATATCTGAGCCGAGTCCTTGAAGACGGTTCAATTGACATGGGTCTTGCTAAGGGTGAGCCTGAATGGGGTCTGAATCTGCCTTAGAACTCCCAAAACCTGGGGCGTGAAGAGTCCAAGAACACAGAATCCTTGGTAAGTCATGCATCGTAAGGCTTAGCAATAAAGCCTTTCTTGTACTCTTAGGGAAGACAAACTCCAAATACTATCCACACATTTCTATTTTCAATCAGTAAAAATAATTACCTCCAGTTAAAGTGCCCCTGAGATTCAAGAACTGTAAAACATCTCTTGTGTTGTTTTATCTTTTTTGTTAGCTGAAACCACAATTCACACAGACCAGTACATAAGAATATCATAATTAAAATAGTAAGCCCATTCACACTTCCTATCAAGGCACATCAATATGCAAAGGTCACCAAAGGGAACTCCCTCCCCCCAAGTCTACCAAAGAAGATCTCGAAGTCCAGGGGGAGGCTGCTTAAAAACTGTCTGTTGGAAGCTCTCCATGCAAAGTTGCCAAAATTCATAGCACACGTGCTCCACGTACCATTACCATATTTTGAATCAAAATGAAATGTGCCCATCGAATTTCTCCTGAGTAAGCAAACAACAAATGCTAATGCATAATATTTCCTCAAATCAGTAACATTGTTGCCTTTAAGTTTTGTTACTGTAAATCTTGACAAGTTTTGTCAAATGATGTTCTAAGTGCCAGAACCACGACCAGCCATGATAGAGGAATGTCTCTTGAGCCAGCAACTTGTGCGCAGCTCTACACAGACTGTGACCAGAATAGTAAGAAACTACCTTAAGCCAAGAAGATTGACCCCTCAAAGGACCCAAAAACTGGTACATTTGGAAAAGCAGAGGAAGTCTTTTGGGGAACCAAAAATTATCTTGTCCCCTGAGGACCAGGAAGGTGGGAAACCATTCCCTTGATGAGGAGTGGGAGGTGGGGGTCTCTGCTGTACTCAGAAGGCTGGCCAGTGATCATGGTGTACCACAGCCATCCCAGAGAGGGGAACGAAAACATGTTTTGTGTGCCATGTAAAGTAGGGTAGCCACAGAAAAGGGAGTGACACAATAACCTGCCTGAGAAAGGAAGGCTCTGGTAAGGAAGTTGAGATCGCCCAGGCAGCTGAAATCAAACCTTCTGGGGGTCAAAAGGAAGGTGGAGCAGCTTCATCAGGACCCCCACAAACATGAAGTGTGCCCTATCCAGAACAAACCACCCAATCTCCTCACCCCCACACCACTCTCTAGCTCACCAGTCACTAGTCCCCCTACTTTCAACCCACACATCCAAGCAGGTAGTTCTGAACATTTTCTCCTCACCATCCACCTCATTCTCATTACCACTGCTCTTAATGCTGTTTGTGATAATCAGGCAACACACTCAATTCAGATCCTCTGAGGCTGTAGGAACTATTTAGGGATCCTCTCACTTATGGCAGTTGGCAATACAGCACTAACAGAGCTGAAGGAGAAGCCCATCAAATAATACTCACCAGTCACTTCCAATATCCCTGGAAACTCTCCCATCACACATTTAGAAACAAGTTTGCCAAACAATGATTCCACGGAGTCCATGTCAGTTTGTCTCATACTTTAATAAGTTGTCCCTTTCTACCCTCAAAATATAAACCATTAATCCCCAAAGTGGAATCCTGGGTCTACACTCTTCGGCATCACACACAGACTCCCAGGTACCCGGGAGCCCAGTCAACCCAGTACCCCAGACACAAGACCTCAAATCTCCATACTGAACAAGTTCTTCTCTTTTTCTCAATACCCACCAAAAGGTTAGTACCACTGATATGTACCATCTAAAGTATAATTTAGGCTTTCCCATATATATTTCAGTCTGTCTCCATGTTTTGAAGTGGAAAGTGTTCAAATGCTTTGAATTTTACTAGCTTGCCACAGATGAAAGAACCATCATGTCTCATCAGTGGGGTCTGTGGGCCCCGGGCTCTATTCTCCTTCACTACAATACGTGGTCCCCCTCCTTTGAGGAAAATGTGAGCAGCATTGGGCTGATTACCTGTGTGGTCCATTTCAAGAGATTAGGAGCTACTCTCTGAAAGGGCAGATGGAACAATCTATTGTAGCATTTTTCACGTTAACAATCTCAGGACACACCTGGGGTCTCATTCAAGACATTGTTACAAGAAGACTTTACCTTCAAAGGTTGTGAAACCACCAACGACATTTTAAAGGGAAGACAAAGGCCGGGAAGCTGAAATTGAATCAAAAGTATGCAGGGCTGTTCTGCCATGGTCTGGCTTTTCAGACTTTCCAATTCCTAAATGCTGCTTTGTCCAGCTCCACTCTGTATTTTCTGTGGAAATGCTTGCTTTTGTGATCGACTCTTTATGGATTTTCAATACTGTCTCAAAAACTCAAATACAGAAGTCACTCTTGCCCTCCTTGGGACAGGGTAGGGAATGGGGTAGGAAGGAGTGTTAAGGCTGTGAGAACAGCCAACGGGGACACGTGCCACAAGGGCTGAGGTGGCAATGGAAGCAATGGAAGTAGGTGCCCCTGGGCCAGGCCTACACGTTGGTGAGCGTATTTTCCCACCCATCCCTCCAGCTGCGCGCTGCCACACCCCACCCGGTGATGGAGGATGGACGGTGGCTCACATAGAGGAATTTCTTCACATTCCCGTGCAGATAACTTCTCCAGAAGCAAGGCCCTTGTCTGAGTCACAGGTCCCAGAGCACGTGTTTACTGCCTCAGTTTCCCCAGTGAGATCAGTCATGGGAAACGGAGGAACCCCACAGGCTCACATAGGCTTGGGATTTATTGGCTACCGTCTCGGGGGAGTCTTGGACATATGTTTTCCTGAACCTTTGTTTTTCCCGTGTCTCTCCAGACACTCTCCATATGCCTCTGTGAGAAACAGAGCAGAGAGGGTCTGGGAATGCAGAAACACGCCCTGGGTTCCTGGCTAGAGAGGGGAGAGGCAGGATTTTTTTCTTCCATTAAGCCCTACCCTGAGCAGAAAGAAATCATCTCTAAGCTCTTGTCCTGGGTGACATTTTCCCTGACACAGGGTTGCTTTTCCTCACCTGTCTAAACTAAGTAAAGAGGATCCAATATCCACTCAGTGCTGATCTTTTCAGCAGATACTCAAAGGATAAAGGAAGGATAATTTATTATTCTTCTGTTTAAACCCATAGAGTGGATTGTGAACTTCCAAACAGTAAGGCATTCTTCTGAGAAAAGAGCCCTTCTTATCAGTTTGGCCCCGTCCGAAGTAACGATGACTTCACATTGGCTTGGGCTTCAGGATGTATTTGTCTCCTGTCAGTTACTGATGCTCAAAACAGGACTGCATGTACCCTCCTTATAAGGGAAATCTGGAAAACGTGAAAACCCACTCTTTCTCAGTGAATGCCCCTTCCCACCTCCTTGTGCTCTCCAAGGAACCCTGAAGTGGGGAAGAGAAGGCCGGCCTTCTTCCGTTTCTCCTGGCTCAGCTGGGAGTAGAGGATCTTCAGGACAACCAAACACACCAACTTTACTCAGAAGATATTTCTTTTATAAGGCATAATATCCCAGCAGGCTTGGCATACCTCATGAACAAAAAATTTAACTTGCCATTGAACTGAATTTTAAATACTTTTAGATGTAACCACAGATTATTCGTTTGCTTGTGCAAGATAAAATTAGAGCTGACCCTCCATGTAAATAAATAAACAGAGCTGTGGGAATCTGTGCCATGCCACCTGTTCACGACTTATGGGACACCAGATACCAGTGCAAACCAGCAATTTGGTGTGGTTTCACATTTTCCCATTTCCATGTGAGAGGACTTTGGGGTTCTCAGGGAGGCCATTTAGGTAGACCTTTCTCATTAAGTGAATGGTGTCAAAATGGAGTTTCATTTCAATGGCCAAGGCATATATATGAGTGCATATGTGCGTGTGCATGCACGCGCACACACAACCACATGCACATTCACACACAGACACCCAGTGCCTGTATTTATTTATACAGGTGTACTTAAAATACATCCCTTAAAATAGTACATATGTAGAGAAACTATTCCCCAGGAACAAGAGGGCCATCCTTCTCACCTTTAGATTCCTTACAGAAGTTTTCAGTCAATACCAGAGTATTTGGTTCCCACCAGAATTTGCCTGATTTCTGAATTTTTTCATTTAGATTTATCTATTGAGCGCCAACTGTGTTCTCGGAGACACCAGGATACCAAGATCCCTCCAGGAGCGCATCATACACTGAACTAAATATTTTGATCTTGCAAATGAATTCCTAAGAGTGCTCTCAAATATTTAAAGTCAGAGGGCTAAGGTTTAGCAGACAAGTCCCAAAATGTTTTACTTTGTACGCAACCAAAGTATATACTGCTTGCTCAGAGAAGAAGATAATAGCAGCCTTTAAATCCTTCCCTTCTTGTCTATTTGTTTTCTAAGTCTTCACTAGAGTATGCAGTCCTTGATTGCAGAAAGCACGGCTCACTGGTCACTGCATCCCTAACTCCTGGCACATGGCAGGCATTCATTGTCCGAAGTCTGACCGACTTACCAAGTAAACCAATATAAAAATTTTCAACATTTGAAATATCTGAATAAAAACAGATAGGATGTGCCAAAGAAATAAATCAGCTTCCCCTATCCTCCCCCAAGCCCACTCCTAAAAGATATATTCCATGAGAAGGCAGAAGAGCTTCCAACGTTAGGCTCGCTGGTATGAAAATACAGGAATTTCAGGAATCCCTTCATCTCCCCATAGCTCTGAAATTTTTCTAAATAATGCAGATGATGACAGCATAAGCCATACGTCCTGGCACCAACATGCCAGCCCAAGGCTGGGGCTACAGGAGCAGAGCCTCAGGTCAATCAGAAAGACTTATGATTATGACTTTCCTATTGTTATTTTAAAAGTTGCTAATTCTCACAGCCAAGAGATTGGCTATTATATTCACTTCAGTGTGGCCTAAAAGGAAGGAAATGAATTGACAGGATGGTAAAGAGGGTTTTTTTTTCCTTTTAATCCATATCTGTAACTTTCATCAGGCTGAGATGCCTTTAAGTAATACTGACCACTGATCCAGGCTAAGAAAGAATTACACGTGACGTGATCACATGGATGGCTGCCGTGGGAGAAATAGCGTCATGTGCTCCCAATCCTCCTTCATGCTGACATCCACAAGCAGATAATGCCAGGAGTGATACTAATTCTAGGTGGAGAGGACTAGCCTGTCCAGCCCTGTGTTCTGAGGTATGACCAAGAGACTACACAGAGCAGAAGAGCAATGATAAATAGTGACCGACACATTGAACTCCCTGTGTGAGATGCTCCATCACTCCATTCTCTGCGGGCATAGAACCGGTCACGTCTGAATGGTGGCTGCTCCATCGTGGGTCCCTGAGGGACTGTAGCAAGCAGAATAACTCACATAAAGGAAACGAGGTATGGATAAGACAGACTGTTTTGTTTTATGTCACTAAGAGGTGGGTGTTTTTGTTTGTCATTATTACAGCATAATCTAGTTTATTCTGCCTGATATACCAAACTATTAGCAGAGCTAACAAAGTAGGTTAGAGCCAAGGAACCCCTGATGACAGTGCCACCAAGCCTCTGCACCACTCCGTTTTGCTAGGAGAGAAATGCATTTCCCACATAGGGTGAAAAACAGAAATATGGATATGTCCTTTGCAATGTTGTTGCATTTATATATAATACATATAAAGGCTTTTATTTTGTTTATAAATGTTTCCTGCGCATAGTAAGTGCTCTGAAAATGAAGCAATTTATTAATATAATCTTAGCCACAAGAACCCTCTCCTTCTAGATGTTTTGTACATGATGTGAGTCTGGAGAGGAAGGGTCAATAGACCCTAGACTTACATTCAATCATCCAACAAATATTTATTTAAAAACCTATCGTGTACCAATCATGATCTAGAAGTCCCTTCTGAGCACAGTTTATCAAGAAAGAGGAGACATCAGAGATGAAACCAGAGGCAGAATCTACTCAGGAGAAGCACAGGTTGCCATGGAAACCTTAGCGGAGCCACTTCCCCCCAGCCTGGACATCCGGGAAGGCTCCCTGGGAGGGTAATGTGGAAGTGGTGATTCTGTGAGAGAAGTCAGGGATAGTCAGGTAGAAAGAAGAGAAAGCAAGTGCTCATGGGGGAGAGACAGCATGTGCAAAGGTCCTGAAGGAAAGGAGAGCATGAAACATGCAGAGAACTTCAGTGGCGAGAAAAGGGACTGTGAGGGGAAGGTGGTAAGATACAGGGCAGGAGGGATAAAAGGAAATCTTGTCATACCCAAGACACACCTAAACAGTCTTCCCAGCAAGTGGAACTTCTTGAGCTCAGTTTCTTCTCCTTGTCTACAAGGGACAACTTGAAACCAAGTCCTGTGGGACAGAAAAGACAGAACAATATAGCATTCATTCACAGGCACTCAATAACTTGCCACAAAGCTAGCATACAGGAGGCAGGGGCTGAGTCCTTCAGCATTCAAGTGCTCTATGATGCAAGAAAGACATTCTTATCTCCCCTCCTTCTATCTTCCCATCAGCTTCATGGAACCCATTCCCACAGGCTACAAAACATCCAAAAGATGCACTGCTCAAGGGGAATCTCTGCTTGGCAATCAATGTCCCACGTTGCTGACACTGTGAATGGAATTTCTGTCTTTTACTCCATCCACTTTTAGGGCTCTGGGACCCAGGAAACACATGTACTATTTGTGCGGGTAATGTGAGAAGGAAAGGAATTTATCCTTTTCCCTGTCCCAGGCCCTGCAGATGGACATCCAAATATATACAAGAATTCCCTTTATGCTTTTAGATTGGCCCCAGCTCTCCTTGCCCAGGAGGAGAATTTGACTCATCATGTCCTCCAGGGCCAGCTGATTTCTGGCTGGATGGTCCACACCACTGATAGAGGATTTCGAGATATGACAAGGTCTTACTATGGACATTGAATCCACCAACTCAGCACACACCGTAGCAGAGATTTGCAAAGAAACTTGACCCCCAGAGCTAATAACGTCTGTGCCATCAAAAGCAAGTCAAAACACAATGACATCCAGCAAAGCAGCCAACAGATGGTCAGTCTGTCCTCTTAGGCAAGAGTTTTGCAGAAAAGCGAGCAA
The DNA here is from genome assembly GCF_009829155.1 of Mustela erminea. Lineage (NCBI taxonomy): Eukaryota > Metazoa > Chordata > Mammalia > Carnivora > Mustelidae > Mustela > Mustela erminea. Next base: position 83,238,765 of record NC_045628.1, read on the forward strand.
AGAAGCTTGACAGGGAGCCAGGCAGGCAGTGAGTTCCACCGGCCCCCACGCTGCCACCACTGTTGCTGCTGTTGGAAAAACACATTCCAGCATCTGGGCTCTGAGCCGTGTAGCTGTGAAGTGTCCACATGTGCAACCGCGCGGGCTCTGGGACGCACGACTGAGAGCGGAGCCCAGCCAGGCCCAGAGGTCACGCCAGTGGCTAAGGCCCGGCCATGGCCACCTGGGCATCTGATGTGGGCCACTTTTCTTGTGCAGTAAAGCTGGGTGTAAGAAATGCCAAACTTGTGTTTGGAGGAAGATAAACTCTCCAGAATATAGAGGATTCTTTTCCAATCCTTCTGCATTCCAGTCATGAGACACTGGGGCTGGGGAACAAATTTCCAAGAAGAACAACCTCAGAATGGGGCTGAAGAGAGGCTGACAGCCAACAAGAACTCTGAGAAAATGCAGGAGACACCCGAGATCAGCACACAGCTTCAACCCCAAAGTCAAGAAGTATTTCGGACCGAGGCTACACTCTTAGAGAGTTGCTTCCTGGATCCATTTGCTTGACGACATGGCGTTTCCACATTTATGAGACCTTGCTTCCGAGAGAGAGAGAGAGAGAGAGAGAGAGAGAGATCCCTCTGGCTTCTCCTCCTAAGGCCTTGTCACCAAGTTCGGAGCAGCGCGATCCTCTCTGGCGGCCGCAGATCAGGGAGTTTGGAATGAGAGGAGCGCTGGCCAGATGCAGCAGATGAATTTCCAGACTGCTATTTCCAGGGAATGACTCCACAAAAATTGTTTGTGAACTGGACAGAGGAAATCACTGTTGCAAGAATAGAACACTAGATCTTCTTGGTTGTCATAAATCTGTTTCGCGGCCACTCTTCCTTAGGTGCAGACTAACCCAAAACATGACCAAAAAATTGTCATCATGTGTGAGCAGATGGAGAAATGCCATAGTCCTTAGGCATTTCTTTAAAAAAAAAAAAAATCACTGGCTTACCACTTGAAATTCAAGCATCCTCAGGAAAAATGGAAGCCACTATTTCTGTGCAACACTGTCTGAAGTCTCTACAAAGGAAATACACAGCACAGCGTCAACTCGCAGGGTTCTGCTCCCTGAGACAGACAGCAAAGGGGGTGATGGACATTCAAGCAGCTGCTCGAGATTAGACCAGACGTATGTTTTAAAATAAGAGGTGAAAATAGAGCTACCCTATGACCCAGCAATTGCACTATTGGGTATTTACCCTAAAGGTACAAACGTAGTGATCTGAAGGGGCAGGTGCACCCGTTTATAGCTGCAATGTCTACAATAGCCAAACTATGGAATGAACCTAGATGTCCATCAACAGATGAATGGATAAAGAAGATGTGGTATATATACACAATGGAATACTATGCAGCCATCAGAAGAAATGAAATCTTGCCATTTGCAATGACGTGGATGGAACTAGAGGATATTATGCTTAGTGAAATAAGTCAATCGGAGAAAGACAACTATCATATGATCTCCCTGATATGAGGAAGTGGAGATGCAATGTGGGAGTTTGGGGGGTGGGAAAAGAATAAATGAAACAAGATGGAATCGGGAAGGAGACAAACCATAAGGGACCCTTAAAACAATCTGAGGGTTGCTGGGGAGGTGGGGAGTTCAGGAGAGGGCGGTAGGTTGTGGACATTGTTGGGGGTGTGCTGTGGGGAGTGCTGTGAAGTGTGTAAACCTGGCGATTCAAAGACCTGTGCCCCTGGGGCTAAAAATACATTATATGTTTATTAAAAATTTTAAAAAATTATTTAAAAAATAAAATAAGAGGTGGAGTGTCACCTGGGTGGCTCATCTGTTAAACATCTGCCTTAGGCTCAGCTCATGATCCCGAAAGCCAGGGATCAAGCCCCGCATCGGGCTTCCTGCTCAACAGGCAGCCTGCTTCTCCATCTCCCACTCCCCTTGCCTATGTTCCCTCTCTTGCTGTCTCTTTCCGTCAAATAAATAAATAAAATTTTAAAAATAATAAAAATTAAAATAAAATAAAATAAAATAAAATAAGAGGTAGATTAATAATAGGTCCCTGCAGAAGGTCCTGGGCATAGTGGGAAGAGGCCAGGCAAAGACCCTCAAAGGTCCTCTGAGTGGACGCAGGGCCAGGTGGAGGCGTTCCTTCACATTTGGCACCAGCCAGTTTTGGAGTTCACCTTGAGTGGAGACTTTGGCAGGCTAAGGAAGCAAATTAAAATATAGCAAGTCATGAGTTATTATTATCTGAGCTTAGCTAGGATGGAAAAGCCCTACAGAAAGCGTGGTCAGTTTCCTTTCTGGAAGTCCTATCTTTGACGTATGAAGTCACTTACACCTCCTCTGCTTGTGCCGAGGTCCGAGAGTGATGGGAGCCCTCAGGGAAGGAGGGAGGGGAAGTTGATCTCACATGGATTTTAGCATCCTGGGAGGGAAGGGGGGGCTGTAAATATTTCCTGCCTTTTGTTTTCCATCTTTAAATCCTGGCTAGTGGGTGGGGGACAAACAGGCCTTGGAGAAGGGTCTCAGATGAATAGGAGGACAGCTGCTGTGCCAGTACGGTGCAAGGAACCAAGCTCACAACCCCAGAAGGTCTTGGGGTGAGCTCCTGCATTTCCAATGGAGCCCCGGCCAAAGGTGCTCTGAGACTGGGCAGAGGGGCAGCATCCACAAGAGGAGTCATGCAGTCACGGTGCCTTTGTCCCAGGACTGCCCTGACTCTCTTCTGCAAGCAAAGCGAAATGCTGCTTCGGCACAGGGCTGCACTCCGCCTCCTTCTGTCTGCACTGCGGGGCACTGTGAAGCCAGAGGATCAATCTGTTCTCTCTGCAAAGAGCTCTGTAGCCAGGGGAGTGCCCCGCATGGTCGCAGAGAGCTCTGTGGCCAGGGGAGTGCCCCGCATGGTCGCAGGGATGCTCCAGCACTCCTCCCTCTGTAAAAATGAGAATGAGAATGATTCAGGACAAAAGGAGGAAAAATATATATTCATGCAAGATAAAGATTTAGAACCCGTGCAGGGAAGTTATGATCCACAAAGTAACCATAATTGAACCACATTACATGCCTGAATCAAGCCATAAATTTAATAGCATGTATTTATAAAGGAATGGAAGTCCGCATATCACATTTTCAAAAACAATTCCGCAAATCTGAAAGGAGATTAATTTGGCTGCTGGACATTCCTCCGAATATTTTTCTACTTGTGAAATTAAATTCTCTTCCTCACTGGCGCATTGATGTGGAGGCTTTATAGACGCATTATAGAAAATATGTGGAACAGGTGAGGGGCTGTCAGAGGGGCCCTGAGCCATTGTCTTTACAGAGGTCAGATTTTCCGTGAGTTGAAGGGGCTGACAAACCCTGCCTGCTGGGTTCTGTCACAGTGCGGCGAATTACTAATGTTACACAATGGGAATAGTGATGCAATTTAACACCAGGCTGTAATGCACTCGTGGCAGAACACCGAGGGTTAACTTTAAAAGACCTGATTTGGGTGTGCTTAGATTCTCAAAGAATGTATTGCCCGCTTCGTTTTTTGTTTCTGGGAGGGGAAGGGAACAAAATCTCTTTTCTTAATTTCCTCCTCTGGGTATTGTCTACTGGCCATCTTGTGGAATCAAACATTTGTTATCCTAAGAAAGAGAAGGCTGAAACTTGTATTCATTCCTCTTTCATTTTTTAGAAGGTCTTCGTAAATGCTTACAGTCCGGGCTACAGGTACAGGAAAATAAACTGATACGATAAAAGTTCTAGAAGTTTGTAATCCCATTTTCTTGAGCTATTGCACAGACTGAATTCATGTGAAGGCATCTCAGAGGCCCCAGCAGCATCTCCTGATGTTATTTCAGCGAAGGTTGGAACAAACCAGAAGAGGGTTCGAGCTACTCCCTGAGTGAGCTAGACAATCCGAAGTTCCTGGACTCAGTTCAGATCACACCTGGTATCCTCACGGTGGGAAAGAGTGACACTTGTAAACCTCCTATTTAGTTGATTCACCCATACCCTTTCTTTCCCAAGATCTATAAAAGGTCAAGGACCAACAGCCTAGATCTTCTCCACCAGAAGAGAGGCCACTAGAGAGAACCGCTAGGTTGTAAGCTTTTTGTGGACAAGGATAGGCATCTGCCACTAACCAACAGGAAGGGGAAAGAATGAGCAAGAGAACAAATGGGTTGGTTGGCAGACTTCTTGCAGAGGAAAAGATCAATGTGTCTGGCATATTGGATAAAGCACTAGAAATGCAGAGATGGGGGTAGAGGAGAGGATGAAAGAAGTCATTGGTGGGAGGGACATGGAGAGTACGTCCTTACTGCCTTTCTTAGCAAAGGCTGCCAGTGCCTGTCCGCGGGCTTCCTGCCCAGATGCAGAAAATGTATTTCTGCCTCAGTTGCAGTTAAAGAAAGTGTTGGAGGGAGAGATGAGATTTGGCAAAAATGCATAGTGCTGAGTGCACAGAGGCATCTAATCAATGAGATTTGATTAAAAGGGTGAATTTGAGCCAGAGGAAACAGTGAGTCAAGTGTTGACAGTAGCAAAAGCATCCTCAGAGGGATTCCGGTGCTGAGAACTTCTAGCTTTTTCCTCAGGGCCCCGAGGTCATCTGGGTGTACATGTCTCTTTCCTGCCCTAATACTTTCTTCTTGTAACTCAAAAAAGATTCAACAGAATGATGCCACCTGACTGCTCAGGCATAGGTCCCTTAGAAAATCTTGTTGGGGTCCCCACTCATTTTCTCTGTTGCACTTAGTAAGCACCTACCATATGTCAGAGAAACCAACCAACAACCAAAGTTATAACCTCAGGCTTTTACATTCAGAAACTCACCATGTTACTAGGTTTACCCAGGAAGACAATTAATTTTTGATCTTCGTTCACTGTCAAGACAGGAGAATGACATTTAACTTAGGGTGTCCCTTTATCCATTTAAATACATGATGTATAGTCCTAGTGACCATAGTATTTCAGACCCTGGCTACTTGAAGAGTGGTCCGTGGACCCAGGGCGTCGGCAGCACCTGGAACTTATTAAAAAAGCAGAAGCTCAAGCCCGACCCCGACCTACAGAATAAAAACTGCAGTTTAGTGTGCCTGGGTAGCTCAGTGGGTTAAAGCCTCTGCCTTTGGCTCAGGTCATGATCCCAGGGTCCTGGGATGGAGCCCCGCATTGGGCTCTCTGCTCAGCAGGGTGCCTGCTTCCCCCTTTCTCTCCACCTGCCTCTCTGCCTACTTGTGATCTCTGTCTGTCAGGTGAATAAATAAAATCTTTAAAAAAAAACAAAAACCCTGCAGTTTAACACAATTCACAGGTGATCCATATGCATAGAATCTTGAGAAACAATGGTCTAGAACAGTAGAGCTCAAACACCAGTGCACAGCTCTCCAGGGACCACACTTTGAGAACTACCCTTTAGAGCACCCTCCACAACTCCCCGATACTGTGAAGCCTGACTTTATTCTGTGGCCAGAGATGCAAAAGTGACCTAAGCACTGATTCTTCCTTACACTGCATCAGATTCACCTGGAGGACTTTCCCAGCATCCTGAGATTCCATGTGTATGCCGTGGGATCACAGGGGTGGACTTGTCCCTTATCACATCAGAAAGAAACTGAAGAATATCAAGGACAAAAGGAACATTTTCTAAAAAGGAATAAATAAAGAGCTCATTGAATTTCTGAAGATTTTTCTCAAGGTTGCTTAAGAATTAGCTGGCAGAAGGACAGCTTAGTAATTTCAAAGTGTCAGAGTGAACGGTCATTGAAATAGCAAGCACCTATTTATTTAAAGCTCCGTAGAGTGCATCCTATCTTTTATTTAAAAAGTAAATAAATGGGGTGCCTGGGTGGCTCAATGGGTTAAGCGATTGCCTTTTGCTCGGGTCATGGTCCCAGAGTCCCGGGATGGAGTCCTACATCGGGCTCCCAGCTCCACCTCGAGTCTGCTTCTCCCTCTGGCCTTTTCCTCTCTCATGCTCTCTCTCACTGTCTCTCAGGTGGATAAATAAAAATTTAAAAAAAAAAAAAAGTAAATACACTTTTTTTTCTTTCTGCTTTTGCTCAGCATTCTTGATATAATAAAACTCCATCACCTCATCATTCTACTATCGTTCCTGTATCTCTACACAGCCATTATAATTATTGATCACAAATACAGCATGATTTTTAATTTCCCTTCTTCTTCTCTTTGGCCTTCAGTCTTGCTGGCCACTTGTGAATGTTTTCTGTACTCATAGACCCTCCCCCGCCACCGGAGTGCAAACGGATTACGTCTCTACCATGCCCATCGGCTCTCTGATTTGGAAACAGATGTGGGGAGAACCGTGGCATGGTGAGAGTCAAGGAGGGGTTGGAGCAAGACAGGGATGCCTACTCACTCCCACGGCGGGGAGGACATGGCTGGCATGGCTGCTGATTGGTTGGATGGGAGGGCCGGTCCCAGTCTGTATTTACAAGGCGTACTGACTCAGATCACAGCTCTTACATTGTCAATGTATCTTAAAAATCCCGGTTTATTTGTTGGGGAGCCTGGGTGGCTCAGTGGGTTAAGCCTCTGCCTTTGGCTCAGGTCCTGATCTCAGAGTCCTGGGATCGAGCCCCACATCGGACTCTCTGCTCAGCGGGGAACCTGCTTCCCTCCGCCTCTCTCTCCACCTGCTGCTCTGCCTACTTGTGATCTTTCAAATAAATAAAATCTTTTTTTAAAAAATGGGTTTATCTGAGTGCCCCCCATGTACTTAATGTTACAGGTACACTTGCAATAAGTGTGTCAAACAGCATCTAAGTATCATTATAGCTAAAAATAACTCTGGAATTCCTTTGGGACACACCCTGACACCGCCTTGACAAACAGGGCCACAGCCTGTGTTGGCCCTGGTTCCCACCTGATCTTCAAACACCTGTTTCCAACCACTGCTTCTTGGAACCTATTCCCTCCTCCTGTGTTGCAGGCTTCCCGAAAAACTTGCACAATCATAGAACTCAGATGTGCATTCCTTCCCCAACTCTTGCCCACCACCAACTGTGATGATGATACATTTGCTATCTTTCCCTCCTTCACTTTAGAGCCCCACTGGGGCAGAGTTTATGTATCTGTAATACAAATCACCTACATCTAAATCTGTTGTCTTCTCCACTTGGGAAGAATCTGTTAGCAGGAAGATCAGAATATATTCTATTCAAAAGGACTTTCAAAGAGTTCCTGAGTTCTTCAGCCCCAGGGTGTCTCAGTGGGTTAAATGTCTGCCTTTGGCTCAGGTCATAATCCCAGGGTCCTGGTATGGAGTCCTGTATTGGGTTCCTTGCTCAGCAGGGCACCAGTTTCTCCCTCTCCAACTGCCCCCCCAAATATATAAATAAATAAAATCTTTTAAAAAAAGAAAGAAAGAAAAGAAGCAAAGACAAAATTCTGTTCTTCCTAAAGTCGTTGCTTATTCTATTTAACTGGCCTGTTTGAGAGAGTACTGCTGATTCTTAAATATGCACAGAGTCTAATCAGAGCAATTCAGTTAGCGTGCAGCTTCAATGAACGCCGCACATGCTTCAGCTTCTAGACTTTCTGATTCTAGAAACTTTGACTAGACACCCGCTCACTGAAAAAGCGCCATTTGCTAAATATTAGACCTTACTAATCTGGAATCCCAGAATTGTCCATACAATTTCATGCGAAAACCCCAAGTTTGGCTTTTGATTTTTCTAAAAGTTCTGATGTCTAGAAAGTCCTTTGACTCTCTGGCCAGCCCCACCATGAGCTTCAGGGTCCCTCTCAACACCCAGCCCCCATGTGACCACCCGCCTAACCCATGATCAGTACTTGTGATAAATTCACAATGGCCTTCTTGCCTACGGCAGTTGGCTAACTTTTGTCCTATTCTCTGTTTCCCACAAAATTACACAGCTGGCATCTGTGATTGCAATTCCAAGCTGCTGTGAACACCAAGCAAAACTTGAAATGATGAGGACTCCACCATGTCCACTCAGGTCCTCTGTGCCATTCCCTGCCCTTCCGAGGGGTTGTAGCCAGCAACCCCCAAGCCTTGCACATTTCTGAAACTTCTTCATCATCCCAGGTACTGGCCCGAAGCCTCAGCAAGGAGTCTCAACAGCCCTATAAATGAACACCTGGCGAGGTGTCCTAGATCTCATGAAAGTCAGGGCGGGTCGGGGAGATGCCTATTTCCAGCGTGCCTCTCCCTTCTTTGTTAAGAGCGTCTGGGTTTCATGGAAACCAGCGTGTGCAGGAAAATGCAGACAGCTGTTCTGGTCCCCTTGGCTCGCACCAGTGTTCCTCCCAAGCTATAGGAAGCATGTGAGCAAACCCCTTCCCTGTCTGGGGCCCCCCAGAAACATTCCCTGAATTCCAGCATTTAATATCAGCTGCAATGTTGAGGGAAAAAATAGAGCACGCTGTGCTCAGGGCCTCTGAGTCCCCCCACCGACGATGGAGAGTATTTAGTCCTAGTTCTGGTTTGGTAGAACCGGTGTCGCAGGGTGGTCCTGGAGGGTCTGACAGCTGGAAAGGTAAGATGCAGTAAAAAACCAGAGGGGACCAGAGCACTCTGGGTCGTGAGGACACCGGAAGGGAGGGTAGGAGTGGATAGGGGAAGCTCCCGTGAGTGTGAATGATAGGGCCCCAACAGTTGATAAGGAGCACTGAACGTTCGTGGCTCCCAGAGTGCTGATGTGACCCCATGCAGCCTCCCCAAATTCCCCTACATCCACACATACCTGCCTGTTGAGTTCAAGAACAGAAGAAAGTAAGAATGGCCACCAACACCTGGTTCCTCCTTTCATCAAAGTCCTGCCCTGTGCCATGTAAGATCTGAAATGTGACACCACATTACGGGGACCAGTGTTCCAGTGCCGGGTCCCCACCATGCCATCATCACATCCTTGCAAAAGTCACAGCTACTGTCTGGTCTCCAATTTTCTCCAAGGTCAACAGGTCCCAGCTCCGCAACCAGAGGCAGCCCGGGAGGTGGCAGTATCAGGAAGCCTGGTCCCTTCCAAAGGGCATTTTCCAGAAGCCCCTGTGTTGAAAGACTAGAATTCCCTCAGCCCCCACCTCTTGGTCACCCTGCCCTGAGGCCTCCCCACAGCCTAGCCCAGACTTCCCATGAACCTTTCCCCCCCAATCACACCCTGTGCTTAGCAAGAGTCTTGAGAGCAGACCCTCCCTGTGTCCTCAGCACAAAACATCAGGGAATTCCTGGCCTTTGCAATTTTCCAATTCACTATTTTAAGATGTTCTTTGATAAATGAACCTCCATAGAGGGATTTTTTTCCTGGACTGTGAGAGGAAGTTGCCTCTTTCTCCATATTTAAGTGAGATCCCGCTTCCTTGCTTTTTCCACTTAGCTTTTTGCTTTGCCCAAGCCACACAGAAAGGTGGTTGTTGAGTGTGAGACAACGCTCCAGCAAGGAGGCGAATGAGGACAAAGCAGAGCGAATACCCTGCCCCCAACCCAGACAGCCAACAGCCCTGCGGGGTCCAAATGCTGAAGATGGCACCCTGGTTTCCTGACTTTCCCTGTGTTTGCCAGCCGGGACCTAAAGCTTCGGGAGGTCAGGCCATGAGAAGACTGATGTCTGCAAAGTACCAACAAAATTAGCAAGCCTTCATAGGGAAGCCAATCACCTTGGTCTGATTTTCTTGGGCTGAATTACAGCAAGAAATAAATGGGTAGTGAAAATAAGTATTGTAGCCGCACACCCAAGGGCACGGAGGCAGCCAGGCGATGCTGACTCTTGTCCTTGCTGCCCAAGCTTCCCCTCTTTCCTCTCCTTCCCTCCCCACCTCCTCCCCACTCTCCTCCCTCCTTCCCCTTCTGCTCTCTCCTCCTCCCCCTCAGACTTTTGCACTCTCTAAACTATGTCTCCCTTCCCTTGGGACCAGGCTCTGAGGAGCAGGTGCCCCCAGATCCTGATGTCATCTCAGAACCAGCAGAATATAGAGAATCTGGACTCCCAGACAGATGTAACCCCACACTCCCCAGGGGCCAAATGCAATCGAGGCAGGCCAGGTTAGGTGCCCACTCATCCTTCCACCAACAGACCACCACAGATGGGAAGGACCACTGAGATGCTCACTGTAAGCTGAGAAACAAAAGAAGAAATACAAAGAGGCTTTCCACTACAAGCTGTTTTCTAATAAATGGTAAGCATTGTTGAAATATCATCAACCAAACCCAGAAAAGAGAAGGTAGGACAATAGGAAGAGAGAAACAGTAATAAACTTGTAAGTACAGCTAATAAATGTCCAAGGCTTAACAAGCTAATGAAAAAGAAAGGGAGACTATGTAAGAGCAGGCTAAGAACTCTGACATAATTCTATGAGGTCATGTGCTTAATCAGAGACAGATACACATCTGGGGCTTTGCGCTCCTTCTTACACTTACTATGGTTGCAAGCATCTCCGTATTAGCATCACCAGCACTTTCTCTACCCACCAAAAGCCAAAGGACTATGCATGCATCCCTAAAATCCTCTCTACCCTGCTTAGGCTGAAGTGGTACTGAAGCGATTATCATGAATAAGGACCAGGATTCTCTGAACATTTTCAAAATGTTCATTCCCGTAACTGAAAAAAATGTCCGTGTTGCAGGCTGAATGGATGGAGATGTGGGTGTGTGTGTGTGTGTGTGTGTACCTCGAAGACACACAGTTCGTGCTCCTGCCTTCTCACACCCACATCACAGTGACATGTCTGAACTAGCCCCTACAGAAACCCCTAGGCACCTGCAAGGGACCCAGCACTTACCAAGTCACCAGCCCTGCCACGCAGCTCAGAGATAAATATTTGTGGTAAAGTCATTTGTTCCAGACAGTCTGTCCTAATGGAAATGCCAAAACTGCCTTGAGGTGGGCAGCCTGGGGTGTATCCTGCTCAGGAAATCTCATCAGATTGCTTCAAGATTTCTTCAGCCTTCCCTCAAAATACTAACTGCATCACAAACATACGAAAATTGAATCCACAAACTAGATAGGTCTGCTTTGAATTTTTATGTAATTAGAAAAATGAAATAAATTCTTTAAAATTTGATTCTAGTTTGCCCTACCTAGACTTTTATGGATTTTGTAGCTAATCAACCAAGATAGCACTTATTTCATTCTTCCCTTAAACCTGTGTAATAACTATGTCCTTTATGGGTGAATAAAGATGATTGATAGATATTAGTATTTTCAGGGATTGCTGTTATTTAAACTTCAGTTATTTATTTACATTTTCATCAAATAGGAATACAAAGTAATAGCAACTATTTAACTGGCCATTAACATATTGAAAATGCTCTGGAGATTTATGTAGTGATTTAAAAAAATAATTACAATTTTTTGCCTCATTTAGAACATTGGGAAACTTTTTTCATTTGTTTTGAGAGTCATAAAAGCCAAAAAATTAAAAAGAAGAACAACACTTTCCGTAGGGCAAACCCACTTAATGTAGCAACTATCGACAATGGTATTCGTTCATAAGGGCAAATGAACAAGACTTAGACACGAGAAAGAAGAAAGGAAGGAAACAAAAGGAAAGGAAATGTGACTTTTAAGACAGGACCATCCCAGCTAGATCTTCCAGCCATATTTGAGCGACAGAGATCGCCTTCACGCTTATGATATCTAAATTAAGTCAAATAAATGATATAGGCTCCAAATTTATTGGAGCAGAACTAAATCACACTCATTTTCGTTTTGTTTTGTTTTGTTCTGTTTTTAATGTAAGGCATGACACTTGGTTTGAAGCTGCAGGCTGCAGTTGCCATTCCCACAACTCAACACGCTTTCATCTGAGGCAGCGCCATGCTGAAGGTGGTCTTCAAGACCTCCTTTGTCCGTCTCTCTTTCCAAGGCATGTTCCTAGCTCATGGGACTTTTTGCAGCCTTTGGGACAAGGCTAGAAATTTTAGCAAGAAAAACTTAGCCCTTTGGGAGCACAAAGCTACACAGTACCCGATTTCTTTTTACCTCTTTCAGACAACTCATTTTCAATTTGCAACAAATAATTTATAGTTAGAACTTAATGCCTGCTAGACCATGGTCATTGGAAACATATGTCGATCCTGTTGTGGCTTCAGAAACAATCAGAAGTCATTTTATTTCCCATTTCAAAGACCAAAACAGTAGCTTACATTTTTAATACATAACCAATTGTTTAAAAACATCTGGAGAGCTATACCTTTCTGAGTTTATAGGCAGATTCTTTCTTTAAAGGCAAATAGGAAAATCTTATGAGGTCTCTTTCCTAGAGATCCAATACTCTCCACTCCGCTGGTAGAATTCTTTTGCCGGTGTTACTCACTGTTTCCATATTATTCAGACTCAGAGATACATCAGCAGTACAATGCCATTGCAAATAAAAATTATTCTGCTTTGGATTACCCATTAAATCTCATACTTTTCTTCACCATTAAGTATCATCAAAACACACATGTAAACACACAGACAGACCCAGATGGCAAAGAATATAAATGATAAATGGGGTCAATGGCAGCCCAGAGGACTCTCTACTGAACCCATTCCATTCTTTCATGAAGAATCAATGGCACACAGAAACACGGACTCTGTTGCAGAGTCCTTCCCAGAGAGTGACAAGTCTACAAGTACCTACATTTCAAAATGTCTTCGAGTGCCATAAGTTAATAAGATATAAGGGTGTATGTGTGTGTGTATGTGTGTGTAAATTTTAAAGGAAACCCATCATACATTTATCATACATTTGCAGCTGTTCTCCAAAAACTCGACTTTGTACAACTGAGTCTTTTTCAGCAACCAAAAAAAAAAAAAAAAAAAAAAAAAACCCAACCTGGGCTGATTCAAAGCTAACTTTCAGTAACATCATTCTTCTTCTGTATTAATTACATTAAAGCTTTCCAACTCTGGGATGCCTGAGTGGCTCAGTTGGTTGGGCAGCTGCCTTCAGCTGAGGTCATGATCCTAGAGTCTTGGGATCAAGCCCCATGTGAATATCCCTGCTCAGTGGGTTGTCTGCCTCTCCCTCTCTTACTGCTTCTCCTCCTGCTCCAGCTCATGCTCGATCTCGATCTCTCTCTCTCTCTCTCTTTCTCATTCACTCTCTCTTTCTCAAATAAATAAAATTTTTTAAAAAAATCCTTCCAACCAAAGCGTAAAATGCAATCTATCATCAGAGCATGGTGGTAATATTATGAGTCATGGAACTGATGGGGCTTTGATGCCCTAGAAAATTCTATGGAATCTTGTTTTTGAAAAGTTAGTTTTCAAATGTGCTCTATACAGCTCCAGTTTGGGGAACAATTGCTGTTGGAAGACAGTACATTTCCAGTTACCTCTCTCCACATTTTCAGTTTCAGTCTCCAATTGAGGGACAGTTCCTCCATCTCCTGCAGATATAACATAATACTCTCAGATTTTCCTCGTAAACCACAGTCACCATCACCATAAGGCAAGGACTTTAAACTCCTGTGTACAGAAATGTATTAGTTTCCAAAATACTCCTGTCAGACCAGGACAACAATTACCATTAAAGTCTCAGCCTCCAACTCCAAAATTGATGCCATTGACATCTTCATAAGAAGGTGTCACTGAGAAGTCCAGTGAGTGAGAAGGAGTCTCACCCTTGCATCATACCAGCTAATGTGATCCCTTGGTGAAGACTGAAAATGGGATCCCACAAAACTGCATATGATTTGTAACTTGCCCTTCCTGAGTCATGTTCTGTCCAATACTATGCAGAATCTCCTGGGGGGCAGCAAACCTGCTTGATTGAATTTGTCTTCAGCCTGGTATCACTTTCATTACGTTTCCATATGACCAGTTGTAGGACCAGTTTGGAGAAAGTTTAGAAATGCCCCAATTCCAGAATAATATACCAGGCTGAAACAAACATGATAAGAAGGTTTATGTTAACTCCTACTTTAAGACACTGGCGATCAGCCCTGAAATCACTAGTTCATTTCTTCCCTTCTTCTAGTGCTTGAAGCTTTCTGAGACTGACCAACAGTTCCCTCTCTTCATGATCATTTTAAATCTAAGATTTTCTTTTCCCCTGCTGCCCCTGGCAATCTCTATATACCCACACACATTTCAGGGTTTACGGGTCTAAGATCTCTTTCCACAGGCTCTTTTACCTCACCTTCCAGACTACCTCCATCCTTTGCCTTTGTGGCCAAAATGGTGAGTACCCACAGAAGAAATATCTAAAATTTGGAGAGAACATTGGATGATAAAAGTTTTGAAGGTTAGTCAATGTTGGCAAAATTACTCCAGCTCCTTTTTCCTACTCTAATTTATTCCTTGAGTACCTAATCAAATGTAAGACTATTTGCTAACACCTCTTTGACTCTCAGAGAGATAACTGCCTCCTTTATAGGGCCATTTCTTTCTAATATCTCACTCTTACCATGTCCAAACACACACAAACCTGTCAGAAGTTATTCCAGAGCTTGGTCCAGAAATCATGGACTCATTCTTAACTACAGTTGACCCTTGAACAACACAAATTTGAACTGTGCAGGTCCACTTATATATGGATTTTTTTAAATAAATACAGTACAGTACTGTACGTGTATTTTTTCTTTCTTATGATTTTTTAAAATTTTTTATTAAGTTCAATTAATATAATTTTCTTAACAACATTTTCTTTTCTCTAGCTTACTTTATTGTAAGAATACAGTGTGTCATGCATAGAACATACAAATTACATATTAATTGACTGTTTATGCCATGGGTAGGGCCTCTGGTCAGCAGTGGGCTATGGTAGGTAAGTGAAAGAGAGTCGGAAGTTATACTCAGACTTTGATCTGCGTAAGATGGTGCCCCTAATCTTCACATTGTTCATGCATCAGGTGTATTTTCTTTCTCTCAGCCCACCAACAATTCTATCTTCAAACTATATCCTAAATTTAATCACTTTCCACTATCTCCACTTCTACCAGCCTGATCCAAACACCATCATCTCTCACCTGGATAGTTACAAGATCCTCCTCACAGAACTCTCAGCTTTATTTCTCAGAACACTACAAGAGAGAAACCAAAGCCCTCACCATGACCTGCCCACCCACACACCCCCACCTCAATACCTGTCTCACACCAACTCTTCCTGCTTCCCACACACCATACTCTGTGGAGCTTCCTGAAAGTATCAGGTCAGCCCCTACCACAAGGACCCTTGTACTTGCCATTGCCTCTGCTTAAAAGCCTCTTCCCTTGGAAATTTTCATGGCTGATTTCCTTCCTATTCCCATTTAAATGTCTCTTACTCAGGGGTGTTTTCCCTAACCACCCCATGTCAAGTAGCAGTTCACACTTCTTGTCCAATACTCCCTATCCTGTCACCCTTCTTAATTTTTTTCTACAGTGATTACCACTCTCTGACATATTACATATTTATTTCATTAGCCCCACACTAGGATGTCAACTTCCTGATGGCAAGACCTTGATGCTGAACAATCCAAATCCCTAATTCACCTTCATACTTTGGTCCTTCTCACTACCTGCCCATGCAGCGGACCACCCCAGGTGTGGAGCCACAATGCGAACAGTACCAAGACCAAAACTCCTCACGTGCCAGAGAACAAGACCGTTTGAGAATAAACTCTGCTATTCAGCCAAGGATGCAGTCCTCATTCTCCAGATACAGGCAGATTGAACGTTCTGGGAGCTGGGAAGACAGGTGCTGCTGACGTCATCATTAAAACAGACCTGTAGAATCCCTAATACTCTTGTTTCTATTTTACAGATGAGGAGCCAAAGCTGTCAGAGGTCATTCTTCTTTATCAAGTTCATAGAACCAGGATTGCACGGCAAGCTTCACTCCACTGTCCATGCTTTGGTCGACACACCACCTTCCAGGCTGTCAGGTTCATAACCCTTTCATCATCGCATTCTCAAGGACTGTTTTAACCTCGGATGGCACTGATCACGGCACACAGAGACTCGGGAGCAGCTGCTGAATGGGGTAGGCAGGGTGGTGGCAATCGCTCCTGTCACTTGAGGTGAAGGACCTCTCTCTTAGAGAGATTTAAAGTGTCCATAGCTTAGAATTGCTGAAAAGGCTCTGCCTGCTAAAATAGCTATTGCTGTGTCAATGGGTTTGCCTCTTTAACAACTGTGTCCTCCAATTCAAAACCAAAATCGTTTTTATGGAGTGTCCTAAAACTCTCCTCTCCTGTCTGCTCTGCAGAGGTTGCTATTATAAATTAGCATGCCACTTGAAGGTGACTCCGCCCACAAAGGGCCAGTATATCCCCCCATGGGAAAACAAAAACAAGGAATAATCATTTAGAATTCCAAGCGTGGAATCTGGTCACAGATGTTCTCCCACATCCTGAGCTTCCTTTCCAAGCAAAATCTGGACATAAGCTGTATTTAGTGATGATAAACAGTAATTAACACAGGCTGACAAAGAATGCCTCTTGGATTCCCCAGGAAGCTGCATCCAATAGCATCAATAAGGGACAAGAGCTGGAGGTTGGGAGCGGTTGGGCGAGGGGCATGCTTGGAAGAGGCTCGTGCACCAGGAGGCCCGATGTAACACAACATCTGTTCCAGCCTCTGATTTTACAGCTGCCTTGACTGAGAACCAAGGACCAAAACTGGTTCATGTGACGTCAGAACTCCAACACTTTGCACCTCCTGGCTGAAAATCTCCGGCACGCATCAGTGGATGACAAACGAATGGTTAAGAGATGACTAGGATTCATCAAGTTAAACAAAACTATCTTGTTCTGCTTCCATCACATTGCACCGTGCCTTCATCGGCTTTCTGTTCTCTCCAAAAGCATCCCAGCAGCTCCATGCCCAGAGCAGGCTAGATCAACACTTGGGATTCTCAGCCACTAGAAATAGTTCCCTGTGCACAAATTCTTCTTTGCTTCCACATCTCCTTCCCTCTTCTCTTAGTCCCAGAAAACCACAGATTGCCACCATATACCTACATATGTATATGTATATGTATATGTATATGTATATGTATATGTATGTGTGTGTATGTGTGTGTGTGTATATATATATATATTTGCCCAGAGGACTGTGTCACTCTAAACCTCACATAGCTAAACAAATATGTAAACGTGAATTGCACGTGGGCAGACACAGCATCAGAAACTGCTCATAAGCTCCTCAGAAAAGTGTGTCCTACTCTCTGTAGATCCATCATCTGCAAGGGACTCTGAGTCAGGCTGGAGGAACTGGGTAACAGGAGTCATCCACAGAATATGCTCAGTTTTCTTAATAAGCTTTAAATGGATTATCTGACTGGGTGTGTCGGTTAGTTGCATCTGTCCTCTCTTTTCTGTGATGACAGAAGGAGCAGGCTTTATTAGTTTTTAATGCTGCGATGCCATGTGCCTTCACAGCTTCTAACTGTGCTGAGGCACTTAGCAAATCTTCATACGATGGCAATGTTTAGGTTTCTGGAATACTAAAATCTGAAAATTACTACAATTATACACAATCTTTCTGAGCATTTCGTTGGCTCTACTGATCGTTTCCAGCTCACGAATCTTAACTGAACCTCTTCACTTTTTCCCTTTACCCAGAAACGCGTCTGCTCTTTTTATTATTGATTTACAAGGCAAATTTGGCACGCGGTCCACTTACATATGCTGATTCGGGCTTATTGAAGGCAGGTGCACACTTTAATATATGTGGGCATAGGGACCCCCTTCCATCCCGTAAAAGAATACTGGGCATGTTCTCATGTGGAATATCTGTGCTCTTGTATTCATAAACCTGAAAATCTGAGGCTCTTGTATTGCTTTTACATATTACCATGAACAAATTAGAATAAAGCAGAAATAATGTTCCAACCCTACAATGGTACCATATTAAAAGTGTTTGAGCCAAAATCTGGCCTCTATTTACTGACTGAAAGGGATCCAAGAACCAAGTGCTACTCTCCTCTTAGTGATTTTGTATTACTGTTGTATAAACACAGTCATACTACACCGCAGGGACAGGTAAATGCAATACCATATTTCCATCAAAGTGAGACATGTGCGAGACCCTCCAGTTGTCCAGGAAAGTGAGCGGCTCTCACAGACGTATTGTTGTTTGCAGGAGACAGAGCTATGAACAACCCAGTTAATGTGAGAAGACCTCATTTAGTGTTCTCAAAAGTGGCTGCGTCGTCCTGGTGACTGATCCTGGAAGTCATCAGCTGTGGCTCTCAGGTGTAAGAGGAGCAGGGTGGCAGGTGACGGTGTTCAATATTCACAGGTTAATGTGGTCACCATCTCCTAAGTAGCCTGCTCCATCCCTGGCACAGCCACATGAGTGAAGGGAAAGGGAAGAGTAGGGTTGAGGTCCCTTCCTCAGCTCCTCTAACGATGTGGAACACCGCTAATATAGAGCATCACGTGGTATGCAAGTTGTTTGTTCACTAGCTCAGTTCGGTAGAACTGGTTTCCTCCATCTGAATACAGGGTGGCTAGACCATACAGACACACAGTAGGTGTTCAAAAGGGTGTCCTGAGCGAATAAATGAATCAAAGAAGAAACCCATGGTTGGATGAGCTAATGCAAATTTGTAGGTGAAGTGGTAGATCGTGAAAGGATCGTATGAACTATCCAATCAAAACTTCATCTTACAGAGGAACAGACCAAGGTCACCAGAAGTTAGATGAAGTACGCAAGGGTACAGAGATCAGGGGTATGGAATAGAATCTAGGTTGTTTTCCTTCCATTGTTGTGCCACACACACACACACACACACACACACACACACACACAGGAAATTGCCAATCTTACAACACAGCAGAGTTCACTAGCAAACATATCTTTAATATACTCCTGAATATGATATCTTGACACAGTCATGCTGAGCAACAGTTAGGTTTAGAGCCTTGAAATCAGGTGGGCAGGGCTGAGCCATGACCAAGGTGGCACAGGCAACCACGAGGAGGTAGATGGATGTGAGCTATGACTCTCGGGCTATATTACCTCAGCATAAATTGGAGCCTTTAAGCACAATGACTATAAGCCCAATTCCAAGACTTTGCTCACTTTGTCTTAACTTTTGATCTCTAGTCCCCTCAAAGAACTTATCTGGATGTCCCAAAGTCAACCTGTATGGAAGTGAGCCCATTCCATCCTATAAAAACTATAACCCCATTGTGTTCCCCAGCTCTGTGGGGTAGCACCATCTGCCAGCCCCTCAGATGACCTCAAATTTTCCCTTGTTTCTTCTCCTTACATAGACTCACCCAACCCTCCTGGTAATTGAGACAATAGCTACTATTTGTTGAAGGATGATTAAATAAATGCTCAGAACAGTGTGAAGCACTCCACCTACATTACCTCATTTAACCCCATCAATGACCCTATAAGGCAGGTACTATCACCATCCTCACTCTGTGGATGAGGAATCTGACTTGGAAATTGGTAGTGATTAACCCCATAGCCAGAACTCAAACTTAAGTCTCTCATTGTAATAAGTTCGGTCTAGTGTTTAAAGTCCAAGAGAAGGAAGAACATTACCACCCCCAACTGGACCATACACCAGCAGATGTTTCCCAAACCCCTTCTTTTAAAAATGTACTGGTCACCATTCAGCAAATCCAGATAATGCATGTATGCAAAAGGGTACCTACTTCTTCCACAACCTTCCCCTGGATCCCCTTAGCAGCCTAGAGCCCCGCTCACCCTCCCTTCCCCTCTATCCCATTCTTCTCTTTTCCTGTCTCCCCTGCATTCCATTTCCCCCAGCAGAGATAAAAGCATCCTACTCTATTTGCCTAAGTTGTTTCAGTCGTCCTGTAAAACACCTTCAGAAATATTTCCTATTTTATAGTGACAGCACTGCACCACAGATTTAGCAAAAGTGGCCTTTCCAACTGCATCTCCAAGGAAAACGAACACACGATAGAGCGAATCCAGAGCACCCTACCTTGGAGAGCTCAAGAGTATACAGTGTGGCATAGAAACTTACCTCCATTTGCAGCCTCACTATCGGCAGTGATCTCCTTGCACGGTCGCCAGTGTGGATGCCCTTTTGCCATGTTCCCAAAACAATGATGCTCTTACACTCCCCAGGCCTGTGCACTGAACTGGCTCAGATTCAGCCGGTTGCGTCCCCTCCACAGCCACAATCCAGCCTTTCATGCATCATCACTTATCTGTAGAATCTAAAATTCGGCTTTGTTCATCAATAGGTGGTGAGTGTGGTGTCATCAGTGTCCTTTTGTCAAGACCTATCACTTCACATCGCTTCATTTTCATGAGAGAAAGGTTGGATATTAAATTCCCTTGCACAGAACCAAGCATCTCCCCTGTAATAAGCTCATCACAGAGCTGCTGTTCAGAGTTGCCTTTGTTTCCTCCACACAGGGAGGCCGGAAAACCCACCAGGCAACAGGGTGGCCGGAAGCCCTTTTGCCGAGCCCTTCACACACCGGCCTCTAATGAACCACAAGGGAAACAACATTCCTATAGTGTCTGGTCATGTAGCCTAAGGAGAGACAAAGTTTAACATACTCATTAAAGTAGGAGGAAAGTTCTCTACAGAAATTAAGGTCTCCACCATTAAGACGTGTTGACAAGACTACCTTTGTGTCCATGATAAGGTATTTTCAGACAAGTATTCTTCCAGTCAGGCTTCTTCAGGTTAATCAGGTTCAGGAGCTGGTATTTATCATTCATCGGAAATCATGGGACTGGAGCGCATCCAGAGGTTGGAATGTGCAGTGTGATCAATCAAGGTTTAAATGGGACACTAAGATAGAGACAATGGCTCAGGAAACTCAAAAATGCATATTTGTAAATGATTACATGGAAGGTATACTGGGAAATGAAATTCCTTTTTAGACCCCATGAAGGTAGCACCTTTATCTACAAGAGTTTGATTCAGACACCATGAGAATACCCAAAAATTGAGGCACACCTGGCAGAGGGGTCCAAGTGGCTAGATGTTTTGACTTCAGGTCCTGTCTAGGTGCTCACTTCCCCATGCCTGGTGCTATTACGCTACTAGTACACTCACATGGAGAAGGAAGAGTGGGTGATGAGCAGAGGAATCATATTTGCTTTGTTTCTAACAAAGAACATTATAAACAAAAGGCAAGAATTATATAAGTGACTATCTACATGAAAATCATAAATCAGTGAAGATGGGACTGCTGGCAGGATCTAGATTCCCTGAGACAACAGTGAGGCTCATGCGGGCTCTTGCATGCTCTCACTAGCCAACCCCATCTGGAGTCCTTGTCAGCAGTCAACCTGCACCTCACAGGTTCCGATGATGAAACACACAGTCACAAGCACAGCCTCCCTGGATACCGTTTGAATCACTATGGCTCCTAGCTGGTAAACCACAAGATGCTTCCATAGGTCAGAAAAGTGGAGAATCCCAAATAACCCCAGACATCCAGGCAGAGGAGTTCAAGAGAGCACTTTTACAGAAGCCAAAGCCAGGATCATGGATGATGCTGGCAGCCTGGAGAGCTTAGCCCACATGAGAAGAAGGACTCCCGATGGCCTGGTCTGTGGCTCCAGGCAACAGATCATCTTCCCTAACCGGGCAAGTTTGATTCTGGATCTGCTAGGTTTTCTTATAATAATTTCTGTGCATGAAGTTTTGTGACACCAATAACTACATTTGTGTGATAATGTATTTTGTCACTCACACACACACACACAAAAAATGGTTAAGGTTGCTGTCACAAATGGTAGGGCCATGGTGATGACTTTCTATAGAAAGAAACAAAGATGTCTTGACCTGTTCCTAGTACTATGAAAGTTCTGCCTAGCACAAACACCAGAAAGTTCTGCCTTAGCACAAACACCCCTACTATTCAGAACTGACAGCTAGATATTCAGAGATCTGACATCTGTGGAAATAATCCAGGCAGGCACAATGTGAGGAAGGAAAGACAGCAATTATTTAAGGTTACATGTCTTTGTTAACTACAGCGCATCTCACAATCAGGCACAAATAGTGCCTCCTAGAGAGGGGGTCAGCACAGAGGACATCCCACTAGGCACTCATCCCTGGCCTAGGGACTACAGTGGGCCATCTGAACTTGTCCCCATTCTCTCCAGCAGGAACCATCCACTTTCCAGAACTTTTGCTCTCCAGGGCCTCATATTTCATTCATATAAGATACCCATGCATCAAATTCCAACTTGACATTTGTCCACATCAGGTATTTCCAAGTTCACCCCTTGAAGGACAGCTGGGTTAGGAGTGAAAGAGGGTCTCCTGTGCCAGGCAGCTGGAAGGCTTAGGGACGGGAGAGTGCAGGGGTCTGCATAGGTCAGTAAGGACACCAAGACTTAGCCACCCAAACAAGAGCCACCACGGCAGACAGCTCAGGAAGACACCTGTGGCTCTCCTACTGTACACCTATGGCTCTCCTACAGAAACATAGAAAGATGTCAACCCCCTAGGTGTAGCAAAGTACAAACCTCATCCCTCCAAAAAAGATTCCAAGCACTTGAAACACTGGAATGAGTCCCTATCTGTTACCTTTCAAAATCAGGAAGTGCTTGCTAACATATCTTACAAGGGCTTACTACTTTCAGTCAAGGCTAGCAAGGAGCATTTTCAGGGTTGAGAAATGAGAACAAAGTCTGTGATAACTCGATCTGAGGGGATTGGCACAGTTTTCAGGAACATTTCATTCCTCGCTGTATACAGCAGTTTTTTCCTCCCTAAGACTAAACAGGGATCCTGTGTGTCAGGCAGAACTCCTGTTCTTCCCAAAGAAGACGCTCATGAAGGTCAGGAGCATGCTTTCTGCACACGATCCAGGCTACATTCAAGAAAATGACTGATTCAGAATTTGGTTTCAAAGTAACTTACTGAGCTTTACAGAGCGTGTTTGAGAGGCAATGTGGTCCAAGGGATAATCATAGTTGTCATTTATTGAGCACTTAATATTTGCCAGACACTCTGTTGAGTACTTAACATTTATTACCTCATTGAATTCCCACATTAATCCATGATTTTCCTCACTTCTATGGATGATAAATTGAGGCACAGAAAGTACAAGTAACTTGGATGAATTTATACAGCAGGTAAGAGGCTAAGGTGGGAATTCAAACTCAAGCCTGTGTGAACTGGAAATGTGAACCTGGGATTACGGCCTTGGATTCCATCTTCCAATCTGCCCCTGAGCCCTGTGTACTCCTAAGCGAACCACTTCCTCCTCTCGGCACCTCATTGTGGCCTTGCTTCAGCTAAGACTTATATCAGCTGTCACTATCAGATCAAAGGCACCGCTACTTGTCTGATGGAAGCCAAGTGTACCGTGACTAATGTTCATCGCTGCTTTCCAAACTCAGATATTGAACCAACAAACGAGGCTCTGAGAACTGCTCTCACGGCATTCCTACCAAATGCTAGAACACATGCACCTGCCATTCTAGTTTCTCTATTTGGAACGCTGATTTTCTACAGGAGGACACTGAAGTACCAATATGTTCAGAATCACACCAAATATCACTTGGCTGCTGAATGGTAGACAAGGAATGAGTATTCAAGCCTGGATGAGTCCAGAGTTGGCTCAAACACTATGCTTTCCTGACATCCATGATTTTGATGACTCCTTAGTGGAAGGTTACTACAAATTTTTCATTCAGATATCTCGCCATCATCTCAAAAACCATATCTGAAGTTGAAGTGATTATCTTACTCCCCAGGCTGATTTATCTTCCCAAATCCCCCTGTCTGGGACTGGCAGGACCATCTCCCCTTCACCAGAGCCAGAACTCAGGGTGGTCCTACCATGCCCCTCACTCACCCCAGAGCTCAGCACAGTGTGGACCACAAAGGGGTGTTCAGTAAATATTTACTGCCCACATAAAACAAGAAAATCTGTGTAGGCAAACATTCATAATCTAAAGAGTCTAGAAGAAGTGAGATTTGCCTCTGCATTTCAGAAACGCCCAGCAAGTGTCATGCAGGAGAATCATTGTTAAATCATGCATCCTGGAGCCTCGGCATGGCCCTTGCAGCCACGTTCCCAGACGATGAGCCTGTCTTCTTAGCCAGCACGGAGAGCTGCCTGGCCTTGGCCCCAAGCCAGTCCTTGTCCACCATTCTCTTCACAGATGATTTCCACCAGGATTCAACCTGCAACATTCCCTTGCACAGCCCCAATTCGAATCCCAGACAAAGGGATCATTGTCCATTTCCACCCGGGCTCAGGGACACAAAACCTAGACACTAACAGAAAATGACCAAGGATGTGCTGTGACTTATAGAAAAGAATCCTATCAAACCCTGGTTCCATGTTTAAGGATGAGTTTGAGCAAGGAAAGTTGTTGCTAAAACTGAGCTGGACTAGGTCTGTGAAATAGTACGTAAGAGTTAACAGGTGTCCGGGGAAGAAAAAGGAGATGTTTTACTACTGGATTAATAGTAGTAAAATTTCATTTAACAAAACAACACAGTGAGCATAAATAGAGCAAACCAAAGGAGCCTGGACCTTGGAAGTGCAAGGAATTGCTCATTTTAGATCAAAGCTTTTAAAGATAAACAAGCTATAGGGGGAAAGTCAGGCGGGGGATGAGGGGGAGGTTGAAATTTCGCTTCTATTTCTTGATTCCAGCCACCCTCTCTGGAGAGAATTCTTCTGTTTCATACCACAGTAATCAGTGGGACTCCTTGGGAGGGTGTGGGAGAGCTCTGCCTGCATGGCGCGGGGGTGGGGGGGCTCTGCTCCATTTCTTTCCTTCTCCTGTAGCTCTTCTCTGCTGCGTACCTGCCATACGCACTGTACGATACAGCTCCAGACTTGCCAAGGATCTCACAGCTAGAAAAGGGAATAGAATATCAAATCAGTTTGGCTCATTTTAAGAGCCACGGTCAGAAACGATGTTTTCAAGTGATTCATCATCTACCACTTATTAAGTTCCTATGAGGGTTTTGTAAATGTTCAATAGTAACATCAAAGCATTTAAACTGGTGGTCCTCAAAGTGTGATCTGGGGACCCCGCAGGTCCCTGACCTCCTTTCAGGGGACCCATGAGGTCAAAACTCTCCTCGTAGTGATAGCAAAGCATCATTCGGTTTTCTCTCCCTCATTCTCTCAGAAGGTGCAGTGGAGTTCTCCAGGGGCTACACAGCATATGCCAGTGTCTTCCCTCTGATGGCTGTATATATCTTGTATATATTCTTGTGGTTTAAATTTTTCTCAACTCCAATCTGCAAAACGGTAGATGTTGACAGATATAACTCACATAAACAAAGGCTCTCCGCAGTCCTCTGTAAGTTTGAGGAGAGCAGAGGAAACCTGAAACCAGAAAGTTTGGGCACGTCTAATTTAAACAGACTGGATCAGACCCTTGGTGTACAGATTTGTTAGCAGTTTTTTGCTGTCCACCTTTTATTGTGACTGACCACACTGAAATGTGGAAATCCTATTTAGTCTGAAGTAGGTGTGGTACTATTTATAAAATGGGTAAGTTCTCCAGTTTTCATGAGGACGTTTATATTGCATATTTGAAATCTGGAGATTTTTCAGGAATGTATCATAAAAACCACCTTCCATAAACTGTCTCTCAGGAAACAGTAATGATAACACAGCCAGTCAACTCTCATTTTTAAGCAGGTTATTGCAAACCTACAAAATCTCTGGAATCATCATTTTTATTATTATTCTTAGTGAGGCAGAGAAATCTTCCCATAGTTTTGAAGTCTTATCAGCTCAGTTTTCAGAGATATTCTCTTTCTCCAACTGCCCCATAACTAATAATTTGCTACGATTTTCACTTTGCATGATTTTTGTACTGCTAATCTTAGGATACAGGCCTAGGCAGAGTGGTGTTTGATGTGAATAGAGCTTTCTCTAACAGGGTGTTAGCTGCTTGGCGTGGCTGACTTATTAACACAAAGCTACTTAGGGGTGTTTTAAACATTTGCTTCAGTAAGTTATTTAATTAGCAAAATAATTAGAAAAATAAGTCTACCCTTTGATTTATAATCAGGAGAAATATAGATCCTAGTGAATATGGAACCAGCAAAATTAAGAATTCTATTTAATTCAATGGTGTTAAAATAAGAAACATAACACAGTGAATATTAGAAAATTGGGGAGAATGGTTGTGGACAGTACTGCCAGGAACTACTTTTGGAATAAATTAATATGTTCTGAAAAATTCACGTAAATCTCCACTGTCCGCAGTGTGTGTCAGAGGCCAGAGATGGCGGGAAACACTTGGAAAAGAGGAAAGTGAATTTTTTTTTAAATTCTCCCAGAATGGAAGTTTCTCCAGACAGAGACTTTCAAGAGAAGAGGCTCTGATTTTGATAAATTTTGATAAACTAGAACACTGAGTACTTAGAAACAAAATATACAAAAAGACATCATATCAACCAGGAATTATTGCAGTAATCATTATGACATCATTGAAAAGTTCTATTATTCTCTCTGTGTTGTGTTTTGTCCAGAGACGGCTCATTCTACTCCTTCTTATCACCCAGTTTCAGTTCTTTACTATCCCCCCCAAACTGAGTCCAACAGCTCATGACGTCAGCCTTAAACACGAAGCAGTCACTGATGCTTCCTAAGTCTGACATAAAATTCAACATGATCAAGAGTAAATATTTTGTTGAAATTGAAATGAGCCTGAAGCTGGCTTACTTTGTAACCTCAGGTGGTGCTCCACAGGGCCCAACCTCAGTTCTGATCCAGGGACATGTTTCCCTTCAGACACTCTCCCACTTGGAAGTCGGGTGGCTCTTGGGTGGGATCCTGACTCTGCTGTATACTGGCTGAGAGCACATGGGCAAGACGCTTCATTCTTCAGAGTCTCTGCTCTTCGCCTCTCACACCTGGGAGGTCTCATGAGACTTACATGCAATTCCCCTTGCACAATCCCTGCCACCAAAACTTGTGTTTCAGAATTTCAAAATAAATGTTATTATTGCAACACTACTTAAATACACAAAACTAAAAAAAAGAAGAAGAAAGAAAAAAAATATTTCAGTATAGCTGGACACACCATTATCAGACAAAATGGGGTAGAAGAAAGTTTTTTGATATATTTAAGTCACTGAGTGTCTTGAATTAAGTGGGAAGTCAGTCTCATTATAAGGCTTGTCACTCTGTACATTTTCTAGGGCTTTAATTGACTCATGTAGAGGAGAGATAAGAAATGTGTGCATAGACGTGTAATGTCTTTTTGAAACTCATTTTCAACTTCCCTCAACAACTGGAGGGTAAGAAAACACTCTGAGAAGACAACGGGGAAATTGTTCATCTGCACCGCCCTTCATGACCATTTTTTCAGACGGCAGGTGTGCACTTTCCCTAGGTCTCACCAGGGGAGGTAGACCTTCCTTCAATCAACAGATGTCACTGTGATATGCACGGGACCCTGGGGAAAACAGGAATTATACAGGATCCAGCTTGGATAGTGAAAGAGACAGGCAAACAAATGCTGAAACTTTGAATCTAAGAACGGTGTTAAAAGTATTCACCATTTGGGGCGCCTGGGTGGCTGAGTGGGTTAAAGCATCTGCCTTTGGCTCAGGTCATGATCCCAGGGTCCTAGGATCAAGCCCCATGTCGGGCTCTCTGCTCACTGGGGATCCTGCTTCCTCCTCTCTCTCTCTCTCTCTGCCTGCCTCTCTGCCTACTTGTGATCTCTGTCTGTCAAATAAATAAAATCTTTAAAAAAAAAAAAAGTATTCACCATTAGGGCAACATCTGCTCCCAACACACACACAAATTCTTCATGTTTGTGTGCAAGAAATTTATGCTTAGGATAATATTCAGGGTTTTACCACACCCTTTACTCACTGCTTCCCAGGGGAAGGAAATTCTAGAAGGAATTGGGGCCAGTGTGCTGGCCCCTTCCCCTCCCACAGCCTGGACACACATGGAGCGCCTGTGCACTAGCCTGGGCCCGCATTGGGCAAGCTCCCCTCTCTTCTCCAGGGGCACTGGAGAGGGAGTGGGTGGCTCTGATGCCAAGTGAAATATTAGCTAGCCCATTTATCCACAGAATACATTTTATCTTCTACCCTGACTTCTTTTTCCCTCCTCTTGGTTGATCCAATCTCAGCTGAGAAAGATATATCGACTGCCCCCCCAAATTCCCAATATCTGGCTGAGTGAACTGGGGGCCTTAAAAAATGGGACAAAGATTTACATTTAGAAAAAATAATAATATGCAGAAGACATAGCAACCACAAAGGCAGGCAGCTTTAGGGCTTAAGCCTAGTAGTAAATGCAGGTCATGTGGGATTTTGAACTCTTCAGGTCCATATATATTGTAATGTTTCATAACAGGCTGGAATTCAGCAAATACTGGCCACTTGGGGCATTAACAGGCCAGTGGACAAACTGGGGTCTAGAAAGCAAGCTGCTGCTAGGTGTACTAGCTCAGGCCTTACCAAGCCACAGCAGCTGAAACCCAGATTTTCTTATGGTAGGAAGAGGTTCTTTCTCTCCAAAGACCTTTAAACATTAGGACACAGAAAAATGATTATCAGCCTGTGTGGTTTCTCAGCTATGCCCACACAGGGCGTGACCCTGGGCGGCCAGACAGAAACAGGGAAGCTGAAGGTCTCCTTGGGCACTACAGAGCTCTCTGTGAGGTTGGGCTTCAAATTGTTTTTCAATAGCTGTGTTCCCCCAAACCTCAATATCTGAATTCAGGACCTAATGGGGAATCTGAAAGGACTGAGCTCTGCTTATTGGGGTTCTTGTCCAACAGCTATTAAAAGTCACCCCCACACTTCTAAGATCTCAGATTGGTACCACCAGTTTTTACGAATTATAGTAGGGTCTGACTTTAGGTTCCAGAGACATGAACTCTGGCTTTATTCTTAGTAGGATTATAAAATGTTATTAATAATGACAGAAAACAATTGTTGTGTCCACTGGCATATCCCAAGTATCTATAAAAGTGCGTGTCTACAATAGGTGCTCAATGAATATTTCTGAATGACTGCCTGAATTGAATCATTTATTATAAAGAAACTATGTCACAGTCTTGGGACAAAGAAACAACTTGAAATAAATGACTATAAACCCGAAAGTTAGTTAAGTATACATTTTAAAATATCCGTGCCTAAAATACTCTGTATCTAAGAATTCTATTTGCTTGGGTAATCAAAGGGAAACTAGATTGGCTTGAAAAGCAGGCTTAGTCTTATTATCAGATGGGGAGTGTTTTTTATAATGAAATCAGAATAAAGGAAGACAGGAGAGGTGTCTTTAAAAGAAGTGTTGAGATTTTAGAAACTGATTTGAGACTAAAGAGATATGAAGGGAAAATGACATCTTAATGGCAGATCACAAAAAGAAAAAGAAACATACACAGGGTTCACTGCTTGAAAAGAGGGCTTTAGAGAGGACCAGATTTTAGTTGTTACAGTTCAAAAAGAGAAAATGGGGCCCAAAGACATTTGATGAGCAAGATGGAACATGCTCTCTGTGAGCAGGTTAGAGTGGTTTCCCCAGAAGAGACAGGATCCTGGAAACTCCTGAGAACACCATCTTAAAGCCGTGAATAGTCTAGGGGTCTACAAGGGCCTCTGTCTCCTGAAAATAGGGTTAGAGGGCTTCAAAATCTTTGCTCTGGACAGATAATGGACACAGGTAACCTGAAAATTATTTCACCACAAGTACCTAGTAATGGTAGACTATATAGGAAAAATAAATCCATTATATGGAGCTTATAAAAAGAAAGAAAACTCTTGGTACCAAGTGTAGAGAGACAGCCAAAATCTCCCAAGCTGGGTTTGTGTACCTGAAAGGCCAACAGCCGGGAATGTAGCATTGCTAACCTCAGGGTTTAGGACTGCATACCCATGCAGCAACAGGCAGCAAGGCCTTAGTCCCATTCAAGGTGGGAAGTTCAAACCAAAATTGCTGCAGAGATCCAGACCCCTCAAAGGACTGCATTCTCAGTGAATGGTTAGAAAGGAACCCGCCACAAGAACTGGGATTCTCATCCATTTTGGCTCAGCTCTGGGAGAAAAACAAAAACAAAAGCCCTAAGATTATAAATCTCCAGACCATAAAACACTGGCATCTGGAATTGAAATTAATCAACCAACATGATCTGAAAAATAACATATAGATTAGGGCCTACTTGTCAATAGCACTTCTCACAAAAACAGTCATAAAATTATATTCCAGGGACTAGCCCTAAACCTCAATTTCCACAATATTCTAACAACTAAAGCTCTGCTGAAGATGAGCTCACAACCCAAAACCACAGAACACATGAAAAAAGAATCCAACAATAACAAGAGTTAACACAAACAGCAAATAAAAGTGTCGCATCTCCGAAACAACAAAATAAAAGTTTTATGGAGACTGTAATATAGGCATAGTTAAAAAGATTTTGACATCAAAGAATGTCATATAATCATAGAAAAGAATAGACAATACTTAGAGAAAACAACTAGAACTGCTAGATGTAAAACATACAGTTACTAAAATTTAAATTCAATAGGTCTAACTATACATCACGGGTTAATGAAAAATTATTATATCAGACAATCTGAGGAAATTACCAATAATTACCAAGAACACATCACACAGAGATGGAAAATATATAAAAGAGAATAATCAATATGGAGAATAAAATGAATAGATCCAATTTACATCAGAAGTTTAAAACACTGTAATTTCTGTCATTGCCCTCCTTTTTATTTTTCATTCCAAAGAACTTCTCTTATCTGTTCTTTTGCAAGAATCTAATGCAAGTTCCAGAAAGAACTTAAAAGTGGACTGAAGTCCTAAATATGAAAAGCAAAACTGTATAAAAAACTGTACAGCAAAACTCTACACGGGAGATTATGATATTGCAGCAGGGAAGAATTTATTTAACAAGATACAAAAAAAAATACACCATAAAAGAAAAGATTAATAAATTTGATGGCATTAAAATTAAAACTTCTGTATGACAAAAGATGCTATAAACAAAGTAAAGAACCAACCCATAAGAAAGAGAAGATATTTAAAACCCAAACCATGTAACCAAGAAAATATTTTTACCCAGGATACATAAAGAACATGACTAGTCAATATGAAATTAATTCATCAATGAGTAAATGATATGAAAAGGAATCCCAAATGTCCAATAAGTATTTTTTTAATGTTTCAAACTCTTTCTAGTAACCAGGGAAATGCACATTAAAATAAAGACATGACATGTTACATCCACCTGATTAAAAAAAATGAATAAATCTGATAACACAAAGTATTGAGGAGAGCATGAGAAGATGGAACACATACCACTTGCTAGAGTATATTTGGTTCAACTACTGGCAGACCTCATCAGTTCCAGACGACCACCAAAAGCAAATATCATAGAAAATCAAGTCAAATGAAACTTTTGATTTCTCGGTGCATATAAAAGTTATGTTTATACTATACCATAGTCTGTTAAGTAGACAATAGCACTATATCTACAAAAAGATACATTCCTTAATTAAAAAATACTTTATCACTGAACACCTGAACCATCATTTGTCTTTTTGCTGGTGAGTGTCTTGCCTTGGTGTGGATGGCTGCTGACTGACCAGGGTGGTGGTTGCTGAAGGCTGGGGCAGCTACAGCAATTTCTGAAAATAAAACAACACTGAAGTTTGCCATGTCCATTGACTCTTCCTTTCATCAGTGATTTCTCTGTATCATGTGATACAGTTTGGTAGCATTTCACCCACAGTAGAACTTCTTTCAAAATGGAAATCAATCCTCTCAAACCCCATTGCTCTTTTATTAGCTAAGTTTACATAATATTCAAATCTTTTGTGGTCATTTCGACAATCTTCATGGCATCTTCACCAGGAATAGATTCCATCTCACGGAACCACTTTCATTACTCATCCATGAGAAGCAGCTCCTCATCCATTCAAGTTTGATCGTGAGATTGCCCCAATGTGGTCCCATCTTCAGACCCCATTTCTAATTCCAGTTCTCTTGCTGTTTCCACCACCTCGACAGTGACTGCCCCCACAGACATCTTGGAGTCCTCAAAGCCATCCATATTTCTGTTAATGTTGATATTTTGACCCCTTCCCATGAATCACAAATGCTCTTAATTGTATCTAGAATGTTGAATCCTTTCTAGAAGGTTTTCAATTTAGTTTACCCAGATGCATCAGAGGAATTACTATCTATGGCAGCAATAGCCTTTTGAGACATATTTCTTAAATAATAAGACTTAAAGATCAAAACTAACCCCCTAATCCATGGGCCACAGGAGAGGAGATGTTGCATCAGCATGCATGAAGACATTAGTTTCATTGCACATCTCCATCAGAGCTCTTCAGTGACCAGTAATTGTCAGTGAACAGTAATATTTTGAAAGAAACCTTTTTTTTCTGATCACTACATCTCAACAGTGGACCTCAAATATTTAATATATTTAGTTAACCATGTCGTAAACAGATGTACTGTCATTCAGGCTTTGTTGTTCCATTTATAGAGCACAGGCAGGATAGATTTAGCATCATTACTGAGGGCCCCGGGATTTTCAGAATGGTCATTGAGCATTGGTTTCACCTTCAACTCACTGGCCACATTAGCCCATAACAAGACATTCAGCCTGTCCTTTGAATCCAGGCACTGACTTCTCCTCTCTAGCTATGAATGTCCTAGATGGCTCTTCTTCCAGTATATAAGGCTGTTTCATCTACATTGTGGAGGGTAGCACCACCTTCTTGATTTAGCTTCGCTAGACCTTCTGGGTAACTTCCTGCGGCTTCTCCACCAGCCCTTGCTGCTTCATTTTGCACATTGATGTTATAGAGACAGCTTCTTTCCTTAAAGCTCATGAACCCACCTCTATGCCTTCAAACTTTCCTTCTGCAGCTTCCTCACCTCTCTCAGTCCTCAGAGAATCAGTATTAGGTCTTGCTCTGGATTAGTCTTGGCTTAGAAGTGTTGTGGCTGGATTGATCTTCTATCTGGACTACTCAGATTTTCTCCATATCACCAATAAGTCTGTTTTACTTTCTTATCATTGGTGTGTTCACTGTAGAAGCACTTTTAAAGTCCTTCAAAAACTTCTCCTTTGCATTCACGACTTGGCTAACATTTGGTGCAAGAGACCTAGTTTTCAGCCTATTGTGGCTTTCAACCTGCCTTGCTCACTAAGCTTCATCACTTCTAGCTTTTGATTCAAAGTGAGAGATGTACAACTCTTCCTTTCATTTGAACACTTAGAAGCCAAGGTAGGGTTACTAATTGGCCTAATTTCAATTTTGTTTCTCAGGGAGTCAGGAAGCCTGAGGAGCGGGAGAGAGTTACGGGGGAATGGCCAGTCAAGAAAGCACTAAGAACACACCCAATGATTATCAATGAAGTTTGCCATCTTATATGGGGACAGCTTGTGGTGCCTCAAATTAAAACAGTAATATCAAAGCCCACTGATCATAGAGCACCACAACAAATATAATAATCATGAAAAAGTTGGAAATATTGCAAGAATTACCAAAATGTGACACAGAGACACAAAGTGAGCAAATGCTATTGGGAAAAAAATGGTGTTGATAGACAGGCTCTATTCAGGGCTGTTACAAACATTCAATTTGTAAAACATGCAGTATTCATGAGGCACAATAAAGCAAAATACAATAAAACAGGTTCTGCCTATATTTATCAGGTCAAAGTTAAAGATGGCTACACACTGCCCTAAATACTCCCACACATCCTCTTATCAGAAATGCACAAGAACGTTTGCTGCAAAGTTATAAGTAACAGCAAAATGATAAGTCCATCACAGGGGAAATGGATAAAGAAAATGATGTTTAATATTGTGAAATATTATATAGAAGTTTAAGTAAATGAATAGTATTTACATAAATATACTTCAAAACACTATATTGAATGAGAAAAGTGAGTTGCAAAACAATATGTCATCACTTATGTACATTTTAAGGCATAAAAACAGCATATATTATTTGCAGATATATTCTATGGGAGGAAAGCACAAAAGTAAAAATACATGGAACAAGTATACACCAGGATGTTTGTGACGATTTCAGGATGGTAATTCCACTGCAAAAGGTAGGAGGAAGGAGTAAGAGAAGGAAGAAGGCAGCTTTAAATATATCTTTAAATTTTATTTCTTTTTAATGAGAAATCTGAAACATATAAGTGTGTGTGTGCATTCACATCTACTTTATTTTGGAGGTGACTACATGGGTATCTAATAACATATCTACATTTCATAATCCAAAATGCTTTATCATTCAAAATGATTTTTTAAGTAAAATGATTATAGAGAAGAAGGAAGGAGGTCCTTGTAGAAATATATACTAAGAAGAAGAGGCAGTGTTTGAAAGATTAAAAGAGGGAGGGTACCAGTCAGGTGAAGTCAGCACTGAATTTATGTGTTCATAATACTTATTATATTTCTCTTAGTTATTTATGTTGCATTTGATTTTAAAGCATATTTGAAGCACTTTACAACAAATGAGCCTTTACAATTGGCTTATTAAATAAGAGTAAAAGAATCAGCCTATGAAATGAAGATATTGTAACAGAAGACTAGGCTAGAACAGGTAGCAGGGATGGCGTCATGTAATGTTATAATCACAGGATCTGGGAGAGATTGTCTGAATTTGAACACAAGCTCCACCACTAACTAGCTGACCCCTGTACAAGCCAGCTGCCTCTGTGAACCTCAACTTTCTCATCTGTGAAATAAGGATTCTACTGGTAGCTACTTTGTAGGGCAGTTATAAGGATTAAATGAAAGGATTATATAAAGTCTTTACTTAGTTCCTTGACAGAGATCTAGTAAGTGCTCAATAAATGTTAGTTTACAATTTCTCTTTTTATTCTAGAAATTAAGTATAGAACATAACCTAAGCTTTTTACCAGCTAGACCAAGCAAAAACTAACTCAAGCAGTTACATAGATCCCATTACTTTAGAGGGAGGGATGGATGGATGGAGGGGTGGATGGATGGAGGGATGGATGGATGGAGGGATGGATGGATGGAGGGATGGAGGGATGGAGGGATGGATGGATGGAGGGATGGATGGATGGAGGGATGGATGGATGGAGGGATGGAGGGATGGAGGGATGGAGGGATGGATGGATGGAGGGATGGAGGGATGGAGGGATGGATGGATGGAGGGGTGGATGGATGGAGGGGTGGATGGATGGAGGGGTGGATGGATGGAGGGATGGAGGGATGAAGGGATGGAGGGATGGATGGATGGAGGGATGGAGGGATGGAGGGATGGAGGGATGGAGGGATGGATGGATGGGTGGAGGGAGGGATGGAGGGATGGAGGGATGGAGGAATGGAGGGATGGATGGATGGAAGGATGGAGGGATGGAGGGATGGATGGATGGAGGGATGGTTGGATGGATGGAGGGAGGGATGGATGGAGGGAGGGAGGGATGGAGGGATGGATGGATGGAGGGATGGATGGATGGAGGGATGGAGGGATGGAGGGATGGATGGATGGAGGGATGGAGGGATGGATGGAGGGATGGAGGGATGGAGGGATGGAGGGATGGATGGATGGAGGGATGGTTGGATGGATGGATGGAGGGATGGATGGATGGATGGAGGGATGGATGGATGGAGGGATGGATGGATGGAGGGGTGGATGGATGGAGTGGTGGATGGATGGAGGAATGTATACATGGAGGGGTGGATGGATGGAGGGATGGATGGATGGAGGGATGGATGGATGGAGGGATGGATGGATGGATGGAGGGATGGAGGGATGGATGGAGGGATGGAGGGATGGAGGGAGGGATGGATGGAGGGATGGAGGGATGGGTGGAGGGAGGGATGGATGGAGGGATGGATGGATGGAGGGATGGAGGGATGGAGGGATGGATGGAGGGAGGGAGGGAGGGATGGATGGAGGGATGGATGGATGGAGGGGTGGATGGATGGAGGGGTGGATGGATGGAGGAATGTATAGATGGAGGGGTGCATGGATGGAGGGATGGATGGATGGAGGGATGGATGGATGGATGGAGGGATGGATGGAGGGATGGAGGGATGGGTGGAGGGAGGGATGGATGGAGGGATGGATGGATGGAGGGATGGATGGATGGAGGGATGGATGGATGGAGGGATGGATGGATGAAGGGGTGGATGGATGGAGGAATGTATAGATGGAGGGGTGGATGGATGGAGGGATGGATGGATGGAGGGATGGATGGATGGATGGAGGGATGGATGGAGGGATGGAGGGATGGGTGGAGGGAGGGATGGATGGAGGAATGGAGGGATGGAGGGATGGATGGATGGAGGGATGGATGGATGGAGGGATGGAGGGATGGAGGGATGGATGGGTGGAGGGATGGAGGGATGGATGGAGGGATGGAGGGATGGAGGGATGGAGGGATGGATGGATGGAGGGATGGAGGGATGGAGGGATGGAGGGATAGATGGATGGAGGGATGGTTGGATGGATGGATGGAGGGATGGATGGATGGAGGGATGGATGGATGGAGGGATGGATGGATGGAGGGGTGGATGGATGGAGGGGTGGATGGATGGAGGAATGTATACATGGAGGGGTGGATGGATGGAGGAATGTATACATGGAGGGGTGGATGGATGGAGGGATGGATGGATGGAGGGATGGATGGATGGAGGGATGGATGGATGGATGGAGGGATGGAGGGATGGATGGAGGGATGGAGGGATGGAGGGAGGGATGGATGGAGGGATGGAGGGATGGGTGGAGGGAGGGATGGATGAAGGGATGGATGGATGGAGGGATGGAGGGATGGAGGGATGGATGGAGGGATGGATGGAGGGATGGAGGGATGGGTGGATGGAGGAATGTATAGATGGAGGGGTGGATGGATGGAGGGGTGGATGGATGGAGGGATGGTTGGGTGGAGGAATGTATAGATGGAGGGGTGTATGGATGGAGGGATGGATGGATGGAGGGATGGATGGATGGAGGGATGGATGGATGGAGGGATGGATGGATGGAGGGATGGATGGATGGATGGAGGGATGGAGGGATGGAGGGAGGGATGGATGGAAGGATGGATGGATGGAGGGATGGAGGGATGGAGGGATGGCGGATGGAGGGATGGATGGATGGAGGGATGGAGGGATGGAGGGATGGATGGAGGGATGGAGGGATGGAGGGATGGAGGGATGGATGGTTGGAGGGATGGATGGATGGAAGGATGGTTGGATGGAGGGGTGGATGGATGGAGGGATGGTTGGATGATGGGATGGAGGGATGGATGGATGGATGGATGGAGGGAGGGATGGATGGAGGGATGGATGGATGGAGGGGTGGATGGATGGAGGAATGTATAGATGGAGGGGTAGATGGATGGAGGGATGGTTGGGTGGAGGAATGTATAGATGGAGGGGTGTATGGATGGAGGGATGGATGGATGGAGGGATGGATGGATGGAGGGATGGAGGGATGGAGGGATGGAGGGATGGATGGTTGGAGGGATGGATGGATGGAAGGATGGTTGGATGGAGGGGTGGATGGATGGAGGGATGGTTGGATGATGGGATGGAGGGATGGATGGATGGATGGATGGAGGGAGGGATGGATGGAGGGATGGATGGATGGAGGGGTGGATGGATGGAGGAATGTATAGATGGAGGGGTAGATGGATGGAGGGATGGTTGGGTGGAGGAATGTATAGATGGAGGGGTGGATGGATGGAGGGGTGGATGGATGGAGGGATGGTTGGGTGGAGGAATGTATAGATGGAGGGGTGTATGGATGGAGGGATGGATGGATGGAGGGATGGATGGATGGAGGGATGGATGGATGGATGGAGGGATGGAGGGATGGAGGGAGGGATGGATGGAAGGATGGATGGATGGAGGGATGGAGGGATGGAGGGATGGCGGATGGAGGGATGGATGGATGGAGGGATGGAGGGATGGAGGGATGGATGGATGGAGGGATGGAGGGATGGAGGGATGGAGGGATGGATGGTTGGAGGGATGGATGGATGGAAGGATGGTTGGATGGAGGGGTGGATGGATGGAGGGATGGTTGGATGATGGGATGGAGGGATGGATGGATGGATGGATGGAGGGAGGGATGGATGGAGGGATGGATGGATGGAGGGGTGGATGGATGGAGGGATGGATGGATGGAGGGGTGGATGGATGGAGGAATGTATAGATGGAGGGGTAGATGGATGGAGGGATGGTTGGGTGGAGGAATGTATAGATGGAGGGGTGTATGGATGGAGGGATGGATGGATGGAGGGATGGATGGATGGAGGGATGGATGGATGGAGGGATGGATGGATGGAGGGATGGATGGATGGATGGAGGGATGGAGGGATGGAGGGAGGGATGGATGGAGGGATGGAGGGATGGATGGAGGGAGGGATGGATGGAGGGATGGATGGATGGATGGAGGGATGGAGGGATGGATGGAGGGATGGATGGAGGGATGGAGGGATGGATGGAGGGAGGTATGGATGGAGGGATGGATGGATGGAGGGATGGATGGATGGAGGGGTGGATGGATGGAGGAATGGATGGATGGAGGGGTGGATGGATGGAGGAATGTATAGATGGAGGGGTGGATGGATGGAGGAATGTATAGATGGAGGGGTGGATGGATGGAGGGATGGATGGATGGAGGGATGGATGGATGGAGGGAGGGTTGGAGGGATGGATGGAGGGATGGAGGGATGGATGGAGGGATGAATGGTTGGAGGGATGGAGGGATGGGTGGATGGATGGATAAATGGATGGAAGGATGAAGGAGGATGAAAAGGAAGCAACAATGTATCAAAGGCAGGGGAGCAAGGAGAGAGGGAGAGAAAAGGAAATATCTTACTCCTTTAAAGTAATAAAATCTTTTTCCAAATATTGAATTTGAAAAGGGTTTTTGCATGCTTCTCCAAATAATGGACCTAAATCAGTACAATAGGTATATGCCTCAGTACAAACTTAAAAACTCCAATTTTCTATCCCACTGAATTTTACTTCCAAGGAAACTAAGTCTATGATAAACACCCTATGCCTTTACTGTACTAAGAAGAATCACTGAGGCACATATATAGGGATCAGTCTTGACAGATATTTTATTAAAGTTTCCGTAAGGGCTGGATCATTTGGTACCAAATATCAGCAAGCAGACTAAACATCACATCTTTTTCCTAATGTGTTTCTCATTACTAGAAAAGGATTTTTGGTGAGTGGCAAAATTGCAAGGGATTAAAATTAAAAAGATCACTCACTGCCTTTTCAACCTCCTCCCCAGAAAGTATCAAATCTTGGACTTGTATTTTTCCTAGATTTTTCCATTGGCTTAATCACTCTAGCATTACATACAAGAAAAAATTCCTTTGAACAGGTGCCCTATTTATGAAGACATTTATGGCTGCCATAAAAAATAGAGGAAAATTATTATTCCTCCTCCTCTTCTCACTTTTTCTGCTAAAAAGTTAGAAAAGTAAATTGGGTCTAAATTGCATGACCTGGTATATTTACCTTGCCTAAATCCTTACAAGTACAGAAAACAGAGTTCATATTTATTTTTCTTCCTTCATTTTGCCTGCAATTCAAACTTGCTTCTCCAGGGCTAACTCTGATTTTGAATTTGTAGAGAGACCTTCTAAGGGCCATAATAACAATAATGAATTGTTGTACTCAGGAAGCCTCTGTGCTTCATTTCATGCCCATAAGTTAATATTGCTCATTGAAAAAGACTGGGTGGGATCCCAGTGTCATCTTTATGGTATAAAATAGTATATTCAAGACCTTAAATGCTATCTATTATTGTGAAGAATGCCTCAAGAACTTAATTTTTTCACTATCAATTATTTTCTTCATAATTATCTCTGTCTTAGAAAATCCTAAGGACTTAATGACATTACCATATTTAAGACTGTATATGGATTATGGTGGAGAGCATTAAAAATTCCATGACATCCTACATGCCATAGAAAATGATGGAAGTAGGGAAACTACACTTGACTCATCTCCATCTGAAAGTAGAATTCTTAAAATCCAATCTGCCCTTTTGGCATATGCACACAATGATCCTGCAAAAATTGACACTTGTAGGAGTGGTGACTAATTTTGGCCAAGCCAGTCATGAACCACCTCTGGAGAATGACTGTTGTTCTGTCGGTAGCCTTTGCATTGCATCTACAATATGTAACCTGGATATCCTATCTCACCGAATTCTTAGCTGTTTCTTCTTGTGTCTGGATTGAGTAAAATGCCTCTCAGTCCAAAGAACAAGCAAATATTCATCCTTCTTGGAAGAAGATAGAGCTGGAGTCAAGATGCTCTTCGAAGAGGTCAATTAATTATTTGTGGAAGAAAGAGGTGAGGTAAATGGGGTTGGGTCCAAACCTTCTTTAGGTCTCCTGGATGAGTTTTACCAAACATTCAGGGGATCCCTTTTCCCCCTACTCTGTCCCCACCTTCCTACTACTTTCCTACATCTTCTTCGCAGCAAGTCAAGCATGTCAAAAAGGCGCCTGTATCTTGTCTAGAAAAATTCAAAGGCAGCCATCCTACACGCAAATAATGTGAAATAAATATTATAAAAGAGATGGTGAGAAATGACACCTTGGCTTAGCTCCGGCTGGGAAGAGAAACCTAGGAAGCCTGCTTGGAATGAAGCAAACACCAGCTGGAAAAAGAGGTTCAGGCCAGGGCCTGACCCTGAGTTCAGAGACAGAGGAGAAGGGCAAAGTGTGTGTTCTGTTTTGTAACCTTAATTTTTATGGCTATCTGCTGGTGGGCTGTTTCGCCTGGTTCTGGTCTATTTCAACATCCATTTATGCTCAACAGCTAGTTTCTTAATAAACACATTTTTTACTCTACCTTGCCAAGCAGGAGTCCTTAAACCTGGACCCACCCTGGATAGTTGTAGGAGGTCTAGTCTATCTGATTTGGGGAGCAAATGCACCTACTGGTAACCCCTTGACATGTCTGTCTCCCCCAAACTCTGTAATTCTCAGCATGCTTTGATTCCTGGAGCAGACCAGGACCCCTGGTAACTTGGAGAACCTTGGCCCAGTCTTACCACTAAATACCCTGGATATGATCTCGTGGTAAAAGAATCCACATCCTCTTTCAAAGCAGAAAATGAAAACCAATTTTACTTGCAATTCTCAGTCAATACTTTCTCCATCTCGGCATTGTAAATAGAACAAAGTGATTAAAGACGTGCAAAAAAAGAACATGGCTCAGAGATGAAAGCTCAAAAAGAACAGTCTATTCAGATAAACAATGCCACGTAAACAGCCATGCAGGGATCATAATAATTACCTGATAGGGTCTGGGAGGCAGCCTGGTGTGGAGAAGGAAGTGAGCTACTCAGGTTTCAGAAGAAGGTGGGATGAATCTTGGCTTCCTCACCTTACTAGCA
This sequence comes from Mustela erminea, assembly GCF_009829155.1. NCBI lineage: Eukaryota > Metazoa > Chordata > Mammalia > Carnivora > Mustelidae > Mustela > Mustela erminea. The sequence continues at coordinate 83,280,016 of NC_045628.1, forward strand.
GCCTAACAAAAGAAGTGACCTAGCCCTCCCCAGCCTTAGTTTCCCATTTTTTGTGATCGTGGTAGCGCTGTCTACCCTGCCCTCTCACTCTCACTACCCCACGCCCCACCTCACCCCCACCCCTGCCCCGAGTAGTCCTGTCTCGATTCCAGGCTGTAACACGTGAAACACACTACGGCGTGTACAAAACTTCTAGTATGGGGTTGCACCTAGCAGTCACAGAGTGTCTTTCCTTGCCCTTGGTGTTGGTTAATCCATAATAACTCAGTGTGATCAGCTTCTTCACCTTCCGCAGCCAGACATCCCGCACCGTGACCGGAAGCGCCGTGCAAGAATGCGCTGTGACGTTTTAAACGACTTCTGCTATAAGACAGATTTTCGTGTATTTCTTCTCTTTGTTACATTTGATCCCTCTTTTAAATGTTTATTTTATTTTATTTTGTAAAACTTTCTGTTTTTAAGGTGCACAACATGCTGATTTGATGTCCATAGTCATAGTGAAAAATTATTATAGTCAAGCTAATTAACATAACTTCTCCTCATATAGTTACAGATCTTTGTGTTGAAAGCACCTAAAATCTACTCTTAGCAAACTTCCAGTACTCAGTACAGCAGTATTAAATATAGTCTTCAAGTTGTACTTCAGAGCTCTAGACATTCATCTTTATTAACTGCAACTTTGTACCCTTTGACCAGCATCCCCCATTTCCTCCATCTCCCCACGCCTGGTAACCACCATTCTACTCTCTGCATCTGTTCTTTTGACATTGCCACATATAACTGTGATCGTGCATTTTTTTCTTTCTGTATCTGACTTATTTTGATTAGCATAATGTCCTTCAAGTTCATCTATGTTATTGTCAATGGCAGGATCTCTTTCTAGAGATGATGGACATGCCATTGATAAGTTTTACTTGTTTGTTTTTGCTTTTGTTCAAGTCTGTGCTTTTGGTATCATATCCAAAAAAATCATAGCCATGGCCAATGTTGAGGAGCTTTTTCCCTATTTTCCACTAGGAGTTTTGTGGTTCTGGGTTTTATGTTTAAGTCTTCAATCCATTTTAAGTTGGTTTCTGTACATGGTTCAAGATAAGGATCCAATTTCATTCGTTTGCATGTGGCTATCCAGTTTTCCCTGCACCAATTATTAAAGAGATTATCTCTTCTCCATTTTGTGCCCTTGGTGCCCTTATTGAAAATTAGTGAATCCTATATGCTGGTGCCTATTTCTGGGGTCTCTATTCCATTCCATTGGTCTACATGTCTCTTTTTATGTCAGTACCATGATGTTTTGATCATTATAGTTTTGTAATGAAATTTGAAAGCAGGAAATGTGATACCTCTGGCTCTATTCTTTCTCAGATTGCTTTGTCTCTTCAGAGTCTCTTCTGGTTCCATACAAATTTTAGAATTGTTTGTTCTATTTCTGTAAAAATTCTCTCTGGAATTTTGGTAGAGATTGCACTGAATCTACCTACTGCTTTGAACGTTATGGACATCTTAACAATATTAATTCTTCTAATCCATGAACAAAGGATATATTTCTATTTATTTGAGTCTTTTTCAATTTCTTTCATCAATGTTTTATAGTCTTCAATGTACAAATTTTTCACCTCCTAGTTAAATATATCCCTAACTATTTTATCTTTTTTGTATTCTCAGTCATGAGCTTATTAAAAATAAAAAAAACTACAGCAACAAAATTGAGCAAGAAAAGCTTGCTTTATTTTTTCATGCTATCATAAATAAGATTACTTTCCTTATTTCCTTCTCAGATAGATCATTGCTGGTGTAAAAAAATGCAAGTAATTTTTGTATATTGATTTTATACCCTATTACTTTACTAAATTCATTTATTAGTGCTAACTTTTTTATGGAAACTTCAGGGTTTTCTGCCTATAGAATCTTGTCATCACCATGATATTTTACTTTTTCCTTTCCAATTAATATGCTTTCTTTTCTTTTCTGATTGTTTTTGGTAGTACTTGCTATACTGCAGTAAATAGAAGTGGTAAGATTGGGCATCCTTGTCTTATATCAAATCCTAAAGGAAAGCTTTTCAATTTTCCCCCATTGATTTTGATATTAACTGTGGACTTTTCGTATGGCCTTTATTGGTTGAGGAAATTTCTTTTTATACTGTTTTTTGAGAGTTTTTCATCATGAGTGGGTGCTGAACTTTTCCAAATGCTTTTTCTGTATCTGTTGAGACAGCCATGAAGTTTTCATCTTTCATTCTCTTGATGTGGTGTATTGCATTGATTAATTTGCACAACTTTGCATCTTAAGGATAAATCCCAGTTGGATATTCCTTGACCAACTGAAATTGTCTATAGAAATAATAGAATTCTTGGAGACAAGTTTTAAAAAATAAAAATGACTTATACTTTTAGATAAAAGTATAAGTCATTTTTATTTTTTAAAACTTCATCAATTGAATGAAACATGCATGCTTATTATCTCAACAAACTAGTTTGTTGGAGAGAGAATCTATATCATCCTAAACCGATTTTTATCAAATACTAATACAAATTTCTATGCTGGTTCATTAAGTAAAAGGAATTCAGTGCCAAGTTTTATTGAAGGCTATAATTCATAAATTCTCTAAATCTGACTTTAGGAGAATGCACTTTGAACAAATATTCAGTCCAGTGAGTGCTCATTGGACACCATAATAGCCTAATAAGGGAAAAGAAATTTCCCTAGGTAAACTCAAAATCAAGACATTCATTCAAACACACACTTTTGTGGAAAAAAAGATGCAAAGTAAGAGAATTAGAAATACTATATAGGATTCTACACTCTAGAGACTTTTCTCCCACAAATTCATTGAACTTTAGAGTCAGGATAGTTGTATCCATGTAAGCATTAGATAAATTCTTCAAACATGAGGCAGCTTGGTCTTCACAGTCTAGAAAATTGTTTGTGGACTTAAATACAAATTCTGGCTTACATATCTAGGATGAATAGGTGGTTTCATAAATGACAATACTCCAGTATTTTCCCTCTGTGAACAGGATCTTGATAAAAATCAGCATTCAAGAAAAAAAAGAAGTGCCTAAGAATTTTCTATACATAATGGGCACAGAGAGGGTCAGTACTGGACACACTATGCATTTACCAGAGACAAATACACAGAAAGGAGGACAAGAATGCAGTGACAGAGATACAGAAATAGAAACAGAAGTCAGAGGCAGCCATAAAAAGAAGGAAGTTATATGAACACAGTCCAGGAACTGAAGATCACCTCACCACATATCACAGACCCTGGGCTCCCTTGATAGCATGTATTCGCAAAGCTGCACTCTTACCACACTGGAGCATGAGAAAGTGATTTGGAAAAGTAGTTGCACATGGTAATGAGCGGTTATAGGCGTCATTCCCCTCTACTGGCTGAGCTAATGAACTACAGCACTCATTCTCATTTTATCACATAAAAAATACAGGTTGTGACCAAAAAAATAGAGAAAGAATATTAAAAAATCAGTTCATTTCTGGAAACTTGAGGTTACTTTCCACTACTCATTTCTCATTTGTTTCTTGGTTCGAAAATGAAAACAAAATAAAAATAAAGCTTAAGTAGACACAATTAATGTCTCCACCGACCGAGTGATCTCCACACACCCCCCAAATTCCTTCCCATAGTTATCACCACAGCAGCCCTTCTCACCTGCTTAACTGATGAATTTGGATCCAATTAAGCATCCATATAACTTTGAACTTTTTCTTCCACACAATACCTGCAGCAAAAATGGATGATCCCCTTGCAACTTGACCCAGAAGTCAGGTGGTTTCTGAGTAAAATAGTTTCAAGGACCTGTATTTAAAAGTGTCCTCTCCTGAAAGGCAGGAGGCCCACAAGAGAGTTGTGGAATGGTTAGTGCAGTCTGAATCACCCCAGTATTGAAATCAGTAACATCTGAGATCGCATCCCAGGATGGCATCCCAACTGGCCTTCTCCACAGCAGGCCTGATGCTCATTGTCAAGTCTTGGCAAAGGTGGGACCCAACCTAAAAGTGTAAAATGCTAATCTTTCCCTCCCTCACAGAAAGGAAAATTCATTTTCTTTTAGTGTTCAAAAATACCTTCTCCATGGTATTTAAGGCACATTATTTATACTCTCAATAATAATTTTTAAAAGTCCTTGAACTTCATTTTACACAGTGACTTATTAGATCTTAATATAAATTCAGGAAATTGATGAGAAGCTAAAATAGATGATTATAATTGGACAGAAAGTGGTATTAAAAGGGGAACCATGCAAAGATGTCCTGTTTTAGACATCTCCAAGATACTTTGAATTATACAGAATAAATTTTCTGGGACAGTATCAGAGTAGTTGACACTTTTAAAGAAAATGAGTTACAGTTGACATTGGAGTAAGGACTATCTTTATTTTAATCTGAGTTCCCCCTAACTATACAAAACTAAATATAACTAGTATTCACATAAATAAGATAAAAATATAACTATTGGAGGTAAATTCATGATTGGAAACACTACGATGAAGATGTAGTCAGCTGACAGAGATCTAAACTTGTATTATGTTCCAGGAAACATGAATGATGAACGTGTCTGCATGTGTTCTTCAAGGCTCCCAAAGCCTTAACTGGGGCACCCAAATTGATAATGTCTGTATGGATCTCCTTCGGGACTAAAACCCAGGAAAAGGCTTTGAACCTCTGGTCAACTCAGGGACAAGGAAATTATGCACAACTTGCCTATTGCCCAGGCAATAGCTTAGCCTAAAAATTTCAAAGAGCAGAATAAGATTTTAAAGCAGCTGAACATGAAATGATATATTCTTGTGGGGGAAAATGGGCTTACTTTATCACTTACTGGTGAGGAAAACAAATCCATGCTACAAAGACTTTGGACCCTTGATTGATTCATTCTGTAGTAGTTGGGATATAATACTCATTGGTTATTTTAAGATTTGCTCAGATTCTAGGTTTGAGATTATACAAAGCTTCTATCTGCAGCTTTCCAAGGTTGTTTCAAGCTAATTCGTGAAGTTCGGATCTATGACACAAACATACTTCTATGTTCATATCATATACCTGAGTTAGCCAATATCAGATGTCAAATTTTAAAATTCCTGTCAGGAATAGTTAAAATGTTTAAACAGTACTTACATGTAACCACTCATTCATACAGTCATTCAACAAATAGTCACAGGACATTTTCTCTACCAGGAAAATACAAGGCATGAAGATAAATCTGACACAGACCTTGTCTTTAAAGAGCTGACAGTGAATATGAAATAAACTACAAGGTAAAAAAAAAAAAAAAAAAAGAAAGAAAGAAAGAAAGAAAGAGAGTGAGAGCTCCCAGAGAGATAATTTAGGGCTGTGTGATCTCAGGCGAGGACAGATTTGTTCTGCCAGGCATTGTGTCAGCATACAAATGCCACCTCATCTAATCCTCCATTAAGGACTATTTTTCCCATCTGACAGGGAAGGACACTAGCAGATTTAGGTGATGTGGCCATTGTCACTGAGGCAGTGAGCAGGGAGGGCTGAGCCCCAAGTCCTGTCTCCACCCAGGGCTGCAGCGAGCAGCCCTGTATTCTGAGACAGCTCCCCAGACTGTCTTCTTCCGGAATCCTGCTCCTCCACATCTACCGAGATGTTCTTTTCTAGACATCCTGTCAGTTTAATTTGCTTGTATTTCCCTTTTGGGATATTAAAAAATCATCAAATACTGAGTTTGTGGTCACTCCCCTCAGAGTTAGCAAAAACAGACTTACATAAACATTAGCTTTAATCGAAGTCAAGAAATGTTTTCAAAAAATGAAATCTCATCTCAGATGTGCCTCACCATTAATTCTTCAAAATGGACAAAGGTGAAAAATACTGACAATTACTTAAAAATACCCAATTACAGTCTTCCAAAAGTTATTTATGAGGCTGATGTGTCATGACCCTCATGGAAAAAATCAATTCAGGAGATCAGTGTGGAAGAAGACAATTTCATCCCAATAGCTAAAAAACAGTGACAGCAGAAATGAGGAGTATTTCTTCAAGTTCAATAACACACCAAATGAAATTGATGGCTCTGAAACACGGCAAGGAAGTTATGAAGGTCTCTCCACTGGGACAGAAAGATGTGGAACTCTCTAAGCAGCTCCATAGATAGATATTAGAAAATATTTTTCAAAAGCAATGCAAGAGTTGAGAGTGTTTGAAGCAACAAGCATTTAAAGCCTGGCATACTTTGTACGGCTAAGATGAGACGGCATAATGGTAAAGAGTTAATAGAATGAGGTGCCTGGAAGATTGTATAGATACGGGAATTGTGGATCTTTCCACACAAATCCACAATGTTCGAATCCATTTTAGCTCAACATTTAGTTTTATTTTAGTTTTCAAAATACTGAACTGAAGCTCGTCTCTGGTACCAGAGACCGACATTCAGGCAAAAACCAAAGGATCTTCGAAGGATTATGGGGAGGATTTTTGTTTTCCTCTTCCCATCCAAAGTCAGGGTTGGATTTGGGGACTTTGGGGATTATGTTGTGCTGTGCTTTGTTTTGTCTTAATACCTGAAAAAGAAAGGAATAAATAACCAGTATAAAAAAAAATAAAATAACCAGTATAACTTCCTAATCAGTTCAGAAGCCAGAAAAGAGCTTTGAGAAACTAAAGTTACTCACCTGCCATTCGATCTTCGGATAAAGCAGTAATTGTGTCAAGTTCATCTCTAGTTTGTGTGCATGTAGCCATGTCTTCTGTCTACCCACATACACTCCAAATATTCATATACACTTTTAAAAAAATCTGCTTACAAATAGTTTGGCCTTACAGGTTTCCTCTGAGAGACTGCCCAATGACGTGAGCAGGAAGCAACTTCCCTATTTTAATTTAATCCCTGTGGTTTAAATACTTTCATAAATACTCTAAATTTAAAGTATTTAAAGTAAATACTTCAATAAAAACTTTCATTTAGAGACAAGCAATCATGAAATAGCCTTCTACAGATACCACAAAAGCAATATTTTTACAAAGTAGTTCTATGGTCCCAAAGACCAAATGCTGTAAACTGGTAAAAAATTGTTTTCCTATCATGCATCTCGCTAAAATATTAGCTTATATTTTTAATCTAATTTCTTTTATTAATTGACAAAGCTGTTTTTTATGAAGCAATTTGCTAAACAAAAACACGGACTTCTTCCAATACAATACAAAGCTGAAAGCTACCATGGTAGTCTCCATCTTGCCAGTAGGATATTATTGCTTTGCTGTAATGGTCTCCAGCATGCCAGCTTTCTCAGTTGTCCTGCACTGTGTTCCTGCATTCAGCCCTGTTGTGGCAATATGGTGGCCCCGTGCAGGTAGAGGATCCCCGGGTAACTGCTCCCACCAGCTGGAGCTCCTGGAGGATGGGGACCCTGTTCCCTCCGCTGCTTCAAGCCTCACACTGTGCCTGACACCGACCGGACATTTCATAAACATTTAAGAACTGCCCTGACCCAAGGGGCTGATCATCCCAATGTAGACAGGGTGGGATGGAAACAGTAGGGGACAGAGAAGACCTTAACAAATGCCGAAAGAAGAGGGTTTCTGGGAAAGCCCATGACACGAACAGTTTCCAGACTAAGGGTTCACAGATTCCTTAAAGAGAATAGTCTGAACGTTAACCCCTGTGCCCACTATTTGCAGATGTAGTTTTTATGGTTGTCTTTACACTGGAGATAAATGTTTATAAACAGTATAGGGTTCTCGGTCTTAGTGTGGTTTGTCATTATTATAAAATCCTGAGTTAAAGAATGTGTTTAGGCAATTATTAACATAGATTCCTGAACCAGGAGGACACGGTTGAAAGTTGCTGGCAAAACTCAAGTGTCCAAAAGGGGCCAGAGAAAATCACAGCAGTCCTTAAGACATGGCTCCTGGAAAAGGCTTATTATCCTAATTTAGGATATTACAGGTTGCATTAATAATCATTTCACTGCTCTTCAGAATGATGAGAAATCAACTAGCAAATAAGAACAGGAAAATATCTTTACTTCATAAACCATGTGGTTGTTGACATAACTATAGAGACTGACTTTCCCATAAAAGGCACAGAAAAAGAAGTCTAAAATCAACATGATAAATACAGTGTCTAAATAAATCCAATAAAGATAAAAAGAGGAAAAAATAATTAGCATTCCAAATAAAAAGCTTTCAACTTCTCCAAACTCAAGATAGTCATGTTAAAGAGTCATTTTTGGTAAACACAGCATCACAGAGAATTCAAAATCTCAGCTGGTAAAAGAAAAATCCTTCACCAAACTACCTCACAGTTTGAAGAAAAAGTCATACACATAAATGGTTCATATGCCCCATTTTCTTCCTTGATGAATGTCACAACTTTGGCAAAAATGACATTCATAGCACCAGCTATTTTTGCTATGCAAACACACTAAAAAGGATTTTGGCTATTTTTCATATTGAATCAAAGTATGTTTTCCATCTTGCCGTAACCTTATAACTAAATTAACTTTTTCTTCTCAAACCTTACTCAGCTACCTAATAACATGTGAAAATAAAAAAATAAAATTCAAGACAAATTTAAATTCAAGGCAAATCTCTGAGATACTGACTTTACTAGGTAGTGAGTAATTCCATAAATATGCTGAAACACTCTATTCTGATTGAACGCACTTGACTGCATTCTAATACATCACATGTCATTTTAGAGGCTGTGTTCCCATCAGCCATAAATTATATTAAATGTAGAGATTTGGAAACACTGACCTTCCCATATACAGTGAAATTCCTAATCACTTTCCTGTTCTGAAATAAAACTACTGCCCACTTAACAACAAGATATTCACCTAAGGTCAGTCTTCATGATAATTTTGTAAAAGGCCTTTACTCTGGCTAATCTCAGAAAACATTATTTCATCCATAGTAAATTCCTATTTGTGTAACATAGCTGTCTTACATAATGTTAAAGAATAATTTTTAAAACTAGAAACTGAACACAATGTTCTTCCAGGTTCTCTACCAACTTAGTCATATATAGTAAAAAGTTTCTACTTCTTTTGAGCAATGACTTTATATTCACAATTAAAATTTTGATGACTTTATAATTTCATGCCAAAAAAACCCAAGAAAACCTATTCTGAAGGAGTGAAAGGGCATGATAATGTTAACAAAAATTTGAAAAAATCTGCTTGCAACACAAAGGGAAAAGCAGAAGAAACCATCTCTACTCCACAATGAAAAGAGATACTCAGGCAATAGACCTGTTCTTTCAAATTTGTCTAATCATCATTTTAAGATTTATAACAGTCATGGGCATTTTGTGATATAGATATGATCATATGTGCACTTTGTAAATATTGGCATTATTCCCTGACTTATCAACATTCCTAAGTTAGAAAAATGCTATGTGGACATGAAACTATGTGCCGGGAGCTAAGTAAGGCTCTATATCAGCCCCAGAGTTTACAATACCTGTGTGAGTGTGCAAATGTCTAACGGGCAGTCTCCAACCCAGTAAATCCAGTCTATGTCTGACCTTGCCATGATTTGATCTCATGATGTCCTTCACCATGGCCCATGGACGTGAGTATATATTAGTAGCACTCTGAACACCTATCAAGGCAGGGCAGTGTTACCAAAATGTCAAAATAATCATTTTTTAAATAAATTAATACTAGAATATTTTTTAAAGCATACAAAAAATGATGGAAGGAAAGAGAACTTTGGTACTTTTGAATTTAGAAGGTTTTTTTTTTTTTTTTTGATTTACACATTCCTGCCAAAGTGTGTGGAAGACTGGACATCAACCATAATCTTTTCACTACTTTGAGCCTCTCGCTAATTTCTCACTAGAACAGGAAAAGCTCATGATACATTGTTAGCCCTGACGCGGGATCCAGGATTCCATCACTTTCCACAGGAAGCAGCAATATTTATTAAATCTACAAGAGACCAACAGATGTGGGCAGCAATTTCTATTTATCCTAGATGACAGTCACATCTTTACATTCTACTTATTGGACAAAAAGAGAACTAAAATTATAATAATTCATTCATTTTTAAAATATCACAACTCTGAGCCAATTTTTAAAAAGCATTTCCTGTTAAACTGTTATTTAAACAGCACATACTCTCTTAGGAGACATTTGAAACCATTAGGTCCCTTGAAGACATCCACTTTCCACTAGGTAGAAGATATATATAAACATTCACACACACACCCCCACAGAAAAGAAATAGCAAAAATAGTCTGATATGTTGCTATAATCTTGCAATCACAAATGACAGTAATGATAATACACAAAAATTACAAGTTTTTGGACCTCTACAAGTACTTTAATTTCCTTCGGGTCTAATATTTTGAAAGCCAGTACTAAAGTAACTGAAACACTGAATATATCATCACCATAAAGAAGCATAACACTGAAGCTCATCAAATACATCCCATTTTCCAGACAAGGAAACAGCCACAGAACTGAAGTGGCTTGCTAAATAAAAGTGGCAGGTAAGTTATAGACAAGAATGGTGGGAAACTGTTATGTTCCATTGTAATTATAATTTTTGAATTTTCAAAAAATTCTCCTATCATAGAATGCAGTATTCCTTTTATGAAAAAAAATTTTTTAAGTTTAGAGAGTTGGGAACTCCTCAAATTCCATTCCTCGTGATAGAATTGGAATGGACCTTTTACAGTGTATTCCAAATTCCAGAGGCAGAAATGAGGGACGAACTAAGACGTCTCAGAGGGAAGAGGAAAAAAAACAATCTTCCAAAAACAAGCTACAGTCAACATGCCATTTAGATAAATTAATATCTCCACTCCCCGAAACTCAGCCAGATATTTTTATTTTGATGGGGGGGTGGTAATTTCTGATTTATGGAGAGTCTCAAGAATTTGTTGCTTAATTCTACTTTAGTAATAAAATCTTTGGATATCGCTATTTTGAAATATTTTAGACAGTCCATCATCAAAAGCCCTCACCTCCTAAAAGGCATTCAGCCATTTCCTATCCCATGCCTTTTGCCCTTAATCATCCCTCTGGAAGACTTTTGAACTGTACACAGTCAGGATTTAAGACCTTTAACATCAGGGGAAACATCAGTATGCAACACACCCTAACAGATATTTAAACTCTCATATGCTTTCTATAATTTTCCTAGCTACTGCCTAGAATGGTTATCTAGGACAACTGTAGTGTTTAAACAAGGGTGTGCAATATGAGGTCAAGGGGAGTCGGATGGGTTAATGTTTGTTCAGCACTTTGGACTAGACAAACTTGACACTGGGCCTATTGTACTAAATATAAAAGGTGCTTTATTTGACACAGGAGACCAAACAATAGTAAAGCAAAATGTTAAGTGGAGGAGTTGAGGGAGAGGAGGAAAAAGACCACACCACTACAGAACTGATGTACAGACCCCTCTATATTTAAAATGATCCACACTGACTAAGCCTTTGACTACTGCTTTCTGAACAAGGCATTTACAACTACAACCCTTGATGCTGTTGAAAATCTCTCACATCTTTGAAGTCTTGTTGGAATCGCAGAATTCGCACAGAGAGGAGAGTCTAAGAAATAAAGCTAGAATGTCAAATAAGTAACTTAGATTATGTCACTTCTCAGGTCCCTGCAACCTCTACAAATCTGTGACTTACCTGGGATAATGGAATAGGACCAGCTCCGTTTCTAAACTCTTCTAGATATCATTCAGTCATGCATGTTCACGCACAAGTTTGGCAAATATCCATTAGGACCAGTGTGAAAGGGACAGCACATGGTGCCAGAAGGTATATGAAAAAACCAGTGTCTACCCTGGAGCAGACTGGGTCTTGCCAAAAGAATGGGACCCACCTCAGATTTGTCTGTGGTGAGTCATTGAGGAGAGGTGCTATCCCCACAAGTATGACAGAAATTCAGAAGAGGAAGGCATTATGAATTGGGGGAACCAGAGAGGCCAATGAACACAGAAATATTTTAACTGGACTTTTAAAAGATTTCAGTGAAGAATGGTAAGGACTCTGTTCAGGCTGCTGTTAAAATCTTATGAGAGACATAGTTCTTTAAATAAAACTCAGTGTCCTCTAAAGTAAGGAAAGAACAACAAAGAAAGACCTTCATTTTGCAAGAGGCTATCAGAATGCACCAAGCCCCCTGCCAGAGAATGGGGGAGTGAGGAAAAAGCTATCCTCATTAAAAAGAAACAGCTGGACCCAGAGTGGTCCAGAGCCTATAAAACTCACACTTTGTTACTTTCAGATTAATATTCTCTTTGGATCTAAGTCTTCAGCCAGTAAAAGTCCATCTTTAAAAGAAAAATAAGCAAGAGCATTTTCTAGCCAGAAAAAGCAGCACACCCTCATTGTCACATGATTCTTTTCCTAAAAATGTTACTTCTGGTCCTCCTGCTTTCAGTTATGAGCAATCCCTTCATTCATCCAACACTTGTTCTCTTGAGGTCTGTCTGTTGGATGCTAGAAACATGATGGTGGGCAAGCACGGTCCCTGACCTCTAGTAGTTTACAGTTTAGTAGAGGTAGAAGACAAACAAGCAGACATTCTTCCTTCTAACTGTTCCAATGTGGGCAACACTTTCGCATAAACTTGGGGTGAGCCAAGAATTCATAGAATCATGACATTCAGAGCTGTGGGATACCTTAAGGACTTTGTCCAGATGTGGAAAAGGAGGCTCCAAAAGATTAGGCAATTTAGTTCAAAGTCTTAGATCTATACCCTAACTACTGTCCAGTGTTCTTCCCATCACTCCACTGAGCCTTCTTCACACTGTAGAGCATTTAATGTCAATATCTTAATCTTCCCGTTACCCAACCATTAAAGACTTGATCAATTACCTTTGACATGCACATCAGTAGACTAGAAGGGTTTAAGTATCTCTGAGCACATTTCCAACTTTCACCATGTTCCCTGCAGGGCTTTAAGAAAGTGCAAGTGGGATACTGGGAATAGAGTCTGAATCTATGGAGGTTTTACCTGCTACTGTCCCAAGAATCTATTTGCTCTGGTTTTGATCCCAGTATAAATCTCTGTGCTCTATGAAGTGTGACAACATAAAATTGGTTTGTTTTAATAGAGATCTCCTATGCCAATACTATTGTCCATCATCTTAAATATAACTATGTATATGGTTACCTAATGATTTCTGCATTTATGCTTCATACACAAAAGGTGCTATTTGGATTCATCTAAGTTAACTGGATTCACCACATAGTACAAATGATAACAAAAGGATTTCCTTTTTATGCTGTATATTTCTAATTAAACAACTCATTTGAACTGAACAGAAAAAGAACAAATGGTTATTTTTAAAAAGTGAATACATATGCAGGACAGAAAATAATCTCAGAGTTTCTTTTACTGTTAAATGTGAGCTGAAATCCTCACAATGGAAATCTCTTTGTTTTCCTGTCCCAAATGCCCTCAGGAAAATTACCTGAAATTGCACACAAGAAAACTCCATTTTATGATATTACAATAACATGTTTTTTGAATGTATAATTTTCCTGGACTTGTCAAATCCTGGTGTTTCCATAAAACACTAAAACTTTTGAAAAATTTTACCCCGTTTTGTACTGTCCCGATTTCACAGCTGTCCCAACTGCTTCCACTGACATTTTACTTGTCTCAGCTCAACTGCCTCTTTCCAGAGCTCTTGTGCTACTTGTAGAAGCTCTGCCTTGTGGGAGGCTGGGAAAGGCAAAGAACAGATTTGGGGATCTTTGGCCAGAAACAGAAATGCCCCCCCTCACTGGCTAGAGATGATGGCATTTTCAGCCCTGAAGCCAGGGGTGCTTTGACTTCCACCAAAGTAGAGAAGAGATGAATGCTAGGCAAGAACACAACCCTATAAAAACAATAAAATTAAATAAAAAATAAATACTAAAGCACGAGAAAGGAAAAAAGTAATAGACAAATATCTTTTTTTTTTTTTTTTTTTTTTTTTTTTTTTTTTTTTTTTTTATTTATTTTTTTTTTATTTCCAGCATAACAGTATTCATTATTTTTGCACCACACCCCGTGCTCCATGCAATCCGTGCCCTCTATAATACCCACCACCTGGTACCCCAACCTCCCACCCCCCGTCCCTTCAAAACCCTCAGATTGTTTTTCAGAGTCCATAGTCTCTCATGGTTCACCTCCCCTTCCAATTTCCCCCAACTCCCTTCTCCACTCTAAGTCCCCATGTCCTCCATGCTATTTGTTATGCTCCACAAATAAGTGAAACCATATGATAATTGACTCTCTCTGCTTGACTTATTTCACTCAGCATAATCTCTTCCAGTCCCGTCCATGTTGCTACAAAAGTTGGGTATTCATCCTTTCTGATGGAGGCATAATACTCTATCCCCAGGGGTACAGGTCTGTGAATCACCAGGTTTACACACTTCATAGCACTCACCAAAGCACATACCCTCCCCAATGTGAGGAAGTGGTGATGCAACATGGGGGCTTAAGTGGGTAGGAGAAGAATAAAGGAAACAAGACAAATATCTTTTTAATTGAATAAATGTGTTAAGAAAAAAGCACATGGCTGAAAAATGCTTTTAGAAGAGCTAACTCTCCAAAGTTCAGAAACTCATTTCAAAAGAATGAATGAACTAGAAACAGAGGTATGGTGCCTGGGGATAATATTAAATGTCTTGACTCCACACAAGCACTTGCTCCAGCAGACTGGGAGGCATGTCCTTGCCTTTGCCATCACAGAAGGATGGGGTTCTGCAGTAGAAAGAATAGGTCTCTCACCAGGTCTGGAAAAACAATATTCAAATTGGCAATGAAGAAGTCAAACTCTCTCTCTTCGCAGATGACATGATACTTTATATGGGAAACCCAAAAGACTCTACTCCCAAACTACTAGAACACATACAGCAATTCAGTAATATGGCAGGATATAAAATCAATGTACAGAAATCAGTTGCTTTCTCATATACTAACAACAAAAATATAGAAAGGGAAATTAGAGAATCAATCCCATTTACTATAGCACCAAGAGCCATAAGATACCTGGGACTAAACCTAACCAAAGAGGTAAAGGAGCTATACTTGAGGAATTACAGAACACTCATGAAAGAAATTGAAGAAGACACAAAAAGATGGAAGACCATTCTATGCTCATAGGTCAGAAGAATAAACATTGTTAAAATGTCTATACTGCCCAGAGCAATCTATACTTTCAATGCCATCCCAATCAAAACTCCACTGGCATTTTTCAAAGAGCTGGAACAAACAATCTTAAAATTTGTATGGAACCAGAAGAGGCCCCACATTGCTAAGGAAATGTTGAAAAAGAAAAACAAAACTGGGGGCATCATGTTGCCTGATTTCAAGCTTTACTACAAAGTGGTGATCACCAAGACAGCATGGTACTGGCACAAAAACAGACAGACACATTGACCAGTGGAACAGAGTAGAGAGCCCAGATATGGACCCTCAACTCTATGGTCAACTGATCTTTGACAAAGCAGGGGAAAATATACAGTGGAAAAAAGACAGTCTCTTCAATAAATGGTGCTGGGAAAATGGGACAGCTACATAGAGAAGAATGAAACTCGACCTTTCTCTTACACCATACACAAAGATAAACTCGAAATGGATAAAAGACC
Organism: Mustela erminea; assembly: GCF_009829155.1. Classification (NCBI taxonomy): domain Eukaryota; kingdom Metazoa; phylum Chordata; class Mammalia; order Carnivora; family Mustelidae; genus Mustela; species Mustela erminea. Next base: position 83,295,611 of record NC_045628.1, read on the forward strand.
TTAACGTGAGGCAGGAATCTATCAAAATCCTAGAGAAGAATATAGGCAGTAACCTCTTCGACATCGGCCACAGCAACTTCTTTCAAGATATGTCTCCAAAGGCAAAGGAAACAAAAGCGAAAATGAACTTTTGGGACTTCATCAAGATCAAAAGCTTCTGCACAGCAAAGGAAACAGTCAACAAAACAAAGAGGTAACTCACGGAATGGGAAAAGATATTCGCAAATAACACTAAAGACAAAGGGTTGATATCCAAGATCTATACAGAACTCCTCAAACTCAACATACACAAAACAGATAATCATGTCAAAAAATGGGCAGAAGACATGAACAGACACTTCTCCAAAGAAACATATAAATGGCTAACAGACCCATGAAAAAATGTTCATCATTATTAACCATCAGTGAGATTCAAATCAAAACTACATTGAGATATCACCTTACACCAGTTAGAATGGCCAGAATTAACAAGACAATAAATAACATGTGTTGGAGAGGATGTGGAAGAAAAACCAAGATGCTGGAAACCATATGCTGGGGAGTGGAGAGTTTGCTGAAGCTTTATAGTTTCAGTCTCAACCCAATGTTTTACTCGTGCCACTTAGAAATCAATTTATCAACAGGTCCTGTCCAGCTGGGGCTAAAGGAAATTATCCTCTGCAATACCCTCTTAGCTTCAGAGTGGATTTTTCTGCCCAGCAGAAAATCCATATCAACAAAGAAAGGTGGCAGTCAAGTGATGAGAACACTGACCTGCTTTCCTTAATCGTTCAGGTCATGCCCTGCCTCCCCATGGTCGATGTATCTGCATTGAAGGCTGACTTCTAAGAGTGACTGAAAGAGAACAGGACATGCCTGAGTGCAACAGACTCAACCACCAACTTTTCCAAGCACTGGGACCAAAGCCACCTCTGTTGAACACAGGCCACTTCATCTCGTTTGCTCTCTTCCTTCCTTCTGACTTCCCTTCTCTCTCACCTTCATATTCTGTTGTGAAATTTAGGTATTCAATTTATTCTCACTTATTTTACTTTTTCATCTCTGCAGCCTGACCTTGGCTCTTGCCCTCTTCTCTTGGTTCCCATTTCCAGATGGTGATTGTGTTGTCACTCACCTTGCTTTCTACACAATTCTTCACCCATTGGTCCAGGCTGTCGAATCAATACTTTGAAAGCAAAGGGACTTGGAATTTTTTTTAAATTGTATTTATTTACTTGAGAGAGAGAGCATGCAGGCAACAGAAGGAGAACAAGCAGGGGGAGGGGTAAAGGGAGAGGAAGAAGCAAACTCTCTGCTCAGCAGGGAGTCAGCCCTAGGCTTGATCTCAGGGTCTTCAGATCAGGACCTGAGTCAAAGGCAGGTACTTAACTGACTGAGCCACCCAGGAGCCAAAAAGGGATTTATTTTTAATGAAATAAGGTAAAAGGAAACCTGAAACATATTCCCCCATCAATATTTTTTACACAGCACCCCACCCGCAGGTATCCCCAATAGGTGAAGCATCAATATTACAATTAACATTTGTAATTCTCACTTATTTTATCTGACTATTCCAGAGGTTTTTTTCCTCAGGTGCAAATTTATAAGTCTTCTAGGTATAGATTCTCCTGAATTTCAAGCTGTAATGTCTGCGTTTCTATTCTGTCATCAGCTTAAGGATAAAGGTCCTAATAAAAAAAGGTATCATTGTAAATCACTTTGAATCAAAGTGACATTCTTGATCTATAAAAGGCAAACGTTATTGCCATTCACATAAGCAAGAGTGAAGGTTTATCTGACAGAACAGAGCATCTGATTTCATGATATGAATCATTTTTCTTGTTGACTGCTAGTGACTAAGAGGCACATGATTAGAAGCTTATTATAATCATTCTGGTGAATTTTTTTTTTTTTTTTTTTTGCCGCAGATCCAGATTTTATAAGGGAAAAAAATTATTTAAACCTTGAGAAAGTATTCACTGAAGATATTCTTCCTGGAAATACATATTTAACACTAGTGCTAAAGAAAATAAACTTGGGTTAGAAGTAAAGTTTGCATTTTAAGTCATTAATGGGATTTTTATGTGAACTAATTTATTTTAAAACAAGTAAAAACAAAAAATAAAATAATACATGTTTGAGATGAAAATTACAAATTATGCATACTTATAACAGTCTTCATTGGGTTACAACTTTAATAAGAAGAGTCTATGCATAATTCAACTTTCATTCATTCATTTAACAAGTGTCTTTTAAGAGCCTATTATGGGTATTGTGGAAATAATGAGTGAAGCAGGTAAGTTTCTAAACCTATAGACAGGAGGGTCTTAAAATTAAAAAGGCAAAATAAAAATCCTTTGAAGAACTAAAAGCCAAAGTAAATAACATAGTAAAAAATAACCTGCTTATTTAAATGAATTCAAGTCTCTAGGTCCAAATGGATTACACTCAAAATACTAAAAGAATGTGCAAATACAGGATCATTGCATTTTAACTTCAGAGAGAATGGGAGAATATGAAAAGATTAAAAACAAGAAATGACCTGAGTTCCAAACACTACGGAAAAGCCTAAAAGAAATGGCTAAGAATTATAATTTAAGAACTTAATATCAATCTTCAGAAAAATTCTTGAACAAATTATTAAATATAGGCCTGCAAACACTTTCAACAGGAGGCAGCAATCCCTGAGAACAGCACAGACTGACTACGAGCCCGCCTTGACACAGGACCCCACTGCCGTCTATTGACTGTGAGTATTAGAACAAGCAGGGGAGCAGAATGTAATAGACGCTTGTTCTCCTCATTTCAATCAGGTATTTAACGAAGTCTCTTGTAATATTTTTTTGTGGGTAGGAGTAAACATTAGAAAGTTAAAAATACAGCTTGTAGATTTCTAACTGATTGAATTGCTAAAGACTCTGTTAGCAAAGCAAGGTCAATTTGAATTCCCAATGATATTCTAAAGTTTTAGTTCACGGGCTGATACAGTGGACATTCCTATGAAAGAAAGAAAGAAAGGAGGAAAGATGAAAGAAGGGAAGGAAGGAAGGAAGAGAGAGAGAGAAGGAAGGCAGGAGCGAGGGAGGGGAGAGAAGGAAGGAAGGAAAGACTAGACGATCCTCCAGCCAATGGGTGACCCTACACAATATATTGGGTTTTGTTTGTCTGTTTGTTTTTAAGATTTTATTTACTTTTTTGACAGGGAGAGACACAGCCAAAGAGAGAACACAAGCAGGGGGAGTGGGAAAAGGGAGAAGCAGGCTTCCCTCCCAGCAGAGAGCCTGATGTGGGGCTCCATCCCAGGACTCTGGGATCATGACCTCAGCAGAAGGCAGATGCTTAATGACTGAGCCACCCAGGCACCCTCTTATACAATATATTGTATAACAGGGTCACTATTTAGAAAATCTCAATAAACTGGAACAAATGAGCCCAAAAGAACAATACCAAATACACTAAGGGATACTCACATTGTGCTTCAATCAGGTTCAAAACATAAACTTACCAACTCCCACAGATGCACCAAATATATATCTACACATTGAGCAATTCCCTCTGAGAGAAATCCACAATCACTCCTACATGTTGGGTGAATGAGAAAATGCCTACATCAAAACTCCTAGGAAAGACGAAGACACATTCTCAAGGTAAAACCCATTCTTGGCAGAATACCATAAAATCAGGAGAGACTCTCCCTGAAGAGCAAAGGGTTTGGGCCATACATCATGTGCCCCAACTTTTAAGGATCTCACCCATGGGATGGGTTGACAAAACATCAAGCTCTGAAAGCCAACAGGGCTTGCAACCATGAGTCCCACTGGACTGTAGCAAACAAAGAAACGGGACTCTACAGGCACACAAATACCCATGGCTATCTCCCCAGGACTCAGTGCAGAGGAAGCAGGCAAAAAACGCTCATGGCCCAGCGCTTCGCTGGAGGGGGTTTGACTGCATATTTACATTCTGCTGTCTTAGAGCCTGGCTTCTGATTAGCCCGTGGGAATGGCCTGATCCTTCCTAGAGCCCCGAGAAGCCTGTGGGTACGTCCTCCACCTTCTTTCTCCAACATGCTTCAACAATAAATCCAGCACCATCACCTCTCTGGAAAGAGGTTGCACACATGTTTGGAACCCCAGCTTTTAACAGCTGCTGCAGGTTAGACAGGCCCCCCACTCTCAACCAGCTCTGACAGCCAATGAGGCTTGCATTCACAAGTTCCACAAGATTATGGCAAACAAAAAAAACAGTTTTTAAATGGATGCAGAATCGTCCCACCCAGTGGCTTCCTACCAGTGGCTTTCTACCCAGGCTCAGTGCAAAAGGAATAGGCAAAAATGCCCATCTCCCAGTTTCTCCCCAAAAGAAGACTTCATCCATAATTTCCCAGCTACAGCCAGAAGGTCATGCTCCTAAACAGCCTACATCGAGGTGTTAAGTGTGACCCTCCCCTTTGAGACACCAAAGGAGTACTCTCAGCTACTGGGAGTTACTGGGAACAAAGACAACAGTGTGAACAATCACAGAGTTTTCAGAGATGACAAAGAGCTTACACCAAGCTGACAATGTTAATCTCCTACATGAGACCAGTCTGTCAAGAGTGAGAGAGGTGACTATTTTACCTACTGCAGAAAAACCAACACAAAGTGTCCAGGAAAATGAAGAAACAGGAAAACATCTTCCAAACAAAAGAACAAGATCAATTTCCAGAAACCAACTTTAAGGAAATGGAGATAAGTGCTTAATCTGGTAAAGAGTTCCAATAATGGTCATAAAGATGTTTGCCCACATCAGGAGAGCAGTACGTGAACAAAGTGAGAATTTCAGTGAAGATATTAAAGATATCTATAAGTAACAAACAAAAACTTACTCAAAGAAAATAATGGCTGGAAAGTTCCCTAACCTAAACAGACATCCAGATCCAGAAAGCCCAGAAAGTTCCAAATAAGATCAATCTAAAGAGATCCACACCAAGACACGTTACAATTAAATTGTCAAAAATTAAAGACAAAGAGAATCTTAAAAGCAGCAAGAGAAAAACACGTAAGGGAACCCTCATAAAACCATTAGCAGATATTTAGGCAAAAGCTTTCCAAGCCAGAAGGGATACCATGATGTATTTATTCAAAGTGCTGAAAGATAAAAACTGCCATCCAAGAATGCACTACCCAGCAAAGTTTCCTATCCTCACCGCAGGAGAGGTAGTTTTTCAGACAAACAAAAAATGAAGAAGTTCATCACTACTAGAATAGCCTAACAAGAAATGTTAAAAGGACTTCTTCAAGCTGAAATAAAAGGACACTAATAAGTAATATAAAAACATATGAAAGTGTAGGGATGCCTGGGTCGCTCAGTTAGTTAAGCCATTGCCTTTGGCTCAGGTCATGATCCCAGGGTCCTGGGATTGAGTCCTGCATTTGGCTCCTTGCTCAGCAGGGAGCCTGCTTCTCTCTCTGCCTCTGCCTGCCTGTGCTTTCTCTCTTTCTGACAAGTAAATAAGTAAAATCTTTTTTAAAAAATTAAAAATTAAAAAAAACATATAAAAGTGTAAAATTCACTGGTATAGGTAAATATAAAGTTAAATTCAGGGTACTCTAATATCTTTATAGTGGTAAGTCACCTAGAACTCTTACATAAAGGTTAAATGACAAACATATTAAAAATAACTATAACTAAAATAATTTGTTGATGGATATATAAAAAGGTGTAAATTGTGATATTAAAAACATAAAAAGTGGGAGCAGTGAAGATACAGAGCTTTTGTATGCATTTGAGTTTAAGTTGTTCTCAGCTTAAAATAGAGCCTTACGGTAACAACAAAGCAAAACCTGTACTAGCAAATAAAGAGAAAGAGAAAGGAAACATTTATAAACATTTTAAACCCAACATTAAGCCCTAAATATAAACCAAATATTAACAGAACTGAACGGAGAAATAGACAGCAATACAGTAACAGTAGGGCACTTCAATACTTCACTTTCAACAATGGATAGATTATCCAGACAGAAAATCAATGGGGAAACTTGGACTTAAACCTGAGCTATCACATTAGACCAGATGGACTTACCAGCCATTTATAGAACATCCCATTCAGGAGTGCCAAAATACACGTTATTCTCGAGTACACATGAAACATCATCCAGGCCACCAAAAAAAAAAAAAAAAAAGTCTCAATAAAGATTAAAATCACATCAAGCATCTTTTTTTTTTAACCATTAATGGTATGAAACTAGAACTCAGTTACAAGAAAGAAAATTAGAAAGTTCACAGATACATGGATATTAAATATCATGTTATTGAATACCCAAAGGGTCAAAGAGAAAATCAAGAGAAATTTTAAAAATCCTGAAACAAATGAAAATGGAAATAAACATACCAAAACTGACAGAATGCAGCAAAAGCAGTTCCAAGGAGTTTACAGTGATAAATGCCTACCTTAAGAAACAAGAAAAATCTTGAATAAACCACCTATTTTTTTTACATTAAGGAAATAGAAAAAGAAGAACAAACTAAACTGAAATATAGTAGAAAGATGGAGATAACAAAGATCAGAGGAGATAATGAAATAGAGACTAAAAAGTAATTTAAAAGATCAATGAAACAAAGAGATGGCTTTTTGAAAAATAAATGAAATTGACAGAACTTTAGCTAGACTCACTAAAGAAAAAGAGAGAAGACTCAAAATCAGAAATGTAAGAGAATACATTGCAACTGATATCATAGAAATATAAAGGATCCTAAGTGACTAGTATGAATAATTATAAGCTAATAATTGGACAATCTAGAAGAAATGGATACATTCTGAGGAACATACCAGCTACCAAGACTAAATCCTGAAAACAGAAAACATGAACAGACCAATTACTAGTAAGGAGGTTGAATCAATAATCAAAAACCTCCAAATGAAGAAAATTCTGGGCCAGAAGTCTTCATTGGTGAATTCCACCAAACATCTAGTTTAGAATTAATACCAATTCTTCTTAAAATCATCCAAAAAATAGAAAAGGAAGGAACACTTCCAAACTCATTTTATGAGGCCAGCATTACCCCAATATCAAAGCCAGACAAGGACATTATAAGAAAAGAAAATTATAAGTCAATGTCCCTGATGAACATAAATGCAAATAATCTCAATAATCTCAATATTAGCAAACCAATTTCAACAATATATTAAAAGGATTGTACACAACAATCAAGTGGTATTTTTTCCTGGCATGCAAGGACAGATCAATGTACACAAATCAATCAATGTGATATACCACCTTAACAAAGAGAAGGACAAAAACCATATGATTAGATGAAGAAAAAACATTTGATAATTTTCAACATGCTTTCATGATTAAAAATAAAAGCTCTCAACAAAGTAGGCATAGAAAGAATGTACTTCAACGTAGTAAAGGCCACATATCACAAGACGACAGCTAACACCACTCTCAACAATGCAAAGCTGAAAGGTTTCCTCTACAATCAGGAACAAGACACTTTCCACTTTTATTCCACATAGTTCTGGAAGTCCTAGCCAGAAGAGTTAGGCAAGAAAAAGAAAAAAAAAAAAAAAAGGCATCCAAAGAAGAAAAGAAGTAAAATTGTTCCTGGTTGCAGATGAAAACTCTCAGACTTTAGAAAAACTTCAAAGACTTCACCAAAAAAGAAAGAAAGAAGAAAAAAAAAGAACAAATAAATCCAGTACATTTGCAGGACACAAAATCAATATACAAAAATCAGTTGCTTTTTTATACACTAATAATGAATTAACAGAAAGGGAAATAAAAAGAATCCAATTTACAATTGCACCAAAAAGAATAAAATACCTAAGAATAAGTTTAACCAAGAAAGTAAAAGACACTGAAAACCATAATATACCTATGACAGAAATTGAAAAGGACAAAAATAAATGGAAAGATATTCCATGCTCATGGGCTGGAAGAATAGATATTGTTAGAATGTCCATGCCACCTGAAGAAATCTACAGATTCAGTGCAGTCCCTATGAAAATTCCAATGGCATCTTTCACAGAAATAAAACAACCAATCCTAAAACTTGTGTGGAACAACCGAAAAAAACCACAAATAATCAAAGCATTCTTGAGCAAGAAAAACAAAACTTGAGGCATTACACTTACTGATTTCAAACTATATTATAGACACATAGATTAATGGAACAGAATAGAGGGTCCAGAAATAAACTCACACATGTCTGGCCAATTAATTCATGATAAAAGATCCAAGAATATACAGGGAGGGAAAGGATAATTTTTTTAATAAACAGACTGTTGAGAACACTGGATATCCATATGCAAAAGAATGAAACTTTACTCCTATCTAATTCCATACAAAAAACAAACTCCAAATGGATTAGAGACTTGAACTTAGGACTGGCAACCATAACACTCCTAGAAGAATTCCTAGAATGTAAGCTCCCTGACACTGGTTTTGACAATGAGTTTTTGGATTTGACACCAAAAGTAAAGGTCACAAAAGCAAAGTGAGACTACATCAAACAAAGAAACTTGTGTGCAACCAAGGGAACCATAAACAAAATGAAAGGACAGCCTACCAACTGCAAGAACATGTTTGCAAACCATGTATCTGGTAAGAGGTTATTATTTATAATATACAAGGAACTCACATAACTTAGAGCAAAAAAAAAGTACCCAACTTAAAAATGGACAGGGGTGCCTGGGTGGTGCAGTTGGTTAAGCGACCAACCCTTGGTTTGGGCTCAGGTAGTGATCTCAGGGTCATGAGATCGAGCCCTGTGACGTGCTCCACACTCATTCAACACAGTCTGCTTATGACCCTCTCTCCCTCTGCCCCTCCCCCCACCTCTCACTCCCTCTCTCAAACAAAATAAACAAATCCTTAAAAATAAATAAACAAGGGTGAAGGACATGAATAGATATTCCTCCAAAGAAAACATGCAAATGTCCACAGGTACTTGAAAAGGTGGTCAACAGCACTAATCATCAGGGAAATAAAATCAAAACCATAATGAGACATCATCTCACACCTATTTAGACCACAATGAGATATCATTTCACACTCGTTAGGATGTGTATTATGAAAAAGACAAGAGAAAACAAATGCTGGTGAGGATGTGGAGAAAAAAGAACATGGTTGGCAAGATCTTAAACTGGTGCCATCACTCTAGAAAACAATATGGAGGTTCCTCAAAAAATTAAAAATGGAACTACCTTAGGACCCAGCAATCCTACTTCTGGGAATATATCCCAAAGAAAGAAAATGGATATCAAAAAGATCTCTGCACTCCCATATTCACTGTAGCAGTACTCCTATTAGCCAAGACAGGAAAACAACTGAAGTGTCTGTTGAAAGATAAATGGATAAAAACAATGTGGTATGTACATACAATGAAATATTATTCAGCCAGAGAAAGGTGAAAATCCTACCATTCGTGGAAACATTAATGAACCTGGAAGGCATTATGCTAAGTGAGAGAAGCCAGACAAAGGAAAACACATACTGAATGGTATCATTTAATATGTGGAATCTTAAGAGAAAAAGAGAGAAAGAGAAAAGTCTAGCTCATAAAAACAGACTAGAATAATGGTTGCCAGGGTATGAGGGATGGGGAAGACAAGAGAACCTAATAAAGTGTTCAGATTTTCAAATGTAAGATGGATGAGATCTGAAGATCTAATGTGTAACACTGTATTGTATAACTAAAATGTTCCAAGAGAGTAAAATTAAGTTTCCTCACCAAAAAATAAAAATAAAAAAATATGTGAGGTGATGGGTGTGTTAATTAACACTGTGGTAGGAATTCTTTCACAATGCATACCTATATCCAATTATTATATTGTATACTTTAAATGTATTACAACTTTATTTGTCAATTATACTACAGTAAAGCTGAAAAAAATATATTCATATGCATATATGAAACCAGAAATACAAAAAGGAGCCCATTTGTTTTAAATCATAAGCAAAGTAGTGAGGAAAAGTTAAAACAAAACTGGAGAAGTAAGACATTTTTTAAATCATTCTATTTGAATATTTCTCCCCATCTTGTAACATAATGTATATGTACAGTGGAATTTATTAAGGTCAATAAACTTAATTGTATATTCCAATAAGCTTAAAAGCAAGCACAGCTAATTTGAAAATGGGAGGGAAATCCCCATGGCAATAACTTTGCTTTCTAAATTTGTCCACGTGATGATTTTCTTTCATCTTCCCATTAAAGATTTAGACACAAATAAACCTACTCTAAAAAAGATATTTTAATCAAAGCAAAACTAACTTGAAAAACAAAATAAATTGTACCAGACGGCAAAGCCCATGTACCAATAACTGAAGCTTATGTCAAAGTAACATAGAATGGTTTTCCTTCTTTGCATTTTTGTTTTACTTAAAGAGCAAAGTGAATCAAAATTATTACACGGAGAAAAAAAAAAGTGAACACGTTCTTCAACCACGTGGGTAGATGTAGAGCATCCAGTCTGTTCAGTCCAAATCTAGAATACTAGGGAGAATCCAGACAAGCGGAACTACATCCGGAGGACATGACGGATAAACCGGAAAATACATGCTTTGTGGATTGGTGGCTAGACTGAGGAGTATTGCCCCTGAAAAAGGATCAAGAGAGGAACGTGGAAGCTCCCGGCAGTGCCATGGAAAACAATTTTATTTAGTTTATAGAGCTCCAGAAAGTGCAGCATAACTCAGAGAATGGAAGTTACTAGGAAGTAGACAGAATATTCTACCAATCAAAACTATTCAAAAGTATGGTGGTCTTCTCCATTCTGAGATAAGGCCTCCATTTAATGGAAGAAGCCAAGTAGAGGTTGAGTGGCCCTCTGTTACGGAAGGAGAGTCACTGAATTGGGAAAAAGGTTCAACTGAAGTAGCATTTTTTAAGATTTATTTATTTGAGAGAGAGAGAGCAGGGGAAGGGACAGAAGGGAAAGGAGAGGAGAAGCAGACTCTCTGCTGAGTTGAGCATGGAACCTGATAGGAAGCTCAGTCCCAGGACCTTTAGATCATAACCTGAGCAGAAATCAACAGTTGGATGCCCAACTGACTGAACCACCCAGGCACACCTGCAGCAGTGGTTTTCAAACTTTAGAGTGTATCTTAATCTCCTGAAGAGTTTATAAAACTCAGGTTGCTGGACCTCATACCCAGAGTTCCTTATTCATTAGATCTAAGGTAGGGCCTGAGAATTTCTAACCAGAGTCCAGGCAATGCTGTTGCTGCTGGTCTGGGATACTCAGAACGACTGGCCTAACCAATTTTCCACAATCCCCACACAACTCAGTTCCAATGCTAAGGATTCTTGTGTGGTTTGGGGGGATTCTCAATGATAAGTACCTTTATCACATACACTTAACCATTCACAATTCCAAAACATGAAATCTCAATGCTCATTGCAATGATCTGTTACTGAATGAATGATCTGTTACTGAATGAATCTGTTACATGAATCTAATTCATGTTTCAGAAAAAAAATTATGAACTTGTATAGGAAAAATTTTATTAATTGGAATAAAATATTTTTTAAAATAAAACTTTCAAAAACCTCAGTTGTAATATGTGTTAATGTAAAAGGAGCAAACTCTTAAAAGAAGAATTGGAGATGTATCATTTAAAAGGGCATTTTCCACAAATCTATGTGAGAAATGATATTTCTCGATATTTTTCTAACAATATTATCATAAGCCAGAATTATTTTTGTATGCAACAATAAAATATATGTTGAAAGGACTGGCTTTCTAGTGTTTAATCAATCAGCAAATAGTGCATTCTTATTATATGCAATTAGCACAAACTGGTACTTCAGGAGAATGTAAGAAAGTGTTTCTGTCTCCAAAAGCTTGAGATCTAACTTAGGAGAAGAGCTTATACTCCTGAAAAGAAAGATGAGACAATTCCAAAGATGTGGATAACACCAGTAAGAGAGATTTTCTTTTATTCATCCATTCATTCATTCAAAATATTTATTAAGTGACAGACACTGTATTTAGTGATGAGGACAAAATGAAAATAATTGCATGATTAGTGTATTCTGTGCCCTCCAGAAACTCAACCTATCATGTGAGATGGACATATAGGTAATAATCACAGTCTGATGTGGTAAGTGCAAAAAGTAGAACTAACAGGCACAGTTGAAGAAACCACAGAAAAGAGGGAACCATTGAGTTGATTAGAGCAGTTTTAATAGAGGGAAATCTTTGGGTTGGGACTTGAGATTGAGTGTGATTTTTCCAGATAAAAGATCAGCAGCAAAGGTATTCCTGCCTCAAAAACACGCATATGCAAAGTCAGAGGCATATGAGCCACCTAGGAGATTTCACAGGGCTGAAGGAGGCTCTGCAGAGGGCATAATGGGACAGAGTCAGGTGCTTGGGGGTGGGGGGATGGGAGCAGATCACCATATGGGAAGAGGTTGCTTCAACCTTCAGCAGAGAGCAGCATGACCAGATTCGTATTTTTGAGGCATATTCCAGCATAAGAGCAACTGTTTGCATGGAAAGGGGCAAAAACACAGAGAGCAAAACCATTCAGGAGCCTATAGAAAGTGTCCACAACAATATGATGAGGACTGAAAAAAGGTGGGCTCCAAGGAGTTTGGGTAGGTAATGGGTATGAGAATTAGGAAGAGGTAAACCCACGCATGAATAACATCACTAGGAATCCACCGGATTGCTGCAACAGTATGTATTCACGAAATATTTACTGAGCTCCTCCTCTATGTCAAGGACTAGGTACTAGCTGCCAATATTCAAGATACAAGGTTCCCAACACCAGACAACAGTCCCTGCCCTCATGGAGTTCAGATCGAATAGGGATTACATAGATAATTCCATGATCACACAAACAAAAATGAAGTTGTGAGAGGGGTGAGCAAATGGGTGAAGGGGGCCCAAATGCACAAAATTCCAGTCATAAAATAAAAAAGTCATGAGGATGTCATGTACAGCAAGGCGACTATAGTTAATAATACTGTGTTGCATATTTGAAAGTGGCTAAGTGGATCTTAAAAGGGCTTATCATAAGGAAAAAAAAAAAAAGATGTAGCCGTGTGAGAACAATGTGAACTAGAATTATTGTGCTGATAATTTCACGATACATACAATGCAGACTCATGACATTGTGCCCCTGAAACTGAAATAATATTGTACGTCAACTATACCTCCATATGAATGAATGAATGAGTGAACAAATGAGCTAATGAATAGGTTGTGACCACAACTACAAAGGAAAGTACTAGAGATTATGAACACTTGTAAGAAGGGGGTTGATTTTTGCCTTTCCAGAGACAACAGGAAATGTATCCCTGAAGACCCAATGGCTGAAGTGAGACAGGAGGTGAGAAGGAATTGTCTAGTGTATGCCTTGCTGAACAAGGGTGGAGCCGAGCAAGTTCAAGGCAAATGTGAGAACTGAAGAAGAACTGACCTCCCAGGTCTGAATCGTCTGAATCAGCCATCCCTCCCTTCAGTTCCAACTACAGTAAACAAAACTCTTGAGATCGAGATTTCCATATGATCTAGCATCTGGGGCTCCGAGGATCCAGTACAGGAACCAAGTAATGACTACTTCAGAGGTACGTCAACCAACTGCACTCTCCTGTCAGCACTTGGATTTCTTCCACATTCTCTCCATTCTTCTCTCACCTGTTGGGGTGTCACCTCCTCTGTGAAGCCTAGCCTGCGCACGAGAAAGCAGAGAGCATTCGACTGGCTGGTCAGGCTCAGATATGGGCTGTCTGATAGCATCATCTCATACACTGTCTTCTTTGACAAGATAGCAACAGAAGGGTCAGGATTCTGTCACTTCTGTTCCTAAGCCACCACACCACTTAATAAAGAGATTGCCAATTGCTTTATTCCTTACCTCATAAAACTGAGGCTTATCAATTTATAATTAAACTACACACAACATAGAAAAGCCCACACATGTTAGATTTGGAAGGCAAATAATATATTTACCAGGTTTTAAAAAAAAAAAAGTTTCTCATTCCAACATTATCTCTGTGTACTTTCTACAGAAGTATAGCATGGTTGTCCTTGAAACTTGGGAGCTCGATCTTGTAAATGAAAAATGAATCTTCAGGCTAAGGATATAAAAACCTCAGGTAGGCCTTTCCAAATTGGTGTGGGAGTTGAAGGGTTTGGAGGCATTCCAACCTAAGCACAGAGTAACATTTATCATGCGCTGCCCAAGTTCATCTTCACTGCTGTGTTAATATGAAATGTTCAGCAGTTATTTTGGTTGAGTAAGATTTATTACTACTTTTAATTTAAAAGAAAACAATCAAACAGAAGAGGGTCCTTTCTTCTCTCTCATCAAAACATTGGTATTCCCGAGACAGAGTGGTTAACGATAGAGAAATCAGAGCTACATTCCATTAGCTGGAAGGAAAGCTAGTCCTCATCACATGAGGAATTATGGGGAGATATTTCCCTTCATACGTGGACAAAACATTTTGAAACATTCAAAGCTGAGGGCAGGTGTCTCGCTAAAAGCCTTTGTCATTACTTATCTTCAGTGTGTGGGTCTTTGGTTCTGCTCCGTCCTGCAGTTAGTGAGAGGCTGCTGGGAGATGCCTCTTGACGAAAGCTTCATATGGGTTTCATTCTGCTGACCACTCATCAAGTATTCATAGGGCAATAAAAGACTTGTTTACATAGCCAAAAAAAGAAAGACTCTTGAAGGCACAACAAAATTGTTGTGCCTGTTTCCAAATACAACCAAAGATAAAATTAGATGCTACCCAAAAAAGCATGTTTGTGCAAACGTTTACCGACTTTAGGGTAATCATAACTGTAATTTAACTGAAGATGGTCGGCTTGTGAGATGTGTCATGTCAAAATCTATACTATTCAGTTCTTTGTGTTCTTAATGACATTTTCTGCTTTGAAAATCTTCTGACCGTAACAATCTAGAAACCCATCGGTCATTCCTTACACTATGTTACAAACAAGACCTTATTTTCTGGCAGGATGTCAAAAGCCCTGGCCAAACATCTACTTTTTCCAAGTACAATTGATAGCGGATGACAATGTCCAGCTCT
Organism: Mustela erminea; assembly: GCF_009829155.1. Classification (NCBI taxonomy): domain Eukaryota; kingdom Metazoa; phylum Chordata; class Mammalia; order Carnivora; family Mustelidae; genus Mustela; species Mustela erminea. The sequence continues at coordinate 83,310,626 of NC_045628.1, forward strand.
TCCCTAAATTCTGACAACTATGTAACAACAAATAAAACACATTCCAATGATTTACTGTTTTAATTCTACATTGTTGTGTTCTGTGTTTCTTTAAGAAAGGTGCAAGTGTACGTATGAGATCAGGAAACACTGTGGTTGCCATGGTAATTATCTGTGTTTAGAGAGCGTGTGGAGTAAAGGTCCATGTCTTAGTTGAAGAAGAGTGCACGTTAACGATGGCTTTTCATGAGCCTAAATCATGTTAAGTCCCCAGTTTCAAAGAAATGTTTAAAAAAAAAAAAAAGTAAGCTTTTATCTGGAAGAGCCCTAAGTGCCAAAATGTGTTTTGTCCCAGGGACGCTACTTTCCTCCTAGTGATTAGATCATATCTGAAGACTGAAGTTAGGACCCAGAGGGCTGTTGTACCAGAGGAAGCTGGGATTTTCTGATTAGTAAGCTCTCCTGGCTGATTTATGTGGGGACTCTTTGGCCCCCTCACTTCCCACAACCTGGTTTGCAGCCCCTGTAAAGGCCCTGGGTAAATCCTAGGTAACTGGTCCATAAGAAAAAGTCAACTCCTGTAACCTGGACATTGCCATTTGCACTGCTGTCTAAACGAAATTGAGCACCAGCTCAGTATAATGCTGCCCTCATGAAGCGGGGACATGGTGTAAGAGAATGGTTGAGTTTCATTCTTCAGTACATAGCTGTCCAATTTCCCCAGCACCATTTATTGAAGAGACTGTCTTTTTTCCACTGTATATTTTTTTCTGCTTTGTCGAAAATTATTTGACCATAGAGTTGAGGGTTCATATCAGGCTCTCTACTCTGTTCCACTGGTCGTTGTGTCTGTTTTTGTGCCAGTACCATGCTGTCTTGGTGATCACAACTTTGTAATATAGCTTGAAATCAAGCAACAAGCCCCCAGCTTTGTTTTCCTTTTTCAACATTTCCTTGGCAATTTGGGGTCTTTTCTGGTTCCATACAAGGAGGGCACGTATTGCATGGAGCACTGGGTATTACACATAATCAACGAATCTTGGAACACTACATCAAAAACTAATGACGTACTGTATGGTGACTAACATAACATAATAAAAAATAACAATAATAAAAAAGAAGGAAAAAAAATGTAGACCAAAGTTTAAAAATAATTAAATAAAGGGACAACACGTTAACTGACTGACTGGTGAAATTGTTTTTGCTCTTTCGGGTCTACAAAAGTAAAGGGCCAAACAACTATAGAAAAGGAAAGGAAAGAAAAGGGGAGGGGAGGGGAGGGCAAGGAAGGGGAGGGGAGGGGAGGGGAGGGAAAGGGAGGGGAGGGGAGGGGAGGGAAGAGAAACGAAAGAATTCAAAAATGAAAAAGGGCATTTCTCCAAAGAAAATATATAAATGATCAATGAGTACATGAAAGGATACTCAGTATCATGAGTCATCAGGAAAATGCAAATCAAAACCACAGTAAGATACCACCTCACATCCACTAGGGTGGCTTATTAAAGAAAAAGCAAATACGGAAAGCAACAAAATGTGGTGAGTATATGAAGAAGCTGAAATCCTCATGGACTGCTGGCGGGAGCGTAAAATGGTGTAGCCTAATAACGCATGCGAAATAATGGAATTACCACAGCCCAGAATTCTCACTTCTGCGGATAGATCTAAAAGAATTGAAGGCAGAGATTCGAATAGGTATTTGTACAACTGTGTTCAAAGCAGCACCATTCACAAAAGCCAAGTGGTGGAAACAACTTAACTGCCTATCTACCAAGGAATGAGTAAACAATACATTGTATATACACAAAAAAGAAATCACATACAGTGGAATCAAGCTTTAAAAGAGAAGGAAATCCTCTCACATTCTAAACATAGATGAACCTTAAGGACACTCTGCTGAGTAAACAAGCCAGTTACAAAAGGACATATACTGTACGATGCCACTTATACGAGATTCCCTAGAATAGTCAGATTCACAGAAACAAAAAGTTGAATGGTGGTTGCTAATGGCTGGATAGAGTAGTGAATGGGAAATTATTATTCAATGGGGAAAGAGATTCAGTTTGGGAGGTGAGCGAATTCTGGAAATGGAGAGTGGTGATGCTTGCTCATCAGTATAAATGAGATTCATGCCCCTGAACTATACTGTTAGAACTGGTTAAAATAATAAATTTTATGTATGTACATTTTACCACAAAAAAAAAAAAAAAGCAAAGGGCTTGTCGTGCCAGAGGACCTTGGGGTGAACCGTGTTGGTGCATTATTACTAACACAGCAACAGAGCACCCAGCAGAGCTAAAGTTGTCCTGTTCTGTAACTAGGTAGCTTAAAAATAAAATAGCGACTTTCCCCACTCACAGCTTTCACAACAAATACCCAAAGCAAAAATTTTTGCAACTGAGTGATGTTCACAAAAATTCATCCTTCGGGTTCCTCAGATACAGTTGCCAATTAAACAACAATCGGAATCATTCAGCAGGTCAGTCCCTGGAGAAAGGCGGGAAGCATCAACGTTCTGCATTATACTTGGCTCTGAGGAAAACCCATGCTGTGTAGACGTCCCTCACTCGCTTTCCTCAGTCTTAGGCAGATGTTTTCAGAGAGTTATTTCCAAATATTTCCAAGCTTTTGACAATGGAGATCACAAATTAATTTTAGAAAAATATACTCACTCAAAGAAGAGGGAAAAAGGAATAACAGAAGCCTCTCTTAGAAAATAAACATTGGCTCATGGGTCTTCAAGTTAGGAGAAATTTGTATACTACTAATGAAAATCAAACCATGAGTTTAAAGCAAATTGGATATGTGTTGTCTTATTGGCGGGGGGCAGTGTGTGTTGGGGGGGTGGCGAGGAGATTTACAGGATATGAAAGAATGGAATGTTGTTATAAGCAGACTAGTTTGAATTATTGGCACAGGAAACTCTAAAAAGATACAAAATAACCAAGAAGCAGCGATCACAATACATTAAGAATGGGGGGGAAATGCCTATTTTGTGGATTTGTGTGGACTTCGTAATATTTGAAAGTACAAAAGTATAAATTAATTAGGACACAAGCATAATTAATTAGATCATTATGATTAGCTTACTAATAAGTTTTCTTGGCTGACAAATTCTGCAACAGATTACATACAAATAAGCCATACCCATGCATTCTCGAAATGAATTTAGAATTTATTGATTCAGCCACGTGTTCCAAACAGGTGAATCACAGGATCAGGTTTGTTAACTGGGAGTACAGGCTGTGAAGCCCATCTCCACAGTGACAGAGTCAGTCCTTGTCCACTTGCTGACCAACAGGAAAGCCGTGGCCCAGGTCCCGTGGAAAGGCAAGCCGAGCGGACTCTGAACAGTATTCATCACAAGGGACTCGGCAAAGTTGCTCAGTTGGGATCAGATTCCCAATGAAAACACCAGTTTCTCAGGAGCAATTTAAAGCAGGAGAGTATGTTAGGAGGAGAACAGTTGCAGGTATAATGAGGGCAGCCCGTGCTGGCTGAAGTTAAAATCATTTAGGATGACACTTCACCTACTTAAAAGAATCCTAAGAATTTAGGGGTTATTCATACAAGGTAAACTTATTTCTACAGATGGCAACAGAGTTGATTCCTTTCAGTGGAACTAAATAATGCCCCCAAGAGAGTATTTCCTTCACATAGGGGAGTACTTACTACTAAAAGGATTTTACTCATTCTGGCTCAATTCCAGGATAAGAATTCGACCTCTAATTGTCAGGAGATCCATCTTTAAGAAACATGTTATCATGTATCCATCCTCTATCACCATGGTCTTCATGCCACCAAGGCTCGCTTTACAAATATTTATTTTAGGGGTTGGAAAAAGTCCACACCGCATTTGGTAGTAGTTTTATTTCACTTACTTCAAAAAAGCATAGTCAACTGCATGATTCATTGCAACTTTCTTTGTTGAGTTGCTCTCTTAGAATGCTGTAGAATTGAACTAGACAGATCTTTTTAAAGATGAAGTTTCTTTGTAAATACAATCTCTTGGAATCAAAGCATATTTAAGCCTCAGCCTGTATTGAAGCAAAAGATCTTTTAAGAAAGAGGGAGAGGAAGTTGTGTTTTGGGGGTTTTTTTGGTTTTGGGGTTTTGTTTTGTGGGGCTTTTTTTTTTTTCTCATCGGGTTAAAGAATAAGACAGCATAGGGTATGTAGTGGGTGGTTGTTCAACCTAAAACGGTTTATCACTTTCTATACATGGAACCAGCAGCTAAAACTAATTGGTAACTTCTTTTACAGCTGAAGTTAGAAGGAAAAAGTTCAGCATCCTGGTATTCCCCAAAGTAATGTTTATCAATTAACCTTTGCTCCCAACACTGCTGCATAAAACAGCATTTTCTGATCATTAATAACAATAGCTGGCTCAGCACTTAGGACGTGCCACTGTGCTAAGTGCTTCTACGAGTGATAGCCTTAAACCTCAGGCCATCCCTGTGAAAAAAGAAATACCATGTCTATTATACTGAGGAGGAAAGCAAAGATCGGACCGCTTAAATCTTCTTAACATCCCACAGTTATCAAGACTGAGTCTGAAGAGCAAATCCCAGGCTCCCAGCCACTGCTGGGTTCACCTCTCCAAAATGTACACCAGATTTTTCTTCCGTCCTTAGAAAGAAAGCCAGCCAAGTTGGCCCAGCATTAAGATTTTTTCCCATGGCTGAATTCAGCACGTGAAGCGCACGATGGACCAGCTTTTCCCACCATTAATTGAGTAGAAATGCTTTCGAACAGTGAGTCTCACACGTCATTCCTGGGGCTCTGGTTCAAACGCAGGTTCTGGTTTGGCCCCTTTAGGGCGGGTCCCGAGACTGCATTTCCAAGAAGCTTCCAGGAGATGCTGATGCCACCAGCCCATGTCCATGCTTTGAGGAGCAAGGGTGAGGCAAGCACAAGAAATCAGCCCATTAGACTTTAAAAGAGAATCTTAAACACAGGAACAAGGAAGACTACTCAGTAGGACACAGATGACACAGCTCCACACTTCAGAAGACCCCTCCAATGGCACCCAGTCTCCCAATCCCAACCCTACTTCTGCCCCTAATTCCCCTAACACCACCTCACCCCCCCAGAAGTGAAGAGCAGAGGTTCCAGAAGGCGGACAGCCATGCAGTAGTCATTTACTCTCAGACCGCTTTGGGGCCAAATCTGAGTGAGCATTTGGACATGTGGATTTGCAGTTTTCACAACTTGTATGAAAGTAGTACATTAATTAAATAAATTCTGATTCCACTATATAAGGCCAATGACATGTAGAAGAATATTTCAATACTTTAAATGATATTCACAGTAAGTAAAAAGAGATGATTATGAGATAATCTATATTACGAAGAAATACTAGAAGGATCTACAGCAACATTTTGATGGCAGTTATCTAGGGTTAGGATATTAAGATAGCTTTATTTCTTTTGCTTATCCATATGTTGTAAATCTTTTACAACTAATTTGCAAGTAATTTTTGGAATAAGAAGGAAAATGATTTTTATTGTATATTTTTAAAGATCACTCTGAATCCATAATGATTCTTAGCAGCACTGAAGTGGATAGCCAGATATTGTGGACCTCCCAGTGTAGGCAACAAAAAGCAAACAGAACCATCTATAAAATATTCTTACCAAAAGTGATGAGGCTAAACCTAATCCATTATCGAGAGCTAACCCCCATTTAAAGGAAATATGGTAGGTAGAAGACCAAGCTCAGTGATTAAACGAGGAAACCAATGGTTGAATCCAGAATGTGGGACATTCTATAGAAAAATGACCCAGTTTTGCAAAAATGCCATGAAGGGGAGTGGTCTGCTCTGTATTAAGAGGGACTAGAGAGACATTATACATAATTGCAACTGTGATACATTTATGGAGTGTTATGGATTATTTGTGTCCCACCCCCCCACCTAAATTTGTATGTTGAGGCCCTAATCCTCAGTGTGAAAGTAGCTGAAGGTGGAGTTTAGGAGGTAATTAGATTGAGATGAAGTCCCAAGGATGGGGCCCCCATAATGGAAATTAGGGCCCTTATAAGAAAAAAAGAGAGACCAGAGCCCGCTCTCCACCACATTCAGTACACAGCAAGAAGGCAGACTGCTGTCTGCCAGCCAGGCAGAGAGGTGTCTGGTACCAGATACCAAATTTTTTTTTTTTTAAGATTTTATTTATTTATTTGACAGAGAGAGATCACAAGTAGATGGAGAGGCAGGTAGAGAGAGAGAGAGAGGGAAGCAGGCTCCCTGCTGAGCAGAGAGCCCGATGCAGGACTCGATCCCAGGACCCTGAGATCATGACCTGAGCCGAAGGCAGCGGCTTAACCCACTGAGCCACCCAGGCGCCCCACCAGATACCAAATTTGTCAGCATGTTGATCTTGGACTTCCCAGTCTCTAGAACTGTGAGAAATCAGTGTTTATTGTTTAAGCCATCCTGCCTATGGTATTTTGTCATAGCAGCCCTAACTAACTAAGATATGCAGCCTCAACTGAACACACCATTGACTCAACATTTTTGAGTCAATCAAGAAAATTTGGCTATGCAAGTAATACTAATTTTTAGGTGTGCATTGTGATTGTGAAGGAAAATGCCCATATTTTTTAGAGATGCAGTCTCAGGTACCTAGGAATAAAATGTAATGATGGGACAGATATTTTAAATGTCTGCAACAAAAAATGTGTAAATGGATAGTTTAGGCAAAGCAGAAACCGTCAAATCTGGGTGGATAGGTAAGTGTTCACTGTGCCCCTCTATTCCCCCTACGTTTGTGTGTTTGAAAATTTTCACAATGTGATATTTTAATGGGTTTCTAATCTTCCTATGCTCATGTAAAATATCACAGCAAACTAGGACACAGATCTACCTGAGACACACAGATGATTTTTAAATGAGGAGAAGGCATCTTCTAATACAAAGTGAACTTCCAAATATTTCACATAAACTCACTTGAAAATCAGGATAGCTGTAAGGATCTCTGGATTTCGAGAGCTGTGAAGAAACAACAACATTGAAATAAAGCTTTATAGATACTGGTAAAGTTTGGCCTTTGAATCCAGCAACAATTTGTCCGAGGTTATCAGAAGCACAGAGAAAATAATGAGGATAATAGCCCACATGGATAAAGCCCTTGATGGCTTAAATGTATTTTCAGGTACCTCATTGTATTATGTCTTCTAATCTGCTTTACCTCAATTTTAAGGTGTAAGGATGATTTTCCACCTATTATAGAGATTTCTGCTATTAAAAAAATTAGAGAGATCATACGATCAATGAGTAATTACGACATGCCGGGCACCATGCTTGGAGCTGGGGATATAAGAGAGATGCGGTCTGCAGCTTTGTCAACTTCGCACTGGCAACCAGAGATTCTTTCCCCCTCTGGATCTCTAAAATGTGACCCTGACTCTATCATTCCCCAGATTAAAAACCATCAATTCACAAAAGGCAGAAGCAACCCAAGTGTCCATCCACCAGTGAATGGACAAACAAAATGTGGGGCATACCTACAACCGAATGTCATTCAGCCTTGAAAAGGAAGGAAACTCTGACACATGCTACAACATGGTGAGCCATAAGGACCTGATGCTATGTGAAATAAAGCAGTTACAAAAAGACAAACGCCGTACAATCCCACTTACACGAGGCTCCTAGAGTCATCACATTCATAGACAGAAAGTGAAATGGTAGATAGTGGGGGCCGGGGGAGGGGGACTGGGAATGATTGTTTAATGAGAAGAGAGTTTCCATTTGGGAAGATGAAAAAGTTCTGGAGATGGACGGTGGTGAGGGTATCACAACAATGTGAATGTACTTCATGCCACTGAATTATACACAAAAATGCTAAAAATGATGGGCTCCCTGGGTGGCTCAGTTGGTCCAGGGTTTGACTCTTGGTTTGGGCTCGTTATCTCCTGTGCCATGAGATCCAGCCCCAGATCAGGCTCTGTGGTCAGCATAGAGTCTGCTTGAGTTTCTCTCTCTCTCTCCCTCTCCCTCTGCCCCTACCCACTTTCTAAAATAAATAATTTTTAATTGCTAAAAATGGTTAAATTCTATATTATGTATATTTTACCACCACACCAAAAAATCCTTCTAGAACTATCACCTATAAAGGAATCCTAAATTCCTTAAAATCTAAACTCAGGACCCAGCCCCTACCTATTATACCAAGCTTTGTTCAGAAGTCACACTAAATGATTTTCAGTTTCCAGAATATGCCATGCTCCCTCACTCCTCCATAGAAGGTCTGTACGCAGACCTTTTCTTTCTAACAGGAGTATATTTTTCTTTCTGGGCAAGAGTTTGGCCTTGTGCTGAGGAACAAGGGCTCTGGTACTGCACTTCCTACATGAACTCTCTGCTCTGCCACTTACCAGCTGCACATGTTACCTTATCAATCCTCAGTTTCCTAATCTGCAGAATGGGCACAATACACCAGTGGTCATTATGAAAGATTTAGTGAATTAGTACATGTAAAGCACGTCGAGTTGTGCCTGGCACCCTTAATAAACAGCCACTTGCTGCCCTGAGAATGTCTTCTGATCCTTGAGAAGCAACGCCTAGGACAGGATCCAGCCTATGAAGCCACCTGTGTCTCCCCACCCTCGTCTCAGGAAGTGGGGTGCTCCTTCCTCTGCATTCTCAAGTAGAATTTTTTTTTTTAAAGAAATAAGTAGTGTCACTATTTGCGACTCTCATACTGAACTATGAGGGACTGTACTTTGTCTCCTCCCCGAGGGCCATGTGCCGACTGGGGCAGGCCCACACCTTGGAAACTGCCGGCACAAATTTGGTGAACAGCTGAGTCCACCTGTAAAGAGCGTTCCCATGTGGAGAGGAGGGTGGAAGTCGATAAGCCCCTAGGGCTGGGAGTCCCCAATTTCCTCCGTCCACGCTCAGCGCCCTCAGTCCACCTTCACCCATCCGGGCATGACAAGAAAAGTCGGCACGCGCTTCCGAGGGCTAAGCTTCCCTCTGCCCCCAGCGTAGCCCATCCCGCTCTTTGCAGAGGAGGCTTTGTATCTTTAAAAGATTGAGGTATTTGGGGTCCCTGACACAAGCTGAAGTGACGGCCACCTGTCATGGAGGAGGTACTGAGTGAGGACCCACTTTGTGCCAGGCATTGGGGATGTGGCGGCAACAAATCCCTCCGGGTCACAACCTGCCGTGGTGCTGAAGGGCAGCTGGGGTTCCCGTCCTGTTCAAGCACCTTCACGTTCTTGACTGAAGGGTGTTGTGCGTGTATCCGCTCTTCCCAAAACCAGCACATCCTCCGATCACTTGAAAGGAGTCACTTTAAAAATAAGGTTTTCCATTGACCAACTGTACGTGTAAAAGGATCTCCATTTCCAGCTCCCAAGAAAGAGGGTTGGGGTTTTTTGTTTTGTTTTGTTTTGGGGTTTTTTGGCTTTCTGTTGGTGGTGGTTTTTTTGTTTGTTTGTTTTTTGTTTTTTGTTTTTTGTTTTTCTTGGTTAAACCTCTAGTCTGACATTACCTTGAACTACAGGTAGAGCTAACATTTCCATCTACTCCCCTCACCCCCACCCCATCCTCTTCACAGGATATGTTAAGCCTCAGGAAGAATGCCTTAGTAAACATCATTTTCTGTTTAAACATGTTAATAATTGTCGAATTTGGTTTGGGGGAATGTTTTATTATAATGGCTGTTAACAGGAAGGTCTCCAGCTGTCAAATCACCTCACGTGCTTCATACAGAGAAAAATCTAGGTGTCCCAAGGGTGGTCCAGTACAGCTCCATGGATTAACAGTCAAAGTAGGGGGAGAGAGTGGAGAAGGGAAAAGAGAGAGTGCAAAGTTCATGAGAGAACAAAGAAGAGAGAATTTCCCATTCAAGATACAGTGGCACCTATTTACTCTCATGCTCTGTTGTGGTCTCGGCAAAAGGCAGAGCCTGGGTGGGACCCACGATCCTGTCTTCCTAACACACTCCCGCGAGATGCCGATGTTGCCGATCAGATGGCCGCCCTTGGCACAGCGAGGGTCCGCAACGGGCAGAACTCTCCAGATAAATTAATAAGCACTGAGTCTTTCAGCCTTTTTACAAAATAATAATCATCCTCAACCAATTATCTTTTGGTCTTGAAGAACCTTGGGGAAAATATTTTAGACCTCTCTTTCCCCAACCACAGCCCTGCTGAAGCTGTCTAAACCAGGGTACAAGTCTTAAATCTCAAGGGAGCCACTTAATGAAAGAGGAAAATACTGACTTGGCAACAGGTGCAAGCGTGCTGCCTGAGGAAAGAAGTTGGGTTCTGTGCTCAAACCAATGAAGAAACACTGTTCCCTCCATCCACACCTTGGAAGGCTTCTCCCTGTGTTCTCCATTTAGACTATGGGGGGCACTGACCGTGAGAATAAGGATGGCCCTCACTGTCCGAACTAGATGAACACCTTTCTACAGCTGAAAGTTAAACCTCTACTTACATTTCACAGCCTCTGGAAAAGCCTTCCGGTCAAGAAGATTCCTGTTATAAATATTTTTGTTAAATAACGAACATTCTTCATTTAACTTTATACAAATCTGAGTTGTCCCGAGTGGAGTTGGATGATCTTGAATGAAAAATCACTCTTATTTTCCCTTTCAAATATTCAAGACCTTTTGACTCTCTCAAACCTAAGATTTTACTAATCCAGACATTACATTCCCCTAAGAATGTGGCTGATGTTCCATGAACTCTGGAGCCTTCCACAGCCTGGCCTTCCTTCCAGCCTCGGCCCCACTAAGATATTACACAAACTGAAGGTGAATGATAGAAGAGCATTTCCCCTTCTGTGAGGAAACGAAATGACCTCAGTGCTCTGGGATAGTCACATCCAAATATGGCAGGTGTTGGACTGGAAATGTGTCTCCGCACCCACCCTTACTCATGAGCAAGCATACGAATGTGCCAAAAGAAACACGATGGCTTTGCCCAGGACCACTTCCTGGTCTAATGTCACGGACACAACTCACAAGTCTGATTCCGACCGTCTGCATCGTTTTGCCCACAGGTCTCCCAAAGCCCCGGGGGGTGCGCAAGCAGGCTCCCCAGAGGCGGTGGCGGCAAGCTTGTGGGCCAGCCAAGCACACAGCCTGGAGAAGAGCTCTCTCTGCCTGCAAGGCTTTCACACAGCTAATTAGCCCTGGAGCCACATGCCTATTGTTCTCCTGCTTCGGTTCAGGCAGGAACCTGATGCCAAACTGCTTAGCCCACCAGGCAGAGCACACACATTCCAGAAATCTGGGCTGCCTGCCAAAGCCGCCCCGCCTGAAAGTCCCCACCCCCTGAAACCCAAACCTGGGGACCATTAGCCCAGGAGCCCTGCCTGATCACGCGCTGGCACCGCAGTGCATGGGGAGAAGGATTGCTCAAGTTACCAGACCCGACGCAGAGGGAAGAGGCTTAGAAACCAAAACCCTCGCCTCTTGAATTGCACCAAGTGGCGGGGGCCACACTGAGCCTGCTCAGGTGCCCGCGCCAGGTGGCTTGGTCGCCCTCACCTTTTGACTTACTTCTGTGGTTTCCCGAGTCTTAGCCCTAAAAAGGAAAGAAAACACTCTGGGACGTTTTATCAGTAGTTTGGTTATGTTGTCAAGCAGTCAAAGTTTGCCTTTGGGTGTGCTGAATTTGGGGCTTTTTTTTTCCTCCCATTGACAATTGTTCCAAGTATCTGACCCTCTCTTGCAAGTGGCATTGAACTCTCCTGTCTGTTTGGGGGGAAGCACGGTTCAGTTACTTTTAAACCTTGAACAGTCTAACACTGGTAAAGCATATCCTAGTGGAGCCTTCATCAAGGCTGGGGATACCAGGTGCACCCTTGACTTTTGCCTCAGGGAAAAGGAAGGGCATGATGTATAGAAAATTATAAAATGAAGACACGTAATTCTCTCGAACATTTTCAGAGCTTGCGTTTTCCTGCATCTCACAACACTGGCCTCCCCCCTCTTTCTCTCTATTGGCTGGCCTTGAATTTCAAAGAACCCAGATCTGATGGAAAGGAAACTTTCTGTAACCCACCCCCCCTTCACCTTTTAGGATTTTTTCTTGCCCCTCCAAACTCACTGCCGCCCCCACATCTCCAAGGCATCAAGACTGTTGCATGTTCTTCCTCCCTTCTGCCCTGACTTTTCTTACCACTTCTCCTACACTCCTCCCTTTGCTGATTCTCTTTCTGCTCACAGCAGAACAAGAGTCATCCTTGCCCCTCCCCAGGCTTTTCTCCTTTTACTTCTTTTTTGGTGAAATAATTCCTCCCTGGCATCCCTGTGCCCTTTCTCCATGACCAGTCAAGGTCACCTCAAGTATGGCTCCTCCGGGAAGCCTATTCTGGTCCTCTCCTTACTCCTGGCTGTTCTTTCCTTCTTCTGAACTCTACAATGCTTTTCTAGACTTTTCTTTGGGAACAAGCATAAAATTCCTTTCGCTGCAATATTTGTCCTACCTGAAATCAAAGACTGACTGCCTTGCTCGTTTTCTTATCCTTTCAGAGTCTCTCATTATATCCTGCACAAGAAATAGTTAAACTGAGTAACACTGTAATGGCTCCTACTCTATATTTTAAAACATAGAAGCTGGAGATGAGGTCCCCAGTGCCATTTCGGTCTCTCTCTGACTTCCCACCCCTGCCCCAGGAATGATCCAGGGAGCTGAATGGAAGAAAGAGTAAGATAACTAGAAAATAAAAACAAGGAACTGTGTTCACGGCAGGAATGATGGGAAAGCTAAGTACTCCAAGAAAGCTTAAATTGGGTTAGCCCCTCCCAACCCTGTGCTTGTAACACAGGCTGATGTGCGCTCAGTTGTGCTGTCTAGCCGCTCATGCAAGAACAAGTCAGTCATGTTTCAGAGAACATGTCAGGAACGCAACCAAACCAAAACCATATCAGGGAGACTAGATGTAGGCACAATTTTAACACCCGTAATTTTCTTTTCATAGACCCAAATATTCACCAGAATCAGGATCATTCTGAAGGACAGTGGGGCCTTTGCCCACAAACAGTGGTATCATCGATACTTTCTACTCTTGGGGCAGGGCGGTATGGAACAAACACGGGAAGAGCAGAAACCAGCCTCCCCCTGGAAACAAGCTTCTAGCAGGAATTAGAGGAATTTTCTCAGGCTAATTTATAGACATCATCTATGCTTGGTTCACATGGACATTAAACTCTAACATGGAAATGAAAAAGTCTTTTTCAAGGGCACTTGTGTGGCTCAGTCAGCTAAGCAGCTGCCTTAGGCTCAGGTCATGATCCCAGGGTCCAGGGATCAAGTCCTGCATTGGGCTCCCTGGTCAGGGGGGAGTCTGCTTCTCCCTCTGCCTCTGTCCTTCTCTCCCAACCCCCACTCATGCTCTTTGTCTCTCACTCTGCTTTCTCTCTCAAATAAATAAATAACATCTTATTAAAAAAAAGAAGAAGAAGAAGAAGAAGAAAAAGACTTTTTTAGTGGTCATTTTGATACTTATTTAAAAGGCTAAAAATTGTAATTTTTTATTTTCATAATAATATTTTCAAATAATTTGAATAGAAAAAAAGGATTCAATGTACAAATTACCTCTCAAATGCACTTATAAAATTCACATGCTGCTAAAAATATAAAATATTCTTTCATCACCCAAACTCTAGGCATGTTCTTCCTTTGGTGAGGTGCTAGGGACAGAAAGTAATGAAATTAGTTGAATAAAACCAAGAGGGTAAAAAGAGCATCAGATGGTCCTTTCAGCTTCAAACGGTCTCTTTGAAAACATTTTCCACTCCACAAATGCACGTGTATATTCCAAATTCATTTCAAGAATAAGCAGACATTTCAGTCTCTTGTCTGCCAACTCTCTGGCTTCTTCAGCCCACTGTGGAAAACACTTGACATCTGCAAGTAAGGGACAGCATGACATTCATTTACTTCAAGGTCAAAGGTAAAACATATTTGTCATTAAAGTCCTCAGCAAACCCATAGAGTGGTCCTTTTTTTTTTTTTTTAAATGGAGACATCAAATATTTTAATGTGGTCAGAGGCACAAACAAGAGAACAGATGTTAATGTCTGGTGATGTCAGCACCACAATAATTTTTTTTTTCCCCTAAACTTTGTTCTTTCTCCTTTTGCATAATCAGTTTCTGAACATATTCAAAAGCCACTGAGGACAACATGGAAACTAATAATTCATTCTGGGTCAGTGTCAAAAGGCAGTTCCAATGAAAAATACAAAATACATTTTAAATAATATTCCCTTTCAGAGAGCACCTGGGTGGCTCAGTCAGTTAAGCGTCTGACTCTTGATTTCAGCTCAGGTCATGATCCCAGGGTCCTGATCTTGGGATCATGAGATCAAGCCCCACCTCAGACTCTGCACTCAGCGTGGAATCTGCTAGACATTCTCTCTCCCTTTCTCTCTGTCCCTCCCCTACCACCCATGTGTTCTCTCTCTCTCAAATAAATAATTTTTTAAAATAAATAAATAAAATAATTTTCACTTCTTTTCACTCCTTATTTTGTTAGAAGCTCATTTCAACTTTATTAATGGTGCCAAATATTACCTGTAATTCTTTTTAGGAAGTAATACTTTTTTCTCCTCCAAAGACAGAACAAAACAAAACACCTCTGAGAGTACCCTATTGAAGTTTTGAGCTCTGTCTCTGTCTCTAGAATCAACTGTGGTGACTCTGCAGCCTCCCCCTGCCTGTGACCAAAGAAGGTCCAATGCCTGGTCTAGACAGTTGGGCTGGTGAAAAGGTTCTGGTTCCACAACCTTGAGAAAATGTTAAAAACCACTGAATTACGCACTTTAAAATGGTGAATTTTATGGTATATGAATTTTATCTCAATAAAATGGTATCTACTTGGGGCACCTGAGTGGCTCAGTGGGTTAAGGTCTCTGCCTTCAGCTCTGGTCATGGTCTCGGGGTCCTGGGATCGAGTCCCTTGTCCGGCTTTCTGCTCAGTGGGGAGCCTGCTTCCACCTCTCTCTCTGCCTACCTCTCTGCCTACTTGTGATCTCTGACTGTCAAATAAATAAATAAAATCTTTTAAAAAAATGGTATCTACTTGAAGGTAAAAAGCTCTAATAAATATCCCAGTTTTTCAAATCATTCATGCTATCTAGACCAGACCATGCATGAGCTATTGGCTCCTACCACAGCTCTGACCACACCCTTTATTATTAATCCCTTTCCCTTTACTTTCCAGCTGTTCTCAAATCCCTCTATAAATCCCTTCTTCCTCTGTACCTAACCACTCCCACCACACTGTCCCCCTCCTGCAAAATTTTTAAACAAATAATTGAAAAGAGTCTTTCTCAATGCAACTAGTTGGTCCTACATATGCCCCAAGTTCTCCACCATCTTATTGCAAGGATTAAACAACCTTCTAGCTCTAAACATCTGCCTTTTCTGACCAGTCTTCACTCAACCTGAGCTGCAATTCTTGATGCTGTACCTCTAGTCTTCCATGGGGAAAGCCGCTCCCTCATCCCCACTGTGGGGTCTAATCCACAGATAGCCCACGTCCACACTTCTGCTCTCTCCATTCCTCCACCTGGAAATCCCTGCAGAATCTACCACCAGATAGTCCAGGTTTCCTGGCCCTGTTCTGACCAAGAATAGGAAGAATGGGTAATGTGCAGGAGAACACATCCATGCAACCACAGACTATCTCACTCTGAAAACATAATAATGACAGCCCTTCACCCAGGCACGTTCTCAGTGGACTAGGGTGTATCCACTGCGATGTAGGGGCAGAGAGATCATTTTGTCCTAGTCACTGTTGTGTGTCCAGGACCTCAAACAGTGCCTGCACATAGTAGTTACTCAGTAAATATATTGTTGAATAATTTAAGGGTATGGGAGAAAGGAGAAGTCTTCTCTTTCAAAGGGCATTGATGTATTCTGTGCAATGTGTGATCCTCTGTGCTAAGTTGACTATTCATTTCAGACCCATAAACCCTTCAGTAAAAGCAGTTCATCTCTCTTCTCTTTCCCTTTTGGAAATGTGTGTGTTTTATGATAGTAACAGATAGCCAGGAGACTAAGACCATAATTATAAGCCTACTCTTTGTTTTATACTGAAAACAGCAACTCAATGCTCAAAACACCTTTGCTCCCTTTTTAATTGGTTCTAGACTGTGATTCCAAAGAGCCAGTGGTTAACTCTTCATAAGTGTTCTCAAACTCCACAAGTTTGACTCGTCCCCCAGTATACAACAAAATTGCAGCCTTTGGCAGGACTCTTGGACTTAAGAGTGTTCACCCATTCCCTCTTGCCCGGGGAAGGAGTACTGACAGCCACTCCTGCCCCAGGGAAGCCTGTCTTTATCTCTTCGAAAGATAAGCTATCTGACTCTAAGCTTTTCATTTCCCGTCTCTGGACCTCAGTTTTTCTGTGTAAGAACGTGGCTTTAGTCTACATCAGGAGTCTGAAGACTACCACCCTGGGCAAAATCCACCCATCACCTGTTTTTGTAAATAAAGTTTTATTGAAAAACAACCATGCCCACTCATTTACATACTGTCCACAGCTGTTTTCATACTTCCAGTGACAGAGCTGCATAGTTGCAAAGCCTAAAATATTTGCTGTCTGGCCTTTAACATAAAACTTTTACTGATCTCAATCTAGATCATCTCTCCTATATCCTCCCAGCCTGACATTCCGTAATCTGATCCCTCAGACAGATTTTTATTTTCTACCTTCTAGTTAATGTCAGAAGTTACCTGATGGGCTCTCAGGGAACTGACTGGAAAATTTTCCAGTCTCTAAACGAATGTACTAGTTTTTCTTATTTTAGACCAAGTTCCTGTGACCCTTTTCCATTAGACCATTAATTTTAGCAATGTTTACAGATATTTGCAAGGGCTGTTGTGAAAATCCAGGGCAGGAATAAATTGATAGTGGGATGTCCTGCTCAGAAGGAGGCAAAGCAAGTGAAGAATGTAGGTGTCCTCCAAAAGAAGGAAAATGGAGGCTAGAAGATAGAGTTCCATTTCTGGAACAGCCACAGATTCCTGCACACTGCAAGTGCTACAAGAACAAAAGGGAAAACTGACTAAAATAAAAGGGTTTGTTTTTTTTTTTAAACAGAAAAATAGAAAAATACTGAGAAAGAGGAGTGGCATATCTGAGAGGTAGACTTCACCTCTAGGGTTTGGAGGGAAAGGCCAAAGGAGAAGTGTCATTCTATCACTAGCAAGGGAGAAGCCAAGAGTTGGGGTTCCGCATTCCACATACTGACCAGCCTAGAGCCACCTGATGGGCTTTTATCCCCAAGGCTGGCAGCTGCCAACACACAGGGATTGGCACTGCACCCTTTAAACAAGGTATTTTTGTTGGTTTCCTTGTTCATTTGTTTGCTGAAATTTTAGGAAATTTATTTAAGTCACAGGGTGCTCACTTTTAATACACAGACTGTTCTTTGAAATACTGAATGGCTATTCAAATTTTGAACACCTACCATGTGCCAGTGATGGAGTCAAGAGGTTTAGAGGCTTTTTGCTTTGTTTTGATTTATGTTTTTGTTGTTGTTTTTATTATTATGTTCAGTTAGGCAACCTATAGTACATCATTAGTTTTTGATGTAGTGTTCAATGACTCATTAATAGCTTACGACACCCAGTGCTCAACACATGAGCCCACTTTAATACCCATCAGCCGGCTACCTCATCCCCCACCCCCACCCCGTAACCCTCAGTGTCTTTCTCAGAGTCCAGAGTCTCTCATGGTTTGTCTCCCCCTCTGATTTCTCCCCATTCAGTTTTCCCTCCTTTTTCCTATAGTCCTCCTCACTATTCCTTATGTTCCACATATAAGTGAGAGCATATGATAATTGTCTTTCTCTGCTTGACCTATTTCACTTAAGGTAATCCCCTCCAGTTCCATCCACGTCGATGCAAATGGTAGGTATTCATCCTTTCTGATGGCTGAGTAATGTTCCATCATATATATGAACCACATCTTTATCTATTCATGTGTTTCAATTTATGTTTTTAACCTCAATGTAGTTGACACAGAATGTGACATTGGTTTCAGGGGTGATCGTGATTTGACAACCCCATATACTGTGCTATGCTCACCACAACTACAACTCCCATCTGTCCCCAAACAACACTATTACAGTACCACTGACTATATTCTTTATGTTAAACAAGGTATTGAAAGAAGCCTGGACACCCACAGCAATCAGAAACTGAGATGCTGTGTTGGACCACCAGTTTACTTCTAGTAACGGTCTCTTCCTGGGCTCTCCTCCCTAATGAAGCTGAGATGTGTGTTAGGGCAATGAGAATGGATGTCCACTCTCACAGGGGTTGGGCCCCCAGACCCTTCACCAGACTCCTCCATAAGGACACATCCTGAACACACACACACATACACACATGGTGGTTCTGTGCCTAGACGTTTGCACACCCCGACACTGGACCTACGCATGATGAAGTTTCAAAGGATGGGACAAAGGAGAAACAAAAAGTGAAGTGGGCAGGAGAATGTGGGCATGGCCTCAGAAAATGGTAGTACCCATTTCAGATTGTCTGGGGAAGGGAGCAATTCAGGATGCAAGAGACACTCCATAGACAGGGCAAACATCTCCCAGCTTTCCCACCTCACTTCTACTACCCAGGACCAATAGCTGTGGGATAAGGCCATGAAACAAGGGATCTGGAGTGTTCAAGACAGGTAGATAGCTACCAAATTTTAATTTGAGCAATGATAAAACCTATTGTCATTAAGAGAAAAAAAAGGAAATGATCCATATGTTCACTACATATTTTCAAGTTTCCAGGTGCTTTTAATATTTTACATGTAAGAAAATACAATCTTTGCCTGAATATTTTTATCAGTAAAAAAGATAAGAAATTCCTATCATCAAAATTATAAACATTTTGGATAAGAATTATAAAACATTTGATAATATGCCATATCGTTGAAGCATACGCATTTCTTGGTTTAATTGGGATAATTATGTTTTGAATAAATTACCCTATGCATTGAAAATAGTTCTGTTGTGAAGGACGAGGAGAAAGTGCTCAACTGGCATAAAGTATACTAAGCAAAATAAGCGAAGGTGTAGAAAATCCCGAAAACTTGCATCTATCACCAAACTGTGACTAGAACACTTTCAGTGGCAACCCCCCGACCCCCCACCCCCACCCCCACCCCCACCCCCCCCCCCCCCCCGACATTCAAGCAGAGAACCCTTCCTGTTTTCACTGCACCATGGGAGCGGTGGGAGGAGCCTGGGACTTGGGGAACCTCAAGCTTAGGTTCAAATCCCAGATTTCTAATTTGGTCAAGTAGCTTCACCTCACTGAGGCTCTGTTCTTTTGAACTGTAAGATGGTATAATATCGGTATCACACTTGTTTCTTATGGTTATTTAGAGCACAGGGCGAATAATCCAAAGTTGTTCATCATGCCTGGTATTCACTCCATGTCGGCCCTAATTCTATCTCTTAGGACTGTAGCAGGAATAAAATGAGATGTTATCAAGCCCCTGGCACGTGGTAAGCCTTCAATATACAGTAGCTCCTGAGGGAACAGGTGGTTGTACACAGAGGCACGGAAGGAGAAGGATCGTACGATGCCCTCCGGGGACTAGCAGGACACCATCTCCCAGTCCACAAAGGGAGGTATTGGGACGAAAGTCCTGGGATAGTGTCTGTAACTACCAAAGAACTCTAAGCATCAGCCAAGAGGGACTGAGCCCAAGTGTCCTAGTCTCTCCTCATTCTGTATACAGTAGAGAAAAGACCCTCCGATTCAACAACCCCATTCTCTCGAAGCATCCTAAAGATGACACAGCTCCACATGGGAACGATCGTGGGCACAGAACACTAATTGCCCACAGGAGGAGTGGCCACGTGGAGTTGCTGTCTGCCCAGCTTGCATTTTATGACTCGCTCAGAGTGAGGTCCGAACAGCAGCAGACGGGTCTTGTAGCCCTGGTTCCCCTTCCCCACCCACCATAAACTCTCACTATGGTTCTAACGAAAGAAATGTTTCTTTAAGACCATCAGTTGGTATTTTGCATTTTGTTTTCCCAAAGCAGGATCGTTGAATAAATGGGGGGAGAGATGTTTTCATGAGCGAGCACAGCAGTAATCTTTAAAATCCTGCCAGGCTCACAGGGCCAAAAGCAGGCATGGCTCTAAGAGGGGATCACACAGCCCGTTCGTCATGGCAGACTCAAATGTCATTGCTCAAAGCCGTATCAACAGACACACATGCATCTCCAGCTCACTGGGCTTCCCAGGCGAGCTATCTGTCAAAGGCCTAAGCCCCGTCATTTGTCTGAGAATACCGACAGCGGGAGAGAGACCAGGTTGGCAGGATTTGTGTCTGGTATTTGATGTAGGGGCCGAGCACCTGCTCCCGGAGGATGCACTGTAAGTATGCACGTCCCCCTTACCCACTCTCTAGCTGACGTTGGAATGTGCAGAAAGACAGTCAATAACCACAAAAAAGCGTTGGATTTCCATGAAACAGGCTCTTCCAGCCTCTTGAGCTATTTCTATAGAAATATAATGTGCCACCGGGTATAAATAGAACTCACGGCTGCCAGGAATTTACTTTTCTTTTCTTTGTCCTTCTATAGAAGCTAAAGATATTCACAACAGAAGAAGAAAAATGAGTGAAGAATAATTTAAGACACCTTTGAAAGGCCCGCTGCAGCTATTTTTACTTTTTCTCATTCCATTGAAACAAAAGGTTCTAAAAATGAACTTGGCAGAGCTAAGTTTTGATACAACCATTTGGTAAGCTCCTTGAGAGCAGGAGCCATGCATTCTGTTTCTTTGTGTCTACCGCAGAGTGACAGGAACAGAATATAGTGTCGGGAAACAGGACTCAGTGGAAGAAGGAGTAATGAGGCCATGGCCAGTCGAGGACCCGGCAGGATGAGGACCCGGCAGGAGGCACACGTTGCTCACACATGGGTGCTCCTGTGCGATCCCCGTCTGTACACCTTGCATTCTCTCTGTGGGATGAGATGGAGAGAACTGAGCTGCCTTTAAGGTTAGCAAAAGCTAGCAAGCAGGAGAAAAGGTGCAATGCAGAATTTGCAGCAAATTCTAGGCAATATTCTCGAGACTAGGCTGTCCCTCCTGTCATCTGCCGTCTGTCATTTGCTCGCTTGCCCATGCTAACCCATCCTTCCCAGAGGGACAGGGTGCACATTCAGTGAGTTTTGTGCACTGTGTGGCAGGGACTTTCTGAGTGCTTGAATGCATCACCTCATATAATCTGCAGAACCCCGCCTGGGGCGGGCACAAGGCTTACCACCCATTTTACAGAGAGACAGGCAAGCCCAAGGGAATGGGCCATTTGCCCAAAGTCACAGAGCAAGTAAGTGGGAGAACTAGAGCAGGAATTTGAATCCATGGGGTGCCCAGGTGGCTCATTGGGTTAAGTATCTGCCTTCTGCTCAGGTCATGATCCCAGGGTCCTGGGAACTAGCCTCGTGTTGGGATCTCTGCTCAGTGGGGAGCCTGCTTCTCCCTCTTCCTCTGCCTGCCGCTCCCCCTGCTTGTGCTCCCTTTCTCTGTCAAATAAATTAATAAAATCCTTTTAAAAAAAGAATCTGAATTCATGCATTCTAAGTCCAAAGTCATTCCTTCTGAGACTATAGCTTCTCCGGAAGCGCTGACCTTGCTGTCTCCCTGTCTCTCTCCCCGTCTTCCCCATCTCTTTCTGCTTCTCCGGCTTTCTCTCTCCCTCTGTCTCTTCACCCCTGCTCCCAGGAATGATCGCCAAACTTACTGTCACATGCGTTTACTTGTACTATTCTCCCACCTGGAATGCCCATCTCTTCTCTCCTTCTCCTGATCACTGTTTCCCCAAATCTGTCCAAAAATGTTGTGCAAAAAATCAACTTAGAGGTTCTCACAGTTTCACTTATTTGTGGAACATAAGGAATAGCATGAGGGACATTAGGAGAAGGAAGGGAAACATGAAGGGGGGGTGGAACCAGAGGGGGAGATGAACCCTGAGAGACTATGGACTCTGGGAAACAAACTGAGGGATTTAGAGGCGAGGGGAGTGGGGGGATGGGTGACCTGGCAATGGGTATTAAGGAGGGCACAGATTACATGGAGAACTAGGTGTTTTATATGCAAACAATGAATCATGGAACGCTACATCAAAAACTAATAATGTACTATATGCTAACTAACATAACATATAAAAAATTGTCAAAAAATAAAAATAAATTTGGTAACACAACAAAAAAAATAATAAGTAAAAATAAAGAGACCAGTTAGAACTCAAAAAAAAAAGTTCTCACAGAAGGCTTCATATAGTTACTAAATTCTTTCAAGTAGCTTGCTTTTGCAGAAAGCGCTAGATTCTCTACAAATACAGGCTGTATTTTATTCTCCCTCCAAATGCCTAGAAAAGTGCTACGCATAAAAGATTGGCTCAGGAAGTATTCACTGAACTGAAAAATAAGAGGGACTATGTGTATCCAAGGTAGTAGGAATCATCAGTGTTAGCCAGTATTCATTTCTCCTCTCCTCTGGGGCACCCAGAAGACTCTGCTCCCAGTCCTTCAAAGTTAGGCAGGGCCATGGGGTCAGTTTTAGACAAACACACATCCCTTTCAGGCTAGGCTCAGGCTTCGCCTTCCTCTGCTGCAGGGACAGTGGAAAGTGCCCTTAAAGCGATCAGACCAACATTTCTGTTGAAATGACTAATCAGATCCCCTGCACCAGCGACCCCACACAGGGGACAGCTGCTCCCAAGAGTGGCCTCGACACCAGGTTTAAATAACCTTTGTTGGGGTGCCTGGGTAGCTCAGTTGGTTAAGCGGCTACCTTCAGCTCAGGTCATGATCCCAGGGTCCTGGGCTTGAGCCCCATGTTGGGGAAATCCTTGCTCAGCAGGGAGTCTGCTTCTTCCTCTCCCTCTGCCTGCTACTCTGCCTGCTTGTGTGCGTGCTCTCTCTCTCTCTCTCTCTCTCTCTGTCAAATAAATAAATAAACTTTAAAGAAGAAAAAAGAAAAAGAAATAACCTTTGTTGTGCCAAGCCCCTGAGATTGGGGATTATTCCTGCAGAATAACCTGGCCTCTCCTAACAGACTTATTTCCCTTATGGCCAGAGTTCCCTTAAAGCCAAGCTCAGGAGCCAGGCTTCTGTGGGCTCCTTCCTTTCAGAATCATCCTTGCTGATTAATAGAAACTCAACCCCTCTGGATCGTCACTCACTTGGGACACTCAGGCTCTTCCATGGTCTGCAACGTGAGCACGAGCTGGGGGGCTTCTCCCTAGAGCCGTGGGGGAGTTTCTGCCCCAAAGGAGCTGCAGCCCTCCCAGCCACGCCCCGAGACTGTGTCACCCCCCAGCCACACCCCCGCTCCCCTTCGGATCCGCCTCCATACCTACAGAACATCATTTTGCCTCTTCAACAACAGTGAAAGTCCCTCAAACTGTGCAACAGTGACGAGATGTGCAATCAAGACAAAGGACACCATTTTTTGTTGTTGTTAAAACTGATATTTAGTTATAAAGTAATTAAACTCTCTTGCATGATTCACACCCTGGCTCTGGAGGAGGCATTTACAAAAATGTTCTGAATCATAGCAGTCTTCATTTATTTTTTTATTAACATATATTATTTGCCCCAGAGGTACCAGTCTGTGATTCATCAGTCTTACACACTTCACAGCACTCACCTTAGCACATACCCTCTCAATGTCCATAATCCAGCCACCTCATCCCTACCCTACCCTCCAGCAACCCTCAGTTTGTTTCCTGAGATTAAGAGTCTCTTATGGTTTGTCTCCCTCCCAGTCTCATCTTGTTTCATTTTTCTTCCCCTTCCCCCATGATCCTCCTGCCCTGCCTCTCAAATTCCTTGTATCAGTGATATCATATAATAATTACCTTTCTCTGTTTGACTTATTTCACTTAGTGTAATACCCTCTAGTTCCATCCACGTCGTTGCAAAAGGCAAGATTTCAGGTTTTTTGATGGCTTCATAGTATTCCATTGTATTGAATTACAGCACTCCTATGATCCAAAATGTCCAGTGTCTCCTAAGTGTAGCTAATGACAAGTGAGAAAAAAATAGTTTTTCTCTGTTAGTTCCTTTTAAGTGAAACTGTTTAAATGGCCAAACATAAATATTAAGTACTACTAAAATACTTGTTACATTTAAGTAGAATAGCTCTAGGTGGTAATGTTTACAAAAATTATTTTTTAAAGGTACAAGTTGTAACCTAACTTCATTAATTCATTCAATCCTTCAAAAATATGATTGATATTAAATAAAAACCTGAAAAATTAATTAAATAAAAGCATGATTGGTAGATATGGTTGAAATGACATTGACTAAAATATTTTGTGTGTCCCTAGGAAATTATAATCTAGTAGGGCAAACAGGACATAGTATCACATAAATATATATGATAAAGTTTATCAGAGGGCCATAAAGTGTTATAGAAAGTAGAAGAGGCGAGATCATTTTCAGAGTTTCAAGATGGCAAACTCACGTTCTATGGAGGAATGAATGTCACTTTATCTAGGCCCCACAGGATGAACAGTATTTCAGCAGATGAATCGAGTCAACGAGGAAGGACCATCTGGTGAAGGATGAAGACCTGAAGAGCCTGGAACAGAGCAGATGGGTAGAGATTGAGGCTGGAAGAAAACCTGGGCTCCTCCACAAAACTCTAAGCCTGGGTGGCTCAGTTGGTTAAGCGGCTACCTTCAGCTCAGGTCATGATCCCAGGGTCCTGGGCTTGAGCCCCATGTGGGGGAATCCTTGCTCAGCATTAAGGCAAAGTGGAGTAGAGGTGAACAGGAGGGAACTGGGAAGCCCCAACATCAGGAGAGTCATCAGAGTGGGCATGAAGTCGTCGACGATGGAGACAGGCAAGGCAGAGAGGAGGAGGGAACCACATGGAAAGTTGGGAGCCATGCTCATCCCACCTTGGATGGAACCAGCTCATATGAACCATCTTCTCTTCAAGTCCAAGTCTCCACTCTGGACCTTGGCCAGCTGTGTGTTTCTCTCTAGTTCTCAGTCCTTTCTCTAGCAAAGATGCTGGCTAACTACTTACAACATGAAGGAGGAAAGGGTTCAGTTTACTCCTCCAAGTTTCCTCATCTCAGCCAGCCCATTTCTATAACCAGCTTGAACATACAAAGGAAAAGTCATGAAATTACATGAAAGCAACAATCTACATGAAACCTCACGGTCATCTCCCCCACTCAATTTAGCTTTTCATAAACCTCAGAAATTGCCCTTTAAAGCAAGAGCTCCAGGCATTTATAACCAATGTCAAGTATTCTCTTTAGCAATTACCACATTTGTAGGAAAATATTTTCTATGGAGACAGCTTTCTGAAATGTGCTTGGAATTCTAATGATGTGGCCATACTTGAGTTATGACTTTTTTACTGCATCTGTGCATTAAAAATGCAAAGCAATATTTTCTTTAACAATGTAATGTATGTAGTATATAATAGTATGTACTGGCCCTTCCTACCATGGCTGGATGGCCAGGGATGTGGCATGGAAAGAAGAGGAAAGGAAAGGAACTGTCTATAAAAACGCTCTCAGCTATGTGCAGACAGAGTTGGCCATGCTAAGAAACTAAGACTCAGGATTTCCTAAAAAATCAAAGAGGTTGACCTGGGGAAAGTCTTCTGTGGCTCACAGTAAGGGCACCGAGGAGTACTGGGTCCCTGCCCTAACCCATTCTGGCCTGGCTTCCTCTCCACCCTCTGGGCTCTTGTTTCCAGTCTCCTAATCCTATTCTGTTTCCTAATTGCTCTAACTGACTTGACCTCTGAATAAAATGTCCATCTCTGTCTCCAAGGTGGGTATCTTGATTCAGCATCCTAAAAGCTCCTTCAGTTTGCTACTTCGTTTTGGCATTTCTGATCACAACTTGTCCCTGAATCCAACTAACCCAGTAATGGCTGTTGGCAAAGAAACAGTCCGTGACACCTCCTCCTAATACCTGTAGCACATTTCCTCAATACTCCCAGCAGAGTCTTCTCTCATGGTTAAAGTCCAAAGGAAAGAGAATCTAGAAGCAGGGAAGGAAAAAAAAAAAAAAGCAATTTTTCCTCTCTTCTGGGGGGAAAGAAGTGACTTCCCTCCCATAACAGTGGAGAAAGATTTTAGGGATTATTGAACACCACCATTTCTGGGGAAATGCATTATGTACCAGGGAATGGCTGTGGCTTTACAATCAGGCAGGACTTGCCATGGACAAGGCAGAACTAGGCAAGGTGGTCATGAAGCATTTAGAAGAATAAGACATAATTCAGGAATGAGGTAAAGCTCTGCCATCCACTCTACATGAATGCCTTGTAAAGGGACGATAGAACTTATTCTCAGAAGGAGCCCCAAAGGGACAATGCTCAATTCCACCACAGAGAAACAGGAAATTGGGTACCTCTTAACAAACCCGGGTCCTGGTGGAAGGCTAAATAGCTCTGTGGATATAGCTGCATGAATGACAGTGATGATGACAAGGTGATGGCCAACTTCTATTCCAATTCAAAAACCAGAGGAGCCCTGATGAGATGAAATAAAATCAAACTCCTCATTTGCCTTGAGATAAGATCATTTAAGTCTTAGAGTGTGCATCTCTAGTTGCTTTTTTTGGGTGATGGGAAGTAAAGTAACAAGTGGTTTTGTTAATCACTATGATCTTTTCATGCCCTTTAGAAAATATAAAAGTAGCCACAATTTAAGGCAGAGCAAATAGACGTGGAGACTGACCCCAACTCCCAAACTTGAAATGTAACAACATATTTGAACTAAAATTAAAACAAGAAATCAAGAAATCATATAGATCCTACAAGTCAAATTTATGAAATAAATAATGTATGGGGAAATATTCTCAAAAACTGTAAAATGTTATTCCAATGTCAGCCAATTTTATTCACATAATCCTAGCTATCCATGTTCTTTTTTTTTTTTTTAATGATTTTATTTATTTATTTGACAGAGAGAGGTCACAAGTAGGCAGAGGGGCAGACGGGGTGGGGGGAGCAGAGAAGCAGGCTCCCTGCTGAGCAGACAGCTGGATGCAGGGCTCTATCCCAGGACCCTGAGATCATGACCTGAGCCAACAGAGGTTTAACCCACTGAGACACCCAGGCGCCCCTATCCATGTTCTTAAAGCAGCAAAAGTCCAGTCTGCTTTTAGATATTCTAACATTTAGATTTTTCCCTAATTTCAATGGAACTTTGTCTCTGACTAATTTTGTTTAACTCTAATAGGATTGTGTATCTTAAAAACGCTGTTATTCTGGGATCAAGTTATACCACTTTAAATATAAGGATCCTAAAGTCCAGGAAAATTAAATGACCTGTCCAAGGTCAAACAGCAAGTTGTTAGTAAAACTAGAGCAAAAACTCAAGTCTCCTGATGAGTCAAAAAGTCTTTTTTCCCTATACTCTGTTTTGTTTGTCCTCATTAGAAAGTCACACTACAGTACAAATTGCCAAGAAAGGCTTGGTTTCCAGAATAAATTGTTTACCAAATAAGCAAATAAGAAAGTCATGAGTAAATAAGAAAAAGTCAAAAAAGAAAAAAATAAGCAAAAGATGTCAACAGGCAAAGCACAGAAGAGTAAATCTAAATTGTAAAAAAAGAAAAAAAAGTATGAAAAGGGGCTCCACCTCAATAGTCATCAGAAAAATGAAAGGTAAAGCAAAACGCAATTTGACATTCATAAGGCAAGCAAATATAAAAAGTCTGGAAATACCAAATGAAGGCTAGAAGGTAGAGAAGTGAGGACTCATACCTTGTTTATAGGTTCACGGGAGCACTGATTGGTACAAACACACTTGACAGCAATTTGGTCATAACTCCTAGAGGTAAAGCAGCCATTACCTAAGACCCAACAATTCCACTTCTAGGTATGACCCCAAAGGAGTTCCAGACAGGTGCCCAAAGGGACATGGAAAAGAATGTTCTTTGCCCTACTTTACCAGAGAAAATATTGGAAACAACTGAAACATACCTTGATACATTTGAAAATCAACTGGGAATGGGTAAATTCTGACATGTTCCAACAATGGCATAAAAAAGATCACTTAAAATGAATTTAGGTCTACATGTATCTGCATGGCTAGGTCCCAAAAATGTAACAATGAGACAAAAAAAGTAGTGCAAAAACGTATGAACTATACAGTAGGGTATTATTTGGGTACTCTTTAAATATTCAAAGTAATATCATATATATTATTTTAATTTTATATATATATATATGGTGGAGATGCAAAGAGGAATGTACTATTTGCTTTCCAGTGAAGGTGTTAAACCACAGATATAAATAATACACACCTATTTCTGCGTAGTGATTATCTCTGTAGGAAAAGGTGAGAAATCAGACTGCCGGAGGGGTGAGCCAGGACTAGTGGCATTCAACTGTACCTCTCTTTTTATTTCCTTTAAAAAAGATATGACAAAATGTTGTGTTTCTGCATGTTCCCACATATCTTTGTATGCTTTAAATACTTTAAAATAAAATTTACTTAAAAAAAGAAATTTTCACACTTCACACTTAAAAAATTTTTCTCCACTAAATAAATAAATAAATAAATAAAACCAAAAAAAAAATTTTCTTTACTAATACAATATCTATAAATACCCAATACATCATGTAGAACGTGATCCTAAAAATATATGGGTGATTGTGGGGACATCTGTCCTTACATGATTCTTTGTCCACTTCCTATTGGGATCAGCACATTTGGATTAAATTTAAAGAGAAATATTTAAACAGTTTTTCAGATTAACCTGATTAACTTTGCCTCTTAGTGACTTTCTTTTCAGAAGACAGTTTTCCTAGATTCTTAGTAGCTGTACCTAAAGTTTCCTAGACTCTTAATAGCGGTCCCATAGTGGTCTTTCAGTCCTGTCTCAAGATGACAGATGATAGATAAATAGATAGATTAACAGATAGATAGATGATAGATAAATAGATGATAGATAGATAGATGATAGACAGACAGACAGAATCACCTCTTCCATAAGGTTTTCTCTGAGGTGTGGCTTTTTCTTCTAACAGTTTATAAGATATTGGACTTTGGGGAAGGGCTTGGCATGCAAAAGAGATTGGAAAAAAATGGTGAGAGGTTCAGGAACTTTTTCATGACTCTCTATCTGATCAACAGTTTATCCTAAATTTGCCCTCATTTACAATTCCCCATGAAAGCTGCCCCTGCCGGAATGCTGTTATGCTACAATCAAGTGGACACAGTGCTAGCCTCTGACATTCTCTTTTCAAACCTTGAGACTTTGAGTCTCTACATTCAACTGTCCTCCATCAGACACTGTGTGGTTGGAAGAGTTCACAAAATTCAGGGCAAATTTCCTGGTGGTGGATTGGAAATGTCTCTGGAAGCAAAACTATGGGGGAAACCTCCTGAATAAAGCTCATTTGTTTACAATCAGGCCCTGGACAATGCTCTCACAAGAGCTGGCCTTCCAGGAAGAGAGAAAAACAGTGGGTGCACAACCCCAGCTTGCACCTGCTGCTTACCCAGCTCTTCAGCCTCATTTGGGACTCCCTCCCATCCCCTGTCTCTGCTTCAGCTGTCCTTGGGTTCTCCCAGATAGACAGCCACATCCCGCTCTCTCCATCCCAGAACCTCCATACTGCTACGATGCTCCACCCTGCTCCCACCAGATGTCTTCTTAGATCTCCGAGCATCACGTATTGCTGGGTCATCTCACCCGGCGAGGCCTATGCCGCCGCCTCCAGCCCCTGCCCTCCATCGCCATAGCCCTATGTTCTACATCTGCCTTTCCCATAGATGAAAATAAATAGTCAAAAGGACAACAGAAATGGGAAAGAGATCATTTTAGTGGGGAAACAGTGGAAAGGTCTCACTGAACTCTGTCATCTGAAAGAGTTAAACCCACTCTGAAGGTATGCTGCTTTGGGAAGGGAAGGTGGAGGACAGACTCAAAAGCTTCATCTCTGGGAGAATAAATTAAACATAAAAGAGGTACGATACTTACGATGGGACTGGCAAAGTAAGATGAAATCCCCTCCACAATTTTGCTCCCTTTCGGGGCACCAAAGTACTCTAAAATATTGGGTCAAAAAAAAAAAAAAGGTCAGAGTCCAACAGACTCAGAGAGCAAAGGCACCAAGAGAGCCAAAGATACGGTTTATTTGTTTCCTCCTGCCATTGCTTTATTTGAACCAGTGCAGAAGGCCCAGGTTGAATGTAGGCTTTGACAAATAATCTGAGTTTAAAAAAAAAGATGTGGCAGCCTTAAGAACCTAATTTATGCATCTAAAAATACTCAAATATTTCAAGGTTAAAAAAAGGTGATCAAAATTTTTTTAATTTAAAAATAAAAAAGGAAGACGATCACCCAGGAGTATCATTTTTAGCGTATACTGCAGCACATATTATAGTAAAGTGTCAAAGCCAGTCAAGGGCCAGAGGACTTCCATCCTACCTTGTCTCTCGTCGCCACGGTCCTTAGAGGACCGGTTCTCAGTGACGCTGAACATGGATGAAGACTAGGTTTTGACTAGAAATTTTTCACAAGTTTCTAAACCCCACCTATCCAATCCCATTCTGGTTAGAGACATTTGTTAATATTAACCAACAAATGGTCTACCTTTCATCATGCGAGGAAAGACATTACTTGTTGCCCAACAGCCACATGCCAAATGGATGAATTTGCCACGACTCAGGAATAGCACTTGGGAAACATTGCCATCACCAAGCACAGATTGCCCTGTCCTTCCTGCCAGACTCTAGCAACACATTCCCCAGGCTCACCATCGGGCACCAGAAGGACAACTGGACCGGCTTTTTCTGAGGGTGAGGACATTTAAAAAGTTTGGTCAACTTGAAATACTGTCTGTGCACTTACAGTAATTAGCTACATAGTAACACATTATCCTCTGAACTCCTTATCCCTAAGAGGTGAAATGTACATAAAGTTCTGTCCTTCATTTAATTTTTGTTTACCTTTCTTATTTTATTCATTTTGCTGTTACTTCTTTTGCTGCTTCTGATGTTGCTCATCTTGTTGTTACTGGAAGGAACCTTACCCACACTCCTTATTTCCCGAACAAGCAAACTGACCCCTTCAGCTGATCTTCATGCTTTTTACCAACACCAGGACTCACCTGATAGAAAAGAAGAAGAAAAAAAAATTTAAATATCTCGGTTTCTCTGAATTTCTTTTTAATTAAAAAAGAGGATTGGTCTTTGGGCTTCTAATTTATGCATCTTCAGTTTCCATCCCAGCTGTCAGCCTTGGAGAAGAGAGCAATGGAATTTTGCAGATCTGATAAACTGTAAATTGATCCAGCCAGAGCTTTTTCCAATCCTGGACACTACTGCTCACTTCCAAATAGGAAAATGATCATCACTGTGGATCTTGGTTAAATGATGTTAATCTCCACAGCCTTGGTTTCCTCAAATGTAAAATCAAGATAATAAGCTTTCTTAAAAGACTTCAGTGAGGACACTTTTAAAAGCACAACAGCACATAGAAGACACTCAACACTTGACCCTTCTTCATTCCTTTACCTCCAACTTCTCAAAAAAGCCCCGACCTAGGTAAGAGTCAAGAAATTCTCAACAAATTCCACAACCTGAATGCAAGTGACTGTTTTAGACGTAGAATCAAGCCAAATTCATTTAGACCTTATGAATTCACATGCTGTGATAATTTCATCAAAGGCTTCCCTTAGATAAAACTTGTTTCACAAATAATACCAATTACAATGCCAAGAATATCAAATATAGAATATTTTTAAATCGTGGCAGCATCTTCCAAAATCTACACAGTTCAGAAGTTCTGCTCATATATACTGGCTGTAAATCTCTCTTATCAGTCCATTAATGCAGGTGACGAGGAGTGAACAACAGGTTAATAAGTAAACGAGATTATTTTAAGAGTTCAAAAAATTCATTCTCATAATAAATCCTAAATTTATTGGAATTTTTAATAACTTAGACTTATTTTCTCTATAAGTATTCCCAATAAAAGTTGACATTGGACAAGTCATGTCAAAGACAGTCCTTTGTTGAAGGACAAAGAAACCAAGGGCCACCCTCTCACCTTAACACAACATTACTGGTGTCCCGTCTTTCACCAGCTGTGAGTTGATGCTAATGTGCCCCTACCTGCACCACCTGAATGCAAATTTGCATGTCACCTTCCCCAATCCTTGACCTACTTGTGCAACCAGATTACCGCCTTAAACTGTTTATCCGTGATGTGTTTCACCATGCATTTTTCTCTTAGGCAAAACCCTCTGTGATTTATGGGAAACTGAAATCATGTGTTTCTGGTTAGTTTATACTTTAAAGCACCAAAATGTTATTTTGTAGAGCTATTTCAATGTCCAAAGAGCTCTTCAAAGATGTTTTTCTTAGAAATAGAGGTCAACATTGTGCCCTGGAAAAACAATCCCCAGACCCTAAGGACCGGGTTTGGCTTGAGATCGCAAGTCCTTAAATTTACAGAAGACATTCAATTCAGCCAACTAGATGTCACATCCACCAGAAGAATCCCAAAAATCTGATCAGTACACCACGTGGGGAAGTCTGCCATTACCTTTGGGGTATGCCACAAAGAGTTTACATTCATTCCTTTGAGGAACACTGGGCTTGGGAAGTCGTTTTGCTCACAAGACCAATAATCCAGAGTTTATTTTTCTACTCAAGCACAGCATCTTTTGAGCATTGCTAGTCAATGTATGAAAAGATGTACCTGAAGAGATCCCCATTCTGCTTTGAAATATTAAATCTGACCACAAAATGTTTTTACTACACAGTGTTCAGAGGTTCCTATCTAACTCAAACTTTGGGTCTTATTCTGCAACCAGGGAAAATCTGAAAACAAGTTATGTCCCTCAGAGCTCTCCAAAAGTGTTCACTGTTCCTGCTTGCCCCTTCTTCCCCATACCCTTCCTGTCTCCTTTAACTCTTTGTCACATATTCTCCCATCCTGGCCCACCTCCATCAACACACTAACTCCCTGAGTCCCAGGAAGCCATCGCCATCTTTAGGAGATCATCCAACACCAGGGAATCTAAGAGTTGATGAACTAGGGTGCTTGGACATTAATATACACACTGTGGGTATTGTATACACCGTTTGGATAACATAATGGCCTATCACACATTTAGGAATCATTTATTTCTAAATATAGATTCATTTTAAATTCATAACTTGTGGTAGGTTATGAGATACATCTTAGCATGTTATAGAAGAGGGATAATTTCTTCCCAAAAACAATTATCTAAAATAAAATTAATACTAGAGCACCTGGGTGGCACAGTCAGTCAAGTGTCTGACTCTTGGTTTCAGCTCAGGTCATGATCTTAGGGTCGTAAGATGGAGCCCCATGTCAGGTTCTGTGTTTCGTGCAGAGCCTACTTGAGAGTCTCTCTTCCTTTCCCTCTGTCCCTCCCACTCATGCGTTCTCACTCTAAAAAATAAATAAATCTCTAAAAAAAAATAATAAAATTACTGCTATTAACTACTGTTACCTATATATGTGAGCTATTATAAAGTCATGTGACTCTTATTTTTACAAAGGCATGTGAATTCATAGAGTATCCATCATGGAAACAAGAGGTAGCAGCAAAGGTAGCCATAAAAAACAAAGACACAGTAAAGCTGCCTTGAAAGAGGGAAGATAGTAAAGAGGAAACAAGGAATAGTCCCATCTGAGGATATTCTACCAGTTCAGAAGTAAAAGTGCTGAGAGCCAAAAGTTGGCCACATGAGAACGTATCAGAGTGTCAACTTACCATTTAATAACACTTTTAGAACTACGCTAAGATACCAAACACAGTAGGCATTGTCAGCAAGATAGTTCAACTTATTTATACTATGTCTTCTCATAGCAGCAGCCATATCTAATTTTATACAGTAATAATTCCACTTGGAAAGAGTTGATAAAGGTCGCCATGGTGACCACACAATTTTTGTCTCCATGGTGACACTCACAAATGGTAAAGACCCTTCAATTTAATTTTATTTAAAGTTCCAAAGGATTTTTTTTCTCCTCAGACTAAATAATATAACAAGACTAAAACAACTTCAATTGTCTATCATCTATTACCTTATGAGATCAAAAGGAGAAGAAAGGTTAAAAAAATAGGTAAAAATTCTTTAGAACTCATATAACATGAATTTATGTTTTTTGCCTGTTTTTCTATCTGTTCTTCTATTCAGTGTGCATGATAGACATTTGTCCTGTTTCTTCATGTAAGAAAACTGAGAAGCTGATGAATTGATTTTCCTTAAGGTCACAGAGCTGGTAAAGGGTGGGGCTGGGATTTAAAATGCTGTCTGACTCCTAAACTCCTACCAGGCCTGGGAAGATATTCCATTTCTTAAAAGGTGTTGGCTGAATCCACACTTACTCAACTTCATAAAAATTGGTCAAGATTCAGAAAGAAGTCAGGTAAGACATGAATTTCACCTCCCATTATCCAGACGGGAATTTGAGAAAACTCAGTCAGTCACACAATTGCTAGGGAAATGTAAGCAAATGAAAGAAAGTTTAGAGGGGAAAAAATGGTGAAGAAAGTTTAGAGCTCAGAGGTATGGACAGCAAGCCAAGAAGATAACTAAAAAGTAACGTGACAGTAAAGTATAAACAATACAAGCTTAGAATTCTTGGTCAGAGCTAAAAGTATCTCTGTCTTTATAGACGAGGTGTATACCAGCAAAGCTGGGAAAAAAAGTTTCTTGAAATAAAATCCTATTTTTCTTTAACTTCAGTTTAGAAGGACAGCTATTCTACTCCAAATTTCCTTTGATGTGCAATGGAAACATTGATGAGCCTTCGTGTTCCAGTTGGCAGAGATGAGTTTCAGAACATTCCAGCTCTGCCTTCAGCTGTTCAACAAAGAGTGGCCAGATCATCAGGGCCAGACTTCTTCCAGGAAACCCCTTTTTATCTGGTAGTCTCCACTTGACCATCACTTACATCACCTCTGAACAGCATGTCACAGCCCCCAGCCACATTCTGTTTCCTTCTGGTCCTTTCTGTGTGCTTGTGCAGAAGGTCCCTCATTGAGTTAAGTGCTTTATAGCCTTCATGAGGAGGAAAAGCCACCTCTCATGATATTTTCCACTCAACTCTTCCAATCTGGTGAACTATAGTGTGTATTCTACTCCAATAATTCTGCAAAGTTCATATTTTATTAAAACATATTCATTTAAAAGGAAGGACACCTGGAGAATACATCCTTGCACTTTTCAAACTTCCACTCTTGAAAACCATTTACTTCAATAAACGACCTTTAGGTAAAAAGTAGAAGCAATAAGACAATAGCAGTGTTTCTCACAATTGCCCTTCCTCACTCCTATTTTCTGGTCTCCCTAACAGGGCCAAGAAAAAGTGAACAATAAATAGTCATAGAATGGTATATGTGTGGTAGGCGCTCAGGATAACCACTGAGGAGTAAGTAAGTAGGACATGGCCAAGTATACAAGAAAGCACCCATGGGAGAAGTTATGTGAGCAGCCTGGGCAGTGACTACACGGACAACTTTGACAAATCATTCCTCCAGAGGAAGTATATAGCCAAAATTAATAAAGATCACTTTCCTGCTACACTATCAAAGTTAGTGTGACAGCATGTGTGGTGGCATGTTTAGACATTTGAAATATGGTATATCGGGGTACTCCAGAGAACAAAACAAACAGGAAACATAGATATAAACTTAAAGATATTCAGAGAGGGAAGGGGATAGATGTAGTTTAAAGAATGGGCTCATGCAATTAATTGTGTGATTATAGGGCAAGTCTGAATTTATAGGCAGCCCAGTAGCTGGAAACTTAGGCAAGCATCTATATTCTAGTCGTGAGCCAGCCTTTGCTCTTCCCCAGGAAACCTCAATTCTTGTTCTTCTGGCCTTTGACTGATTAGATGAGGCCCACTCATGTTATCAGGAATAATCTCCTTTACTCAAAGCTACTTGATTGTAGATGTCAATCACATCTACAAAATAACTTTACAACAATATCTGGAGTCGTTTTTGACCAATCACCTGGGCACTGAAGTTCAGCCAAGGTGACATAAAATTAATCATTACACAAGGAAAGAATCATTTTCTTTAAAAGGGAAGTGACCTAAGAAGGTAGGAAGATCCCTTGGGTGGGGGTGTTCCTGGGAATAGGGACAGAAGCAAAAGCAGGTGAAGAGGGAAAGGGAAGAGACACTTCACACTAAGTAAGTGTATGTGCTTCCTTCATAAAGAAAACAAAGCAACGAAATCAACAGCAATAGATTTCTTAAGATCTAGGGGGTCAACAAGGTGTGTTTCATGTGTTTAATGGATATTTATTTCAAATGGCCAAGCAAAGCATTCTCAGAGTAAAACATTGATTAACTTTCTGTTTTCCACTGTCTATTTAGCTTTCAGGCACAAAGATGACCTTTAAGCCAAACAGCTTTGTGTTTTCCTTGACAATTTTTGACCTCTGATTTCTCAGTGTCTGCAATTTCTACCTCAGTGAACAAACCAGAAAGCCCTAGAGGAGCTGTTTTATGTGAAGAAATCAAGGCTGAGTTGTAGGGTCACTTAGAGAATGGGTAGGTGTTGGGCAGAACCATCAAGAGGCATGAAATGAAGTCATTCTTTAAAAGGCATTCTGTGGGAAATTTCATTCAGTTCAGGCAGGTTTAAATACAAGCCACTGAAATACATATATATTAACAAGAATAGCTGCATTACAGTAAGAATGCCTTTATTATCCCAAATTAGCTGCGAAAATCCCTTTAGAGACTTGACAGGAGGTAAAAAAGAAATTTCTCACAGCAACACAGAAAAGAAAAACCCCAGGATAAGAATATTCGTACAATACAATTTTGTTTCATAACACATTCACACAGACTTTTAATAACCAGCAATTACAGCAAAGGATAAGAATGAAAATTGCTGCAGGAAGTGAGAATGAAAGACTGAAGAGAATTCACGCAAACATTTAAGAAAAAAAAAAAAAGAATCCTACTTAAAACCGCTTAGGAATTCCCAGACTTTCAAGAGGTCAGCATGAGGTGGTGTCAGCAGGATAAAATTTATTTCAAGGTATGCTTCACCCTGCATGGGTTAGCCTTGTTTTGGAGCATAACTTTTTGCCTTTGGCTTACCAGTCAACACAGTTTCAAATACAGGCATACCTAGGAGAAACTGTGGGATGCATTCCAGAACACCACAATAAAGCAAATATCACTGTGGAGTCAGATGAACTTTCTGGTTTCCCAGTGCATATCAAAGTTACGTTTACACTATAGTGTCTATTAAGTGTGTGATAACATTATGCCTAAAAACACAGTATACATACCTTTATTAAAAATACTTTATTGCTAAAATGTGCTAATCATCATCTGAGTTTTCAGCAAGCTAGAATCACTAATCACAGATCACTCTAGCAAACAGCACTGGGAGAATACCAAAATATGACACAGATACACAAAGGAAGCAAAACACTGATGGAAAAATGGTACGGACAGACTTGTTCAACGCAGGGTTGCCACAAACCATCGATTTGTAAAAAATGCAATATCTACAAAACACGATAAAACACAGCACAATAAAGTGAGGTATGCCAGTAATCTCTACTGTATGTGCAAGGCAATGTGTAGTTACTGAGTGGGGCATTAGGATGAACCTAAAATGGTCCCTGCCTTCAAATATCTTAGAATCTGGTAAATATTCATTTTTTTTTCTGAGTAGTCTTGTAGCTTTTATTGAGTCTTCTATTTCTCCCAGAAAACTGAATGATTTTTTAAAAAAGGGGGGGCAGAAATTATATCTATACAACTAGGCCCTACTTATCTTACAGGATCATAAAAATCAAGCCCATACTTAGGATGATCTGGTCCTGCCTTAACATGAGCCCATTAAGGTCAAGTATGTAGAAGATACTAAGTCCGCCTATGAGGATTACACAGAAAGAAAGCCAAATCCACCTGTTGACCTCAGACAGCTTGCATTCTAGTAGGGGATACAGACATGTGCATAAACAGCGGTGAATGGCATGGAAAGATAAACAAAATAGAACAGGAACTTGAAAGAGAAAAATTAACATCAAGTTGGCAGTTGGGGAAATTCTCATAGAAAATATGGTAGGTAATTAACATTGATTGAGATTCTACTACCTATACAGACATTATGCTGGCTGGTATTTGTGTTAGGACTTACAAGAGGAACTGAATTTCAGAAAGTTATAGAGGGTTTTCCGGGCAAAGAACAAACAAAGGTTGCCAACAGAGACAAAGTGAGGCAGGCAAGATGCCCATGAAAAGACTAGGTTCTCAAGCCAGATTCAAGTGGCAGCTCTGCCACTTATTAATCATAGAAAGTTCTTCTTACAGCCTCTTTGAGCATCCATTTCCATCCATTTTGTAAATTATAGATGATAATACCTGTCAAATGGGAATAATTCAGTAAGATATTTGCATACTGCTTGACACCTAGTAAATGCTGTATGTTTGTTTAAAAAAAATAACAAAAACCAATAACTAAACCATCTAACAGATTTATCATTAGCCAAATTAAACTTCTTTAACTTCATTTCATTTTCTCCTGTTCCGTTTTCAATGGACCTATTTATTCCCTATCTCCAATATTCAGATCGAGTGCCCATGGACATTACTACAGGTCACACATTTTCAGATGTCACAGCCATTTCTCTTATCATCCCACTGTGAGGCTAGAGTACTAATGTCCCAACATTTACACTAAATGCTTGGCAATACTTGTTGGATATTGCCACTGTCTGCTGGGCAATTAGAGGAGAAGCAGAGAGAGAGGTCTTTAAGAACTGGTAGGCACTTTGCTTTTCTTGGAAGTAAAAATATGCATATGGAAATTCCTGAAATGCTACAGACAGAAATTTATGCAAGGTGTTAACAAGGTCTCTGAAAGCTTAGAGACACCTCTGAGGCTAATGTTCAAACTTACACTTAGGAAGACTCTGTCCCATAAGGAGAAGGAGCTGTGGTTAAGCAGGTATAAATCACCAATGTAACTGCTGAGTAGTAAAGAAGTACTCTAAGCATGTGGGGGCAGTTTAACAAATTCCCTCATTTTATGCATGATTCTTGCATAAAATGTGTTTGCCCCAAACCCTGGATGAAAAAAACGTACTTTACTAAACAACTTATTTACGTGTTTGAAAAAAGGTAAATCTCAAATATATTTTAAAATAAAAAGAAAGGAGATCTCATGAATTGGAGAATACCTATTAGTCTGAAGCCACTTAAAACACACACACACACACACACACACACACACACACACACACTTTTTAAACATTCTGCTGGTTAAAAAGAACAACAAAAACTCCTATCCATTCCAAAGGTGGCCATGTTTACCTTCTCTCTGAAACTCCATTAACAGGCTCTGCCCATTTCAATCACTTCTCTTATCTAGCAGAAATGGTTTTCCGTTTATAATAATACACAGATACATAGAAACATAGATATTATATAATCTATGATTTTCCTACATAAATTTACATGGATTTTTCTCCAACTCTCCAAAGTAAGAGGTATGACCAGAATAAAACAGTATTTTGCATGAAAGCAGTTGGTAAGTATTGGACAAGACCATCTTTTTTTTTAATTAAATTTATTTATTTTCAGCATAACAGTATCATTATTTTTTCACCACACCCAGTGCTCCATGCAATCCGTGCCTTCTATAATACCCACCACCTGGTACCCCAACCTCCCACAGCCCCCACGCCACTTCAAACCCCTCAGATTGTTTTTCAGAGTCCATAGTCTCTCATGATTCACCTCCCCTTCCAATTACCCCCAACTCCCTTCTCCTCTCTAACTCCCCTTGTCCTCCATGATATTTGTTATGCTCCACAAATAAGTGAAACCATATGATAATTGACACACTCTGCTTGACTTATTTCACTCAGCATAATCTCTTCCAGTCCCGTCCATGTTGCTACAAAAGTTGGGTATTCATCCTTTCTGATGGAGGCATAATACTCCATAGTGTATATGGACCGCATCTTCCTTATCCATTCGTCCGTTGAAGGGCATCTTGGTTCTTTCCACAGTTTGGCGACTGAGGCCATTGCTGCTATAAACATTGGGGTACAGATGGCCCTTCTTTTCACTACATCTGTATCTTTGGAGTAAATATCCACGAGTGCAATTGCAGGGTCATAGGGAAGTTCTATTTTTAATTTCTTGAGGAATCTCCACACTGTTCTCCAAAGAGGCTGCACCAACCTGCATTCCCACCAACAGTGTAAGAGGGTTCCCCTTTCTCCACATCCCTTCCAACACATGTTGTTTCCTGTCTTGTTAATTTTGGCCATTCTAACTGGTATAAGGTGATATCTCAAAGTGGTTTTAATTTGAATCTCCTTGAGAGCTAGTGATGATGAACATTTTTTCATGTGTCTGATAGCCATTTGTATGTCTTCATTGGAGAAGTGTCTGTTCATATCTTCTGCCCATTTTTTTATATGATTGCCTGTTTTGTGTGTGTTGAGTTTGAGGAGTTCATTACAGATCCTGGATATCAACCTTTTGTCTGTACTGTCATTTGC
Source organism: Mustela erminea (assembly GCF_009829155.1). Classification (NCBI taxonomy): domain Eukaryota; kingdom Metazoa; phylum Chordata; class Mammalia; order Carnivora; family Mustelidae; genus Mustela; species Mustela erminea. The sequence goes on from NC_045628.1 coordinate 83,351,129, forward strand.
AAATATCTTCTCCCATTCCGTGGATTGCCTCTTTGTTTTTTTGACTGTTTCCTTTGCTGTGCAGAAGCTTTTGATTTTGATGAAGTCCCAAAAGTTTATTTTCGCTTTTGTTTCCTTTGCCTTTGGAGACATATCTTGAAAGAAGTTGCTGTGGCTGATATCGAAGAGATTACTGCCTATGTTCTCGTCTAGGATTCTGATGGATTCCTGTTTCACGTTGAGGTCTTTTATCCATTTTGAACTTATCTTTGTGTACAGTGTAAGAGAATGGTCGAGTTTCATTCTTCTACATATAGCTGTCCAGTTTTCCCAGCACCATTTATTGAAGAGACTGTCTTTTTTCCACTGTATATTTTTTCCTGCTTTGTTGAAGATTATTTGACCATAGAGTTGAGGGTCCATATCAAGTAGAGTGACACTCTACTCTGTTCCACTGGTCTATGTGTCTGTTTTTATGCCAGGACCATGCTGTCTTGGTGATCACAGCTTTGTAGTAAAGCTTGAAATCAGGTAACGTGATGCCCCCTGTTTTATTTTTGTTTTTCAATATTTCCTTAGCGATTCCGGGTCTCTTCTGATTCCATACAAATTTTAGGATTATTTGTTCCAGCTCTTTGAAAAATACCAGTGGAATGTTGATTGGAATGGCATTAAAAGTATAGATCTCTCTAGGCAGTATAGACATTTTAACAATATTTCCGATCCAAGAGCATGGAATGGTCTTGCATCTTTTTGTGTCTTCTTCAATTTCTTTCATGAGTGTTCTGTAGTTCCTCGAGTACAGATCCTTTACCTCTTTGGTTAGGTTTATTCCCAGGTATCTTATGGTTCTTGGTGCTATAGTAAATGGAATCAATTCTCTAATTTCCCTTTCTGTATTTTCATTGTTAGTGTATAAGAAAGCCACTGATTTCTGTACATTGACTTTGTATCCTGCCACATTACTGAATTGCTGTATGAGTTCTAGTAGTTTGGGGGTGGAGTCTTTTGGGCTTTCCATATAAAGAATCATGTCATCTGTGAAGAGAGAGAGTTTGACTTCTTTGTTGCCAATTTGGGTACCTTTTATTTCTCTTTCTTGTCTGATGGCTGTTGCTAGGACTTTTAATACTATGTTGAACAAGAGTGGTGAGAGTGGGCATCCTTGTCATGTTCCTGATCTCAATGGGAAGGCTGCAAGCTTTTTCCCATTGAGGATGATATTAGCTGTGGGTCTTTCATAAATAGATTTTATGAAGTTCAGGAATGTTCCCTCTATCCCTATACTTTGAAGTGTTTTAATCAGGAACGGATGCTGGATTTTGTCAAATGCTTTTTCTGCATCAATTGAGAGGACCATGTGGTTCTTCTCTCTTCTCTTATTGATTTGTTCTATCACATTGATTGATTTGCGAATGTTGAACCATCCTTGTAGCTCAGGAATGAATCCCACCTGGTCATGGTGGATAATCTTTTTAATGTGCTGTTGGATCTTGTTTGCTAGGATCTTGTTGAGAATCTTAGCATCCATATTCATCAGTGATATTGGTCTTAAATTCTCCTTTTTGGTAGGGTCTTTTCCTGGTTTGGGGATCAGGGTAATGCTGGCTTCATAGAAAGTGGACAAGACCATCTTCAGCACATTCAGATGCCATGGGCAGTTTAAAGAAAGATTTACGACTTCTTCAAAAATACAGCAGGTTACAGCCTCTTCCTAAGATCTCATTTATATAACAGGGGGAAAAAAAGCCAACAATGATAAAGAAAAGAAGAGGGAGAAGAGAGTTAATGGAATTTATGAGAGTGAGAAGCTGTGGAGATAATGGAAATGATGGAGCAGGACAGAAAGAGTGACAAATAAAGCAAACATATGAAGCAATTGAGCTCAGGAGGGCAGCCTTCCAGATAGAATTCCAGAGGCTCAGTGCCTAGAAATATCAGAACCATGAAGGACAGCACCTGAGAGCGCAACCAAACCAGGAAAACAGAGGGGAGAGGAGGGAGCCCTGGGGAGACAAGTGAATAAATAATTGAAGGTTATTATAAGAAGGAGTCAATTTCATATACACTAATTTTCAACCATGAAAATATCTTTGAGCAAAACAAATCTAGAATTTCATCCCACTACAGAAGAAAGAACTATGGATTCTAGTATACAGAAATCTCCCAGTAAAAATATTCCATGACCATCAACCACCCCAATGCAAACACCAACAATTCACAAATGCCATTCACATGTATAGCACTTGGCATCGGGCTTTTTCTGCTTCATCTTAAAAGTTAAAAAGTTCAGCCAAGGATCACCAACATATAAGCCTCCATCAGTGAGGGAAAAAAGACCAGGGTAAGTAAATTTTAAAAAACAAAACAAAAATACAATGAGGTATTCAGTAATAATTTGAATACTCCCATTTGTGTATTCATTAGAGAGGTTTTGTATTCATAAAACAAAAACAGAATACTATGAAAAGAAACACTAGAGAGAAATGAAATTTTTCAAGAATAAAAAACATGATAAACTAAAAGGAATATTGGAAGGTAAATTGGGAAAGCTTCCTAAAAATAACTAAAAGAGAGACAAAAGCAATATAACAGATAATAGACATATAGAATGAGTCCAAGACTCCAAGATCCACTTAACAGTAGTTCAAAAAGAGGGAAAAACAGAGGGGAAGAAATTATCAAAAAATGTATTCAAAAGAATCTTCTAAAGCTTGAAAGATAGCAATCTCCATGTTTAAAATGCTCCCACATGCCTAGAGTAATAAATAAGAAAGGATCCACACTTATGTCACACCTGCATGCAACATTGTGAAATTCAGAACACCAAGAATGAAGAGGAAATTGTTCACAGAGAGAAAAATCAGGCTCAGTATGAAATAAAAGGGATCAGTTTGTCTTCTAATCAATAACAGTGAATGCCAACAACAATGAACAATACTCTCAAAACTCTGAGAGAAAATTATTTTCAACCTAGAATTCTATTCATAACTACAAGTCCAAAGTGAAAATAAAATGTAGACATCTTTTGAAATGGAAGGACTCAGCAATTTCTTCCCACATTCCCTACATCTAAGTTATTTGAGGAGGCGTTAGAGCATGCAAAGGATAAACCAAGATGAATCAAATCTCAAGATCTAGGAAGCAGTGAAGCCAAACCAGGGAAACAATAAAGAAAAGTCCCAGAATCACACAGCAGGAAGCCAGCCTGGAGAGAATTAAGTCCGGATTGGAAAAGGAGGAGGCAGGATGGCAGGACCCTCATCTGGGATTGGAGAAGGTCTCAGGGAAGAAAATCAGATTGAACAGATAATTAGATAGACTGAGCAACGTTGATTAAAACTGAGAATGCGATAAAAGTAAAAAGACAAGGCAAAAGTAAAAGCAATTAGAAACTCCAGGAAAAACAAAAGGATATACAAGAAAGAAAGAAAGAAAGAAAAAATAAAGCTTTATTTGGTTCTGCAAGAGTCACAATAATGCACTGAATGTTAATGCTCAACTTAGATATTATTATTTATGACTATTAATCTTGATATTTTAAAAGTACGAAGAAATGGGGGCACCTGGGTGACTCAGTCAGTTAAGCATCAGACTTTCTATTTTGGCTCAGGTCATGATCCTGGAGCCATGGGATTGAGCACCTTGTCAGGCTCCACTCTCAATGGTGAGTCTGCTTGAGATTTTCTCTGTCTGCCTTTCCCCCCACTACTCACACATACTCTGTCTCTAAAATAAAGAAATAAAACTTTTTTAAAAACTAAAATAAATTAAAAATAAAAGTAAGAAGAAATGACAGTAGAGGCAAAGAGAAGAAAGGGAGCTGAAGAATAAGATGGGGTAAAAACCAAGGTGGGATGTACAACCTATACAGTCACACACAGCCCATGCCTAGAATGGCCCCAGGAAGGTTTAATGATCTTGTGTCTTCATCTTGATATTCAGGATAATTTTCAAACAAGGCCCCGGCATTTTTATATTCCATTGGGCCCTACAAATTACAAAACCAGTCCTGAAACTGAATACAAAAAGAAACAAAGGTCTGCACATTCTTCCTAAAGTAACAGAGTAATCCAATAATGAAAGTACACAAAGAGTTAGGTATGACTATATTGAGGTACTGGGATAAATGGTGAGAAGGATGTGGATATTAACTGAAGCCTCATCTATCCCATCAGAATAAAGAAATAACAGTATAAACACCATATTTAGGGACTAGCAATGACTAATATAAGAAACAACTAAAAGAGATAAAAGTGGTTGCCCCTGAGAAAAGACCCAGGGATGAGAAAGGATAGCCCAGGGACCACTGCTTCTTGTGTTAGGTCTTAATGTGTTTTATTTTATTTTTTTAACCTTGTGTGTGTGTGTGTGTGTGTGTGTGTGTGTGTGTTTCATTTTTAAATTAACTTTTAAAGGATAATTTTAAAATCATAATATAGAAAATAGACATTTTATAAACATATTCTAAAAAATAATTCCTTAAAGTGACTAATCATATACACAAACTTTCTAATTTATTTAATACAAATGTTGTATGATTTATATTTTTTTTCTTTTTTTTTTCTTTTATTTATTTATTTATTTATTTATTTATTTATTTTATTTCCAGCATAACAGTATTCATTATTTTTGCACCACACCCCGTGCTCCATGCAATCCATGCCCTCTATAATACCCACCACCTGGTACCCCAACCTCCCACCCCCCGTCCCTTCAAAACCCTCAGATTGTTTTTCAGAGTCCATAGTCTCTCATGGTTCACCTCCCCTTCCAATTTCCCCCAACTCCCATCAGAAAGGATGAATACCCAACTTTTGTAGCAACATGGACGGGACTGGAAGAGATTATGCTGAGTGTATGATTTATATTTTAAAACAGAGAGTGGCAAGCTCAGAACATGTATGACATAGTTTTTGCCCTCTTGACATTCACTTATGTTATAAATCAAATTCTCTCAGCCAAGGTCAAGGCTATATGAAAAAAGAAGAAATTATCAAAGCTGAGTAACTTACAGTGGTCATGATTGTTTTAAAGGGCTGTCTGTCCCTTTTTTTTTTTTTTAACCATATCATTGTTTTCAAAAGCTGAACATTTGCAAATAGTGATGCAGCTTTTAATGATTGGCCCCTATTTTGGTTAAGGACAAAAGTAGAGTTGTTATCCTCTGAAAGATGCTTTAGCTTACTAGCGTTCTAAATATAAAGGGGGACTGTGGGAGGTTTGAGGAGACCAGTAAGTACTCTGATCTGTTAGCTACTTTCCATGGATTTTTTCCCACTACCTGATGCAAACACAGGAGTACTTTATTTTCAGCAAGACTAGATGAATGACCTTCAGCAAGTAGGGTCGAACTACCAGTTCACTGATATAAATATAAAATAAGAAAGCAAAGTGTTTGGAAGGCAGGGACTTTGGTAATGCTGCTAAACATAGCATGTCATGAACAGAAAGACTGTGGTGGCTACCACACGATCATCAAGTCCCTGCCTTATATATATTTGCCTTAGGAAAAAGAGAATAATTGCAGCAATATCTAAAACCCTGCTTCCTGATAAAATAATTACATAACCTAACGAAGTCTTAGAGGGTCCGTAAGCTCCATCAAATTCCTCTTCCTGGCACAAATTTAAAAAAAAAAAAAAAAAAAACAGGAAATCCTAGTATGAAAACCAGAGCCCATTAGGCACATAAACCAAAACTTGGCATTTTTCAGGTCTTGCTTAGTTATAGTACTTTCGCTAATTGTCTTAAGGCCAAGAGGATCAAACTCCCTTAGTGTGAAAGAGTTATCCTTACATAATAGTTGATCTCATATCCAACTCATGAGAGAGTGGTAGAATTTCGTTAAGGTCTACAGTTGGGCCCTCAACTTAATGGGCAGAGGGAGTGAAGAGGTAAAAGTACTAAAACAAACACTCTGCCAGACTTGGGTGGCCCTTGAAGTCTTGAATTTTTGATAATGTAGTTTTGAGAAAGAGAAAAGCACATGGTAAGATTGTCTGGTAATTCCCAAAGAAGTCATTCTTTACCCACCTAAATGACAGTGCTTCCGGTGGGGAAAACAAAAGGCCTGTCCACTCAAGCAGCAGGTCAGAAGAGATGGACCATCTAAGCAACACCATGGAGCCTAACTATGGCTGCCCACAGCATGAAGAGGAAGGTAGAAAGCCTTGTGGTAAGAAACAATATGGTGAAAAGCAAGTGGGCAGGGAGGAGGGAAGGCCAGCCCTCACTTATCACCTGGAATCCAAAGAAGGGGGAGTTACTTGCTAGGTAGGAGGAGGGAAGCACCAAAGCAAAAGCTGTAGAAAGAACCAAAATAAAGGAAGCCATGGCAGGACAAAGCAATGACACATGGCTGGTCTGCCAGGACAGAAGGGCAGGGTTGACTTTCTGGCCTACCTCCCCCTGAAAATTGTGGTAATATTAGTAACCAGCTTTTCTTTGAACTTTCATTGTGAAATCATTTATAAGAATTACAAGTATAGTACAAAGAACTCCCATACCCCTTCTATTCAGATTCACAATTTTAACACTGCCACATTTGCTTTATCATCCTTTTTTATATACAACAACACATTTTATATACTCCATGTAGAGTCATGTGCTATAATTTTTAAAAATTAGATTTTTTTTCTGAACCTCTAGAGAGTTAGCAGACAACCTCCTGCCTTTTCATACCAAAATCCCTCAGCATGCATCTTCCAGAGATAAGAATGTTCTCTTCTGTTATAATAAACAATAAAAATTTCAGAAAAATTAACTTCGATTTGACAAGGTTCTCTAATCTATAGGCCTTATTCAGATTTCATCAATTGCCTCTATAATGCCTTCCCATCAGTTTTTCCCCTGATCCAGAATTCAGTCCAAAATCCGTGCTGCATTAAGTTGTCCTATCTCTTTAATCTCCTTAGTCTGGAGTACTTCCTCCATCTTTCTGTCTTACACAACACTGGCACTTTTGAAGATTTCAGGCGAATTGTCCCTCAATTTAAATTAGATTCAGGTTATGCATATTGGACAGAGATGTGAGGTAAGAGATGCTCTAAGGGCCTACAAACCAGAGCTGCATGTTAGTTTCTCCCATGATGGATGATGTAAACTTTGACTGCTGGGTTGGTTGATATGGGGTCTTCCAGGTGTCTTCACTATAAAGTTACCATTTTTACCCTATGGTTCATAAGTCATGTATGAGAAAGACTCTGGGACCATGTGACTATCCTACTCCTCTCTAACCTCTCACCCAATACTTTTGGCATTCATTGATAATTCTAAATCAATTTTTACTCTAATGGTTACAAAATGGTAACTTTCTGAATCTATTCTTTCTACATTTACCAAATGGCATTCCACCTTAAAAGAACTCCCCCTTTATTCTCCGTTTATTTGTTATCACTATTGTCCTGGGGGATTCTTATACTACTCAATGAATTACAACCCATTATGGTCATCACTCATTTTGATGCTTAGATTGTCTCTCACGAGCCCAGTGAGAGCCTCTAAAGCCTGTCCCTGTGTCCTTTTGAGACATTCCTACCTTTCTGTGAGCCTTCCTTACCTTCTGACATAATGAGATGGCCCCAGACCCATCTTGTACTTTCTGAAAAAAAGCACATGATGTGCTCAAATACTAGCATCTTCTTAAAGGGAAGCATTCAAGGTCAATCTAGAGGTCTTTTCTCTTGGGTAGGGGGCAAGGTGACAAGGTGGGTTTTGCAGGAGTTTCTAAATGGTCATACAGTATTTCATCTATATTTAAGCAAGCACAGGGAAATGTTACTGATACAATCCCTATTTTAATTTCCAAATAAATGTTCTTGTGGTGGTGTGGCTGAGGTCATGATGGTTGCTGTTGTTCTATAACCCCAGGTGTTGCCTGGAATCCGTAGCATAAATACCTTGAATCTCACTGGACTTGGCCACTTCTCCAAGCACTCATGAAGACTCTACATTTGTCAGTAAATGTAAACTAACCCAACTTGGCTCTTTCTGTACTTCTGCTTTTTGGCCAGGACATTGTAACCCAACAACAGCAGTTGTAACCTATCCCACACTGAGTATTCACGTAATCACAGACTCCACCAGACAGCTGTGTGACTCAGGTGGCTCGAGGCACCGTCCTCAACATACCAACTAAGCCCTCTATTTGAATAAATGTTCCGTGTCCTTTAAAAACGCTTTCCAAATACTCACAGATTCTTTTCAATCCTTTCTATGTCAACCTTCGAATACAGCTGTGTTCCAGCTCATGCTTTCATTGGCTGAACCTCATCACATAAACCAAAATGTTCAGTGACATGTTATTTTAGCATACTTCAGTAAAAATAATTGGGGAGAAGTTAATGAAATAAGTAAAATCTCCCGGGAGCAGTTTATTCCATTGCAGGCTAGCTTCAAGATCTGAAGTGGAATGATAAGTCCAGATTTCAGCAGCTAGGTGGCATGAAAAAAAGAAAATATTTATTCTACGCAAGTGAATTTCCTGAAGCATCGTAAAAGTTTTGCTTCAGCAAGTTGTATCTCATGTTACTTTGATTTCTAAAATTCTGCTCCCAGTTTAGGGCAACTTCACTGGGAAATGGTATCAGTAGGACCCCTTTTCAGACATCCCTGCCTTTTAATGAAATAAAAACCGAAATAAGTCCTGTCAGCTTGTTATAAAGTAAAACATTGCTTTTCCCTGCCCGTCCTCTGCTCTTGCTGCCACTGCCCGCCCATGCAATAAAGTAAAACATTATCTGTGTTATAGCCATGAAGAGATTTTCTACCTACATGTTAATGATTTTTATCACTGAATGATGAAATTATTTTCATAGCCTCATATCTTTTGCCCCTAAATTTTCTACAACATACATGTATTGCCTTTGTCAGAGACTCAAAAGATAATAATAAACATGAGTGTACAGACAATGGGACAAGAAAAGTACCAGTCATTTTAGCCACAGTTGGGAGCCCTGTGGGAGACATGATGGTATCAGGGACATGGCATTTAATTAAAACTCAGGATTGTTGTGGTTTGGTTTTTTTTTTTGCTTGTTTATTTTTGTTTAATTTTGTCAGTTGTTCATTACAAAGACATAAGATTTCTTTCAATAGCAACTATAGAATAATTCACGAGTTTTTCATAACAGTGTTTTCTGCCAATTGTCAGAAGGGAAGTTTTCGTTTTGAAAGATTATTTTAGCTGGCTGAACCCCAAGAAGACTTCAGTTTCCTTTGGACTCTGGAAATCTGAGTCTCCTTTTGCATGCACAGTGGAGGCGGCCCATGATTCGAGAGGCAAGAGGGACAAGAAGAGGCTGTTTCCCAGGGGGGACTTGCCCTGGCCACCAAGAGCCCCAGACAGCCCCCTGCACTGCTCTATTTCAGTACATCAAAGAGATGTATTCATTCAACAAACATTTTCTCAAGACCTATCCTATGCCAGGAACTCTGCTAAGCATCAATAATACAAAGATCAATAAAATATGATCTCTGTCCTCGAAGGTTCAGAACAAAAAGGACAGGATGAGGAAAATAGTACACTGAAAGAAGAGAAGGCTTTCTGAGTAAAAGGTCTTAGGAAGAGAAAGAAAGGAAAGTTTGAATTAAAGAAGGAGGGCAGGAGCGGGACGGACAGGAGGGAAGGTGGGAGGGACAGACATAGCTATGTGATACATGACCATAGTTCTGAAGCACTTTGGTAAGCCAACTACTTTAGTGCAAAGCACTTCAAAGCTGAGGAAAAAGGACACTCCTTTGCCTTAATCATTTCTAACATCAAACCAACATAGATGTCACTGTCCTTCCCGTTGCCATACCCACTCGCCTACAACGGCACTTCCTACAACCTCAGGAACTGACTGCTCCAGCCTGAGTGCTGCCATCTTGCTACGTACCTATGAGTGATAACCTGTACTGATTACAGTGCTCAAAGGGGGTGAGCAGTGGAGAGAATCCAGGGGTTCTCTGACCTTAAGCACTGTTCAGTAGCCTGGCCATCACAGTAAAAGCTATCTGAAGCAGAAATTGTGGGTGCTCCTGCCCCTATATGTTCATCATCTGCCACTTTCTTACAGGTTGGCAGAACTTCCCAGCTGCCAACCCTCTTAACTGTTTTCCTGCAGGCTTCATCCAAACTGGATCCCACATTACTCTCCCACCAAGCAGTCTAGAAGCATTGGGGCATTAGCAGCCTCTCCCAAGGGCAACTCTCAACAATGACCAAGAGAAGTCAGTGAGGAAATACCACACTACTTCCATCAGAGTATGGTCTCCTGGAGGCACATGATAAACACTGGCCTCCAGTGGAAATAAGCCCCTGCTGCCCACAGTGGTACTTACATGAGAACGTGATGTTTATTCGCTCTCTTTTCTTTCCTATCTGAATCCCCTTCCTGTGTCTCCTAGAATCACCTCACAAATAAACTCCTTGCACTGGAATCCTTATCTCAGAGTCTATGTCTGGAAGAACCCAAGCTAAAACAGCATCCAACCCTAGACAACTTGCCATTCAAAACTGGCTGGCTGTCATGTTTCCCCAGTAGCATGGTTGCCCCAGCCAACTGCATAAATACATTACAAAGCTTCCTCAGAATATTTGTAAAGTCACCAGAATCCAATATCCTAGAGTCTGATAGGTCCTTTGTTGATTTTCTATTTCTGGTGCACAGGCAGAATAGAGTTAAGGATTTGGGTGTGTCCTGATCATTCAGTTTAGACAGTACATCGCTCACCTCCAATATTTTTTCTTAAATCTTAAACTTTTCTCATAGTCCAAGCCACCATGGCATATTCTAGACCCATTATCTGTTATAAATCATAACATTAAAAAAGTTACAGCATGTAAATCATTTTGTTGTTCATATTTATTATAAAAAAAGAATATGTGGATCTTGTGTGAGAAATTAATAAATAATATCCACTTTACCTTTTTGTGAAATATACATCTTTCAACATTATTCCCTTAAGAATCACATGAAAATTATAGCAGAAAGATAAACATTTACATATACATACAAATTTTTGCTTTCAATGTCTGGGTCCAAAGATCAGATGCTTCTGGGGTGTCTGGGTTAAGAATCTTGGCCTTCCAATAAAAATATACAGCATTTTAGATGTGATGCAAATAATACCTGAATTGTTTTAATAATTGTACTTAACTGATCAGATATACCACTAGACTCGGTAACAAACACAATTCTTCTATTCAGTTGTGATGTTTGCATGCTGTACATGAGATGAACATGCAAATCCAAATTGGTTAAGTATTTATAGTTTTAAATGCCCTCTATAAGATGAAAAGCTCATCAACATGTAAATATTGAACAACATTGCTGGCAACCTGGCCGTATGCCACCTTCTCCTGTCACCCCAGAAAGAAATGGCCTTCAGTCTCAGAACACCCCACACTTTACGGTCCCATGTATGTGGCACTGGTGTTCCCTGCTCTGTGTTGGTGAAGGATGGCTAGCCTCCTCTCACCCTGCTAGATGAAGGCCATCTGATTTCTTTCTTTTTTTCTCACCCAGAATGTAAAACAGCATCTTACATTCTACTTAATAAATACTTGGTGAGGGAATGAATTACTTCATTGCTTTTTTTGAGATATCATTTGGAAAAAATAGGCCAAGTGATTCAAAATAGCAAACGCTACTACTATCTCTATCAATCAGCCTAGTGGCTCTTGACATCACATTTCCTTGCTTTCTCTATACTGAACACACACATACAGTAGGCACCTTAGTAATAATACAAACAAAATGTTAAAGCCAGGTGACCACGACTTGGTGATAATTTTACAAAAAATTGTGATAATGTTAGATGTCCTCCATGCATTATGTCAGACCCCAAACGGACAGTCCAGGTAACACTGGGAACATGAAGCTCATCCAAGTGGGAACACTTGGCCTCCACCTTCAGCGCTCCCCTCCACACCCACCAAGTGACCTTGGCAAAGCTGCTTATCCTATTGACACCGCTTCTCATCTACATGTTGGGGATAACCATGAGATGCTATAGATAAAGAACCTGACCATGGTGAACACATCATTAAGGGAGAGCTATCATTATATTTTATGTCTCAAATTTGTACTCTACCCCCACATATCTCATACACAGAACCTAGCTGCAACACCCATCTGCTTAAAGTCCTTAACCAAAGCTATAAGCAAGCCTCTTTTCCCAAAAGTGTCCTTCCAACTTAAATTAAAATAGTCAGTCATTTGATCGACACGTATTTAACTGAGCATTTGCTATGTGGTAGGTATTGGGCTAGGTACTGGGCAAACAATGTCAACAAGAGCCACACAATGCCTGCAGCCCTGAAGCTCATAGGTTATAGTGGGGACTGACCAAAAAAATCACACAAGGTAGCAGGTACAGCATGGGGTCTCTGGGGACACCCAGGAAAGGACCTGGAAGAAGAGATGTTGGAGCCAGAGGATGTAGAGGAATTGGTCAGGCAAATACATTGTGTGCAAAGACCCAAAGGATTGTTGTGTTCATGGACATTTACAGATGTTGACTGCATAAACACAGCATTTCAGAGCTTCCTCAGAATATTTGTTTAGTCACCAGAATCCAATAAACTAGAATCTGGTAGATCCTTTGTTGCAGAACAGTAGGTGGGAAGTGGCCAGAGATGGGCTGGAGCGGAAAGCACAGCTGGATTCCCAGGAGCCTTGTACATCTCATAAAGGAGCATAAGCCTTGGGATACCATTCAGGATGTCAAAGCAAAGTAATGAGGAACACAATCAGATGAGAAGACCACTCAGGCTGCGTGGTACAGAACAGATGTTTAAGATGAAAAAGAGTGGAGGCAGGAGGAGTAGTTAAGACGGCTCCTGCACTCCGCCAGGCAAGAGCTCATGGGCCTTGGGTAGGAGAATGGCAGTGGGGGTGCAAGTAACACTGATGAAACTGACAGATACTTAGGAAGAAGAATCATGGAGCTTCGGGATCTATCCAAAAAATGAAGAGGGAGGTGTGAAAGATGACAACTAGATTTCCGACTTGAGAACAACTGGATGAATTTCTGAGGTGGAGAAAACCAGAAGAAGAACAAATTTGGAGGAAAAGATCATGGGTCCTGTTTTGGACTTGATAAGATGGAGATACTCGCAGGACATATGGGTGGGAATGATTGTTGGACGACTGGCCCTTAGGGTCTGCGGAGGAAGTATGTTTGGGTATGTTGACTCATAGATCGTACTCAGATCCTGGGAGTGAAGAAGGGGCCAGATTGTCCAGTGGGCAGACTAAGCACACCCTTAGCATATTGGCAAAACAGGAAAAGAAGAGAAAAAAGATTTTGAAAGAATTTCACATTTTCTATTTCAAAAAATTAAAGAAACTAGTGCTCGTCACTTAGTTAAGCCATTGTTGGGTCTGTTTTGCAGTCTAGGATGAATCTGAATTTTTCATAACCAGGAAAGGGAAGATGACATAATGCTTTCTGTATTTAGGGTCCCTAAGGATCTCAATCCAATCTGAATGTAAACATTACAACCCTAATCTCAAAGCCACCATGAGAAATACAAGTTCTAGAAAACAAAAGTGATGGTTCTCTCTGCAGGTGCTCCTTGGGGACCTCCAGCAACATGAGGCTGGGAAGAAGGGCTAAATCCCTGGTCAGGAGCCAGGTGGGTGGCAGCGACACTTGCTGAGGTCCCCACACCTTCCAGACCCTGCAGGGGATATCTATTTCATCATAGTATGTGGTCTCGGTGCTGATACCTTAATACATTCCTCTTTTAAGTAGAATTTTTAAAGGAGATGTTTTGGAGCCTATGCCCAAACCAAAATGCAGAAATCTCCTGGTCTAAATTTCAGACTCTGAGGTAGGTCTGTGAGGAGAGAGGCCTCCTTCTTGGTCGAAGGGCTGCTTTTCTGGCAACTTCCAAGTCATGCTACCTAGGTGGCCCCATTCCTCTGCCTGCTTGTGTGGACAAAGCCATCACGCGGCCATGAATTCTCAGTCCTCTTCGTATCCAAGGCCTGGAAGGCGTTCAAACCTCACCCCCCTACCAAGTCCCAAAACCACTTCTGGCTCCTGAGGTGCTAGCCATTTATAAAACTTCTAAAAAGTCAAAGTCAGGGCCAACTCCACTGTAACCTTAAGGCTTTGACTCATGTAAGAGTCACTATTGCTGAAGGTCAAAATGCTGGCAGGAGAGTGTCCCCAGAGCCCATAAAACTGTGTTTCCATTAAAATGTCCTCAGATAAATAAGCACGGGGCCCTTGTAAACACTCTGTCCTCTACGGATGTAAATATTCTCAAGGTGTATTAAAGAAACCGAATCACTTCCAGTTCAGCATGTTATTAGCAGCTGCTGATTATTTTCTCCCCAGTGCTCACGTGCCGTTCATTTCGATTAGTCTGGAAAAGACGGACATGGGGTGGGGAATTCTGTTTACTTGCATAGCAAGAGTTACTGCTTAACCAAGCCGTGCTCAGCATGTTTGATAAGAGACCAGAAAGTAAGAAACGGTATTTTTTCCTTGGAAGTTAGCAATTAACTTATGAAAAGCATAGAGATGTGCTGGACTGGTTTGACAAAGGTTCTAGAAGGTGGTACTCACCTTCCACTCACCCCAGTGTCGGCAATTTGCAAAGTTGCAAATAGAACCACTGAGCAAACCTTACTGAAATAATTTCAGGATGGGCTACAGATCAGTTGGAATAAAGAATACTGTTACTGGGGTGCCTGGGTGGCTCCATAGGTTAAAGCCTCTGCCTTCTGCTCAGGTCATGATCTCAGGGTCCTGGGATCGAGCCCCGCATCGGGCTCTCTGCTAAGAAAGGAGGCTACTTCCCCTCTCTCTCTGTCTCCCTCTCTGCCTATTTGTGATCTCTGTCTGTCAAATAAATAAATAAAACTTCAAAAAAAAAAAAAAAGAAAAAAAAGAAAAGGACACTGTTGCTGATGGAATGAGAGACGTGTGCCAAAGCGCAAACTGGCGGTCATGCCCTCATGATGCTCAACAAACCCTAAGAGGCTGCCTTTTTGCGCTGCATTAGCCACTCACATGCTCCCTGACACCACACAGAGAGGTCTAAAGAACTCACAGGAAGTGGTGAGCGGAGACCAGCTGTGAAAGGAAGGCTGGCGGGAGAAGACACCCTCTTAATGTGAGACATTGCTCTTCACATGGGAAACCAGAGAACCCAGTACAGGGATATTCTTTTTAAAGTTTACTTCTCCAGAACTAAAAGGGAGCACCCTTGCCTGGTACACTTTTTCTCCACTACATTAGAGCTCTGAACCTTAGGTCCTGTGATGTTAAGTGACATAATATAATGAAAGAACAGTGGACAGTAAGCAAGACATTCACAACCAAACCTTTTGAAGATCTATAGGTCCACTCACTTCAAAGTGCGTCCTGTGGAAAATGCCAAGAATCCGTTTTAAGAACGAAGCTAACGGCCAATTGTGCGAAAGGTCTTCCCTGGCATTTCCCGCCCTCGGTTGGCATGCTTCAGGGGACGGGCCCTCGGGGGACGGCGAATAATTATTCTTGGCATGAGGCATTGCGCGCTTGACTCTGCTTCAAATATCCCTTGCATAGTTTTCTTTCCTCCTATGTTTAAAATTGCTTTTTAAATTCCACTGTGCTATCAGAAAGGGTTGTGAACTCTGAAAGTGTCCCCATCTTCTTTCGATCCATTTCCTTCCCTTTAAGGACGGGGGCTTTAATACATCACGTATTCATTGAGAGAGCGGCTTCTCCAACCCGCCGGCCCGCCGCTCCGGGACAGCATTTGTACTTCTCTGTTTATCTAGGTGTGTTTCTTTGTTTTCACATTAATTTT
Source organism: Mustela erminea (assembly GCF_009829155.1). Lineage (NCBI taxonomy): Eukaryota > Metazoa > Chordata > Mammalia > Carnivora > Mustelidae > Mustela > Mustela erminea. The sequence goes on from NC_045628.1 coordinate 83,366,907, forward strand.
TTTAAATTAGAAAAAGGACATTTTAAAAGGGAGTTTTATGAGCCTGGGGTGAAGTCTGGGAAAGTCCCACAGTCTAACCAAGAATACTATCAATGGGCTGTGGGTCAAAATTCAGGAGCAAATAGAAACCCAGATGAAGGGGTCCTTGAAATCCAAATGCAGCCCAGCGCTGCTTGTCTGACGGCGGGAGTCACCGAGGATCCATTTCCTACGTCCTCCCACCTCGCACACCTCCGGGTTCGCGGACTCCCTTTCTCCTTCCTCCCTCTTTCTCGCCCTCCTCCTTCCTCTCTCCAGTGTGCTTGTAGGAGAAATTAAGATCTCTGGGAATATGAAGAAAACATATTGGTGGCATTGATCTTGAAAAAGCAACCCACCAACCTTCTATAAGAAGGAGAGTCGGTCTTGTAGGCTCGGCGAGCTACCTGCACTGACTTTGCTGGCTCACCACCAAGGTTCGTCACTTGGTGAAGACACGTTGTTCATCTCAGAAAGGCTGTATCAGCCTACCCGCCTCCAAATCGTATTGCTGAGGCTATCAAATATTCAGGACATCAGGATAAAGTCGAAACATTTCAATAGTTTATTTTGATTTTAATTTACACTGAACTCAAGGCACTTTATCCACAGAACAAGCTGCCAAACAGTTAAATCTGGGAAGCCTTCTCTTCCTCCCTGATGTGAGGATGAGCAGTGATCCTAGAACCAATTATGTGTAGATGGATAGATGGGCAGAAGTTACCCCCCAAATCTCACTTTATCCAACCAGAAGTTTCTTATTTCGAAAGCTTTAGTTCTGAATGCTTCTATACAGGCCAGCATACCCAGTTGATTATCAGTCCAGACTCTTCCTCCCTTATTTCCCAGACATTGGTCTTGACTCCTAGCTGCTACCACGCCCACCACGGTGGACGTGCCCAGAAGTGCACAGGAGCTCACAGGTGCGTGCACACACACCCACATGCACACACAGCTCCATGTCCAGGGCCAGCATCCCCTGAGCCTCTCTGGGCAGTGACAGAGAACAGGACATCCAGTTGACACTTACTTCTGCTGTTTCCACAGGTCCCCATCTAGTGGGTCATGCCCAACTGTACCCCGCCCTGCCTCCAGGCAAATGCCTTTTGCCTCAGGCCACAGATGGAAGTTCATTTCCCAGCTCTGAAGCCTGGCTTGCATTTTTCTACTGAATATATCATTCCTGTCTTTGGGTGGGTTTGGTTTTTTGTTTTTTGTTGTTGTTGTTGTTTTGTTTTGTTTTTTGTTTTTCCATTTTCTGAGGTCTTCGCTTATAAATTCACATCTACCCTCATAGCAAATGCCTATCGGCCTCCTTTTGTCAGTCATTTCCTCAGCAGAAAGCACTACACAGATGCACAATAATTTACAAAAGCAGCCTGGGTTTCCCAGGCCACCCCAGCCGGAAGGCAGGGCTGAGGTCTTGAGAAGATTCACACAAAGCAGTTGGCAGCTTTGCCCAGCCTCATCACTTGAGAACGCCAATCCCTCTTCGCACGCACCCCCCACACCCCGTCAGGAAGTCCCTCCTCAGGAATTCACAGTGCCTGTCCCCTCCCTTCCCTCCTGCCCTTGCTCCTCAAGGGGCTCTGCACCCACGAAGCAGCCTACTCCTTGTGAGCTCCTAAGGGCGGTGCTCTTGCTGGGAGCACTGCAGACGGGTACCTGGGGAGATGCTGCCAGTGTCTGTACCAAATCCGTTCCCTTGGAGGACAGAGAACTCAGTGCCAGAGGGCTGACCCCTGTGGCTCCCAAACTACAGGCTTCACTTCCAGCAGCAGTAGAAGCTGCTGGGCCTGCTGGCTTCTGTCCCTGCCAAGGGAAGGCCATTCCACTCCCCAATCTACTCCCCAACCTTTTTCCTGAATTACCTTTGTCCTGGAGCTCATCAGTGAGTGCCTTTCACAGTCCAGGGCTATAGAGACATTAGCAAGGAAGCTTGTCCTGTATTTATACCCATGCTATTGCTATAGGACCCAGTCACAAACCCAGGGACAGGCCAGCACCAACCACAAATAAGAGAATCCTAAATGGTCTTGAAGGTAGCTTCCCTTCCATCCTGAGCATGATGCTTTCCAAGTGACTTCTTGAGAACTACCCCCCAAAAGACTCACAGACCAGCCTCTCAGGCATACCCAGTCACATCCAAACCCTTGCCTGAACTATGCAGTCTACATTCTAGTGGCAATCTTTGCTACACACAAATATGTGCCGTGGGTGTCCTGGCTTGCAGACATGAGAAAGGTCTGCTTTCCACCCCCCCCCCATTGATTTTATGTCTATTATATTAAAAAATGTGCTCCTGGTCTTTAACACAATGATTTTTCTAAGGGCAAAGGGATTATATTTAAAAGGAAAGTGAGAGGCACCTGGGTGGCTCAGTCAGTTTAGCAGTTAAGCATCTGCCTTTAGCTCAGGTCATGATCCCAGGGTCCTGGGATCCATAAGTAGGGAGCCTGCTTCTCCTTCTCCCTCTACCCCTCCTCCTGCTACTGATTTCTCTAATTCTCTCTCATATAAATAAATAATATCCTTTTTAAAAGGGGGGATAGTAATTGCACCGACCTTGGACTATACCCACTCAGTCCATCTGAGCAGCCATTCTTCATCTCTGTGGGATGCGACCCACCCCGAAGGAAAAAATCAGCTTGCACATCTGCAGCCTGCCCTCATAGTTCTATGCCAGAGCATTCACATTCATTGGAAAGCATCGGACATCGATGGGTAAGCCAGGGGAGGGGAGGAAGCTGAAGCTCATTAAATCCCATGAAGCACCAGACCCCACACCCACACTGGCTAACTCACCCTCTCATTAACTGTGTGTGCTATTTTTCTGAGTGCATTTTACATAAGAAGATATCCATACCCAGAAAAGAGAATCGACCCCAACTAATGGTGATAGTTGTGACAAGGTTCAGATTCAGATCTGCCCGACTCTAAACTCTGCACTCTTTCATTTAACTGAAGCTTTCCTCAGGACCAAGATGTATAGAATGGCCCAGAAGAAAGGAAGCATCCAAGAAAACCTCAGGGGCCATGAAGAACATTGGGTAAATGGTGACAGCCGCCTTACGGCACTGTAGCTTCCCTCTGGCTGGATCTGCACTGGTCTTGATAGTTAAAACCCCCTACTAAGACTGTCTACAGCTTTTCAATTTCAAATCCTTGGCTCCTGGTCACATTGCTAAAACTCCATTCACCTGGAATCGAGGGACCAGTGGAGTATCTAAAGTTCTCTACAAGTTCACAAAATATGGGGAGTGAGCCTCCGTGACTCATGTCAGTGGCATCTCCCTACTGCCCCACCAGAAAGGGGACTCCAAGTTAATTTTTAAAACTCTTCTCTTGATGATATCTAAATGAAGATCTCACTGCTGCTGGCCCTTTCCACTCTGGTGTGGATGGATACTTGGGCCTCGTCCTACCCGGGCTGATTAGAATCTGACTCTTTAATCTCTAGCCCCGTATTCAAAAGTGGAAACTAAAACACATTTAGATTTTTCACAGAGAGTTGATTAGTTCCACCACAAAGTTATCTGCTAGTTCTCCAGTTAATGCCTTAACCAAACAGAATAATAAACAGTTGCCTGTGTGACTATAATAAAGAAGAATATCTTATTAGAAAATGGGAGTACTTCTCTTCTATTTTCAAGGGTGCAATCCTCAGAATTCAACAACAGGTTAACAATTAGTTATTTCAAACAACATCCTCTTCTCTATCTCAACCGTTATCACATCTACCAACTTTACAACTAAATATTCAGATATACACAAGAAAAATTATACATGTTCCCAGGGTCCATTTTACTAAAAAAAAAATATATCACAGTTGTTAAGTTTTGCTACTATACTTCTGGTTCTTTGGTGCTGGAGAATAAAAAGTCTGCGAACATCATAAACATTTCTAAATTTAAAATGAGCTCTAACCTCCGTATACACACTCAACATAGCGTTTCTTTTTAATCTCCTGTTTCCTATCCTAAACCCTATCTCTTTCAATGATGCAATCTGAATAACCCCATTCCGAGCAGGCTCTTGCCAATATCAAGTACAACACTTCACAGACTCCTGTTTTTCTCATATTCATCCAACTTCTAATCCTCACTCAACCAGAAAGAGATAGAAAGATTGAAGGCCATGAAGAAAGACTCTATTAATTTTACAGCCATTCAATTAAACTATGACTTCTGCAACTTCTAAGTTCTCATCTGACCATCTGGGAACCTATGCCAAAACATACAAAGACAGAGTTTGTTTGCATTTTGCAAGGAGCTGGGAATCAAATACATGTTTACTGTAAGCTAAATTCCATCAGTGTCCTAATCAAACATGTATAATTCTATAAATATATTCCAGCCCTGATTTGTAAGTAGAAAGGAGGGAAACATTTCCTTCCTTCCCTCCCCCTCCTCCTGTACAGTTAAATTCTGCTCAATTTAGATCCCTAACAGCTAAGATTTTTGAGATGCACCTGAGCTTATTGGTTAGGAGCATAGATTTTGGAGCCAGACCTCCTGGATCAGAATCCTGGCCACACTGCTTGCTAACTGTGTGAGCTTGTGCAAATGACTTAATATCTGTGTGCCTGGGCTTTCTCATCTGCAAAATGGGGATATTACAGAATACGTACCCCATAGGAAGCTAAGAAGATTAAAGAAATCAACATTGTGTAAAGCTTTTTTTTTTTTAAGATTTTATTTATTTATTTGACAGACAGAGATCACAAGTAGGCAGAGAGGCAGAAAGGGAAGCAGGCTCCCCGCTGAGCAGAGAGCCCAACATGGGGCTCGATCCCAGGACCCTGGGATCATGACTTGAGCAGAAGGAAGAGGCTTTAACCTACTGAGCCACCCAGGTGCCCTTGTGTAAATCTTTTAAAGGCAACCCAGATAAGTATTTGATAAAGGGAAAAAATAAAAAAAAAAAAAAAAAAAACTAAGTGACATCACAGGTCACATGCCATCTCCTGCTTTTAAGGAAATCAAAAGCTAGCTAGGAACATGAAACAAAGATAAATAGTAGTGCAAAGAAACATGGAACAATTATGAAATAAGTACTGGTTTTTGGTGGTTACTATACATGAATATAACTGGAGTATTTGCCTAAGAACAGGAATAGTTATGGGGCGCCTGGGTGGCTCAATGCGTTAAAGCCTCTGCCTTCTGCTCAGGTCATGATCCCAGGGTCCTGGGATGGAGTCCCACATCCGGCTCTCTGCTGGGCAGGGAGCCTGCCTCCCTCTCTCTCTCTCTGCCTGCCTCTCTGCCTCCTTGTGATCTCTGTCAAGTAAATAAATAAAATCTTAAAAAAAAAAAAAAAAGAACAGGAATCGTTATGAAGTCCTTTGAACTGATAAACTGATCCAACACTTATAAGTCATAAAGACCATGGTCATTTTACTCATGGTAACGTTTAGGTTTAAAACTACCCTAAAGGGGGGCACCTGGGTGGCTCAGTGGTTTAGGCCTCTGCCTTTGGCTCAGGTCATGTTCTCAGGGTCCTGGGATAGAGCCCCGCATCGGGCTTTCTGCTCAGCAGGGAGCCTATCCCCTACTTGTGATCTCTGTCTGTCAAATAAATAAATAAAATCTTTGGGGGAAAAAAATCCCTTTCATGTATTTAAAAATTTTAAAAATTTTATAAACTATCCTAAAGGGATGCCTTGGTGGCTCAGTCATTAAGTGTCTGCCTTTGGCTCAGGTCATGATCACAGGGTCCTGGGACAGAGCCCCTCGTAGGGCTCCCTGCTCAGTGGGGGGATCTCCTTCTCCCTCTTCCACTCCCCCTGCTTGTGCTCCCCCCACATTGTGTCTCTCTGTCAGATAAATTTTAAAAATCTTTTAAAAAGTAATAAGCAAAAAAAAAAAAAGAAAGAAAGAAAGAAACTCTCCTAAAGAGAGAAAATACCCATCCTCTTGGAGCTTCCACTTCTGTATTCCCAATCTGGGCTATTACTGCTACTGCTTCATTTTTTTCACCAGATGGAGTCAAGGCTTCTCTCGGTATTTCTGGCTTAGAAGAAATAAATTCCAACTTATATTTGAGTGTCATTGGATGGTCAGTGATGATGGAGGTGATATGCAACAATTCTCTCCCCTTGAACCTTTATGTAACTGTAAAGTTTGGAAATTCTTCACGTTAAGTTATTCACATCTCTGTTTTCTTACCTTCAATAAACATGGAAGTCTACCAAAAAGCATTCATTTTTCCCGAGAGCACACGGTATGCCTAATGGTGTGCCTAATATATAGTGCAAGGCTATATTCCATGAATAAGAAAGAAGAACTCAAAGAGAAAAAAAAAAATCGTTCTAGAAAACATTACCATCATACTAGAGGGACAAACCAGGCTGATAAGTTTAAGATAATCTGAGAACAGTTATCAAGCTCATGTGGAAGAAAGTGCCTGTAGGGTGGACCTTCAAGATGCAGAAGAGCCTTACTCAGAGCCTCAAGAAGGTGAATTTTCTGGTACAGATACAAAAAACATGCAGGTACAAGATGCCTTTGAAGTTAAATTAATGGCTAAGTAAGGAACAGCATAGGGCTGTAAACCAGAAGGACACCTCAGCTAGAGTAGACCATACACAAGAGGAACATATCACCATCACACCACAGCACTGGGATGACTTTTTAGTAAGAGTAAGTCTAACTATCCCTTATTTTGTGATTTACCTGATGAAAATCTACTTAATGTTCCGATTTGGAAGAGTAGTACATCCATTTTCTCATAGGCCATAAAATATAACAGAAAATGAGAAAATCATTTGTATTTGCTTTTGAGCTATAGCCATTGACAGTGGAATAAAATAAATAGGACAGGACCAGAAAGGGGAGGTAACTGTGGGATGTTCATGGCATAAAAGGGACAACTGCGGGAACTTGTGGGGAAACTGGGGAGTGTGTGCCTGGCCAGACGCATTCAGATTCAGGGCTTTAAAAAAACACTGTGCTGGCCCCGTCAAACATCATCAGAGGACCCTCTGGGAGCCCTCTGACACCTTCAGGCCAGATGGGCAGGGCAAATTAGATTACAACCAAAGTACCAGGGTGCCTGGGTGGCTCACTCAGTTAAGCATCCCACTCTTGGTTTCCGCTCAGGTCATGATCCTATGGTTGTGGGATCGAGCCCTGTGTTGGGCTCTGTGTTCAGTGCAGTGTCTACTTCAGATTCTCTTTCCCTCTCCTTCTCACCTTGCTCTTTCTTCTTCTCAAATAAATAAATAAAATCTTTAAAAAAAAAAAAAAAAAGCAAGTCGTGGAGATGTAATGTACAACATGGGGACCGTAGTCAATATTATACTATAATTTTGAAAGTTGCTAAGAAATTCTCATCACAAGGATAAAAAAAAAAAGTGTAACTTGTGGAGACAGGTGGTAAATGGGCTTAATGTGATGATCCTTTTGCAATGTACACAAATGTTGAATCAGTATGCTGTATACCTGAAATTAATATAATGTTGTATCCTCAGTTATACTTTAATTTTTTTTTACAAGCAGCCAAGTGTAAAACAAGAAAAGCTGATTACTTTTTAGCAAGAAAAATCTCTGTGTCAAAAGACTAGGCAGGAGGTCCAGAACTTGGAATATGCTGGAAACAAGGGACTGGGCAGAGAAAACAGAATAGTGCAGGACAGTACCAAGAGCCAGACCTGGTCAGAAATCAATCTCAGGACATAGAGAATCTGAGGCCACATATGAATATAGACAAGTGGTGGGGGGCAAGCTAGGGCAAGACTAATGGCCCATGCCCATCGTTTCCTTGGGGCTTCCCACCAGGATTTCCATTAGATACGCTGATAAGATTCCGAGTGGCTCAATTTTTTTATTTTCCTTTTAAAACATACACTTTCTATTATGAATTTGCATGCTGATTTTCATTTTCTTTGATTTTTATCAAAATTACACATATGCTTAATTCAGTGTCAAATCATCTACAAGACTTGTCAAGAAAACAACAGTAAGAGCCCCACCCCATCTTTTGTTCCCCAAAGACAACCACTTTCAAATCTTTCGGGATCTGAGGCCGATATGGCTGTCACATATGTCACTCATTAATCACCAGGGTGGATTCATCTGATCAGGCTAGATAAGCAGGTGTCTCCTTCCTCCCTTACCCCTCCATGTGCATCTATCCAAAAGCTGCATGCCCCATGGAAACAGAAGACCCATCCCCAAAAGAGGAAGACCATTCTTCATCACAGGTGTACAAGTATCTGCAATCCCCTGCTAAAACCTCCAGACAAGCTCTCAAATCTTTAGCTAATTGTTTTTGTATTTACATCCATATCTGCAATTAACTTACACTATTGCTACTTCTGAATTTTTTCATGTTACATATTATCTGTTGATTTTCACCCTTTTGTAGACACACATCTATTTCATTTCCACCATCTTTCCAATTAGTTATCCTATAATTTATGTTTGATCTATATTCAGGAATTACACTATTATATCCATGTAAATGCTATTCACAGATGATTTGTGTGATACAAGGGTTACTCTTCCTTGCTAACACAATAATTTGTTTTCCTTGGGGCTTATTTGCTTTTCCTTTACTTACATCGCTATTAATTCTTATTAATTCAATTCTTGGGGGTGCCTGGCTGGCTCAGTCGGTAGAGCATACAACACTTGATCTTCGGGTTGTAAGTTCAAGCCCCATGTTAGGTATAGAGATTACTTAAGAATAAAATCTTAAAAAAAAAAAAATTCAATTCTCAGTTCTCCTCTAGTTCAGTAAACCTTCACATAATACATTCAAATGCAGATGCATGTTCATGCCTGTCCTTTTCTTTTTTGACCTGGTGAGTTTACACCTTTCTAACAACACTGTTTTATCTTCCCTTCATCAATGCTACAAGAGGGAGGAGAGCCAGATGTGGGTCCTCACTGTGCCATCTTTGCCTAGTGGGCCAGAACTGCTTAATGCTGCTTAAACCTGTCACCTTTACCAAATGACTGTTTAATGGGAGTTTAGCCCCTTGGGAAACTGAAATACAAGGAGGAAAACATGTGCCAAAAATAGAGATGAGGGATTCATTTTCAATGCCCCTGGTTTTAAATTTCCTAAGCTGCTCTGTGGATTGATCTGAAGAGTCTCGTATGAGTGAGCCTCTCCCAAAGAAAGAAAGCCACACTCATGGAAGACATCAGCATCTACCTTATGGCCAGTGCTGACTGGATCTTTGCCCTTGGCCACTACTTGCTTTCTGAGGTGACCTTCAGTCAGACTTCCCTGCAGTGTGCCATTCTTCAGGGTACTGCTACAGGTATCTACTGTCTTCTTTTCAAGAGATATGGGATGTAATGAATAAAAAGCTAAAGAATGAACTATTTCTCTTCTGGGCATATCCATGTTTGTCACTTGATGACACGTTTTTGGTGCCCCAACCCTATAGTCCTAAAAATGATTACAGCTTCAGATCCGGTCCTAGGAAATTTGTGAAGTAGGGAGAGTATGCCATAGACAAGATCCCATTCTTCATTTGGTCATGCTCTTCTCACTCATGGCTCACTTCTTGTCCCAAGTTCCTGACCTGTGTGTAGTAGGAAAAGCACTGGCTGAAGTAAGACAGGTGTGGCCTCCTTTCTTTACCAGCTGTGTGATGCTGGGAAAGTAATAAAATCTCTTTTAAGCCCATAACTATTTACAAACTGGTGATAACCATAACTATTTACAAACTGGAGAAACTATTATGATACTTACAGTTAATAAATATATAACTTCCATTTCTAACAATATTAAGGATTTAATAACCTAAAAACTCCCACAATAATATAATTAAAAATATCAAATAAAATATGGATTCCTTTTAAATGCCTTGTTAGGGTCTCAAACATGGGGAACACTCCAGAGGCCAGAAATGAAGAGGAAACCAGAAACCAGAGTGAAAGTTGTGTGTGAGTCCACTTTGTGACAACACAAGGTTAGGAAGGGAGGAGCAATCTCCACTGTCCAGAGGAGCCAAGAGAGAAAACTGCAACTCCCATATAGAGATACAACTTCCCATGATAACTCAGAAAACAAAGAATTAGGGAAAAATTCACCTCCAGTACAGGCAGAGAAAGAGAAAGCCCTTCTATTTCTGATTGGGTGAAAAAAAAAAAAATTCCCTCTGGGAAATCAAAACCTCAGCCAGATCTCTCACAAGTTTGAAGAAATCCTGCTACCCAAGATGAAATCTTGGATCACCTAGAAAACCAATATAGAAACCCTCTAAAGGGACATGATTCTCAAACTCAAGTTCACACATAGCATATGGAGAAAGAAACTACCATCAGTGAGAGTCAGTAGACAAAATAAATAGCAGCATTCAATTCTTAAGAAATTCTGACTATTTAAAAAATGCAAATGGAGGAGTCAAGATGGCGGAGAAGTAGCCGGCTGAGACTACTTCAGCTAGCAGGAGATCAGCTAGATAGCTTATCTAAAGATTGCAAACACCTATAAATCCAACGGGAGATCAAAAAGAAGAAGAACAGCAATTCTAGAAACAGAAAATCAACCACTTTCTGAAAGGTAGGCCTGGCGGAGAAGTGAATCCAAAGCGACGAAGAAGATAGACCACGGGAGCGGGGGGGGGGGGGCGGCTCCCAGCAAGCAGCGGAGTAACAGAGCACAAAATCGGGACTTTTAAAAGTCTGTTCCGCTGAGAGACATGGCTCCAGAGGCTAAACTGGGCTCAGCATGGCCTCAGGTCCTGCAGGGTCACAGAAGGATCGGGGGTGTCTGAGTGTCACAGAGCTTGCAGGTATTAGAACGGGAAAGCCGGCTATGGAGACAGAGCCAAGGAGTGAGCTCTCAGCTCGGGGTTACCTTGAACCTGTCGCAGGCTTGGTGAGCTCAGAGCGCGGCCAGAGGTCAGGGAGATGGGAGTAGTTGGGTGCTATTCTCTGAGGGCACACTGAGAAGTGGGGCCCTGAGCCCTCGGGTCCTCTGGGCCAGAAACTGGGAGGCCGCCATTTTCATTCCTATCCTCCGAACTCTACAGAAAGCGCTCAGGGAACAAAGGCTCCCGAAAGCAAACCCCAGCGGATTACTCAGCCTGACCCCTGGTAAGGGCGGTGCAATTCCACCTGGGGCAAAGACACTTGAGAATCATTACAACAGGCCCCTCCCCCAGAAGATCAACAAGAAATCCAACCAGGACCAAGTTCACCTACCAAGGAGGACAGTTTCAATACCAAGGAGAGCAGCGGAATTCCAGAGGAGGAGAAAGCAAAGCATGGAACTCATGGCTTTCTCCCCCCTGATTCTTTAGTCTTGCAGTTAATTTAATTTTTTTCTTTTTCAATTTTTTTTCTTCTCCTAGATTTTTTTTAACTTTTACCCTTTTCTTTTTTAATGTTTTTTAAATAGTTTATCTAATATATATTTTTTTCTTTCTTTTTTATATTTTTTCTTTATTTGTTTACTTTTTTCAATTGTTTCTTTTTTTTTTCCTGAACCTCTTTTTATTCCCTTTCTCCCACCTCATGATTTGGGATCTCTTCTGATTTGGTTAAAACATATGTTCCTGGGGTCTTTGCCACCCTTTTAGTATTTTACTTGAACCTTCATATACTCTTATCTGGACAAAATGACAAGGCAGAAAAACTCACCACAAAAAAAAGAACAAGAGGCAGTACTGAAGACTAGGGACCTGATCAATACAGATATTGGTAATATGTCAGATCTAGAGTTCAGAATGACGATTCTCAAGTTTCTAGCCGGGCTCGAAAAAGGCATGGAAGATATTAGAGAAACCCTCTCGGGAGATATAAAAGCCCTTTCTGGAGAAATAAAAGAACTAAAATCTAACCAAGTTGAAATCAAAAAAGCTATTAATGAGGTGCAATCAAAAATGGAGGCTCTCCCTGCTAGGATAAATGAGGCAGAAGAAAGAATGAGTGATATAGAAGACCAAATGACAGAGAATAAAGAAGCTGAGCAAAAGAGGGACAAAGAGCTACTGGACCATGAGGGGAGACTTCGAGAGATAAGTAACACCATAAGACGAAACAACATTAGAATAATTGAGATTCCAGAAGAAGAAGAATGAGAGAGGGGAGCAGAAGGTATACTGGAGAGAATTATTGGAGAGAATTTCCCTAATATGGCAAAGGGAACAAGCATCAAAATCCAGGAGGTGCAGAGAACACCCCTCAAAATCAATAGGAATAGGTCCCCACCCCGTCACCTCATAGTAAAATTTACAAGTCTTAGTGATAAAGAGAAAATCTGGAAAGCAGCCCAGGAAAAGAAGTCTGTAACATACAATGGTAAAAATATTAGATTGGCAGCAGACTTATGCACAGAGACCTGGCAGGCCAGAAAGAGCTCGCATGATATATTCGAGCACTAAACAAGAAAAACATGCAGCCAAGAATATTATATCCAGCTAGGCTATCATTGAAAATAGAAGGAAAGATTAAAAGCTTCCAGGACAAACAAAAACTGAAAGAATTTGCAAACACCAAACCAGCTCTCCCGGAAATACTGAAAGCGGTCTTCTAAGCAAAGAGAGAGCCTAAAAGTAGTAGATCAGAAAGGAAGAGAGACGATATGCAGTAACAGTCAGCTTACAGGCAATACAATGGCACTAAATTCATATATCTCAATAGTTACCCTGAATTTTAATGGGCTAAATGCCCCAATCAAAAGACACAGGGTATCAGAATGGATAAAAAAACAAAACCCATCAATATGCTGCCTACAAGAAACTCATTTTAAACCTGAAGACACCTCCAGATTTAAAGTGAGAGGGTAGAAAGCAATTTACCATGCTAATGGACATCAGAAGAAAGCAGGAGTGGCAATCCTTATATCAGATCAATTAGATTTTAAGCCAAAGACTATAATAAGAGATGAAGAAGGACACTATATCATACACAAAGGATCTGTCCAACAAGAAGATCTAACAATTTTAAATATCTATACCCCTAACGTGGGAGCAGCCAACTATATAAACCAATTAATAACAAAATCAAAGAAATACATCAACAATAATATAATAATAGTAGGGGATTTTAACACTCCCCTCACTGAAATGGACAGATCATCCAAGCAAAAGATCAACAAGGAAATAAAGGCATTAAATGATACACTGGACCAGATGGACATCACAGATATATTCAGAACATTTCATCCCAAAGCAACAGAATACACATTCTTCTCTAGTGCACATGGAACATTCTCCAGAATAGATCACATCCGTGGCCCTAAATCAGGTCTCAACCGATATCAAAAGACTGGGATCATTCCCTGCCTATTTTCAGACCACAATGCTCTGAAGCAAGAACTCAATGACAAGAGGAAATTTGGAAAGAACCCAAATACATGGAGACTAAACAGCATGCTTCTAAAGAATGAATGGGTCAACCGGGAAATTAAAGAAGAATTGAAAAAATTCATGGAAACAAATGAGAATGAAAACACAACGGTTCAAAATCTGTGGGACACAACAAAGGCAGTCCTGAGAGGAAAATATATAGCGGTACAAGCCTTTCTCAAGAAAAAGAAAGGTCTCAGGTACACAACCTAACCCTCCACCTAAAGGAGCTGGAGAAAGAACAAGAAAGAAACCCTAAACCCAGCAGGAGAAGGGAAATCATAAAGATCAGAGCAGAAATCAATGAAATAGAAACCAAAAAAACAATAGAACAAATCAACGAAACTAGGAGCTGGTTCTTTGAAAGAATTAATGAGATTGATAAACCCCTGGCCAGACTTATCAAAAAGAAAAGAGAAAGGACCCAAATAAATAAAATCATGAATGAAAGAGGAGAGATCACAACTAACACCAAAGAAATACAGACAATTATTAGAACATATTATGAGCAAATCTACGCCAACAAATTTGACAATCTGGAAGAAATGGATTCATTCCCAGAGACATATAAACTACCACAACTGAACCAGGAAGAAAGAGAAAACCTGAACAGACCCATAACCAGTAAGGAGGTTGAAACAGTCATCAAAAATCTCCAAACAAACAAAAGCCCAGGGCCAGACGGCTTCCCGGGGGAATTCTACCAAACATTTAAAGAAGAACTATTTCCTATTCTCCTGAAACTGTTCCAAAAAATAGAAATGGAAGGAAAACTTCCAAACTCATTTTATGAGGCCAGCATCACCTTGATCCCAAAACCAGACAAAGATCCCATCAAAAAAGAGAACTACAGACTCTGTAGAACTTCATCCTTGATGGAGACAGATGTGAAAATTCTCACCAAAATACTAGCCAATAGAATTCAACAATACATTATTCACCATGACCAAGTGGAATTTATTCCAGGCCTGCAAGTTTGGTTCAACATCCACAAATCAATCAATGTGATACAACACATTAATAAAAGAAAGAACAAGAACCATATGATACTCTCAATGGATGCTGAAAAAGCATTTGACAAAGTACAGCATCCCTTCCTGATCAAAACTCTTCAAAGTGTAGGGATAGAGGGCACATACCTCAATATTATCAAAGCCATCTATGAAAACTCACCGCAAATATCATTCTCAATGGAGAAAAACTGAAAGTTTTTCCGCTAAGGTCAGGAACATGTCAGGGTTGTCCATTATCACCACTGCTATTCAACATAGTACTAGAAGTCTTGGCCTCAGCAATCAGACAACAAAAGGAAGTTAAAGGCATCCAAATCAGCAAAGAAGAAGTCAAACTATCACTCTTTGCAGATGATATGATACTATATGTGGAAAACCCAAAAGACTCCACACCAAAAATGCTAGAACTTGTACAGGAATTCAGTAAAGTGTCAGGATATAAAATCAGTGCACAGAAATCAGTTGCATTTCTCTACACCAACAGCAAGACAGAAGAAAGAGAAATTAAGCAGTCAATCCCATTTACAATTGCACCCAAAACTATAAGATACCTAGGAATAAACCTAACCAAAGAGGCACAGAATCTATACTCAGAAAACTATAAAGTACTCATGAAAGAAATTGAGGAAGACACAAAGAAATGGAAAAATGTTCCATGCTCCTGGATTGGAAGAATAAATATTGTGAAAATGTCTATGCTACCTAAAGCAATCTACACGTTTAATGCAATTCCTATCAAAATACCATCCTTTTTTTTTTTTTTTCAAAGAAATGGAACAACTTATCCTAAAATTTATATGGAACCAGAAAAGACCTTGAATAGCCAAAGGAATATTGAGAGAGAGAAAGCCAAAGTTGGTGGCATCACAATTCCAGACTTCAAGCTCTATTACAAAACTGTCATCATCAAGACAGCATGGTATTGGCACAAAAACAGACACATAGATCAATGGAACAGAATAGAGAGCCCAGAAATACACCCTCAACTCTAAGGCCAACTAATCTTTGACAAAGCAGGAAAGAATGCCCAATGGAAAAAAGCAGCCTCTTCAATAAATGGTGTTGGGAAAATTGGACAGCCACATGCAGAAAAATGAAACTGGACCACTTCCTTACACCACACATGAAAATAGACTCAAAACGGATGTAGGACCTCAGTGTGAGAAAGGAATCCATCAAAATCCTTGAGGAGAACACAGGCAGCAACCTCTTCAACCTCAGCCACAGCAACATCTTCCTAGGAACATCACCAAAGGCAAGGGAAGCAAGGGCAAAAATGAACTATTGTGACTTCATCAAGATCAAAAGCTTTTGCACAGCAAAGGAAACAGTTAACAAAACCAAAAGACAACTGACAGAATGGGAAAGATATTTGCAAACAACATATCAGATAAAGGGCTAGTGCCCCAAATCTATAAAGAACTTAGCAAACTCAACACCCAAAGAACAAATAATCCAATCTAGAAATGGGAAGAAGACATGAACAGACATTTCTGCAAAGAAGACATCCAGATGGCCAATAGACACATGAAAAAGTGCTCCATATCACTCAGCATCAGGGAAATACAAATCAAAACCACAATGAGATATCACCTCACACCAGTCAGAATGGCTAAAATTATCAAGTCAGGAAATGACAGATGCTGGCGAGGATGTGGAGAAAGGGGAACCCTCCTACACTGTTGGTGAGAATGCAAGCTGGTGCAACCACTCTGGAAAACAGCATGGAGGTTCCTCAAATTGTTGAAAATAGAACTACCCTATGACCCAGCAATTGCACTACTGGGTATTTACCCTAAACATACAAACAGTGATCCAAAGGGCACGTGCACCTGAATGTTTATAGCAGCAATGTCTACAACAGCCAAACTATGGAAAGAACCTAGATGTCCATCAACAGATGAATGGATAAAGAAGAGGTGGTATATATACACAATGGAATACTATGCAGCCATCAAAAGAAATAAAATCTTGCCATTTGCGATGACGTGGATGGAACTAGAGGATATCATGCTTAGGGAAATAAGTCGATCAGAGAAAGACAACTATCACATGATCTCCCTGATATGAGGAAGTGGAGATGCAACATGGGGGGTTAAGGGGGTAGAAGAAGAATAAATGAAACAAGATGGGATTGGGAGGGAGACAAACCATAAGTGACTCTTTGTCTCACAAAACAAACTGAGGGTTGCTGGGGGGAGGGGGGTTGGGAGAAGGGAGGTGGGGTTATGGACATTGGGGAGGGTATGTGCTATGGTGAGTGCTGTGAAGTGTGTAAACCTGGCAATTCACAGACCTGTACCCTTGGGGATAAAAATATATTATATGTCTATTTAAAAATAAATAAATAAATAAATAAATAAATATTTTAAATTGAAAAGAGATTAAAAAATAAAATTTTAAATGATTTAAGACAAAAGTAATAAAAAATATAAGAAACAATAAGATGTGCTTTAGAAAAGGAATAGGCAGGGGGCCCCTGGGTAGCAAACTAGGTTAAGCAGCTGCCTTCACCTCAGGTCATGATCCCCAAAGAGAAACTCAAAATGCTTTAAAAACCTCAAAGTGAGGCAGGAATCTATCAAAATCCTAGAGGAGAATATAGGCAGCAAACTCTTCAACATCAGCCACAGCAACTTCTTTTAAGACATGTCTCCGAAGGCAAAGGAAACAAAAGCAAAAATGAACTTTTGGGACTTCATCAAGATCAAACCTTCTGCACAGCAAAGGAAATGGTCAACAAAACAAAGAGGCAACCCACAGAATGGGAGAAGATATTCACAAATTACACTACGGACAAAGGGCTGATATCCATGAACTGTAAAGAACTCCCCAAACTCAACACTCAAAAAAACAAATAATCACATCAAAAAATGGGCAGAAGACATGGACATTTCTCCAAAGAAGACATACAAATGGCTAACAGACACATGAAAAAATGTTCATCATCATTAGCCATCAGGGAAATTCAAATCAAAACCACATTGAGATACCACCTTACACCAGTTAGAATGGCCAAAATTAACAGACAGGAAACAACAAGTGTTGGAGAGCATATGGAGAAAAGGGAACCCTCTTACACTGTTGGTGGGAATGCAAGTTGGTGCAGTCACTTTGGAAAACAATGTGGAGATTCCATAAGAAATTAAAAATAGACCTGCCTTATGGCCCTGCAACTGCACTACTGGATATTTACCCCAAAGATATAGATGTAGTGAAAAGAAGGCCCATAGGTACCCCAATGTTCATAGAAGCAATGACCACTATTGCCAAAATGTGCAAAAAGCCGAGATGCCTTTCAACAGATGAATGGATAAAGAAGATATGGTCCATATATATACAATGGAATATTACACCTCCATCAGAAAGTCTCAATACCCAACTTTTGTATCAACATGGACAGGACTGAAGGAGATTATGCTGAGTGAAATAAGTCAAGCAGAGAAAGTCAATTATCATATGGTTTCACTTATTTGTGGAGCATAAGGAATAACATGGAGGACAATAGGAGAAGGAAAGGAAAAGTGAATTGGGGGAAATTGGAGGGGGTTTGAACCATGAGAGAATGTGGACTCTGAGAAACAAACTGAGGGTTTTGGAAAGGAAGGGTTGGGAGGATGGGTAAGCCTGGTGGTGGATATTAAGGAGAGCACATACTACATGGAGCACTGGGTGTGGTGCATAAACAGTGAATCTTGGAATACCGAAAAGATAAAATTTTTTAAAAAGATATATTCAATTTAAAAAAAAAAATTATCCCAGGGTCCTGGGATGGAACCCCGCATCAGTCTCTCTGTTCAGTTGGGAGCCTGCTTCTCCCTCTCCCTCTGCCTTCCACTCCCCCTGCTTGTGATTTCTGTGTCAAATAAATAAATAAAATATTTTTAAAATGTTTAAAAAAGGAATATGTAAGCTTAAAAAACAAATAGAGCTTATCATAATAAAAGTATAGCTGATGAAATGAAAACATCTCAGTGGATCTGTTTTAACAAACTATTAGACAAAGCTAAAGGAAGACTTAGTAAACTAAAGATAAACCAAGGATATGGCACAGAACACAGGATTTTAAAAGGGATTTAAATACATGGAAAATAAAATGAAAATGTCCAAAAAATACCCAACTAGAATTCAAGAAGAAATGGAGACTGGTATTAAAAGAGACATTATTGAGCTGCCTGGGTGGCTCAGTAGGTTAAACAACTGGCTATAGCTCAGGGTCCTGGAATTGGGCCCCACATCAGGCTCTCTGCTCAGCAGGGAGTCTGCTTCTGCCTCTCTCTGCTCATGCTTTCTGTTTCTCTCAAATAAAATTTCTTTAAAAATCTTAAAAAATATTAATGATTTTAGAGACATTGTCTGAAAATAAGGTACTTCAGTTACCTAACACATTTTAGCCCCCCAATAAATAATAATGATTTTGAATTTGGTTCTTATACTTATGTAACTCTGAAACTCAAGTACCAGAAACCACAAGAGCTCAGGCATTGCTGTAGGTCTTCTGCAGTCTGCTATGTTTATGGAATATTTATAAAATGAAAAAAAACTTAGAGGTAACTTACTTACACAACTTAGTCAATAAGCTGAGTTTTGATCCTAGCTCTCTCACCTACTGGCTAAGCATATTGCTTAACTCACTGAGCTTAACTCAATTTCTTCAGCTATAAAATGGAAATAAAACATCAAAACTACAAAACATATATAAACAGTTAACACAGAGGTTGGCACAGAATAAGCAGTCAATAAATGAAAGCTAGCCAATATTGCGTATTATTAATTTTTACTTCAAATGAAAAATTAGAAGCTCAGAGAAGTTAAATAATTTGTGAGACACACAGTATACTAATAGTTGACCGAGAATTAGAATCCAGTGTTCTCAATTCATGTTCTTGTACTTCCTCTGCCATGTTTCACTGCTTCTCAAGTGCAGAAATTAGGGATCTAGAAGCTAGCTGACTTGAAAACAGCTACATGAGACTTCAGAAGTGTGACCCACGATGTTTCCATCCTGTCTTAAGATGACATAATGTACAGTGTGCAGACACAATAAGCTTTCATGACACAAACAAATGAATAATTGACAAGGAAATATAGGCCTAGGGAAGATACTTCAAGGCATTTCAAATGAGAGGGCAAATGTAATGTCTCAAGGCATATCAAGAGAAGATCAATGGCAGCTCCACTTCTCAGAGTGATGAGGTGTACAGAGGCACCAGTTCCTTGATCTTAGTGACCCAGGCAATAAAATCACTTATGTGTAGCAGGGAGATAGATGCCTTCTGCATGGTATATTGCAAATAGCCTCTGGAGTTCCACTGGTATCAACCAGTATCAACCTCACAGAAATTTAAGTGTTTTGTAGTACCCAAAGAAACCTGAAATTGCCTATTGTCAAAGATAGTTTCTTGCTGGCCCTGAGCGAGTCTGCAAATGTGGTGTCAATTGTGCAGTTAGGAGACTCAAAGATATGCTACCTATAAGAGAGTCACATCAGCTTTTTTTTTTCTTAACTTTAACTTTAAAGACACACAGAGATTAAAAGTAAAGGAATGAACAAACACATTCTACACATATGGGAAACAAAAGAAAGTAGAAATAGTTAAACTTGTATTAAATAAAACAGACTTTAAGATAAAGAATATAGTAAGAGACAAAGAAGGTCATTATATAATGATAAAGGGATCAATCTGACAGGAAAATATAACATTAGTAACATAAGAGCACCAAAATACACAAAACAATTATTAGCAGACCTCAAAGTGGGAATAGACAGCAATACAATAATAGTAGGAGACTTCAGTACTCTACTTTCAACAATGGATAGGTCATCTAGATAGAAAATCAACAGGGGAACATTGGACTTAACTGGAATGTTTGACCATATGGACTTAATAGATATACACAGAACATTCCATCCCAAAACAGCAGAATATAAATTCTTTCAAATCCACATGAAACATTCTCCAGGATAGATCATATGTTAGGCCACAAAACAAGTCTTACTAAGTTTAAGAAGATTGAAATCATATTGAGCATTTTTTCTGACCACATGGTATGAAACTAGAAATCTATTATAAGAAGAAAACACAAATATGTGGGGACTAAATAATGTACTACTGACTAACAATTGGGTCAGAGAAGGAACCAAAAAAGAAATTTTAAAATATTTTGGAACAAGTGGAAATGGAGATGAAATATACCAAAATTTATGGGATGCAGCAAAGGCAGTGCTAAGAGGGAAGTTCATAGTGATAAACATCTACATTAAGAAATAAGAAAGATCTCAAACAAACAACCTAATTTAACTCTCAAGGACTAGAAAAAGGACAAACAAAGCCCAAAGTCAGTAGAGGAAAAAAATGACAAAGATCATAGCATATATAAATGAAATAAGAACTAAAAGACAATAAAAAAGGTACTCAGCATCACTAATCATATGTAAATCAAAACCACAAGATATCACCTTACAGTTGTTACATGGTTATTATCACAAAGATAAGAGATAACAAGTGTTGGCAAGGATACAGAGAAAAGGGAACACTTGTATATTGTTAATGGAAATGTAAATTGGTGTGGCCGCTATGGGAAAAATATATGGTGGTTTATCAAAAAATTAAAAAGAGAACTACCATATGACCCAGAAATCTCACTTCTGGTTACATATCCAAGGGAAACGAAAACAGGATATCAAAGAGCTATCTTCACTCCCATGTTCACTGCAGCATTATTCATAATAGCTAAGATATGGAACAGCCTATGTGTCCATAAGTTGATGGGTGTATGGATAAAAAAGATGTGCTATCTACACACAACAGAATGTTATTCAGCCATGAGAAAAAAATGAAACCCTACCATTAGCAACAACATGGGTGTACCTTGAGAGCATTATGCCAAGTAAATAAGCAAAATGGAGAAAGACAAATACTGCATGGTATTGCATATATGTGGAATTTTTTAAAAAGTCAAAGACATAGAAATAGAGAATAGAAAAGTGGTTGCCAGGGTTTGGGGGTAGGGGAAATAAAGAGAGTTTGGTAAAAGGACACAAACTTTTAGCTACAAAATGAATAAGGTCTGAGGAGCTAATGTAAAACATGGTTGATAACACTATATTGTATAATTGAAATTCACTAAAAGAGTACAGTGTAAGTATTCTCACACACAAAAAAGGATAAATATGTGAAGTGATGGATGTGTTCACTAACTAGATGGGGGAAATAGCTTCATAATGTATATGTATATTGAATCACCATGGCATACACTTTAAGTATCTTACAATTCCTTATTTCAAGTATATGTCAATAAAGTAAAATTAAAATTAAAATAAAATAATACTAAAATACGCTATGGAAATCCCATTGCTGATGAAGATGAAGTACAAGGACCAGGTTAACCCTCCCACCAGAAACACAAAAAACTAGACAAAAATGTATGGAAAAGAGTTTTCACAAATTAAACATCAGACAGCACAAGTCAGTGATTCCTGAGAGAGGTACATGAGGTGAGTACTTTGCTCTAGTTTACTGACAAGAGTTTTCCAGGCCACAGTGATCTCTTCATATTTTTTTTAATTTTTTATTTTTTATAAACATATATTTTTATCCAGGCCACAGTGATCTGATGTGGAATGCAGGTGGAACCATGCAATCTCCCTGAGCTGAGGAAACGGAGCTGTTAGTTTGGGAAAACCAAGGCAGTTAGAACTTGCAAAGCAAAGTAATGGAAGGGAGAGGGTTGAACAGAAGGAAATCTCTAGATACTTCTTCATTCAGCTAAGTTCTGATAAGGACATACATGTGAGGAGACTAAGGATGGCTAAGGATATACATATCCAAAAGGAGTAAAGAGAACAGTTCCTGGAGTTTATGCAAAACCATAAATAATTCATGTTCCTATTAGCCAGAATGGAAAACCTCATAACTCATGAATTATCAGGTCAGGTGGGGCATTTCCTCAGCAGTGGGCAGGAGTTAAACCTAGATTGAAGGATGGCTCTGGTCATACCTTAAAGTTTTAAAGCAAGCCCTAAAAGCATCAAAATATTTCTACATAATTGTTTCACATCAAGAATGAATCACAAGAATATTTATAGAAATACAAATATAACAATCATCCCAATGAATAAAATTTACAATGTCTGATATCTAATCAAAAATTACCAGGCATGCAAAGAACCCATAATTAGAAGAGAAAACAATCAGCTGAAACACACTTAGAAGTGATAGAATTAATAGACATTAAAACAGTGTCTTAACTGTATTCTTTATGTTCAAGAAGCTAAAAGAAAGATGAGTATACTAAACAGCAACATGGGAGATTTTTTTTTTTTAAAGATCCAAATCAAATCTCTAGAAGTGAAAATATGAGAAAAGAAGACTATCAACCTAGGATTCTATAGCAAACAAAAACAAGTTTCAAAAATGAGGAAAAATAGTTTTCTTGAGACACAAAAGCTAAAATGAGTCATCACCAGCAAATCTGCACTATAAAAAATTTTGATTTTAAGTCCTTCAAGCAAAAAAGAAAATGATATAAGATAGAAATCTGCACCTACACACACACACAAATAAAATCAAGAACACCAAATGATATGTGGGTAATCCAAGACATTTTTTCTCATTTTTAACATCGCTTTAAAAAATATTTGACTGTTTAAAACAAAAATAATGATAAAGCACTGTGGAGTCAATGACAAAAGCAAAATGTATGACAACAGCACAAAGACCAGGAAAGGAGGATGGACATATACTGTTATAAAGTTTTTATGCTAGGGTGCCTGGGTGGCTCAGTGAGTTAAAGCCTCTGCCTTCAGCTCAGGTCATGATCCCAGGGTCCTGGGATTGAGCCCCTCATCGGGCTCCCTGCTGAGCAGGGAGCCTGCTTCCACCTTTCTCTCTCTGCCTGCTTCTCTTCCTACTTGTGATCTCTGCCTGTCAAATAAATAAATAAATAAAATCTTAAAAAAAATAAAATAAAATAAAAGTTCTTATGCTACACATGTGGTGGTATAATATTACTTAAGCACAGACTATGATAAGCTAAAGAGCTATATATCAAAAAAAACCCCCACAAAATAATAAACAAAAATTACAGCTCTTAAGCCAACAAAGGGGGTAAACAATTTTAAAAATTAATTAATCCAAAAAAAGCCATAAAAAGGAGGGGAAAGGGGAACAAAAAACAGATGGGACAAATAGAAAACAAATAGCTGGAGGGTAGATTTAAACACTGCCATACAACTAATCACATTAATTTAAGCATTTTAAATGCCCTCTTTAAAAGGCAGAGATTGAATTTAAAAAAAAAAAAAAAAACTATATGCTGCCTACGAGAAACACATTTTTTTTTTTAAAGAAACACATTTTAAATATAAAGACACAGGGTGGGCGCCTGGGTGGCTCAGTGGGTTAAGCCGCTGCCTTCGGCTCAGGTCATGATCTCAGGGTCCTGGGATCGAGTCCCGCATCGGGTTCTCTGCTCCGCGGGGAGCCTGCTTCCTCCTCTCTCTCTCTCTGCCTGCCTCTCTGCCTACTTGTGATCTCTCTGTGTCAAATGAATAAATAAAATCTTTAAAAAAAAAATAAATAAATAAATAAAGACACAGGGTGCCCGTGTGGCTCAGTCGGTTAAGTGTCCAACTCAATTTTGGCTCAGGTCATAACCTCAGGGTCATGAGATCAGGCTCCACATGGGCCCCATGCTGAGAAGCCTACTTAAGATTCTCTCTCCCTCTCCCTCACCCCCACAATCACACACACTCTCCTGCGCTCTCTCTCAAAATAAATAAATAAAAAACAAAGTCAGGTTGGTTGAAAGTAAAGGGATGAAGAAAAGATATAAAAAGCTTCTACTGACCAAAAGAAAAATGAAGTGTCTATATTAATATCAGACAAAGTAGATTGCAGAGCAAAGAACATTACCAAGAACAAAGAAGGACACTTCATAGTAATAAAAGTTTCAATTCATCAGAACATAAAAATGCAAAATATTTATGTACTTTATCTTCTACATACATGAATAAAAATGACAGAATTGCAAAATAGACAAACCCAAAATAGACAAACCCAGAAACACATTTGCAGTTTCAACATCCTCCTCTCAATAACTGGTAGAACAAGGAAACAAAAAATTAATAAGGATACAGATATAGAAGATTTGAACAATGCTATCAAACAACTTGACCTAATTCATATTTATTGAACATTCTACTTAACAATAGAAGAATATACTTCCTCTCCAAATGTACATGAACATTTACTCAGACCAAGTACTGGGCCATAAAGGAACAAAAAGAAAGCCAATGTGAGATGAGGTCAGGAAGTAAGCAAGAGCCAGATCATGCAATACCAACATCATCTTGCAGGCCCGGATGGATGGATGGATGGATGGATGGATGGATGCATGGATGCATGGATGGATGCATGGATGCATGGATGGATGCATGGATGCATGGATGCATGGATGGATGTTGAAGAAATGTGAGAAGAAAGCATTGTATGAAGTAAGTTTTAGGAGGATCAGACAGAAGCACGTTTACAGTTGACAGAAAGAACCCTATGGAAAGGAAAGAGTCAAAGTTAAAAAAGATCATGGCTAAAAAAAGTGATAGAGAGGAGAACAGGAGACACAATCCAAGGAATGGGAGAGGGGTTGGACTTGGAGGAGAGAGACAGCAAGGAGCAAGAAGAACTGATGGAGGGCCATGGGGAAAGCTGATGGAGGCTCTCTGTGGGAGTGATGGGGATGGAATGGGACTGTAGAACATGGGCATTACTGGGTTAGGAATAGCACCAATGCCACTAGGGATGAATAAAAGCAATTTGAGAAACACAGCAGTTAGAATACAGGGGTGGTGAATGTAGTCATCAGGATTGTGTGACTTTCTCCACATTGCTCAGAAGCCCAAACACAGGAGCAGAAAAACAGAAATTAGCCTCGGGGGAGGGGAGCTGGAAGTGAAGATTAAGTGGTAGAGCCGAGAATATTTGTTTCACTGCCATAAACTCAAAAAAACATCTATTGAACACCTCTTGTGTGTCAGGCAATGTCTCGGGTATTGGGGTAAATACTTTCCCTATCCTTATAGAAACCATGGTGTCTTAGCTCAGGCAGCTGTAACAAATACCACAGGCTGCCTGGCTTAAACAACGGACACTGTTTCTCACAGTTCTAGAGGCCTGGAAGTTCAAGGTCAGGGTACCAGTATGGTCAGGTTCTGGTAAAAATCTCTTTTTGCAGAAAGTCACGTGGCAGGGAGAGGAAGCTCTGATCTCTCTCTTCTTATAAGGACACTAATCCTATGGTGAGGGCCCCATCTTCATGACCTCATCTAAACCTAATTACCTTTTAAAGAAGCTCCATCTCCTAATACCATCACATCTAGGGCTAGAGTTTGCTTCAATCTGTTCAGGCCACTACAACAGAATACCACAGACCGGGCATCTTTAAACAACAGAAATGCATTGCTCACAGCTGTGGAAGCTGGAAGTCTGAGACCAGGATGCTGGCATGGTCAGGTAAGGGGCCTCTTCCAGGCCACAGACTTCTTGCTGTGTCCTCACAGGGCAGAAGGAGCAAAGGAGCCCCACAGGATCCTTTTTATACGCACACTAATCCCATGCACGGGGCTCCACCTTCACGACCTATGCACTTCCCAGAGGCCCCACCTCCCAAGACATTGGACATTAGGATTGCAACATATGAATTGGGAGAGGACGCAATTCAGTCCGTAACAAACAGCTTGGGGGCCAGTGACAGAAGCAAGCTTGCAATGTGCATCCAGTGTGACACATGCATGCTACAGGTGGGGTGAACTGGGATTCCACAGAAGCACGGAGAAGGGGCCCCTTACCCAGCCTTGGAGGTCTAGGAAGCTTTCCCTTTGGAAGTGACTTCTAAACTGAGAACCCATGAAGACTAAAGCAAGAAATGGCCAAGGGCAGAGGGAGACTAGGAAAGAGTGTGTAAGCTACGGGAGAGAAGATCTCATAGTGAAGCAGGGGAAATAGGCTGGGAGTGAGAATAGGGGCCCACTGGCAAAGAGCCCCGCGTCATGATAAAGGGTTTGAACCTGATCTGAAGATGACAGTGCCGTGAGAGGGGCTGGTTTAGCAGAGTCAGACAATGTCGTTCTTGTAGTAAGAAAGATTGTTCTGGCTACAGAGTGGACTGGGGGAGTAGAAGCCCAGAAGGCAAGCTTGAAGTTATGTGAAGATATTTCTGTATCTTCAGGTTCAAAACTACAGCCCCCAGTGGGTCAACATTAGAATGTTAAAGATAAAGAGAGTAATAAAGATAAGACAGGGTGTGAACCTCAGTGTTGGCCTCGGAACCCAGACAGGTGTACAGATAGCCCGGCCTTATCTATAACACTGTCTCAAGACACTTTCTTTTATACCCTCTCTTATAAAAACAGTAGCATGCATTTTTTTGTCTTTTTCTTTATAATTTGCAGTGACAAGCATCCTTTTGTTCTATGAAATAAACTTGCACAACAGTCTGTAGTTTTGACCTGAAGGTGATGGCTGTGACCTGGTCTATTCCAGCCTGGGGACAGGTTCACTCACGGTGGGCCTCCACATTAACATCACCTGCATTTTTATTTTAAAAACCCTTTCATGAGCCCTATCCATGAATCAGAATCTACACGTGTGAGGCCAGGAATCTGTATTTTTTAAAAGATTTTTTTTATTTATTTGACAGAGAGAGAATGGGAGAGAGAAAGAGAGTGCAAGACGGGGAATGGTCAGAGGGAGAAGAAGACTCCCTGTTGAGCAGGGAGCCCATTGCAGGACTCCATCCCAGGACTCCAGGATCATGACCTGAGCCAAAAGCTTAACCAACTGAGCTAACCAGGTGCCCAGGAATCTGTATTTTAAACTAGACTCCTGTATTGGTTTTCTAGACTGCCTTGACAAAATACCACAAACTGGGTGACTTAACACGACAAGAAGTTATTGTCTCACAGTTCTGGAGTCTGGAAGTCCGAATTCAATGTGTCGGCAAGGCCATGCTCCCTCTGAGAAGGGGCTAGAGAAGGATATTTCCTTGCTTTTCTCCTAGCTTCTGGGAAGAAGCTATTCCCTGGTTTATCATTCCTGTCTCTGCCTCCATCTTCCCATGGCATCTTCCCTCTGTGTCTCTGTGTCTTCACATGGCTTTCTTCCTATATGCCTGGGTCCAAACTGCTTATGATACTAGTCACCAGTCACACACACACCCCAACCCACTATGATCTCATCTTGATTATTAACTTGATTAACACCTGCAAAGACCCTACCTCCTATAAGTCACATTCATAGGTACTAGAGGCTAGGAGTTAGGAACATATTTTTGGGGGGAACACAATTAAACCCAGTTGTTCCCCAGTAAGTTTTATAACACATGAAACTTAGAGCATTGAGGAATGTGGACGACAGATCGCATTAAGGCACAAGTCCACCACAGCTCCAAAGATAGCATCCTGAAATGCTGGGGTTCGATCTTGGAGGGTGGGGAGCATTCTCTCTGCAGAACATACACAAGGGCCATGGGCTCCACATTTCAGATCAAGCTACTAGTTTTCTAGCAGCACACGCAATATACTTTCCTGGAGAAGGGTCAAAAAAAGAAAATCCACAGGATAAGAAAAGACTTCTTATTTATACCTTAGAATTGAAACCAGATGCAGAAGTCTTTTTCAGCATAATGCAAGCCACCCTGATATGGATTTTAGTTTATAATTCTGCCTCTTTTATAGACTAAAATGGACCTGCACTCATTTGTGCTGATGGTGACATTTTCAGGGAGTGAAGGTTTTTGCAGACTCTGGAGTGGAATCACCTAGTGCAAGTTGTGGCTCTGCTACTTACCGAGGAACTTAGGCGATGTACATGAGTCTCAGTTCCTTCATCTGTAAAATGGACACAATAATAATAACTTCCTGAAAGGAGTAAGTGAGATAATACATGGAAAGCTTTAGTCATATAATCAGCATTTAATATACGTGAGATATTCTTCCTATAGCGTCTCTAGCATGGTTGTTTTGACAAACTTGTACCTGATGGCAATTGGCTTTTGGAGCTCTAGCTATTAGCAATATTCCTCCGTGAGCCTCTGTAACTTGAAACCTAAACATTTATGAACCAAAACTTTCCTCTGATATCAATGAATCAAGTCAAAACAATCTCGAGGCTACGAAGTGTGTTTTGAAAGAGATTTCTTGATAAACCAAAACACTAATATGTCTCCCTGGGGACTACAGAAGAGTCTTGGCTGGGTCTTGGAATATGTGCTCATTTTACTCTCAGTAGCCTACTTAAAACTGCTATTTACTGAAAAGTTTTATTAAATGTCCCATGAAACATAATATGATTTACTCACACATATTAAGAGAAAATAGAAATGTTGCTTTTGAAAAAGCGAGACTCTTCCGGGATTCTACCTTCTTCCCAAACTCACTAGAATCCAGTCAGCACATTGCCAGATTAAAAAGAAGCTAAAGGGGCACAGTCAGTTAAGCATCCAGCTCTTGGTTTCAGCTCACGTCATGGTCTCAGGGTCATGGGATCAAGCCCTACAACAGACTCCCTGCTCAGCTCAGAGTCTGCTTGGATTTCTCTCTCCCTTCCCCTCTGCCTCTTCCCTCCTCTCTCTCTCTCTCTAAAATAAATAAATAAATCTTTAAAAGAAGAAGAATAAGCTGGAATAAACGGAAAATTGCCACCTGTGATCAAGAAACACAGAGTCGCAAAGGCTTTGGGTTGGTTGGTTTGTTATCTAAAATCACATAGGCCAGATGTTTGAGAAGTGTATAGAGAACGGAAGTTGGACAGCCCCTCAACACAGCGTCCACATGGACTGCTGTGGGTGTTGTTATGGTATTGACTCACAGTGTCATCAATCATATAAATCAAAACTGACACATCAGACAAAGGACCAAGGTCTTCCAGAAGGCTTGCGTCTCATCCTTTTAACATTGCCATCCACGTCATGGTGCCATGGCCTCTGGTATCAGAATTACAGAAAGGACTTAAATCATGTCTTTTTCCAAGCAAAGGCATCACCTAGGCTGTTTTCTACCCACGTTTCATTGACCCACTTTCTGTTGGGGGCAAGATGAAAGCCGGCTACACAACACCACAGATGTTTATTTCACTCATTGATGTTGGCTCAAAATAATGCCCCCTTATTAAGACCGCCCATGGGTGCTGATGTGTGACAACCAGAGAGGTGGGCTCAATGTCAGGGTTAAACCAGACACGTGTTAGCTTCCTGACACAAAAGAACTTGAAGAATCTTTTTGTTGGTGGCACTATGCAGGGCGATGTGCAAAGCAAATTAGGGAGAAGAGTTCTCTGCCCTTTAGGGCTTATAATCAAATGATGCCTATGCTCATATGTGTAGTCAGTTATCAATTCTTTGGTCCTAGGGATAGAAAAAGAGGGGCAGAGGCACTGGGAGTGTTCTTTGCAATTTCATCAACCCACACTATGCACTATTCGCTTTGCATATCTCTGCCCCCCAAAACTTCCTCAACTCAGTGACCTCTCAGGAGAGCAGTTGAGATTGAATTCTGATTTGTCACGATTAAGTCAAGTGTTGGACTTGCGAGTGTTGGACATTTTATTAAGTCATTTTATTAAGGCATCAAGGCGAGCAAGGCACATAGGCCACAAGGAGCTGTCACCAGTGTGCTGATGTGGGTATGTGTGAGGGAGCACAGAGTAGCTCAGGGGTGGAGGTGATCCTGGGGGACAAGTTTAGAAAAGGAGAAAGAGGGAAACCGAGAGCAGGGGAACAGGTAGGAGCCAGCCGAGTAACCAAGGAGGCCAGGGCAGCCAGAGCAAGGGAAGCAAAGTCCATGCATGGAACCCCAGGGCAGGCAGTGGAACCGGAGCTCAGGACATGTGGGCACAGCCATGAGATGAAACTGGAAACACACCCCCCTACCCCAGAGCCACTTCACCACAATACCACAGATGCAGGATGCCGCTTCAAGAAGCGTTGACTCCACCCTGAAGACAGCGGACATTTTACTCAAGGAAATGATCAGAGTCTTGTCATAAACTCCCCAGAGGGTAAAGGACAATTCAGAGAAGCGCAGGAAGGGAGGCTGGAAGACAGGCCCAGTACAGAGATGGCGACCTAGTCTGAGGAGGCCTCAGGAAGCCTGAATGAGAGGCCGCAAGGGTGGGGCGATGGCGCTGCGCTCTGTCTTGGAAACCAGTCGGATGTGGAGTGAACATTTTGGTAAGCACTGGAGGTCTAAATATCACTAGATATGAGTTAAGCAAGAGAGAACCACATTCACGTCACTCTTTTCCTGTTCGGAAAAGCTTCTGGGCACGGTGTGTGAGAGGGAGGGAGAAGTGCCTTAAAAATTCCAGTGTGTGACTCTCAATGCTTTCCACATGGCGCACATATAAATATTGTTCTCTGGGGTGCAGCTGCAGCTGCTCCCTCCAGCACCTGGCTCTGTTTGTCACCCTGCCCCAGACTCGTGCCGTGGAGAGCCTCAGCTCCGAGAGTCACCCTCCAGCTCCGCTTGCTCCTGGCTGACCCAGAGCCCAGCAGCTTTCCTTAGGGCCACATCACAGGACCTGGGCTTCAGGAGGCCTGAGGTCTTGTCTTCTGCCCATCTCATCTTTAGCCCCTCCCTGCCATGTTCATGCTGTCCTGCACTAGAAGAACTTCAGCCATCAGTCCCCATTCACATGTGACTTCCACTGCTGGAGGGCTCATGGGGTCCCTGTGCCTGCCGAAGTGTGTAGCTTTAACTGTTGGTGCCATGGCACTTGGGCCTAATGGTCAGGTCTGTTCCCTCGGGCCGCATCTAGTGAACACCTACCATGTGCAAGTCACCCCACTGGTATAGAGGAACACGTGGTACCGTGTGGGCTGGACACACTGAGGTGCATCAGGACATCTGCAAGAGTGGGGACCAAGGCCGCCGCAAAGGAGTGCATGAAATGAGGCTGAAACAGGAACCGACCAGGCAGAGACACACCAAACAGCATGGCACAAACAATTGGCCCACAGACACCAGGTGCACTTTGAACTGTTGATGTGCAATTTTCAGGGGTCAAACATTCGGGAACTTTCGAAGCCAGTTGCTCAGCCCTGAGTAGTTGGAAATCAGCCATGATGAGAGTATTTACACCACAGAAATCAGCCAGTCTTACCAATCAGCCTTCTCTCATCCCATCACCTCACCCATCTCCTGGAAGCTGTACAATTGCTGCCCCCTTCTCCTCTCCCCTGGGTCTGGGATCCATCAGAGAGGGTGTGGGACACCAGCTCACCTCACCGGGAGTCTGGCAAACTTTGTGTGACACCTTGGGTTAGGTTTGGGGCTTGATGCTGTGTAGAGAAGAGGATTGGGAGGTGGGGGGTCCTGGCTTCCTGCCTCCCTACTCTCAGCCTTAGAAATGTTGGGAGGGTGAGGGTGTTTAACTCTGTGGTACAGGTGGTGAAGAAGACCTGGCTGATCTGTCACAGCCCGAGAGGAGACCAAGGTAGGATGGGCAGCAGGGGCCAACCCAGTGTCTCCAGCACCTTCAAATGCACCGATTTGCTGGCTCTGTGTCTCCATTTCCCTACTGTAAAATGGGGATACTACCATCTTCTCAAGAACTGTTAGGACAAGGGATATAATGTGTGGAGCATTGTAAGATTGTATCCTGGCACAGAGTAAGCCCCTGCCAATCTTGTTGCTGGATGTTCCCAATATCCGCACGAGAGGAACACGTGAAGGTAATTGTGGACTCCTCTGAGCCTTCCCTTTCCTTCCTATTATTTTTATTTTTATCCCATGACTGGATTGGACTCCCAAAAGCTTCCCTAACCAATAGCTCCCAAACCATCTCGATCATCAAAATGTTCTGAGAAACCACCTAAAACCCAGATTCAGACTCGCTGAAGAAGAGTACGTTGGCAAGCCCAGGAATGTGCTTGCTCTAAAAGCTCCCCGGGAGCCTCCTGCTGGCCTAGGCTGGGGAGACCCTGCCGCACATGTCTGGGCTCCAGGGGCCAGTAGCCATGGCTGCTCAAGGTGGCCAATGTCCGAAGATAGGGAGACTCACTTTATTTAGAGGTTGTCTTAAATCTAGGAATCAAGAGATCTTTGCAGTAAACAAGTGTGTGCCTCCTGACAAAGTAATGTAAACCAATAACAGGCTCCAATAATGCTATTTTTAAAAGGCTTTAAATAACTTTTTCAATGCAAAACAACACACTCGGGCAGACCTAATTCATTTTATGGGCCAGCTGAACCACTAGTGCTCAGAGAGCCTTGCTATATCACGACACAGAGCCATTTCATCTGTCTGCACATGGTGACCAGTGCAGTGCGGTTAAGCCAAGAGCTTTCCCATGGTGCCAACCAAAAGGACGTGATTCCTGTAGCCACTTCTCCCTGGCTTGAGGACAGTGGCTGGCACTGCACAGCAGAATTCCCTGTGTTCTTCACCGCACTGTTTCATGCCCCGAGAACTTCGTCTGAGCCTCTTCCTCCTAGTGAAGCTGGAGATAAATCCTGCTGATGTGTTTTCCCTGATAAGTTAATGTTACAGCCTTCACAATGGTGACCTCAAATCCACACTGCGAGGAACAGCAGTTCAGCCAACGCTGTGAGCTTGATAGCCCACTCACTGCCTTTTCATTAAAATTCCAAGTTGGTGTTTTTGTTTTCAAAGGAAGGATGGAGCCCATCCAGGTCACTCAGTCCAGGCGCTGCTGGGAGGAACGCCTCGCTGCACATTTACACTTCAGCGGCTCCCGGGAGGGCAGCGCACTGCAGCAGGAAGGATTTCTAACAACTTCCAGAATGTTTTCCAGATATAAATAGCCTCTACGGCATGATATATTCTAGCAAGAAAGACTGGAACAAAAGTAGGTTATTGACTGGCAGATGCCTGCCTTCCAGTGGGCATTGGAGCATCAGGGATTGGGCTCTTTCCAGCTATATTTAGCAGCCGCATTAATGTACTGCGGAACAATGCCCTTTGGAAAAGCCACATAAATCAGAGGACGAAAGATTGCTAAAATTTATGAAGCAATCACTGGGAGAAACCCCGGGGCACAATCACTGTGATAAATACCTTGTTAAGCCCCCTGCCCATCCCCACCTTATGTTTCTTGTTAACACGAGGGGTCCATTATGGAGCACTGCTACTTCCCAAAGGGGAGGCCATCTGCATTTGGGAGGTGGACAGCAATCTGTGCCCCATCCAACCCCACAGAACCATTCTTAGAATCCCAGAGATGCAAGAGCCCTCTAAGCAAGCAGGTTCCCCAGATTTTCCAGGGGGATCTCAATTTTGTTCAGTTATTTTGTACTTTTAAATAGCGAAATCATTAAATATAGAAGCAAAGAGGTTGCTCCGTTTTCATGGTTCCTCCCTGGCAAAATTTTCCATGTACATGATGGCATAATTCAAAGAACAGTCCTTTGTTGGACTGTGCATCCTGATTCTGGAGCCAGAAATCCGGATCCATCAGTTGGTTTGAATTCCCCTATTTTGAAAATGAAAGAGACATCTCCCCACAGGAGACCAACCAGTCATCACGAGAAGCAGTTCTTAGGTCTGACATCAAGAACTCTCACCAGGGTACCACATTGCCTCAGAAGGAGAACTGAGTGGTAATTACACTAGTTGATTCTGACTCCTGATAGGACAGCCGATTCTGCAGCAGGCCCACAGTGATGCGGAGAAGAGTAAATCTAATACCGGCTCCATTGCTTACTGAGTGGTCTTGGGCAAAATCCTCCAGGTTCCCTCAGCCCAGCTTTCCTCGTCTGTAAAATGGAGGCAGTAAGAATCTACCAGGGGTTGTTCTAAAAATACAAAGAGGAAATGTGAGTCAAGGAACTTATCATGGTGACTAGCCCATAGTAAGTGCTCAAGAAATAGTAGGGATTATTAGGCTAGTCATTGATGATTCCCTAAAGGAAAAAAGAGTAATAGAAATAGGAACATTTTTCAAATGTTGACTTCTGAACTCTGCTTTCATCACCTCAAAGCCAGAGGATCCAGGGTAGGTAGGAGAGTACAGAACTGTCTACCAATTTACCATTGAGAGTACTACTCAACGAGGAAATGAGCACCTACTGTGCGTTACATATTTTGTAAGCATCATGACTTTGCCTTTGTCTTCCCTCTCACAAAATGGGATTAGGTATTCTGACCATGCTGAAAGATTATAGAGAAATAAATCCAGTCCACTGATTGATCACATTCACACAGATCATTTTTCTTTTTCATGTTGGTTATGTGGATATTATTCATGGCACACAATTTTCAGAAACAACCAAGGTGTCAGTATAACCAGAACAAAGCAAAGGCCTTTCGTGTATTAAATAAGAGACTCACAGCAAGTGGTTTTTGCCTTAAAGCTCTAATGTTTTTTAACCATTTCAGACCACACTTAGACCAAGGAGAAACCTTGAACCAAACAATGCTAAAAAGTTACAAGGAAGGTCTTTTGCTGACTGTAGGCATGAGTGCAGCTAGATTGTATGGTAAGATCTAAGTAAAAGAGAAAAAAAGGGTGCCTCAGCTCTCCCCCACACCAAGACAATGTAATCGGCTGGTGTGCAAAAAGAACAATGATGATAGTTAGAGCCCACTTTCAAATCCTAACACGCCAGCTTTGTCACTGTGTGAATCACTTTGAGCAGATCACCCAATCTCTGTACACCTTAATATCTTCATCTGTACGAATGCAAATAATGAGACCAAACTCCAAAGTTTTTATGAGGATTAAATAAATAAAGGAATATATTTAAAGAACTTGGCATTAAATAGATGTGGAATACAAGAAGAACCTTCCTCCCTCAAGAACAGCCTGTTCCCCTCCTGTCTAGTCCCCACCTGGGACTCTCCCCAGGTTAAGTGAGAAATTTGAGCAAAACCTGCCACAGGAGTGTTCTGCTTTCCTCCATACCTCAGTATCTTTTTTTTTTTTTTGAATTTTTTTTTAATTTTTTCAATTTATTTATTTTCAGAAAAACAGTATTCATAATTTTTTCACCACACCCAGTGCTCCATGCAATCCATGCCCTCTATAATACCCACAACCTGGTACCCCAACCTCCCACCTCCCCACCACTTCAAACCCCTCAGATTGTTTTTCAGAGTCCATAGTCTCTCGTGATTCACCTCCCCTTCCAATTTACCCCAACTCCCTTCTCCTCTCTAACACCCCTTGTCCTCCATGCTATTTGTTATGCTCCACAAATAAGTGAAACCATATGATAATTGACTCTCTCTGCTTGACTTATTTCACTCAGCAGAATCTCTTCCAGTCCCATCCATGTTGCCACAAAAGTTGGGTATTCATCCTTTCTGATGGAGGCATAATACTCCATAGTGTATATGGACCACATCTTCCTTATCCATTCGTCCGGTGAAGGGCATCTTGGTTCTTTCCATAGTTTAGCAACCATAGCCATTGCTGCTATAAACATTCCTCCATACCTCAGTATCTTTATACAGATGAATCCAGATTATTAGGAACATCAAAGCAATATCTCAGTATGACTTCTGCCCCCACCACTCTCTTGAAATTCCGCAAGAACTTCTAATCTCCAAAGCAAATAGCCTTTGGCTGAGATTCATTTTCCTCCCTTGTTTGGTAACATTTGACACTGGCTGATTTCCATCTTGAAATCCTTTTCTCTTCAGTTCTATGACATGATACTGCTCTAGGTTTTCTCCTGACTAAATGATACTTTCCCTCCTTTCTGCATTACAGACTCCACTTGTCTTCCAATTCACAAATGTGGGATGCCCCCAATGTTTCTAGAACTCTCCTCTTTCCAGTCTCTCCTCTCTCTACATCAGTCTCATTCATTTCAATGACTTCAACTCTCTCTTTCCAAAATCAAGGCCCAAATCTGCATCTGTGGCTCTGACATGTTTTCCAAACCCTACAATAGGTGCTGAATACCCACATATGTACAGAGGCCAGGCAGGAAGTATGAATAACTACACCAGGCTGAAGCTGAGGGTGTGGTGGAGAGCTCATACTTCACACTCAATGCAAGCCAATTGTTGTCTTGCAAGAAGGAGGCCCCAGTGATTCCAAATCTCAAGATTTTTTCCAAAATAAGTCAGAAATGTGGATTTTTTAAATAAGTAGTTAATAATGACTAATTCAACTGTTTTTAAATCATGCGGATTAACTGAATACAGAACAAACTGCACCTGAAAGCCAAACGTGGCTCATGAGCCACTAATTTACCATATTATTCTAGACCCACAAAGTCAACTACTCATTTTAAACCACTTTTGGAAGCCTTACTGGAACTTCAAATTTAACATATTCAAAAGCTGCCATAATCTTCCCTGATCGAGCTTCTTTTACAGTGCAAATATGGCCAATTCCATTCTCCCAAGTGCCCAGGTTCTGAAACTTCTGCAACATCTTCGACTCTTTCATCACCTTCTTCTCAACTGACCATTTCTGCTATATCATCTTTGCAATGAGTCTCGAATCTATATCCCCATTTATATTCCCACCATCATCATTTATTCTTCACTGCCATGTTGCTACAGACTTCCTGGTGTCCCCACCTTCTGTTTCTGCCCATGTTGATCCATCTACACACTACTGACAGAGTAATTTTCCTAAAATACTCCTTTGTGTGTACCTCCCCTACTCAAAAGCTTCGCAGCATCTTATAACCTCCGCATTTTAGTATCATCTTCTCCACCTGACACTAAAGATTCCCCATCATCTAGGCCAGATACCACCAGTTGTCCCTGAATATCCATTCTCTCCTTCTTCTATGGCAATAGAACCCCAGTGTTTTTCTGGGGACATAAACACCTAAAAGAGAGAGTGTATTTCACAGGACCCGTTGCAGCTAGGAGAGACCACACAACTAAGTTCTAGGCAATGGAATGAACATAAAGTCCTATGCAGTCGTTTCTGGGAATGCTCTCTAAGAGCTAGGACACATATGCCCTCTACCTCCTGCTTCTTTTTGTCCCTGTCTTTATTCTGATGTCTACAAGATGATGCCACAATCTTGGACCATCAGCTAAAGGCCCACCCTGCGGAATAATGAGAGAGAAGAAACATGGGCACTATACCAACCCTGGGGACTGCTGGACTTTGTGTACTTATATCTTGCTAAGCTATTGTTACTTCTGGTTTGCTGCCAGTCTCAACAAAGCCTAATTCTCTCTAATAGAGATCTCACCTAACAGGCCTCTTCTAGCTCCCCTAACTATAGCCTCTCTGTTATTCAAACCCAGCTATCTATTGTCCCCACATGCACACCTACTTCCCTACCCCTCTACCTTTCCTCATTCTATACAAGATTGTTTTTCTCTTGTCGAAATTCAATCCCTCTCAAGACACATCTCGCATCTCATCCTTCACGTCCATAAAATCACTCTTCACCCCCCAATAGTACATGAATTTTCTCTCTGAATCCTGTCAGCATCGTACTCATTCTTCTCATATTATATTTGCTGCAACACATGCACACACATGACTTACCCTGTGCAGATGGAACAGTGAGTCCATGATACAATATGTTTAGTTGAATTGAGGAAAAATCACCCACAAGGAAACAACAAATGGCTAAGAAGTGTGTGTCCTCACAGGTCTTAAGATGACGGGGAACAGAGAGGTTTTGCAGGTAGGTTCTGTGTACACATCAGCTGGGGTTGGTGTTTGATGCCCCAGATGGACAAACCATCTCCACAACACCTCTTAGAGCCATGTTACCCCCATTTTAAGGACCAAGCAATGGCATCAAATCACCACACTCTCATGGCACCCCCCTCCGCCTTGCTCCTTCCCGATCAACCCCTGGTCAGGGACAGCCCTGGATGAAAC
The DNA here is from genome assembly GCF_009829155.1 of Mustela erminea. NCBI lineage: Eukaryota > Metazoa > Chordata > Mammalia > Carnivora > Mustelidae > Mustela > Mustela erminea. The sequence goes on from NC_045628.1 coordinate 83,405,079, forward strand.
ACTTGATTAATGGGCCATTTGACTTTATATCTGGTCAGAAGCACATCTGAAAACTTCTGACTCGGGCATAGTCTCTATTGCTCCTAAATTCCACAAACCCTTCTAGATTTTTCTTTTGGAAACTGCCTCTGAGTGACAATAAGAATAGCTTGGCTTGGCAGAGGGTCCTGGTTAGGATTACATGACATATGGCCCTGTTGGATGCAAGCCACACTGTCAGATTATCCAGAGGGCTGGTCTTTATGCCTGTGAGCTGCTTACCTGGGAACCCCCCAATCCCCTTTCTTGCTAGATACCTCTGACAAGAGATGACATTTGAATATAAACAGCAAAGAGAAGAGTTGGGAAAGACAGAAATATCCTCTGTCTCCAGGCCCCAGGCTACTCTGGGGACGGAGCCTGCCAGGGAGTCAGATGCTCACTTCCGAAAGAACCTGCCCTCACTTCTCTCCCAGTGACATATGTTCTCTCAGGAGCCGCTCGGCTCTTCAGCGGGGCTGGGCAGGAAGTTTGCATCACCTCTGAGAGAAGAGCCTCCTTTGCCCCGGCCTCTGTCCTCCCAGCTGCACATTTTAGATTCCCTAAACACAATGTAGTGCTGAGGGGTGACCGCAGACAGGAAAAAAGGAGACCGTGTCCATGTCACAGGCCAGACGCAAGACATGCCAGCACACTGAGGGTGGGCTAAGCCAGGACACAGGAAGGGCAGAATGGTGAAGAGCTGGTCTCCATAAGTTAGAAACACACTTCCCCCTTAGGTGCCAAAGGTCTACCGGCCCATGGCTCTCTCACTCCTCAAAGCAAACCTCTGATCGTGGCCGTGGATTCTGCTGTCACTGCAGACACAGAGCATTTTTCCAGGCACTTTCAAAGGGATTAATGCAGACCAAGACCTTGGCTTGGACCTTGGGTTTGTTGTTTCTTAACCAGGCCTTTGCTTTCATTATTTTTTTTGTTTCTGTTTTTCTTTTCATGTGCTACATTAAACTTCTCCCCAGTATTTATTAACTGATCTCATCTTTTACTTCCTTCTTTTTTTAGTGAGAACAAGAAGCGACTGCTTAAAGTGTCAGATGCCATAGGATGGTACCTCTGAAATGCCTTAGATCTGGGGTCAGCCAACTTTTCTGCCAAGGACTGGACAGTGAGAGTGCCGAGATTTTGCAGGCCACGGAGTCTCTGTCAAAACTATTTACTGTCACTGTTGTCATGTAAAAGCAGCCTCAGATAGTACAGACACAAATGTGCATGTTTGTCTGCCAGTGAAACTTTATTTACAAAAACAGTCAACAGGCAGTTTTGACCTGTGAGTTGTAGTTTGCTGGCTCCTGCCTTCAATCAGAGCTGATCCAGATATGGAACCCATGAAAAGAGCCAAGTCAGGGAACTAATCTCATCAGCCTTCCAATCATATGCACATTCTTACTCCCAACTTATTAAGACTTAAGGAACCTCTTTGCTCACATCTGACGCTCTTTGGAACCACATTTTCTGGTCCTCAAGAATTCCCCAGAACCCAAAGAGTCAGACCATGGACTGAACGCTTTCTTTGTCTTCTGTTATCAGCCACCGACCCCCCGCAGGGCCTCGCTTTCCTCTCTACCTGGTGCCAAGCCACAACTTTCATTTCTGAACCAAGTGCTAATGGGAGCATAAAAAGACAGAGAAACAAAAAATGTACCCTTGGTGTCATGAAAGAATTTACAACTTTGCCAGACAAGGAAGGAAAAAAAGTACATTCCAGGTAGAGGAAAGAATTACTGAATAGAAAACCAGTACAATAAGATTTTAAGTTTAGAAAGATAAATGGCTTCAATATGGCAGGAAAGAAGAGGGTGTGGTCCCAGCAAGGAGATGAAACAATGAGCCGTGACAAGATCCCAGGCAAATTACAACAAAGATCCTAATGAAGGGAAGGGCAGGAGAGTCAGTGCTATGGACTGAGCAAAAGTTTGTTTTCCCAAAATTCATACGCTGAATTTAACCCCCAGTGTGGCAGTATTAGGAGACAGAGTGTTTGGGAGGTTATTAGGTCATGAGGGTGGGGTTCTCACGATAGGATTAGTGCCCTTACCGGGAGAGAGGTTAGAGAGCTTGCTTCCTCTCGGCCCCTTCATGTGAGGATCTGGTTCCAAGTTGAGAGGTCAGGCAGTCTGCCAACTAAGGAGAGGACTCTTAGCAGACACCAGTCGGTCAGCACCTTGATCTTGGACTTCCCAGCCTTCAAAAATGTGAGAAATAAATGGTTATTGTTTAAGCCACCCCAAACTATTGTATTTTGTTGTAGCGCCCAAACTAAGCTTCCCAAACTAAGTTGGGAAGTCACCAGATATGAACAGTTTCTACTATAATATTAAAAGAATTGAGTGATCAGGGGGAGAGAGAATAAGAGTTGGTTAGTGTTAAGAACAGATTATCCATAAGGGTAGGCAGTATCTAGGTTAAGATTAAAATTAAGGTTTGGCCTAGAAGTAAGATTATCACTGGCTTACTTCCCATTTGAAAATGTAATTTGAAAGATTCTCGTAATCTCAGCATAATTCACCAATTCTAAGACATTATTTTTCGCGTTTTAAACATCTATTTTTACTCATTTATTTTTCACATCTCTACATTTAGGAGATGTACAAATATTCATGTGTGTCTTGATTTATTTTGCTGTGTATTTATTTCATAACAATAACAGTACGTTAAGTAATGGTGGATCTTCCAATCAACAGCATGTGTTCAAAACATAATAGAAAATCAAATTATTCATGTTGGTTCAGAGGCAGCAAAACCATCCCTGGTATATACTGTTTGCTCAACATATGTTTAAATCTCATGTCTTAAGCTTTTAAAGACTGTGAAATACTTTCTGGAAAAAAAGCTAATCAAACTCACTTATGTATTCAGTGCACTGTGTTTTCTGGAGGGACTGAAGAGGGTTAGTAGTTCAGGCAGCAGTGCATAAGGACACATACAAATGAAGGAATAAAAATTGAGATGGCTTCTTCAAAAACTGAGCATGACATTCTTCAAAAATAAAGGTAAGAAATAAAACAGAAAATACTACAGCGAGCAGTATGGAAGTTTAATTCAGAAATTTAGCAAACAGGTGAATTCAGCAAACAAAATAGCTATTTTAAAAACAACTTGTGACTCCTTACCAACCTACTCTATGATTCGAGTTCATTCAAATAAGTCTTTTATTGTGGTTCAAACCGGACTGTGTGAGTTATGTAATAAACAGAGTGTCACGTGAACATGTTAATTGCCTGAATCTGCAAGAGGTCTAGAAATTTTAAAAGGTGCCTAAGCGCAAGACAGTAAAATCTCTCTGAACAGGAATTCTGTGTTCCTGTTTCCTGGCCACACATCTAGATGAATGGAACCACCTCCTGATGGGATTCCCCGACTCTGATCCTGTCTGCTCCAAACAGCTTCTTATCTCTGCCACACAGGTTCTTCTGAAGTACCATTTTCACATCTCTGTTGTACTCAAGAACCCCTAATGGCTCCCCAGTGCCTCCCAACTATTGTCCAAACATCTGTGTCTGACTAGTAAGGCCCCTGATCGAGTCTAAATAAACTGCCCCTGGTTCCCACTGTTCCTCTCCTTGTGTCCCCTGCTAACAAAAGCTGAATTCAGTCCATCCTCTGAGCCTTTTCAAAGATAATATTCTCTCAAACTGGAATGCCCCTTCTAAAACTCCTGCCCACCAAATTCCACTCCTTCATACAGTCTTCCCTGGCTGCAGTCAACAGCCCAGTCAAGGTGCCTGCCATACCCAGATTTCCTCTGTGCGGAAAACTGGGATCCCAATCCTGGTGACACAGCCATCCCCAAGACTCTGCATGGATGACCATTTTCTGCATGACTGAGACCCTTTGGCCAAAGCCAGTTGGATTAGTATGGGCTCCTAATTTAGTGTGGACAGTCAATAAACCAGCCAGTGGCAGATGAGTTTGCCAGGTGCAAAAGCTCTGCTGAAAGAAGGATGAGGAGGTATAGGCAGACCAATGAGATCCCTTCTCCTGGAAATCTGAACAGCTGATAAGGATAGAGAGAGAGAGAGCTTGGAAGCACAGGAGTGAAAACATCAAGTGGTCAAGTTACATTAACAGTAGAGCCTTAGAGAAGGAGCCAGAATGCCCATCACTGCCAGGCCACAAGATTGCCCTGTTACAAGAGCAGCCTTGGATCCCATACAATTTCCCAAGTCCCTTTTCAATGCGGCAGGACTAACTCAATTTCCGTCTGCCCTAAGAACACCGTCTGTAGACTTCATCCAGGATTCAGACCACTGCCAGAGATTTCTGGTGCCCACATGTATCCATACATATTTAGGGGAACCTGAATAAATGTGAAATCCAGAAACAAAAGAACCTAACACACACAGTGACCTCTACCAGTCCCTGTTCTCTAAACACCTGCAGCATTTCTAGCCCAAACCATGTAATTTGGCACTCACTACGGAATGTCTCTCAATGTAACTAATTTTGCATATGCATTAATTTTGTTTCCCAACAGATCAGATACTTCCTCAGGGCAGGGCTCCTGGCTCAAATTTTTTGCTTCTTTTTTATCTCTCATGTCCTGTATGACCTTGAAAAAGTAATTTAATCTCTCCAAGAATCGGTATTCTTATTTTCAAGATTGGAATGATAACAGTACCTGCTTTAAAGGTTGATTGTGAGGAATAAAGGAGAACACATCTATAAACTGCTTGGCATAGTGACTGGCACACAATGAACATCCTATTAAGTGCTGGTGGAGGAAGTGATGGTAGTGGTGGTAATGCTGGTAGTGATGGTGGTTGTAGCGGTGGTGATCATGGTGGTAGTTGTGATGGTGTTGGTAGTGGTGGTCCTGATGGTGGTGGTAGTGATGATGGTAATGGTTATGGTGATGGTCGTGATGGCAATCGTAGTTATGGTAGTGATGCTGTTGGTAGTGGTGGTGGGATGGTGGCAGTGATAGTGGCCATGATAGTGATGATGGTGGTGGAGATGGTGGTGCTGGTGATGATGATGGACAGAATATATTACACAGTTCTAATTACATAGTAGATAATTTGGGGATGTTCACTAATACGTGGGTCATCTGGCAAACCACCACATGAATATAAAGGACAATAAGAGATAGAGATAAGCAGAAGTGAAAGCCAACATGTGCAAAGTACTTGCTCAGATGTGAAGCACTGTGAAGGGTATATTATATCATTTATACTTCACAACAACTCACTGGCAGAAATTCTAATTTAAAGATGAGAAAAATTGGATCAAATAAACTAAATGACTTGCCCAGTTTTGCAAAACTAAGTGTGACACTGCCTAGTTCAAGATCTGCGTGACTCCAAAACCACACCTTTTCCACTATCTCATGCTACTGCTCAAGCCTTTAAGGAATTAATCGAGGTGGGGGGGGCAATATTTTCCAATGCAGTAATAGTTCCAAAATGCAGATTTTATATTTTCTCAAAAAAGACCATCTTTATGCACACGGCATATACAATTTGCATCCCAATTCCCCCCACCCCATCAGACACTGTTTTCCATACATACCTGATCAAGGTTTGCATAAGCATTTGAAGAAATAAAGTTAAATTACTTAACTTCACAAGAGTGGACACAAGAGTGAGGCGTCCAGAAGTGACGTTACTGCTGAGAGCAGGCAAGTGACCATTAGGATATACTTCAAGTAAAGATCTTTCCTGAAATGTCCTCAGAGGTTGGTTAATTCCATTTTGAATTAGATTTTGAAATATCTCTTCTGTCAGGGTCTGTCTTCCTAAGCTTTGTGTCTGATTCCAGTTCTAATACCAAAGCAACTTTCTGGGCAATGGAGTTGAGGGAGGAAGCAAGTGATGACATTTATTGAGTGTGTCCTACATGCAGGAACTTAATGGTCACTCATTTATTTCAAGTTCTCAGTGGTCCTAGGCTGAGCCACATTTAGTCAGGATGAGGACACAAGACCCAGACTGTGCTTGCCGTGATTTCTCAGTGAGGAACTGCTCAGTAAGTGTTCCTTCCAGGCTCAGGTGCTCCAGGCAACACTGTTTGCCCCTCTGCCTCTTTCCCCCATCACCAGAGGTGCTCATTCCCAGAAGCAAAAGGCTTGGTGGTCAAGCTGGCCCAGGCTGACTCAGATTCAAACCCAGCTGTACGACCTCTAGCTGGGTGACTTCCCGACACTTACCCAATGTTTCTGAGCCTCGGTTTCCTCAGTCTACTTGACAGAATTGTTCTGAGTCCTAACTAGGAGAGTATATAAGTAAGTCTCGTGGAAAATAGCCCCGCACACACACAGTACCCTCCACACGGCAGCTGCTCCTGCTACCATTAATTACATCGCTAGATTTGCCCCGCAAGGCTCTATTTGTGATTTTTCTCCCTCAGATTCTTGGTGCTGACTCCTGACTAAAAGCTACAAACCAACAAAACTGCTGTAGGAATGTCAAAGCCCATTCTCTCCACCAAGCAACTACTAAGGCTGTGAGGAAAAGCTGGCAGGTGATGGTGAAAAGAAAATTAGATATGAGTTAGTAAAGCTGATACAGCAGCAAAAAGGCTAATGTAGTTTTGGGCTTTGTTCCCAATGGTTTCATCAGCAGAGAACAGAGGTAAGAGTCCCTCTCTAATAGCCTTTCTCAAACCCCACTTGGAAAATTACATTAAATTCCAGGCACTTCAATACCATAAAGATATACAAAAGCTGAGGGGAGTTCAGAGAAGAGTAATAAAAATGATGGGGAGGTTGGGAGAATTGATTTACTAGGAAAGATTAAAATAACTAACTATGTACAGCACGTCTGGGTGGTGACTGGTGAGGAGCAAAGGAGAAAACATAGCAGCCTATAAATAATGGAAACATGTAAACACCCGTGGGAAGTTATTTCGCATGGTACAAAGAGGCACAGCCTCAAGTAATGAGGGGAAGATACAGGCAGGGACAATTTATGAAGAATATTGGAAAAGTTGTAGTGGGTTTTCTGAAGACAGAGAGAGGGGGGAAGAGAGAGAGAGAGAGAGAGAAATTAAAGATACCAAGGGGTCATGTTCCAGGTCAGCGGAAGGAAATCCCACTTCTCGAAATTGTGTTGGTTTCCAGTCTACCCCGAACATCTACTACCCAAATGTCACTAAATGGATTATCATTCTCCACTCCCTCTGGCCAGGAAACTCCGTGAGAGTGGAAATCGGTTTTGCTCAGTGGTGACTTCCCAGCACCCAATGCACTATCTGCCTTAAGGTCATTGTCCCACGAATATTGGCCAAATGCAAGGCTAAATGAATGACCACTCTACAAAAAAAAAAAAAAAAAATAGATTGAAATAAAGCCTTTATTACCGAAAATGATATGTAATAGTGGTGATGTGAAAGCATCAAAGACCTAGCAGGGTCATTGTTACGGATGGTAGGATATGGAATTTTAGCATTACAAGAGCCTTTCTATTAAAAGTCTTATAGTTTGATGATTCTCAACTTTTTTTTACAGAACCAGTTCATGTGGGCACTTAGGGGTTTTTTAAATATATGTTTTTATTGATCATTTTTTAATTTACACCTAGGATTTTGTGCACAATCTCCAGCACGCAAATATATTTCCACCCCTTTCTTTCTGCCATAAAAAATGCTTATTGGAATGCAGCTCAATGAGAGTGACATTGTCACATGGGTAACCTTGAAGCCACTCTAATCTATTAAAAACAAAAAAGTAAATAATTCACGGACTGTTTTGAGTAACCCTCCCCAATGACCCTGTGTGTACTTACTCACAGCCTGCCTCCTCTAGTGGACTTCAGCCTCCATGTGGGCAGGGGCAGCCCCAGCTCCAACACAAGTCTGTACATTCTCAGATGCAGGAGTTCATTTTTTGAGTTACTGAATTTTGAATAACAAGATTACATGTTCCGCCACTCATACCTGGTCTGTGTGCCGAGATGCAATAGACAAGATTGCTATTCCAGATTACCACCGTGTTTGCAGATCAGGTAGAGTGTGCCCCAAGAGACTCAATTCACAGCACAGCCAAAACCATAGGAATAGTTCTGTAGATTTGCGGAGCTTACTGCTGCCATTCAGTATGTTATGCTTTTCACAAACAGAGAAATGGAGTCTTCAAGAAGTTAAATAACTGTGTAGATCAAGCAATGGAGCTAAGATTGAGACCACAGGGGCCACCTGCAGAGCCCCCCTGCCCACCTCCTCCTCTGCTGCCTCCTGAGGATCCCTTTGCATACTCCAGATTTCTCTGTACCAGCTCATCTAACAAAACAACAGAGCACCAAGGTGTGAAGATTTGTGGAGAACAGAGGACTTTCTTTGTCAGTCAAGAAAGCCCTTGATGAGGCCAGACAGTCCTTGATGCATAAATTTGTTTCTAAAAAAGTCAACCTCAAAACCTAATGTCTATCTATGGAATCCCAAACCCCCCCCATTAACACCCACAGTAAAATGTAAATATATTCCAGAGAGAAAGCAAAAAGGGGGAGCCATTTTTTCACTTAACTCATTAAACTTGCTGAATGCTTCACAGGCCCCAGGCACTTTGTAGCCCTGGGGTATACAGAGGTAACCAAGACTCGGGCTTGCCCTGGGAGCCCAGGATACAAAAACAAATGATTTCAATACGATACGCTGTGTGGTCAGTGAAGAGTGAGGTCCTGTCTTGCTGGTAAAGACTCTGAAGGAGCTGATGTCTACAGTGAGTCTAAGAATGTGCACAGCAGGGGATCTTGGACACTCCAGGGAGGAGGGAATCATGAACAAAGACATGGAATCAAGAAAGTGCCTGGTGCCCCTGGGGAATCATGTCAGGGGCCTTGGGACAGAAGGGGAAGGAAGAGCAAATGTTAACCTTGAGGAAGTGCAGGGGTCCCAGGTGATAGGAAGCTAGGAAATTATATTGGAATCTGTCCCTTAGGCCAAGGGGATCCATAGAAGTTCCTAACGTGAAGAGAGCAGTTCAGTGAAATATAATGGAACGTGCACAGCGTGGAACCCAAAACGTTCAGATGGAGTTTAACACTTGAGGAGACAAAATCGACCCCAATCTCATCTTAAAGCCACAAAACCTGACCTGCACTGGTCTGAAGCTATGTACAGACTTTATTTTTCCAATTAATGTTGATACATTTTTCTGAACAGTAATAATTAAACTTTTGGGACTTGAGGTGCTATCTCAGACCCTGCTGGGGGTGTTACATAATATTTGGTATGTTTAATGTATCACCTTTCAAAAATCTACAACATTCCAAAACCCAGAAGACCCCAGGGGAGTGGGGTGGCAGACCTATCCCATTCCAGCAGCTCTGTGAAGGATGGAGGGGAGGGACTGTGATTTGAGGTGGGGAATCGAGATCAGCTGTTGCGGTATGTTCAAATGATGTAGGGGGAGGGGTGGCATGATAGAAGGATAGAGGAAAAAGAAATGAGTTTGAAAAATGATTTGGAGAGAAGTTAGCAGGATTTGGTGACTGTGAGCAATAGGGTAGGATAGGGCAGGGACAAGGACTCCAAGTCTTTTGCTGGGTACCCATATGGATGGTGTTGTCACCTTAGAGATGGTATTCACAGGAAGCAGGGCAGGATTAGGAAGAAGCATTATAGGTTACATTTGGACACAGTGAGTTTGAAGTACCAGTGAGACATCAAGATAGAGCTGTCTGACAGGGAGTTGGATATACAAGTCAGAAGCTCAGGGGAGATGCTTGGCAATGCATGGTGGTAAATTAAAATTTGATAGAGTGATCCCAAGCAGAATTATTTTCCACCTGGCAAGCAGAGGAAGGCAGAGAGCTTCTGTCCAGTCTCTCCAGAAACTCCCTAAAGAAAGGTACAGTTGAGGTACAGTCATCAGGTACAGTTGAGGCAGGTGCAGGAAAGCAGAGAAAAGGCTCTCAAGTTGCCCTAATTGTCTATTCCTCCTGCCTTCCTTGTGTTGGCTTGGTCACGTACAAAGCTTCTTGCTCCCACTGGGCCCCATTAGCACCAAAACACCTCTCCCTATACAACCTTCCCTACTCTCCAATGGTGGTCACTATCCACATCCTCTTTTGTTAATTCCAGAGAGACAAGTTATCACACAAACAACATGATAGCAAGAAATTCAAATACCATTACATGGCAAAAAAAATATAAACACATTGTTGAGTTTCTCTTCTATTGTTAAAGAGGTAGAAGAATGTGGGTTTGTGCCTTTTCTGAAATTGGTGCAAAACAGTTACAGAATCTTCTGAGCTGACTTTTCATCAAGGGTAGGTAGATAAAATAATAAGACAATCATATATTCTTCCACCACCACACTTTTCCTAGTGCTGGATTACTTGTATACATAGTTTTAGTCTCCTCTAGATAAACACTGAAATGATTTCAAAAGTCGTTTGTAAAACACAAGCGTGTCCCTTAGTAATTAACCACTGAATTCCAAACCAGAGAGAATGTATAACAGTGTACCCATCAAACAATCATCAACAAGGTGGCTTTATTCAAAAATGTAGTTCTGGAGCAGAAGATAAACAATGGAATTGCCAACTGACTGCAAAGTCATTTTCTAGGACACAAGTCCTTCTCATTTAATAAGCATAGATGGTAGCACAACAATTTTCTGTTTTTGTCATTAGAATTTGTTATTTATTTCAAATGGTCAGAATTCTGTTGTGGAACACCCACCATGAAGCTGTTAAAAACGAAGAACCTGGTCTTAGAAAAAAAGACAAGATGAAATAAAGGCATTTAGCAATATAGTGTCAATAATATCTCTTGATTTCTCTTGTAATAGCCCAGAGTATGTGGGACTAAGTTTGAGGAACTAAGTTTTCTTCCTGTCAAACTCTGCTATTCCACCAGCCCCCGGGACATTGGGCTTGTATTCCGTGTTTAAAGTTGAGTCTCAAGGTCCTATGTGTTTCAAATTATGGGAAGAAGGAAGGTGGGGGAATGAGTGTAGAATGTTTGCAGCCCAGGTCCAAAAATGCCATAAATCTCTTCTGCTTGCTTCATGGCTAGAAATTAATTAGGTGGTTCAAACCTAGCTGCAAGGGAGCCTGGGAATTTTGTTCTCTAGCTGGGTAGTGATGAACTCAGCTACCCGCTAGTTGGGAGAAGGGAAGAATGAACCAGAATCGACAGTGGTCCCCACCTATCTGTGGTTCCCACATCAAGCCCAGTGACAAGGTAAGCCCAGGCAGATATTGTGTCAGGATTCCTGGACTACTCTTAGGCCAGATCTCCTCTGCATGGAGATGAAGTAAATGCATTCAGAAAGTTAAACAGAAAGAAGTGGGCATGTGATTGGGGTACATAAAGGGAAAACTAGATCACTGTCTTCTAAGGTGGACTGTCTCTCACTCCCGGTGGAAACAAAATCAAATCAAGTCACTTCACTTCTCTAGCTTACATTTGTTTCAAACTAAAAGAAGGAGGAGGAGGAGGAAAAAAGGAAGGAGAAGGAGAAGAAACTAATGATGGTGTGTCAGGCACTATTGAAAATACTTTACAAATCCTCATGTCCTTAATCCTGACAAGAAACCTACACCCACAGGGATAGAAGACCAGACTAAGGCACAAAGAGGTGTGCAATCTTATCCCAGGTCATAAAGCTGGAAGAAGTAATGGAGATGGGTATTCAAACCCAGGCAACGGCATCACAAAGTTGATACCTTCAAACAGCATGCTAAGTGGCTTGGTGGAAAATAGGTATTTAATAAATGTTGAAAATGATACTAATGGCAATTCCACTATTCTTAAAATATCTATCAGTCTCGTTAATCTTCCATCCCCTGAGAAATTGCAAATAAGTATTCTTTAAACTGATAATACTCAAATGTGAATTGACACCAGTATGGTTAATATTTCCTTGGGCTCTCAACCTCTTTTTACAAATAAGTAAGTACAAAGTAAGTAAATAAGTAGCACAAAGTAAACAAATAAGTAGCACATGTGGGTTGGAACATGTGATTCTTAAGTCCAGTAGATTCCCATTTTGCATAGGCATATTTGTACTTTAGGGCACAAAGTGGCCCAGTTTCTAAGACAAACCATTGCTGATTTATTTACTGTTCACCAAGTGATAAGTTCTCAGTCTAGTTGTAGAAAACAAAATTGAAGCCCTGATTGGGTCTCTTCTCCTTTATATATAACTTGCGTGAAAACCATTAATCCATAACCCAACAGTCTTGACCTTCATAAGATATAAGATATAAAGATATAAGATATAAAATCTCTTAAATATAAGTAGAAAGGATAATTCTGTCATTGGATTACACATATTAATTCTTTCCTTTAATCTCTCACAAACTTCACAGTGAATTCTAACATTTGCTTCAAATGTTCAGCCCTTTCTAGACAGAAGTAGCTAATCAAATGCGTTTATAATTTGTTCATACATTTGTCACAAAGCCCTTAATATAGTTCTTTGAGTGTGCTCAGAACCATCGGGTGTGGTTCCCAATTTAGCCTCGTGACAAGCTGTCACGTGTTTCTGAGATTAAAAAGAGCTAAACAGGAATTTTGAAACTTAACTCCTGTTCTGAACTAAAAATAGAGAATTGATGATTACAGAGCATCCCCAAAAAGGTATTCTATATGATATTACATATACACCTTGATTTTCTTGTTGGTTTTTTTTTGGGGGGGGGGGTTGGGTTTTTTGCTTCCACATCTCCTTTCTTGCATGTTTTAAGTCAAGCCACTCTCTCTTAAAGAACAGTGTGCTGTCTCCACGTGGAGGCTGCATTCAAAACTAGGATGGGGGATGCTTTTAGCCTTCATTCATCAGGAAATGCTCAACCCCAGATTCATCTGCCCCTCTCTGGCAGATCACTCCAGTCCAAAATGGTCATCAAGGACAAATATCCCAACTCTCTTTCTCTTTCTCTGAATTCTCCCTTTGCCTGCTATATAGCAAATTTTAGGAGATCTTCCTTGATGGGAAAACATCAGACTATAGTTGTAAGTAAAGGGAGCTGACTTGTATTTGGATTCCCTGATGTGACAGGATCACACTAGCATCGCTTATATCCTCTTATCTATGTAATGGCTCTGGAAGGTCGGTATTATTTGTAATCATTTCACATTGTTTATATTTTTATTGTGGTGTAGTTGACATACAATAAACTTCACAAAAGTATATAACTTGATAAGTTTGACATATTTACACACCCAGTAAATCAAGATCATTAACACATCCATCATTCCAAAAGTCTTCCCATGTCCGTTGGAAGTTCTTCCTCCCACCTGTCTACACCTCTCCAGGAAACCACCAATCTACTCTCTATAACTTTACCTCAGATTGAGTTTTGTAGAATTTTACTTAAATGGAATCCTACAGTACCCAGATACTCCTTTTTGTCTAGCTTCTTTCATTCAGCACAACTATTTTGAAAGTTATCAATGCTGCAGCATATTTCAGTAATTCATTTGTTTTTATTATTGGGCAGTATTCCAATGTATAGATGTTCAACAGTTTAGTGACTCACCTGCAGTGTCCATTTGGGTTTTTTTCCAGTTTTTTGGCTATTATTTAAAATTCTGCATATCTTTATGAACATGTGCTTCTATTTCTATTGGATGCATATGTTGGAATGGAATAGCTGCCTCATACAGTAAATATATGTTTAATGTTTTAAGAAAATGACAAAATGTTTTCCGAAGAGATTGTAAAATTTTATATACACCAGCTGTGAATGAGAGTTCCAGTTCCTCCAAATCCTCACCAACACTTAGAATGGTCTTTTTTTTTATTTTATTTTAGTCATTTTAATAGATATGTAATGGTTTCTATCTCATTCTCATTTTATTTTGCATTTCCCTAGTAAGCAAATATGTCAAGTATCTTCATGTATTTATTTGCCATTCATAAATTGTTTGGTGAAGTGTCTACTCAAATATTTTGCCCATTTTCTTGAGTTTTGATAGTTATACTCTGGATATTAGTCCCTAGACATACAAGTCGATACATACTTTGCAAATATTTCTGCCAGACTGACTTTTTTCATTCACTTAATAGTATCTTTGAAAGAAATTGTGCTCTTACTGTGTTGTATCTGAGAAATCTTTACCTAATATAACAAATATCTTTTCCCTTATTTAATTCTAGGAGTTTTATAGTTTTTTGTTTGATGTTTTAGGTCTATGATCGATTTTGAATTAATGTCTGTATACAAGGTGTGAATTCAATTTTTTGCATATGGATATCCTATTTTTCCACACCATTTGTTGAAAAGCTGTCTTTCTCCACTGAATTTCCCTTGCATCTTTGTCAAAAATTAACTGTCCATGCTGACAAGATGTGGAGCAACAGGAACTCTCATTCATCACTGGTGGGAATGCAAAATAGTACACACTTGGGAAGACAGTTTGACAGTTTCTTACAAAACTAAACATACATTTACCATATGGCCCAGCTATTGCAATCCTTGGTATTTTCCCAAAAGAGTTGAAAACTTAACATCCAACCAAAAATGTGCACCTGGATATTTATAGCAGTTTTTTCATTTTTTCAGTTTTTGCCAAAACTTGGAAGCAATCGAGATGTCCTTCAGTAGCTAAATGGATAAATCGTGGTACCTCTAGGCAAAGGAATAACATTCAGTGCTAAAAAGAAGTGACTATCAAGCCATGGAAAGACATGGAAATTTCAGTGCACAGTGTGAAGTGAAAGCAGCTCATCCGAAAGCACTATAGGTTGTATGATTCAACTTACAACATTCTGGAAAAAGTAAAATATGGAGACAATAAAGACATCAGTGATTGCCAGGGGTTTGAGAGGAGGAGGGATAAATTAGCAAAGCACAGATGGATTAAGGGGCAGTGAAAATGCTCTGTGTGGTAACATAATGATAAATACATGCCATTATACATTTGTCCAAACCCATTAAATGTACAACAAGAATGAACTGTAATGTAATATTTAGACTTTGATTATGAAGTGTAATATATGGACTTTGATTATGAAGTTTCATCAGTTGTAACAAATGTACAACTCTTATGAGAGATGTTTATAATGGAAAAGGCTACACATGTATGCAGACAAGAAGTACATGGGAAATCTCTGAAACTTCCCCTCAGTTTCATTATAAACCTAAAATTGCTCTTAAAAAGGCTTAATTTTTTAAAGAGAATATAGTTAAAAATAATGAATATAGCATGTCAAATTTCTTTTTCAGTGATCTTGTTGCTAACGTACATTTTCTTTATGGGTATTCGTTTTCTGTCATAAAATAAAGAGTAATAAATATAACTTTTTAAAATTAGGTGTCTACTTATGTATCGTCTATTTATAGACTCTATTCTATTCTATTCTATTGCTCTATTTATCTTTTTGCCAATTCCAGTCCTAACTACTGTAGCTTTATAAGTCTTGAATTCAAATAGTGTCAGTCCTCCAACTTTGTTCCTTTTCAGAGTTGTTTTGCCTATTCCAGATCCTCTGCATTTTCATACAAATTTTAGATTCAATTTGTTTATTTCTAAAAAAAAATTTTTTTAATTTAAAAAAAAAGCCTGCGATATTTTGATTGGGATTGCCTTACATCAAGATATCAATATGCAAAAAATTTACATCTTAACAACTCATAAATATGGTATATCTTTCCATTTATCTAGACCTTCTTTCATTTATCTCAATCCTGTTTTATAATTTTCAGTGAATTGATCTTAACTATCTTTTGTCATATTTGCCCCTAAATGTTTTTATCCTGTTAAATGTTATTTTATTTCAATATCTGATTATGCATTAAGAATTTATAGAAATATAATTGATTTTTTGTATATTGATTCTGCATCCTACACCCTGGTTAAATTAATTTTTTTAAGTCTAGTAGCTTTTCTGTGGATGTCATCAAAATTTCTACATAGATAGGGGCGCCTGGGTGGCTCAGTGGGTTGGGGCCTCTGCCTTTGGCTTGGGTTGTGGTCCCGGAGTCATGGGGTCGAGCAATGCATAGGGCTCTCTGCTCAGCGGGGAGTCTGCTTCTCCCCACCCCGTCTGCCTCTCTGCCTGCTTGTGATCTCTGCCTGTCAAATAAATAAGTAAAATCTTTAAAAAAATATATTCTACATAGATAATCATGTCATACTGAAAAAATGTAGTTTTTCTTCTTACTTTCCAATCTGGATAACTTGTATTTCTTTTTCTTACCTTATGACTCTGGCTAGGATCTCTAACACAGTGTTGGATAGAAGTGGTTAGACTGGACATCCTTGTCTTCTTCCTGAACTTTGAAGTAAAGCAGTCAATCTTTCATAAGTATGACGTTTATGTAGTTTCCTTGTATACCTTTTATCAAATTGAGGAAGTTTATTTCTATTCCTAATTTGCTGAGGATTTTATCAGGAATGATTTTATTTTTGCCAAATGCTTTTTCTGGTGTTTATTAAGATGATGATTTGTCTTTTTTAGCTTGGTGATAAGATGAATTACATTGATTTTTAATTGGTAAATCAGCTGTATACTCTTGGGATAAGTTCCACTTGGACATGATTTATGACCCATTTTCTATATTGTTGAATTCAGTTTGCTAAAATTATGTTTAGAATGTGTATGTCTATGTTCATAAGGGATGTTTTCTGTCATTTTCTCCTCTTGTCATGACTTTTCTGCATTAATAATAAAACAAATTTTAAAATAATTGCTTTACTTCAATTTTCTGAGCTTACCTTAAAATTGTATTTCTTTTTCCTTAAGTCTTTGGTAGAATTTACCAGTGATGCCTCTGAGCCCAGAGCTTTATTTGTGGGAAGGTTTTTAACTACTAACATAAATTTAATTATTAATTAAATAATGAATATTAATATATTGTTATAGTTATATTTAATATTGACTTATTGTATTAATATTAAATTTTAAATATTATATTAAATATTAATATAAGTAGGGTTACTTATGTTATCCACTGCTTCTTGAGTCAGCTTTGTTATTTGGTAGTTTACATTTTCCAAGGAATTTGTCCATTAAATCTAAATTGTTTAATTTATTCAACATCAAACATCAGCATCAATTATTTCTAATATTCCCTTATCTTACTTTAACATCTGTAGAATCTGTGGCAATGTCACCTCTTCCTTTCAATATCTATAAATTTGTGTTTTCTCCCCCACCCCCACCATCAATTTGGCTACAGGCATATTGATTTTATTAATCTTGTGAAAAAAACAGCTTCAGATTTTATTGATTTTTTTCCTATTGTTTTTTATATTTTCTATTTCATCAGTTTCTGTTCCAATCTTCATCTTTCCTTTCCTCTACATACTTTAGGCTTATTTCCTCTTATTGTTCTAGTTTCTTAAGGATGGAACTTGAGATCATTGATTTGAGAACTTTCTTCTTTTCTAATATAGGAAGTTAATGCTATGAATTTCCTCCTAAGTATTAATTTAGCAGTATTCCTCTCTTTTTGATATGTTGTATTTTAATTTGTATTCATTTCAAGCCACTTTACAGTTTCACTTCTAATTTCTTCTTCAAAACAGGGTTATTAGGGTGAGTGGGTGGCTTAGTCAGTTAAGAGTCTGCCTTCAGCTCAGGTTATGATCCCAGGGTCCTGGGATTGAGTCCCACGTCAGTCTCCCTGCTAAGCAAGCCTGCTTCTCCCTCTCCCTCTGCCTGCTGCTCCCCCTGCTGTGCTCACTCTCTCTCTCTCTTTCTCTGTCAAATAAATAAAATCTAGAACAAACAAAATAGGGTTATTTAGTAGCATGTGATTTAGTTTTCAATAGTTGGGGATCATCCAGAGATTTTTCAACTAGTTGAAATCTATTGTGATTAGAGAACATACTTTGTATAACTTAAATTAATTGAGATTAGGGGGACCTGGGTGGCTCAGTCGTAAGTGTCTGCCTTTGGCTCAGGTCATGATCCCAGCATTCTGGGTTCGAGACCTGGAATGGGCTCCCTGCTCAGTGGGAAGCCTGCTTCTCCCTCTCCCACTCCCCCTGCTTGTGTTCCCTCTCTCTGTGTGTCTCTCCCTGTCAAATAAATAAATAAAATCTTTTTTAAAATTTATTGGAATTACTTTTATGGCTCAAATTATCTTCATAAATACTCATTGTATACTTCAAAAGACTATATACTCTGCTTTGGTGGTCGGGGAGAATGTTCTATAAATGTCAATTAGGTCAAACTGATTGATAGTTTTGCTTAAATATTCTGTATCCTTAATGATTTTCTGTCTACTTGTTCTATCAGTTATTTAAGAAAGTTATGGAAATCTCAAATTACAATTGTGAATTTGGCTATTTCTCCTTGCAGTTCTGTCGCATTTCATTTCGTGTATGTTGAGGTCTTGTTAGGTACACAAAAATTTTGGATTTTTACGTTCCCTTAATGAAGAGACTAGTTTATCTTCACAAGATGAACTTCTTTATCCTTGTTATCATTTGCTGTGAAATCAGGCTTGTTTGACATTAAGATACCTTCTCCTGCTTTCTTCTGCAGGATGTTAGCATGGTATATTTTTCCATCTTTTACTTCTTATTTTTCCATCTTCTTACTTTTAATCCATCTGTGTCTTTAAAGTTTGTTTCTTATAGGTAGTATACAGCTGAATTTTGCTTTTTTAAAATCTAGTCTATCTCTGGAGATGTTTACACCATTCATGTTTAATGTGATTATTAGTATGGATGGGTTCAAACCTATCACTTATTATAACTCTTTTTTATTATTTTAGTGATTAATTTAAACTTTTATACCATGTATCTTTAACTTATTGTGGTATTATACCACTTCATGGATATATAATATAAGAACCTTACAATAATGTATTTCAATTTATCTCCTTCCACGTTTATGTCATGCATCTCACTTTTACATATGTGTTAAACCCTATAGTACATCATTATTATTTTTGTTTAAGCAGCCAATTATCTTCTAAAGAGATTTAAATATGAAAACTCTCACATATTTGCCCATGTAGTTATTTCTGGTGTTCTTCATGCCATGGTATAGACCTATATTTTCCTGTGATATCTTCTTTCTTCTGCCTGAAGGATTTTAAGATTTTAGAATTTTTAACGTTAACAAGCCATATTAACAATTTAGTATTTCTTATAGTATGGATCAGCAGATGATAAATTCTTTCAGCTTTTGCATCAGAAAAAATCTTAACTTCACCTTTGTTTTTTGAAATACATTGTTGTTGGGTATATAATTGTTGTTCAATAGATTTGTTCTTTCAGTACTTTAAAGATGTTACTCCACTGTGTTACTGCTTACAATTTTCTCTGAAAAGAAATCTGTGATCCTTAACTTTGTTCCTCTGTATGTAATATGATTTTTTTTTAATTGGTTGCCTTTAAGATTTTTCTCTTGCCACTAGTTGTTTGCAATTTGGTTATGATGTGCCTTGGTGCAGTGTTTTCGTTTTTGTTTTCACATTTATTTTGCTTTAGGTTCGTAAAACATCTTAGATCTTTGTGCTTGTAGTTTTTATCACACTTAGAAACTTTCTGGCCATAATATATTCAGGTATATTTTTGTCCTCTCCGCCCTTTCTTTTGAGGACTCCAATTATATGTATATTAAGCTTCTTTAAGTTATCCCACAGCTCACTGATGCTCTATTCAATATTTTTTAATTCCCTTCTCCATCCTCCTTTTAGATAGTTTCTATTGCTCTAATTTTGAGTACACACATCTTTTATTTTGCAATGTCTAGCCTGTCATTAATCCCATTTGATGTATTTTTCATATCACACATTGACATTTTTATCTCTAGAAGTCACGTTTTAATCCTGTGTTGCACCAACCCTGTCCCAAAATTCTTTTAAAATATGGAATATAGTTATAATAGCTATTTCAATTTATTTTTCTTTTATTCTAAATAATTTGTTAGTTCTATATCAAGTTGAATTAAATGGGTTTGTTTTGTTTTGTTTTGTTTTGTTCTGTTTTTTTCCTTCTCATTATGGGTTGTATTTTCCTGTTCGTTTGGATGTCTGGTAATTTTAATTGGATGACAAACACTGTCTACTTTATCTTGCTGGGTGCCAGATACTTTTAAGTCCATAAATTTTACTGAGCCTTCTTCTGGGATAAAGTTGGCTTAAAATAGTTTGATCCTTTTTGGTCTTTATGTATGTTAAATGTGGGGTCCCTGGGTGCTTTTGGCTCAGGTCTTGATGTCCAGGTCCTGGGATCCAGCCTTGCATTAGGCTTCCCACTCCCTCCCTTCTGCTCCTCCCCCTGCTCATGCTCTCTCTGTCTTTCTCTCTCTCCCTCTCTCTCCCAAATAAAAGGAATCTTTTTTAAAATTACATTAAGTGAAAATAAATAAAATACTTCAGGTGGGACTGCAACAGTATTTAGTCTGCAGCTTATTATTCTTCACAACTGAGGCAAGACCCTTCAGTGAACACTACACAGTGCTCTATGAATCTTGGTAGGAATCTATGGCTGGTAGGAAGAGTCACTATTCTTTGTAAGCTCCAAATATTCTTACCTGTCATCCTTGAGGGTGGTCCTTTCTCAATCCTCAGGTTATTTCCCTATACTCATGTACTGATCAGTGTACAGCCCTTTCTAGAAGGCAGTAACTAATCAAATGTATTTATAAATTGGTCATACATTTGTCACATGCTCCTTAATATAGTTCCTTGAGTGTGCTCAGAACCATTGGGTGTGGTTCCCAAATAAGATAGCCTCATGACAAGCCATCACATGTTTCTGAGATAAAAACAGTCACACAAGAATTTTGGAAACTTAACTGCTGTTCTAAACTAAAAATATAGACTAATCATTATAAAACATGCCAACAAGGTATGCTAAATGACATCATATTAACTTTATGCTTGTTTTATTTTTCAGAGACATTTTTTAATTCAAAGTCAAACCAAGAAGGAATTCCTTTGGGGACAATTTTAAACACCCAGTTGAATGAAAACCAAAAGAAGATCTCCAAATGGCTTAAGTCCATTATTTAAAGTACCTGCTTTAAAGAGATGGTATTCTGCTTCAAACCACATCCTAGTCCTCTTCTCCAAGAAGAAGAGGTATTTTATATAAGAAGAAAAACTTATGACAATTAGTTTAACACAATTTTACAAGGGGTAGGCATAAGCCAAGTGAGTCGACAAATAATCATATTGTATATGAAAAGAAATTTTAACAAGCCTGTTTTTATTTTCATAATCCCTAGAATATAGTGTATATCAATAATTGCTTGCTGCATAAATTAATGAGTTTCAATGAAAAGTTCCCTTCCTTCAAATTTTGGTCAGGCTCTAAATCATCCATTGGGTATTATATAGACATATTGAAAAATCATGGGTTTATCTAAGAATAAAACTCAATCATTGAATAATTTTTAAGTTTATTAAAAATAAAAGCACCAAAGATGGTATGACACAAAAAATAAATAAATAGAATAAATAAATAAAAGCACCATGACTTAAATAAATAAAATAAATAAGAGACAATAAAAAATAAATAAAAGACATAAATAAAAGAGACATGACTACAAAAAATAACTTTTAGTTATTCAAATCACAGTAATGGTTTCATTATTTCCATTTTATTTTTAGTTTTCTTACAATCTGAGCTTCTCCTACTTCAAAAAAAAAATATATATATATATATATATGACCCAAGTATCTATACTAACCAGCTAATTAGGACGTAGCACAACTAATCTGAGATTCAGTTCAGCCATTTCAAGGTACTGATGCGTTTGAGAACACATTTAGGACCACATGGAACACAGAATAGGGCCATGGCTCAGGGATATGAGCTAGATGTGACTAAACTGTATTTTCAGGCAGGTTCATTCCCTTCCTTCCACAGGAAGCATTGTTAAAATAATGCAACGCTCCCACATGATATCGATATATTTTTAAAAAATGAGCATTTTGCATCTGGAACCAAATGAAAGCTCTGAGATGAGCATAGTAGAATTCAGCCTTCTTGCTTAAAAATATTCCAGGAGGAAGAAACAGGAACCATGTATACAGGCACATTCGAGTCACCACAAAATTTAAAGTTGCTTCTCTGAAGCAGATCATCAAAAAAAAAATAGCCTGATTTCTAAGTTTTCACCCATTTACCCAAGAGTCATTTATAACTTGAATCTATCTTACTTCAGATATCAGGTGAATGGCAGCATCATGGAAAAGCCCTGCTCTTAGATCTTACCCAACCAGGATAGTTATGATATTATCTCCTGATGGTGGAATTTCTCTCCTTGCCAATAATGGCCTGCTTTGGGGACTCCTCTAATTCAATTAGTCCTCATTTGCTAAGCCAAATTCGGGATCACAAACCTCTCCTGGGAAAATTCCAAAGACCATCCATCACATTCCGTCAGTTCTACTTATTCCGTACCATGTACCTAAACAAGTGTGGGATAGGGAGAAGGAGAGCCAAGAGCGTGGGAAGTCACGCTATAACAGAAAAGGAAATCGAAGCAAGCAACACGGAAATGAGAAGCCAATTAACTACAGATTTGTAATTCTGATAAAGACAAACAATGAAAGATGTATAATTTCGGGGAGCCTCGGTGACTCAGTGAGTTAAAGCCTCTGCCTCCAGCTCAGGTCATGATCTCAGGGTCCTGGGATCGAGCCCCGCATCGGGCTCTCTGCTCCGCGGGGAGCCTGCTTCTCCCTCTCTCTCTGCCTGCCTCTCTGCCAACTTGTGACCTCTGTCAAATAAATAAATAAAATCTTTAAAAAAAAAAAGAGAGAGATGTATAATTTCATCTCTCTGCTATTAAAGCTATGGTTATATGACCACTTATATATCACTGAGGTGAATTCTATGGGAAATAAAGTATTTTCCAACGCTCTATAAAGTTCTTTTAGTGTCACTGAATTCTGGTACCCTTAAAAGACCTCACAAAACTGGGTGCCTGGGAGGCTCAGTTAAAGAGGCTCAGTTAAAGCCTTTGCCTTCAGCTCAGGTCATGATCTCAGGGTCCTGAGATTGAGTCCCACATCAGGCTCTCTGCTCAGTGGGGAGCCTGCTTCTCCCTCTCCCACTTCCTCTGCTTGTGTTCCATCACTCACTGTTTCTCTCTGTCAATTAAATAAATAAAATCTTAAAAAAAAAAAAAGACCTCACAAGTCTACAACTGATAAACTTTTAGAATTCTATTGCCTGTTCCTTTGGATTTTCCTAAAGAAGGAAAAAATAAAACAGTGTTCTGGTTTTGGCTTTTCTTTCAAATGAAATCCATTTACTGTCAAGAAAGAGCTCATCTCCTGAGAGAATCTGTATCATCAAATCTGAGAATTCTCTTAAAATGCTTAAAACAATAGGATTTGAATGGGATTGCCTCTGAGTTTTAATATATTAGTGTCAACTGACATAGCTGAAGAACATGAAGTTCATGGAAAATTGGCAGTGTTGTCCTAATTACTTTATAATGTGGACATTCCAGTCCTACAGTATCTTAAACAAGTACTATAATATGTTTGTATAATCATTGACATAGAATCTAGCCTGGTATTTAGGATCAGAATGTCTGTTTTTTCCCCTATCATATCCTCAACACTGTTCCATATTATACAGCAGTTGTTCAATACATATTTATTGAAAGAATGAAGTGCATATTTTAAAAATTATGTTATAGGAACACCGGGGTGGCGCAGTCAGTTAAGCGGTGGACTCTTAGTTTTGGCTCAGGTCCTGATATCAGGGTCCGGAATCAGGTCCTGGGTGCGGCCCCACACTCAGCCGGGGAGTCTACTTGAGAGTCTCTCTCTCTCTTTCCCTCAGCCCCTCCCCACCCTGTTCTCTCTCTCTCTCAAATAAATTTTTTTTCAAAAAATTATGTTATACGGTACCTCTTTTATTATCCTATATATCCTATATACTATTCTACATATCCTATTAGCCTATATTTTCATTGCTATTATTTTATGGATTTTGCCTGGGATGTAAGGCAAATGTGAGGAGGAAAACCGAAGTGAGTAATATTAACAAAAACGAAGAGCCACCTTCCTCTGGATAGAAACCGACAGTAACCACCAAAAGAGCATTCAGAGCATGGCCTCAGAAAGTACCGGGCCGCAGAGCTGATCCAATCAAAAACTGATTCTGGTCATCTCCATGAACCAATGCCCCTTCACAAGGGGTTGGAGACCCTCCAAGACCAATCAGCCAATCAGCCAGCACTTTTTAATATCCTCAGGCTGAGTAAGTCACAGGTATCCAGGAGACACCAGTAGAAGATGCAATGACTCCAAATTCTCCAAGGACAAAGCACTTTTTCGACCCAATTAGAATGCCAGAGACTGGGGCGCCTGGGTGGCTCAGTGGGTTAAGCCGCTGCTTTCGGTTCAGGGTCATGATCTCTGGGTCTTGGGATCGAGTCCCGCATTGGGCTCTCTGCTCCGCAGAGAGCCTGCTTCCTCCTCTCTCTCTGCCTGCCTCTCTGCCTACTTGTGATCTCTCTCTGTCAAATAAATAAATAAAATCTTTAAAAAATAATAAAAATAATAAAATAAAATAAAATAAAAGAATGCCAGCGACTACAACTGTCTTCTCTGCACCTCCTATCATCTCTCGCATTTCTCCTTAGACATCACCAGCCGTAAGTCTGTACTGAGCACATTATGCCCCCACAGCCCGTGGTATCTTCCTTACCACGTCTTCATCCAATATACAAGGAGGCATTTGTTGAAATTCTGTGGGTGCCATCAGGAATTGGGTCTATTTATTGCTGATGCCAGCTCCAGACAATAAAACGAAGGAAGGGGATGGGGAGGCAAGGAAGAAAAAGAAAAATAGAGAGGGAGGGAAAAAGACTGTGGTCAACCATAAAGAGATGTTTAGAGTATGGCTTCCTTCTAAGAGAAGAGTTATAATTCTAATATTGGCACAGACTAGGTAAAGCCCTCTTTTCATTAGTCAGAAACAAAATTTTCACAAAGCTGTCATTTACCCTGTCTATATGCATACACTAGAAGCCAGAGGCAACAGGCAGGTGGAGCTTACAGAATGTTTTGCAACAGCCCACAAAATGGTTAGGAAAAAGCCTGCATGGATGTTTTTAAAAATAAGTGTCTCCAAGCTGGCCCATGAACACCATCGACAATGCTTGTCCTTCCCCTGCAGGAGGAGGGCAGGACCAAGTGTTCAGCTTTGAAGGTCCTCATTACGCTTTTTAACTCTTTAGTTCCCAGTACCAGGTATTCCTGGCTAAGTCCACTAATAACAATGAGAATCATAACCAAGAATGCGTATCTTCGGAAGACACAGGAAAAAAAAAAAAAGAGCTGGTTCCAAGTGCAGTTTGCCAAGGGTTATTGAGATATTTGGTATGCCTACAACTTTTTTCAACTAAAATTAAGTTTTTAAAATGGTTTCCAAGATGTCAGATGGAATGTAATTGGTGGGTAATAACAACTCAAAGAATCTTCTTTGACCATTAACCAAAATAACAGAGACCTCACTCTGGTGTTTCATTTGCCTCCCTGGTAGCCGTCACAATAATCATCCAACCTTAGAGCCCAGTGTCTCTCAGCCAGATGACTAAGTCAAGAAGCAAGAGGGTGCATACACATGAAGAATACTCATTTTCACTTTCCTTCCAATGAAAATGAAACAAGAGGTTATTTCTTATTTCCGCATG
Source organism: Mustela erminea (assembly GCF_009829155.1). NCBI lineage: Eukaryota > Metazoa > Chordata > Mammalia > Carnivora > Mustelidae > Mustela > Mustela erminea. The sequence continues at coordinate 83,430,634 of NC_045628.1, forward strand.
TGTCTGTCTGGTGAAGAAAATGGTACATCAAAAAAATTCTGGTAGATGATGGATGTTAACTAAAGTTATTGTGGTGATGTAAGTAAAATCCTTACGCAGTACACCTTAAACTTAAACAATGGATGCATATCCATTTTATCTTACTAAAACTTGGGATCCAGTTCCCTACAGACCTAAGAGAAAGCAGTCACCAAAGCACACCGTAGGTGCTGTTTATTGTCATAATCCCTCCCCATTCCACTTTTACCAATAAAATGTCAATTTTAAAATGTGAAACGTCTATGGAGGAACCCCCAGAGCATTATGTTACATATACAGCACACGTATACATGCGCACACCTGAGGGGGCCGGGTGGTCACACATCTTTGGAATCCATCTGGCCTATTTCCCCACCCCTGCGACTTCATTGCTCTTTCGTGCAAGTGACCACAGACAGTAGATCTAAATTCAGCACATGTGAAGGTCAAATGATGCAGCAAACAGAATTTGACCTCAAAAAATATGCCTTTGTCCTTTCACCCATCCCCAAAAATGTGTGCATACGCTGAGTTTTGCTTGCTGCGCGTTCATAAATCTTTATCCCAGATTACTCGTTTCTTCATCTAATGCTTACAGAAAAGAAAAGACATCTGGATATGTTTGTTCCTCCCTCTCCAGCCCCCACACCCCCCCATCCCCTCAACACACACGCAACAGCTGTAAGAGCAAGGAGAGCATGTTTTTAAAATTCCATTGGTTCATGTAGGCACATAATGTGAAGCAGCTCCAAAATGGACATCAAGTAAAAAATACCAGTTTTCAAAAGTCTGTAATTATGTATTTACACAAATTACATAATCCTGTATGTATTTACATACAATTACAGATTATCAAGTAAATAACACAATGTTGTAGTGTTAATGAGATGAAATAGAAGGAAAACACCATAAACTAAAGCCATTCATTTATCTACAACACAGGACCTGGCAGGACAGGTTCCCCAACACTGACCTAGTATGTCCTTCACACTGCCTGGGGACATTCACATGACAGATGGGAGGGTGGTTCAGTCCATGCCCACTAAGTCTCTGACCAAGGTGCAAGTGCTGGCACCAATAAGATAGTGGTTTGGCTATCTGAGCATCTGTTTGTGAAAACTGGAACCACCCATTCCACAGTGGCTCGGAGCTGCCATCCAATGGGCTTTGGGTCTCTGACGACAAGAACTGGATGCAAACCCACCCGCTCTAATGCCCAACAGGACAATCCCCAGCCAAAACCCTGAGCCAACTACTCTCCCAGAACACTTATTTACATAAATTGCATAAGTCAATATTTATTTATTTACAGACCATTACAGTTTATTGTATCCATTGCCAAAAGCATATAACATTTTGTTTTTCTTTAAAAAAAAAAAAATAAAAAAGAAAAGAAAAAGAAAAGGGTACCCAAACAAAATAAGTCCAAAAGTAGACATTAAAGTAGCATTTTCTAGGAATGCATGGAGATTTTAATCTTTTTCGCAAACCAGTTGCTTTCCTCTAGGCCGATTATCTAGCATCTCATGCTACTTTAAGATTACTTTTGGCTACCTCCTAAAACCAATTTCTTCAGTGCTAAGTATTGTACCTATGACATCCTAGAAACTTGCTTTTTCCCTGTGGTCATATGTTTAATGTTTTCAGCCAAAAATAGCAAATGCTTTTTGGAAAAACTAAAGCCTGATTATGTGCACATTTCAGCAGCAGCAAAGGGTTAAGTAATAAATAAAAAATACTACATCTTGGAATTAAATGTAATTTCTGTTTTGAAAGAGAAAAAAACAAGAAAATAAATGAAGAGGACATTCTGAGTTTATCATAAATCAACTATTTTACATTGCTTCTGTCCCCTCCCCCCAAATATTTCTTAATTCCAAACGTTAGACTTAGTTTTTCCTTAACGCACATCAGCAGGAGGGCTTTGCTACATATTGGAACTCTGACTATAGAAGGGCCACATGTGCTCATGGCAATAAGTCATGCGCTTCTACTTCAAAACAGCTTTAACTCAACAGTGACATATTTTTATTTTTCATAAAGAATGTGCATCAGAGCAAAACAAAGTTGGAATATTAAATTTTAAAATTAGTTACATAAATCCTAACACATTTTTTAACTGTCACTTTCAATTTCCCAACATAACTGGCTAGAAAGTGTTATATGTGGTATGAGAATTTGTTATAAATTCCTTTTTCTTAAATATTGCTTTAAGAATTTGGCTCTTTTCTCCTTAGTATATAGTAAGAAATAGTCTGCCTTGCCCAAGGGCAAGTTCCAAAATTATTGCTACTAAAGAAATATGTATTCTTATGCTTTTCAGCATAAAATGTTATAAAAGCCTTGTAAAAGATATTCTATATAGTAACCTCCCCTCTAAAAAAATTGAGCGCTGTGAGGACCATTTTTAAAAACAAAACACAGTCAACAGGTATAATATTTTCCCCCCTCATTGTCATTACTGATGAAGATGTATTAGTCTTGTTTTGCAAGTTTTACGTGAAGGGTGCTATTTATTCCCATGTATTATGATGGTTCACACCAAAAGCAATTTTCTATAAAAGATGTTACAATGACCCCTATGATGCTTGTATAATGTCATATTTGATAGGCAAGTGTACAAATAAAAAGTCTCCAAGAATGATCCTGTTTAACCTATTGTCCCTTAAAAAAAAAAAATTTTTTTTTAAATCTGTGCTACAGAAGCTCTTTTTTTTTTTTCCCCCTTTTTGAGGATTCTAAATCAGTATAATGTTTGATGTTAGTCCTGTTGTCCTGGAGGCCAACTAAAATAAAAGCATAGTTAATTGTTCAGCTTTGGTATATTCTGCAATAGGTTTAAACACGTAGGATATATGCCAACCCTTGTATTTTCCAACCGTGAAGTTACAATGATGGAATAAGTCACTTATGAGAGAGGAAATATTACAGACACAGAATAAAAGTTTGAGACCCAGTTTTTCTTTAATCCTCTGGGATAAGCTATGAAACAAGCAGTCTGAAGAGTGAATACTCAGTGTCATGAATGATGTGCATAAGTTTACAATAATACGGGCACAAAAGAGATTGTCGCCTTTAGTACATTAGGTCATTAGAATTTCTCATATCCATGCACCGTTATATTTACTTGCATGAATTTACCACAGGTTCGTAGCGGACTTTGCCATTTAATGCTTACAGAGCCTAAAGCTTCCAAAATGCCTATCTGGCCTGTACATATTTCATTAAAAATAAACTCTATATAATAAATAAATATATAAAATAAATAAAATGTTGCCTTTGGAATTTCTATAAATAAATTTAACTTTTTTTTTCTTTTTTTTTCCTTTTTTTTTTTTAATTTTTTTTTTTTAAACTAAGAGGTCTTTGCTTTAAATTCACCGGGATGCCACCCGTGAGCATGAACTGAAAAAGTCCTTTAAGTAAGACTGCACCCTCCATGCCTTTGAAAATGCAGCGTACCCTTGCGCAGGCCACCAGCCAAAATCCTGATGAGTCGAAGTATGGCAGCTGTGCTGATACAAGATGAAGTACAACTGATCAAAAATGTAAAAGCGCGTCTAAATCCCAGCATGCATCAGGCCGCGGTCCTCTCTGCTTCTGCTTCTCTCTTCCAACTCCCCTGCTACTCATCCACGCACACACTCACACCCCCGCTCAGTCTCCCTCTCGTCCTCTCACAATAAATCAAGCAAGTGGGCAGCGGCGGTCCTCCAGGAGGACAAGCCTGTTTAAGTGCAGAACAAAATCAGCATGTTCCCATCCAAGCCTCCATCGTACATTATGCATGCGGCAAAGTTTGGCAACAGTGGAGCTGGTGTGATGACACAGCTAATCAATTAAGAACCCACCGCGTGAAACCTTTATAGTGGTTACTTTTTTAAGGGCTCAAGTGAAGAAATTGTCTTTGTCAACTTTGGCTTAGAATATCCTTATATAGTTCAGGTACTTTGTCGGGGTCCACTGGTCTAGGTAAAAAATGTGTGAATTTCTGGTGCCGTTTAGTCCTCGTTCCTTCTCTTGGGGTCCCGTCTTTATTTAATGCAACATAGTATCGCCTTCCAGTGTCCACGTGTTTATATAGATTCGAAGAGTACGTGTTATACCAGTTTTCTTCAAACTGTTCTCTGAATACACACTCTTGGGTTAGTTTTTCCTGTTAAAACAGACAAACAAAAAGGTAAGTATTTTGGCAAAATACCTGCTTTCTGTATTTAAAGCAATATTTAATCATGACATAATATAACTCTGGTAAGAAAACACTGATTTTAACCCATTTTAACCATTGTGGTGTATTTGCAAAAGTGCTTGACTGTATAAACTTAACTACATGCTAATTGCTTTTCATGCTGACTGAAGTGCAAAAGATTCCATTTTCTAGTTAGATTTTTTTTTTCATATGCCCATTATTTGAACGAGCCAAACAAAGGATGACCAATGCTATGAGTTGTTCTCATTTTTACAGCAGCAATTAGGATGGCGAGCATCCTGCGAGGGAGAGTCTTAGCCGAAGCCAAAAGTTCAGATAACTGCCTCATCTTTAGTATATGCTTTATAAAGTACTTGCAGTGTAGACCAACATGCTCAACATTAGCACTGAGGTTGGATATCTTCTGCCCTCTGAAGCAGGAGAGTTTACTTACCACTCTGTAAGAGTGCTTTTCAAACTTCAGGGTTAAGGAAGAAATCACCTGGGATGCTTCTTTAAAATGCAAATTTGCAATCTCCAACCCTTTAAAATTCTGATCCAGAAAGTCTGGAAATAGGCATTTTTAACAGGCCCTTGGGGGAATTCTGATGCAGTTAATCCACGGTCCACATTTCAAGATAGAATGCTTTCTATGTGACTGAGTCTTCCTGAATACAAAGAAGTAAAAACAATTGTTGTTGCCCTCCTACTTCCTTTAATTTAGACAGAAAGAGCCCCCCAACTTAAAAAGCCACATTCTCGGGCACACAGCTACCAACAGAAAAGCTGTACTTATTCCTACATTCAAAGTTAGAAGGTTCCACATTTTTACAAGTGTATTACGCCTCTCCCTCCACCTGAGCTTTATAAAACTCCAGGTCCCATTTAACCCCACGACCCAGGGCTCCTGCAGTCATGTGTCTCGTGGGCAGTAGTCGTGACCAGAATCAACAGACACCTTACATCCCAAAACCAAGAGCACACCCAAGTCACAAATGCTATCCTCTGAAGGAGAAACAAGGCAACGGAATTGAATGGCCTCTGCGCTTTTTACCACTGGACCGCAACTTTTCAAATCAATACCTTCCTTGATGGTACTTTTAAAAAATGAACATATAATGACCTTTAAAAATATTCCCCTTGCTCTTGCCCCTCTGGCACCTTACATAAATAAGAAAACAAACCAGAAAACAACACATGTCCATGCACAGACTTAAAACAGCAGAACAGATAAGGGCATTTGACGTTTTTCCCTTTCTGACATTCAGACCCAGAAGACAGCAAACTAGACATCACCAAAATACAGATGTCCTTTTTCACTGCACACACCTGAGACACAGTTTAGTACACTGAGTTCATAGAGGGCAGCTGGGGAGAATCCATCATGTCCTCGCAATGGAGTAAATCAGGAGAGCAAAGGGAGGAAGGGAGAATTTGACAAAATCAACAGTCTAATGTGAGGCCGGCTCCCCTACTTCTTTCATGAACTAAAGGCTTAACACCCACTCCAAAGCACACAGCGCTTGCCGGCACCTCCTCTTCCAAGCCCCGAAAGGGTTTGTGACACAATATTACCTCACTAGACAAGTTTTTCTTAAATCAAACAGGGCAAAGCCAAAAGGAAAAACAACGCGTCTGTCAAGGACAGAAACGATGGGGAAATTTTGGAATGCCGATGTTGGGTTTGTAGGGACAAAATGAATTGTGGGGAGTGAGAAGTCATGCGGAGCTCCCCCCTCAGCTGGATTACCCATTGGGGTGCCAGGAGAAGCTCCACCCTCAGAAGGAGGGGGTGAGCAGTGGCCAGACAGCCCCTCACCTCACTCCACATGGAAACCTAAAGGCTCGTTCTTCTGAGAAAACACAACCTCTACCCTCCCCTGCGCTGGAGGACGAGGCTGCATGTGATTTCTCTTTCATCTCCATTAAGACTGACGAAATAAAAATAGTGTGTTAAAGACATTACCAGCTATTTTAGTCGTTACTTCCATCTGTGTAATAAATATTCTCCTCACAGACAAGATTATTCCTGGCTAAAAATGTCTGGTTTGGGTTTGCTGTGATTAAGTAAATTTTCCAAACAAATTATGTTTTTGTTTTTGTTTTTGTTTTTGTTTTACCTAATAAAATGGACCAGCATACGGAACTGCATGCTGAACATTTAGTTCCTCAAAAAACATGAAAAAACTAACTCAATTGAAGCTTTCTTTTTCTCAGCAGGAAATCGTATCACCTGACAGACATTTCATTTAAAAAATAGAACACTTCTGTCTCCTTTTGGAACCATGAGTTACGTACTAGTCCTGTTTGCTTTATAGAACTATCATAACTATAGTAAAATGGACTTTGTTGGATTAGAAACACAGACATGTCACCTCAGCAGAAGATAGGTAGTTTGCACACAAGTGAAGAGCCCAGCTGTGGCATCCAAGGCCCACGCAGATTCCAGCTTCGCCCTTCACTAGCTGTGGGACATTTACGACTACGTACTTAACTTGTACAAGCCTCAGTAACTTCAACTTTAAAGCAGGTTAGTATCTTGAGAGAGGGCTATTACAAATATGCAGTCAATGAACATGCTTGGCACAGATGAAGCCCTCCATAAACAAGCAGTGAGACATTATGTTGGTTGTTGACATTGTGTTAACATCATAACCTCTCACAACAGGGAGGAACTTTGGAAAGAGCTAATACAACTTCTCCTGTTAAATACATGAGACAGCAGGACCCAGATGTGAAATGTCTTGCCCCTGGTCTGTACCAAAGGATCTCTTTATTAGGAATAAAGCCACTTGAGCAAGAAGTTTCTAGGAGCCCTACTGGAGGCCCTTCAGTCTGGAGACCAGTTCCTTCTGGGATTTTTTGCTTTTCTCTAAGCACTGTGATTCCTCCAGACTGGCTCCTGGTGCTATTTCCAAAGGGCCAGGCACTACAGAGGGCCGAGCAAGGGAAAGACTAGGGCTTGCAGACTACACTAGTGAATTACATGAAGTAATTGTTACTCTAAGACTCATATATGCTTCCTTACTTCTTTACCTTAACAAAAGGTAATTTTTAGAAAACAATATTCGCTTTGCAGGATGACTAGGTAGAAATTATTAACAAAATTCTACAGTGGTAGGGACAGCACAATCTAGCAAGGGAACACATTTGGTTTCAGAATTTATGAAAAGATTCTCATTGTATATGTTCTGAGAGGTTGGTTTTTTTTTTAACTTATTTTTTTAAAAATACTTTTTTTTTAAAAAGATATAAGTGAAGAAACTGAACTAGCCTTCTCACTGCTCAGAAAACACTGCTCTATTTCCCCTAGCAGGCTCTTACAGCATTTTTTTACATACACATAATAGAACTTTCTAGGCAACCCAGAAAAATGAAGTGAATTATTCCATTTAAAACAGTATTATCTATAGCCAGCACTTTTTGTGATGGTTAAGAGTTCAATTGCCTCCTACACAGAAGGGTTGTCTGACTTCAGTTAACAAGTTAAATGAGATTGTGCAGACATTACATTGAAAAAGCGCTGGTACATTTCAGCTCCTGTAATTATAACACAATTAGTATAATGTCACTCAGATAAACTGACGTACCTCAAAAATTAAAATGATCATTAAGAATTAAAGAGCCTGTTCCTTTTTTATGCCATGTATATGCTTTTAAAAAATTTCTTCTTCTTATTGGGGATTACATTCACGTGTGACTTCTGGTTTTGGACAGACAGATAAAATAGCAAGATTTACAGAATTGCTCTCTTTATGATTGCACTTTAGAACTCAGTGACAAAATACTTAGTCAAGGTGACTATACTTTATATTTGTACCTTGCAGTGATTTTTCTAAATTAAAAATAAGCAAACGAGTGCAAGTTGGGACAGCAAAAACATATTAGCCTGTATTCTTCTATATATGCAGAGGAGGAAAAAAAAACTTCTGCCTTCCAATCAACTCTACACTTTAGAATTATAGAACTCAGATGTTTTAAAACTCACCACATGTTTCCAATGCAGACAGTTTATAGAGTATTCCACTATAAAGTGATCAATTCTTGTTTTATTGTATTTCCATGTTTTAATTTTTTTTTAGATTATTTAACTATAGCTGTTTATGGCATACCTATCTTTGAACTGTTGGATTATATCACTAGGCTTGGGTGGAGAATGTGGATTTAATTCAAAAGTCTACTAAAGTCCATGCTTTGGAACAAAATCTGGTGAATGTTAGCAACTATGGAAACCTCTTTTCATTTTATATCATCAAATTCTAAGCAGTGGGAAAAACTGAAATTAAAACTTCAAAACTTTTATGAATCCTATTTAAACCAAAGAATGAGATAATAATGTGAAAATTACAGCACACTCTTGAGAATGCTTAGGAATGTTATAAGACATAAACTCATATAGATACCACTTTAAAATATAAGACAATTGGAAAATATGTAATCCACATAGGTCTTATTATGCCCAATTCATATCTATACCCACTTAAAAACTGAAATCAGAATTTTTCAAAATGTAAGGCTCAACAGTTCTCATGGAAAACATATAGGCTTATGTCATGCTATCATTTTAAAACATGATTTCCATATTTATATGCATATAAAAATATATTTATGTTTACATATTTATAAACCTATTTATAAATATATATGGTGTAGCTTTAGCCACTACCCAAAATGGTTGCATTTATTCAACTCAATGGGTCACTTAAACTAGTTGCGCAAACTAGCCCAACCCATAAATTTGAGGTCAGCAACTCTACAGAAACCAACTTGATAGCAGAGTTTCCAAACGTTCTGTAAGTTAATGATTTGATGTAATCCCTCGTTCTCATATCTCCCATTTATTACAGTCATGGTATTTAAACCTCCCTCAACACAATTACTCGTACAGATGTACTCTTCCTCATTAATAATCTAGCAGTAAAGACTTAATGGGAGTTGTTGCAAGGATCGGGGTGATTAAATATAATGACTAAAGGACCATTAATAAGAAGCCAGGTCTTTTAACTCTTTTCTCCTGGGAGAGGTCCCCAAATAGACAGAAAGCAACAAACACAGAGGAGAATAGACAAGAGGGCACTATTTCTTATTTTATTAGACTCCAGTTCAGAACCAACCCCCTTGTGCCCTTGACACGGCTCACCGTAAGCCCCCTCTTTCAAAACCTCTTTGAAATTCCCACTATTCCAGATGGGCCTGCTTTCATATCTATGACTCTGGAATTGTGGGAACAACTGAATCCGTTGTGTCTGGCCAATGTAAACAAAATGAAGCAAGGAGGCAGGCAATTTTTCTTTCGGTCTCATCAAAATGTAGAGAATATTAAAAATTCTGACATTTCTCTCCACTCCTTCCCTCACCAAACACTAAACAAAACAAACACAAATGACCTTCTCTCCAGAAGCAGCTTACTTGGGCAGTTGGGGGTTCAAAGGTTGGGGCCCATCTGAATACAGGGGCACATGGACACTTTCTATGCTGTGCGTTCCCTATCCTGCGGTACCAGCAAAGCTGCCGAGGGCAGAACCTGCCACAGACAGGCTAGTCAATTCAGGTGCCTTCCTTAGAATCTGCCTCTAGACATGGATATTTGTTTAGCAACTCATATTAGCTCATCAATTTGTAATTCATTTCCAGAGATGTAGTCCCGCAGGGGAAAGAAAACCATGCTCCAGGTGCACGAGGATTCAAATTCGAGAAGTCCAGTATTCACTTTAAGAAACATCGTTGCTTGTGTCCCTATGTGGACAATTAGATGTGGCACATTTAATGCTTCCACTGAGACCCTGACAGGAAAAATTCATGAAACTTCTTTTAGGATCTCAGAATACCATTGTAAAAAGAAATCACATGTAACATTTCTTACCCTACAGGATGATCTGGTAACAGTAGCAGGCCATTCAGTGACCACTTAAAAAATACATCAAAGACCTGCAAACGCTGAAGAAAACTCCCGGTGCATAACTCCTAGCGCTCTTAGCTCCAGAGGGAAGAGCCCAGAGCAGAGGGAAGGCCCTGGAAGAATCTGACTGACACACAATAGCAGAAACCCCTAAAGTTGAACAGCTGGGCAGAGAAATTAAGGAAATAAGGGATCCAAAAAGACAAAGGCAATTGAATCCAACTACTTTGTTTCCAAGATAACCATCAGAGAGACCTTAGGGAGTGGGAAGAGAAAAATGTGCCAGAGGTTTTCTATGATAGACAAAATGGGTTAAATTAAGAACTTGGTTTGTAGAAATAAAATTAAATCAAAAAATGAACCAATACAATGACAGTAGAAGCCCAAAGATTATTTTTAAATTAATTCTTTTTTTTTTTTTAAAGATTTTATTTATTTATTTGACAGACAGAGATCACAAGTAGGCAGAGAGGCAGGCAGAGAGAGAGAGAGGAGGAAGCAGGCTCCCCGCTGAGCAGAGAGCCCGATGCGGGACTCGATCCCAGGACCCCGGGATCATGACCTGAGCCGAAGGCAGCGGCTTAACCCACTGAGCCACCCAGGTGCCCCCCAAAGATTATTTTTGAAGAACTAAAAGATTTGTAGAATTTCCTTATGTAAAGGAATGCCCAACTTCCACAAACACAGACACACACTCTGGGAATGGGGCGGGAGGTGGGGGTTGATTAATAATCCTGGGCCTCAATTTCCTTTCTGTAAAATGAGGGAACTGGACTAAGACATTTCTAAGGTCTCTTTGGGTCTAAGTTTCTAGTGATTCAGTGCTGGAACCTCAAAATGGGAAAAGCAGAGCTATCCACAAGAACTCTGGAAGGACATATTGAACAGGAAATGGAAAAAGAAACTGTTGTGGAGGAAAATAGGGAAAGAAACTAAATAAAGTGTGCTGCACCAGTTGCCCACTGCAGAGAGGGTGGGGACAGCTGATCAGAAATGCAGACTGAATTAATGCTTCCAGAAGCAGCCAAGGGAATGAGATTGCTATTTCAAGGAAGAAATGAGGACAAGGAAGAAGACATCCCTTTGGCACGAGGGGCCCTTCTCTCTTCTCCCTGGGAGACCATTAGAATGATCCTGTCTGGAAGGGGTCTTGCCTACTTTGTCCTTACACTTTGGAGCTTGCCACTGTCCTCTTTGACATGTTGGCCACCAGAAACATGGCTCATTTAATGAATGCTTGCCTGACCCACAAACCCTACATCATAAGTTCTCCCTTGGAGAATTTACTTGGGAGGAAAAACCAAGTCTTGCAAGAAAACAAACTCAAACCCAATGGGAAAGCGGACACGTGCATTGGGTAGACAAAATGCAACCTCAAAGATAAATAATACCGAACTCTTGAACTTCTCAACACCCTCCTCCAGCCAATGCTGGGGGGCCCTACTGCCCCATCCCCACCCAATACCCACAGAGAAACCCTACGTAAAATAAAATCATAAGGGAGATAAAGCGTGCCTCTGGCATCCCCCTTACTTCTTGGGTCCCCAGCTCCTAGCTCCAACCATACTCATGCCAGCCCAGATTTCTCTAGAAGTAAACTTTTCTTCCCACCACTGACTTTGTGACATATAAATGGCCCTGCTCTCTTAAAAAGTAACCAGTGTTGCTGTCTTTTCCTCTTTGCAACACAAAGGTGACTGTGTCTAACTCTCTCAGGGCCCTTCTCTCGGCTAGAGTGGAACAACCAACTTCCAACAGTAATCAGGGCTAATACCATCAACTAATAATTCCATTGCTCCAAAACAAAATTCATACGCTGACATAGATCCTTTTTTAAAACTGTGCTTTAATCCTGAAAAAACAGTTCCAGTGGTAGACATTTCAGGTGCCGTGATAGCGTGGTGAATCCACTAATATGTGAACATAGGGAAAAAAAAAAAGAAGAATTACAATAATACAAAAGTAAATGAAATCCCAAAGAAAGAAACTTCTTTAACTATATGGATAAAATAACAGTGAGCTACATATAAAAATAAAGTATCTAAAATTAATCTTGATTAATCTTGATTAATCAATTAATCTTGATAAGCAAGGCTTTATGGTTAACACTTCAACGAATGATTCCAGGGATGCAGGAATGAAGGAGATTTATATCTATTTTCAAAGACTTCGTCATACATCTTCGTTCCAGAATTCAAACTTGCGAGAAACACGTTTTCTGTGCATCTCACATCCAGTCAGGAGTCTGAGAGGCTGCACAGGGGCAGCGTTCCTCACACTCATCCATAAGGAATGCTAAGGGGACAAGCTTGTGCTAACGAGCCACTGGGAGCCAAGCAGTGCGCTGGCTGTTTTATGGGCTTCGGCTCGCACAGCAATGCTGTGATGTGGCTGTCATTAGTCCTGTTTCACAATTACAGCTCAGCAAGTCTGAGTAGCCTGCCCAAGGTCGCACAGCCAGTGAGCCACAGAGCTGGGATGCAAATGATCCTTGGGTTTCCACTACTCTGTGCTTTGCCTCCAGCTTCAAACCTTTCCAAGTGCAAGTAGAGGCTTCAATATTTCACCAAAACACTGCAAACTGAAAATCAACTTAAAAGATAATGAAAAAGAATACAGGCCACATTGACACAGCCAAGAGAAAAGCTATATCAAACACAGCAATTCGTGTGGGAAAAAGGATGGACGGATGAAACCTAGGGCCAAGTGTGGACAGAATTACGTTGAGAACATACAATGCCACATGGCAGCTAAACGGGTAAAAATCATTCAATGCAAAGCAATCACATCATGCACCCCAGGGAAAGGGATGCCTTTGGTATGACCTTGGCAAGTCTGTTCTTGGAATACTGCATTGAGCTTTGAGAGCTTCATTACAAGGGAAAAAGCAAATGATGGAGATTTCCATGAATTCCAGTACACACCAAAAAAGGAGTAAGAAAAGAGGGGATCAACTCATGTCAGGATTTTAAGCATTTATGAAGAGGACAAAGACAGCTCTGTATATGTCTCTCCCACTGAACGCCATAACCTTTTAATCCTGAGGGGGAGGCCTCGGCAGCAGGGGTGTCAGGAAAGCAGACACTTTTCTCGGCCACCTGTTTGGATGCTGCTGAGGTGTACCGGTCAACAGACTGAGAAATGATGTCTCTGCATAAGTACACGTCAGTCCCCAGCCGGGGGGGGGGGGGGGGGGCCAAGAGGGAGGAGGTGGCCGGGCCACCACTGTAGCTGCCTTTAGGGTAGCGGCTCCTCCTGCCTCCAGGGGGGCCAGCTTTCTTTGTGGGGCTCAAGGGCACCTCCCATGCCATGGCTGAAGACAGTGACCGGAAAAGACCTTCCAATGTCAGCAGTGTAGCCTCTGGCAGCAGGTGGGAGAAACAGAAGCAGAGACAGGACCATGGCAGGGGGACCAGAATTAAAGATAACAAATCAGGATATATCCAGCAGCCACCATGTTTCTGAGCCCAGGTGCAAAGCTGCCTTCACGCAAGCCTTCCTCTCAAGACACCTGCCTATTTTTCTCCATCTCCTCTGTGAAAAATCCTGGAGTTCTCTCCTGCCCTGGAATTAAGCTCTCTCCTCTAACTTCTCTGAACCCTTTTTGTACATAATTCTATCATACTAAATTATAATTCTTGGTTTGTATATTTGCCACCCCCAACAAAATTGCAAGTTCTTGGACCAGTTCTAAGCTGGGAAGAGGAGGCGTCATTTGCATTTGTATGTAGAGTTGATCTCATTATTTGCAAGAGTTCTGTTCTCTAAAGTCACCATGAACACTGAAGTCGAGAATATGGATGCACTGCTCATAAGAGAAACACCGGGTCAGGTTCCACGCAAGTCAGTCATAACACTTTCATCAAACCATCAAGAAATAAGCTGGTTTTTTGTGGGTTTCTATTTAAGTTAATGTTGTAGATTCATTAACAGTGAACTCACAGCCAACAGCACTGTAGCTCACGCTCACACAAGACTCTCTCACTAATCTAGTGTGCTCCATAAGACACATCGCAGCCATCTTGCATTTGGAAACACCAGATAGCACTTCAGCGCTATGCCTGGGGGGGCATTTGAAACAGTAAAACCACCAAAAAAAAAAGCACAAAAAGGGAAAACGTGGCACTAAATAGATCCCCCAAAGGACATTTGTTTATAGTGTGAGCTGAAGAAAGAGAGCAGAGAGCATCACCTGGCAAGACCTCTGCTGGAAACGTGCCGATCAGGCCATTCCCTTCTGCTTTCCCTTGAATGTCTGTAGATGACCGCGCAAGTGCCACTATTAATGACTTAGAGTCACAAGCAGATTTGTAAGGACACGAATTTGCAAATATACAATCTGCAAATAATGAGGAGCAAGTGAATTTCCAGGACCAGCATGTATTAGCAGTGGGTGGTGCCAGTGATGTTTGTTGGCTCCACAAAAGCCAGCACGGAAGACTAAGGGAGTAAGTGAGGGTGTGAGTGAGTGAGTGAGGGTATGTGTGAGTAAATGGAAGAGTGAGTCAGTGGCGAACAAGTGAGGGTATGAACAAGTAAGGGTGTGAGTATGTGAGTATGTGAATGAGGATGTGAGCAAGTATGTGAGTGAGGGTATATGTGAGGTTTGAGTGAAGGAAGGTGTCAGCAAGTGAGTGTGTGAACAAGTGAGCCTGAGTGAGGATATGTGTGAGTGTGTGAGTGAAGGTGTAAGCCAGTGACGATGTGGCAGAGTGAGGGTGTCAGTGAGTGTGTCAGTAAGTGTGTAGGCAAGTCAGTAAGGATGTGAGTGAGCACAGGTGTGAGCAAGTGAGTGGAGATGTGAGTGAGTATGTGAGCAAGGGTGTAAGCGAGTGAAGATTTGAGCAAAGGAAGTTGCGAGCAAGTGAGTGTGTGAACAAGTGAGTCTGAGTGAGGGTGTGTGTGTGTGTGATTGAAGATGTGAGATAGTGAAGGTGTGGCAGAGTGAAAGTGTGAGGGAGTGTGTAAGTGACTGTATAGGCAAGTGGGTGAGGATGAGTGAGTACAGGTGTGAGCAAGTGACTGAGTATGTGAGCAAGTGAGGATATAAGCAAGTAAAGGTATGAGCAAGTGAGTGTGTGAGTGAAGGCATGGGCCAGCGAAGGCATGAGCCAGAGAAGGTGTGAGGGAGTGAGTCTATAAGTGAGGATATGAGTGAGTGTGTGAGTGTGGGTGCAAGCAAGTGAGTGGGAGCATGAGTGATGATGTGAGCAAACTGAGCGAGTGTGTGAATGAGTGAAGGCATGAGCTGGTGAAGGTGTGAGGGTCTGAGTGTGTAAGTGAGTGAGGATGTGAGTGAAGGTGTGAGGGTGTGAGCAAGTGAGGGTGTGATTATGTGTCTGAGTGAGTGAGCAAATGTGGGAGTGAACATATGAATGAGTGAGACTGACCCAACTCTGATCAGCCTATCTGGCATCACTAATTCAAGGAATCAGAGGAGACTGATACACTTAAAAGAGAAGCAGGAGGCTCTACAATTCAGAACCTGTCTGTCCAACAGGCTCCAGTGAGGAGGCGCTCAGGTTCTGTGTGACCAACAATCCATTCTGACGCGAGAGGCGATGCTAGAGAGGTGAGATGGAGGAGGCGGGGAGGGAAAGTATTAGCTAAGTGAGGCGTGGAAGAAGCAGGGGGTGCCTGGAGGCGGTCAGCTTGTGCCTGTGTCCCCAGTGTTTATTTTCTCTTGGTGGTCCTCACGCCGCCCAGTTTACAAATTAAACATGTAACATTTCATGTGTGCAGGGAGGCTCAGGACAAAAAAACCATTAGTCAGGATTGCCAGTCAACTACTTAAGTGAGATATCCATTGCACAGATATGCTGTTCTTTTCAAATGTATATATGAACTGCTCTGTAACAAATGTGTTTTTCAATGTTAATGAATTCATCTACGTTTTGTCATAATGTATTTTTTTTTTTCAATCAAAAGACACAAGCATAGGGGCCCCTGGGTGGCTCAGTTGGTTAAGCCCTCTGACTCCTGATTTCAGCTCAGGTCTTGATCTCAGCATTATGAGATCGAGCCCCACCTAAGGCTCCATGCTCAGTGAGGAGTCTGCTTGAGATTATCTCTCTCTCTCTCCCTCTCCTTCTGCCACTACCACCCACCACCTCATGTGCCCCCCCCTAATAAATAAATTTATTTTAAAAAAATTGGTTGGGGGGTATTCCTGGGTGGCTCCTTTGGCTAAGTGTCTGCCTTCAGCTCAGGTCATGATCTCAGGGTTCTGGGATCAAGTCCCGTAACCGGCTCTTTGCTCAGTGGAGAGCCTGGTTCTCCATCTCTCTCTGCTGCTCCCCCTGCTTCTTCTCTCTCATACTTTGACAAATAAATAAATAAAATCTTTAAAAAAAAAAAAAAAGGCACAAGCACAATTACCATCCTGTGTGACTCCCTAACACTTTCTATCGAAAAGGGAAACTTACACACAAAATTATCAGGAACCATTCTAGTCTGCCCTCTAATCTTCAGAAATTAGGTGCTTAGGAGCCAGGATCCTCAGGAAAAGAAGGAAGGAAGGAAGGAAGGAAGGAAGGAAGGAAGGAAGGAAGGAAGGAAGAGGGAGAGAGAGAAAGAAAGATGGAGAGAGAAAGAAACAGGTGATCTGGGATCCTACTGACAATATATTCATACTTTCAACATGTAGTAAGTGCCAACTGCATGCACAGCACTGTTTTAAGTACTGACAGTTCCATAGGAAACAAAGGTAACCACATCCCTGTCTCCTCAGAGGTACGCTTTAGGAAATGGAATTCCAGCAAGGACACAGAAGAACCAGAGCCAGTGGAGGCTCTGCCCCAAGAAACAGTCACACTCTGAAGCTTTCTTCGCCAGAGTCCTCCAGCAGACCCTGAGACAGCAGTGTAGAGCAGGGAATAAGAGTAAAACCAAGGTCAGGAAGACAGAAGGGATCTTGTGTGAAGTCCACACTTGTCATGAGGAAGATTCTACTCTGAGACTCCTGAGCCTGAACAAAGACCATGACTGAGCATGCTGCCTGGTACCCAGAACCTCCTCCTCCAGATGAAAGAAGAGCCATCTCCTGAGCTATTAATGATTAAAGCCAAATCCTTTGCAAGGCCTTTAAAGTCTCCAGACCTGTGTTCTGTGACTTTGATCATTACTGAGGTGGGATGTCTTAAACATGTCTCAATAAATCAGTAAAGCTAATCCACAAAACAACTAAAATTAAACTTACACTTACCTAAAATTAAATAAACAAATAGACATATTTGTTAAAAGATGATTTTTCCATAAACTTATGGCCATTGGTAGAGATGCTAAGGAAACAAGACAACCACAAAATAAAAACCAGGCTATTAGAAAGGGGGGGGGTAGTTCCAAAAATCTTATCTGTAAAGGAAATACTAAATCCTTCTCTGACACATGGTTAATTCTGGTAAAATTACTTTATATTCACAAAAATGGATGGCAACTCTTATGCATATACATCAGACAAAGTTTATTCATTCACCTATGCTCAAATCACAAATTCAACTACATTCAAATCACACTAGGTGACCTTGAAAATGCCACTAAGCCACTAAACCGTCACTCTCCCATCTCTAAAACAAGGACAGTATATGAACTAAATCAAATAAGATAGAAGACGTTCCTCTGAGGTGCTGCCCTCTTTATCACTGAAGAATTATTACTTGATCCTTTGAAAATTGGCAATGTACATATGCAGTAGAAGACGATGCTCTATTTCCCAAAACATCAGTTTAAAACCACCTATTTCCAGAACATGCTGCTATCAAGTGGATTACTAAACAAACGTCCCTTTTCATTTCCTTTATATGAATTACATGCTTTGGAGACTATCTACAGGACATGCCTAAACATCTACCACCAAAGTAATCTGAAACTGACAAACCCCAGTGACAAATTGCTAAGTCTAGCGGTGTCTTGCCATGTGGTACAGTATTCCATTCCACAAACACACTAGTTTATCGTGCTTGCTCAAAAGCTCTCACAAGTGCCGATGCAGAATGCCCAATGGAAACAAGAAGGCCTCCACTCCCCTGCCAGCCTCAAGCTGCCTCTCCAGCATACCCCTGAGCCTCCTTGGGGGACTTCACACCTACTGGGATGGGATATTTTCAAAACTGGCATCCGCAGACCCTGGAAGACATAGGGCTTTAATTTTGAGAACTGCAAGTTTTCTATATAAATGTTTTCACTTGGTCATTCCACCTCCTTAGAAAGTAAAGGGACTGTTTTAAGGCTGTTCTGGACACTCCAGATGACCACCTGTAACCAGACACTCGTGCCCAAGAATGCAACTGTACTAAGTAGTACTGTCCTGTGCTACTTTCACCATCAGGATTAATAGGAAAAGAAAAAGACATACCTAGCCCATCATCTAGTCTCCCAAGAATTAGAATAGGAAGGCTGGGCTGGGGGTTGGGGGTGGGGGTAGGGGGATAACTATCCTCCCGTGGTGCTCCAAGGAATAGGTGGGCTCCGCTCAAAAAAGCTTCAGGGCCACACTGACAGTGAAGCAGTGTCTTAGCCTCAGACGGATAACATCTTCTGTCATACTAAATCAATTGCGCCAATCTGGATTCTATTGGTTTTAGAGTTTAGTGCAAATTTTAACAGTAATATGTTTTGAATTGAAGTTGCTAAAGAAGTATAAGAAGTTCGTGTCAGTTCCTATTCAAATGACATAGTCACAATCATTTAAATCAGTCTGAGTTTCTAAGGATCTGAGATACTTTATTGTTTCTCTTAAAGAGACTGATACATTCCTTTACTCTGTGACAGGTATCTCCCCATCTCTACCCCACACCATAGAGACACCTTGCAAGGGAAATTCTTTGACTCGCATACCTCTAACCCAGTAGAGACAACCGCTGAGACCACTGCATTTTTTTTTTAAAGTTGATGTGCATAGGAAACACGGTCAAAAATCCATCACACCTTGTTATTACATGGATTCATATAAACCAGGGCCCAGTTGTGCCTCTGGAAACATAATAACCAAATCTACTAGGAAACACATGTTTTATAAGCATCTCCACCAGAATGATGGTCAGGTTCCAAAGCACTAGTCTGAGGGCTGCGAGAACCAGACATGAGTCACACTCTGCCATCTACAAGGCCTGGGTCTTTAAATAAGGAAGAAGAGGACACTGTAAAACCACAGTAGGCAACCACATCCTAGGTAGTGCTATCAACACACAGTGCCCAGATACAGCAAGGTTCTGCATCCAAGCGGGTCGTGACAGGCCGGAGAGCTGGCTCAGCAAACACTGACCATATGCCAACTGCACAGAACATGTACTGCTGGGCCTTTAAAAAACAGAAAGATTATAAAGACAGAGAATCTGATGCCTAGAAATTTAATCTAGTGGAAAAGACCAACGGGAATTAAAATTCTAGACAGAAAAAAAGTAAGTGCTATAAAAGGGATACAAACCTGAAATCTGCATATCATCTTTTTGTATCACTTTTATAGATTCTATGCTCTGCTTTCCTGTATCATTATGATTTTAATGATTGTGCTACCTTCTTTTAATGAAAAGGTAAAATAGCTTTCACTAAATGGCAAGCTTCTTGAAGGAGATTAATTGTTTTCATGGCACTCTTTTTTAAAGAGATATTTATTATAGTTAATTACTCTTGATTCTTTAATGTATCTTGATACCAGGAGCACCTGGGTGGCTCAGTTGGTTAAGTGTCTGCCTTCAGCTCAGGTCAAGATCCCAGGGTCCTGGGGTTGAGTCCCGCATCATGCTCCCTGCTCAGTGGGGAGCCTGCTTCTCCATCTGCCTGCTGCTCCCCCTGCTTGTATGCTCTCTCTCTCTGACAAATAAATAAAATCTTTTTTAAAAAAATAAACACAATATCTTGGTAACATTCAGCTAAGTTAGATGAAGACGCTAAAAGTAACTATCCAAGCCTTACTTCCAATCTCCTTGATAAGAACAAAAGTGACAAAGGTAAACTAATACTCTAATATTCTGGCCAAGTATGTGTGTATGTGTGCGTGCAGTCTAATACCCTCTCTATGACTCAGGCAGGATACTCTACTCTTTACATTTGTAAGCTCATGAGCTTGAACTTGTCTGCCCTACCTTTTCTGAGACTCCTATTCATCCCTCAAGATCCAGCTTAAATATTACCACCCAATTTCCTCGAGCAGTTATTTAAACACAGTTTTGGACCCCAAGATATTTGTGTGTTTCTGTAGTGTTGCACACTTCACATTGCACTGAATTATTTATAAAAATATTTCTCCTACCAAATTTTGAGATCTTTGTTGCACTGTTAAGCACTCAGCACAGCGCTAGGTACATAGTGGGTATAAATGTTTGTGAATGAATGAGCAAATGAAGGAATTGATGCATGGGTAAATTAACACATTAATGTGAGAACTGAACCCCACCCAGAGCCAGAATTTTTCAGGTTGTCCTTCAACCGTATCATGATACGCGTTAGCAATAATGTTTTTCCTATTGCCGCATTCTAACAGGGTACCAGAATTCCATGCATTTTTCTGAAGAAATATGACCCCATTCACCTCTGGCCTTTTAGATACATTCCTAACATAAACTTGTAAACAAAAAATTATGTACATGAAAAGAGAAAATTTATCCCAAAATACATTTTAAATTAATATTTGCTCTATTTTGCTTTACCTTTTGAGGGGAAATCTGCTATTTCCCCAGATCTCCTATTTACCTTCTTTCATAATAAGATAAGTTTTTCTCAAGGTTTCCCCAACATTTAGAAACTTCTCCACTTTAGTTTACTGAGCTTTACGTAACTTCATATAGATAAAAATTCTTTAAGCTACAATTTTTAGTGTACAGTTGACCCTTGAACAACGCAGGGGTTAGGGGCACTGAACCCTTGCACACTCAAAAATCTGTATAGAACTTTTGACTGCCCCCAAACTGAGCTATTAATAGCCTACTGTTACCAAGAAACCTTCCCAACAACATAAATGATTAACACATATTTTGTATGCTATATGGGTTACATACTATAGTCTTAACAATAAAGCTAGCTAGAGAAAAAACAATGTTAAGAAAATCACAAGGTAGAGAAAATACACTTACAATACTGTACTGTATTTATTGGGGGAAAAAAAAAACCCTGCCTGGAAGTGGGCCCACACAATTCAAATACATGTTGTCCGAGGGTCAACTGTAATTAATAACAGAATCATCGCCTGTTTCTTTTCTTTCCTCCTCCCAGTCTCATCACTTTGAAAATATAATGTTTGGGTCACTCCTCATGTCCACTGCCACACCAAATACGATAACCACAAACCAGATGGAAAATGTGATTTTTAGCCATAAGGGAGCACAGATCTCACCTTCATTCCCCTTTCCTGCCTTAGGTACATGCAAAAGGAAAACCATCTGGCTGCCCAGAAAGCTTTCTTCCCAGCTCTGTACGCAAGAATCAAACAGATCTTCCTCCGTAAACATTTTGTGTACATAGAGAATATCATGCATGAGGCAGAGAAGACTCAGGAGGAAAGCCTAAAAAATCCAAAGCATGAATTCCTGAGATCCAGAGTAGGAAAAGACACTCCAGACCTTGAAGTCAAGCTACTCATCTCAGAGATGAGGAGAATCAGGGCCCAGCACCTTACTAGTGGCAGAGACAGAGCAAGAGCTCAAGTCTCCTGACCTGTAGTCATGCATTTGCCCCTACACTATCTCTTTCCAGCCCCAGACCCAGCCCTAGCCCCCTTGGGTGGGACACACCATGAATGGCATAATCACAGTCCAACTCAGCATGGGAATGGAAGAGGCAGATTCTCCCTTCCAGCGGAGTTCTCAGTACCCCTGAAGACACAAGCAGACCCAGTGAGGTCCACATCCATGTGTTTCATGAAGCATCAGAAAAAGTCACAATGCTTAGCTCATTTTAATCCAACAAGTGTTTATTGAGCACCTACCACGTGCAGAAGCAGGCAAAGTGGCTGGTGAGAAGTACTGAATGCTAGGCTAAAGTACTCAGGCATTCGCCCTCAGAGGCGAGCACTTGAAGGGATCTGCACTGAGAAGTGACACTCATATGTGAGTTTGGAAAGGTAATTCTCCCGTGAGTGTGGAGAATGGACAGGAGAAGGGAGAAGCTGGATACAGAGAAGCCATATGCAGAGATAACTCTTCCACAAAGGAAATCACAATTTGCAAAAGCCCTCTTTCCTCCGAGCAGTTTCCAAGCCTGAATATACTCTTTACATGAGAAACTGTGCATTTCTCAAGCACAGGAAGAAATGGAGGACTTTTCTTAGACTCGTCCCTTTGCCTAGCTAGGGTTCCATGATCGGGTCATCAGCGAGCCATGTGGGTTTGCGGCCATGTAGCAGTGGAGGAGGGACACGTCCTTCCAGCCACACACTCTGTGTGTGCTCAAAAAGCCCTACATGAGGCAGTTGGGATTCCCAGAAAACATGCCAAGATGTTCTCCCAACTCTTTGCCACCTGGCCACCACTTCAGGCAGTACCCTCACTGATATTCATTGGGTCTACAATTCAGGTTACCTTCTAGAGCCTGCACTCTATTCTCAGCCTATGCTGCAGACGTGGGCACACAAAGGCAGGAGGGCAGCCAGAGGAGAGAAGAGATGAGCAAGAAGCCATGGGAAGAGTCCAGACAGGGAGATGAGGCTCGGCTAGACAACAAACATAGATGCCACTGTGCTGAACAAAAGTTCCACTGCTCTCCTTGTCAACCAATAAACTGCGGGAGGCTGTCATGTTGGCGATTTCATCTGAAAGACTGGTCCTCTCTCTCTGGGGGGAGGGTACTCTGCAGGGACATACAAGGTGGCCCATGGGGTGGGGAATAAAAATGGCCTCTGTGTTTGCTCATTTGTCACCTTTTAAAATGTTTACCTTAATATGAGTTCTATAAAGTAAAATAATTTCTATGAACTATATTTTATATGTAGAATCTTTAAGTAATTTAATATACAGTGTTGCGATTCATACTCAAAAAAAATTGTTTTGGTGGTGGCATGTGATCAAAAAAGTCTGGAGACCATGATGAGAAAATTGTTTTGGTGGTGGCATGTGATCAAAAGAGTCTAAAGACCATGATGAGAAACCATGGAACTTTCCACCCACTAAAGGTTGGATTGTACCCTACACACAAGAAGCAGTTTATCAAGTTCAACTGTGACCAACTTAATTTAATCCATAAATTAAATCTCCATATACCTAAAACTGAAAAAAATTGAGGGGGTGACAAAAGGAGAACATCATTTAATGTTTTAAAAGTGTGAAAGCCAGGGCACCTAGGGCGCTCAGTCAGTTAAGCATCTGACTCATGATTTCAGCTCAGGTCATGATCTCAGGATCGTGAGGTTGGGCTCCGTGCTAGGTGTAGAGCCTGCTTAAGATCTCTCCCTCTACCTCTACCTCTTCCTCCTCCCTCTTTAATAATAATAATAATAATATAGCTTCTATCTTTGCACTTGAAAGTGCTGACAAAGATAATTTAGGCAGTAAATAACTTTTATAAACCACAAACTGTGTTTAAAATGCTAAACCAAATCTTACACTTGAAAATATATTTTAAAATAATCTATTATCTCAATGAAGGACTTTTTCTAAAAAGACTAACAAATCAACCAATCTAGATTCAAATTTTACCAAGGCAGAAAAACCATTCTCACACCTTTAAAAATGGTGTGTTTTATATTCAAATTACATAGGCCATTTTTTGTCATCTGGAGTGTTTGAGTAAAAATTTTATACTGTTCCAACTCTTGCATGTGTGTGTGTGTACACACATATATATATTTACTAACATGTGGATAGCAAAGGAGTAGATCTAGAAAATGTTTCTCCTAACTATATATGAAAATGCCCTTTATTTCTGTCTCCAAGTCTACGTTTTCTTTTAATTTTCAATTTTTTATAGATTCTATCAAAGTTCTCCTATGTAGAGAGAACATGGATTAAATTCTCATTTGGCTGGGGCGCCTGGGTGGCTCAGTGGGTTAAGCCGCTGCCTTCAGCTCAGGTCATGATCTCAGGGTCCTGGGATCGAGTCCCACATCGGGCTCTCTGCTCAGCAGGGAGCCTGCTTCCCTGTCTCTCTCTCTGCCTGCCTCTCTGTCTACTTGTGATCTCTCTCTGTCAAATAAATAAATAAAATCTTTAAAAAAATAAAATAAAATAAAATAAATAAATAAATAAATAATAAATAAAAATAAATTCTCATTTGGCTACCAATTATTAGCAAGGAAAAACTAAAGTTTGATTTCACTAGGAGTCTTTTGTTGAAAACTCAAGTTAGTCTATAGTAACTAATAATCTATGATTCACAGGCATACATTTAGCAAAAATGTATCAAGTTCCTACTGTCGAACATGCACTGTGTTTTAGAAACTCAGCACAAGTAGAGATAACAAAGATGTAAAGTCAGTTCCCTTCTCTCAAAGCAAAAAAAGGAACTCTGTCTCATTCACTGCTGTCCCTGAGCACATGGAAAAGCACCTGGCACCTGCTAGGCTATAATAAACACTTCTTCACTGCCTCCTTCAAGTTGCTTACAAACCAATAGAGATGGGAAGTGAGACACGCAACAGAAAAAGAAAGAGAGAAAGAAAGACACAATACTTGCAAATAATTATAATATTTTTATATTCTTATTCACATACAAGAATATCTGACAATAATTTCCATCTCCCTCTTCTCTCTACATAATGAAAGTCTTATGTAGCTCAGAGAAAGGGTTTATACTCACTGCACCGTGGTCTATTTCTAGTTTTAATTACACTGCTTTACAAAGCTTAGAAGATAATTTCAATTCATTTCAAAAATAACTTCCATTCAATACAAGAAGATGGAATTTTTCACACTTGTGAGTTTTTTATTTACTTGATAATGAAAATTGTTTGGCACATAAATAAAGCATTTTCTCAGAAACTCTGATCTAGTGAAGATCCAGGGCTGATATCTATAAATAAAAACAAAATGGTTTTTCTCAAAAAGCAAAAACTTATACTCTCTCCAAACAGACTCAGTTTCATTTCTAGATATTTATAATCTAGAGAAAATGCAGTTCAAATCAAATGTGAGGCTAAAGATTGGCAAAGACTCTCCCGGTACTTACTGATCCATATAGCTCCCCCTTCTCATTCATCCCGAGGTAGAGTCCACTGTCCACGCCTCGAATGCTGACCAGGCCCACTGCTATACTGATAAATTCCAGAATGCCTGTGAGACAAATGGCAGAGGGCAAAAGACAGGTCAGAGCGCAGAGCAATTCCTTAGTCTCAGCATCCCTAGGACTTTTCGAGAGGACACTGAGCCCAGTTCCCAACTTAGATAATCTCACACTCATTAAAGAAGTGTCTCCTCTTAAAACTACTTCCTAAAAGAACTGATTTTGCAGCTAAACTCTATAATAATGATACAAAAGTATTTACCAACACAACATATAACAAAACATTTTAAAAATGAAAAAGCTAGGATTTACAGATACCCTAAGAAGCAATATGACAGATAAACCAAAATGCATTTCTAATTAACCTAATAAGAGTACAACTTAAGAAAAAAAACAAGTATTTGTGTATGGGCATATATTGGAAAATATTCTAATGAGAGAATGGTCTTCTGTCCCTTAAAACAAGATTGCCAGGTGTTAACCAAAGACCTGATTGGTTTATATGGAAAAATAAACCAAGATAAAGTTATCATATAACTTTATTAAGCTCCGTCTGGAAAATGAAAATAGCCTACACACATCCCAAATATTTCTGCTTGAACAAAGTATTGATTTTTGCTGTACTTATCTAAGCCTCAAAGAGCTAGTTAAGCAATTAAGATAACATAATATTTGGGGGGGGGATATTGATACCAAAAGTGCTCTTGATTTAAAATAGGCATAAATCAAACTAACGCAATGATCTTCTTTTTCCCCCTCTTCTTTCCCCTTGCTTACCCCACTAAGAATAATAGCACCTAAGCTGGGTATAAATCCAGAATTTTATGGCCATATAACAGCAGTTTAAATTTCCCTAACCATAGTGTCATTTTAAGATGATTACCCCACTGTATATTTGGGACGATGCTAGCATTACTTGTGCTTAGCCATTTGCTCAAGTTTGTTGTAAAGTGCTACACTTTATGTAGACCTTGAGTTAACATGTACCAAATACTAACTTCTTGTTTTAAAAATACTTTCAAATATTGAAAAATTCACTTATATTTAAGAGTTTAGAAAGAAAAAGAAACTAAGGATAACAGTATGCTATAGGCAGTCTCATGTGACTAATAAAAAAGCACTTACATGGATTTTTAAACAATTAATTTTGCAACTTTCACAAAATACTCTGTGGCAATCGAAAGAAGACATGCACTACATAAATCTGATGAAGCAAAGGGTTTCAAGGTGACGTAAAAAAAGAAGAGAGATTTCTTATAAAGGGATATTCTTAATTCTTTGGTAAGCACAAAATGTAACAAATATCTTATGTTTACATTTTATAGAATATCACATATATTCACATGTGAAACTATTTTCATAAAATGGGAAATAGCGCATGGAAAAAAAATATAGAGAAATTACAAACTGCATTTTGGATCTGATAATCTGTGACTCTGTGTTGGAAGATGCATCTAAAAGCAGCTAGTTTGGGGCACCTGGGCGGCTCAGTTGGTTCAGCATCTGCCTTTGGCTTGGGTCATGATCCCAGGGTCCTGGGATCCAGCCCCAGGTTAGGCTCCCAGCTCAGTGGGGAGGCTGCTTCTCCCTCTCCCTCTGCCCCTCTCTTCTGTTCATGCTCTCTTGTACATGCACACCCTCCCTCTCTAACTAAATAAATAAAATCTTTTTAAAAAGCAAAAATTAAAAAAATAAAAATAAAAGCAGCTAGTTTATTACTAGACTTCCCTACCTCACAAAGCAAATGGGAAGATAGATAAGAAGATATCTCAATAAGATTCATTTCACATGAGATGCCCTCCCTTACTGGTGCAATTATTTCATTTCACTGTACTATTTCCAATTCTTATGATTAAAAAATAACTTACATTGTGGCATTTTATTACCATTAGGAGCCATATGCATATGAACCTCTTCTTAGCTACCTGAAAACACACCACAATATAGGTCATAGTGATCCTGAAATCAGTGTAAGGAATTCATCAATGTCCAATTTTCCTTATAAAATGAATGACAGGACATATTTTGCCCCCATTGAGGTCTGACCATTTTAATATCCCATATCAAGGGTGAAGAGTTTAATCACAGAACTAAAAGACACTTGCATCTCTGGACGGTCTTTGATGACCTCTTGGTTTTTCCCTAACCAGAAGGCAGCTTGAAGAACCAATCATGAATATTCATCATCATCATCGCCCATCAGGCCCCAAAACAACAGGGGCCTGTGATCCTACAAAACCATCTGACTAGCTTGTCTTCAGAACAGCAAGAAGACTATCAATAAACCACAACAATGACAATCCTAATAGCTTGAACACTTGAGCACAGTCTGTGCCAAAGGAGAGGCCTTCTTTCATTCAATCCTCAGAACAACTCTGAGCATTACAATACGTCCATCTCCAGCTCACAAATGGGGACATTGAGGTTTTAAAATGTTAAACAACTTGCCCCCAAGCAATGAGACACCAAAGCCTGGATCCTTACTGATTATGTACTTTTATCACTGTTTTTACCTTTTTTCACTGTGTCTGTGATTTCTGTACCATGTTTATATGTTCATTCCTTTACTAGTGACTAGATGTTACCCAGATCAGACTCACAGACCCAGTGAGCAGGACTAGAGATAGCAGAGAAAATGAAGAGCAGGTACGTTCCTGGGACTGTGCTCTCTCATCATACCGAGTTTGGGAAGGTGGGCATCTGTTATGTATGTGAACTATTTACACAATTAGTTTATGTGCACAGAGTTAACACCTAAGTATTGAAATTATTATTATATATTTCAGAAATGAAAGTATTAAATACCTGTCTTGTTTCTTTTTCTGGCAACAACAAGATAGCTGTTAATTCATATGCACTGACTTATTTGAACAACAAACTATTATTGAGTGACCATTATAAGCCAAGAAACATGCCATTTGTTAAACATACAAAGATGAATAAGATATAGCTAAAGCCCTATATCCTCAAAGCACTTACCATCTAGTGGAAGGAAAGACAAGTAGATAAATAAAACAATGTAATAAAGGCAGTGAGAGGAGATGCTTAGCTTAGGGTACAGTCACATAGGCTTAGAAAGAGGAGTCAGAGGGGGCCTCCTGAAAGTGAAACAAGTTTCTGAGGGGCTCTCCCTATGAAAAGGAACTACCTATGTTGTGACCCCAGGTGGAAAAGATTTCATCATCTCACACCACCATCCATATCTCTGTAGCTCCTTGGAAAACAGAGACCTCAAAAGAACAGCCCAGCCTTTTTGAGGTCACCTCAATGATCCAAGGGCAAGCAGAACACTTGAATGTGTGAGTCACAGCATTCCCCCACACACAGTGAGAATACCAATGTTGTAAGGTCAGAAAGACCTGGAAAGCCTGGCAACAAGATCCCCAACGCCCATGTTGGAATCCTTAACATTCCTGGTACCATCTTGCCCACAAGAAACTCCATAACTTCCACCAAGTCAACCAACCTCTCTCTGGGCCTGAGCCAAGCAAGTGCTTCGAACCATACTCACTTGAGTACAGCCCACTCCCCAGGTTATCTGTTTGCGTGAATGTGCAGTACAGAGGCCTGGTGGACCCATAGCAACCCAGGAGGAGGCATCTGTGTCGAAACATTTCAATGTTTAATGAGCAACAGAAGAGGAAGGCTAAGAAGGGAAGAGCAAGGAAAAGAAGAAAGAAGACTGGAAGAGAGGGAGGGAGAGAATGGTGGAATTGTGCCTAATGTTAAAACTGTGACCCTCACATGCGTGCCATGGTGGGCTGTCTTTCCTCTCCAGCAGACACAACCAAGACCTCCTTAGTTCAAAAGGGCCATAGTCATGCGTAGTGACAAAGTGACAGAGGAAGCACAGGGTCAGTGGCGAGTGGCATTTGCCTCTTCTCTTTCATAGCAACCAACAGTTCCTTTGAGGATGTGTTCACTGGGCTCGAGGGGGTCTGATGGGGTCTGAGGTCATCTCTGGTCCACAAGTGGCCAGGACAGTTCCTGGGACCCCTTTAGGAAAATGACCACACCAGACTTTATCCTTGCTCCAGACTTGCTAGGTATTAGTGATCAGCCCAGAGCTCTGTTCAAATGGACCATTAACCCAAAGCTGGCCAGCTCCCAAGAGCCCCTCTGCACCGAGCCTCACCTCCAAGTGAGCCTCCATAATAAGGCCAGCCATGGCAAATGGAAGGACAGGCAGAAGCTGCTCCGCTCTGGCCCATGCTAAACAACCCTCTAGCCTAAAAGCCCCCAACACTTAACAGAGCTGCATTCTTTAGAGGACAAGAATGTATGCAAGCTGTGGAGAGAGGCATGACATGAAGCTTTCCAAAATAGATTACCCCCCCCCCAAAGCTCCCCGCTCACCCAGAGAATCCCACACCAGGGCTGCCAAATCAATCATCTCAAAGCTAGGGACAGAGTAGGTCTGAGTTTGTGGCAACTTGAGCAGATCTCAGAGTTTCCTTAGGAGATGACTGACTAAAGGGGAGTTTACAACTCCAATTTTTCAAGAATCTGAACCCATCCAGAAAATAACACCTTACATAGGAAGTCTTTCCCTTAGTGAGATATTGAAGAGGAAGCCCAGGTCATACTTATCTAGGGTCCTGATGAGTCTGGCCTTTCAGAGCTGCCACCACTCCAGGCCAAAAGGCATAGCAACAGAGAAGCAAGCCATCTTTCCACAAAGTCAAGTGGTCAGTCCACTCAGGTTTCCTTGTGCCAAGTAAAATAGCGGATCAGGACCAATGCTCACTTTTTTATTATTCTGCATTACCATTTCCTCGATTGATTTTCTGCTCACTTGTTTCTAACAAGTTTCTCTTTAAAGAGAAAAAAAATTATATATATTTATATATATTATATATATAAATATATATATATGAAATGAAACCTCTCACTCCCCCAGACTATTACCCAGAAATACAATTCCTTGTTCCTTTTCTCCATGCTCAACCTTATCGCCACACCACCACCCCCAAAGGAAAAAACAAAGGGCTCTCTCAAGGTCCCACCTAAGTTGTCACTGCCGCAGCTCCTGCTGGGACAACAGTAATATTTCCCCCGCCCCCATGTCCTCTGCACTGCCGCTGCTGTGTCACCGCCAAGCTTGCCAGCAGCTGCAGTCACCTGCGGCTGCATGGGGGTGGCAAAAATCATTTTCCAGCACGTTTCCTTCTGCCGGGTCACTGCACGTAGAAATGCACCTTCTATTTTAATCAAGGTGTATACCTACCCCCATTCCCTACCTACAGCTACTCTTTTCTAAAGAATCGTAAGAGAAAAAGGTGAAACAAAGTCCTCTGAAGGGAGCCGGGATGAAGAGAGGGAGGCTGCAGATAAGGGAGGGAGGAGGGCAGAAGGAGAGGCTGCAGGGAGCTAGCTGGAGCGCCAGGTGTGGCGAGCTGCCGCAGCCCCTCGGCCCCCACCCGGAGCCCGCTGGCTCCCCGGCCCTCCCCTCGCACTCCCCGCCGGGTCCTAGCGCCGACGAGTCCAGCCCTTCTTCCGGGCGGGGCTGAGAAAGCAGGGGTAGGAGGCTCCCAGCACTCGCACCTCGCTGCAGAGGTTGCTAATATTGGGACCTGCCGCAGCGGTAGCAGCGGGAGACCGCGGCACTGCTGTCACCCCGGGGGCCGCTTCTCTCTGCAACCGGATGAAAGACTTAAATAACCCTCCTTCCCCACCCCCACTGCGCACAGCCACCCACTCAGCTCCATCCAAACGAGGGTGAGTGGCACAGCGGAGCGCCAGGCGCGCCCTTCCCCCCGCAGCCAGCTCCCGGCCGACCCCCGAGCTCGCCTGTTCGTTGACCTTCCCCCCAACCCGGGCCAGGGCTCTCCTCCCCTCCCATCCTCAATGCCCCTACCAACCCAGCCAACAGCGCCTAGAGAGTCTAAGGAGTAGACATGTCACTTCCTTGGCGACACCTTTCTCCAACCTCCAGGACTGGGGGTGGGGTAGGGGGTGACGGCGTCTAGTTTTTGTTTTATGATCCCTATTCAGCTGCTGACCAGCAGTCCTTGTTCGTTGACCCCAGAACTCGCCTCTTGGGTTCTCTCCACCCTCGTGGTTCCCATAATACCACCCTTGAATCCTCACTCTCCCCTGTGGCACTTACTGGATTTCTAATGACTGCATTCAGCAAACATCTTACCCTAAAGGTGACTGCATTAAAAAAAAAAAAAAAAAAAAAAGCCCGTGGGGGGTGGGGGACGTGTAGGAACCCCAGCTGGAACATCCCCATAATCTCTCCACGCCGGCCCAGTCGGGCTGCGCCGGGGTTCAGAGGCGCTCTCTCCAAGGCACGG
The DNA here is from genome assembly GCF_009829155.1 of Mustela erminea. NCBI lineage: Eukaryota > Metazoa > Chordata > Mammalia > Carnivora > Mustelidae > Mustela > Mustela erminea. The sequence continues at coordinate 83,462,186 of NC_045628.1, forward strand.
CTCGACTAAATGCACACAATGAAGCTGTCCCGGCCTTGTAGCGGTTTACCCCGCTACGCTCCCTCCTCCACACCCCCTGGTCCAGAGGCCAGGGCCCAAGCTCAGGCGCTGAAACGCAGGCCCACCGGCCGCGATCTCTTCTCCCCGAACGCCGTTAACAATAGCTCACCGCCCCCTCCGCCCGCCTCCGCGGCCCTTTGTCCCCCCCCCCACCCCTTCCCCTGTGGCTCCGGCCTTGTCGGCGGGGGCCCCCGACCCACCTCCCGGGCACAGCGGAGCCATCGACTCTCCGAGACCTGGCTGCGTGCTTCAGAAAAGGGAGATGGGTCCGAGATAGCATTGGGGAGGTCAGGGGTACGACCTCCAGCCTGTCCTCCGTCCCCGCCACCAACTCTCCCGCCGCTGAGCGCGCCTCCGGCGGTTCCCACACCACAAACAATCGCGCTGCCCGGGGCGGCGGCTGTCAGTCCCGCCGGACCCACGCTCACACACAAAGAGGAAGCGAAGGGACTAAACTTGGGCAAAAAAAAAAAAAATCTCATTCCCTAAACATGGCCAGAAGTATGTCAGCCCCAGCCCGTCGCCCCCGGACACAAGGAGTCCCTGCAGCACCGAAGGGCGCACTCCAGCCGGTTAGAAAGGGAGACGGAAACGGAGCGTGTTTAGGACCGCGCGGAGCTGGCCCGGCGGCCGCCCAGTGCGCCGGGGGGCCCGGGCTGCCGACTCCGCACCTGCCGGCTGGGAGCGCGGGAGGATTGGGGCTCCCGCCGCCAGGCGCACCTAGGCCGCCAGCCCACGCCACTAGCCATCCACGCCTGAGCGGTGCAGACGTCCAGCGGGTGCCCGCTGCGGCCCGGTGCACACTCGGCTGTCCCACCCACGGCCGCCCACTGCCTGTTGTTCGGTACTGAACGTTAGACACTGTAGCAGCCCTTAAAGCGGCCAGATAGAACAGCACTTCTAGTAAAGTTTAGTCCTCGCTTTGCAACAACCAGAGCTGAGTTTATTTCGGGGAGGTGGGAGGTGCCGTTATATTTCAACTCAATAATTGCGAAGCAAATTAACAGCTTTGCCTTTTACTGTTTTTTTCTTTTTCTTTTTCTTTTCTTTCTTTTTTTTTTTTTTTTTAGCAGAGAGGAGACTGCCAGAAATTTACACTAGTAGGTTCAGCCTGGGGCTTGGGCTCTTGGTAAGCAAAGGAAGAAAACCCTGGGCCTCGTGTATCTGGGACCATCCCCAATCCAGGCCTGAATCTTCCTCACCTTCTGGCATCATATACAGCCCCACGAGCCTAAACAGATAGTTTAGGCTGTGTTCAACATCTGGCATTAAAGCATGAGGAAGAAAAATCACCACAGGACTTTGTTTTTTACGACCTAGTTTAAGTGTTGTCAGGTGGGTTCACTGAGAAGTTAACTCCTTCCAACAGTCTGGCTGTCCAACTGGCGCTTTCCTTTTGGTAAGTAAGGAAAACCCCCGAAAGTCCCTCGATCGGTATAGTGCTCGCTGACACTGTGCTGCTGGGCTCAGGATGGCCCCCGCAGGCACGTGTGTGCAGGCACTAAAGTGAGCAGAGTCACCAGCACTCGGGTCTGCAGCCCTCAATGCTGAGTCACAAGTACCCTCCTTGGGAAATGAAATCCTCGGGATGCCCTTTAAAATTAGCTCACAGCTTTTGCACGCGCGCGCACACTCACACCAGAGAGCCACCCAGGAAACCCACACAGGGCTGCACAATATAGAAATATGGAGCATCGGTAATAACTTGATAGCTGCAAGGACAAACGCCCCTGGTGAGCGTTCTGCCCTTTCCTAAGTCATTTTCCCCTAGCGCCTCTGTCTCTGCTGCTCTAGGAGTCTAAAATACTACTTTAGCCCTCCCAACAGAACAATCAGTCAGCCACCTTCGCCTACGGGGTTTTCAGACCCTCGCGGTGGGAATTAACAATACGCTTAATTTACAATTCAGGCTGTACACTTATTAGAAGAAAAAGAGAAGGAGCAAAAACTTCATTTGGGCGCAAGATGATAACCACTGCCTTCAACAAAATGCATTTTCAAGTTCTCAGTAGTTAATGATTAAAGCTTTAAACTAGTGGAATCAGTCCATTCAAAAGAAACTTCCTAAACCCGATCTTCCCGAGTATCTGATGCAAAAGAACTAGAGACTTTTGTTATATTTATAAATCATGCCCTCTTTTCAAAAAAGTCGCGGGGGGGGGGGGCTTCAATGTAGATTGCATCAGTGCCAGGGGCAGATCTGCAATTACCGAGGCTTTTTCTTTTTTCTTTCTTTTTTTTTTTATCTTTTCTTTTTTTTCCTTTTTTTTTTCTTTTTTCCTTTCTTTCTTTTTTTCTTTTCTTCTTTTTTTCTTTTCTTTCTTTTTTTTTTTTTTTTTAAAGCTGGCAAGACAGAGACAGAGGGACAGGTTCCCTTCCCGCATCCCCCGCCCGGCCACCACCTTCTTGGTAGTTATAACCCGAACATGTCATCGCAAGGACACTAAAGGGTTAATGGTATACCTACCAAATCGGCTGTGGTCTTTCCTGGTTCCCTGGATAGTACCATTGGGGAAGATTTCTAAGTGAAATCCAGTCCTGCAGTATAGCTGCCTCCGCCTGAGAATCCCCTTTAAATGATCCAAGTCCGTGACTGCAGGTCCCCTGGGAAGCCCCCCTGCTTCGGACTGACCCAGGTGGTCACTTAACAAAACCGGACTGTCCACCGGCAACACCGGCACATTCCCAAACGGTACCGCGTCCTGCACACCGAAATAGTTCCCAACTTCACCTAAGGGAGCCATCAGAGGACTCGGCTTTTGGAGCACAGAAATAAACAATAATGACGGTATCAACCCAGAAGATATTAGGCGAGGTATATCCAACTCCCCTCCCTTACTGCAGTTGCAGAGAGAGAAAAAAAAAAAGGGGGTTCTTTTCTTCAATCCATTAAATGCATAAATAAAAGTAATCTGCTGTTTCACTGGCACAGGTTCAAGGTCAAACCACTGATAGTCTAAGAAACCACCACTTTATACTCACACACTGACATATTGATAAACATATCTATGTATCTCTATAGATAGATCCCCAGCTCTTAGCAGGCAGGAAGGTCTTCATCCCATCCGACCGTAATAAGGAAAAAAAATCCGTAGTTTCTCCATTTGGTTTGAGATCAGAATGACCATAGCAACTTAAATGCCTAGGCGTTATTATAGGGATTTTTAAGATGCACGGGCTACGTCAGAATTTACGGATCCCGACTCCAGGAAGGCATGCGCTGTTTTTACTCTAACCGACTCTGCAGACATCAGCACGAATCCTTCAAGGGGAAAAAAAAAAAAAAAAAAAAATCTCACGTTGGCGGCGGCGACAAAATCTCCCCTTCTGGTCCCCCCTCCAAAAATAATAATTATTTTTAAAAAAACAAAAAGAAGAAAAAACTTTAGGCGTCCAAAGCTAGTATCCAGAATTCTCCAGAGGCTCGGCAGATGTCCATTGGCTTAGAACGAGTGGCGAGCGGCGAGCGAGGAGAGCCAGGACCGGGAGCTCGCGTGCCGCCCTGGCTGCCGCGAACAGGTGTTGCCGCGCCGGCTCGCGGAGCGTTGTAGCCGGGCGGAGCGCTCCTCCTGCGCAGCCCCCGCCGGCGCGCAGAGTGGCGCAGGCAGCGGCATTGGGTTGGGTTTAAGGTAGCGCCGCGGACGCCCGGGCTCCCCGCGGTCCTAGCGCCCGCCCACACCAACCGCGCCGTTCTGCCGCAGGCCCGGCGCAGCGTGCCAGAGCACGAGACTTCTGGGGGACAGCCGCGATACACTTGCTTTACAAAGAAAGATGCATGGAGATAGGCAGGAAGCAGAAGCCCTGAGTGTCCCGCGGAACTGAATCTGGTAACCTAAAATCTTGCTCGATACATTGATGGAGGTTCACACTACAATTGGGAAACTAGTTTTCACAAGGACTCTGTAATTTGAAGTGCATTATAAAATAAAACTTAGTTGAAAGAGTTGGAGGGAAGTGGGCTTGATTCAGTGAGCTTGAATGGATATGGCAGTTTCTCTTTCATTCTTCTGCCAGACACACACAGAAGCGCAAACTCTACTGCAGGTAAGCTGGATGGATGTGAACCAGCGTGTGTGCGTGTGTGTCGTGTGTGTGTGTGTGTGTGTGTGTATCTGCATCTCTCTCTCTCTTTCTCTGCATCTCTCTCTCTCTCTCTCTCTCTCTCACACACACACACACACACACACACACTCACCCGCGCACGCACGCACGCAAACCCAGAGGCAGATGTGGCCACCGTTTTGTTCCGGGCTTCCTGATGGCATCCGTTGGGGCTATGCTTAGGTCCAGCCCCGCCGCCTGGGTCCCGGCCGCCGCGGTGCATCGGCAGGGGGGGCGCCAGAGAACCGCCACTGTCCCCGAGTTCGACTAGCGCGCGCATCTTTGGAGAGTCGGGGTGGAGAAGAGTGCGCCAGTGGGCTCTCTCTTTCCCCCAACCACGCTAATTAGGGAGAGCTGTGCCACTCCTCGCTGTTTCAGCCTGTTTCGCTGTTGGGAAAGCGAAAGAGGAGTTCCAGTGTCTCCCCCACCATGGTCTGAAGCCCGCGGCAGAGCGGGAGAGTGGGCGCCTGGCGGGTCGGGGGGGGGCCCGCAGCCGCTCCTTCCTGCTCTGCCTCGCGGGGCCGCAAGTGGAAGCCTGCGCTCCAAAGACCAGGCTCGGCTTTCTCCTCGCGGCCGGCTGCCTTCGCGCCCAGCCACAGGCCGGGACAAAGAAATCCGCCACCCCGGGCCTCCAGGCGCCCCACCGGGCCAGGCCGGCGCGAGAGCCCGGAGGCTGTGCGCTCTGTGTCCGGGACAGCCCGCAGGGGCTAGGATCCCCTGAGCGGCGCCCTCGTCGCCCCGGGTCCCCTACACCCAGGCGCTCACACATTAGCCCCGCAGCCCGCCCGCGGGCCCCTCTCTTCCTGGCTCCTCTTTGTTCACATTGTCTTAGAAATGGCCCGACTCTCGGGTCAAAATGGTGAAAGTTGCCGAGACTTGAGCACATCTCCAGACTGCAGGACATGGCGAGTGGGAAGCAAAGTGACAGGACCCTTGTGGTGGGAAAGGGAACCAGCCTTTTGGGGGAGTGGGAGAGGGAGAGCCCCAGTAGTCAGCTAAAGGATGGAGGTGTAGAACAGGGGTTGGCCCCACAAGGGACGATAGGGTTTCGCCCGAAGACGAAAGGGAGTCATGAATTTGCAGATATCTCGGGCGCAGGACGTGCCAGCGACCTGGAGCGACGACCTTCCCCTGCCCCCGGGGCGGAAGGCGTGCTTGGACCCCAGCAAAGAGGAAGGAGAGGGGCGAGGTGGTCCTCCCTTCTTGCCATTCCCACACCCCTTTGCCGCAGTCCCAGGTCATTGGGTGTCCGCGGGCTGACTCCGTGCGTCGTGCTTACGTGTTTATGAAGCACCAGAGCCCTACCCTGTGGTATTTACAGCAGTCACATCGACGGTGGGCTTTAACGTTAACTGCTGAGTGGCAGATACAAGAAGCCCGGGAGGAAGTGTCACTTCTCATAAACCACCCGAGTAGCTGGCATTAATCACGGAGGCAGCCAGTAGCGCTGGGTTAAGCATGGGTGTCCCTGGACCACTCGGTACAGAGTGCCGGGTGGATTACTTTTTTATAAAACCTGATAACGAGAAACAGGCGGACCCGGAGGGATGGAGAGACGGAGACGCTAGATAAGGGAAGACACGAGCAGCACGTGGACATTTCCACTGAAGACAGGACTGGGACAATTTCCACCAGCTGTCTCCAACCACATTCTTTCGGTCTGAATTTAGATTGTGAGCCAATGAGCAAAGACCATTTCCGCTTCCGAATCCCGCAGCCTCGTGACTGTCACTTTAAAAAGGATGCAGCAGTGGGAGAGCGGGTTAAGTAGCTGATACCGCACTTTCCCAGTTAGAAGCAGCCTGCCTACTCAAGCATCTCTTTTCTACTGCAGTGAATTTAATCCACATTTCATCCGCATCCCTAACTACCTGCAGGAAGCTTTTGCTGCTTCCTTGCCCCCTGAACTTGCCCCGCAGGTTTCTCCCTTCTTCTGTATGGTCCTGTTTTCCTATTACAGAAATGCAAACAATGTCCCTCCTTTCATTGATCACATCCCGTTTTCTCCAGAACTCTCTCCACTGGCTCTGTCTGGCTGATTTCCTCAAGATTCCCTTCCTGATCTGCCATGATCGTGAGCTCCTATGTCCACGCCTGTATGTATATTTTACAAATCTTCTCCAATTAGTACATAGATGTTAAGCTCCAGGAGGAATGAGGCCTTGCTTTCTAGACACGTGGTGTAATTGGCTTAATAGCACCTGCCTTGGAAGATTATTGTTAGGAATAAAAGGAAAAATGCACATAAAACAGGCAGCACACAATAGCCACTTTAGACATAGTAGCTATTATTACTCTGATCCTACCATAGTTCCCCCTAGAATTCTGCCCATGAGATATTCAGCAAACACTGATACTCATTTCAATCCTGATGCTCCCTCAGTCTCTCTCCTTAAAATATTTTAATCCCTCTGGTTTTCTCCTCTTCCAGTTTGTCATCTGTCTTTTCTGCTGATAATTTAGTGCTTAGACCCAAATAGGCATCATTATGAGATGAATGAAGAGAGAGATGAAGAGGAATGAGCTCTAGAATAGGGGTCAGCACATCCAGAACCAGCTTCTCCAGACCTCCCTTCACCACAGTCTGCTCCTTGTGATTACCGATACCCCTTCACGGGCCCCAGGTGAGTGGCTGTAAATATGGGTTCATGATACATGTATGTAAAAATGGCCAGTAAGCTATGAAGTACCTACAAATTTAAGGTGACCACTGGACAAAAGTGCTCTGTCCACTTCTACTGCTTTGTTCATTAATATGTGTCTCCTCCTTTGATTACTTTGGACCCCCCAAATGCACATCACCGAGGAATACTTTCACTCCTTTCCTACAACTATAAATGTCTAACTGGGCCTCCACCCTTCTATCTCCATTTCCCTCATTCTCCTCACCCCACTCTACAGCCCTTTGGTTTGGGAACTGTGGTGAGTGTGGAGTGAAGAGGAGTGTTTGGGAAGGTTGGAGTCGGTTCCTAGTCTGATCCCATGCACTACATCTAAGCTTCAATGCTTAAGAATTCTGGTAAGAGGACAGAACTATTGTAGTCAATATTTATTGACTCCTTTGCTATGTTCCAGACAATCTACTAAGTGCTTTGTGCCTTATCTTTTTAATTTTCAAAACTGCCTTATGAAATTGGTACTATTATTATCCCATTTTACACATTAGAAAACTGACTTATAAAGATTAAATAAGGGGCACCTGGGTGGCTCAGTTGAAGTGTCCAACTCTTAATTTCAGCTCCTGTCATGATCTCAGGGTCATGAGACTAAAACCCAAGTCCGGTTCCATCCTGAGAGTGGAGGCTGCTTGAGATTCTCTCTTTCCCTCTCCCTCTGTCCTTTCTCACCACACTTACTCACTCTCTCTTTCTTCCTCCCTCTCTAAAAAAGTATATATATATATATATATATATATATATATATATATAGTAGCATGCTTTTTGCTACAGTGTCAATAAATGATGGAATCAGGTTCACATACTTCAGACCCCCATTATGCACACTGCCTTCTATTATAAAAGACATATACTTTTAAATTTTTATAAATGGCATGTTTCCATAAAAGAAACATATAGAAATAAATAGCTTATATACATATAGGAACAACCTGTTAAAAGACATAATGAAAGACTAAAGACCTTAGTTACAATAGGGGTGAGGGAAAGAAAAATAAATTCCTCGGAATATAATTAACAAAAATGTGCAAGATCTAGATGAAGAAATACATTTAAAGTTCTTTAGGGACACAAAAGTAGACTTGAACAAACAAAGGCATACAGTGCTCTTAGATTAAAAAAAAAAAAACCTCAATTTCCTAAATATGTAATCATTCCTAAATTAATCTGAATACTTAACCCTGATGCTAAAGTTAATATAAAAAATTAAATCTAAGTTGACAGATAAGTGTTTGAAATTGACAAGAAAAATTGGAAAGCAACTAGCCACATAATATTTTTAAATATTTTTAAGCTATAATACTCAAAGAAGTGTTTTCATGTGTATTATTGAAATTAGCATATGAATAAGGAGATAAAGCAATAACAAGACCAGAAATCACAGAAAGAGACCTAAATTCATAGTATAATTTAATACATGATAAGCAATCATGGGCGGGAGGGGCAGGGGCAGGGAGTGAACTACTAAGTGAATGGTTTTGCAACAACTGAATAGACAACTGGGAAAAAATTAAGTGGTATCTATTCCTCATACTTTACATGAGGATAAAACCTAAATGGAGCAAATATTTCAATATTTAAAAAAGAATAACAAGTACTAAAAGAAACAAGGAAGAATTCCTTTATAATCTCAGTTGTGAAGTTCTTACTAATTGTATCACAGAACCCAAATGCCTAAAAGAGAATAATGACAAATTCTACCACATACAAAACAAAACACTTGTTTAACTGCATGGAGGGAAAACACAAATTCAGAAGATAAATGACAAAAGGGAAAAAGTGTGCATCTCGTATCAAGATAAATAACTCATTTCCATAATATATAAAGAGCTCATATAAATCAATAAGAAAAATATGACTTCTGTTTTCCAGTGACATGTAAAAACTTGGAAGTCACTCCACACAACAAGAAGAAAGTTAGACAAACTAAGGCTAACAACTATTCTTAGATCCCTCAAAGAATTCAGGTCACAGGACAAGCTGCTGCTGTGAAAACTGAAGAGATAGATAGAGATAGAGAATCACCCCTTACTGGAGCAGAAGCCCACATCTGGAACCAGTATCAGTAGGAACACTAAACTATAGTTCATGAATTAATTCCTGGGGACTCAGTTTGGACAAGTATGAGAGTTAAAAATTCAGAAAAGGCCTAGTGTTAGAAGGGCCCCTATGCTTTCCTGAATTGTACCTCCAGGAGTTCTACTACATTCTCACAGATCTGAAAAAAATTCCTTCCTGCTTCTTTCAGGGGAAGGGAAAAAATAGCCATTTTAAAATATGTCTGGAGTTCTCTGTTCTCCTTAACAAAACCTGTTCTCAAAGGAAGATATTTTGCCAGCACCTAACCAAACTTGATGAAGGGAAATATCCACCTCCAACCCCCTCCAGACTTCACTGTGGGGGAAAGTAAATACCCAGCTGGGGCTTTCTAAAAGACTGAGACCTAGTCATTGGAGTATAGAACACTTCCTCCACCCCTACATCTTACCAGGACATCCAAAGGGCTCCTGTATAATAAGAGGGATTAGAGCTAAAAGAACGGCAAGACTCAGACCCTATTTTAGAAATCTCTAGGGAAACCCAAAGACAACAGGAAACAAAAACAGGGACACCAAAAGAAATTTTAGCCCCTGACCCAGAGCTACTGCAAACAATAACAACAGCCTAACTCCACACCAGATAAATATAAAATCTCCTCTAAAGGCTTGTCTGCCTAAGTAAATTTTACTGGGTACACCAGTACTTACAAGAACTGTGAGAAAATTACAAAAGAAGTAGCATACACATTATGGGAATAAGAGAAGGAGAAGAAAAGAGAGAAAAAAAAAAAAAGAAGAAATACTTGATAACATTGAAGAATTTTCCAAAATTAATGACAGACTCTAAGCCACAGATCTGGGAAGGTCAGAGAATACCCAGTAGGATAAATACAAAAAAAAAAAATCTAAAGTGAATCTCATATTCAATACATATTCCATGTCTGCAAGACAAAGAGAAAATCTTGAAAAAGGCTACCGATGGAGAGGAAATCTTTCCTGTAGAGGAACAAGGGTAAGAACTACATTGGACTTCTCTTCAGAAACCATGCAAGCAAGAAGAAAGTGGAATAACATATTTAAAGTGCTGGAGGAAAAAAACAAAAATACTAACAAAGAATAAAATAGTTTACAGAAAATACGAATGGTTTTTAAATAATAAATATGCTCAACTCCATTTGTAATTAAAAAAATGCAAAAAAAACTGCAGATATACCATTTTCTACCTATGAATTTGACAAATTTTAAAAAATAATATAAAACACTGTTAGAGTTTGGAGAATTCAGATGCTCTCATACATTACTGTGGAGATGAAACTGACACAGCCTTTAAGAAGGGCACTTTTGGTAATACCTACTTATAAATCACAAATACACAGATCCTTTGATTCAGCCATTTCCCTTCTGGAAATTATTCTTCACTATCTATGTACCCATGTTCAAAATCATGTGTGCAGAAATTCCTTACTGTAGCACTCTTTGTAGAACCAAAAGAGTAGAAACAGCCCATGTATCCATCAAGAACGACTGGTTACATAAATTTTTTTCCCTCATGTTTTTTTTATTTTTATTTATCTTTATTTTATTAACATATAATGAATTATTTGTTTCAAGGGTACAGGTCTGTGATTTATCAGTTTTACACAATTCACAGCTCTCACTATAGCACATACCTTCTCCCATGTCCATTACACAGCACCCCAATCCTCCCACCATCCTCCACTCTAGCAACCCTCATGGTTTTTGTGAATTATTTTGTGAACTTAAATAAATTCACAAAATAGAATCTTAAGCAGCTTGGTAAAGGAAAAAAAGTTAGGAAGCTGTTTGTGTACTCCTAAGGACTAATCTTAAAGGATATTGTTAAGCAGAAAAAATACAATCCAGAACAGTTTATATGTTATGGCATCACTCATGTCCTAAAGGGAAAACTTTCGTACTTATAAATGTAAGTAATATCTCTGGAAATACATACAAGAAACAAGGACAGTAGCTTTGAATGTCTTCAAGAAAAGGAATTGTATAGTTAGAGGACAATGGATAAAAGGGAGTATTTTCACTATACACGCTTTCTTACCATTTTGAACCACATGAATATAGTGTTTATTTACAAAAACATAAGCACAGTTTAACTTTTTAAAGGCATTGCCTCTTCTTCTTTGTAAGGAATGGACATGCAGTGCCTAATGCAAAGCTCTTGAAGGGAACTGCAGACAATGTGATCAGGAACCACTTTCCTCCACACAATCCAGGTGCATGAATTAACACATCTCTGAAAATGTAATCGAAACAAATCCTTTCCTTCTCTTTCAGCATACTTCTTGTGTTTCCTTAGCAGTGTTCAGCATTTTTCCTGTTCCTTTTACCTTTCTGCCTCTCCATATTTCTCCAGCTTAAAACATGGCTGGTAAAGTCCTGGGACTTTCTTCACTTATAATTGTCCTAATGTTGGATCGCATTGCTGATTCAAAAATGCACTACCTTCCACTCCAAGTTCATTCTCAGAGCCAGTGAAGCAGCCCAAGTTTCTACTATGACCTCTCCCCTCCTTGTTTGCCTCTCCAGTCCTGTTTCTTTCCACTTTCCTTTTTGTCACTCCAGTATAACCCATTTTAACTTTTTTTCTCTTCCATTTCCCTACTTTTAGAATATAGATGGGGTATAAATAACAAATCCGGTAATATTTATCACTCAGTACATGCAAAGAACTTCACATATACTATTCCATTTGAACCGATTACACTACAGATTGATATTATTACCTCTACTTGTTCAGATTAAGAATACTAAGGCTTAGCGGGCTTAAGACACTTGACCAGAGTCACACAGCAAGGGAGCAATGAATGGAGCAGGATTCTAACGCAGACCTTCCAACACAAAAGCTTGGGTTCTCTCCTCCTAATTCTTCCCAGTTTAAGCTTAATTTGCTATCAGACTCCCACTGAGTTATCTGTCTATATTCTCTTCTCCATTTTTTCTAAATCTGCCTTTATTATCATTAACAAATTTAATTTAAATTTAATAGAACATCTATCTGCTTCATTTCTTATAGTTCAATGTTTTTCAGTGATTCAACGGATATTACCAAGTTACTATTTTTAAATAAGTACCTAAAAACATAGACACGGGAAGAATATGAAAAAACATAAAAGCATAAATTATAATAGGAAGAATAAAATAATACCAGAGGTGTGACTTACATTTTTAGAAGCCACATTTCAAATGTGCTGAAGAATGAATGAAGAGTAGGCATCTGATTCCTATTATCTATCAGCCAACATAAACTTCCTACTTTTTTTTTTAATTTTTTATTTTTTATAAACATATATATTTATTCCCAGGCGTACAGGTCTGTGAATCGCCAGGTTTACACACTTCACAGCAAAACTTCCTACTTTTATTAAAGAATTGCCTTTCCATTCGATCAGAATCTCTTTATGATGGGACAAAACATTTAGAAAATGTTTATTTTTGTACAGCCTATATTCATTTATATCCATGCATGTCTAGATATTGTTGATTATATGCCAGATATTGCATATAGGAAAGTGGAGGGTCCTGCTGATACTATTTTCCACTGGAGAGTGCTTTTTCTTCTTAGATATGAGTGCTTGATCACTTGAATCCAATGAGGAATTGAACTGGGTTGGGGCTGGATTGCAGTTTTAGGAAGATTCTATAGACCTTTGGTTCACCCTGCTCCTTGAGCATAGCCCTCCCCTGCTTCTGATGGAGAGCCTAGTGGGTGTCAGTTTCCTCAGCTCTGGACGATTTCAGACATTTTCAAACCAGTTCTTCAGGTTCATTACCCCGCTACCCCACAAAGTGTCAAAGTCTGGCAAAAGTCCTAAGGCCAAGAGGAAACAGCCATGTGTAGGCCCTATTCTCCAAAGATTTCTTGTCTTTTTAAGAACATAAGCTCATGGGAGGCTTCATTTGCCCTTTAGAAACTTTCAGCCCCATTCCCCAGCATCCTATGAATCCCAAGAACTCAGCAAATATTTTGTGGTGAAAACCAGCTCTGAGTGTGAAACCCCCCAAGTTTCTAATTTGTCACAGTAGGCACCGTGTTGTTTAGAGTTTTGCTGGTCTCTCTTCCCTTCACAAGGACCATCTACCTGAGCCACATCTGATCCTCAGCCTGTGCCCAAAATCAACAAAGGCCACTAGGGCCACCTGTTCAGCTCACCTGGGAACACTCCTCCCCTCTCTGTAATTTTAGTTCATCCAGTACTCATTTCTTTCATGACCCTCTGGTGCTTACAAAATCTCATTTTTGTAATTTCTTCTGTTCTTCCTAGTGCCTAAACTAACTATATTCTATCCAAAAGTAGAAGGTTCACATTTTATTCTTGAAGATGAGCGGGTGTTTATTGTAAGGATTCTACTTAATATGTCATGGTGTTTGGTAGGGTTAGGTAGGTTAGGGTCTTATGCACCCACTACCTCAATTGGTTCAAGACTCTTACCAAGTCTGTGGCCTAGGTAAACTAAGCTACCTGCCTTGGCAGGAAATCTCTGAAGCCATACCACATGGACACAACCATCCAAGGGAAAAGGGATCTTCTCAGTTCTTCTGAGACCTAGTTTATCTATTGTCTTTCCAAATTAAGGATATAAAAATAAATGGGAGATTTTGACCAGGCAAAAAAGCTTAGTCTTCAACAACTGACTCATACTCATTAGTTTTCATTTATAAGAATGCTTGAATGCAGACAGATTCAGGGCAAATGTTCATAAATGCGGGTTTATAGCATTTATGAAACAATCACTTCAGACATCATTGTCCACTCGGTTACTTATTGGAGAAAATACAAAATAAAAAATAACATTCCAAAATCCTCTAAGGATATATATAGCAGTAAAACTGTACCCTATATGAACCTCCTGGCACATAAATTTCATGAATTATGCTGGTATGTAAACTTACCTCTAGATAACCATGCTTGCTTCTCAATATTGTAGAGCTGGGAGGATATGTTTATCCTTAGTATCTCTCTAGATAGGTTTACCAAGCTGACCTTTCAAAGAAATGGAATGTGCAACGTCTTTAAGTACCTTCTAGATAGCTTTTGCAATTCAACACAGTCCCTTTCACTGTAGCAGAGTAGTTGCTGCTCAGCTGAGCTGGTGTTTGGCATTATGGCCAGCAAATACTTAACTGGTATTGTCTGAAGAAAGTCTCTACAGTCAGAAATTCTCCCCCAGCAATACTGCAATTTTTTTAGAAATCAGAGTGGGGAGGAGAGCAAGTCTTATTCATAAATTGGCCAGACCTGAAAGATACACTGTTAATATCAACTTGTGTATTTTATGCAAGAATAAATAACATGGGTTCAAAGAAAAGTAAAAAATATAACCACACTCATCATACAACATCACTATAGACATTGCTGGGGAGGCATTCTTATTTGCAATACACAGGAGCTACTTGAGGGCAAAGGAAGTGAAGTCATGTTTTCATGCCTATAATTTGATCATGTGCACTTAATTTTAATTGGTCAGCCATATTGGTGATTGATCACTTTAATGTGACATTATTGACTTCAGTGTGTTGAACACATGATAAAACAACAAAAGTTTCTTAGTATTTCTAACTATACCCGATATGGGAAGAATATTGTATTCTGAGTTACTCCTTCACATGAAAAGGAGATTCAGGTAACAGGGCTCACTCTTAATCTTTGAACATTTCGTTAATCATAGCTGAATTTTACTTATTTTTATTTATTTATTCATTTTACTTCACATCCTTCCAATTGAGTTGAATGACGATGCAGCACTTTTCTCTGTCAATCTTCAGCATGTATCTGATTGTGTGGATTTCAAATGGGGTGGTTACCAGTAACTAACCCAAAGCCTAAAACTATGGTTTTCCGTAGTTAACTTTTCCTCGGTAAAACTTATTGTAAAAAAAAAAAAAAAAAAAAAAAAAAAAAAACTTATTGGAACATGAACTAAATTTGAAAATGTAAATTGAAGTAAAACATGAATAGTCATGCCCTTAAAAGAAAAAAAAGACATGCTTCATTTTCTCAATTTTTAGAAAAACAGCGACACTATATGATACAAGATCGAACCAGATATTGAGTCTTTGCACATATACTTTCCCACAGAACAAGGTGAAAGGGGTGCTCTCCCATCCATATTTCCCTTTCTCCAAATAGAGAAGATGGTGTGAAACAAGCAGACAAGACAGCATGGCAAACTTTAATGTAGAGTGTATTTTTAGGAAGCTCTGCCACCTGGCAGACAAGCTCTTAAGCGACTCCTAGAACAGTTTCCGCATCTGTACAATGGGAAAGCTAATACTTGCCATATGCTTGTTTGGAGGGTATACAGCTGACGTAAAATGCCGCACAGCTAAAAGGGGCTTACTGAAGGTACATCTTATTAATGAGTGTAAATCAATTTTGCTTGAATGGTAAAGCTATTTTCAACAGAAAACTAGATAAATAAAGGGGAAAATGTGATTTATGAAGATTAAATAATAACAAAGGAGAAAATGGGAAATTTTAAATACAGCATGATTGCCTCGATCAAAAATGACATTTGCTCAGGGTGGAGGTTCAGTAGGAAAGCCTCAAGGAAATGTACCAAAATACTAACACTAGTTATGTTATGATCATGAACTAAGGCATTTTGCCCTCTATTTTCCAGATTTTCAGTGGTGTGCTTAGTGTTGCTTATATAATGAAAATACTTTTCTTTCTCAATTTTGAAAGGAAAATGATGCCTTTTTCCATAGAAATCACCGACTTCCTAGCAGAGACGTTTAAAAATATTGTTTTAGATACTCCAGAACTGTTTGCTGTAATTGCTAATAACACGCTTCATTCAATTCATCATTTATTGAGAGCCATGTTCCAGACTCCAGAAGGAAACATAATAAATGAGATAGGGGCCTGTCCTCATTCTGTCCCTTGATGATAACAATGCTGGTAGTTCTGTTGTAAACCAGCTTAAGCATTAAGGCTTGAGGCAAAACAGAGAAGGGGAGAGTGGGAGAGGGAGGGGAGGGAGAGATTTATTGCAAAGAATTGTGAGGGCTGGCCAGGCACGTTCAAAATCTTTGGGGCAGGCCTGCAAGCCAGAAACTCTGGGGCAGAACCTGAAGCTGCTAGGGCAAGCAAGAAATGTTTTTTTACCTCAAGAAAACTTCAGTTAAGCTCCGAAGTTCTTTCAACTGATTGGACCAGGCCCACCCATATTATCCAGGGTAATCTCCTTTACTTAAAGTCAGCTGACTGTACATGGCACCCACATGTATGAAATACCTCAGAGTGACCTCTGGATGAGTGGTTAAATAACAGGGGACTCAGCCTTGCCAAGTGGACACATCAAACTGACCTTCATAGTCACCCAACATTTCTCCTAGTTTCTCCTACTTCCTAATTTAGTTAAAGCC
Source organism: Mustela erminea (assembly GCF_009829155.1). Taxonomy (NCBI): domain Eukaryota; kingdom Metazoa; phylum Chordata; class Mammalia; order Carnivora; family Mustelidae; genus Mustela; species Mustela erminea. The sequence goes on from NC_045628.1 coordinate 83,478,466, forward strand.
ACTAGTTTCTCAGCTCATTTCAGAACTCACCTAAAACAGAACTCTCAGGGATTAATGCCCTTGCTACACCCCTGTTGTCCCTCCAAGACCAGCTTAACACAATGCTTGCTGGATTGGGAACTTGATTATTTCACTGAACTATCACTAAATCAAACACAAAATGGTCAGGTTTAAAAGCTCTCTCACTAGAGAATGCCTTAACAAATTATGACAGTATTCTTATTCCGGGTAGGCTGTTGCTTTGAATTTGGTAAAAACCAAGGCAAAGAGGCATTATAAAAGTCAGCAAAAGGTTCAATCCACTCCCTATTAACCAGAGTGTCAAATGTGAAGAGGCAAAAGGTAGAGAATAGGAGAAACAGTTATGATCTCACACTGTAGGCTCCAAAGGTGTTTTGACTATTGTTCTTTCTTAAACTTTATTTTTATTAGACAATCTCTTATTTAAATTTATTTTAGGCTGTGGTCCCTTACTTATTTATGCAACTAGCCTTACTCAGGCCATATGTATCTATACTCTTGGTCCTCAACTGGAGTGACTTTGAGGCAATGTCCAGACACATTTTAGGTTGCTACAGTTGGGGGTACACAGTAGAGGCCAGGGTGCTGCTGAACATTTTACGATATACAAGACAGGACTCCACAACAAAGAATTATCCAACCTAAAATGTCAGTAGGGCCAAGGTTGAGAAACCCTGGTTTAGACCATACTAGTATGAGTTCTGCCACAAATTCCGATTAAGTTCCTCAAAAACAAGATCTATGGAGAAAATAAGCTTGTTAAATCTTCTTAACCTTCAGTTTTCAGACTTCATTGAAATTGTTCTTTAAAATTATGTTAGAGTTTTCAGTGATTTGGGAAGGTAAAATGAAAATATGTTCATTTTTTAAATGGCTGAAAATACTAATGTTCTGCATCAGTGAAAGCTATTCATTGTAATTAGACTATTAAATTGTTCAGGGCACCTTACTGGCTCAGTCAATGGAGCATGTGACTCTTGATTCGAGCCCCACGTTGGATGTAGAGATTACTTAAAAATAAAAATATCTAAACTATTAAAACTTTAAATATAATAGCACATATGACATGTCAATCACACTGCTGAAACATAACTCATGAGACATCATTTATATTATTAAGTTTTTAAATAACATATCTCAAGTGATTTATTCAATTTTCATTTATTCTTTCATTGAAATTATATTGAACATTATTTGCTCTTTGCAAAATCGATTTCCTCTTAAAAGAAAAATAAGAGGAGGTTTTTAAAATCATAACTCTAGCACCCTCATGCCCAATGAATGTGCAACACAAGTAGCCCAACATATATTTTTCTGCTAAGAATCCAATGTATTTGTCACTGGAAAAACAAAAGGTTGAAAATACACTGAAATCATGTGTTTTCATCATCCATTGTATTAGGCTTCTCCAGAGAAACAGTCAATATGATATATACATGTGTGTAAATATGCATATATACATATAAATTATCTGTATATATACAGATAAATTTATTAGACTTTATACATAAAAATTATATGTGTATAAAGATTATTATATAGGGAGTGATTATATGAAGAGATTTATTATAAGGAACTGGTTTATGTGATTACAGAGGCTAGTAACTCTGAGATCTACAGAGCTGATGTCCCAGTTCAAGTCTGAAGGCTGGAAGTTGCCAAGTGGAAGAGTCAATGTCTAGTTCAAAGACCATCGGGCAGAAAGATTGTTTCTCACTCAGAGAAAAGGGTCAGTCTTTTGTTCTATGCAGGCCATAAACTGAGTGGGTGAGGCCCACCCCCAAATATATGGAGGGCAGTCTTCAATTCAGTCTGCTGATATAAATGTTAACCACATCTAAAAATACCCTCACAGAAACACCTGAATAATGTTTCACCAAATATCTAGCGCCTAAATTGACACATAAAATTAATCATCACACCAACTCAGAAAGAAAAAGACATATGTAAAAGAGGAAAAATAGGAAATGACTTGCAATAGCCAAAATATCTCCATACACACTGGAATATTACTCTGCCATAAAAAAGGATGAGATCTTGCTATTTGCAACAATATGGATGGAACTAGAAGTTATTATACCAAGTGAAATAAGTCAGAGAAAGACAAATCCTGTATGATTTCACTCATGTATGGAATCAAAAAAACAAAACAAGTGAATAAATAAAAAGCAGAATCAGACCTATAAATACAGAGAACAAACTGATGGTGGGCAGATGGAAGAGAGTAGAGGGATGGGCAAAGTGTGTGAATGGGGAATGGGAGATACAGGCTTCCAGTTACGGAATGAATAAGTCACTAGAATTAAAGGTAGAGCATAGCAATATAGTCAATGATATTGTAATAGAGTTGTATGGTGACACATGGGAGCTCTACTTGTGGGCATAGCATAAGGATTAAGCTGCTGAATCACTGTTGTACGCCTGAAACTAACATAACACTGTGTGTCAACTATACTCAAAAATTTTTTAAATTGGAAATAACTTAATGTTCAATAGTACTGAATCAGTTAAATAGATGAATTCAGTCCCAGAATAAAACCATTATTTTTCTAGTGTGGTAGAAAACTGTTTTGAGTCATGGAATAGTTTCTTGAATACAATTGACCAGGCTCAGGCATTATAAACATGAATTCTTGCAATGCCTTGAGAATACAACTCATCCAGCTCTAAAAATGTAAACCTATTTAATACACTCATGTACTCACTTATAAGAGCCATTAAATGGAATCATGTAACAAAGGAAACTTTGCAGTAACCTCCAAATACCCCCAATAGTGATAAAGAAAACAGGATGGTGATTTAGATTTTTCTTAAATTACGGACAGAGCCTTGATTTTGAACACTTTAAAATAATAAGCATTTAAATATCAGTTATAGGATTTGATGTTGACCACACAAACAAATGGGAAAAGTACAAACCTGTGTTGGCAAGGTAATGTGTCACTATTCCTATTTTTTTTTTCATGTCAAGATTACATTGGACAGGTTGCTTTTTATGCTACAGAGAATGGTTACGATCAAAAGACACCACAGGAGTAGGTCTCAGTCCTGGCTCTGCTTCAGTATTATGTGTGGAGTGACATAGAAATACAGTTGCTTGGGACCCATCTCGGACTTGCTGTTAGGATTTCCCTCCTCTTCTGGTGAGAATGCTAATCTAGAGTTTTACTTAAACTTTTGACTTACGATATGTAGACATGCCCAGAGCAAAAAACAGAAAGGAGTAGTAGACATGCGAATTATTATTTTTCCTTAAAACCCACAATTTGAGAAACAATATTTTCATTACTACTCTCCCACCTCTAAAATAAAGTTTTGTATCAGAGAAAGTCTTACTATAGTCATTTCTGAAGTTAATCACACACACAAAAAGTAAAAATATGGAGGATTGAATTTAACGTAATAAGTATCTAGGGCCAGCTTTTCTGAATTCAGTTATAAATTTATGAGACATATATCTGTTAAAAATATTTAAATATCTGAATGCCACCCCATTAGAGTTTACTGCTCTGATATTAATGACAAAAATATTCCTCTTGTACCATTTGATGTCTGTAAACTGCAAGGAAGTCTAGAGAAACACTGGTTTTTATTTTCAAGTTGTGACTTTTCATTATGAATCTGTTGTTTTTGAACTGAAAAGTGAGAACAGTAACTTTACAAACTCTGCCAAAACCGTTATTAGAAGAACGCCTATTAAAAAATATTACGATCCTTACATAAATAGTGCCACATAGACACAAACTCTGAAGCTATAGTATTATTGAAGCATAGCAACATAATCAACATAATCAGAAATTTTCTCTTTCATTGTGCAGAACAAGTTACTGAGATGCATTACCTCAGGAGAGTCAATAAACTGATTTTTCTTAAACATAACTGAATAATTTGTCAAAGGACCCTCCTTCCCATAGGAAGAAGCTTCCTATCACTGGCTGCCAAATGCATATGCTGCTACTGAAGCGAGTCTATGCACCAGGAGTCCCAGAACTTTTCCTGGAAATCTCTGGGGATCCTTAACTACTGCACATCCCTGTGATCAACCCATAGAAATTCCAATTCAGTATGTCTGGGATGGTACCAAAGCATTCACATTTTTAATGCATACCCCAAGTGAGTTTGGGTGGTGGCCAGGGAACCTGCGCTTGGAGGAACTCTGTAATACTGAGTAGACTTTGGCTTATTTTGAAACACCCCACTTTGATTTTTGCTAATGATCCTCATTCCCTTATCTAATTTTATTCAGAGGTTCTCCAGCTCAACTGGAGCACTGGAACCTGCTGAGAGTCAGGTCCTTGTTGGGGGTGGGTGGAGGTGGTGGTGGGTGGTTTGGTCAACCTGGGTACATTTTTGTAAAGCTCCCAGGTGATGGTCCAGTTGAGGCTACAGTCGCTGATCTTCAAACCGACTGGCCCACCCATCCAATCTCATCACCAAGTTATGAGCACCTGAAGGAACTGCCTGTCCCAGGCCCCATGACCAGGACCCCAAATCCAGACGATAACTAGGTCATGGCAATTAAACATCCATGCCAAGTGGAAAGAAGTCCTAAACCAAAACCTACCCATCCTGGACACAATCCTAGAGAGGGCCTTTGGGGACACTGCCCGTTACTTAAAGAAATGCAAGCTCAACCAAATGATAGGGTTTTCAGTCATGAAAAATAAGATTCTCTTACAAGAATGGTCTCTCTCCCTCATGAGAATTTTTCTGCTTTCTCTAGCCAAGACTAAATCAATAAATAAATGGTAAGTTAGTAAGTAACAAATATTTAATATAGCCTTATTTATGTATTTATTTGAGGCTACTAAAAACAATTCTCATGAAGAAGAACTGTGTGTGTGTGTGTGTATACATATATATATATAAACACATATATAATATATATATAACACATATATATAATATACTTATATGTTATTATAAATTATATTATATTATTATATATTATGTTATAAGTAATATGAATATTACTTATATGCATAAGTAATACAAGCTTACTATAAAACATCCAGACAGCTCATGATGTAAAATTTCAAAATCTCTCCCATTCTCTCACAGGCACTCACGAGTACTTGATGTGTATCCTTCCAGACCTTTTTCTAAGTACCTACATAGGTATAGAGGTGTTTCTTTAAATGGGAACAAATTACACATATTCACATGCATCTTATTTTTCAAAAACCAGTACTCTACCATTGATAGCCTCCTCAGTCAGAACATGCAGACTTACCTCATTCCTTTTTAAAAGCCATTTCACTTTCCATAACATCAATACACCATAATTCAACGATTTTCTCCTGTCAATGGGTATTTCACTTGTGAACAGTTTCTCACCCACAATGCCACAATGAACATCCTTTAAACTAGACCCAGTTCATCCTGAAGCCCATGCCCCTCCTTGCCCAAATGCAGGAGTGGTGTTCAAGATGCTAAGCGCTATGCCCTAGTGTTGGGCAACAAGACCTACACAAAGCTCTTCTTTAACTTAGTTCTTGGTATTCCAGTCTCCCTGACGAGGCTTTCCTTGCCTGTTTATAATATTCAATTCTAGCCAGCAAACATGCACTGAGCCCCTACTAAGTGCACAGCCCTGTGCTAGATGTTAGGAATTCAATGCCACACAACACATGGTCCCCGCCCTCAAGGATCTCACGATACGCTGTGTCCATGTCAATCTAGTAACAGCAACGAAAGGCAAAGGAAGAATGGAAGTGGGTATAATGATCGCATTGGCTCTGCTCTTACCTGCTCTAAACATTTACTAATTATGTCTCCTAGACTAATCTACCTGCTTGCTCTCCTAGTACCTCTCTGACATTCAAGAGATGAACGTACTCCAAGCACATCTCAAATAGTTCTCCTCTGGGAGATATGTTGACTATATATCTTAGGAAAAAAAAAAAAACCCACAATCCAAACAAAAAAAAAAACCTATAAATATGTATCTCACACACACGTATTGTGTGGGGGTGTAGTGTCTAGAAGTAGTGAACCAGCCTCCTCCATGGATGTTACCTGAGATGGAAGAAAAATGTTTGTTCTGTGTAAACCCACTCCTCCACCTACAAGTTAGACACAAAATACATTGGTTCTCTACACATATGGGTCTATGCATGGTGCATTAGTCTGTGTTTATCAGGTTTAGACAATCTATTGCTTATTCACTTTCCCTTTACTCCAGGCAATACATTTATTTTAAATGTAGAATAGATAAAGCTTAAAGATAATTCACGCCCACTTCTGAGGAGACCACACAAAATTTACCTCATTGTTTTTCCTTTCATTGTCACTGCACTCTGGTTCTCATTGCCACTTCTACTAGCTTAGATTTCCTTCCTAGCAGTTGGCTTGGCTCCTTCTGTATCACCCTCCATGGAGATGGCCCCCATCCTCTCCAAGACACCAATTCTTCATATACTTGAATCACACTAAAAAGTCTAAATTCAAATGCATCTTCCCAAGCTGCCTAACATTTTGCTATGATTTTCCTCCCCTTCCAAACTTCTCCTTTAGGTGTGGATTTTCTCTGCACTTTTTATTCAGTAGCACATGAGCTCCAACATCACCTAGCTGTAAATTCTGTGAAGTCAGGGCTCTTTGCCCCATTCGGCAATCTATCCAAATCCCAGGAAGAGGGCTTGTTCCATCTTAGGTGTTCAATAAAGATCTGTTGACTGACTGAATGAATGTCCCTGTCTCATCTTTCTGTGTTCCAAGTCAGATAATATCTGATCAAAAGGAGACTACAGCATTAACTTTGCCTTCAACTGTATTTCCTTTCTGGTTTCTAAAAAAGCAAGGTGATGGCTTTGTGCCAAGCCCCACCTTTGCCATTATTGGTAAGAAAGCATAGTACCTGTCATTGTAGGATAATGAATGTTGAGACTTGGATCAGAAACCAAATTTTGAACAAAAATCTAATGCTAACATTTTTCTTTTCCTTTGTGAATGATTATCTTCTGCTCAACTTTTGCTACAGAGCACAGTGGTTTCTAGGAGGACATCTTTGGCTTGGAGGAAACCAGGGTAGACTGACTTTCAGAAAAAGTAAAAGTTCCTTCCTTCACTTTCCCTTTACTCCAGGCAGGTTTGCTGTTGTTCCCTAGATTATGCAGAAGGGAGGGGAAGCCCCAAAAGAGGAATCTGAACAGCTATGAAGGCTCCATTAGACCTTGGCAGAGGCCCAAAGAGACCACCAAGCTTGCTCATAAATGCACAGTGTCTAATAAAAATGTGATGATGATTATTATTATGCATTTATTGAACAGCAGAAATGCACTAAATTTTAAAAATGTATGCATTCTGTTATTCATATCTCCCAGATGGGTGAAATGTCTGGCTGTTTGTTTTCCCCCGTGACTGGCCGGTTGTTTTCACGGCGTGGTGGTTGCCGACCATCACCATTCCACTCACATCTGAGGTCTCTGTGGCCCAAGGACAGGGCCTAACTCCACCACCTCACGCTGATACCACTACGTTATGGGCCAAGTTCCATTCTACAATGGAATGAATATGGGACAAACATGTTTACCAAGCCCACTGGATTTCTTTTTCTCCAAAGAAAAACATCTGTTTGAGCCTTCGAAGTGAGCAATTTGCTTCTCAACCCAGAGACCATGCAAAAAAGTGACTTCCTACCTTACAACTACTTCTGATTCAGAAATCACTGTAGGAAATCATCGACATCTTGGGCAAACTCCCATTCTAGTTGGAAAATAAAAACAACAATTTCATTCCTGGAGTATTTTTCAGATGTTGGAAACAATCATGACTTTACAAGCACTTTATCAACTCTTAGGCAAGGGCACCTGAGCGGCTCAGTGGGTTAAGCCTCTGCCTTCCGCTCAGATCATGATCTCAGGGTCCTACGATCAAGCCCCACATGGGGAGCTCTCTGCTCAGCAGGGAGCCTGCTTTGCCCTCCCCCCCCCCCCCCGCCCCACCTCTGCCTGCCTCCCTGCCTACTTGTGATCTCTGTCTGTCAAATAAATAAATAGAGTCTTTAAAAAAGTAAAAAAAAAAAACCTCTTAGGCAAAGTGTCTTAAAAATACAGCCAATGTATCATGAGTGGGAAACCTTAACCTGCCTTGCAAAACAGAAATAGGTGCTTTGTGAACTTATTGCTTTCTCTAAATTCTGCAGCGAGAAGAGTAAAATCAGTCAATAAGAAACTTATTTTAAATTAGGTGAAGTCTGAGATTTTTCCTTGTGCTCCTCCACCAAAAAAAAAAAAAAAAAAAGAAAGAAAGAAAGAAAAAACTACAAGTCACTGGAATGACTCAAGCCAAAGCAGAGAACGAATATTACAGGACTCAACTTGACCAGGCATTATGATGCCAGCACACCTAAGGCTAGTTGCTCAAAAGATTCCCTCCCTGTTTGCACCCGCAATTATTTTCATTCACAAATAATGTTAAGTCAGATTGGTCACTTGTGAGCTGAACTCAGCACTGTCTCCTCATTCTAACTGGATAAAGTATCATCTTCTAGTGAAATTACATTTTACGAGCAATTTTTGTGTCTGCTATGCTATGGTTGAAACAAACGCTTTAACCCTGAAAAGGACAGCAAGAAGTCTTTTTAGAGCTTAATACACTTAGTGATTTGTTACTTTCTCTCATCTCCACTTTTCTATGATGATAAATCAACAGCTGTCATATGCGAACAAATCCCAGAAGGCTAAGACAAATTTGAAGCCTCTTGGGTTTTTCCCCAAACAAATTATCCAGATTTGAGTCAATTGGTGACACTTAAGAAAAAGTATCATGATGAAGAGGACCTAGCTTATCTTGAAATCTACCCAGTACACATACTGCTGTCTTAAATTTTTTCCCTTATATAGTTTTTGTATTCAAAACCATTTGCAACTCATTCAGTACCTATGTCTTTCCACACAGGAGATGGTGTGTATGTGTTTGTATTACACCAAATTTATGAATGTACAAATTCAGTAAGAATAAATGAATTCACATCATTTCAAGAAAAGTGGAGTGGTTCTCCTCAGTTTAGGAGTAGAGTGATGCAAGCAAGAGACCTGTGATGCAGAGTCTGAGAGGCCCTCACGCTGAGGAGCCTGCACCAGAGGAGACCTCAAGGTGAGTGCCTCTTTACTCACTCTCTGAGTCCAGGTCCTTCTGGGGTCAAGTCAATGCTGCCATGACAGCACAAGGCTGGTCCTTCCAACAGATGAAGGAAAGCCAAGCCACGTGACCTTAAAACATGGTGGCTCTCACAGCCAGGCCTGGGAGCACCAGGTCTGTCACCAGAAGTGTTAAAACCTGTGGCAGTAAACCCATTAGGTCATTTTAAATGGCATTAACCAGCTCTCATTCACAGCTAGAGGTGATCCACTCGTATTCTTGGATTCTCACTGCGAGAACCCTCTTCTGCCTCTGTCCCTCCATCTTCCCTCCAAGAGGTTACAGGTCAATCTGAAGGCCGAGCGGCGGAGAGCCAATGCTCTGTCTTCTGACTGTGGCTATGTACTTGTTAAATAGAGTGCCTTAGGTGGAAGGCATGCTTCCTTCCTCACTCGCTATTGCACTTTCGGTTTTGCAGAGGGGAATAGGTTAGTGTCACATTATGTCTATTGTGGCTTTCTCAGGAGACACGAAAACCACTTCTAGCCAGCCACGCTGAAGTACTAGTCACTGAATGGACATTGTCACAGGCCTGTTGTTGCTCAATGAGATTAGTCTCCAACTGATGCACACGGGTCTTATTGAAAAGGCTATTCTGTAATTGTTGCCATTAGCGAGGCTACCATTAGGCAGTTGCCTAAAACTTCCTGGAGGGACTCGGTGGCGGCTCTGGCAGCCACGGTTCACTCATGTAGAACAGCGGGAGCCGCACTAATTTCCAGTCCCCCATCCATTAGGGGAGAGAAGCCGCTCATTAGAGGTCCTACCCTCTCAACTCCAATTACCCTGAGATAATGACAAAACATGGAGCACACTAGAAACTTTCAGAGCTTCCCAACCATCCCTCCCATTCATGCTCTCTGTTGATTACATCCACAGAAATCAACCCCAGACCCCAAATCTCCTCACAGGCAGTCATGTCCACATCATCAGCCTGTGTGAACATTGGGTCACAGTAATTTAAAAGCTGAGAGCTTTTAGCTATCCTTAAGATTTCTTGAGAAAACGCTGAACATAATAGAGTATAGAAAGGGACTCCCCACCCCCACTCTGCCTCAGCTCTTCCTCATCTTACAAGGAAAGAAAATCTCAGAGCAACGCAAGCAAATTCATTAGTGCTAGAAGTTTTAACATCTCTTATCTTTGCAGAAAGCTGTGGGAACATAAAGCGCTAACCTGGACTTCCGTGCTCCCCAAGTCCTTTTCCTTTAGGCGTAAAAATGTGGGGACAGGCAAGCGAAGAGGGAGAGAGGGAATTACTACTTCTCGGGAAAGCAGAAATTCGCGCAAATCTGCTTTTCAAAATGGCATTGTCACCCACAGGCCAGTGTGTCAGACCCCTAGGCATAGCAGGACCCCTGGGCCACAGAAACTGCTCTTCACATACTATTGTCTTATGTCATCAAAACTTAACTTCTAGTTCCTCTGCTGACTTCATTATCTATCTGCAATTTCACAATAAAATCAAAGACCACAGATTTTTATTTTCAGGTATCTTCAGTCACCTTTTTTGGTCACTGAAAGGCGCTTGCCTATTTCCATCCATGTGTCCTCCTCTCCGCACCCCCACCCCGCAGCGCACCACCCCACACCCACAGCCCCCTCCCAGACTGCCAGCCCCTTTCTCATTCCCGCGTGCAATCTGAAAAAGTGTCATGTTACTCATGTCTGAACTTATTAATGGCAATGTCTCCATAGTGCTGTAACTGTCTGAATAATAAGAAAATGTATCATTCAATTGTTTCACCATTTTTAAATGAATCAACCACTTGTTTTCTGTGTTATGTAAATATCCTTTCAAATATGCAGAAGCATATTTTGGAGACTAGTATTGTACTGACAGGTCTTGTTCATAGGCACTAATGAAGGAGATGTTTTTGCAGATAATCCAAATAGCATAGACCTCATACATTATACAGATATTGTTAGGAGATGCATAGCTCATGTTTTTCAGATGTCCTAATTTAACATCCCTAAGTTCCAGTGGAAAAAATTATAACCGTTTGGAATGTAATACAACTGTCAAAATGTACATGAAATCAGCTCAACAAACAGCAAAACATAAGTCACTGTTCTGTTTATTCGGTGCCAGTAGGAAAATACAAATTGTTGCGTCCAGATAGAAAATAAAAACAAAGAATATAGGCGCCCTCTTGTGGAGAGAGTTAACACTACCACTTCAACCTCGCATTATCCAAATCAGACGGGGTCCCAAATATTTTAAAAGACTTTCGCCTTCCTAGATGTTGCTCAAGCAAACACGTATCCTACTAGACAAGGGGTCAGAGTTTCGTTTTCTGTACAAGCAAAGAGGTTGCCTCCCAAATACTTCTCCGCAGGCCCACCTGTGCGTTACCTTAGCCCCATGAACTCCATGAGGGGCTACCCATGAGGTGTCCCCCCACCGCTGGAATTTCAGACAAAACCTGGGACTGGCCTGGATGACAGAGACTCCTGCTGGTCTCACATCATGTCCTGCCCTTTTGGGACACACTGAAGCCATCACAGCCTTGTAAATATGTGCAACTGGTCTCTCTCTTTATCAAACATTATACATTAAGTTTATCTTCATTATGTGAAAAAGAACACCTCATACGAATAAATCTTATGATCATTATTCTCAGAGAAATAGTAGTGCTGTTTTTACGTACTAGGGCAAGAGCTCTTTTGTTAACATTTATTATGACAGATGTTCGTTGCTTAGCTGCTCGGAGGTCTTTGCCCAGACTGTTCGTGAGGTGAGGACAGTGACCACCTCCTCTTTGGCATTCTCGGGGCTTCACACAGCTCCTGTCATACGGTGTATGCTTAATAACTAGGTCTGCATAAATAAATTCCATTTCAGTGCCCAAAGGTGGCTTGCTAGAAGCAGAGGCCAAGAGAGTCAGATAAGCAGTACATGCACATGATAACAGAAAGTGCAAAGAATCAATCATGGTTAGGATTGCAAGATGCTCCCCCTTTCCCGCCACAGGAGAGCAGAGGTGAAGTGAGAGAAAAGTCCAGGGACACCTATACCTCTGGGGATGAAGGGTCATTCAGCGCTGCGGCACCCAAACTTGAATGGGTGACAGATGCACCTGGAGGGTTTGTTACTTGCAGCTAGTGGGTCTCAGACTCACTGGGTCTGAGTGGAGCCCAAGAAGTTGCAGCTCAAACAAATTTCCAGGCTGATGTTGTTGGTCCAAGGACTGCACACTTCAAGAACCACTGCTGGAGGGCGCCTGGGTGGCTCAGTGGGTTAAAGCCTCTGACTTCAGCTCAGGTCATGATCCCAGGGTCCTGGGATCGAGCCCTGCATCGGGCTCTCTGCTCTGCAGGGAGCCTGCTTCCTCCCCTCTGTCTCTGCCTGCCTCTCTGCCTACTTGTGATCTCTGTCTGTCAAATAAATAAATAAAATCTTAAAAAAAAAAAAGGAGGAAAAAAAAATTAAACACTGCTGGAAAGCTATGTTTGATTCTCACCCCCAACTGTGCATTAGAACAACCTGGAGATTTCTTAAAATTTGGGTTGCCCAGGACAACTGAAACCCGGAATCCATGTGGGCAGGACACAAGTGGCAGTAATTTTAAAGCCTTCCCCCATACCCTCAAACAAGCACAAAACCTTTTCTAGACAGAAAGGCTTTGCCAAAGCCTGGGGCCCGATGCCTGTATACGCAATTCATTTCAGTGACGGAAACACGCAATAATAAAACATCCTTCCTGCAGGGTCTTCCCCATGTTGTCTTCATGTGAGCCTCTAACAATCCTAAGAGAAAGAGAAGGCAAAGTTTTAACTGAATTTTAGAGAAAAGAAGGCAAATAATAAGTGACAGCTCTTGGTCTTAAATCAGATTTTTTTTTCTTAATGTTAACTTTAGAGTCAAATAAACTTGAAATAGAGGTGTTAACAGAGGCCATGGAAGAACTGAGGGAAGCAATCTAGATATAGGCAACAGCACCTTGAACTAAAAGAGGAAAATGTGTTATCAGAACCCAGAGCCCAACCAAGGTGGAAGCCACCTGACAAGGGAGCTCGGGAAATGCAACCTGCAAGGCTCAGCACAACAGTGAGGACCTAAACAGGCCCAACAGGCCACATGGACATCAGTAAGTCTTGGTTCTGCCCATATAAGCTGGGCAACTGTGGTCAAGTTCCCTGACCTCTCAGGAATGGAACTAACCTCTCTAGAAAACGAAGATTCTACATCTAGATTGAATAACTATAGGAGGTAATGCATGCAGTCCTTAGCACAAACCAGGCACCAAGTAGGCCCCTCATTACCATGACTTTCCCTCTCTTCACCTGGTCCTCTGCTATCAAAGCTATTGTTCTTCCTGCAATCCTACATCTCCAAAACTACTGGAAATGATGGGTCTACACATTAGTAATGCCCAAGATCTGAGAAGGGCCTTTTCCCAAGGCACATAGCTCTTACAGCTTCCATTACCATAGACCTCTCTGTCCCAGGACAGCTGTCACTGTCACAGATGAGTTAGACCAGTCCTGGAGTAGATAGCTATTACGGGCTGCAGTAGAACAGTGTCCAACAGAGTGATGGTCAGTTGGAGGACCTGCTAACAATACTGCCCAGAGAAGCAATGCCACTACCGACTAGATTGACATGGAGGTTTGAGATGTAGACCGGCCCCCAAAATGTTGTTACCCATGCCAGGTTGGTAGCCACAAGTTATGGAATCTATCTGCCTCTGCCTTCCAATAGGATATCCACAGGAGAAAACATTTTCTGAAGATATTGTTATGAACACATAGAGCATTTACTTTTACATCACTATTTTTTATTGTCAGTCAAAGGCAGCAGATTTATCTTGTGGTCACCTTTCATCTGTAGAAAGTGGATGCATGTTATATACGAATTAATCGATAAACGCAGTTAAGAAAAAAGAAAGAGCTGAAGGCAGGAAATGTAGCTTCATGATTATTTAATAAGAAGTAAACAAGATGCAAAATTAAACCCAACATGGCAGACTTTGGTTTTGCTAGTCTATATTTAGAAGGCTAAATTATTAAAGCCTAATAGCAAGATGGTGTTTAAAAAAAAAGAAACAACCAAAATTTTTATCTAGTAGAAAGTACTTATCTAGGAGTCAGTAGACCTGGCTTCTACCACTAGATCCAACAAAAAACTTCAAGTCTCTGGGATCATTTGCTTTCCTTTGTAAAATTAAAGAGCCAATAAATAATTTCAAATGTTTCTTCCAAATCCAAAATTATATAATTCTTTTATTCAAAAAAGAGATTTCAAACTTCACCTTTTACTATTATTAACACTAGTTTTATTTACCAACATATTGTCTTGTTTTCATTGTGTGTGTACACATCAACTACTATCCCACAGACAGTCAGAGGAAGGTTAAGTTTAAAAGGAGCTATCTATTAGTAGGGTGGTTGGCTGACTTCCTCCCTGGGAGGGAGCACAGCACTACAGTTAAGAAGGAAGACTGGAACAGGACTCTCCTTGGGCAAATCTCTGAGCCTCTGTCCCCCGTGCAGTCAAGTGTAGTGACTTACCTCCTCGGGCTGCCTGGAAATTAAATGAGATCATACACATTGAGCATGATGTCAGGTCCCAGGCATGTGGCATCATTTTGTTAGTATACAAGAAATTTGCAGAATCTCATATCAAAACTTATCATTAAAAAAGAGTACTTTAGGGGCGCCTGGGTGGCTCAGTTGGTTAAGCGACTGCCTTCGGCTCTGGTCATGATCCTGTAGTCCTGGGATCGAGTCCCATATCAGACTCCCTGCTCAGGTATTTTTCCCAAGTATTTTCTTTAAAATTCTTGACTAAAGGAAATAATCACAGGTAAAATGTGATGTGCTTTATAGGAAATAATAATTATGATGCAGTTTTACAATCTTAAACTTTATTAGGGAAAATTTATATACACTTTGTCATCTTCAATATTATTTTTAAAAGCATCACATTTTAAGGTAGATTTTACTATTAATTATTATTATTACTACTAATAATAATAATTATAACCATTAGCCCTTGGCAGCTGCTCAGAGAAGCTAGAGACTAAATAAGCTTCTTCGAGTTTAGCATTTTCATGCAACATATAATTTTAAAATACTGAAAATAGATTTAAACACTAGTAATTCTATATTTGTTTCCTTAATAGTGTTGTGACGTAATAGATTTCTTTCCTATTTAAGTTGTTTCTTCCAGCTGCACACACTGCAATTATTCAAACTCTGGAATTGGCATTAGACTTAGATACAGAGATGCCAGTAAATCTTACTTGAGTTTGGAGTAAAATGTATCAATTAACGTTGTTGATACTGACATGCTTTATTTCACTTCTTAACCCAGTTTATTTCAGAGCCTAGAGACAAACATATATACATATAAATTTTCATATTATTATACCTTCTTAAAGAGAAAGCTATCAATAAAAGAAGTAACAAAATTAATAATTGTAGTAAGAATTTAAAAGATCTAAATCCCCTAATGTTATACATCCTGAATGTTCTAGAATTGATCATTTCACCTGAGTACCATTATCAGTACCTACCAGAGAGGAATCTGAAAGTGCTCAACTGCTTCAAAGGATTCTAGTGAAATGATAACAGATGTGCACACCTTGTAAATTTTCCCAAAAATCATTCACCTTTCTCAATCCTGTTTGACCTACATGTTTTCAAATATTTTCCTTTATATAAAATACCTATACTCTGTGCTACCTCTATCCAAACTCATATCCATACACCTCATCAAAATTAGTCAATTGAGTTTTTTAAAACTCACAGTAGGACTTGTGACATCTAGTGGCTCTCAAATGTTTGTGCACATAAGAATGAGCTAGGAGCTTTCAATCAATCAGAGCAGCAGTCTAGACAATCTGAAAGGCCCTCTCACAGTGTAACAAATAAATTCCACATAAAAAGCCATTTTTGCCATATTGCTGGGCTTTGGGAAATTAATTTGCATTCATCATTCCTAGGGGTTACCAATATCTTGTTCTCTTTTCCTTCTTGAGCCTCTGGAAGATTGTATTTCCCCAGTCCCCTGCAGCTGGAGGAATCAGTAACCACCCCAATAAATATCAGCTAGATCACAAGTGTCCGTCTTGAGTTGGTAGAGTAAAGGTTTCATATATAATTCTTTCTGCTCTCTTTTCCTTTTACAACATGAAAGCAGAGGCCTCACATTGAGATGGTGGAACCATTATGAGCAAAGTCACCTGGGCTGCTTAGTCACAGCATGAAGGACTGGTGTCCTGGAAGGTACTGTGACCTGCATCCAGCCTTACATGGGTGAGATAGGAACTTCTGCTGTTTTAAACCACTGAGACTTTTGGATTTGTTTGTTAACACAATGTAGCCTAGTCTATTCTAACTGATTTGTAATATAAACTTACAAGGAAGAAAAATAAGCAGTGAGCTATAAACACAGGTAACATGTATCAACCCAGCCATCATGAAGGAGGGGAGTTGAAATAAAGACTCAAGGATTTAGCCAGAGACTCAACAAGGGTCCAGTGAAAACTTGATCTTCCAGATGAAACAAATACCCTCAGCTGAAGTCCCCAGGTTGTCCACATATTAACCAACCAAATATGAGTTCGCAATAAAAAATCACAAAATCAAAAGAGAAAAGATAAATCACCACAAATGAGGGTCAGTAGAAACAATAAACAACAGAATTTGACTCTTAGATATTTAAATCACTACAGTGTTTAATGTTTAAATGAAATCACCAAAGTTAGCAAGCAGTAAGAGACTATTAAAAAGAAAATATTTGGGGCGCCTGGGTGGCTCAGTGGGTTAAGCCTCTGCATTCAGCTCAGGTCATGATCCAGGGTCCTGAGATGGAGCCCTGCATCTGGCTCTCTATTCAGCAGGGGGGCCCACTTTCCCCCATCCCCGCCTGCCTCTCTGCCTACTTGTGATCTCTGTCTGTCAAATAGATAAATAAAATCTTCAAAAAATATTTAAAAATTAAAATTAACAACTACTAATTTAAGACATTAAAGTATTTAAGAGAAATATTAGTTTACACCTTAGAGCACACAATGTATAAAGATGTTAATTTGTAACATTAACATTGAAAGTGGAGGTGCAGAGCTGTAAAATATCATTTTTGTATGTTATTGAAGGCAAACTGGTATAAATTCAAATTAGAATATTTTAACTTTAG
Organism: Mustela erminea; assembly: GCF_009829155.1. Classification (NCBI taxonomy): domain Eukaryota; kingdom Metazoa; phylum Chordata; class Mammalia; order Carnivora; family Mustelidae; genus Mustela; species Mustela erminea. The sequence goes on from NC_045628.1 coordinate 83,495,777, forward strand.
GATATTGAATGTAATCTTCTGGGTAATCACAAAGAAAATAGATATAGATTATACACAAAAGGAAATGAGAATGGAATTTAAACATTTCGCTATAAAAAAATTCAATTAAGCACAAAAGAAGACAGTAATGCAAAAAAATGAGGGACAAAAAAAGCCATAAGGCATATTGAAAACGAACAGCACAATGACAATAGTAATTCCCTTCTTATCAGTAATTACTTTAAAGGTAAATGGATCAAACTCTCCAATCAAAAGACAGAGACTGGCAGAATGGATAGGAACACATAATCCAATAATATGCTGTCTATAAGCAACTCACCTGAGATCCAAAGACACAGACAGGTTAAAAGTGGAAGAATATAAAACGATATTCCATGCAAATAGTAACCAAAAGAAAGCAGGCATGGTTATATAATATCAGACAAAATAGACTTTAAATCAAAACAATGAGAAGAGACAAAGAGGGACATTATATATTAATAAAAGTTTCAATGCAATTAGAAGATACAATTAGGAACACTTACACATCTAATGACAGACCAACAAAATACAGAGGAAAAAATGACAGAATTGAAGGCAGAGATAATTCTACAATAATAGTTTGAAACTTCAATACCCCACTCTCAATAATGGATAGAACCATGTAGAAGATAAATAAGGATAAATGGCACAATAAACCAACAAGGTCTTAAATTCTTTACAGAACACTCCATCCCAAGAAAAGCATACACATTCTTCTTAAGCGAACATGACATATTTTCCAGGATAAACCATGTGTTAAAAGTAGTCTCAGTAAATTTTTTTAAAATAGATATCATTCAGGATATCTTCTCTGACCACAATGGTGTGAAGTTAGAAATCAATAACAAAAGGAAAACTGGAAAATTCACAAAATTGTGGAAATTAAGCAACACAGCATTAAACAATGAATGAGTCAAAGAAGAAATCTCAAGGGAAATTATAAAATACTTAGAAATGAATGAAAATGAAAACACAACAAACTAAAACATGGAATGCCATGAAAGCAGTGTCAAGGGGGAAATTTGTAGCTATAAATACTGACATTTAAAAGGCAAGAAAAATATCAAATCAACAACCTAACTTTACAACTTAAAATACTAGGATAAAAAAGAACTAAACACAAAATTAGCAGAAGGAAGGAAATAATAGAGATTAGAGCAAAGATAAACAAATAGGGAATAAAAAACAACAGAGAAAATCAATGAAACCAAAAGTTGGCTCTTCAAAAATATCAAAAAAATTAATGAAACTTTAGCTAGATTGAACTGAAAAAAACCTCAAAGTACTAAAATCAGAAATAGAATGGGAACATTACTATCAATTCTACAGAGATAAAAATGATTTTAAGGGAGTGTTATGAACAATTGTACACCAACAAATTGGATAACCTAAATGACATAAACAAATTCCTAGATCACAAAACCTACCAACATTAAATCACAACAAAACAGAAAATCTGAATAAACCTGTAACTGGTAAGGAGATTGAATCAGTAATTTTAAATCTCCCAACAAAGAAAAGTCCTACACCTAATGGCTCCATTGGTGAGTTCTGCCAAACATTTAGAGAAGAACTAGAGCCAGTACTTCCCAAACATTTCCAAAATACTGAAAAGGAGAGAACATTTTCTAATTCATTCTATGAAGCCAGCACTACTAAAGCCAAAGACACAATAAGAAAAGAAAACTGCAGACCAATATTCCTTATGAATATTGACATAAATATCCTCAACAAAATAATAGCGAGTAGAATTCAGCCGCATATTAAAAGGATTATGCACCATGACCAAGTGAGGTTTATTTATGGAATTTAAGAATGGTCCAATATATGAAAACTAATCAGTGTGATATGCCACGTCAACAGAATGAAGGGGGGAAAACCACATGATCATCTCAATTGATGCAGAAAAAGCATTTGACAAAATTCAACACCCTTTCATGATAAAAACACCGAGCAATCTAGGAATAGAAGAAAGCTACCTCAACATAATTAAAGATATATAGGACAATTCCATAGCAAACATCATACTCAATAGTAAAAGATAGAAGGCTTTTCCTCTAAAATTAGGAACAAGGGAAAGATGTCCATTTTCACCATTTCTGTTCAACACAGTACTGGAAGTTCTAGCCAGAACAATTAGGGAGAAAAAAAAGAAAAAAGAAAAAAGGGAAAAAAAAAACAAAGAAAGAAAGAAAAAATGTGTTCAAATTGGAAAGAAGTAAAATTATGTCTGTTTGCAGGTGCTGTCAAAACAACAACGACAAGGGGCGCCTGGGTGGTCAGTGGGTTAAGCCGCTGCCTTCGGCTCAGGTCCTGATCTCAGTGTCCTGGGATAGAGTCCCGCATCGGCCTCTCTGCTCAGCAGGGAGCCTGCTTCCCTCTCTCTCTCTGCCTGCCTCTCTGTCTACTTGTGATCTCTTTCTGTCAAATAAATAAATAAAATCTTTTTTAAAAAAGTTTATAAAAAATTAAAAAACAACAACAACAAACTTAAAAATTTGGGGTACTTCAGTGGTTCAGTTTGTTAAGCATCTGCCTTCAGCTTCGCTCATGACTTCAGGGTCCTGGGATGGAGCCCTGCATCAGGCAGGCTTTCTGCTCAGCACAGTGTCTGCCTCTCCCCTCTCTCTCTCTCTCTCCCTCCCTCCCTCCCTCTTCTCTCTCAAGCAAATAAATAAAATCTTTAAAAAAAAAAAAAACCCTTAAGATTTTACACACACACACACACACACACACACACACACACCCATTAGAACCAATAACAAAGTAACAGGATACGAAGTCAACATACAAAAATCAGTTGCATTTCTATACATGAACAGTGAAAAATCTGAAAAGGAAGTTACAAAAAACAATCTCATTCTCAATATTAACAAAAAGAATAATTATTCAGGAATCAACCAAGGTAAAAGACTTGCACAATGAAAACTGTAAAACATTTCTGAAAGAAATTAAAGAAGACGTAAATAAATTAAAACACAATCATCCTGTAAGGATTAGAGCCCTTAATATTATTAAAGTGTCAATACTACTCAAAATGGTCTATAGATTCAATGCAATCTCTATCAAAATCTCAAAAATGAAAAAAAAAATTTCAGTAACTTTTTTGCAGAAATAAAAAAGCTCATCCTAAAATTCATGTGGAATCTCAAGGAATCCCACATTATTTCAAAACCAGCTGGAAAAGCAAAAACTGGAAGACCCACACTTCCTGATTTCAAAATTTACCAAAGTTGTAATAATTAAAACAGTGTGGTATTGACATAAAGATAAACATATACACCATTGGAATCGAATAGAGAGCCCAGAAATAAACTCTCATGTATATGGTCAAATGATTTTGACAAGGGTGCCAAGACCATTTCATAGGGATAGGACTGTCTCTTCAATAAATGGTGTTGGAAAAACTGAAGATCCCCATGCAAAACAATGAAGTTGGATCCTACCTAATACCATATACAAAAATTAACTCAATATGGATTAAAGATCTATATATAAAATATAAAATAATAAAGTTCTTAGAATAAAATATAGAATAAAAGTTCATGACATTGGATTTGGCAATGATTAATTAGATAGGATGCAGAGGTAGAGATAATAAAATTAAAAATAGACAAATTAGATCTCATAAAAATTTAAAATTTTGTGAATCAAAAGACACTAGGAACAGAGTAAAAAGTCAACATACAGAATAGGAGACAACATTTCAAATCATATATCTGATAAAGAATTAAATCTAGAATATATAGAAACTTGAAAAAATATTTCAAAGGCCAAAATCTGAAAAACTTGAATAGACATTTCTCCAAGAAGGATTCAGCCAATAGTATATGAAAAAATGCTCAACTTTACTAATCACCAGGGAAATGCAAATCAAAACTACAATGAGATATCACCTCACACCTATGAGGATGGCTACTATTTAAAAACAAAAACAAAAACAAAAACAGACAATAAGCATTGGTAAAAATATGGAGAAATTGGAAGCTTTGCACTATTGGTGGCAATGCAAGATGGTAAAATCACTATGGAAAATATCTCCCCCCAAAATTAAAAACAGGGGCACCTGGGTGGCTCAGTTGGTTAAGCATCTGCCTTCGGTTCAGGTCACAATCCTGGGGTCCTGAGATCGAGCCCCACATTGGGCTCCCTGCTCAGTGGGGAACCCACTTCTTCCACTCCCTCTGCTGTTCCCCCTGCTTGTGCTCTTTCTCTCTCTCTCTCTCATAAGTAAAAAAAATAAATAAATAAAATCTTTTTTAAAAGCTAAAAACAGAATTACCATATGATCCAGCAATTCCAATACTGGATATATGCCCAAAAGAATTGAAAGCGGGGTCTCAAGGAAATATCTGTACATTCATGCTCACATACGCATTATTCAAAATAGCTAAAATGTAGAAGCAACCCAAGTGTTCATTGATGGATGAATGGATTAAAAAAAATATGGTTATACATACCATGGAATATTATTCAGCCTTAAAAGGACAAAAATCTGCAAAATGCTATAACATGGATAAACCTTGATGTCATTATGCTATGTAACAATAAACTGGTCACAAAAAGACAAACAGTGTGTAAATACACTTATCTGAGGCCCTTAGAGTAGTCAGAATCATAAAGACAAGGAGTGGAATGGTGGTTGCCAGGGGCTGGGGGAAGGGACACCGGGGAGTCGCTATTTAATGAGTATAGTTTTACAAGATGAAGAGTTAATGGGGATATATGGTGGTAATAGCAGCACAACAATGGGACTGTATTTAGTACCACTCAGCTGTGCACTTAAAAATGGTTAGCATGGTAAATTTTATGTTAACTGCATCTTACTACAATAAAAAAAATAATAAATACATTAATAACAGTTGTTGAAAATTTTTAAACCCAATAAAGAAAACATAGCTGAAGAGAAGTCAGTGAACTGGAACACTGATCTGAAAAAAAAAAAAAATTCAGAATACATGTAGAAAGATAGGAAAGTGGAAAATTTGAAAGAAGCATTAATAGATATGGAGGAATGGAAAGTAAAAGTCTAATAGAAGGCAAAAACTGTCAGAATGGAGAAAAGACAGGAATTGAAAGGTAATGACATGTCTTTCCAGAAAGACGTGAATTCATAGATACTGGAAGCAGAACATGTTTTGGACACGAAAAATGTTTAAACATCCCTAGCTAGGCCCATCTTAGTAAACTATTGTTTGCCACAGAAAAAGAGAGTATCTTAAGAGCAAAAGGACAGATCACCAAGAACCCACAGCAAGATTGTGAGTAGACGTCTCTGAAGCAATAACAGAAGTAGGAAGGCAACAGAATATCTTCAAAAAATTCTAAGAATAAATAATTATCAGTCCATATTTGTGTACCCAGAAAAGCTATATTTCAAGACAAAGTTCAAAATAATGTACTGATAAATTAAAAAGCCAAGCATTTGCCAGTAATAGACTATACTAGAGGAACTTATAAATGATATATCTGGGAAAAGGGAAAATGATCTCAAAGAAGGGACTGATACAGGAAGGAACAGCGGGCAAATAACTTCCTTAAATGAAGGAAAATCTTTTGAATCAGTAATAATGTTTGATTTGGAAAGATAAGGTTAGAACAAAATGTGGAATAAAAATATCAAGTAAATTGGGATAGTGACAGAGCTAAAGTGTTCTAAGGACCTGAACTTTTCAAAAGAAGAGGGATAAAATATTAACTTTTAATGCTGATAAGCATCCATAAGATTTCAAATATGAAAATAGAATGTATCATTTCAAACCCGTAGACAAAAAAATGAATTAAATAAACAATTTTTTAAAATATCGATACTTAAAAGGCAAGAAAGAAGTAAAAAAGCATAGGAAAATGTAGTCAAATAGAAGGCACCAAGTAAGATATTTAAACAAATTTAGGGGCATGCAGGTGGCTCAGTTGGTTAAGTGGCTGCCTTTAGCTACAGTCATGATCCCAGGGTCCTGGGATCGAGGCCTACATCAGGCTCCCTGCTCAGAGAACCATCTGCTTCTCCCTGCCCGCTGCTTCCCTTGCTTACGCTCTCTCCCTCAAATACATAAATAAAAAAAACAAAATTCAATTTTAAAAAAATTAACAAATTTAGGTCTATAGTCACAATAAAAGTTAGTGAACTGTGGAGCACCTGGGGGGCTCAGTGGGTTAAGCCTCTGCCTTTGGCTTGGGTCATGAACCCAGCATCCAGGGATCAAGCCCTACATCGGGCTCTCTGCTCACCGGGGAACCTGCTTCCCCCTCTCTCTTTGCCTACCTCTCTGTCTACTTGTGATCTCACTCTGTCAAATAAATAAATAAATAAAATCTTTAAAAAAAATTAAAAAGTTAGTGAACTAAACTTTTCGGATAAAAAGACATGCAAAACACAGCCATATGCTGTTCATAAAACAACAAAACATACAGATTTGGAAAATTTTAAAGTAAATTTTAACTCACTTTTATATATGGAAAAAGAATTCCAGAAAACTAATAAGCAAAAGATAGCTACTAGAGTCACTATACTTATTTTATACAAAAGAAATTCTCTGACCACAAGCACTAATAAGGATACATCACTACGTGGTGATTAAAAGATTCAGTATATCAACAAATTACTATAATTCCAAAACTTATATGCCTCAAAATGAAAAAACAAATATTGCTAGAACTACAGGAGAAAAGTGACGAATTTGCCATCATAAGATATGTGTGATTAAGGAGAGTTTAAAGAATAAAATATACAAACAAGCTTGACTTATTGGACATATCTAGAATGGATCCAATAATCAGAGAATGCACATTTTTCTCAAGCACAAAGGGAATATTTACAAAGATTAAAATAAGACAAGTCTCTACATTTAACAGCATATCACAATAGGTCACATTCTCTGATGCACAAGACAATGCATTAACAAAAAGATAAACAAAAATCCCTATATTTGGAAATTAAACTTCTAAAATGTATCAAAGAAGATATCATATTGGAAATTTTTTTATAAAGATTTTTATTTATTTATTTGACAGAGAGAGATCACAAGGAGGCAGAGAGGCAGGCAGAGAGAGAGGAAGGGAAGCAGGCTCCCTGCTGAGCAGAGAGCCCGATGCGGGGCTCGATCCCAGGACATCAGGATCATGACCTGAGCCAAAGGCAGAGGCTTAACCCACTGAGCCACCCAGGTGCCCCTCATATTGGAAATTTTTAAATATTTATAAAGGAATAATAGAAACACCATATTTCGAGGGGCACCTGGCTGGCTTCAGTCAGTAGAGCATTCAACTTGAGTCCCATGTTGGGGGTAGAGTTTACTTAAAAATAAATAAATAAATAAAATATGGTAAAGTAAAACAAAACAAAAAAAAGAATTATCATATTCGATATGGACCCTCAACTCTATGGTCAATTAATCTTCGACAAAACAGGAAAAAATACACAGTGGAAAAAAGACAGTCTCTTCAATAAATAGTGCTGGGAAAACTGGACAGCTATATGTAGAAGAATGAAACTCGACCATTCTCTTACACCGAACACAAATATAAACTCAAAATGGATAAAAGACCTCAACGTGAGACAGGAATCCATCAGAATCCTAGAGGAGAACATAGGCAGTAATCTCTTCGATATCAGCTACAGCAACTTCTTTCAAGATATGTCTCCAAATGCAAAGGAAACAAAAGCGAAAATAAACTTTTGGGACTTCATCAAAATCAAAAGCTTCTGCACAGCAAAGGAAACAGTCAAAAAAAACCAAAGAGGTGGGGCGCCTGGGTGGCTCAGTGGGTTAAGTCGCTGCCTTCAGCTCAGGTCATGGTCTCAGGGTCCTGGGATCGAGTCCCGCATCGGGCTCTCTGCTCGGCAGGGAGCCTGCTTCCCTCTCTCTCTCTCTCTCTCTCTGCCTGCCTCTCCATCTACTTGTGATTTCTCTCTGTCAAATAAATAAATAAATTTAAAAAAAAAACAAAACAAAACAAAGAGGCAACCCACGGAATGGGAGAAGATATTTGCAAATAACAGTACAGACAAAAGGTTGATATCCAGGATCTATAATGAACTCTTCAAACTCAACACACACAAAACAGACAATCATATCAAAAAAGTGGGCAGAAGATATGAACAGACACTTCTCCAATGAAGACATACAAATGGCTATCAGACACATGAAAAAATATTCATCATCACTAGCCATCAGGGAGATTCAAATTAAAACCACATTGAGATATCACCTTACACCAGTTAGAATGGCCAAAATTAACAAGACAGGAAACAACATGTGTTGGAGGGGATGTGGAGAAAGGGGAACCCTCTTCCACTGTTGGTGGGAATGCAAGTTGGTGCAGCCTCTTTGGAGAACAGTGTGGAGATTCCTCAAGAAATTAAAAATAGAGCTTCACTATGACCCTGCAATTGCATTACTGGGTTTTAAAGATACAGATGTTGTGAAAAGAAGAGCCATCTGTACCCCAATGTTTATAGCAGCAATGGCCACGGTCGCCAAACTGGAAAGAACCAAGATGCCCTTCAACGGACGAATGGATAAGGAAAATGTGGTCCATATACACTATGGAGTATTATGCCTCCATCAGAAAGGATGAATACCCAACTTTTGTAGCAACATGGACGGGACTGGAAGAGATTATGCTGAGTGAAATAAGTCAAGCAGAGAGAGTCAATTATATGGTTTCACTTATTTGTGGAGCATAACAAATAGCATGGAGGACATGGGGAGTTAGAGAGGAGAAGGGAGTTGAGGGAAATTGGAAGGGGAGGTGAACCATGAGAGACTATGGACTCTGAAAAACAATCTGAGGGGTTTGAAGTGGCGGGGGGATGGGAGGTTGGGGTACCAGGTGGTGGGTACTATAGAGGGAACGGATTGCATGCAGCACTGGGTGTGGCGAAAAAATAATGAATACTGTTGTGCTGAAAATAAATAAAAAATCAATAAAAAAAGAAAAAAAAGAATTACCATATTCAAAAACTTGTAGGGATATAGGAAGAGCAGTAATTCATGAAAATTTAAAGACTTAGAAAAGAATAAAGAAATAGAAAAATTCTATTCTCAGAAAAGAATAAAGACAAGGGTGCCTGGGTGGTGCAGTTGGTTAAGTGTCTGATTCTTGGTTTTGACTCAGATCATGGTCTAAGGTCATAAGAATGAGCCCCACATCAGGTTCTGTGCTCAGCATGGAGTCTGCTTGGGATTTTCTCCCTCCTTCTCCCTCTGCTTCTGCCACTCTTGCCCCCCACAAATAAATAAATAAATCCTTTAAAAAAAGAATAAAGATGAAATCTAAGTGTACACTTAAGTAAGAGGGAAAAAAAGATAAACAAAAAGAAACTACAAAGAAGGAAGCAATTTAAAAAGAGCCAAAATTAATTCAACCTAAAAACAAAAAGAATAAGAAAGAAATGATGCCAGAAGGACATGTCTGATTCCTTTAATCAGTGATCTGAAACTTGATCTTGTAACAGAATCATGGGAAGGGCTTGCTAAAAATGTGGGTTTTCAGAATCATCCCTAAAGTTTCTGATTCAGTAGTCCAGGACAGGCCCAAGATTTTGCATTTCTAACAAACTGCGAGGTGGTGCTGATGCTGCTGGTCCAAGGATCAAACTTGAAGAACCACTGATCTAAGTTAATGTCTTTAAACTCTAAACAAAATAGTCATAAAAGTACTTTTAATTCTAGTCATCGAAGACAGATTGCATGCATGTATTCTGAGACTCAGCTAAAATGTAATAAAGAGACCAAGAGGAGTCCATCAGCAAGTAAGAAATCACAACAAAGTTCTGAAAGAAAGCACTTGGAGAATGGTAGCAAAGTCCATGATAAAGAAAATCACAACTTTCTTGAAGCCAAAAGGCTACTACTTACTCCTGATAAACTCTGAACAGGATCAGAATCAATCTAGTATGTCTGGTATCAGACTAATAGAAATTCAAGGAGAAAAGAAGAGAGAGAAAATATATCTATATATACATACACACATATATCAGTGAAATACACAAGAAAGGAATTTGGTTTCAATTACCTCGGGATCTACTTGGAGTTATATGTATACACAAATGAAGACAACAATCACCAAACACTGTCAAGCTGGGTAGCTAGGAATGTAAGGAAAGATTTTACAAAGAAGTAGAACTCATTCTACTTCTTAAAACCACCATATGTTATATGAGTGGCAAGAATTTGGTTTCTTAATTTCCTTTTTAATGCTCCCTCTTCCAAAGTTGTTTTTATCATTGATGAGTGTTAAAGATAAGTTGCAAAGCTGACTGAATTACTAAGAACTGTTAATCTTTTTTATAGATAGATAAATAAATATATTCAAAGCAATATATTTCAGGTAGCTCCTAGATTTCTGTGGTCTTTGGAGTAAAAATATATTGCTTTGAATATATTTGTTTTATTTAATATCTTCTGCTAATAAAATATTGCTTGTCTACTTTTCCTTGTTGACTACTGAGGTTATGAATATGTTTAAAATTCTAATTTGTATCAAATACTTAAGATTAACAGTTCTCTGGGCTCAGTTGGTTAAGCGACTGCTTGCCTGCAATATCTACCTGTAGATATTCATATTAGGAAAGATTCTAAATTAATTTATCAAGTTATTACTACAAGGGAAAAATTTATAGATTAACTTTATTAAAGAATTAATAATAAATACTTAGTTGTACTTTGGGTGTTTATATTTCTTTAAATCTTGCTCTAAATCATATGTCATTCTTATACGGAATGTCATAGACTAGTAGAGGAATATTAAAAATAATCTTCCTGGGACGCCTGGGTGGCTCAGTGGGTTAAAGCCTCTGCCTTCGGCTCAGGTCATGACCCCAGGGTCCTGGGATTGAGCCCAGCAGGGAGCCTGCTTCCTCCCCTCTCTCTCTGCCTGCCTCTCTGCCTACTTGTGATCTCTGTCTGTCAAATAAATAAGTACAATCTTTAAAAAATAATAATAATCTAGTCCTTACATTTTACCAATTAGGAAAAGGAGACCCAGAGGTATTGAGTGATCACATTAATAGTTGTGCTCTTATTCTAATAAAGTTGTCAGTTTGAAGATAAGTCTTAATAGCAATTGGATTTTTATGTGGTAGTATAAAATTAAATTTAGCTATTTAAGCAAGAGGCATTTGTCTGACTATGGTTGGCAGCAATCTGGTAACAAACACCCAAACTGCAATGCTTCTTAGGCAGAATTTAATAAAAGTAAAGCTTCATGTGTGCAAGCCTATCAAATGGAAAACTATAATATGATTACAGTTGACCCTTGAACAACACAGGTTTGAACTGCACAGGTCTACTTATACACAGATTTTTCCAAAAACTGCAGTACAGTGCTGTAAATGTATTTTCTCTTAGGATTTTCTTAATAACATTTTCTTTTCTATAGCTTACTTAATTGCAGGAATTGACTGTTTATGTTATCAGTAAGGCTTCTGGTCAAATGTAGGTTACTAGAAGTCAAGTCTTAGGGAGTCCAAAAATGATACAGGGATGTTTGTGCAAGGGCTAGTGCCTCTAACTCCTACATAGTTCAAAGGTCACCTATGTTCATGTTCTGAAATATCTTCCCACTCAAGAACTACTTGTATCTCACATGGATCTCCAATATACCTATGTTCCTCAGAACTGAATTCCCGAACAGTCAACAAAACAAAGAGACAACCCACAGAATAGGAGAAGATATTTGCAAATGACACTACAAAGGGCTGATATCCAAAATCTACAAAGAATTTCTCAAACTGAACACCCGAAAACAAACCAACCAACCAAATAAACAAGTAATTAAATCAAAAAATGCCCAGAAGTTATGAACAGACAGTTCTTCAAAGAAGACACACAAAAGGCTAACAGACACATGAAAAAATGTTCAACATCTTTAGCCATCAGGGAAATTCAAATCAAAACCACATTGAGATACCACCTTACACCAGTAAGAATGGCAAAAATTGACACAGCAAGAAACAACAAATGTTGGAGAGGATGTGGAGAAAGGGGAATCCTCTTACACTGGTGGTGGGAATGCAAGTCAGTACAGCCATTCTGGAGAACAGTACGGAGGTTCTTCAAAAGTTAAAAAGACACTACTGGATATTTACCCTAAAGATACTGATGTACTGAAAAGAAGGGCCATATGCAACCCAATGTTCATAGCAGCAATGTCCACAATCGCCAAACTGTGTAAGGAGCTTCAATAGAAAGATGAATAAAGAATATGTGGTCTATATATATGATGGAATATTACTCAGCCATCAAAAAGAATGAACACCCAACTTTTGCATCAACATGGAAGGAACTGGAGGAGATTGTGCTAAGTGAAATAAGTCAAACAGAGAAAGACACTTATCATATGGTTTCACTTATTTGTGGAACATAAGGAGAACATTAGGAGAAGGGAAAAATGAAGGAAGGGAAATCAGAGGGGGAGGGAGCCATGAGAGACTACGTATTCCAGGAATCAAACTGAGGGTTTTAGAGGGGAGAGGATTAGGGGATGGGTAAGCCCAGTTATAGGTGTTGAGGAGGGCACGTATTTTATACCGAGAACTAGGTGTTATATGCAAACAATGAATCGTGAAACACTACATCCAAAACTAATGATGTACTGTATGGTGACTAACATAAAATAATTAAGAATTTTATTAAAAAAGGAAAAAGAATTGAATTTCCAATCTTCAGGCATTTTAAATATTGTATATTTCTCTCCCACCTATTAACATTTTTGCTGGATTGAATACACATGAGATGCTTGTATGCTAGTGCCACCTATTGTTGAAAAAATACATGTGAATATGACTCTGGCTAATAAGACTAGAAATTGGATTAAGATTGGCTTTAAGACTACCAAATGAGAGAACCACAATCTTATGTCAAAAACATAAACATAATGGGAGAGGATACTAAGCAGTTATATTTTATCTTTGTTTTTATTTAAGATTTACGAACACTATTTTCATTTTGCCATAGTTGTTTTGTTTTGTTTAGATTTTATTTATTTATTTGACAGAGAGAGGGCAAGCACAAGCAGAGAGAGAGAGAGAGAGAGAGGCAGGCTCCCCAAGAAGCAGGGAGCCCAGCAATTCGGGGATTGATCGCAGAACCATGGGATAATGACCTGAGCCAAAGGCAGATGATTAACCAACTGAGCCACCCAAGAGCCCCTTTTTTGTCATAGTTAACTGGACTAATTTTATAATCATAGTAAGCATAAGCACATATTCCAAGTACAGAAAAGAAAGTAAGATTCAAATGAAAAAACAAGTAAGTTAAATAATGAAGTACATCTCTACTGTATAGACAAAATTGTCAGCATTATAATCAGTTTGAAATTTTAAGGTATTTTGTATTAATAGCAAAACTTTAACTATACCGGCATAAACATACCTTGATAATTTTTCCATTTAAACTCTAAGAATTGACTTGAAATAAAATGTTTAAGATACTTTATAAAGTAAATCTTATCTTTGGGGCTGCCTTCAAAATTCAAACAAAACAAAACATCCCATGAGACACATTTCCATTTTTATTCTCCGCACACAAGACCTAAAAATGTTTCAAGATTAGCAAATAAGAATCTTGAGGAAAGATAAAAGACACTAAGACTATTTATAATCTCCTGTGATCCTTTTGACTTTGGGTTCCAACAGCATCAGCAACAGGGATGTCATTGGAACCAGAGGACAGTTATCCGGGCAATGCCTAACACAATATTTAACTTCTAATCCTGAGCTAATACAGTTTTGGGTGACATTTAGGCCAATGTTTTACCCTAAAGAAAAAATGCCTTTTGTAATATCTCAACAGATGGCCAACCATACTTTTCTTGAACACTTCTTTGAGTTGGAAGTCTAAGACCTCCAGAGAAAGCCTGTTCCACTGTTTGGACACTTATTACTCTGGGGAGGTTCACCTTCAAGTTAAATAAAATTAGAAATGCCTCCTAACTGATTTGAAGGACATAAGCATCACAGACAAATTATTTTCCAGTTAATTGACTGCCCACACAGCTCTCTATTCTGACTGTCCCATCCAAATATTAGATAGCACTTTTATGTAAATATATTCTACAACCCTTCAATGACCCATTATAAAATATAAAATACATCAAAAACAAGACTTACTTTAATCAACAAACAAATCTTTAAATTAGGCCCTCCCCCACCCCTTGAATCCATAAGCCTTTTCTTATCTCACTTAGTATTTTTCTATCTTATACGTGTTTTCCTCTTTCAACACAGTTATGTTTAGCAAATGCTAATGCTTTTGTTTCTAAGTGTTTCTCCAATATGATAAAATGTACTATAAGTGTAGATACATGGTATTTCCATAGCAGAGAAGGGGCTAGTCATCCCCCTTTTCTCTAAAATCCATTCTTTTGTTAACAATATTCATCTCTGAGCTCAAGAATACTCTCTCTGGGCGCTTAGGTGGCTTAGTCATTAAGTGGCTCCTTCAGCTCAGGTCATGATCTCAGGGTCCTGGGATCAAGCCCCACATCAGGCCACCTGCTCAGCGGGGAGTCTGCTTCTCCCTCTTACTCTCCTCTGTGCTTTCTCTCAAATAAATAAATAAAATCTTTAAAAAAAAAAAAAAAGAATACTCTTTGCTCTTCAAAATTCTAAAATGAATTTTCACTACCTGCTGGATGCCCTCATCTGTTTCACAAATTCCACAAGACCAGAACATAATTTTAATTCCCTTCCTCACTACATCCCTTCTCCCCTGCAGAACCTTCTCCTTCATGGCACTGCCAAGATTCTCAATGCTCCATGTTCTTCCTCATCTTCAACATCTTATCAGCTGCAGACTCTTTTGATTCTACTGCTCCTTTATGCTGCAAATCTCCCTATTCTCCGCATCCTCTGCTCCTTTCTTTTGTCAGATTCTATGTTCTGACTCCTCGACTATTTCAATCACTTCCTAACTGATCTTTCAGTCCTCCAATGAGAAACTTTGATGAGTCTCTATTAAACATAGTATGAAGTCTAAACACTGCAATCAAGAATTCAAAGGAAAACCTTCACTTTCTTTAAACTTCTCTTCAACCTTATTTTCTACTTCACTTCCCTTTAACTATACCCTATGGTTGTTGGTGTTGTCTCAGAATATACACTACTCTGTCCTACCTCAACACCATTGCTCAGTCTTCTGATGGTAATGTTCTTTAAGGACTATCTCCTAGTTGACCTAACTCTCCATTCTTGAATTCCCATTGCAAACTCCATTACTTCTATCAAGTACACTCCCAGTTATGATTAATCCCTCTTTCCCCAAATACTCACCTAATACTTTGAATCTGTCTGCAGCATTTATCTCATTTTACCTTACATCTGATTTATTTATATATGAGTCTTTCTCCCACCAAACTGGAAACCTCTTGAAAGCAAGCACTGTGTCCTATTTATTTCTGCATCATTTACAATTCTAGGAAAATTCATTGTTCATAGTGGGTATTTTATAAATATTTGCAATGAGAATGAACAAAAGCCTCAGGAATATCAGAGTAAATTAACCTACAACATGAGTCAGCTCTTTAGGAAACATTGACAGATGTCCTTCCTGTTTTCTTCCTTTGTTTTTATGTCTACATATTGATTAACAAGATGTTGTATACTTTTACTGTGTGCTATGGAAATTATAAAACAGGACAAAGGATTTCAGAGAATTGATTCAACCAAAACTTGGTTGACATCAAGCAAAGAAATTGACAAAACCTGTCCTATCATTTGTCCTCAGGATGCGAGATTTAGGTTGTTTCATTTGGAAAAGATAAAATTTCATAAAGCACCTATAATTGAACGGGGAATATACACGCGTTCTTTGGAAGTTCTTTGATCACATAATATATTTCTTCTTTGCTTTTGGGCTCAAAGGAAAAGGATGACTGAGAGACTGAATGGAAATGGAAGGGCAGGGGGAGAGGGAAAAGAGGCAAAGAGAAGGAAGAGTGGTAGGAGGGAATAAAAGGCATAAGAAGTAACTTAAAAGGACTAGAAGTGATTTATAATCCGTTTGGTGTCCAGTGTGCTCATCACTCTGCCCTCTGGTCCTGGGTTGTCTTTGATCTTTCTCACGGCTCATCCCATCTGCTCCCTGAAGAAGCTGTAAGGACCAAGGGTCAGAGTAATGTTATTTCTTCTCTTGTTGAACCTAAGCTCTCCTTGTAGTCCTGCTTCCTTGCTACTTTTCTTGGGGGCTAAAATCAATGACCTCTCTCTCTATATATACATGTGCTTATATACTTGAAGTGGCTGTTGTGGGTTGAACTATGTCCTCCAAAAAGACGTTCAAGTCATAACACCTGGTACTAACGACAATGACTGTACATGGAAATGGTCTTTGCAGATGTAGTCATTACGATGAGGTCACAGGGGGCTAAATTAGATCCTAATCCAGTGACTAATGTCTTTATATTAGGAAGGAGAAGGAGATTTGGACAAGGAGACACTGAAATACTGAAACACACAGACAAAAGATAGGCACGTGATGATGGAGGCAGCTGCCAGATGAGAAACAAGAAGGATTACCAGCAAGCACCAGAAGGTGGGAAGAGAAAAAAATGGATGCTTCCCTAGAAGGAGAATGGCCCCACTGACACCTTGATTTCAGCCTTCCAGCCTCCAGATCTATGAAAGAACATGTTTCTATTGAGTCACCCTGTTGGTGGTAATTTGTTATGGCAGCCCCAAGAAAAAGATATAAGGTCTAAGGCTATTGAGCAATCAGAAGTTATCTTAAGACTGAAGAAGGAAAAGCTATAAAAGTTCTCTCTTCCTAAGATAGAAGTTCATCCATTTGACCCAAATTTCTAAACAATGTGGTTTGCTCTACTTAGAAAATATTTTGTGATATTAAGTTCAGCCTGGGTAATTTCATTTTATTATGTTTATGCTCTCAATCAGAAGAAAGAAGCTGCCACTGGAAAAGAGAAGAAAGAGGAAGAGTCAACAACACCTGGTACCTAGTAGGTGTTTAATAATTACTTGTTGAGCGAATGAATGAATGAAAACAGAATTATTAAACAATGTCATAAGACATAAAAGCAGAACCTCTGATCCTGATATCTGAGCACCAGAGTAAAGCACTTTCACAAACTGAGCTAACAAAAGAATACACATCTACCACTGGGGAGACATAAAATCAAGAGTAGTTTGCATAACATAAAATATGTATAATGCATGGCAGGAAGCACTATGTGCTCTGGTATATAAAATGTTTTCCTAAAAGGATGGGTTATGGGATGAATCTGTGAAGTAATGTTGTGTGTACACACTGCTCACTTAAGGAAAAAAAGGAATGGATCAAAAGAATTGGTTATGATGTGATATGATGTGAGAACTAATTTTACTCTTCCACTCCCCTACACTCAAACTAAACCCACCCCCTCCCATTAGTCTCCTCCTCCAGTTTGAGTGCTGTTTTCAAGCAATCACTGTCTAGTTACATATTTCTCAGTAACTTCCAGCCTTCACTCAAATCGAGCTTGCCGTCCTTTTGTGCCCTTCATGTCCACTAGCACTTCCTGCGACGATGAAAGTGATCTGCCTCTGCACTGCGATGCAATGCAGTAGGCCCTGGGCACACATTACCCAGCACTTCCAATGTATCTTGTGCAGCTCCAGAAGTGAGTTCGCATTTTTTCCCTTAATTTTAGTTAATTTAAAATTAATTTTAGTTAATTTAAACAAGTTAATTTTGGCTGAATCAATTCTCTGAAATCCTTTGTCCTGTTTTATTAATCCCCATAGCACGCAGTAGAAGTATACAACAACTTGTTAAGTGGCAAGCACCTACTGTGTGGGACAGCACAGTAGAATTTTTTGGGAAAAGTTTTTTGGGAAATCCCAGTCTTTTCATTGCTTCCATCTCCCTCTCTCTCACCCTCAAACTCTGGTTTGATGAGGAAACAGTTAATAGCCATTCATCTATATCCACTCTGTCCATTAGCCTCAAAACCAGCGGGATCTCCCCAGGAATTGAAGAGACCGCCTGACCCTACTCTGCATGTGAAGTGGAAAGAATTTGGGGAATTAATGAAGGTGCTAAGAAATCCACCATCAAGCCATTCTGATAATCCATCACTGAAAGGAACTTTATCACAAGACTGAATGTTCTGGTTCCACCTAGATATTTCCAGTGATGTATGATAATGATAGTCATTTGGCATTTCTTCAACAGCCACTATGTACTGAGTGGTTTTCTATACAGTAGAAAAAGTAAAAATGGGACTAAGCAGGAGGGGTTTTCCTCTAAGTGGAAAATCTAACATTCACAAAGAATAATATACATATTTAAAAACCATCCATTCAAGATATATTTATCTGTTGTCTTGCTTTTCTTTATTTTTTTCACCTGGGGTCTGAAGTCCAAGTTCTCTAAAGACAGAAACCTTGTCCTTCTTAGGGCACTGAGGGGTCTTTCATCCCTATTCTGAGCCCCAGTTGCCACATCTGAGTCTCTTGGGAGCTTGTTGGAAATGCAAGCTCCACCTCATTACTATGGAGCTCAACTTGCATTGTAAGGAGATGCCCAGGTCATTTGATTGCACATTACAGTGTCAAAAACAACTGATCTAACTATTCAGAATAGTCCACACTGATCCCAATACATGTTTGTTTTTTTTTTAAAGATTTTATTTATTTATTTGACAGACAGAGATCACAAATAGGCAGAGAGGCAGGCAGAGAGAGAGAGAGGAGGAAGCAGGCTCCCCGCTGAGCAGAGAGCCTGATGTGGGGCTCGATCCCAAGACCCTGAGATCACGACCTGAGCCGAAGGCAGTGGCTCAACTCACTGAGCCACCCAGGCGCCCCCCAATACATGTTTTGTTCTTGTCAGAAAGATGGTAACAGGCTGGGACTCAGCTGATATTCTATTCTATAGGATACTTAAATTATTGGGGAACAGCTTGTCAATTAACTATCATAATTTAAATTTAAGAAGTAGTATACTGTTATAGAAAGAGTGCTCAATTGACATTAGGAAATCTGAATTTTTTACTCTTGACTTTGTCATCATCTTGTGATAAAACTTTCGGCAAGCTATTAATTTTGTTAGGTATCGGTTATTTTATTTTTATTTCTGTTTTATCCATTAATTATTCATTTAAATATATAAAATGAAAGCTTTCTACTAGTTGTTCCCAAACTGGGATCTTTAGAATTTCACAAATGAGTAAAGATCAGACCTAAAATATCTTTTTGTACGGAAAAAAAAAAAAGCCTAACACTGGAATCATACATTCCACCATACGGTTACCCAGAATTTGCTCTTTAGCTACCACACCTTCATTACCTTTCAGATTAACATCAAGATTTAAGCTGTCTCAGACACATGAGGAATTCTCATTTTAAAAGACTTCCGGAATTACTATGGAACTGATATTTACCAGTCTTCACTGTAAACGAACCTAAATCCTTCCATCTTTAAGCTGTAGTTTGAGCCTGATTCCCTAAAGTCAGCGGAGATTAGAGACAGCTAGTCCCCATTTTCTGAAAGAAACCTTTCACATCTACTTTACTAGGGATTAGTTGGCAGTTCGCTCAGGCCAAGGCCCTCCAGGAATGATAACACAGTCTACTTGCAGGGGCGTGTAATGGAAGGAGGAAGTCGAATAAGACAAAAACAAAAGTGGTTTGCTTCACAGTCTTGCCTAAGGTCAAAGGCCCTTCAAGTCAAATATGAAAAGGAAGACAGACACAGTCCTTCCTTTGCTCATGCTTTTGTTCAGCTTATTTCTTTTGTGGACTTTACTATGAATTCGAAGCCCTTTTTTTCCGTTCAGCTCTAGTGACTTCATACAGTCACTACTTTGTAAAATCGAAAGTAGATCTATCCCCAGTAGGGATACCTGAATATTTTCCAGTACCTCAATGTTCTAGGGACTTAGTCAAGGCTATATTTAGATACCATACCACATTTCAGACAAAATGTGATTTTCCTTGAAGGGTTTGCTCCCATATACCCTACTTAAACCAAACATACTTTTCAAGTTCATAAAAGCTCTACCTGCCGAGGCAGCAAATCTGGCTATAATTAAAAGGGAGGAAACATTTTACACAAGAAAATGTGCTATTTGGTCAAAGCATAAATATGAAAACCTGTGAAACATGATAACAAGATAAAATTTGTATTCCTGTTTTTTATTTACTGAATGAGATGTTGGAAGAAAATTATTTTAACTATAACTTACTATATTCTAATACCTTTAAATCTTTCACATAGTTACTGCAATGAAGCCTGTAAAAATAACTTTAAATTCCAATGTCAAGTGGAGCATGAAGATTTGGTTTCATTTTCAAAACTGCTCTGTTGAGAAATATGCCCTAAAAGGCAAATCTCAATTTACTCCATTATAGCTCCAACAGCTGCAGGACAAAATATAAAATCTATTTAACCCAATCTGAAATGTAGAATTTTGATCTCTGAGGAAAGTATTTTTGAAGAGTCTCACACATGCTAGAAAAAGGACTTAGAACTTTGATAAGGCTTCACAAAGAGAGAAGCACTGTAAAATTTTAACAAAGGACTACCTTCTTTTTTTCCTCTCAAGAATGCTTCAGATCTATGCTATATAATTTAATACTTTATATACTGTATTATATATGTATTAGTAATATTTTACTTTATTCCTAAATTTTACACCCTCTAGACCTAACATAGTATCATATTATGGAAGATACTTTATACAAATTCAAACATTTGTTTGTTCACAAATAAGCAAATTTTCACACAAACACATACACACACATACGCACACACACATATACATAGCCATACATATTTATTTTCTGACAATTCACCCTTAAAAACCAGGCTTTTTAACACAGTATATCTTTCTGAAGCTTCAGACAGTTCTTTGAGGAGTTACCGGATCATATGGACCCAGAACCATAGTGATTTTTCAAAACCTATCCCACGGGCTATCTAGGGAAGTATGGAAATGTCTCCAGTGCCTTCTGTCTGCACTGGTGAGCCTTGACTTCAGCACAGCATAGCTGCCTTCCCACCTGACATTGGCTGATACTGCTACTGTGAGCACCTTATCTTCACTCACAGTGACATGTAATTCATCACTGCTGTCATCTTTTAAAGAAAATCACTCTGCTGTACTCCAGTATCTGTTTACAGCAGCCATGATAATTTGGATATTTGCACTAGGGAAAATACACCTAAGCAATTCTTATATTAACAAAAAAATGTCCCATGTGCTATCTCAGGACTGCTCTCCTTTGATTTCATTAAAAGATTTCTAATGAAATTTGTAAACACTATATTCCTGCCTAAATCATAAGTTACTTGATATCTACATTTGAGTGAGAAATGAAATAGCTCCTACAGAAAGAGTGCAATACACAATGAGATCATTTGAACTGAATTGTAGGAAGGCATAAATGTAACAAAAGTCATGCACACCATATAGATACATCTATATGTCTGATTTCTGATTTCTTATAATGTCCCTTTTCCTAACATCTGTGCTGTTGTCACATCTAAATTTATAACAGTTTTAAATTAACACATGTACTAATATCTCTATTAATTAATCAACCAAGGGATATTTATTAAATGTTATTGGGAGAGTTACCAAAGATCTAGAAGACATGTTACAAACTTTCAGGGAATTTATATTCTAACTGAAAAATATGACTAGAGAACAGTAAAAGTCAACTTATTTTTTAAATATACTCATTTAAAAATTTAAAAATATAAATATATTCATATTTGCCAAAAATATTTGAGGCATTAAAACAAACATTAAAAGAGGGATTTATTTTTATGTTATAGAAGAAAGTATAGTGACACAGGTAAATAAAGTTAGAAAATCAGGATAATGTATATTGCAAAAATGAATAATGTATAGCAGAATAATATATATTAAATAGTTAGTAGACATAAGCCACAAAGTTGTCACTGAAGAAAACATGATTAGTTACCATACACTGATCATGTCTGTAAGATTAAAGAAGATGAGGTACACCCGTGAGAGATCTTTTCTAATTGCTGGAACAAAGAGAAATTTTCCCTCAGGATTCTCATTAGGAGATACAATATGACTTAGTGGGCTACAGCTTCAACACTCTTTGAACAATATGAAAGTGAGTTTCATTTTGCTATATTCTTCAGAGTGATGTCAATGAAAGACAGTCAATAATTGAGAGCTATACTGAGGAATTTAGATAGGGACTATTAACAGAGAACATGTGTATCAGGCAGGACAACTCATGCCAGCTACCCTAACATCCAACCACAAAGTCTAGGATTTTTAACACACAAAGAGTCAAAGCCAAATGTAGATTGTGCATTCTCCTTGGCAGCTCTCGTCCAACAGGGGGTCTCTCTTTCTCTTAGCTCCACCATCCAGAATGCATGGCTTCCAAGATTACTGTAAAAGATAATCATTGGAGAGAGCATAAAGGAAGGTATGCTGACTCTCAACTTCCTTAGCTCAGAATGAACACAAGTCAACTCCCCTTACTTTCACACTGTTGGCCATGAGACATGGCCATCTGACATGATGACATGACCACACCTTGAAGCAAGGGAAGCTGGGAAATGTAACTTCCTGTATGCCCTGAAAGAGGAAAATACAATGAGATTTGGCTGATTTATAACACTGTCTTTGCCACAGCTGAGAATGTGAGGCTTGAAGATTGGATCTGCCCCCAAAATGTACTAGACCTGTGATTCTCAAAGGTGAATGTACATATGACAAATGACACACAAAGAAAATATTACAGCTACTATGCATTGTGCTATTCTAATCCAACAGAAAGATAAAATACACATATAAGCAATACATATATGTAGCAATGCCCATATATAAATAATAGATATATACACCATGTAAGATAGCCTCATATCACAACATGAGAAGTATATTGACAAAAGAATAAGAGTTCTATGACCTGAAGGAATATGCCAGCTGTCACTAGTTTATTATCGTCAGGTGTCTGCACATCCAGGATAAATTACATTATCTAGCATTAATACATGATAATGGATAACTGGCTTTAAAAGACTTCTGCAAAGCCAAAAATAGAAGGTAATACTAAAATACCAGTGAACAAGGTAAAAATAGCAGGGCTTAGGCTTCTCCTTTTCTATTATGAGATGAACACAACTATCTAATCAGACAAAGTCAGTAAAAGTAAGACAAACTATCAAGAAGGGTATTTGAAAGTGGATTTATATCCATTATCATTAATAATGAACCTAATCTTAAATGTATACTCTCTTGAGATAATTAGCTATCAATGGTATGAAACCAAAATAAGAATTCAGAAGGAACTATCCGGAACATGAAGGTAAACCTCTGCAAAAAAATATTTTTTCAGCAATATTCAATCCAGTAGTTAAACTAAACTTGACAAAATTTAAAGATATTCATGAAGTCCTGCTGAGATTTGTTAACCACAAAGACAGGAGTCTCATGGGGCACCTGGGCGGCTGACAGTTAAGCATCTGCCTTCAGCTCAGGTTGTGATCCCAAGGTCCTGGGATCGAGTCCTGAATCAGGCTCCTGGCTCAGTGGTATGCCTGCTTCTCCCTCTGCCTCTGCTACTCCTCCTGCTTCTGTTCGCTCTCTCTTTCAAATAAATAAATAAAATGTTTTTTTTAATGTTTTTAATTAAAAATAAAACAAAGACAGAAGCCCTAAAACCCATTGAGAAAATCCTTGTTTTTCTTGTTATAACAAAAATGACAACCATAATATTCATTCACTTAATAAGTAGTTATTGGATCCCTGCTATGTGGTTGGCATTACTCTAGGCACTAGGAATCATAGAACGGTTACACCAAACAGGAAAAATTCCCTGCCCTCCTGGAGCTGACATTTTAGAGCATGGGTTCTCAACTGGGGAAAATTTTGCTCCCTGGAAGACAATTCAGGAATGTCTGGAGACAGTTTCGCTTTCACAGCTAAGAGGTATCTCATGAATGGGGACCAGGGATGCTAGTAAACATGCAGTACACAGCACCAACAAAGAATGATCTGGCCCAAAGTGTCAACAGTGCTGAGACTGAGAAACCACAAAAGCTTAATTTCTTAAGATGCTTAACATACCATAGAATCTTTGCTATATTCTTAAAATGAGCTAGAAAGTGATCATGAAACTTTTGGATCACACGACAGTTGGCTAGTCAACTGACAGCAAAGTAATTTAAGCAACTGTCACATGGAAAGATGAGTTGTACATCTTTCTTTTATGAAATGATACATTCCAGATTTGTGGTCCACTTCTGCAAGTGGCTGTTAGTAATAGTTAATTTTTTTAAAACCCATATTAATCTATCTTTTAAAGACAAAAGTGATGTCTTTAATATTGACTGACCAAGAAAGTGATTGCTGTTTGGAAGAAATTTGTCCTTGGAAAGTACCTTTTGGAAACCAATATTTGGAAACGACTGCATCACCTTGTGATATGTTGCCCCAAAATGATTCAAGTGTGACTCTTTTATCTACATACTTTCAAAGCCTGAACATAAAATTTTCTAACACATATGAAACCCTTTTTTTTTTAATTGAAGTATAGTTGACACACAAGGTTTTATCAGTTTCAGGTGTACAACATAATGATTCAATAAGTCTCTATGTTATGCTGCGTTCATCACAAGTAGAACTACCAATAGTCACCATACAACACTATTACAATACCATTGAATGTATTCCCTATGCTGCACCTTCCATTTCCATGACTTATTCATTCTATAACTGGAAACCTATACCACCCACTCCCCTTCACCCATTTTGACCATCCCTTTACCTCTTTGAATTTTTGAAATTAAAATTTTGGGCAAGTTTCAAACCCAATTAGTTTGAAACAACAAGTGAATGACATCAAATTCCTGGTGGCTAGAACTGATATAATACCAGGGTAGTATTTTGGACTTACACTCAGAAGTGCCAGTCATGCACCTGCCTGTTGTCCTTACTACACCTCGCCCCAGGACACAGGGTCACAGCTTATCCACGTGGGACAGTTGCATGTGAGCAGCGGAGAACAGCCAATGGCCAGCAGCCCTGCCACAGACCTGGAAGAAGCTACAAAAACAGTGACTGCCCCTGGCAGGAAGTTCCATCCTCACTAATACTCCACAGTAGCAGGTACAGTGACCTCCAAACCTTCCAGGCCTAGGCTCAGGGCTCACACTCTGGTTTCCTGGCGTTTCAGTTCACTTGCCCTTTTGCTTCTAGACATGGCTTCCACTCAGGCCCTCCTACCGGAGGGGAGCAGCCCTCCAGCCCATTCAGCTTGCCCAGCTCTGCAAAACATTTCAAATTCCTGGAAAGGCCAAGGGAACCTTCAAAGTGTACCTGTAAATTGGCCACTAGGACTGAATGTCTGAGTTCTGGGCTTAGGTGGAACAAGCCAAATGGGCCATGGGGGTACTCATTGAAGACAGATCTCTAGAGGTCACCTCTTCATCCCAGGCAGTCCAGAAGCCACCCTATCACTCCACCTGGACTGTCTACAAACCCAGATCCCTTACTGAAGCCCAGCCCCAAATAGGATGTCACTCTGCACTTGACTTCACAGATTTGACTGTACTGGCTTCACTTCTGAACAAGTCTTCTGTCGTGTGGCAAGAACTGCTAGCTTTCAAAAGCCACCCAGCTTCTGCACAGCTCGTCTTTGTCATGGACAACTTCTGGGCTTGTAAGCTTTTCTCTTCATCTGAAGTCCAACCTTCAACCCCCAACCACCAAAGGTTGCAGCTGAAGGCCTCACTAATGGGAGAGGTCACTGAGGTCATAGCCAGGAAGTAAGCCAGACTGAATCCCTCATCCCTCAAGGCCACCTGCATCACCTCCCTGCAAGCCAAGCAGGCAGCAGATCACCAACATCCTGGCCATCATTCTACATGTATTCAAGGTGCAGATCTATCCACCCTGTGAATTATCGGAGGTTCTCCTATCACACCTCACCCTCACCCTTCTTGCCAGAGTGCCAACATTTCTTGACACTTCATGAACATCATCATCTTGGGGAGAGCCACTGAATAGTGACCATTTCAAAGTATTTTTTCTGAGTTCCTGAAGCACAAAACAAATTCAGGGCAATCAAGTCAGTTGGAAAAAGGATTTTCTGAAAGGAACTCAGATTCTGCTGCCAGATGACCAGCCCCTAGCCCTGCCAGCCTCCGGGGCACAAATCCCCTTGGGCTAGTGATGCTGATACCACACGTTCACATATTTTGGTAGCCTAAAGACAGAACCAACAAAACTACTCTTAAGGGAAAGAAAAGCAGAGGAAATTGAAATTTTTTATTTTTATTTTTTTTAAAGAAACAGTGAAAATGTGAAGCTTTTGTGCTAACTAAATGCCTTAATCTTTTGCACAGTTGAAGATAGGCTAACATATTCTGGATGTCCTGATGCACATGAATCCATATCATGGACTTGAAAATTTCTACTGAAACCTTGGGATCAAGGAACATCTTATTAGATTTTTTTAGTTTCTGTCCCCTTCTCCCCCTTGCTCATCTGGATACACCATATTTCCTAACTCCTCCACTTGTCATCTTTGATTTGCTGGAAATACGTGGTTTACAGTTGAAAGGGGGCAAAGGAAGGAAAAGTGTTATTTTTCTTTCTTGGTGAGATATGCAGAACTTTGGAGATACTATAACTGACTTGAAAATAATCAAGTTTCCCAAGCATATACAATCTGTTCCATAACTATGTTTTCAGAGGACAGCTTATTTGCAACTTCATAAGTTGTGCCATCACCCATCCAAAAGTAAGCTTCGTTAAAGTATGGGCTACTCTCCCCACAACATGGATGTGTTACCACACTTGAGTCATACTCTTCTTCCCATTGCCTTCATTTCCCCTTAATTTCCCAGCATTTTATGCAATCTTTATGACTTTTTTTCCTCAGTGACATTTTGTGCATCCACTGGATTACAAACACTATTAAGAAATACAAAACCAACATCATTTGGCATCAGGGAAATACAAATCAAAACCACAATGAGATACCACCTTACACTAGTCAGAATGGCTAAAATTAACAAGTCAGGAAATGAAAGATGTTGGCAAGGATGCAGAAAAAGGGGAACCCTCCTACACTGTTGGTGGGAATGCAAGCTGGTGCAGCCATTCTTGAAAACGCTTGGAGATTCCTCAACAAGTTGAAAATAGAGCTACCCTATGACCCAGCAATTGCACTACTGTGTATTTACCCTAAAGATACAAATGTAGTGATCCGAAAGGGCACCTGAATGTTTATAGCAGCAATGCCCACAATAGCCAAATTATGGAAAGAATCTAGGTGTCCATCAACAGATGAATGGATAAAGAAGGTGTGGTATATATACACAATGGAATACTACGCAGCCATCAAAAGAAATGAAATCTTGTGATTTGCAACAATGGTATTATGTTGAGCAAAATAAGTCAATCAGTGAAAGACAATTATCATATGATCTCTCTAATATGAGGAATTTGAAAGGCAGGGCTGGGGGCTTTGGGGGGTAGGGAAGGAAATAATGAAACAAGATGGGATGGGGGGAGATAAACCATAAGAGACTCTTAATCTCATGAAACAAACAGGGTTGCTGGAGGGAGCAGGGGAGGGAGAGGGTGATTGGGCTATAGACATTGTGGAGGGTATATGCTATGGTGAGAGCTGTGAAATGTGTAAGTCTGATGATTCACAGACCTGTATCCCTAGGGCAAATAATACATTATATGTTAATGAAAATAATTAAAAAAAAATACAAAACAAGAAATAGGTATATGGATCTTCTTTTAAGTCATCTTTTAAAAAATACATACTAAAATATTTAAAATAAAACTGTATGAGCTTGAGACATATTTCAACCTAAACTGGTTGGGGTAAAGGGGGAGCTAGAGATGAAACAAGATGGATCATGAGCTGGTAACTGTTCAAGTCACGTTAGTTGTACGGGGAAGCTCATCATTTTATTCTCTCCGATTTTGTATGTCTTTTAAGTTTTTCAGAATAAAAAGCTTAAAAAGACACAAATGTCATGATTTCATTACTTCAGTTAATAACAGATCCAGTCCCTTCCTTTGAATTAATGTATTTTTATAAGATATCTTTTTGAGTTTTTACACTCATTAAAAACTATGTCTAAATTAAACACAATGTCAGACTTTTGTATTTCTATCTCCCAAAACTTAAACCAAAATTATCCAACTTTATAAAGCCAATTTAATCACACTGATCTCACTAGATATGATTAACATTTTTAGAAAGTGGAAAATTTTATTTCACTTTTAATAACAAAATTAAAATTTTATTTTACAAATACTATTTAATTTTTATCATCATTTAATGTTTTACTATGTGTTTATAATTTCATTGTAAATGTGTAGGTTTAAGTAATAAATAAACGTACATAAATGGGGGCAACATGTTTTTAAAAAGCTTTAAGCATAGGGGCCACACTCCATTATGTGGAGACCCCTTGCCCATGAGAAAACACCACAGGGGGAGCTGTTAACTTCTTTGTCTTTGCATTTCTAAGTTATGGCAATAAGCTTGGCACATATTTTACACTCAATACAGTTTGCTGTATTTTTTAAAAAGAGCGGGGAGCACTTTGCAATGGCATAGAATGAGAATTTTAGAACTAGAAAAATAAACTGAAACCAAACTCCTCATTTTCCAACAAGGAGACAGGTTTAGGAAGGTTAAATCACACAGCTAATGGAAGTATGGTGAAAGAAATGTTTTAGGAAGATTGATCTGACATAGATCTATGGGATGCTTCAGAGGAGAAGAAGACTAGAAGCAACAGTATGTGTTAAGAGACGATTGCAATCATCAAAGCATGCAGTAATGAGAGTGTAAACTAGGATGATGGGAAGGGAATGAGAAGCAGAGGAGGATCTGAAAGACATTGAAAATGCAACCCTTGGCACTGCTTTTTCACTGTCAGTAAGATTTAATCTTGACCTATTTCTACACAAGCTGGTATCAATCATGATACCCAGATATTTTTACCCATGGCCCCAAACTGCACAAAAAAGACATAATTAGCAATTCTTTGACTCATCTAGGGCCTCTGAGAGTGATTCATACCCTTCGCTACACAATTATCCACCATAAATATAGTTTCACCTCTGTCTATTCCAAGCAATGGTTCTTTATAATGTCCATCTGTATGCCGCCTGCTCTATTGCTATAGGACTGAGTCCAGCCTCTTTACCTTTTGAGAACCTCCATATTTTTTTCTCCTCCACCTAAGATCATCAATCTTCACATTGTTCTGTAATGCAACAGTAAGGGATCTTTCAGAATCAGGATAGCAAGTTTTATTTATCTTCCCTAAACATGCTAAGATCAAAGAAATGAATCAAAGATTCATTTGCATTAATTTTATCTTTTGAAATGGACATAAAGTAAATGTCTTCAATAAGAAAAGCTAATTTATCTCTTTTGTTCAAGACCAACAACCCCGAGAAAATCAAACTTTTGGTAGTAGGTAGGAGGCAAAATAATTTAGAGGAGCCCAGGGAATAATGGGTGAGAAAGGCCAGGATAAAATCTAGACAGGCAGAAGGCAATCACTGGGTAGAGAGTGTCTGACATACAAAGGAGGAGATCAGGGTGGGATGGATGGGGATACCAGAAAAGAGGCATAAATACCCCAAAGACAAACACGTGTAGAGGGTCAAGAGAGCTGACAGTTGTTTCACATATTGGTGGAAATACTGCATGACCCCCTTGTGGCCCTGAAGCCACTCAAGGCCAGACCTAAACCAGTTCTTCTGCCCTGAGCCATCTAGTTTTCTTCCATGCTCTCAACCCTACTGTCCTCCAATCTTTGAGGATCCCACCTATCCAAACCTTTCTCACTTCCCAAGTTCCAGATTAATCTCCTCTCTTCCCTCTTCCCTCCCTGCTCTAGCCAACCACACTCCTTCTCCTCTAACATTTAAATGCCATTTTGCATTGTTTTGAATTCAGGCCTGGCCTCCAGTAAAAGTGAAATCCCTTGGGAACAGTTTTTCTGTCATATAACTCATGTCCCTCCTACCGAAAAGGAGCACAGAGTAAGTGAATTCAGAATATTTTGGAACTATCAGTGTTTCTTTTCTGTTTTTCTCCAATTATCATTTAAAGCAGCATAGATCTTAGAGTTTTAGAAGCATTTTCTTATTTGGGGATTGGTTTATAAACTACATGGTTGAAAATACATCCCAGCCAAGGATGTATATTTTTCTCTACATCTGATGATGAAGAAATGAACAAAGAGGAGCTTAAAAAGACCAATATAGTCAATGCACTTAGACAAATGTCAGCAGCTGCCAGGGAAGATTTCATACTTAGAATGGTTAGTCGGTTAAAGATTAGGTCTATTATAAGAATTTGTTTCCTCTGCGAAAGAAAAGTTGAAAATATTAAATCTTAATGCGAGTTCTACAGGCCTGGGCACATAATACAAAAAACAAAAACAAAAACAAAACAAAAACAAAAACAAAAAAAACCCAAAACCAAAACCAAAAAGACCTAATTACAAAGCAGTTTTCCAAGTACAAAGATTTTCAGCAAAATAATTTAAAATGCAGTTTGTCTTAAAAAATAAACTATGTATATTTCTGTATGTTTGATACTCAAAGAATGGAAATAGGCACATCAGTTTCATTTGTGCCATTTTTTTTTAACTTATTCATACATTCACTTGTTGAATATCTAATATATGCTGGGCATTGTGCCAGACCAAAATAAAAATAGCCTTTCCCAAAAGGATGTCAAACTGTGTGATAAAAACAATGTTTTGAAGTATGCCAAATGCTCTAATGCGAATATGCACCAATGACTAATAGACGTGGGGTTCATTAAATGGGTAGTGGAACTGTGTGAATTAGATAGTAGGTATATACCTAACACTACCATTTTAACTACGGTTTCTGGAAATCAAGACTTTACTACAAGGTAAGCAGAAGCTAAGGTCCCAGTCAACCTCATTTGTGATCAGAGGGTGGGAGTAAGCCAAAACTTGAAGAAGGTAAAATGACCTGTAGTGAGTCTACAATGTGCTAGGCATTTGGTTAGTCACGTTCTACAGAATATCTCATTTAATCCCTTTCTACAGAAAATCTCATTTAATCCCCAAACCTCAGACCACGACAGAGTTGTTTACAGTGGAGAAAACTGAGACTTGGAGATATTAACTAATTTACCTCCAATCACGGTGATCATCCTAGAACAGACAGGATTCCAACCCTGCAGTCTGGCTCACAAATGTGTACAGAGTCTCATCTACTTACTTCTCGCCTGGAAAGGCATGTTAAAAGTGGTTTCAGCAGCTGGGGGGAAAGTGAGGAAGCTCTGAGTGCAGATTTAGACAAGTTGGCTAAGAAAAAGGGAGCAAGAACTAAGGGCAGATCATGACAAAATGACCCGAGAATTAAGTGGTCAAATTAGATTTAGTGTGGTACTTGTTTTTTTGCTTTGGCTTTCTGTTTGTTTTACAAACTTCAACATGGCAGTGATTATGTGATCAAGATCTTGGCACCTAATTTTTAAGTGTAAAGTTACTGCATCTCCAAGTAAAGCTTCTAATGGCTAGGGACATTTCAGAGGCTGAACACAGTTTATTAAGTAAATGGATTCTGAAAAGTAAAGACCAAAGAATGGAGGATCAGAGGCTGCAAAAACAAAGGTCTCTGCTAAAGGTATGTGCCTCAGCGAAATCATTTCTTACGACCAGTGGAACAACCAGGACTGAGGTATTATTCTAAGCCTACAAAACGGAAAACACTGACAACAGTCATATGGGGTAGGTGTTCTGCTGCATCTGACTCGGCCCCAGATGGGATAATAGATAACACTTTACTAGAACAGGGTTTATAGTCAGCAAATAGTGATTGCCTGATAGAGTGGATTTCATCCAGAGTTCATTAGAAAATACTTCATCAAAGTTAGAAGGCTTGTATAGGCTATGATTTAGCAAAAACGAAAGAGCAGTCAACGATATAAGAATAAGACAGATGGGGAAGACACTATTTTCCTTTTTAAGTTTGCCAGTTTTGCAAGATGAAAAAGTTCTGGAGATGGACAGTAGAGAGGATTACCCAAAAACATCAAAGTCCCTAACACCACTGAACTGTATTATTTAAAAATGGTCAACATGGTGGTGTTGCGTATATTTTACCACAATTAAAATATAAATTTTATTTTGCTTGGTTATTAAAGTAAGATAAGTAGAAAACACACACATTTTGAAACATTTTTTAAAATTTTGTTTACTAGAGGTGGGACGAGCTAAATGGCCTGCAGGGCAGTATCTGCAGCTTCTGCAGACTTCAGAATAACATGATACATAAGTAGTTTTAAGAAAAACCAGAAGAAACTCTTAATCTCAGGAAACAAACTGAGGGTTCCTGGAGGGTGCAGGGGAGGGTTAGGGTGGCTGCGTTATGGACACTGGGGAGGATATGGGGAGGATGCGTGCTATGGTGGTGAGTGTATTCGAATTGTGTAATGCTGATGATTCACAGACCTGTACCCCTGAAGCAAATACTACATTATATGTTAATAATAATAATAATAATAACAACAACAACAATAAAGAAAGTCTTAACATGCGTGGGCTTGTGGAATTCAGAGCAAATGTAGTTTTCAGGAATATGCAGATTTTTCAGTTCCACGCCCCAGCTTCTTCAGGGACGGGATTCCACCCTTATAATCATGTCCATCAGAAAGGCAAGCTACACAAGTTTCACAATTATCACCCGAAGCCTACCCCACTCATTCGCGCTTTCCCCTCGAGTCCGCAGCGCCCACTAGGAATCACTTTCCTTACGGAAAGGGTAGGACCTTCCTACACAATACGGTAACTATCTCGTCTTCAACTGGGGAAACCACTTTGGGTTCTGTTCCGACTGCTTCCCTGCCGCCCGGCCTCCCTGCAGAAGTTCCCCTCCCGACGTTCTGAGCTTCCAGCGGGTAACCACCACAGAACGCAGGTTCGAGCGGCCTGGCGGAGGCCGTTCGGATCTCGCGAGATACGCGACTGCGCGGGAGTTCTCGAGTCCTGCGAAGAGGCGGTGGAGCCGGGCTCTGTGATGGGGCGCTTCCGCAAAGATGGCGGCCGCTGCGGCAAGAGGCGCCTGGCTGGCGGCCTGGGGCGGAAGACTGCGGCGTGGGATCGCTGCCGGCCGGCGAGCTTTGCCAGGCCCCGGCCCCGGCCCCTTGACCGCGGCAGTGGCCGGTGTGGCCCTGGCAGGCACAGGATTGGCATGGTACCATGGCCGCATGAATGTCGTGGCACCCGAGGGCAGCCTCACCGTCTTAGCACAGGTACGGGACTTGTCCTTTCCTCCCCCCTAACCAAGCTTCTCCGTCCTCAGACTGCAGGTGGTGGAGGGTGAGGGTCTGGAGTGGACGGCCCCAGCTCCTCTTCCTGAGCCCAGGTAGGGGCATCGCTGCAGAAGACCCTAGACAGGTGGTTAAGTGTTCTTTCCTCAACTCGACTCCCACGGCGCGCCCAGAGGGCATGGGAGGCCAGTGCCGGAGATTGAGCCTCCCCTGGGAGGATCCCGCGAACGCTGAATACGCGAAGCCCACGATGACAAATTTGCGGTGATGAGTGTGGGCGTGTCTTATTTCAACACTCTTAATTTGCAGTGTTCTCGCTACACGGTGACACCCCCCGCCCCTCCCTATTTTGGTGAAGTGGTGCTTAGGATCTGTAGTTGGTGTGTGTCCGGTTCCTTACCCGGAAGACGTGCCTTTCTTAACGTTTATAACTAAAGCCTTTACGACTGGTTCTTTGTATAGTATGATGAAGTTGTCCTAATAGATGACATTTTTAATCAAAAAAATGTCAATCATAAAAATTAGCCAGATGACAGTTTCCAGATTTTATAATCAACTCTAAGGAACCTTATTACATGATTGTAAACCTTAATGCTTCAGTGGACTATTAGCACTAAGAAAAACGTTTCTTTTAAAATTTCCATGTATTAAAGGTATAAGTTCCCTACTTAGATATAAAATTGCCCCGTAAAGTATTTGGAAATTTGAAAAGTACTACTTTTTACATATTTTGTGGACTTTTAATTTTAACAAGTTTTAGTGTGTGTATTGTTTTGAAAATTAAAAGCACTCTTCTGTTTGTTAGGTTTACATTATACCTTTCTAATGAAAAACCCAAGCAACAGTCGGATACAATGAAAGAGAGAAGAGGCTTTGTGAATTAAAGTTAAGCACTGACAAATGGTAATATTTAATCGTATAAAATTAAGATGCCACATAGATAATACATGCAATAACTTTCCCATCCTCTTACCATTTCTGATCATAGGTGGAAGGATCTGTCTTGTGGTATTTTATAGGATTTTTGTTCTTCTGGCGCCAAGGATTCAACTTATCATTGGTGCCTCTTTTTTCTCAGCCTCTTAATTCATCCTGTTTAGGACCCTTAGATTAATCATCCCAAGTATATCACATAATGTACCCTTCTTTAGAAACCATTGTGCCTCATTTGGCCTAGGATAAAATCCACATTTAAAAATTCTGTCATTCGAAGCCCTTAGTAGTAACACTCTGACCTATCACTACTCATATATATACCTTCCAATCAAAGTGATTCACCTAGAGGGTGAATTCAGTTTTATCCCCTTAGCTATTTGTAGATTCTGATTTCAGTTAATCTGTCCCATTTTTTTTTCTGGCCCATTTCTAGCCTACTTGTGTTTTAAATTCCTGACATGACACTAAAAAGTTTACACCAGTATATTTGAATTCTCTCCAGCTCTCTCCCCTTCCCCAGCCTTTAGTACTTTAGGCTTAGAAACCAGCTTACTATCCATTGGTATTTTGGTGGTGTGGTTCTTTGTTTTTTGAGAGAGGAAGCATGCATGAGCTGGGTGGAGGGAAGCGAGAGAATCTAAAGCAGCCTCCACACCCAGCAAGCAGCCGGAGACACAGTCTCACTACCCTGAGATCAGGACCTGAGGAAAAATGAAGAGTCAGTAGCTTAACTAACTAAGCTACCCAGGAGCCACCCATTTTATTACCATTTTTTTTTTTAAAGATTTTTATTTATTTATTTGATAGACAGAAATCACAAGTAGGCAGAGAGGCAGGCAGAGAGAGAGGGGGAAGCAGGCTCCCCGCTGAGCAGAGAGCCCGATGTGGGGCTCGATCCCAGGACCCTGAGATCATGACCTGAGCCGAAGGCAGAGGCCCAAACCACTGAGCCACCCAGGCGCCCATTTTATTACCATTTTTAACAAAGTGTTTTGACACAGCATTTGCTTGATCTGCTGTTGGACTAATTCAAAACAGTGGTTCTTATCATTCTACCACCATAGTAGACTTGAAGATGACCACACATGGCTCTCTGCAACGGTGGCTCAATACAGCAAGCATTGAGGGACATATAGTTTGAAACTCTCCCTCCACCTCAGTGATTCTGGTAATACTTCCCTAAAAGGAGACCTGTTAATCCCTCTACCTTAACCACCACTTTAGAGTTATGTGTGCATAGTTGAGAATCAATGATAGGTACAGACCGTTTCTTGATACAGTTTTATGTATTAGTATATTTTACTTAATATTGCAAGGTGATAGAATCTTCCTGATAAAAATTTTTAATAATAGTAGTAATGACCTTTATTTTCAATCAGCACACAAGGCCAGCTCTCCAGTAAAAATAGGGAATTTATGATCATTGAATCCTACACTTAAGTGGTTCCCATTGTGACCAACAGCTTGCATTTGTGAGGTCAGTCAGAAACAGGGTAGAAATCAAGGTCATGAATTAGCAAGTAAATTGGAGTTTCCCTTCTTTCTTTCCTTCCCTCTGCAATTACTGAAGTGCCTACTCTCTGCCAGGCAATATGGGGATTTGAAACAGTTCAAATGCTTATGGTTTAATGGGGGAGGGCAGTTTTAATACAGATTGGTGAATGCTGTGATAAGGGTAAGTTTGGGGTGCTATGGGAACACAATGGAAGAGCACCTAACAGTCTTGGTTTCATGAAGTAATAATAGGTAAATAGACACCTGTAGGATGATGGGGAGTTTGCTGGGCAAAGAGAATGGGAAGAATATTACAAGCAAAGGGTGTATTGCAGAGTTCTAAAGATAAGAGTTTGACTCAGTAGATTATGAGCTGCAAAAGATGAGTTTCAAAACTGGGGATGAGTGGTGGCAAAGAATCATCAAGAAGTGCCCCTTAAGCCATATGACAGAAATTTTGTCTTGAGAATAACAAGGGGACATTGTAGGGGTTCTTAACCCTCCTGTACCCCAAAAGATCCAGACATGGAATTCAGAGAGTCTATGAACTTAAATAGAAAAAGATCACTTTCTTTTTTATTAACCTATAATTTGCTATTTTCTTCAGTTATGAATTTAGGCAACAAGCTGTAGTAGTAATAATAGCATTTGTTATCAACAGAAATCTCAGATATTTTCCTATTATAATTGTTACAGATATTGCATAGTATCACTTCTTCGAAGTCAAAGTATTTATTCAGCCTGCCACTATGTAATGTTATTTAATGCATAAAAAATTACATATATTTCTTTATCACAAATTTGGCTTTGACCTTTGGAAAGAGTATCAAGACTTCAGTGAAGTCTTGAAAACTGGATGAGGGAATCTGTTGTAATAATTTCAGAGAGGGATGATGATAGCTAAATTAGTGGATGAATTTGAAAGACATTTAGAAGGTAAGTTTGCCAAGAATCAGAGTTGCAGATATTATATAAAATGTAATTATAGTGTTTTTAAAAATATGTAGTGATTTCAACTGGGCAACAAAACATTTTATTCTACATATCCTTAGAAAATTTACTTTGGAGCACATGAGTGTATTACTTTTTTGTAAACTTCTTCTGAAACACTTAAGAATATTTGAAAACTGTTCGAAGATTTTACTGTTACTTCCTTTACAATATTATTTTAATTGCTTCTGGCATAATACAATTTGATAAGAAAGGGGAAAGACAAAAGTATTATATTATTCCAATCCATTCTTCTATAAAAGGGTAGCTGCCTTGTTCATAAACACTGATTTAGGGGCACCTGGATGGTTCAGTCAGTTAAGCGTCTGCCTTTGGCTCCCTCCAGTGGAGCCCCATGTTGGGCTCCCTTCTCAGCTGGTAGTCAGCTTCTCCCTCTCCTTCTACCCTTCCCCTGCTAGTATACCCACTCTTACTCTCTCTCTCAAATAAATAAATAAATCTTTAAAAAAGTGATATGTTTGAAAACATAGGTCTATTTGAGTAGTGAAAGCAGTTAGGAGCTAGACAGTTTTAGATTTGGAATGGCAAAATTACATTCTTCGTGCAGGTATTTCAGTAACAAAAGTTTTAAAGCTATTACCATATTTTGTTTTCCAAGCTAGAAATAATATATTGATAAACTACAACTGATGAAAATTAACAGATTTCCATATCACTAAGTAGATCTTCAGTGCCGTGTCAGATCAGACTATAAAGCTTTTTTGAACCATGGGTATTATAAATCATTGTAATAATAAGGCCTGAAACTGGTGGGGGAAAAAAGGTAAAAAGCTGTAAAGCCAAAATAAAGTGCAGTATACTTCACAGTTGACAAAACAGTAATAGTATTTTATATGTTTTATTCATTTGTTAATTGTATTACTATTTCATTTATTCTCTAAATGTTTGTATTTTTTACCTTAGTTTTCAAATTATTTATGTGATACTGGATACTATATGTTTATCAGACTTCATAATAGGATTTTTTTGGCTTGCTTTTAATGAAAAATTTGTTTAAGAATTATATTTAAAAAGCAGGGGCACCTGGGTGGCTCAGTTGGTTAAGCAGCTGCCTTCGCCTCAGGTCATGGTTCCAGGGTCCTGGGATCGAGCCCCACATCAGGCTTCCTGCTCAGCAGAGAGCCTTCTTCTCTCTACTGTCTGCCTGGCTCTGCTTGCTCATGCTTTTTCTCTATCTCTCTGTCAAATAAATAAATAAAATCTTTAATAAAAAAAACAGAATTATATTTAAAAAGCAAAATTACTGGGGCTCCTGATGGCTCTGTTGGTTGAGCATCTGACTCTTGATTTTGGCTCAGGTCATGATCTCAGGGTTCTGAGATCGAACCCCTCATTGGGCTTCACGCTCAGTGGGGGTCTGCTTGAGATTCTCTCCCTGCCCCTCCACCACTGCCACCCCACCCCATGTATGCTTATGTGCACATGTTCTCTCTCTCTCTCTAAAATGAATAAATAAATCCTTCCTAAAAAGTAAAATTAATTTTGTATGACCTAGTCTATAAAATGGTATAAATGTTTATTATAAATAAATTCAAATATCTTATACAGGTTCATAGGTATGAGATTTATTTTTATATGTTTATTTGTGTATATTTATAAATCTTTGAAACTTTTCCCCAATAACATTTAATCAGTTTTTTCTTTCATGGAACTTACTACTCTCCGAAGTTATTTTATCTATTTGTCTTCTCCCATTAGAATGGTCTCTTGGTCTTTTTCATCTCTGTATATTTATGGCCACGTGAAGGCCCATAATGAATGTTTATTCAAAGAGTAAATAAATGAACTGTACTGTATAACAAAATGACCTGGTCTAACTTCTGTTTGACTGGCATTTATAGAAATATTAGACAAGCAGTATCCAAAAATGGTTAGAATCAGCTAAGTTGCTAAATGTTCTTTGTATACTCATTTATATACAAGTCATAAAGATATGTCATCCCACATTCCCAGTAGAAAATATAAGTAAATAGGAAATCTTGCTCTTTTCTGCTATATCCCAAGGGCCTGGAAAAGAGTCTTTTGCATAGTAGGTGAGGTAAATATTTATTGAAGGAGTGAATAAATTGATGGAATTTATAATGTAACAATAATAGATATATCTTTCTCTCAAAAATGTAAAAGATGGGTCCACTTCACCTGTTAATGTGTATGAGATTTTATTTTTTAATATATTTCCTAAGGATTTTTATTATTATTTTATTTATTTGACAGAGAGAGATCACAAGTAGGCAGAGAGGCAGGCAGAGGGGACAGGGGAAGCAGGCTCCCTGCTGAGCATAGAGCTGGATGCAGGGCTCGATCTCAGGACCCTGGATCATGACCTGAGCTGAATGCAGAGGCTTAACCCACTGAGCCACCCAGGTGCCCCTGAGATTTCATTTTTAATCCCCTTATTACCTTTTTTGTTTGTCTTCATATGGCAAGCTTTTGTCCTCTGCTATCATATTAAAATATCAAAATTAATTTTAGAATTTAAAGTTAATTGCATTTTTATTCCAGTTACTGAGATGTTTCAACTTACAAACCTCAAGCCAATTAAACTGTTTTTAAATTTGGAAGTAATCCTGACATATGATGAAAACTAACCATAAAAATGAAAACTCTGTTTGGTTATACTGATGCTATATTCTGATACTATATTTTGATAATATCGTTACATGTATATATATACTGTGTATGTCGTATTTATTGCATTGACTGAAGATGTAAATATAACAAGATCTATACCTTAGCGATTGGTTAAAATTCTTCTTATGGAGAGAGTGGTTTTGGTTTATTTAACTGTTTCTGATAGAGAGTAAGCCCTTTAAGAGCCTGGTGGCTCAGGCTTC
Organism: Mustela erminea; assembly: GCF_009829155.1. Classification (NCBI taxonomy): domain Eukaryota; kingdom Metazoa; phylum Chordata; class Mammalia; order Carnivora; family Mustelidae; genus Mustela; species Mustela erminea. The sequence continues at coordinate 83,535,371 of NC_045628.1, forward strand.
AGGGATAAGGGAAGGTTGCTTTGCATAGTGGAGGCAGAAAAATTTGGAGCATGTGGTTCCTGGTATTAAGCACCTCCTTTTCCAGGCTCCACACTCAGCAGGGAGTCTGCTTAAAATTTGCTTTCATTTGGCCCTGCTCCTGCCTTGCATGTGTACTCTCTCTCTCTAAAAGTAAATATTTAAAAAAAATTTTTTTTAATATATTTAAAATTTATATTTAAAAAAATTTTTAAGTGTACAACTTGACTTTTTTTTTTTTAGATATTGGGATGATGAACACTATATCAAGTTCATTATATCCAACATCTCGCCTAGTTATCACTGAATGCATGTTTGTGTATGGTAAGAACACTTAAAGATTTACCCCCTTAACAAATTTCTGGTATATAATAACAGCATCATAAACTGTAAACTGTACTCCCCATGCTGTATGTTAGATCTCTAGGACTTACCTTGCATAACTGAAACTTTTGCCCTTTGACCAACATCTTCCCATTTCCCCCAACTTAGAGCAACCACTATTCTGCTCTGTTCTTCTGTTAGTTTGACTCTTTCAGATTTCACAGATAAGTGAGATCATGTAGCATTTGGCTTATTTCACTTAGTGGAATGTCCTCCATGTTCATCCATATTGTTGCAAATGGCAAGATTTCCCTTTTCAAGGCTGAATAATATTTGTGTGTGTCGTTGTGTGCAGATGCACACCACATCTTTTCCATTCAGCCATTGATGGACAGTTGGCTATTGCAAATAATGTTGCAATGATTGTGGGAGTACAAATATCTCTTTGCAATACTGATTTCACTTCCTTCATATACCCAGAAGTAGTATTGCTGGATCATGGTAATTCTATTTTTAATTTTCTGAGGAACCTCTCTGTATTATTTTTCATAGTGGCTGTACCTATTTTCATTCCCAGCCAACAGTATAGAAGGGTTTTCTTTTCTTCACATCCCCTATAGTATTTGTTATCTTTTGTCTTTTGATAATTACTATCCTGACAGGTATGAGGTGATACCTCATTGTGGTTTTGATTTGTGTCTTCCTGATGATTAGTGATGTTGAGCACTGTTTCATATACCTTTTGGTCTCTTGTACGTCTTCTTTTCAAAAATGTCTATTCAGGTCCTTTCCCCATTTTTTTTTTTTTTGAAGATTTTACTTATTTATTTGACAGAGAGAGATCACAAGTAGGCAGAGAGAGAGAAGGGGAAGCAGGCTCCCCGCTAAGCAGAGAGCCTGATGTGGGGCTTGATCCCAGGACCCTGAGGCTTTAACCCACTGAGCCACCCAGGTGCCCCCTTTCCCCATTTTTTAATCTGGTTATTTTCTTTATTTCTATGGCAATTTAGTTGTTTGAGTTCTTATATATTTTGGATATTAATGCCTTATCAGATGTATGGTTTGCAGTATTTTCTCCCATTCTGTAGTTTGCTTTTCACTCTGATTTCCTTTGCTCTGCATAAGCTTTTATTTATTTATTTATTTATTTATTTATTTATTTGACAGAGAGAGATCACAAGCAGGCAGAGAGGCAGGGGGGGAGAGAGAGAGAGAGAGAGAGAGAGAGAGAGAGAAGCAGGCTCCCTGCTGAGCAGAGAGCCCGATGTGGGACTTGATCCCAGGACCCCGAGATCATGACCTGAGCCAAAGGCAGCGGCTTAACCCACTGAGTCACCCAGGCGCCCCTCTGCATAAGCTTTTTTAAAAGTCTGGTGCAATTCCACATGATAATTTTTGCTTTGGTTGCTTGTGCTTTTGGTCACATATTCAGAAAATCATCATCCAGGTCTCTGTCAAGAAGATTTTCCCCAGTGTTTCCTCCAGTAGTTCTACTGTTTTGGATCTAACATTTAAGTCTTTAATCCACTTTAGTTAATTTTCATATGTGGTGTGAGATAAGAATCCAGTTTCATTTTTCTACATAAGGATATCCTATTTTCTTCATACCATTTGTTGAGGAGACTGTCCTTTCCCCTTTGTGTGGTCATATATCTGGGCTCTATTCTGTGACATGTGTCTGTTTTTATGTAAGTATCAAACTGTTTTGATTACTGTACTTTGTGTATTTTGAAATTAGGAAACATAATGCCTCCAGGTTTATTCTTGCTCAAGATCGGATTAACTTTTCAGGGTCTTTGTAGTTCCATATGAATTTTAGGATTTTTTTTTTCCCCATTTCCATAAGGAATGCCATTGGGATTTTGAAGGGGAATGCCTGCCTTGAATCTTTAAATCACTTGGGCAGTATGGACATTTTAACAATATTAATTCCTGGAATGGTTTTGAACAGTTATGGATTATGAAATGAAAGGTAGGATTTATCCCTGTCAGGGTCTAGTCAGGAGACAGAAACTTAAAACAGTAATTCAGATGGGGAAGTTTAATAACAAAGAAATATCTGGTAAAGCTGGTTGACTTCTAAAAGAGTAAAGGACTTTAAGGGGGGTGCTGAAGTAGCAGGTGCCAAAAGGTAGCCAGTACCTGTAAGCAAAAGGAGAATAGATAGTGAAGATACTCACTCAGTACTTGGGAAAGCTCCTCCAGCCCCAAAGCTGAGATTTAGCCTTTTTGAAGAGGGCATGGTTACCACAGAAATATAAAGTCTGCTGTCGGTAGCTCTGGCCGGATGGTTCAGGCCAGAGCTAGTCTTTGGAAGAAACTTGTCATTGCTGGTAGATGTTTAGGGGCTGGAATTGGTCTATAGAATGGACCCACTGAATGGGAGAATGTGGCCTGAGGACATGGCCAGAGCTGCTGCAGGAGTGGCACCTGGCGCTGCACATAGGAGGTGACCTGGTATGTCGGAATCTACTCTAGATCTGTTTGGAAACTGGCTGGTCTCTGAGGGCCGCCTGGCTCCAGCTCTGAATAAAAAAAAGGCAGAAGTGCCTTCCCGCCTGTTTTCTTGCAGTGTCACTCCAGTGCCCTCTATTGACAGAGGCTAAAATTGTTCTAGCTGACAAAGGAGAGAAGTCTGTAGGGCGGTTGACCACTTGTTAGAAAGGGTACTGTCCGGATTTCTTATTGGCATTATACGCAGTGCCAAGGATATGTGGGCACTTAATAGAGCCCCCTTGTCCTTTGTGTTTCTTCAGTTATTTGTTATTGAGGAATAAAAGACCTCAGCAAAATGAGCTTTTCTTTCATATTATCTCACTAGTGCTAAAATTAGGGCTTGGCTGTTGGATGTTATTCATTAAATGTTTGTTGAATGTACATTTCCATGGTTGCAGGGTACACCCTTCTCCATCAGAGATTTCTCATCGAATTAATTATTGCTTTTTATAAAATTCCTGATATTATGGTACAGTAATTGAGGTTTCAAATATTTTCATTGTTGGAAAAAATTTTTAAAGGTTTGTTGAAATTGTCATTTTTATATTATTGAGAGAGATAACATTAATGATGACAGGAAAATTAGTGAGGTCATTGTGATTGTTAATCTTACGTATTAACTTGGTGAGGTTGTGGTACCCAATTGTTTGGTTAAACAGTCTAGATATTACTGTGAAGGTTTTCTTCAGGTGCAGTTATGTGGAGCACAACTTGGGGCTTGAACTCATGACCCTGAGATCGAGACCTGAGTTGAGTTGAGATCAAGCTTCATGACTGAGCCACCCTGGCACTAAGAGATGTGATTAACATTTAAGTCAGTAGACTTCAGTAAAGCAGATTACTCCATACTGTGGATGGGTGTAATTCAGTCAGTGGATCGCCTTAAGAGCAAAACTGAGCTTTTCTGAGGAAGAAAGAATTTGGTCTCTGGAGGCAACATACAAACCCTTGCCTGAATTTTGGTTTCTTACCAGAAATTCTAGCCTGTCCCACAGGTTTTGGGTTTGCTGTCCTCCTCAGTCCCATGGCTAATTCCTTAAAATAAATTTTTTCCTTCTTCTGTCTCTCTTTCTCCCTTTATACATATAGAATATAAGAATATCTTATTGGTCTCATTCCTCTAAAGAACCCTGATTAATAACAGATTTCGGTACTGGGAATTAGTATGCTGCTGTAATAAATACTAAATCTGTGGAAGTAGCTTTGGAATTGATTAATGGGTAGAGGCAGGAAGAGTTGAGGCCCATGATAGAAATGGTCTATATTGCCGTGAAGAGACTATTGCTGCAAATAATGAATGTTACAGGTGCTTCTGATGAAGAGGTCTCAGATGGAAATGAGGAACATGGTAATGGAAACTGAAGGAAAGGCAGTTCCTGTGGATAAAGTGGCAGGGCACTTGGCTAAATTGTGCTCTACTGTTTTATGGGAGGTATAGCTTGTGAGTGATAAAATTGAATATTTAGTTGAGCAGATTTCTAAGCAGACTGTTGAAGTCATGGTTCAGTTTCTCCTTGCTGTAGATGGTAAAATTTGAGAGGAAAGAAGGAAATTAAAGAAGGAATTATTACACACACACAAAAAAATAGGACTTGAAGATTTGGAAAATTATTACCCTATCTGTATTTTAAAAACTGAGAAGGATGCTCCACAGAGAAAATTAAGAGTGTGGCTAGACAACCATTTACTAAAGAGATTAGGAGTGTGACTCCTGAATCCAGTCAAAAAAAGCTACTAGGGTTAGACTGGAGAGGGCAGAGAAGGGATGAAATGAAGGAAGGACTTCTTGTGTTCTAAAGGCAAGAAATGGGCTGGTAGAGCTATCTAGCCACAGAACGTGTTATCTTTCCAGAAAAGAGCAGAATAACTTGAGGAGGAGTACCTGGGTGGCTCTGTTGATTAAGCTTCCAGCTCTTGATTTCAGCTTAGGTCATGATCTCAGGGTCTGGAGATGGAGCCAAAATGCTCAGCAGGGAGTCTACTTGAGAATTTCTCTCCCTCCCTCTCTGCCTGCTCCCCCCACCCTCTCATGCACACTCTTTCTCAAATAAATTCTTCAGAAAAAAAGGAGAGATGGAGAGACTAACATTAAGAACACAAAGCACCCAGCCACAAAGGATTATTCTCAAACCATAAAATCAGATTTGCCCTAAATTTCAGACATGTTTGCAACCCTTGACCCCCTTTTTTTTCTTCAAAAGACAAAAAACTATTTTGTTTTTTTTTTGAAATGGGAAGGTATATACTGTACATGTTCCCACCATTGTATTTTGAAACCAGATAACTTGTCTAGTTTCATAGGTTTACAGGAGTAAACTTTCACCCCAAGATTAGTCATACTCTGAATCTTACCTGGAAGTGATTATGAGAATTTACATGATGAGATTTGGGACTTAGTCGGTGGCATTTTCATGAGATATTGGACTTAAAGTTGCTGCTGGGATGATTAGGACTTTGGAGGATCTTGGGATGGGATGAGTACATTTTGTATGTGAAAGCAGATGAATCTGGGTGGGGCCAGAGGGTGGACTCTTGAGTTGAGTTCTATTCCCCCAAAATTTGTATTTTGAAGTCATGACCTCCACTACCTCAAACTGTGACCTTTTTTGAAAATAGGACCATTGCAGATATAATTAGTTAAAACTTAGGAGGGATCATATTGGAGTAGGTTGGACCTCTGATATAGGATGACTTATAAAAAGGGAAATTTAGGGGGCGCCTGGGTGGCTCAGTGGGTTAAGCCGCTGCCTTCGGCTCAGGTCATGATCTCAGGGTCCTGGGATCGAGTCCCGCATGGGGCTCTCTGCTCAGCGGGGAGCCTGCTTCCTTCTCTCTCTGTCTGCCTCTCTGTCTACTTGTGATCTCTCTCTGTCAAATAAATAAATAAAATCTTTAAAAAAGGGGGGGGTGGAATTTAGATGCACACAAAGGGAGAACACCATGTAAAGACTGGAGTTATACTGCCACAAGTTGGAGAACTGCCAGAAACTAGGAAGGAGGACCTAGAGCAGATTCTTCTCTCAGGCCTTAAGAAGGAACATGCCCTGTGGGCACCTCAGTCTCAGAACTTTGGGCTTCCAGACCTTTGAGATAATAAATTTGTTATTTAAACCACTCAGTTTCTGGTACTTTGTTACAAGAGCCCTAGGAAATGAATGCAATTAATATGTAGCATGGGTCTAAGAGCAGTGATTTCCAGCTGTGTTCTATCAGAGAGACTTCTCAAGATCCAGAAGAAAATTGAATGGGCAGCCTTTGAGAGATCCCTTTTATATCTGTTTTATATGTAGAAATTAGGACTCTGCTACTACAACTTTGTAGATTTTTGAACTAGACATCTATTTTGTGTCTAGCACATATCAGGTATTATAATGCCTTTGAATTTTCCAGTAAACTTTATATTTTCAATGAGAAAATTTAGTAAATTACCAATATGAAAACTGGTCTTGTGGTGACCAGATATTGTTACACTTCAGAAAATATGCATTTTAAAACCAACTATAAGAAATTTATAATTTCAAGGTTTATGAAAAATGTGGCTTGATGTATGGGAGAATCACTTTGATGTTCCAAGGGGAGGATGTTATATAAATTGAGGTAATATGTTACTTTCTGGGTAAATAAAATTATTTTCTTATGTAATTGTGATTATGATTTAGTTGTCAAGTCTGATTTGAATGATTTCTCATGTATTCCTTATTGACATTTCATAAATATATTTTCCTTTCTCTTACTGGCTTAATTTGCTTACTTTTATGTAAGTTAAAAGAATTTAGAAGAAAAAATATCTTTAAGATATATTCATATAAATATCTTGTATACATGACAAAATGTCTCACACATGAACATATTTTAGAATTAATGTATGTGTTGATGTGATTTTTGTCTTTAAATCCCATTTAATGATCTTCTTGACCTTTATTTCTAAACTGATATTTTGCCTTTTAATCCTCCCTCACCTTAGATTTATGATTGAGCATTTTTAAAAAATATTTTATTATTTATTTGTCAGAGAGAGAGCGCGCACAAGGAGGAGGGAGCGGCAGGCAGAAAGAGAAGCAGGTTCCCGGCTGAGCAAGGAGCCCAGTATGGGACTCAATCCCAAGACCTTGGGATGCATGACCCCAGCTGAAGGCAGATGCTTAACTGACCATTGCCCTATGAGTAAGCATTTTTAATGGGTTTAAGGTAGACTGCATCAATATTAATCATTTAGCAACTTGCATTACAAAACAGCATTAGCTTGTAAAAACTTTTAATAATCTCAGAACAGCCTGGTTATTTCATACCTTTAATTTTTACATTTTGACATCCATGATAATTATCAGTTTCTCTTTTATCAGTTCCTGCTGATTGCTAGGAATTCCCTCCTTCTGACCATCTTAATTCTATCCATGGAGATGATCTCCTTGAAGCCTACTTTAGTATCTCCTTTCTTATACTTTTCATCATAATTTTGTTTGTGCCATCAGTTAGCATTTGCATTTTCTTATGAGCAAATCTATTGTCTGGTCTCTCTAACAATATTATTAGCCTTTAAGCTCAGGAACTATTTTTAATATTCTGACCCATATCATTTTAATTTGTTAAAATATCAAATAACTTTTAAAAATCTATATTAAAGTGGAATTAATTAGATACAGTATTACAACATTCCCATACTTACATTTCCCTCCTAGGGCACCTTTCTTTCTTTCAACATTTTAACATACCTAAAAATCAGGATATGTCTTAGAGTCATGGTGTTTTACAGAATCGCCTTTGGCCAGGTGGCAGTCATGACCTAGTTGTTATTGTCTTGTTACTATGAGAATTTGTCCACATTTTTATCACTTAAATTGAGATACATGCATTGTTTGACAAAACCTTAGTCTTTTTTTTTTTTTTTTTTTTTTTTTTTTTTTTTTACAAAACCTTAGTCTTTAGAAGAAGAGAAATCATGGTCATAGAAATACTTCTCAAAGAAACAGGAAAAACAGTTTCCCTGAGATCAGAAAGTGATGCTTAGGGCAAGAAAAGGAAAGTCAGAACAGGTTAAGAATGGTCAGGAAAGGGTGCTTTTTTTGTCACTATGGTCAAAACATGGTAGACTAACATAATTTGAGGATTAACAAATAGTATTAAAGGGTCTTCCTAAATAGGTATCTAGACTGCTTTAAAGTCTTCAGTCTTATATTTCACTTATTTTTACAACCTACCTAGAATTTGGACCTGAAGCTTTTTTTCCTTAAGGAAAAAAACATGGTGGAGTATCATGTTTCATTCACTGTCTCACATTATAAAGCTTTGTTAATGTGTTTACATTAATTTTTATATAATTATTTCTATAGTTAATTCTGTTGTAGAAATATATTATAAATGTCAAATTTGATATTTCTTAGTATGTTTGATTTGGGATGCCTTCATATTGGGAGAATGCAAAATGTTTCCAATAGTGCAGTTCTAAGTCTGGCTTCTCTAAAACTATTAAAAAAAAAATAAATTAAGATTCAGGACTCACTGAAATTCCATTCACCTTAAGCCCACATTTAGTTATTAATATCTTACTATAAGGGGGCTGACATGGGTGAAGATGGTGAAAAGGGAGAAACCTCCAGTTACAAAACAGAGTCCTGGGAATGTAACTATGTCATGGTGACTGTAGTTAATAATACTGTATTGTATGTCTGAAGGTTGCTAAGGGAGTAGATCTTAAAAATTTTCATCATATAAACTTTAAATGGATGAAAGACCTCAATGTGAGACAGAAATACATCAAAATCCCAGAGGAGAACATAGGCAGTAACCTCTTCGACATCAGCCACAGCAACTTCTTACAAGACACATCTCCAAAGGCAAGGGAAACAAAAGCAAAAATGAACTTTTGGGACTTCATCAAGATCAAAATCTTCTGCACAGCAAAGGAAACAGTCAACAAAACAAAGTGGCAACTGACAGAATGGGAGAAGATGTTTGCAAATGACACTACAGACAAAGGGCTGATATCCAAGATCTATAAGGAATTTCTCAAACTCGACACCAGAAAAAAAACAGATAGTTAAGTCAAAAACTGGGCAGAAGACACAAACAGACACTTCTCCAAAGAAGACATACAAACAGCTGACAGACACATGAAAAAGTGTTCATCGTCATTAGCCACCAGGGAAATTCAAATCAAAACCACATTGAGATACCGTCTTACATCAGTTAATATGGCAAAAATTGACAAGGCAAGAAACAACAAATGTTGGAGAAGTTGTGGGGAAAAGGGAACCCTCTTACACTGTTGGTGGGAATGCAAATTGGTGCAGCCACTTTGGAAAACAGTTTGGAGGTTCCTCAAAAAATTAAAAATAAAGCTACCCTATGACCCACCATTTGCACTACTGGTTATTTATGCTAAAGATACAGGCGTAGTGAGAAGGGCCATATGCACCCCCATGTTCATAGCAGCAATGTCTACAATAGCCAAACTGTGGAAAGAACCAAGATGCCCTTCAACAGACAAATGGATAAAGAAAATACAGTTCATATACACAATGGAATATTACTGAGTCATCAGAAAGGATGAATACCTAACTTGCATCAACATGGATGCGACTGGAGGAGATTATGCTAAGTGAAATAAGTCAAACAGAGAAAATCAATTATCATATGGTTTCACTTATTTGTGGAACATAAAGAATAGCATGGAGGACATTAGGAGAAGGGGGAAATGAAGGGGGAGAAATCAGAGTGGGAGATGAACCATGAGAGACTATGGACACCAGGAAGCAAACTAAGGTTTTAGAAGACAGGGGAGTGAGGGGGATGGGTGAGCCTGGTGATGGGTATTAAGGAGGGCACAGATATTATGGAGCACTGGATGTTACATGTAAACAATGAATCATGGGACACTGCATCAAAAACTAATGATGTAATGTATGGTGACTAACATAACACAATTAAAAATAAATAAATCTCATAAGGGATAAACATTGTAACTGTGTGAGGATGGATGATAGACTCATGGTGTTCATTTCACAATGTGTACACATACCGAATCTTGTGCACCTGAAACTAATATAATGTTGTATATCAGTTGTATCTCAATTTTTTAAAAACACCTTACTACACAACCACCATTATAAAGTACTTGATTATAACTTTTGGCTCTTATTATCATTTTACTAACAATACTTAGCAGTCCCTGGCTCATAGTAAGTATTTAATTTTTGAATGAATAAGTGAGTAAGTGAATAAATAAATGAATGAAGGATAGAGTACCCAACTAAAGCTGTGTTTAAGAGGCTAAAATCAGTTGAAAAATAGTGTGCCTTTCCTCCATGCTTCAATCCATCTATATTGTTCTAAGGCTTCTTTGCAGTTTTAAAGCCCTTTGACCTCTCACTGAGCAAAAGCTAGTTACCTTGGAGAATGTCCCTGAATTTAGATTTGGCTGATGTTTCTTCATGACTTATGCATTTTTGTTAAGAATAACACTAAAGCGGGGTGCTTGGGTGGCTCAGTGGGTTAAAGCCTCTGCCTTCGGCTCAGGTCATGATCCCAGGGTCCTGGGATCGAGCCCCGCATCGGGCTCTCTGCTCAGCAGGGATCCTGCTTCCCTTCCTCTCTGTCTCTCTCTGCCTGCCTCTCTGCCTACTTGTGATCTCTGTCAAATAAATAAATAAAATCTTAAAAAAAAAAAAAAAAGAATAATACTAAAGCTATGCTATATTCTTCTCAATGTGACTTATTAAGGAAGCATATGATATAGATTGCTACTGATATTAACTTGTATCACTTGGTAAGATGGTATCTGCCAGGTTTCTCCATTGTAAAGTTAAATAATTTTTTTTATATACTCAATAACTAGTATTTTGTGGGAGGTACTTTGAAGCTTCATGAGGCTTTCTCTTCTCCACAGTTTATTCATTCATTAATTCATTCCTATCTGTTTGGATTCATGGGTTCCTACTTTATTCAAGGGGTTTCAGTCCATGACCATAATTCATAGACAGTCCCCAACCTAGGGTGGTTGATTTACAATTTTTAGACTTTTTACAGTGGTGCAAAAGTGATCCCCATTCAGTGGAAACAGTACTTTGAATTTTGGCCTTTTCCCAAGCTAGCAATGTGTTGTACCTACTCTGTCATGATGTTGAGCAGTGACAACAAGCTGCAGGTCCAGGTCCCAGTCAGGCACGTGATCAGAGGGTAAATACCTGATACACTTAGAATCATTCTGCACCCATACAACATTATCTTTGTCAGTTTCAGTACAGTTTTAAGTCAATTACATGAGCTGTTTATACTTTATTATAAAATTGGCTTTGTGCTCAATGATTTTGCCCAACTGTAGGCTAATGTCAGTGTTCTGAGCACGTTTAAGGTAAGCTAGGCTAAGTTGTGATGTTCAGTAGGTTAGGTCTATTGGATGCATTTTTGACTTGGGATATTTTCAGCCCACTATGGGTTTTTTGGGGACACAATGTCATCATAACTTGAGGAAGATCTGTATTTGAGTAATGGATCTCCCTGTATGTAATCAGTCTCCTGAAAGCTATGCCTTGGATATGCCATGTCCCACTCTCCTTACCCCTAGCAAAGGAGAAGAAACAGAGGTCCTACAGCCAATTCTTGATTAATTGTAAAAGAAGAGTACTTTTAGCATAAATAACACAAAACAACAACTTGCCTAGGATATAATAAGTGATAGTTTCTGAAATGTGAGAAGGAAAGAGGGAAGGGGATGCCTGGGAAAGTAGCTTCTAGGAAGCTGAAAGTAGATGTCTTCCCCCACTGACTTTAATGCTGTCATTTTTTGTTTGTTTGTTTTAACTGTATTTCAATGTTTATGCTGAGCTTGATGCTGAAAGGATTTTAAATGGCTTAGAAAAGTGCTATTGTGGGCAGTAATTTTTAAATGGAGAGAAAAATAGCATACAGATGAGGTTATAGAAAAGATTAAAATAATGCTATAAGATCTCTGGTGTTATATTTGAAGTTAACTATAAATTTGATTTTAAATTTAGCAACAAGTTCAAAGAGGAGAACAAGCCAGTTATATGCTTCATAGTAGTCAGTTGCTTAGAAACAACTAAATCTGGGAATAAGACAGTTATTTTCTACTGTTTCATAAAGAGGATACTGTAGCATCATTATAGTAAGAAGAATAGCAAGAAGTTTCATATGGCAGTTCTTTATAATCTCAAAGTGGGTCATTTACATAACCAAAAAATATTAGATAAGTGGCAAAATGCTTACCATTATGGTATAGTCTTGAAAAAACCGTTCAAGGAAGGGGTACCTACTTAAGTCTTTTGCTGCTGAGATGTGAGAATAGAAAGTTGTGCTTTGGGTATGGCAGTAGGGAAGGTGTTGGTGAACTTGAGAAGAGGAATTTCATTGAAATACTGGGGACTAATTTAATTGAAATGTGTTGAGGAGAGATGGTGAAGTAAGGAAGCAAAGAATATGAATGGAGATAATTCATTCTACAAGTGTTACTGTAGAGGATATTCAGGAAGACACAGATACGAGACCAAGGTAGGGTTTTGTTTTTAAGATGTGAGACAATAGAAAACATTTGAATGCTGATAAAATAGTGTAATAAGGATAAGGAGGCAAAAATTGTTACAGATCTATGAGAGGGTAATCATAGGTTGAAGTCTTTGAGAAAGGAAGTTATATGGAGTCAAGACCACAGGTAGAAAGGATTCTTCTGTTGTAACAGGAGTAAAAGCATAGGTTTTGGTTAGTCCTAGAAGCTGGCTATAGATTTTTTTTCCACACTTTCCTTCTATTAAAAAACAAACAGGCAAAAAGAGCCATGTCAGGTAAAAATGGGCCATGTCAGAGGATTCTGTAATGACTGCCACTAGAGAGAAAAACCCATAGAGATGGCGGGAAGGAGATAACAGAGTTCGTGAAGAATGAGAGCTTAAAAACAAATTTCAATGAGTATAGGACTAATTACCATAAAATTCTAATGGCTTTGTTTTGGTGAGTTTTTCCAGTGTTGCTAAAAGTACCAATCTATTAAGTTATTTTGAAGAAAAATTTGTACTATGAGTTTAATATAATTAAAATATTATAATAAAAATTAAAATATTTATTGAAAATTAAAATGGTATGAAAAATTTTATTAAAAATTAAAATATTTAAAGTCTAAAATAGTAAGAGAACACCAAGGATGATTTGTTTTCCTCTGATAATATTTAAATTCACATTTGAATTCATATTTTATATTTTGTGGGTATGACCAGACTTAAACAAATGGTCATCAATTTTAAATAAATACAAGCAAGAAATATTAATTGTAATTAATGAATTTGTAAGTTTCATTAAATGTAATGCATTTCTGTTATTTAACAGTGAATAATTTTAAAACTCCAACATTAATTAATACAGTGGAGCTATTTTAATTTGCTTTGACAAACCTACACAATTCATAAAATTAAATTGGTGTTACTTTCTTTTATTCCAGGTTGCCTGACTATATTTGTGGTGATTATTTTTGTGAAAAGTGGGTAAAAGACAATACCATAAGCAATGGGTAAAACACAAACTTACTGGAGTATACTTGGATTGGAGTGTATATGTGTGCAGTGCATTGGGTTTAATGATAGTACATTTAAAATTGCTATGCCAAGGGCAGTAGACTTTACAGCAACATACAGAAGTTTAATAACCATGAAATGCTGAAAGGCCAGTAAAGACTAAAGCTTTCTTTAGTCAACAGTAAAGCGAGAATGCAAAGACGTTTTTATTCTTTATTGCCCCAGGTAAAAATGTCTCTAGAAACAGATAAGTGATGACAAAGCTTTGATGTTAATAAACCCAGATGGAAGTAAAAAATCAAAGTGTGTAAATGGCTAGATTATGAAAAGAAAGATGACACAGTTATACTCTGTAATTAGATGTAATTTGTGCTTTTGGCATAGCTATTTGTCCTACATGAATGAGAGGTTGTCTTACTTTCCTTCCTTGTTGATAGGAGGACAGTACTTATATATCCTACTGTAAATCTTCTGTGGTACTTTTCTCTGGGGTAGGGGGGACCAAGGAAAAAAAGAAAAACAAATTGTAATATCAAAGCAGAAGTGTATTTTAATCTTTCCTTTGGCAATTACATTTGTTTAGCTGAACCCAAGTAAAAAATTTCTATTTGCCCTTACTCTATAAAACATAGGTTCTAGTAGCTCATGTATACAAATTAATGCTCTTGTTATTGTGAATTTTAGAGTTTTATGAATTATAACAGTGTAAAAACCTATTGTAAGCCACCAGTAGTGGCAATATATGAATTAAAATTTTAAAAGATTGAATGAAATAAAATTGTTAAGTGTTTCAAATTGTAAATAATTCACTCTAGAAATAATGCTTAATGAATCATATGTTTAAGTATAGCCTGGTCCATGTGGAAAATTTTTATCTACATCTATAAAAGTTACATGAATGTGTGATACATACAATAAAAGTTGTGGTCACAATTAAGAAATACAGCCATATAAAGTCTTAAATTTATCCACATACATTGTATGATTCATTTATTATGTATTAGAAACTTTATACCTTGTTATCCTATTACATGTGAGTTCCAAGCATCTCCCTCCTCAATTCTTTGTGACTTAGCTGGTATCTTCCTTGGAAATGGAAACCATTTTTAATATTAGACAAAATAAACCTTAAATAGTAGAAGTGCAGTGTTTTTTTCATAAATTGCTCTAGATATTTCAAAGCAGAATGTGACTGACTTAGTAAATCTGGGAGTATCATGCCATTTTTCTCACTTGCTAGTATACACAATTAGAAGATTATATGTAAGAAATTTTAAATGGGTTTGATTTCCGTATTTTTGTGTGTGTGCAATGTAAATACCAAGAAATTAAATAACACTACTAAAAGTGTTTTAAAGACATTTTTATTTTCAGTTTAATTTGGTCATAATTGCCTAGTTAAGAACCAGCTCAAATCAAGCCCTAATATGGCTTCTGCCTGTTTAAACCCAGTCCTGGGGAGTTGCTTGGAATTGCTCCAGGGTTGAAGTCTCTGTCAGGAGACTGCTATTGTAGTATAGCACTACTTTTATGTGTTGCTTCAGTATGTGTCCCTAGCTGTGGCTTGCGTACTGCAGAGAAAGAGCAGTAAACAGCTGAGCACCTCCTAAAGATTCATGTGATTATCAGTCCTACATACATCAAAGTATAATGTGAAAGCCTTATCTCTTCTAGTAGACATACCAAGTGTAAGATACTTTAATGGCAAGCCAGGAAAGAATGATTATAAACAAACATTGGGCTTTAATCAGCAAACCATTGCAATAGAAAGTGGACAGTTAGTAGTATAATATTAGCCAAAGACACAAAGGTAATATTACTAATTGTGTTTTATTTGTAATTGACTTTTTTTATGTAGTACTACAATTGTTTTTAAATTAGGACTTTTGAGTTTCAAGAGTACACTTGACCACTAGTAGGCAGTGACTAAATCCTTCTTAAATTACAGTCATGAAAAGATTGCTTCTTGAAACCCTGTCAAAATACTATTTTATTGTGGTTATTGAAATTCCTTGAGTTGGAGCAGTATCTTGATTCTTAAAGATTACTTATATTGGCTTTTTTCTTGAAATTTGTGTATATTATAGAAGATTGAAAAGGCAAAAAGGATTTTGTAAAAACCATCTTCTTTTTACTATGACTTAAAAAAACTTGTCATTGTTGAAGTTTCGGATTTTACATCTTGAGTAGGAAGGTTTTTCTTAAATTTTACAAGATGATATTACTAACAAAGTATAATTTTTTCATGTTATAGAAATAAAGTTAATGAAAGTGTACTGTCCTTGCCCTTTTAGGGACTATCTCTTACCCCATATCCTTGTTGTCCAATCACTCCTTATCCATATTTCTTTTTAGTTTTTCTGCTGAAAGCTGTTAAGTATTTATTATGCTTAGTGTGATAACAGTTTCCTATTATAGGGTAGTGCCTAGTTTGGGGACAGCAACCTGCAATAGCTTTAGCACCATATCAGTGGAAAAGTATAGTGATACAAAAATCAGAATTGTGAGTTATAGTGTTGTATTTCATTTGTACCTCAATTTTTAAAGAGTTGTGCAGATAAACATATAAGATTTTATTAAGACCAAGCTTTCATTTGGTATGTGTATATAGCAGAGATGTCCTTTAATACATTGCTTTGTTCTAGCTAGACTGCAGTTGTGTATTCTTAAATTAATCTACTTTCGCTGGTGGAAAATGTAAGACATTTTTAAAGGACCTAGACTTAATAGACTTCTCATTTTATAGTTCTGTTTTGGAAGCTTTTTTTTTCCTTTTAATTTTTAAGAGATCCCTACAGAGGCCCCTAAGTGGGTCAGTCAGTTAAGCATCTGCCTTCAACTCTGGTCATGATCTCAGGGTTTGAGGATCAAGCCCCACTTTGGGCTCCCTGCTCAATGGGGAATCTGCTTCTCCCTCTTACTCTTCTCTGTGTTCTTTCTCAAATAAATAAATAAAACCTTTTTAAAAAGAAAGAAAAAGAAAAATCTTTGTCTTGACCCCTGAGAACTTTAAAATTTTACATAAGAAAACAAAACCAGTGACAACCTGTAGTTGATGATAACTTGTTACATATATAAAGGGTATTCATGGACAGAACTAGTACTTGGGTAATCTTGTTAAAATTTATTGTTGATCATTATTCCTGTACTCTTTATAACTAAGAGAATAACTCTAGTTGAATCTTGGGAAGCATGGGGGAAAGAAGGAACAGATATATTTGTAGGCTGGAATAAACAGAGCCTAAAGTGCTGAAATGATTCAGGGAGCCCAAATCTTCAAATTTGAATTGTTAGGGAGGTCCCAAAGAGTAACTGAATATTTAAAGACTTGGATGGATTCTGTAAAATTAGTTTCTAAATATTTATGCTATTGTTTAGATACTTTTAACTTAAAAACTTTTAAAAAATTTATATATGGGGGCGCCTGAGTGGCTAAGTTGGTTAGACGTCTTGGTTTCAGCTTGGGTCATGGTCCTGGGGTCGTGGAATCGAGCCCTGCATGGTGCTCCTGACTTGGCACAGAGTCTGCTTGGGACTCTCTTTCTCTCCACCTATGCCCCTCCCCACTCCTCTTTCTCTTGCTCTCTAATATAAATGAAGTTTTTAAAAAATACTTTATATATATAATGTATATTACCAGTATTAGTAATATTCCAATGGACTTATAAGTAGACTCCTTAGGCTCTGAGAATTTGAACAACTGAACCCACTCACAGGCTAGAGGGTAAAGAGAATAAACTTGAAGGTGCTCCCTCAGACAACAGGCCTTTAATATTTAAAGGAGAAGGATATGGTAATTGACAAAGGTGATGTACCATTTATAAAGCTATACACAGGATAAGCTAGTACAATAAGGCTAACAGAACATAAACTGGGCTAGAAAAGGGAATGTACAAAGTCAGAACAGAAGTGAAGAACTAGTGAGAGGGCAGAGAAATATCAAAAAATAAAGGTAAATACCTTAAATTACCTGATTTCAGGGTGAAATCATTGAAAAGCTAGAGTAATGCAGTGAGACACAATTAAAGAAGTGAACTAGAGGATAACTTTAGATATAACATTTCATAATATGAAGTAAAGCAAATATTAAGAAGCCAGAAGGGAAGAGAGATGTATTCTAAAAAATCGGAACAGAGGCTCTAAACTCTATACCACATGGTCATATTTCTCGGTATTCATAACTCCCTGGAATTTTATGTGAAAATTGTATATGTACTTCTAGAACAAAGCATGTACTTTTTATTACATTGTTAATGGATTCACAACCTACTCAAAGATTGACAAATCAGCAAAAGTGATAATATGGTGAAATACAATGATTAGTAAATAAAACGCTCCAATTTTAAGTACTGCCCATATTAGAACAGTGTATATAGTTAACAAACTTTAAATAAGTGAGGTGAATGTCAGACTCAGTCTCTTTTGAACATGTAGTTGTAGGGATCTCTCTCTCTCTTTTAAAGATTTTTATCTATTTATTTTAGAGTGAGCACAGAGAAGAGGGAGAAGCAGACTCCCCACTGAGCAAGGAGCCCAGTGCGGGACTTGATCCCAGGGGTCTGAAATCATCACCTGAGTGGAAGGCAGATGCCCAAATGAGTGAGGCATGCCAAGATAAAGATTGTTCTTTAACAGGCACCCAGACAACTTCATATTTAGTACACACCTCACTGTTGCCTAGGCAAATGCTAAGAATTCTGCTAACTTAGTAAATGAAAATTCGTTTCCATTTATTTATTTAGCAGTTATTTACTTTAGTTATGCTTGGTGCTACCTTAAAGCAAATAATAATAAACCAAAAAAACAAAACCAAAACATTCTGTTTGGTATTCCAGTCAGTATACAGCAAATTCTATTATGGAATATTTTTAAATCTTTCCTGTTGGACTATTTTCAGAAATTACTGAATATCTGATATCTGGATATCTTCTCATGAAATTTGTCCAAAGAATAAGGTAAAAGCAGAAAGCGAAATTTTGGCAAATCTTTGCCAGGTCTTAAGTGATTTACTTGAATAATAAATTAATTTGCCAAAATAAATAGTCATATCTGTGTATTAGTTGTCTTTTTGTTGTGTAATCTATGTATTACTTTATTTACTGGTAATGTAATTTATAAACATCAACAGAAATACAAATGACATTCATCTTAATACCTTTGCTAGTAGACTCTACCTTTTTGCTAGTGCTTGGTAAAATGTCTGGCTCACCCCCTGCTCATTTCCTACAAGTACATTCTAATAGTAAAATCTTATCGTAAATATACTGTATTAAGTTATGTCAGTAAACTCCAAGCCAAAGCTGAAAAAAATCCTTTAAAACCTAAACCAAACATGCTCTAAGGCCTGAAATCCATTAGATCATTCATTCATATTCACAGGAGAGTGTGAAGCAGCTGGTATAATCCAGTTTCAGAACATTCTGTTTCTAATATTCCATGATTTCTATGATAAGCAAAAAATAAGGCAATGTTCTTTGGTATGATTAACACTGCCGCCACCTGTCAATGGCTTTACCTCTTTCCTCTTGTTACTTGTTTAAAATCTGAAGTACTTAACAGGATGCAGTCATTTGTGGTTATAATAAAAGGAAACAAAGGGCATTTATTTCCATTTGTGTGCAAACTTATCTATTGCAACTGCACACAACAAAGTATATACATAGCTATCTAAAGATATTTCAATAAATTAATAGGGTTTAACATATGTAAACACAGAAAACAAACTTTTGCATATTCAAAACCAAAAATCTTTTATTTTTTTAATGTCACACTCCAAGTTGGGAATTGATTCCATTTATAAAGATTCATGCATTCCTGCCACACTGTTGTTGTTTTTTTTTTTTTAAGATTTTGTTTATTTATTTGACAGAGAGAAATCACAAGTAGGCAGAGAAGCAGGCAGAGAGATGAGGAAGCAGGCTCCCTGCTGAGCAGAGAGGCCCCGATTCAGGGCTTGATCCCAGGACTCTGGGATCATAACCTGAGTTGAAGGCAGAGGCTTTAACCCACTGAGCCCCTCAGGCGCCCAACTACCAGAATTCTTAACAAACAAGTTAGCCAAATGAAAAAAGGGACAAGAAATAACTGACTATATTACATGCTTAGCTCTGTGAAGTGTTTTAATTACAATTAGAAGTAGTAAGTGGTTATTTAATCTGTCTCCTGGAAAGGTATGCAGTAAAGGCTTATTGAAGATCATTGAAGGGTAGCCAGGGTAGCCAGAAGGGTGAGGCTAAGGACACCAGCAAGCCAGTCAGTTTAGGAAAATTATGTTAGCAATGAACAAAACTGAGGTTGAAATTTTAAGTTAGTACAATATATATTTTGCACGAAGACCCAGTACATTTAAAAAAAAAAAATAGTAACAATAGAATTTTTAAATAGATATGTAATTTTGTTTTTAATAAGAGATTGCAAATCCGCCCCTTCATTCAGGTTTTCATTATCTTTCCATTTACCTGAAGCATTTTTTTTTTAAGAATTTGTTTTATTTTTTGTTTTGGGTATAATTTCTGTTTGTATGCAAACAACATATTGCTGTTTTCAAAAAATAATTCCAGTCTTTGACCAAATTTTGGGTAGGGTAAGGGTATGGAGCTTAAGGGACTTGGTGATAGGCAAATTGCTATCAGTATTCAGCCACAGGCTTTACACAACCATCCTTACAGTGGGTTTCCTGTTAACTGAGGGGACAGACAGTGGATATGGAAGTCTGAGTAGATCATAGAGAATGTGGGATCCTGGGGGAAAGCAGTGCGAAATACCATAGGAATGAATTACTTTTCTTCTGCAGTCCCAAACTATAAAATATTTAGAGCTACAAACTGCAGCTTTTCCTATGAAGGGATGGGAGGGAGGAGAGAGGGATCCTTTAATCCCCCTTCGTTACTCCAAACTGTGTCATGTATTGGAGGATACAGTATCCTAAATGTTGTTATCTCTAGTGGTATCCTCTATTTATGACTCAGTCCTCTGATAGCAGCACTTCCCCCAGGCTTACTTGAAATTCTTGGTTTTGAGGAGACCATTTTGCATGGATATATTAAGGTTCCAGAAATCAGATCCATCTTCCATTACAAAAGGTTCCTTGTTACTGCTATGCTGCCCAAAGAAGATCACAATCTAGATAAATTTATTAATACTAGACCTGCTACTAGTTTTCTACTTAAGTTTAATTGTATCATCTTGGAAAATATTAGTCTGGTGTGTATCTCATTTTTAAAAAGTTTAAGAAGTCAAAATGTCATGGTTGATAAATAACATTGAGGATATAGTTATCATAGTTTGAAATTTATCCTTGTGAGACATACGCATCTGCTAAATGCTAGTTGTTCCTTTCATACTACTGTCTAGCACTTCCCACTTTCCATTCCATTGTGCTTCCCCCACTAGAAAGTGAATGTCTCTTAATTCACCTGTATTCAATGCTTAGTCTTAGGAGATACATGATATTTATTAAATAAGTTTGTGTTGAATAGTTGTAGAAACAGTTCACAAAGTAGTATTTACCTTTTCCTGTTGTGGGGGTCAGAGCTTTGGGGGGTCGGGAGTAATAAGCTGAAGTAACTCCATCATTTCTTAAGAAAAAGTTATTTAGTTAGGGTTTCAATGAGGGATATCGATGAAACTTTAGGAGGGTATTGAACTTTTAAGTTAAAACTCTTTTTTTTTTTTAAACATGTGAAGCCTAACTTAAACCTTTCATTAAGAGCATAAACAAAAATTTATGTAGTTATGTACTTCCTTGCAAGGTAATTGTGGAAGAAGGGAAAGTGAGTATTCTGCTCAGTGATCTCATCAGGAAGGAGAAACCAGTTAATAGAAGAGGCTTATTTTTTTATTTATCAGCATCTCCTGACAGTGGCCACTTCTATATACAGAATTCTGTAGGGGGGTTTTCTTAATATATGTAAGCACGTGCCATTTCATTACTGTGTTTATCTAAGAAAAGTCATACTAGCTTTCTTTCAGTATGTGGGAAGAAGTCTAGACTAGGCCATCACAAGATCAGACAATGTTCAGAAGCCACCCTGTGTAGTTCCCAGAGCTTCCAGGTCTCCCAGGAGGGAAGTTTGTCTCCTTGGCTAATACTCTGTCATTTTGTAGAGTTTATTGTAAAGTACTGCTTAAGCGGTGAATATTTCTAATTTAGTCTGACACTACTTTGTTTCATGTATAATAAAATCTCCCCAATTCAGAACAAAATGGAGAAGTTTTAATGACTGAAATTTTCCAGTTGTAAAGTTTTCTTAAGAAGATGGTCTTTCAGGTAGCCATAGAAAGTTCAAAGACAACAAAGCAATTACATTGTATCCAGATTGTTTCAAATTCCAAAATAAAGGTCCCAAATGAATATGGTTTTACTACATTTTATCTAATGCATTGTAGGGTATATTGGATATATTAAAAGCATTGCAAGGAAGGCTTTTTCTTTTCTCACTTTCTTCCTGAGAATGCAGAAACCAAAGAATGTCCAACAAAGAATAGAACTAACTTTTTCAGATTTGTCAGTTCAAATAAAAAGTAGAGACAGAATGGTGAAGCACCTGTTGCTTTAAAGGCAGTAAACTAGGGAAATGTTTTAACAGAAGTCATCAGCTTTCTAAGATCTCTTTTATCCATCTCACATCACTCATTGCTCTTAATTCCTTTGTCACATTTTTTCCTGCCTTACAAGTAATCCTTGAAATCCATGGAGCATTTTATGTATAACTAGAACCATGTGGATGGTTCTCACGTGTTCACTGTAACCCCAAATCCCAGCATTTCTGCTGCCCCTCCTTTCCCATGTATTTAGCTTTAGATGCAGGTCTGAGAAGCAAATAGTTGTGGTAATAGGAATTCATCTCACTGCCATCACTTTCCACCTACCAAGACTCTAAATTCAGTCTCTGGTGGGTTTCAGATAACAGAGAGCCACCAACAGGCCCTCTGCAGCTCTTTGATCTCCACCACTGCATTCTATACTCTTCTTTCTGGGGAGCTAGTTCCTCTGGCAGCTGTTTCCCTCATGCCAGGCCATTGGTTATTTATGTGTAACAGTATACATAGGCCAACGGAAATTTCTAGAAATTTCTTATGAAATCTCATTATTTAGATAAAGGTTTCTAGGATTTTCTTATGAAATCTCTAGAATTTTTCTAGAAATTTCTTATGAAATCTCATTATTTAGATAAAGGTTAAAATTAATACTGTTTAGTCCATTCCTAATGGAACAGTTCTCTTGAATATCGGTAAGTAAGTTGAGATGAGGAGGGGCAAAAAGTTCTTTCCAGCCCTTCAGGTTGAGTAGCTTCACTGTGCTATCCCCTGGGCACTGCTTTCATTTCCCCCACATAACATGTAAGAGTGATACATGTCTTTTAAGGATAACCTTAGAAATAAATGATATCTTTTATTGTGCCTTTTTGGTTTTCTGGTATTACCCTTTAGAATACAGTTTTTAAGATATCCAGCAATAGAGGCATCATGGTTTTAACCTTATTTAGGTTTTCTAACATCTACCTTATTTAGGTTTTCTGAAAGAGACTAAAACTGATATCCCCTGAGGTCTTCTAGGATTATTCAAACCGAAGTACATACGCTTAGGGCAGGGACAGACAGAGTAGCAAATTCAAGTCTTCATTTCAGTAGTTTTTTTTCCCCACTGTATTTTGGAAATTGATGTTTGATTTTGCTCTTTCTTTTTTTTTTTTTAACAATGCAAATTGTGTTTTTATTTATTTATTTTTTTTTTATTTCCAGCATAACAGTATTCATTATTTTTGCACCACACCCCGTGCTCCATGCAATCCGTGCTCTCTATAATACCCACCACCTGGTACCCCAACCTCCCACCCCCCGTCCCTTCAAAACCCTCAGATTGTTTTTCAGAGTCCATAGTCTCTCATGGTTCACCTCCCCTTCCAATTTCCCCCAACTCCCTTCTCCACTCTAAGTCCCCATGTCCTCCATGCTATTTGTTATGCTCCACAAATAAGTGAAACCATATGATAATTGACTCTCTCTGCTTGACTTATTTCACTCAGCATAATCTCTTCCAGTCCCGTCCATGTTGCTACAAAAGTTGGGTATTCATCCTTTCTGATGGAGGCATAATACTCTATCCCCAGGGGTACAGGTCTGTGAATCACCAGGTTTACACACTTCACAGCACTCACCAAAGCACATACCCTCCCCAATGTCCATAATCCCACCCCCTTCTCCCAAACCCCCTCCCCCCAGCAACCCTCAGTTTGTTTTGTGAGATTAAAAGTCACTTATGGTTTGTCTCCCTCCCAATCCCATCTTGTTTCATTTATTCTTCTCCTACCCACTTAAGCCCCCATGTTGCATCACCACTTCCTCATATCAGGGAGATCATATGATAGTTGTCTTTCTCTGCTTGACTTATTTCGCTAAGCATGATACGCTCTAGTTCCATCCATGTTGTCGCAAATGGCAAGATTTCATTTCTTTTGATGGCTGCATAGTATTCCATTGTGTATATATACCACATCTTCTTGATCCATTCATCTGTTGATGGACATCTAGGTTCTTTCCATAGTTTGGCTATTGTGGACATTGCTGCTATAAACATTCGGGTGCATGTGCCCCTTTGGATCACTACATTTGTATCCTTAGGGTAAATACCCAATAGTGCAATTGCTGGGTCATAGGGCAGTTCTATTTTCAACATTTTGAGGAACCTCCATGCTGTTTTCCAGAGTGGCTGCACCAGCTTGCATTCCCACCAACAGTGTAGGAGGGTTCCCCTTTCTCCGCATCCTCGCCAGCATCTGTCATTTGCTGACTTGTTGATTTTAGCCATTCTGACTGGTGTGAGGTGATATCTCATTGTGGTTTTGATTTGTATTTCCCTGATGCCGAGTGATATGGAGCACTTTTTCATGTGTCTGTTGGCCATCTGGATGTCTTCTTTGCAGAAATGTCTGTTCATGTCCTCTGCCCATTTCTTGATTGGATTATTTGTTCTTTGGGTGTTGAGTTTGCTAAGTTCTTTATAGATTCTGGACACTAGTCCTTTATCTGATATGTCATTTGCAAATATCTTCTCCCATTCTGTCAGTTGTCTTTTGATTTTGTTAACTGTTTCCTTTGCTGTGCAAAAGCTTTTGATCTTGATGAAATCCCAATAGTTCATTTTTGCCCTTGCTTCCCTTGCCTTTTGCGTTGTTCGTAGGAAGATGTTGCTGCGGTTGAGGTCAAAGAGGTTGCTGCCTGTGTTCTCCTCAAGGATTTTGATGGATTCCTTTCGCACATTGAGGTCCTTCATCCATTTTGAGTCTATTTTTGTGTGTGGTGTAAGGAAATGGTCCAATTTCATTTTTCTGCATGTGGCTGTCCAATTTTCCCAGCACCATTTATTGAAGAGGCTGTCTTTTTGCCAATTGGACATTCTTTCCTGCTTTGTCGAAGATTAGTTGACCATAGAGTTGAGGGTCTATTTCTGGGCTCTCTATTCTGTTCCATTGATCTATGTGTCTGTTTTTGTGCCAGTACCATGCTGTCTTGATGACGACAGCTTTGTAATAGAGCTTGAAGTCCGGAATTGTGATGCCACCAACGTTGGCTTTCTTTTTCAATATCCCTTTGGCTATTCGAGGTCTTTTCTGGTTCCATATAAATTTTAGCATTATTTGTTCCATTTCTTTGAAAAAGATGGATGGTACTTTGATAGGAATTGCATTAAATGTGTAGATTGCTTTAGGTAGCATAGACATTTTCACAATATTTATTCTTCCAATCCAGGAGCATGGAACATTTTTCCATTTCTTTGTGTCTTCCTCAATTTCTTTCATGAGTACTTTATAGTTTTCTGAGTATAGATTCTGTGTCTCTTTGGTTAGGTTTATTCCTAGGTATCTTATGGTTTTGGGTGCAATTGTAAATGGGATTGACTCCTTAATTTCTCTTTCTTCTGTCTTGCTGTTGGTGTAGAGAAATGCAACTGATTTCTGTGCATTGATTTTATATCCTGACACTTTACTGAATTCCTGTATAAGTTCTAGCAGTTTTGGAGTGGAGTCTTTTGGGTTTTCCACATATAGTATCATATCATCTGCGAAGACTGATAATTTGACTTCTTCTTTGCCGATTTGGATGCCTTTAATTTCCTTTTGTTGTCTGATTGCTGAGGCTAGGACCTCTAGTACTATGTTGAATAGCAGTGGTGCTAATGGACATCCCTGCCGTGTTCCTGACCTTAGCGGAAAAGCTTTCAGTTTTTCTCCATTGAGAATGATATTTGCGGTGGGTTTTTCATAGATGGCTTTGATGATATTGAGGTATGTGCCCTCTATCCCTACACTTTGAAGAGTTTTGATCAGGAAGGGATGCTGTACTTTGTCAAATGCTTTTTCAGCATCTATTGAGAGTATCATATGGTTCTTGTTCTTTCTTTTATTGATGTGTTGTATCACATTGACTGATTTGCGGATGTTGAACCAACCTTGCAGCCCTGGAATAAATCCCACTTGGTCGTGATGAATAATCTTTTTAATGTACTGTTGAATCCTATTGGCTAGTATTTTGTTGAGTATTTTCGCATCTGTGTTCATCAAGGATATCGGTCTATAGCTCTCTTTTTTGGTGGGATCCTTGTCTGGTTTTAGGATCAAGGTGATGCTGGCCTCATAAAATGAGTTTGGAAGTTTTCCTTCCATTTCTATTTTTTGGAACAGTTTCAGGAGAATAGGAATTAGTTCTTCTTTAAATGTTTGGTAGAATTCCCCCGGGAAGCCGTCTGGCCCTGGGCTTTTGTTTGTTTGGAGATTTTTAATGACTGTTTCAATCTCCTTACTGGTTATGGGTCTGTTCAGGCTTTCTATTTCTTCCTGGTTCAGTTGTGGTAGTTTATATGTTTCTAGGAATGCATCCATTTCTTCCAGATTGTCAAATTTATTGGCGTAGAGTTGCTCATAGTATGTTCTTATAATAGTTTGTATTTCTTTGGTGTTAGTTGTGATCTCTCCTCTTTCATTCATGATTTTATTTATTTGGGTCCTTTCTCTTTTCTTTTTGATAAGTCGGGCCAGGGGTTTATCAATTTTATTAATTCTTTCAAAGAACCAGCTCCTAGTTTCGTTGATTTGTTCTATTGTTTTTTTGGTTTCTGTTTCATTGATTTCTGCTCTGATCTTTATGATTTCTCTTCTCCTGCTGGGCTTAGGGTTTCTTTCTTGTTCTTTCTCCAGCTCCTTTAGGTGCAGGGTTAGGTTGTGTACCTGAGACCTTTCTTGTTTCTTGAGAAAGGCTTGTACCGCTATATATTTTCCTCTCAGGACTGCCTTTGTTGTGTTCCACAGATTTTGAACCGTTGTATTTTCATTATCATTTGTTTCCATGATTTTTTTCAATTCTTCTTTAATTTCCCGGTTGACCCATTCATTCTTTAGAAGGATGCTGTTTAGTCTCCATGTATTTGGGTTCTTTCCAAACTTCCTTTTGTGGTTGAGTTCTAGCTTTAGAGCATTGTGGTCTGAAAATATGCAGGGAATGATCCCAATCTTTTGATACCGGTTGAGTCCTGATTTAGGACCGAGGATGTGATCTATTCTGGAGAATGTTCCATGTGCACTAGAGAAGAATGTGTATTCTGTTGCTTTGGGATGAAATATTCTGAATATATCTGTGATGTCCATCTGGTCCAGTGTGTCGTTTAAGGCCTTTATTTCCTTGCTGCTCTTTTGCTTGGAGGATCTGTCCATTTCAGTGAGGGGAGTGTTAAAGTCCCCTACTATTATTGTATTATTGTTGATGTGTTTCTTTGATTTTGTTATTAATTGGTTTATATAGTTGGCTGCTCCCACGTTGGGGGCATAGATATTTAAAATTGTTAAATCTTCTTGTTGGACAGACCCTTTGAGTATGATATAGTGTCCTTCCTCATCTCTTATTATAGTCTTTGGCTTAAAATCTAATTGATCTGATATAATGATTGCCACTCCTGCTTTCTTCTGATGTCCATTAGCATGGTAAATTCTTTTCCACCCCCTCACTTTAAATCTGGAGGTGTCTTCGGGCTTAAAATGAGTTTCTTGGAGGCAACATATAGATGGGTTTTGTTTTTTTATCCATTCTGATACCCTGTGTCTTTTGACAGGGGCATTTAGCCCATTAACATTCAGGGTAACTATTGAGAGATATGAATTTAGTGCCATTGTATTGCCTGTAAGTTGACTGTTACTGTATATGGTCTCTGTTCCTTTCTGATCTACCACTTGTAGGCTCTCTCTTTGCTTAGAGGACCCCTTTCAATATTTCCTGTAGAGCTGGTTTGGTATTTGCAAATTCTTTCAGTTTTTGTTTGTCCTGGAAGCTTTTAATCTCTCCTTCTATTTTCAATGATAGCCTAGCTGGATATAGTATTCTTGGCTGCATGTTTTTCTCGTTTAGTACTCTGAAAATATCATGCCAGCTCTTTCTGGCCTGCCAGGGCTCTGTGGATAAGTCAGCTGCCAATCTAATATTTTTACCATTGTATGTTACAGACTTCTTTTCCCGGGCTGCTTTCAGGATTTTCTCTTTGTCACTGAGACTTGTAAATTTTACTATTAGGTGACGGGGTGTGGGCCTATTCCTATTGATTTTGAGGGGCGTTCTCTGAACCTCCTGAATTTTGATACTCGTTCCCTTTGCCATATTGGGGAAATTCTCCCCAATAATTCTCTCCAGTATACCTTCTGCTCCCCTCTCTCTTTCTTCTTCTTCTGGAATCCCAATTATTCTAATGTTGTTTTGTCTTATGGTGTCACTTATCTCTCGAATTCTCCCCTCGTGGTCCAGTAGCTGTTTGTCCCTCTTTTGCTCAGCTTCTTTATTCTCTGTCATTTGGTCTTCTATATCACTAATTCTTTCTTCTGCCTCATTTATCCTAGCAGTGAGAGCCTCCATTTTTGATTGCACTTCATTAATAGCTTTTTTTATTTCAACTTGGTTAGATTTTAGTTCTTTTATTTCTCCAGAAAGGGCTTTTATATCTCTCGAGAGGGTTTCTCTAATATCTTCCATGCCTTTTTCGAGCCCGGCTAGAACCTTGAGAATTGTCATTCTGAACTCTAGATCAGACATATTACCAATGTCTGTATTGATTAGGTCCCTAGCCTTCGGTACTGCCTCTTGTTCTTTTTTCTGTGTTGAATTTTTCCGTCTTGTCATTTTGTCCAGATAAGAGTATATGAAGGGGCAAGTAAAATACTAAAAGGGTGGCAACAACCCCAGGAAAAAATGCTTTAACCAAATTAGAAGAGATCCAAAATCGTGAGGGGGGAGAAAGGGGATAAAAAGAGGTTCAAAAAGGAAGAAAGAAAAAAAAAAAAGAAAAGAGAAAAGAAAAGAATTTAAAAAAAAAAGGAAAACACCTAAGAAAAATGTAAAAAAGAAAAATATATATATTAGATAAACTAGTAAAAAATCGTTAAAAAAGAAAAAGGTAACAGTTAAAAAAAAAAATTTTACCCGAAGGCGAGAAAAAAAAAAAAAAAATGAAAAAGAAAAAAATTAAATTAACTGCAAGACTAAAAAAAAATCACAGGGAAAAAGCCATGAGTTCCGTGCTTGGCTTTCTCCTCCTCTGGAATTCTGCTGCTCTCCTTGGTATTGAAACCGCACTCCTTGGTAGGTGAACTTGGTCTCGGCTGGATTTCTTGTTGATCTTCTGGGGGAGGGGCCTGTTGTAGTGATTCTCAAGTGTCTTTGCCCCAGGCGGAATTACACCGCCCTTACTCGGGGCCGGGGTGAGTAATCCGCTCGGGTTTGCTTTCAGGAGCTTTTGTTCCCTGAGCGCTTTCCGTAGAGTTCCGGAGGACGGGAATACAAATGGCGGCCTCCTGGTCTCCGGCCCGGAGGAGCCGAGAGCCCAGGGCCGCACTCCTCAGTGCGCCCTCAGAAAACAGCACCCAGTTACTCCCGTCTGCCTGACCTCCGGCCGCGCTCCGAGCTCTCCGAGCCTGCGACCGGTTCAAGGTAACACCGAGCTGTGAGCTTACTGTCGGCTCTGTCTCTGTAGCCGGCTTTCCTGTTCCAATACCCGCAAGCTCTGCGACACTCAGACACCCCTGATCCTTCTGTGACCCTGCGGGACCTGAGGCCACGCTGAACCCGCGTGGGCTTCGCCCCGGTTTAGCCTCTGGAGCGATGTCCCTCAGCGGAACAGACTTTTAAAAGTCCTGATTTTGTGCGCCGTTGCTCCGCCGCTTGCCGGGAGCCGGCCCCTCCCCCCAGGGTCTATCTTTCCGTCGCTTTGGATTCACTTCTCCGCCGGTCCTACCTTTCAGAAAGTGGTTGTTTTTCTGTTTCCAGAATTGCTGCTGTTCTTCTCTTCGATCTGCCGATGGATTTTCAGGTGTTTGCAATCTTTAGATAAGCTTTCTAGCTGATCTCCGGCTAGCTGAAGCAGTCTCAGCCTGCTACTTCTCCGCCATCTTGACTCCTCCCCGATTTTGCTCTTTCTTATCCTAGAGCATAGCAGTTACTCATATGTTGAGTCCTTCGTGGTTGTCGTAAGTGTGGATATTCTTTGCTGTGATTGCTTTTCTATGTGATTTTCTTTGCCTTCGGTGTGATTTTTTTTTTCCCTATCACATAGTCCATATATTTTCCACGAGGTTGATTCTGAAAGTATTTTAAGGTTTATAATGGTGTCTTCCCCTAGTTTAACTAGGCCATCTCCCTTTTCAGGTATTTATTTCTATTGTCTTGCATCTTATCTTCAATCTCTGATGTCATAAAGTTGCTGCTTTCATTTCCTATAACTTTTTCACATTTTCTTTCAGAATGTGATTTTCATTGTTCATTGTTTCTTATTGCTCGTCTTCATTTTTTCCCACAGAATTTGCATAGGCCCAACACTACATTTTAAACAGACGTTCCAATCAAGTATGTTGTTTGCCTAAAACAAGGTGAATGTTTGACTCTTTTCCATCCTGATCTAAGCACTCTTTTTTATCTTTGTGTTAGAATATTAGCCAATGAACAGGATGTTCACAGTTATATCAACTGTTCAGTCATTTAGCTGCCTGAGGGACCTGTGGTCATGAATACAGTATTTCCCCTCTGCTCAACCAAATCATAACTTGCTGATTCCAGCCCACCTTTGATAGAGCAGAGGAGGGATAAAAGGGCAGCTGTTGGGTCTATAGTGAATGCAGAGTGTGACAGGAGCTCCTTTTCTCTGGCCTGTGCAGTCCCTTCAAACTGGGAAACACCAATGACAGCACTACCCCTGTCCCATGTGGTAACTTTGTACAGATTAGAAAAACATACCCCTTCCTCAGTGCACTTTGCTTCCATTTGCTGACTAACTGCATGGTGATTCCAGTGAATGGTGCCCCTTAGAGTTGTGTCGTGCACACGGCTCTACGTAGATTGGCCCTAATCAGTGAGGAATTTGAGGATTTCAACCTCTCCTTCCCCTGCATGGTACTCTTTTCTCTGGAAGAAGAAACTAATTTTCAGTCCCAGTGTTGTCTTACAGTTCAATGCAGATTATCAGAAGATCCTGCTAGGACCAGTTTAAAGTAGGAGGTTAGGAGCTATCAACAGTATGGCTATACTTACTGCTTTTTGGTTTTTTTGTCATGTTGTGGGAGGGAGGTGTTAAGAACTTTTACTTCCTCTTTCAGTTTGTTGGGTTTTGTTTTTTATTTTGTTCTGTTTTGTTTTTTAATGACCCTTTGATTTTATTAAGAGTTAACTCTCTCTAGAAGGCACCTTACATCCCCTTTTTAAAGGAAACTAGTATAATAGAATTGTCTCAGATTTTATTTTCAAATGGATTATTATATTGAGATAAAAACCAAAAATCCGAAGGAAAAGAGGGATAACTTGTTATGTAGTAGGTCCTTTAATACCTGGAGAGTCCCAACTTCCACTGATATTCTCTTCAGAGCCTTGAAATAGCCCTCAGTACTTATAAGGATTTTAGACATGAATATTAATATTTATGCTGACATTTATATCCTAAATAGTTTAAAATTATGGTTTGCTTTTTAATGCTTTTTATTTTTGAAAGGAATTGATTTAGCCTTAGGAAAAAGCAGTCATATTTCTTTTGACATCCAAACCTATATGTCAGCACACTGAAATGCCATTTGTAGTTGCTTTTCCTGTAAGTGATACCTCATTATGACTAAGAATACACTAGTGGTAAGTTCTTTTAAAGGTGTAAATTAATTATAGTGGAAAGATAAAAAGATTTTTATCCTGTGGTCTAATATTATTTGACACGTAATAATATTTATGACAAGCCCAACTATATCTACTTAAATTTTTCTGAAAGACATTCTTTTTTCAGTCCTGATTCTAATCATTTTCAGTTTATATAAACATAGCACTGGTGTTTTTATATAACAGGCACTCTGCAAAGTACTTTGGATATATAGTAGAATCAGTAATGCTGAATTTATATAGCATCATTGGGAGTGGCATGTGAGTGAATCTTCCAGATTACTAAAATTACCCTTGTAAGTAACTAAATATCCCTTTTATGCAATATATGCATTTAAAACAGTTAAACTATGTTACATATTTTCATACATTTTTAACAGAACATTCTCTACATAATTAGTAGTTTCTCGGTGGCTGAAGATCATCACCATAAATAGACCCAGAGGCCACTGATTGGTTCTTTAATAGTGATTGGACCAGACTATTGCCACTATGTCTGTTTTATATTATTTTTCTCTCCTGTCACTGTCATGCTATTTAGTTCTCCCTTCTGCCATCAGTATACGTGACTCTAATATGTATAACTCAATGTTTTTAATGTGTTGGGATTTTGAAATTTAAAAACCCAAGTTTTTGATTGGGTTTTTGATTTGTTAAACCCTACATTAGATTGATGTATAGGTTAAAAGTAAGTGCTGAATCATGGTATAAGATATCCTATAGAGTCAGTTATGTAGGTTCCAGTGTCTTACATATATGGTGACTGTTGTATAAATTAACAAAAGAAAATGTTGGTAGCCAAGATGATCTTTCCAGTAGAGTATGTCTGCTATTTCCTCTTTGATCCATTTTTTTCATGTACCCCAGAGACCTACACCAAAGCTCAGAACTGACTTTAGTATAATTTCTATACTGTAATTTCTTTTACTCCTCTTTTATGATCTGGTTCAACTATCTCCTGCTCTGTGATGCCTTTCTTAAGTCTTCCAAATAGTAAAGCAGTTAATTGGTCCCCTCTCTGCCTTCTCACAGATTTTTTTTTTTAATGTATTTCTATTAGAGCATTTGTTAAAATTATGGTATCATAGTCATAATAGCTAACCTTCTGAAGCACTTATTATGTACCAGGTGTTATGCTAAGGGCTTTATGTGTATTATTGCATTGAATACTCATTCTTTAAAAGACCCTTTGAATAATTCACAGAGATGAAAAGGTACAGCATGGGGAATATAGTCAATAATATTGTAATAACTTGTATGGTGACGGTGACTACATTATTATGGTAAGCATTGATTAATGTATAGAATTGTTGAATCAGGGGTGCCTGGGTGACTCAGTGGGTTAAAGCCTCTGCCTTCAGCTCAGGTCATGACCCCGGGGTCCTGGGATTGAGCCCCACATCGGGCTCTCTGCTCAGCAGGGAGCCTGCTTTCCTCTCTCTCTTTCTCTGCCTGCCTCTCTGCCTACTTGTAATCTCTGTCAAGTAAATAAATAAAATCTAAAAAAAAAAAAAATGTTGAATCAATATGTTGTACACCTAAAACTAATATAACATTGTATGTTAATTATACTTTTTTAATGAATAAAAAATAAATGAAAGACCCTTTGAAGTAGATAATTACTACTTTCTCTATTTTCCAAAATGGGGTTAAGTGAAGGAGAAGGAAAATATAACTTGGCCAAGTGATAGAGCTGGGATTTAAATCCAGGCAGTTTGATTCTAGTTTCCACATTTTTCATACCTATCAGATGAAGCACAGAGAGGTAACTGGTCCAAAGTTACATATCTAGTAAGTGACAGAACTAAAATTTGAATCCCAGGCAGTTTGACCTCAAAGACAGTGTTCTTAATTATTTATTTTCAATCCAACACTCCTCTTTGTAAATTCCTTAAAGGGAGACCTCATAATATCCATCATGTATCTATAGAATGTGACACAAAAGGGGTTCTTAAAAAAGGAGGGCACTTGATATAATGAGCACTGGGTGTTACATGCAGCTGATGAATCACTGAATTCTACTCATGAAACTAATAATACACTATATGTTAACTAACTTGAAATTAAATTTTTAAAAGATTCTTAAATGTTTGAGAATAAATTAATGGACTTTTCACTGCCTGATATGTAACAGTACTAATAAGCTAGGGTTTGCTTTTATATCTTTACTCTCAGGGAAAACTTTAATATTTTGACCTTTATTATTCCTCATCATCTCCCTCCAAACTGGTATATTAACTATACTTACCAAAGTCTACAAGCCACTGTCTTTGCCTTAGTACAGTTTGTCAAGTCCAACCTACCACACATAGGCCACACATATTCAAAATGAGAAAGAGATTAAAGGAAATGGGTATCTGCAACAATATCAGTAACAATAATAACAACAATAGTTCAGGGAATATGAAAGCAGCAGCTAACAATTTTTAAAAAGGCCCTGAATACTCCTGATTTTGGGGTGTCTGGCTGGTTCAGTTGGTAGAGCATGTGACTCTTGATTTCAGGGTTTTACATTTGAGCCCCACATTGGCTATAGAGATTGCTTAAGTTAAAATCTTTAAAAATAAATAAAGCCATCTAAAACATGCAAGGGAAGGAGAGAAAGGAAGGGGAGGTGGGAAAAGAGAGCATGCAAGGATGTGAGTAGGAAAAGCACAGAGATGAAAGAAAGGGTTGGGGAGGAATGGAGAATTGTTCATTCCTGACAATTAAATCCATCCCGTCAGTCTGATGTTTGATCAGAATGGTTATACAGGGGCGCCTGGGTGACTCAGTGGGCTAAAGCCTCTGCCTTTAGCTCAGGTCATGATCTCAGGGTCCTGGTATCAAGCCCCACGTCAGGTTCTCTGCTCCGCAGAGAGCCTGCTTCCTCCTCTCTCTCCCTGCCTGCCTCTCTGACTATTTATGATCTCTGTCTGTAAATAAGTGAATAAAAATCTTTTTTAAAAAAAATAGTTAGGCAAATGAAGTTAGGCAGGAATAGCCTTACAGGTAAATAAAAATAACCAATTAAGTGTAACATTACATGTCATATGTTTATACTTCAGTAGAAATGGTAAATTAATCGTCTAAATTCCATGGAGTAAGCGCACATATATAATGCACATCAATTATACTAGTGGTCTTTTAAAACGTACTTTAAAATTCACCTTCTGGGACACCTGGTTCACTTGGTTAGAAACGTGTGTGACTCTTGATCTAGGGGTCATGAGTTCAAGCCCCATGCTGGGTGTAGAGATCACTAAAAAAAATAAATAAACTTAAAAATTCAACTACCGTATGGTAAAGGTGGCCTAAATAAAACTGATTTGTTGGTTCATCAGCTTGGAATTATAAAAGCTCTAACAATTAGCTCTAGCTCTAGCTTTGAAACAGTATTTTTTCTGTCTACATAAATTCTTTTGTAGCAAGGAAACATATTAGAAATCCTACTTTTAAGTTTGATTGAACAAGAGCAGTAATACACATCATTTAGGAAATGGACAACAGTTAGTCCAGGCCTAAAAGATGTCTAATTCTTATAGTCATTTTTTTAATTCTCTAGAGTCTAGCTTAAATCTCACTGTTTTCATGAGCTTCCTCAGCCATCATTACCCACAATACTTTCTTTCTTTCCTAATTTATATAATTCTTAGAGGAGTTAGTATAGGATAGTGGTTGAGACTGGGGTTGTCATACCACCTATGCTGTCAGTTTACTTGCTGTGTTAATCTAGACAAGCTGGTAAACCTTGACAAGCCTTGGTTTCTTCTTTTGTAATTTAAGGTTGATAATGATGTTGTCTCTCCTTTGGGTTATTATGAAGCTTGAGTGAGACCATGTATGTAAAGATGTTAGCACCTTGCCTTGCATATACTACATGTTTAGTTAACATTAGCTATTACTGTTAGGATTAACAACTGCACTACTACTGCCACCGTAATTCATATGTGTTCTGTCTCTTCCTAGAGTGTCCTCAAGTTCGTAGATGCTCAACTAAGTATTTACTTGAAGGGTGGATGAGGATGCAGGGAAAGACCAGTAGTTAGAGGTTTTAACTTGGGGGCTTCCACTTTATATTCCATAAGAGAAGTGGTAGGATTAGAATCTACAGTGGTGGGGACCTCCAGGTGATAGCTAGGCACTCAATAAGCAGAATGTGAGAGGGAATAAAAAGGATTAGAAAAAAGGGAAACATTAGTAGTGCTGACATTGGAGTTAAAAGATTTGGGGATTGGAGAATAAGTCTCTTTATACCATGAAATAGCAGGAATTGAAGGCCACAATACCAGATTGATTAGATGGTTAGATGGTTAAATATCATACCATCTACTAATAGAGTCATAGTAGTAGGACAGATTTTTTGGAGGTCATTTGTTTATCAATGACTTTCTAAGTTCATGGCCTATAATTCAAATGACACCTTTAAGCTCAGAAATCAGCCCATGAAAGGGAGTTTTAATTTTACCTCCTCTACTTTTTTTTATGCACTGGAGAGGATATTTAACCAAAATTGGAAGGGATGACAATTCTTCTCGAGAGTCTTGAGAAATGTCATGCTTGTGCAAGTTATGGACATACAGGCATGTGGAAAATGGTAACAATGAGATAGGGTGTTTTTTTGGATCTAAATATCCTAGAAGGAAAAAAAAAATGGATTTCTTTGAAAATAGTTTTCATGTCTTGCTATCAAAGGGTGTGAGGTTTGTGCTTTTACTTCTTGGTCATTTTTAATATACCAGGAAAGAATAGGACTGCTGCAAGATGGAGGACAACATGAAAACCAAGAGAAGCAGCATTAACAGCAGTCCGTCCTGTTTTGAGACCATTTGAGGAGGAGAATAAATGAGTAATTGACTCCTTTTAGTTGGTTGTAATTCAAAGTTTGTTTATTTACACAAGAAAGAATGGAGTTGGGTAAAAAGGTACTCTCTTAATTAGTCAGGAACAACTTAGATATTAGAAGTATAAAGAAAGGCAGCATTTGTTTAAGGACTTGGAAAAATACTGTATTTCCATGTGGGTTAGTTATTTTTGTTACTCTCTTAATAGGCTACATATTAATTTTAGTATAAATAGAATTGTTCTATAAGCTAATAATGTATACGCCCTTACTCAACTTCTTTCAGTTTTTCTAATACACTGTAGTCTCTCTCATATCTAGGACTTTGACAGTCCTGTGACATTTACTGAGAAGACTCACCCACTGTCCCTTTCCTGTTTCATTTGTGTACTTTCTGTAATTTTACTGCCACAGCACTTAGTGTGTTCTGGTAGAAATTAATGTTTGTCTTGTTTACCACTGTTTTCCTGCATATACTCAGTATCAGTTCATTAAAATAAAATATATCTATTACTGTATCTGCCTCACATTTTAAAAAGTTCAGAGTATTAATAAAATTCAATTTTCTGATTATTATGATAAGAGTATGGACTCATGTAATTAAAACATGCCTCTTTAGTCATTTTTGTAGTAGTAGCTTAAGGGAAAAGAAAAGGAAAGACATGAATAAACAAGTTCTGAAGAAGATCGGGGTTCACATATAATACTCTGAATAGATGCTGAAAAAGCATTCGACAAAGTACAGCATCCCTTCGAGAAAACCTGAGACCTTTTCCGCTAAGGTCAGGAACACGACAGGGATGTCCATTATCACCACTGCTATTCAACATAGTACTAGAAGTCGTAGCCTCAGCAATCAGACAACAAAAAGAAATTAAAGCCATCCAAATCGGCAAAGAAGTAGTCAAACTATCATTCTTTGCAGATGATATGATACTATATGTGGAAAACCCAAAAGACTCCACTCCCAATCTGCTAGAACTTGTACAGGAGTTCAGTAGTATCAGGATATAAAATCAACGCACAGAAATCAGTTGCATTTCTTTATACCAACAACAAGACAGAGAAATTAAGGAGTCAGTCCCATTTACAGTTGCACCCAAAACCATAAGATACCTAGGAATAAACCTAACCAAAGAGGCTAAGAATCTATACTCAGAAAACTGTATAGTACTCATGAAAGAAACTGAGGAAGACACAAAGAAATGGAAAAATGTCCCATGCTCCTGGATTGTAAGAACAAATATTGTGCAAGTGTCTTTGCTACCTAAAGCAGTCTACACACTTAATGCAATCCCTATCAAAATCCCATCCATTTTTTTCAAAGAAATGGAACAAATAATCCTAAAATTTATATGGAACCAGAAAAGACCTCGAATAGCCAAAGGAATATTTAAAAGGAAATCCAAAGTTTGTGGCATCACAATTCCGGACTTCAAGCTCTATTACAAAGCTGTCGTCATCAAGACAGCATGGTACTGGCACAAAAACAGACACATAGATCAATGGAACAGAATAGAGAGCCCAGAAATAGACCCTCAACTCTATGGTCAACTAATCTTCGACAAAGCAGGAAAGAATGTCCAATGGAAAAAAGACAGCCTCTTCAATAAATGGTGCTGGGAAAATTGGACAGCCACATGCAGAAAAATGAAATTGGACCATTTCCTTACACCATACATGAAAATAGACTCAAAATGGATGAAGGACCTCAGTGTGAGAAAGGAATCCATCAAAATCCTTGAGGAGAACACAGGCAGCAACCTCTTCGACCTCAGCCGCAGCAACTTCTTCCTAGGAATATTGCCAAAGGCAAGGGAAGCAAGGGCAAAAATGAACTATTGGGATTTCATCAAGATCAAAAGCTTTTGCACAGCAAAGGAAACAGTTAACAAAACCAAAAGACAACTGACAGAATGGGAGAAGATATTTGCAAACGACATATCAGATAAAGGGCTAGTATCCAAAATCTATAAAGAGCTTAGCAAACTCAACACCCAAAGAATAAAGAATCCAATCAAGAAATGGGCAGAGGACATGAACAGACATTTCTGCAAAGAAGACATCCAGATGGCC
This sequence comes from Mustela erminea, assembly GCF_009829155.1. Lineage (NCBI taxonomy): Eukaryota > Metazoa > Chordata > Mammalia > Carnivora > Mustelidae > Mustela > Mustela erminea. Next base: position 83,573,795 of record NC_045628.1, read on the forward strand.
AACAGACACATGAAAAAGTGCTCCACATCACTCGGCACCAGGGAAATACAAATCAAAACCACAGTGAGATACCACCTCACACCAGTCAGAATGGCTAAAATGAACAAGTCAGGAAATGACAGATGCTGGCAAGGATGCAGAGAAAGGGGAACCCTCCTACACTGTTGGTGAGAATGCAAGCTGGTGCAACCACTCTGGAAAACAGCATGGAGGTTCCTCAAAAAGTTGAAAATAGAGCTATCCTACGACCCAGCAATTGCACTACTGGGTATTTACCCTAAATATACGAATGTAGTGAATTGAAGGGGCATGTGCGACCGAATGTTTATAGCAGCCATGTTCACAAAGCCAAACTATGGAAAGAACCTAGATGTCTATCAAGAAATGAATGGATAAAGAGGGTGTGGTATATATATACAATGGAATACTATGTAGCCATCAAAAGAAATAAAACCTTGCCATTTGCGACAACATGGATGGAACTCGAGTGTATTATGCTTAGCGAAATAAGTCAGTCAGAGAAAGACTACTCTCATATGATCTCCCTGATACTAGAAAGTGGAGATGCAACGTGGGGGGGTTGGACGGTAGGAAGGGAAGGAGACAAACCATGAGAGACTCTTAATCTCACAAAACAAACTGAGGGTTGCAGGGGGGAGTGGGGTAGGGAGAGGGTGGTTCGGTTATGGACATTTGGGAGGGTGTGTGCTATGGTGAGTGCTGTGAAGTGTGTAAACCTGGCGATTCACAGACCTGTACCCCTGGGACTAATAATACATTATATGTTTATAAAAATACAGTAAAAAAAAAAAAAAAGAAAAGAAAAAGAAGGTAGGGATTCAGATCATCTAGTATTTTTGAGTATTCTACATATGTCTCGCATTCGGTATGCACTGTGTAGAACACAAAGGAGCTATAAAACTAGCTGCTCAAGGAAACCAAGTGTCAAAATAAGGAAAGAGAATTAATATTAGTTGGAAAACTGAGATCAGCTGAAAAGGAGCTGTTAACTTTGAATTTTGTTGACTTTGAACTTACAGAGTTTTAAGCAACTGGAATTCTCATTTTTCCCCCATTTCAGTTGTAGTCAGTGAACGTCACTGTGTCAGGGTAAATAATAGGTGCGGTAGCAGTAGCTGTGAAAAGGAAGTAATGTGTGTCCAGGAAGGATGTTGTGGTCCAGGTCAGACCAGTACTTTAAGGAAAGTAGTCCAAGGTCAGAGTATGCTTTTGGATTTCACAGATAATACTCACATTCTGTGTCAAGATTGCTATATTGACATTGATGTTTATGTTAACTGCTGTGTTGTTTTCTTCCATTTGCTTATGATACAGTGCTCAGCCATGGATGGGAGGTTAGTGTGGTAGTTAAAGGATTGAAACACTTTGAGTTGGACACCCCAGGTATTTAATCCTGGCTGTGCCATTTCCTTTAGTTGTTGTATATACTCTAGTATCTGTTGTTCAGTTATTGTGAGGACTAACCAAATAATTGACGTAGAGTGCTTTATTAGTATAGTCCCTAGCACATAGTGAGTGCTCAATAAAGGTTAACAGTAAAGATTTCAGTATTGTCTCTGTCAGCATTGAGTCAAGGTCTAGGTGCCATTGCCTGAGATATCCAGAATCTTACACTGACAGTACTTTACCAGTTCTTACCCTTTAAGCACTCTCCATCCATGATGTAAGTATATTTCTGAAAGCAGAGTATCAGATATGATATATTTTATCTTTGTGAAAAAGCACTTTACTTGATCTCTTGCCTCTACCTTTCTTTCTGATCTTATCTTCTGCCACACTTAAATATACCAGGCTTACCTAGGAATGAACACACACACACACACGCACACACATCTCATGGTCTTTGATCTTACTTTACCTCTTGCTCAGGATGCTCTTCCTCCAGAGAGCCCCAGACCTCACTAACTGCACCTCATTTAGTCTCTTTAAATGTCACCTCTTTAGAAAGTCCTCCTCTGAGTATCCTATCTAAAATACTACTCCTTATGACTCTTTTATCCTGTTTAATATTTCCTTGTGGCATTTCTCATTAGCTCACCTTATTTTCTACATATATTCATTAACTGTCATTTCTTTCATTAACTGGAATAGAAGTTCCTTCAAGTTAGTATCATTCACTGTTTTATCTTCATGCCTGAAAGAGTGGTATGTAGACAACCACGTAAATATTTATTAAATCAATGATTGAAAAATTTGGAGGCTGTTAGACCCAAATACTAAAGTACTCTGTAAAGATTATTTTGGAAGTAGCTAAGTTGGGGAATCATACTGAGAAAAGTCTTAAAATGCAGTTTCTTTTTCTTTTAGGATAATGTTGTCTCTGGAGAGATGGGAGAAAAATTGTCCCTTCGTAAACAGCGCTTCATGCAGTTCTCTTCACTGGAACATGAAGGAGAATATTATATGACACCACGAGACTTCCTCTTTTCAATAATGTTTGACCAAATGGAACGTAAGTTGTTTTTTGGATTTTTTTAAGTTTTTTCTTAAAAATCAAACATTAAGGCTGATAAACTTCTATTTTTCAGAATTGCTAACGGCTTTTCTTCATATTAATTATAATAATTCTTTGTGCCATGTATTTGCTTATTATTTAGACGTTACATTCTTCGTGACTCAAGTGTAGTTAAACTTTTTATGTATTTATCTAAGAAATACTTGGGTTTTTTTATGGGTTTATCTAAAGAGCCAAAGGAAAAACAGGTAAGTTTTTAATGTCACTAAATATGTTAATAGAATAATTTATCTAAGATACTAGTTTTTGGTAGTATTGGTGTTTTAAAGTAGGCAAAGAATAAAACTAGATTAGGGATGCCTGGGTGGCTCAGTTGGTTAGGCTGCTGCCTTCAGCTTGGGTCATGATCGCAGGGTTCTGGGATCGAGTCCCATATCGGGCTCCTTGCTCAGCAGGGAGCCTGCTTCTCTCACTGCCTCTGCCTGTCTCTCTGCCTGCTTGTATGTTCTCTCTCTCTCTCTCTCTCTGGCAAATAAATAAAATCTTTAAAAAGAAAAATACCAGATTAGAGCAGTTGGGCAGGGGGGACCAAAAATATAATGAGATGCAAAAATCCAGAAGCTATAATTACATAATTTTAATTCATAAAGCTTCAACTTTTAATTATTCCAAATGATGTTAGAAATTCTTAGTTATATTACCTAAACTAGTTCCTTTTACTTTGCAGAAAGTAAATATGGCCCTATACTCTGTCCCCTCTATTATAAAAGTATTCTCTGAAAACTTCTTAACTTCCTGCCACCTGTCAGGATGCTGGAAGTACTGCCCTGTAGGTAGCTATATGTAGAACAGCTGATACGGGCTAGGCCAAAGTGAGCAGTAACAAGTGTAAGTTAGGTTGAAAAAGACTATGAAGACTTGGGAAGTTATTTTCAATATTGAGAGATGACTTGAATAAAAACACAATGAATGATTATGACATGCTCTACACAGTAAGTTCATCGGTCACTAAAACCAAAGAATTGTGTTAGGGAGTGATGACAGATCAAATTGAAAAACAGATAAGGGTCATATTGTACAGGGCATTTCAGTTACCCTATGCAACCATCAGAGACTTGTATATTTGGTTGGAATGTGTGGACATCATCTTTGACCAGTGAGGGAGCAATGAAGGTTTATGAGCAAAAAAAGAAATATCGGTTATTTTGGTACGTTTGGCAGTATGTATCAAAATCCTTAAAACATGTATTCACTTTGTGAGAAAACTTATAGAAAACTAGTCTAAGTAAATAACTAGAGAAATCAAAAAGGTTTTTTTAAGGTGGTTTACTTTCCAGCATGTAAAGAACTTGAACATCGTCACTCCTGTCCCTACAGCAAGAAAAAAAGCTGAAAAACTGAAAGTCAGCAGTTCTTCTTAGATCCATCAGAGAATTGAGAGAATTGAGACCATAAGGCATAGTAACATGAAAACTGGAGACAGACAGATACAGAGATACAGAGTTTACCTAGAGCAGAAACTACCCAGAAACCACCACTGCAGCCAGCATCTGGTGGGAATATTTAAAGAGTGATTTGGCTAATTGCTAGAATCTGAGCATGGGCTAGCTTGAGAGATGAAAACTTGTGAAGAACAGCCCTGACAGTCTTATGTACTTTTGGGAGTTTTACCTAGTAGAGCCGCACTAAGAGTGAAGATCTGAGAAAAATCTTCCCTCAGTGGGAGGGGAAAAGTAATCATTTTGAAACAACTCCAGAGCATTCTCTTCTCCTTAGCAAAGGCCTGCACAGACAGGAAACTTTTACCAAAGTCTAACCAACCGAGGTGAATGGAAATGCCCAACTTTGGCCTTCCTATCTCACTTTTGAAGGAAAACAGAAAACTGAAAGCATTTCTGAGGATCACAACCCTGGGACTGAGGATCACAACCCTGGGACACAGGCCAGTAACAGACTGAGACCTAATCATAAGATTATAGGACACTTCTCCCCCACACCTCACCACACACCAGGAAGGCTCTTGTCTAAAGGGGATACAACAGAAAGAACTGTACCTCTCAGACCTTATATATGAAGGAGTCTCTAGGGAAATGAGAACAAGAGAGGAGACAAAAACAAGGACACCAGAGGAAATGTTTAAAAACCTCTGACACCTACAACTATAGCAGACCGTAAACTCATCCTAATGTTATTCAGATAAACATAGAACCTCATACTTAAAATATCTCCTTAAGTAACATTTACCTGATAGATCTTACCTGGCTCTCAGAAAACTCAGGTGACATTCTAAAAGGCAAAAGGCAGTCTGAAGAGACAAAGCAAGCACCAGAACCAGATTCAAATATAGCAAAGATTTTGTAATTAGCAGACCAGAATTTAAAATAACCGTGATTAATATAATTAAATGCTTTAGTAGAAAAAGTACATATAATAACAGGTAACGTAAGCAGAGATGGGGAAACTCTTAGAATCATAAAGAAATGCTAGAAATAAAAAACAGTATAATAAAAATGAAGAATGCCTTTGATGGGCTCATTAAAATAATGCTCTGCGCCAAGGAAATAATCAGTGAGCTTGAAGACATGTTGAGATTTCTTAAACTGCAAAGAAGGAAAACTGGAAGAAACAGTGTCCAAAAAGTGTGGTACAATTCAAAAATTGCTAGTGTAATACCAGAAGAAGAAAGAACAGGAGAAATATTCAGAGTTATTAACAGCTGAGAAATTTCCAAAATTATTAATAAACACCAAACCACAAATTCAGGAAGCTCACAGAATTCTAGGCAGGATAAATATTTTAAAACAACAACAACAACAACAAAAAACCACCCAAAACCCTATACCTAGGCATATATGCTTCAAACTATTGAAAATAAAGACAAAGGAAAAAATCTTAACAGAAGTCAGAGAGGAAAAAGACCTTACCTAAAGGGAAACAGGGTTAAGAATTATATCATACTTCTCTTCTGAAACTATGGGATGGGGGCAGAGTTAAGATGGCAGAGTAATAAGGGGATCCTGGGACATAGCTACATCAACATCAAATCATTTTAAACAACTAGGAAATCCATCTGAGGAAAAAAAATAATCTGCACAATTAGAAGGAGAGAACGTGACATATGTGAGCTTCAGAGAGTGAATTGGGAGAGAAAAGCTGTAGTACTACAGAATGGTGGGAACCCCTTTCATGGAGCAGAGTCAGGGATGGAGGAGAGTGGCACAAGGGTTGGAGCAAGGCTCAGTGATGTGGGGTGTGGGATATCCTGGGCCTCTGGGGAAGAGAATGTTCCTCTTCATGGAGTGGATTTGGAAGAGGATATTTTGCCTTTCCAAAGACAAAAACCCACTAGGCAATACTGAACCTCCATTCAACAGCAGGGGACGGAGGCACCCACGGATGGCAGATAACCTGTTTGTGGCTTTTTCAACATAGGCTCTGAGCACATATGTCCGTGTGCAGCTGCTTTTCTGGGACAGAAAGGCGCCAGATGCAGCCCTGTGAAGCTCTCTTTCAGTGGAAGGGAGTGGGTCACATGCCACCAGGTACTTTTAAGACTTGTTTTGAATCCCAGCTGCCAGCCAGAGATATATCACTGGAGAATTAGCCTCAGGCAGGCCCACAGCCAGGCACAGATAGACTGAAGGCAGGATTCTGATGAAAGCCTGGGTCACAGAAGAGGAGATTGTTCACTTTTCTGTGGGGGCCTCCTGAAGGACAGCAGCCTCGAGTGTCCCTCCCCTGTCAAGAGGACAGGTTGACACCATCTACCCCACCCCCAAGGCCCAACAGCACAGTCAGACTTCAGACAGAAACACAACCCCTGTAGTCACTTAAACCAAACTCTGCACAGCCCCCTCTCCACTCCCCATGCACTGGCAAGGGAATCTTTATAAGGGCACGTCTGACTCTGAGCCAGTGCAGCAGGTCTCTCCCTCAGAAGACAACACAGGCCCTCCCATGCATCAAGGCTACTGATTGTAAAGCATCAGCTTCATTTCAGCTTCCTCCCTGCCACTATTTTTCCCCCCTCTGGCATCAGGCTTGTGGGTTTTTTCATTTGTTGGCTTCTTTCTTTTTTAGTTTTTTGGATCAGCTTCCCTAACCTCCCAGTTTCTTTTTCTTTGAAATCAGGCATATACTTTTTGATTTGTTTGCTTGCTTATTTGTTCCTTTTCCTTTTTTCTTGGATTGGTTTCCTTCCTTCCTTCCTTCCTTCCTTTCTTTCTTTCTTTCTTTCTTCCTGTTAGGCCTATCTTAACAAACAAATCCTAGAACAATGACTTAACAATCTAAACATGTCCCACCGCAAGCAAGAAGGAACTCTGCAGAGGACTGGCCCGTGGGAGAGAGCAGCCAAATACAATAGCAGATGCACACAGCATGTACCAGAAACACTTCTTAAAGCACCAGGCCCTGGACAGTGTCATATAGTATTACTCTCAGAAGCAGGAAACATAACAAGCTTTCATAACGTGCAAAAGACAGAAACCTAGACATTATGACAAGGTGGACAAATTCTCCCCAAAAGACAGATCAAGAAGAAACCACAGCCAGAGATTTGCTCAAAACAGATATAAGTAATGCATCTGAACAAGAATTAAGAACAACAGCCATAAGAATACTAGCTGGGTTTGAAAGAAGCATAGAAGACACTAGAGAAACCCTCACTGCCAAGATAAAAGACCTAAAAACTAGTCAGGCCGAAATAAAAAATGTTATAAATGAGATACAAAATCAACTGGATATAATCACAACAAGGATGGAAGAGGCAGAGGAACGAACAGGTAATATAGAAGATAAAATCGTGGAAAATAAGGAAGCTGAAAGGAGGGAAAGAAAACTGTTAGATCATGAATATAGACTTAGGGAACTCAGCAGTTCCACAGTGCAATAATATCCATATCATAGGAGTTCTAGAAGAAGAGAAAAGGGGGCAGAAGATCTATTTGAGCAAATTATAAATGAGAATTTCCCTAATCTGGGGAAGGAGACAGGCATTCAACATCCAAGAGGCACAGAGAACTCCCCCTCAAAGTCAACAAAAACAGGTCAACACCAAGACATACCATAGTGAAACTTGGAAAGTACAAAGGTAAAGAGATAATTTTAAAAGCAGCTGGAGACAAAAGGTTCTTGACCAACAAAGGTAGACACGTAAGGTTAGCACCAGACCTGTCCACAGAGACCTGGTAGGCCAGAAGGAAGTGGCATGATATATTCAATGTGCTGAATGGGAAAAATACACAGCCAGGAATACTATATCCAGCAAGGCTGTCATTCAGACTAGAAGGAGAGATAGAGTTTTCACACTCCCTCTCTGTCTCTCTTTGTCAGATAAATAAATAAAATCTTTAAAAAAACATATATATTTAGGAAATGTTTGGTCAGTAGTATGAGTGTTCCAGAAAGGTACAGTAGAATGATAAATGGAAAGAGATGATTGGATTTGGTCACTAGCATGAGTCATTAGGACGTTAAAGAGAGAATTAGAAGGACAAAAACAACAGGTATAGATAGCTTTTTCTAAAAATTTTGGTTATAAAGGGGACAAAACAGAATGATAGTATAGGAGAAAACAAAGGATAATGGAAGAATTCTTTAGAAATATTTTATAGCCAAACAACTCTTGATTATCAGAAATGTCAGTTCTGTGTCCTGTACTATAATTTATGCTCATTTTTTCATATAAGTGTTTCAAGTAGAGATTATAAAAATTGATCATCATCCTCAAAATATTAGGGGATTATATACTTGTAAATATGTATTAGTGTTTGTTTTCTCTTCACTTAATTCAGTGGTTCGCTTCTTTGATTTTCATTAAACATTTGTATTTTCTTCTTCATCAGCTATTACTCTTGTGCTTAAAGAATCCCTTCCATTTTCAGTTGAATCTAGTTTTTGCTTTACCTTACTTTAGCCACAGACCTATGCTAGTCTTCTAATCAAGTTCAAAGTTCATATGGCTTTTTTCTTTGTTTCATTGTTGTTTTTATGTAACCCTTGATTTAACCAATTTAGGTTCTTATAACATTTGCACTTTATTAATTGCATTGGAATGCAGTTAAACTCTATCAGAAGACATTTAGCTAAATCAGGAATTCAGTAATTGCAGGCCAAATAATACATCCTTTATACCTATGATGTACTTCACCTTTATTTTTCATCATGGGCAAGAAGAAGAATAATCTTGGTGCATTCCTGCGGATCATACTGAACAGCAAAACAAGGAAAACCAGAGCCAACCCAGTGACCCATGATCTTCGCGTATAAACAGAAAGAAAAAAAAACGATCTGAGATTTATTAGATCCTAAACTCATTTTTGCCTAGTTTGTATCTTACAGAACTTCTTGCAAATAATATACTTTGCTAATAGTAATTGATGGAGATGTAAATCATCCAGGTGGATGTTGGATGCTTATTCTTCATTTTTTCCTGGATTTGGGGAATATCAGTGTCATCCTTAATTTGCTATTGCATACTCTAAATACTGTAAAAGCATACTCCTTTGAGAACTAGGTTATGTGGTTGAAACACCATTTTTCCTTATTTAAGTTCTTTTACGTTGAATACCAACTTGCTGTTTTCTACTAAATTTGTTCAGCCTTACAGTTCTTTTGTTCTCAATTCCAGTGAGCTGTATTCTTATTATTCATATCCCATGACCATTATCTGAAATTGCTTCATTTAGGAAATTGCAAATTACAGAAGTCCACTCTCTGGCAACAATGTTATCAATTATCCTTCCACCTTACCCACTTCCTAATATCCAATACACCTATTCTTGACCTCAGAAAAGCTTCTAATCTCAATTATTCCATTATTCCTAAACTCTTAGCTCTTCTGGATTTTCCTCCTTTTCTGTAGCTACATCGTTCTTTTGTCACTCACTAATAATTGCTTTCAAATATCTTTCTCCTCTGTCCTTTTTATTGAACCTAGCCAGCTAAGAACTATTGGGAGAAAATCACATGGTTCTGCAATCGGAGCCACTAAATTCATGTTTTTCATCTTCACCTAGATCGTCTAAAGCATTTATACATCCCTAATTAGCTTTTTCCTGGTGATGAGCTCCTCACACCCTAAGACTGGTTCCCCCACCATCTCCTCTAGTTTTGTCATTATTTTATCTCTACTGCCTCCTTCTCTGAAATTTACTAGTAGTCTTATGTCTTTACTATCTTGAAAAATCCCTAATATGATCATACAGGTCTCTGGTTGTTCTCTTAGCCAGATTTAAACCATCTGTACGCCTTCCTTTACGGCCTACTACTCCTTGGTGCACCACAACCTGGCTGCTTCTCTCACTTTTCTACTGAGTATTATTTTTTAGATTACCAGTGACTATCAAACTGCCAAGACCAATGGCTGTTTTTTCTGCCTGCTTCTTAATTGATCTTTCAACAGCATTTACTCCCTCCTTGAAACTTTGGTCTCCCTGTGACACACATTTCTTAGGTTTTTTCCTAACAAATGTATTCATTACTTCTCAGTTGTTTTCCTGGTTCCTCTTCTTCCTGTCAGCTCTTAAATGCCCATGCTCCCTTCAGCTCTACTCACTTGATACGTAATCCCTGAATGATTTTATTGTCACTCATGACTGCAACTACTTAAGTGACTGTTATCTGAGGCATCTCTGTCTTTAGCCTCAAACTCTGCTGGCCACTAGAATCACGTATCTTAGCCACCCACTAGATACTTGGGTGTTATCTCCATAAGCATCAGGAACTCAACATGTCTAAAAATGAATTCATCATCTTTCCCATCAAGTCTTTTCTTTTCCTGTATTTTCTTTGTGATGGCACAACCTTCATCACTTTCCTAAGTCATCCAGAGTGTTTTGTGAGTTTTTGTAGACATCTCCATGTCCCTCATTTTTATATCCAGTTCATCACTGAGATCTGCTTATTCTGTCTCCTTAATTTCTCTTTAATTACCTTTCTCTATTCTTACTTACTTTGCCATATTTTAGACTTTTAGCACTTCTCCCTGGATTATTGCAACAGCCACCTTTCCTTCCATCTAGACATCTTTTTCCCATACCAGTAATTGATCCTTTTACTCTCCTATTTAAAATTATTTAGTGTTTCCCATAACTTTTAGCTTAACACTCAGAGCCCTTGTTGCTCTGACTTGTGCCTACTTCTCTATATTGTGCCCTTCATACAGCGCAACTTAAAAACTAACCCTTTTCTAATAAAGCTATGTATGTAACAAAGCAACAATATATCCTTACCATGAAAAATACACTTAAATTTTTTTTTATTTATTTTTATTTATTTTCAGCGTAACAGTATTCATTGTTTTTGCACCACACCCTGTGCTCCATGCAATCCGTGCCCTCTCTAATACCCACCACCTGGTTCCCCCAACCTCCCACTCCCTGCCCCTTCAGACCCCTCAGATTGTTTTTCAGAGTCCATAGTCTCTCATGGTTCACCTCCCCTTCCTATTTCCCTCAACTCCCTTCTCCTCTCTAACTCCCCTTGTCCTCCATGCTATTTATTATGCTCCACATATAAGTGAAACCATATGATAATTTACTCTCTCTGCTTAACTTACTTCACTCAGCATGATCTCTTCCAGTCCCGTCCATGTTGCTACAAAAGTTGGGTATTCATCCTTTCTGATGGAGGCATAATACTCCATAGTATGGAGTATTATATGGACCACATCTTCCTTATCCACTCATCTGTTGATGGGCATCTTGGATCTTTCCAGTTTGGCGACCATGGCCATTGCTGCTATGAACACTGTGATACAGATGGCCCTTCTTTTCACTACATCTGTACCTTTGGGGTAAATACCCAGTAGTGCAATTGCAGGGTCATAGGGAAGTTCTATTTTTAATTTCTTGAGGAATCTCCACACTGTTCTCCAAAGAGGCTGCACCAACTTGCATTCCCACCAACAGTGTAAGAGGGTTCCCCTTTCTCCACATCCCCTCCAACACATGTTGTTTCCTGTCTTGCTAATTTTGGCCACTCTAACTGGTGTAAGGTGATATCTCAATGTGGTTTAATTTGAATCTCCCTGATGGCTAGTGATGATGAACATTTTTTCATGTGTCTGATAGCCATTTGTATGTCTTCATTGGAGAAGTATCTCTTCATAACTTCTGCCCATTTTTTGATATGATTATCTGTTTTGTGTGTGTTGAGTTTGAGGAGTTCTTTATAAATCCTGGATATCAACCTTTTGTCTGTACTGTCATTGGCAAATATCTTTTCCCATTCCGTGGGTTGCCTCTTTGTTTTGTTGACTGTTTCCTTTGCTGTGCAGAAGCTTTTGATTTTGATGAAGTCCCAAAAGTTCATTTTCACTTTTGTTTCCTTTGCCATTGGAGACATATCTTGAAAGAAGTTGCTGTGGCTGATATCGAAGAGATTACTGCCTATGTTCTCTAGGATTCTGATGGATTCCTGTCACACGTTGAGGTCTTTTATCCATTTCGAGTTTACCTTTGTGTACAGTATAAGAGAATGGTCGAGTTTCATTCATTTACATATAGCTGTCCAGTTTTCCCAGCAATATTTATTGAAGAGACTGTCTTTTTTCCACTGTATATTTTTTCCTGCTTTGTCGAAGATTATTTCTCCATAGAGTTGAGTTGTCCATATCTGGGCTCTCTACTCTGTTCCACTGGTCTATGTGTCTGTTTTTATGCCAGTACCATGCTGTCTTGGTGATCACAGCTTTGTAGTAAAGCTTGAAATCAGGTAACGTGATGCCCCCAGTTTTATTTTTGTTTTTCAACATTTCCTTAGCGATTCAGGGTGTCTTCTGATTCCATCCATACAAATTTTTGGATTATTTGCTCCAGCTCTTTGAAAAATACTGGTGGAATTTTGATCGGAATGGCATTAAAAGTATAGATTGCTCTAGGCAGTATAGACATTTTAACAATGTTTATTCTTCCGATCCAAGATCATGGAATGGAATGGTCTTCCATCTTTTTGTGTCTTCTTCAGTTTCTTTCATGAGTGTTCTGTAGTTCCTCGAGTACAGATCCTTTACCTCTTTGGTTAGGTTTATTCCCAGGTGTCTTATGGTTCTTGGTGCTATAGTAAATGGAATCAATTCTCTCATTTCCCTTTCTGTATTTTCATTCTTAGTGTATAAGAAAGCCACTGATTTCTGTACATTGACTTTGTACCCTGCCACGTTACTGAATTGTTGTATGAGTTCTAATAGTTTGGGGGTGGAGTCTTTTGGGTTTTCCATATAAAGAATCATGTCATCTGTGAAGAGAGAGAGTTTGACTTCTTCGTTGCCAATTTGGATACCTTTTATTTCTCTTTGTTGTGTGATTGCTGTTGCTAGGACTTCTAATACTATGTTGAACAAGAGTGGTGAGAGTGGGCATCCTTGTCATGTTCCTGATCTCAACGGGAAGGCTGCAAGCTTTTTCCCATTGAGGATGATATTTGCTGTGGGTCTTTCAAAGATAGATTTGATGAAGTTCAGGAATGTTCCCTCTATCCCTATACTTTGAAGCGTTTTATTCAGGAATGGATGCTGGATTTTGTCAAATGCTTTTTCTGCATCAATTGAGAGGACCATGTTGTACTTCTCTCTTCTCTTATTAATTTGTTCTATCACAATGATGGATTTGCAAATGTTGAACCATCCTTGTAGCCCAGGAATGAATCACACCTGGTCATGGTGGATAATCTTTTTAATGTGCTATTGGATCCTCTTTGCTAGGATCTTGTTGAGAATCTTAACATCCATATTCATCAGTGATATTGGTCTGAAATTCTCCTTTTTGGTAGGGTCTTTGCCTGGTTTGGGGATCAGGGTAATGCTGGTTTCATAGAAAGAGTCTGGATATTTTCCTTCTGCTTCAATTTTTTGAAACAGCTTCAGGAGAATAGGTGTTATTTCTTCTTTGAATGTTTGGTAGAATTCCCGAGGGAATCCATCAGGTCTTGGGCTCTTATTTTTGGGAGGTTTTTTTTTTTAATTTTTTATTTTTTATAAACATATATTTTTATCCCCAGGGGTACAGGTCTGTGAATCACCAGGTTTACACACTTCACAGCACTCACCAAAGCACATACCCTCCCCAATGTCCATAATCCCACCCCCTTCTCCCAAACCCCCTCCCCCCAGCAACCCTCAGTTTGTTTTGTGAGATTAAGAGTCACTTATGGTTTGTCTCCCTCCCAATTCCATCTTGTTTCATTGATTCTTCTCCTACCCACTTAAGCCCCCATGTTGCATCACCACTTCCTCATATCAGGGAGATCATATGATAGTTGTCTTTCTCTGATTGACATATTTCGCTAAGCATGATACGCTCTAGTTCCATCCATGTCGCAAATGGCAAGATTTCATTTCTTTTGATGGCTGCATAGTATTCCATTGTGTATATATACCACATCTTCTTGATCCATTCATCTGTTGATGGACATCTAGGTTCTTTCCATAGTTTGGCTATGTGGACATTGCTGCTATAAACATTCGGGTGCACGTGCCCCTTTGGATCACTGTGTTTGTATCTTTAGGGTAAATACCCAATAGTGCAATTGCTGGGTCATAGGGCAGTTCTATTTTCAACATTTTGAGGAACCTCCATGCTGTTTTCCAGAGTGGCTGCACCAGCTTGCGTTCCCACCAACAGTGTAGGAGTGTTCCCCTTTCTCCGTATCCTCGCCAGCATCTGTCATTTCCTGACTTGTTCATTTTAGCCATTCTGACTGGTGTGAGGTGGTATCTCACTGTGGTTTTGATTTGTATTTCCCTGATGCCGAGTGATATGGAGCACTTTTTCATGTGTCTGTTGGCCATCTGGATGTCTTCTTTGCAGAAATGTCTGTTCATGTCCTCTGCCCATTTCTTGATTGGATTATTTGTACTTTGGGTGTTGAGTTTGCTAAGTTCTTTATAGATTCTGGACACTAGTCCTTTATCTAATATGTCGTTTGCAAATATCTTCTCCCATTCTGTCAGTTGTCTTTTGGTTTTGTTAACTGTTTCCTTTGCTGTGCAAAAGCTTTTGATCTTGATGAAGTCCCAATAGTTCATTTTTGCCCTTGCTTCCCTTGCCTTTGGCGTTGTTCCTAGGAAGATGTTCTGCGGCTGAGGTCGAAGAGATTGCTGCCATCAAGGATTTTGATGGATTCCTTTCTCACATTGAGGTCCTTCATCCATTTTGAGTCTATTTTTGTGTGTGGTGTAAGGAAATGGTCCAATTTCATTTTTCTGCATGTGGCTGTCCAATTTTCCCAGCATCATTTATTGAAGAGGCTGTCTTTTTTCCATTAGCCATTCTTTCCTGCTTTGTCGAAGATTAGTTGACCATAGAGTTGAGGGTCTATTTCTGGGCTCTCTATTCTGTTCCATTGATCTATGTGTCTGTTTTTGTGCCAGTACCATGCTGTCTTGATAATGACAGCTTTGTAATAGAGCTTGAAGTCCGGAATTGTGACGCCACCAACGTTGGCTTTCTTTTTCAATATCCCTTTGGCTATTCGAGGTCTTTTCTGGTTCCATATAAACTTTAGAATTATTTGTTCCATTTCTTTGAAAAAGATGGATGGTACTTTGATAGGAATTGCATTAAATGTGTAGATTGCTTTAGGTAGCATAGACATTTTCGCAATATTTATTCTTCCAATCCAGGAGCATGGAACATTTTTCCATTTCTTTGTGTCTTCCTCAATTTCTTTCATGAGTACTTTATAGTTTTCTGAGTATAGATTCTTAGCCTCTTTGGTTAGGTTTATTCCTAGGTATCTTATGGTTTTGGGTGCAGTTGTAAATGGGATGGACTCCTTAATTTCTCTTTCTTCTGTCTTGCTGTTGGTGTAGAGAAATGCAACTGATTTCTGTGCATTGATTTTATATCCTGACACTTTACTGAATTCCTGTATAAGTTCTAGAGTTTTAGAGTGGAGTCTTTTGGGTTTTCCACATATAGTATCATATCATCTGCGAAGAGTGATAATTTGACTTCTTCTTTGCCGGTTTGGATGCCTTTAATTTCCTTTTGTTGTCTGATTGCTGAGGCTAGGACCTCTAGTACTATGTTGAATAGCAGTGGTGCTAATGGACATCCCTGCCGTGTTCCTGACCTTAGCGGAAAAGCTTTCAGTTTTTCTCCATTGAGAATGATATTTGCAGTGGGTTTTTCATAGATGGCTTTGATAATATTGAGGTATGTGCCCTCTATCCCTACACTTTGAAGAGTTTTGATCAGGAAGGGATGCTGTACTTTGTCAAATGCTTTTTCAGCATCAATTGAGAGTATCATATGGTTCTTGTTCTTTCTTTTATTGATGTGTTGTATCACATTGACTGATTTGCGGATGTTGAACCAACCTTGCAGCCCTGGAATAAATCCCACTTGGTCGTGATGAATAATCCTTTAAATGTACTGTTGAATCCTATTGGCTAGTATTTTGTTGAGTTTTTTCGCATCTGTGTTCATCAATGATATTGGTCTATAGCTCTCTTTTTTGATGGGATCCTTGTCTGGTTTTGGGATCAAGGTGATGCTGGCCTCATAAAATGAGTTTGGAAGTTTTCCTTCCATTTCTATTTTTTGGAACAGTTTCAGGAGAATAGGAATTAGTTCTTCCTTAAATGTTTGGTAGAATTCCCCTGGGAAGCCGTCTGGCCCTGGGCTTTTGTTTGTTTGGAGATTTTTAATGACTGTTTCAATCTCCTTACTGGTTATGGGTCTGTTCAGGCTTTCTATTTCTTCCTGGTTCAGTTGTGGTAGTTTATATGTTTCTAGGAATGCATCCATTTCTTCCAGATTGTCAAATTTATTGGCGTAGATTTGCTCATAGTATGTTCTTATAATAGTTTGTATTTCATTGGTGTTAGTTGTGATCTCTCCTCTTTCATTCATGATTTTATTTATTTGGGTCCTTTCTCTTTTCTTTTTGATAAGTCGGGCCAAGGGTTTATCAATTTTATTAATTCTTTCAAAGAACCAGCTCCTAGTTTCGTTGATTTGTTCTATTGTTTTTTTGGTTTCTATTTCATTGATTTCTGCTCTGATCTTTATGATTTCTCCTGCTGGGCTTAGGGTTTCTTTCTTGTTCTTTCTCCAGCTCCTTTAGGTGGAGGGTTAGGTTGTGTACCTGAGACCTTTCTTGTTTCTTGAGAAAGGCTTGTACCGCTATATATTTTCCTCTCAGGACTGCCTTTGTTGTGTTCCACAGATTTTGAACCGTTGTATTTTCATTATCATTTGTTTCCATGATTTTTTTCAATTCTTCTTTAATTTCCCGGTTGACCCATTCATTCTTTAGAAGGATGCTGTTTAGTCTCCATGTATTTGGGTTCTTTCCAAACTTCCTTTTGTGGTTGAGTTCTAGCTTTAGAGCATTGTGGTCTGAAAATATGCAGGGAATGATCCCAATCTTTTGATACCGTTTGAGTCCTGATTTAGGACTGAGGATGTGATCTATTCTGGAGAATGTTCCATGTGCACTAGAGAAGAATGTGTATTCTGTTGCTTTGGGATGAAATGTTCTCAATATATCTGTGATGTCCATCTGGTCCAGTGTGTCGTTTAAGGCCTTTATTTCCTTGCTGATCTTTTGCTTGGATGATCTGTCCATTTCAGTGAGGGGAGTGTTAAAGTCCCCTACTATTATTGTATTATTGTTGATGTGTTTCTTTGATTTTGTTATTAATTGGTTTATATAGTTGGCTGCTCCCACGTTAGGGGCATAGATATTTAAAATTGTTAAATCTTCTTGTTGGACAGACCCTTTGAGTATGATATAGTGTCCTTCTCATCTCTTATTATAGTCTTTGGCTTAAAATCTAATTGATCTGATACAAGGATTGCCACTCCTGCTTTCTTCTGATGTCCATTAGCGTGGTAAATTCTTTTCCACCCCCTCACTTTAAATCTGGAGGTGTCTTCGGGCTTAAAATGAGTTTCTTGGAGGCAACATATAGATGGGTTTTGTTTTTTTATCCATTCTGATACCCTGTGTCTTTTGACAGGGGCATTTAGCCCATTAACATTCAGGGTAACTATTGAGAGATATGAATTTAGTGTCATTGTATTGCCTGTAAGGTGACTGTTACTGTATATGGTCTCTGTTCCTTTCTGATCTACCACTTGTAGGCTCTTTCTTTGCTTAGAGGACCCCTTTCAATATTTCCTGTAGAGCTGGTTTGGTGTTTTCAAATTCTTTCAGTTTTTGTTTGTCCTGGAAGCTTTTAATCTCTCCTTCTATTTTCAATGATAGCCTAGCTGGATATAGTATTCTTGGCTGCTTGTTT
Source organism: Mustela erminea (assembly GCF_009829155.1). Lineage (NCBI taxonomy): Eukaryota > Metazoa > Chordata > Mammalia > Carnivora > Mustelidae > Mustela > Mustela erminea. The sequence continues at coordinate 83,591,524 of NC_045628.1, forward strand.
TTCTCGTTTAGTGCTCTGAAAATATCATGCCAGCTCTTTCTGGCCTGCCAGGTCTCTGTGGATAAGTCACCTGCCAATCTAATATTTTTACCATTGTATATTACAGACTTCTTTTCCCGGGCTGCTTTCAGGATTTTCTCTTTGTCACTGAGACTTATAAATTTTACTATTAGGTGACGGGGTGTGGGCCTATTCTTATTGATTTTGAGGGGCGTTCTCTGAACCTCCTGAATTTTGATGCTCGTTCCCTTTGCCATATTGGGGAAATTCTCCCCAATAATTCTCTCCAGTATACCTTCTGCTCCCCTGTCTCTTTCTTCTTCTTCTGGAATCCCAATTATTCTAATGTTTCGTCTTATGGTGTCACTTATCTCTCGAATTCTCCCCTCGTGGTCCAGTAGCTGTTTGTCCCTCTTTTGCTCAGCTTCTTTATTCTCTGTCATTTGGTCTTCTATATCACTAATTCTTTCTTCTGCCTCATTTATCCTAGCAGTGAGAGCCTCCATTTTTGATTGCACCTCATTAATAGCTTTTTTGATTTCAACTTGGTTTGATTTTAGTTCTTTTATTTCTCCAGAAAGGGCTTTTATATCTCTCGAGAGGGTTTCTCTAATATCTTCCATGCCTTTTTTGAGCCCGGCTAGAACCTTGAGAATTGTCATTCTGAACTCTAGATCTGACATATTACCAATGTCTGTATTGATTAGGTCCCTAGCCTTCGGTACTGCCTCTTGTTCTTTTTTTTGTGTTGAATTTTTCTGTCTTGTCATTTTTTCCAGATAAGAGTATATGAGGGAGCAAGTAAAATACTAAAAGGGTGGCAACAACCCCAGGAAAATATGCTTTAACCAGATTAGAAGAGATCCCAAATCGTGAGAGGGGAGAAAGGGGATAAAAAGAGGTTCAAAAAGGAAGAAAGAAAAAAAAAGAAAAGAATTAAAAAAAAGAAAACAAATAAGAAAAATATAAAAAAGAAAAAATATATATATTAGATAAACTAGTTAAAAAACGTTAAAAAAGAAAAAGGTAAAAGTTAAAAAAAAAATTTAACCAGAAGGCGAGAAAAAAAACAAAAAATGAAAAAGAAAAAAATTAAATTAACTGCAAGACTAAAAAAAAATCACAGGGAAAAAGCCATGAGTTCCGTGCTTTGCTTTCTCCTCCTCTGGAATTCTGCTGCTCTCCTTGGTATTGAAACCGCACTCCTTGGTAGGTGAACTTGGTCTCGGCTGAATTTCTTGTTGATCTTCTGGGGGAGGGGCCTGTTGTAGTGATTCTCAAGTGTCTTTGCCCCAGGCGGAATTGCACCGCCCTGATAAGGGGCCGGGGTGAGTAATCCGCTCGGGTTTGCTTTCAGGAGCTTTTGTTCCCTGAGCGCTTTCCATAGAGTTCTGGAGGATGGGGAATACAAATGGCGGCCTCCTGGTCTCCGGCCCAGAGGAGCCGAGAGCCCAGGGCCCCACTCCTCAGTGCGCCCTCAGAGAACAGCGCCCAGTTACTCCCGTCTGCCTGACCTCCGGCCGCGCTCCGAGCTCACCGAGCCTGCGACCGGTTCAAGGTAACGCCGAGCTGTGAGCTTACTGTCGGCTCTGTCTCTGCAGCCGGCTTTCCCGTTCCAATATCCGCAAGCTCTGCGACACTCAGACACCCCCGATCCTTCTGTGACCCTACGGGACCTGAGGCCACGCTGAACCCGCGTGGGCTTCGCCCCGGTTTAGCCTCTGGAGCGATGTCCCTCAGCGGAACAGACTTTTAAAAGTCCTGATTTTGTGCGCTGTTGCTCCGCCGCTTGCCGGGAGCCGGCCCCTCCCCTCGGGGTCTATCTTCCCGCCGCTTTGGATTCACTTCTCCGCCGGTCCTACCTTTCAGAAAGTGGTTGTTTTTCTGTTTCCAGAATTGCTGTTCTTCTTCTCTTCGATCTGCCGATGGATTTTCAGGTGTTTGCAATCTTTAGATAAGCTATCTAGCTGATCTCCGGCTAGCTGAAGTAGTCTCAGCCTGCTACTTCTCCGCCATCTTGACTCCTCTTTTGGGAGGTTTTTGATCACTGCTTCATTCTCGTTACTAGATATCGGTCTATTCAGGTTGTCAGTTTCTTCCTGGTTCAATTTTGGGAGTTTATAGTTTTCCAGGAATGCATCCATTTCATCTAGGTTGCTTAGCTTATTGGCATATAACTGTTGATAATAACTTCTGATGATTGTTTCTACTTCCTTGGGGTTCGTTGTGATCTCTCCCTTTTCATTCATAATTTTATTAATTTGGGCTTTCTCTCTTTTCTTTTGGATTAGTGTGGCCAGTGGTTTATCGATCTTATTGATTCTTTCAAAAAACCAGCTTCTAGTTTCATTGATACGTTCTACTGTATCTCTGGTTTCTACCTCATTGATCTCAGCTCTAATCTTGATTATTTCCCTTCTTATGTGTGGAGTTAGTTTGATTTGTTGTTGATTTTCCAGTTCTTTAAGGTGTAGAGACAGCTGGTGTATTCTGGATTTTTCCTTTTTTTTTGAGGGAGGCTTGGATGGCTATGTATTTCCCCCTTAGGACCGCCTTTGCTGTACCCCATAGGTTTTGGACTGAAGTGTCTTCATTCCCATTGGTTTCCATGAATTGTTTCAGTTCTTCTTTGATCTCCTGGTTGATCCAAGCATTCTTAAGCAAGGTGGTCTTTAGCTTCCAGGTGTTTGAGTTCCTTCTGAACTTTTCCTTGTGATTGAGCTCCAGTTTCAAAGCATTGTGATCTGAGAATATGCAAGGAATAATCTCAGTCTTTTGGTATCAGTTGAGTCCTGATTTGTGACCCAGAATATGGTCTATTCTTGAGAAGGTTCCATGTGCACTTGAGAAGAATGAGTATTCTGTTGTTTTAGGGTAGAATGTTCTGTATATATCTATGAGGTCCATCTGGTCCAATGTGTTGTTCAATGCTCTTGTTTCTTTATTGATTTTCTGGTTCAATGATCTGTCTATTTCTGAGAGAGGTGTGTAAGATCTCCTACTATTAATGTATTCATATCAATATGACTCTTTATCTTGATTAACAGTTTTCTTATGTAATTGGCTGCTCCCATATTGGGGGCATAGATATTTACAATTGTTAGATCATCTTGATGGATAGTCCCTTTAAGAATTATGTAGTGTTCTTCTGTATCTCTGACTAGTCTTTAGTTTAAAATCCAATTTGTCTGATATAAGAATCGCTACCCTGGCCTTCTTTTGAGGCCCACTGGCATGAAAGATGCTTCTCCATCCCATTTCAGTGTGGGTGTATCTTTAGCTTCAAAATGGGTCTCTTGTAGACAATATATGGATGGGTCCTGTCGTTTTATCCAATCTGCAACCCTGTGCCATTTTATGGACGCATTTAGGCCATTCACATTGAGAGTGATTATTCATAGATACATTTTTATTGACATCGTGTTACCTTTGAAGTCCGTCTCTCTGTAGATTGTCTCTATATTTCTGTTCAATGCTATTCTTAGGATTTTTCCTCTTTTATAGAACCCCCCTTAGTATTTCCTACAGTGTTGGCTTGGTGTTTGCATAGTTTTTTAAGCCTTGCCGGTCTTGGAAACTCTTTATCTCTCCATCCATTTTGAATGTCAGTCTCGCTTGATAAAGTATTCTTGCCTGCATGTTCTTCTCATTTAGTGCCCTGAATATATCTTGCCAGCCCTTTCTGGCTTGCCAGGTCTCTGTTGACAGGTCCAACGTTATTCTGATGGGCTTTCCTCTGTAAGTAAGGAGCCTCTTTGTCCTAGTGGCTCTCAAGAGATTATATCTACAGTTATGATTCCTCAGTTTGACTATCAGGTGCCTTGATGTTTTTTTGGTATCTATAATCTTGGGTGGAGACCGTTCGGCCTCTAGTACATGAACGCTGGTTCCATTCACGAGATTGGGAAAATTTTCATGAAGAACGTGTTCCACTATATCTTCTAGACTTCTTTCTTTCTCCTCCCCTTCAGGGATTCCAATAATTCTGACGTTGGAATGTTTCATGGCATCATTTATCTCCCTGATTCTGTTTTCATAGCTTCTAAGCTGTTTGTTCCAGGCTTCCTCCTGATCCTTTCTCTCTACCTGTTTGTCCTCCAGATCACTAATTCTGTCTTCTGTCTCAGTTACCCTGGCTTTGAGAGAATTTAGATTAGATTGGAACTCATTGAGAGCATTGTGAACCTCAACCCTGATAGCTTTCAGGTCTGCCCTAATGTTGTAAACAGCATCTCTGGTCGCTTTCAGTTCAGCCCTAATCAATTCCGTTTGGTCATCCATGGCTTTCTCCAACCTAGCTATTGCTTGGATAATTGTTAGCCTGAATTCTCTTTCCAACATATTGTCTATGTTGATAGCCGTTAGCTCTGTTGTAGAAGTCCATCCTCTGTATTTTTCTTCTGTTGGGCATTCCTCCTCCTAGTCATTTTGATGAGAGATGACTGAACAGATGTAGCTGGATGTATCGACTGTGGTGCAGTCAAGGTGCACCCTGGAACACTTCTGAGCAATCAGGATTCCCCACCCAAACGAGAGAAAAAAGAAAAGAAAAAGAAAAAAAGAGAGAGAGAGAGACAGGAAAAAAAGGAAGATAAAAGAGAAGGTTCAGCCCAAATGGGCCCCAAGGTAAGATTTATGAAGTATACAAACAAAACAGACAGACAAAAAGACTGATAAAAGTATATGACAAGAGGGAAAAAAAAATATATATATAGGCAAATAAAGGAAGAACCTCATCAAAAAGAACCCCAAGTGTAAGATTTATATACTATCAGGAGAAACACAAAAACACAGGAACACTGGAGGAAGAAAAAGATGGGAGAGTGGTTATAAATTCTCAGTGTGGGCAAGGAAGGTTGTTTTGATTCTTCCTGGATGTATCTTGATATCTTTGTTAAAGGACTCAACTTTCCTAAGATAAAGGGGGATTAAAAATTGGTTTACCTATAGGGGTAGGATTGATTGGGGAAAGGGGATTACTTTGAAGTTTAACTCTATATGAATATTAGAAAATAAAAATAATAAAGGAATAAACTAGACTAAACTAAACTAAAATTTAAAAAAGGAAATTTAAAAAATAGAAATGCAAAAGAAAAACATAGGTGTATGTATCAAAAAGTTCAGGTTAGAAGGTTATTATGGAATTTGATGTACTGGACATCTCACTGTGATGGTAAATAGGTTAAAAAATTATCTATATTAAAAAAAAAAAAAATGAGCCAAAATAGTGGGAACGAATTAAAAATAAAAGTTGTCCTATGAAGTAGTGGTGGTCGTTCTCTTGTAGTCTTTTTTTTTTTCTTTTCCTGGTTGGTTTTCTAGGGGAGGGGCCTGCCACGTGGGATTTTAGTCAATGACGTTCCCTGAGTTAAGTTCTCCCCCCCCCCCCCGCCCCGCCTCAAGGGGGTGGGCTCTGAGGAAACCGGTTTTTTCAGGCTTTTGTACACAGGAGGTTTTTATGTTTGTTCACTTTTTTTTTTCTCTCTTGCCTTGACCGCTTTTGATGGTTTTTGTAGGTTTAGAGGAAAGCAAACTGCACCCTGACCTCCCTCTCAGAGAGAAGCCTCAGTTTGCTCTCCTGTGGGTGCTGCAGAGCCTAAACTCCCCCTTGACCCCTGCCAGAGTAGGTTCTGAGTCGCAGTCCCTGGGGATGCAGGATCTTCTGCTTGTACCCAAAACCACGGCAGCAGTGGCTGTCTGGGCAGTTCCAGACCACCAGAGAGGTTCCAAGCAGCAATCGCACACAGAGATTTTCCCACTGGCCCAGGCAGGGAGTGCCTGGTCTTTCTGGGTCTAAGAGTGCTGGGTTTGCGCGCACCTCTCTTAGGGGAGGCTGTGGGTCACGTGCATGTCTCAGCCTCTGAGAGCAGGGTGCAGGTCCGAGAGCACCATGCGGGGCCTTCGCACACCTCTCTCGGGAGAGTTTGGGGCACACGTGCACATCTCAGGCTCTGAAACAGTGGCGCGGGTCTAAGAGCTCCAGGTGGGCCTTTGCACACCTCTCTCAGGGGAGGTGAGGGGTGCACGTGTCTCAGGCTCTGTAGCATGGCTCGGTGTTCTGCCATCTGGCGAGCCTCCCAGCCCCTCACAGGAGCCAGACCCCACTCAGTCTCCGGCACACTCATGGCTCAGGGACCAAGACCTGGTTTTCCCTCTGCACTCTCTCTGGCTCAGCACCAGGGGAGGCTGTCTGGGTCTGGGGACTTAAGCCCCTGTCCCTAGCCACCCCAATTCCCACAAATTCCCCCCTGCGATCCTTTGCTCTTTCTGAGTGCTTTCAACCAGTCTCCAAGTTAATGCTGGTCCCCAGACGCAGGGCACTCATATTGGGGTATTAGTTTCCAATCGGTTGCCTCTGGTGGCTCCCTCCCCCTTTTGTTTATCTTCCAATATCAGTCTGACGTTCCCACTCCACTTTACCTGCCTACTGGTGTCTTCTGCCCCTGTAGAGATCCAGACGTGTATAATTCTGAACTCAGGCTGATTTCATGGGTGATCGGAGTTCTTTGGTAGGTAATCAGCTCACTTTAGGGTACAGGTTGAAAAGGCACCTCCTCCTGCTTCCCCGCCATCTTGTCTCCTCAGTACACTTAAATTTTATTTGGAGAAATGTTATTGAAAATAGTCAAATTTTACAAACCTAAAGACATCCTACAGAATGGGAGGAGATATTTGCAAATGTCTTATCAGATAAAGGGCTAATATCCCAAATCTATAAAGAGCTTATCAAACTCAACATCCAAAAAAAAAAAAAAAAAATCCAGTCAAGAAATGGGCAGAAGACATGAATAGACATTTCTCCAAAGAAGACATACAAATGGCCAACATTCACATGGGAAAATTCCGAACATCACTCGGCATGAGGGAACTACAAATCATAGCCACAATGAAATAACACCTCTTGCTGGTCAGAATAGCTTAGATTAACAACACAGGGTGACACAGAAAAAGGGGAACCCTCTTACATTGTTGGTGGGAATGCCAAGTGGTACAGCCATTCTGGAAGACAGTATGGAGGTTCCTCAGAAAATTAAAAGTAGAGCTACCCTATGACCCAGCAATTGCACTACTAGGTATTTATCTAAAGGATACAAACAGTGGTTCGAAGGGGCACATGTACCCCAATTTTTACAGCATTCATGTCCACAATAGTCAAACTATGGAAAGAGCCCGATGTCTATCAACAGATGAATGGATAAAGATGTGGTGTATGTGTATACACACACACACAGGAATATTATTCAGCCATCAAAAAGAGTGAAATTTTGCACCCGAATGTTTATAGCAGCAATGTCCACAATAGCCAAACTATGGAAAGAACCTAGATGTCCATCAACAGATGAATGGATCAAGAAGATGTGGTATATATACACAATGGAATACTATGCAGCCATCAAAAGAAATGAAAATCTTGCCATTTGCGACAACATGGATGGAACTAGAGCGTATCATGCTTAGTGAAATAAGTCAAGTAGAGAAAGACAACTATCATATGATCTCCCTGATATGAGGAAGTGGTGATGCAACATGGGGGCTTAAGTGGGTAGGAGAAGAATAATGAAACAAGATGGGAATGGGAGGGAGACAAACCATAAGTGACTCTTAATCTCACAAAACAAACTGAGGGTTGCTGGGGGGTGGGGGTTTGGGAGAAGGGGGTGGGATTATGGACATTGGGGAGGGTATGTGCTTTGGTGAGTGCTGTGAGTGTGTAAACCTGATGATTCACAGACCTGTACCCCTGGGGATAAAAAATATATGTTTATAAAAAAATTTAAAAAAAAAAAAGTGAAAATTTTTACCATTGGCAACAGCATGGATGGAACTAGAGTATATTATGCTAAGTGAAATAAATCAGAAAAAGACAAATACCATATGATTTCACATGTGAGATTTTAGAAACAAAACAGATCAACATAGGAGAGGGAAGGAAAAATAAGAAAATAGGGAGGTAAACCATAAGAGACTCTTAACTATAGGGGAATAAACTGAGGATTGCTTGGGGGAAGTGGAGGGATGGGGTAACTGGGTGATGGGCACTAAGGAGAGTACTTGAAGTAAGGAGCACCGGGTGTTGTATACAACACCCGCTGAATTCTACCGCTAAAACTAATACCACAGCATGTGTTAATTAAATTGAATTTAAATTAAAAATTTTAAAAACAGTCAAATTCTTATAACTTTTTCTCATGGTAATTTTAACAGGCTACTTGTTTTAGTAGAATGTGATATTGTATTCCTCGTACATTGTAATATAAGTGAATTAATTTTGGCATAGTCAGAATTAAAAGGTTGCTGAGAATGTGTTTAGGAGTACCATAAAATGTCTTTATATTGTTAAAATTTTATTATGTTAGAAAATTATGGTTTTGTGGTCAAGCATACTTTTCTTTTTGCCACTGTGCTAAATTAAAGGTACTGTTCTAATATGTGTACCTTGTACATATTATATAATGCCTTAACATATTATATAATGCCTTAGAACAAATGCTGTTTTAATAGCATAGAAGGCTGTACAGTGTCTGTCTACCTTATAAATTTTGTTGAAATTTGTTACAAATTTTTTAAATCATTTCAATTAATTTTGTCATACAAAGCTGCATTTTTATTTAGCTGGCCAAACCAGGGCGGGAGACCCAGATTTGGATGAAGGATATGCTAAGATTGGCTCATTTGCAGCATTGCGATTGAGATTAGAAGCTTTTTTATTTCTCATAAATCCAAGTTAGATAGATACATGAGGCTGAATTTTTTTAATTTAGCATTAAAATATTTTATAAAGTTATTTGTCTGCCACCATAACTTCTCTAACCAAAGTGCTTGTTACCCTTTTTTTAGCTCAGTCTATTCCAACTACACGGCCACCTTGCTTTACCGCACACAACAAATATGCTCCCACCTAGGGTCTTTGCACTGGATGGTCCCTTTGTCTGAAATACATTTTCCATTTATCTCTTGGCTAATCCCTCCCTGTTTGCTTCAGTTGCCTTCTCAATGAAGAAATGTAATCTGATACCACACACACCCCCATCCATCCATTGTGCTGCCCTTTTAATCCCTCTTACGTTGTTCAGGTTTCTCTCATAGCACTTCCCACAATCTAATGTATACTATATCTAATTTACTTATTTTCTAAGTTTACTGTCTCTATTCTACCCCTAGAACGCCTATTTCATAACAGCAGAGATTTTTGTCTCTTATACTCAGTGACATAGACTGAATGCCCAGAAAAGTCCTTGACACATAGTAGGTATTCATTAACAAGAGTTTCTACTAGATTTCCAAGAAGAGATAATGAGTAAGCAGTTAGATACACAAGTAAGAAAGTGAATGGAACCAAAAGTGTAAGTTTAAGACTTTTCCGAAAATTCATGCTATTTAAAATTAAGAGATTTAATGAGACTGCAAAAATAAGCTATAAAAAGAATGCGCCCTGAGCTTTTCTGGCGCTTAGAGTTGGAGAGATGAAGGAGAAAGCAGTTAAAAAAAACCAAATATGGGCAGTTTAAAAAGAAAGACCAGTAAGGTAGTGTTGCAAAGTGCAGGAAAGTGTTTCAAGGAGGAAGGAATGACCAAACATGAAAAATGTCAGTGCCAAGTCAAGTAAAACAGGAAGTAAGAATTGACCGTTGAGGAGGTGTGGGCCAGATAGAAAGTAAGAAGATACTGAGTTCACCTCTTCCCATAAACAGATCAAAGCTGCAACTACATATAGAACAACTCTGAGAACAATCTGAAGACTAGGAGAATAGCTGTTCCACAACTAAAGACATGAAGGAAAAGCCAAATCAAGACAAGTGGGAGGGGCAGAGACATGATTAGGTGGGGAATCAAATCCCCAGCATAGAAAACTGCAAGCCAAAGGGATATCAAAGGCACAGAGGTTCACCCTGGGGAGAGAGAGGATCAAGCCCCACATTAGTCACCCCCTCCCTGGGGATCTGCACCATGAAGGCAAGCCCCCATAATATCTGGCATTGAAAATCAGTGGAGCTTAATGCCCCGGACTTCTTCAGTTTTTTGGAATAGTTTGAGTTTATCTTTTCAGAGAACCAACCCTTAGTTGTACTGATCTTTTCTTAAGTTTCTATTTCATTTATTTGCCTGATCTTTATCATTTCTTTCCTACTATTAACTCTCACTTTTATTCAGTGTAGTACTAAAAGTGCTAGCCATGGCCATCAGATCAAAAAAAAAAAAAAAAAAGAAAGAAAGAAAGAAAGGCATCCAAATTGGAAAAGAAGTAGTAAAACTGTCCCTATTTGCAGATGGCATGGTACATGGAGACCATAAGGACTCCACCAAAAAGCTGGTAGAACTAATAAGTGAATTCAGTAAAGTCACAGTAATACAAAATACAAAAATAAAGTCACAGGATACAAAATTAATATACAGAGATCTGTTGCATTTCTCTTCCCTAACTACAAACTAGCAGAAAGAGAAACCAAGAAAATAGTCTCATTTACAGTTGCACCAAAAAAAGAGATGCCTAAGAATAAATTTAACCAAGGAGGTGAAAGACCTATACTCTGAAAACTATAAGACATTAATGAGAGATACTGAAGATGACACAAATAAATGGAAAGGTATACCATGTTCATGCATTAGAAAAATTAATATGGGACGCCTGGGTGGCTCAGTGGGTTAAGCCGCTGCCTTCGGCTCAGGTCATGATCTCAGGGTCCTGGGATCGAGTCCCGCATCGGGCTCTCTGCTCAGCAGGGAGCCTGTTTCCTCCTCTCTCTCTCTCTGCCTGCCTCTCTGCCTACTTGTGATCTCTCTCTGTCAAATAAATAAGTAAAATCTTTAAAAAAAAAAAAGAAAAAGAAAAATTAATATGGTTAAAATGTCCATATTTCCCAAGCAATCTACAGATTCAGTGCAATCCCTATAAAATTCCAATAACATTTTCTCACAGAACTAGAACAAATTATCTTAAAATTTGTATGGAATCACAAAAGATTCATAGTAGCCAAAACAACCTTGAGAGAACAGCAGAGCTGGTATCATACTCCCAGATGTGCAACTATACTGCAAAGTCATAGTAATTGAAACATTATGGTACTAGCACAAAAATAAGCACATAGATCAATGGAACAGAATAGAGAGCCCAGAAATAAACCCACACTTATGTGGTCAATTAATCTACAACAAAGGAAACAAGATTACAAAATGGGGAAAAGACAGTTTCTTTAATAAATGGTTTTGGGAAATGTGGACAGCTATATGCAAAAGAATGAAACCAGACCATATGTTATGCCACATACAGAAATACAATGAAATGGATTGAAGACCTAAACGTGAGACCTGAAACCATAAAATTCCTTAAAAAAAATAAATAGGGGCGCCTGGGTGGCTCAGTGGGTTAAAGCCTCTGCCTTCGGCTCAGGTCATGATCCCAGGGTCCTGGGATCGAGCCCCACATCGGGCTGTCTGCTCTGCAGGGGGCCTGCTTCCTTCTCTCTCTCTCTCTCTCTGCCTGCCTCTCTGCCTACTTGTGGTCTCTGTCTGTCAAATAAATAAATAAAATCTTTTTAAAAAGTAAATAAATAAATAAATAAATAAATACATGATAAACTTTTGGACATTGGTCTTAGCAATATTGTTTTGAATCTGTCTCCTCGGGCAAGGACCACAAAAGTAATAATGATCAGTTGAGACTACAGCAAACCTAAAAACTTTTGCACAGCAAGGAAACTATCAACAAAATGAAAAGATAGTCTACTGAATGGGAAAGATAGTTGTAAATAATGTATCTGATAAGGGGGTATTTTCAGTCTGATTTAAAAAATGGATTGGGGTCCTGAATAGACATTTAAAAAAAAAAATCCATGGCCAACAGGCACATGTCAAGATGCTGAACATCACTAAGCACCAGAAAAATGAAAATCAGAACCACAGTGACATCACTCTACACCTGTCAGAATGGCTAATATCAAAATAGATAAGAAAAGTAAGTACTGGCAAGGATGTGGAAAAGGAACCCTTGTGCACTATTGGTAGTAATGTAAATTGGTGCAACTACTATGGAAAACAGTATGGTGGCTCCATAAAAAATTAAAAATAGGAATACTGAATGATCCAGTAATTTTACTTCTGGGTATTTACCCAAAGAAAGTGAAAACACTGATTTAAAAAGGTATCCACCCCTGTGTTCACTGCAGCATCATTTATAATAGTCAAGATATGGAAGCAACCCAAGTGTCCATCAGTGGATAAATGGGTAAAGGCAGTGTATCTTGGGACAAATGGTAGCTATACTTGTGAACATTGCATAATATATAAACTTGTCAAATCACTGTGTTGTACACCTGAAACTAATGTTACATTGTGTGTCAGCTATTCCCATAGAAAAAAGAAGGGGTAGAAAAGATATGGTATATCTTTTATACCACAATGGATATTATTCAGCCATTAAAAAAAATGAAATCTTACCATTTACAACAACATTGATGGACCTAGAGGGTATTAGGCTAAGTGGAAGAAGTCAGAGAAAGACAAATACAGTATGATTTCACATATATGTGGAATCAAAAAACCAAAACAAAACAGAAGCAGATTCATAAATACAAAAATCAAGCTGGTGGTTGCCAAAGAGGAGGACAGTTGTGGGATGGGTAAAGAGATGAGGGGGGATTAAGAGGTACACACTTCCAGTTATCAAATAAATGGGTCAGGGGAACATAAAGTACAGCATAGGGAATATAATCAGTAATATTGTAGTAACTTTATATGGTGACAGATGGTAGCCACACTTGTGAGCATTTCATAACGTATGTTAAATGTTGAATCACTGTGTTGTATACCTGATACTAATGTATATTGTTTTGCCAACTATACTTCAGTTAAAAAACAAATAAGTGAATGGATGCCACTGGATATGGCACATGAGGGTTTATTAGTGACTTTCATAGGAACAGTTTTGGTGGAGTGGGTGTGAAAATAAAAAGCCTAACTAGAGTCATTGGTAATGTAAATGGGAAAAGAGAAAATGGAAGAAAGACAGACACTGAGGGGTTTGCCATAAAGGAAAGGAGAAAGTCGAAGCAGTAGATGGAAGTGGAAGTGAGCTCAAGAGAGGATTTTTTTTTTTTTTAAGACAGGAGAAACAGTTGTGTATGTGTTGACAGATGAGAGGAAAACTTGACAGTGCAGGAAAGAAAGAAAACAATTTCTAGGACAACGTCCTTGAGGAGCTAAGAGAAGAAAGAGACTAATAACTGTGGAAACTTGGCATTAGAAAAGTCATACTACTTGGTGGGAGCTTCTATAAGAAGTTATGTTTCTGGGGCACCTAGGTGGCTCAGTTGTTAAGCGTCTGTCTTCGGCTCAATCCTAATTCCAGGGCATTGGGATGGAGCCCCGAATCAGGATCCCTGCTCCATGGGAAGCCTGCTTCTCCCTCTTCCACTCACCCTGCTTGTGTTCCCTCTCTCTCCGTGTCTCTCTGTCAAATAAATAAATTTTTTAAAAATCTTGAGGAAAAAAAAGTTATTTTTCCATTTCTCAGTCAATTAAGAATCCAGGTCATCAGCTGAGAGTGAAGAAGGGGTTGCAGTATTGGAGTTTTGCCAAGTAGTCTTCTAAAACAGTATGGTTTGATAGTAAGGATTGAGAAATGTAATATGATCACCAATAGCCTTATTATAATCCCAGTTGAGGTCATTACTTATGAATATAAAATGAATCTAAATCAACTGATTGTGGTTACTTTTCTCCGTGTTCAGCTGTATAGTGTTGGGATGGAGAAGGCAGAGAGTTGGATCTAACAAGAGCTGGGGTCAGCCAAGAGTATATGACAAAGGGAAGTAGAAGCAAGGGAATGATTACAGCAGTTGGCCGTCGAAGCTCAGCCAGGTGGAAAGTTACAACATAAGTAGGCAAAGAATAATGAAAAGATGTTGGTATCAAATAGATCGGAGGACCCAGTAGGATCAAGGCATGGTTAGATTCAGCATGCAAAGATGAGGAAAAAAAGAACAGTGGTATTATTATATAGTATAGTTGATAGTATAGGTCCTGGAATAGCACAGAAACTGAGTTTGGACACTGACTCTGCCACTTAGTAGTAGTGCGATTGTGAGTAGTTATTTAAGCTCTTCAAGCCTAAATTTCTTCATCAGTGAAATGGGAATGCTCTTAGTACCTATCTCAAAGTGAAAAGATTTGGTAATGTCATACAAGTGGGGCACTGAGTTCCTGGCATATAGGGAGCTCTGAAATTTTTAGCTACTTCATAAAATTGTTATTCTTAGGGAAAATGCAAAAATATTGGCAATTATATCTGAATTCTCAAATTATGAGTGATTTTAATTCTTTCATTCTTTTATTCTTTAAAGATTTTGCAGTAAGCATTATTCCCAAAATTGCACCCCACACACAATAAGTTTATTTAGTTGTAACTCAACTAAAGTTCCTGGGTGGCTCAGTGGGTTGAGCCGCTGCCTTCGGCTCGGGTCATGATCTCGGGGTCATGGGATCGAGTCCCGCGTCGGGCTCTCTGCTCGGCGGGGAGCCTGCTTCCTCCTCTCTCTCTCTCTGCCTGCCTCTCTGCCTACTTGTGATCTCTCTCTGTCAAAAAAAAAAAAAAAAAAAAAAAAACTGAAAACCAAACGTTAATGAGTTTATGTAGCTTTGGAAAACCAGAAGTGTCTGGGCTGAGATAATAGAGTGATTTTTACCTTAAGAACTCTTCCTTAAGACAGAGAAAGCAAGATGTTTGTAGCTCTTGTTTATGTAGCTATACTTTATAATCATTATTGGTAATAATAATTGAGGGAAAACTCAGTGCTTCCATTACCCCATTTAAAAAAAAAAAAAAATACCTGTTCCACCACTTGTTGGACTTTGATTTTAGCTTAATTCTTGAAAAGTTTTTTCCCACAAACAGGAGCTCTTTTATAATATAAATCCCCTTAAGAATGAAGTCACAACCCTCTGTTACTAAAAGCCAAGAGCAAGCAAAAATGAGTCACAGAAGAGATGCCTGCGAGTGTTGGAAGAGAGCAATAAGGCCAGTAGAGAGATACCACAGGAATTTTGCCCCATGCTGGTCCTTACCTCTATATGTTGGATGCCTATATTTATACTTACAACATAGATTTTATTGCAAATAAATAAGTCAAGTTCAGGTTAACCTGTTGGTATTGACAATTTACTCTGAAAAGGGTTGTAATTAGGATGGCCATAAAATTTATAATGGTGCCTGTGCCAAAGTTGCTTATGTCTTTTTGGATTTATCTTGGACTTTTGGAATTCCACAAATGAATCTTAAATTTTAAAATGGCTGCAATTAAAATACATAGTTCTTACCTTTGCCACTATTATAGTTGTTGATTTGGGGCTACTCTCTAGTTCTCTCTGAGATTATTTCCAGCTCTGTAAAATTAAGTATAATTTGATTCTTTTAATCAAATGTGAAAACAAAGAATTTTATAAACTTCCTTGAGAGTAAATTCTCCTGGAGCACTTATTAAAAATCTCAAGTTCTGCGGGTGCCTGAGTGGCTCAGTGGGTTAAGCCTCTGCCTTTGGCTTAGGTCATGATCTCAGGGTCTGGGGATCGAGCCCCGCATCAGGCTCTCTGCTCAGCAGGGAGCTGCTTCCTCTCTTTCTCTCTACCTACCTCTCTTCCTGCCTCTCTGCCTACTTGTGATCTCTCTCTCTCTCTGTCAAATAAATAAATAAAATCTTTTTAAAAATTTAAAAAAAAAAAAAAAAACCTCAAGTTCCTGCCTCCCCTGAAGATGTTGGTTCCAAAGGTTTGAGTTAGGACCCTGGGATCAGTTAATAAACACCATATCCCTCTCTCTGCCTATCTTTGTTATATTCCTAATCTGCTTCCTGTCTCTGAATTTGTGTACTAGATACCGCATGAGTGGAGTCATACAGTATCTGTCCTTTTGTATCTTACTTCTTTCAGTTAGCATAATGTTCTCAAGGTTCATTATGTTATAGCATATATTACTTCAGGTTTTTAATGGCTGAATATATTGTATTTTATGGATATGACATTCTTTTTTCATCCTTCAGCTGATGGTTATTTCTACTTTTTGGTTATGATAGATAACCAAACACTTCCCTGAACATTCATGTATAGGTTTTGTGTGTGTGTGTGTGTACATAATGTTTTCACTTTTCTTGCGTGTATACCTAGGAGAGGAATACTAAGTCATATGGTAATTCTGTGTAACTTTTTGAGGAATTGCCAGACTATTTTCCACAGAGGCTACACCATTTTTATGTGAGGGTATGAGGGTCCTACTTTCTCTACATCCTCCTCTAAGCTTGTTATTTTCCAATTTTTGTTTTTCATTATAGCCATCCTAGTGAGTGTAAAGTGTTATCTTGTGGTTTTCATTTGCATTGTCCTAACAAATGATACTGAGCATCTGTTTGTGTACATGTTGGTCACTTGAATGTCTTTGGAAAAATGTCCTCATACTTTTTTACCCATTTTTACCAGGCTTATTTAGCTTTTTAATGTTGAGTTGTAAGAGTTCTTTATAAATTTTGAATAGACCATTGTCAGATAAATGACTTGCAGAAATGTTCTCCCATTTTGTATGTTTTCTTTTCCCTTTTTTGATAGTTTCCTTTAACATATAAAAATGTTTAATTTTTATCATATGGTTTCACTTATTTGTGGAGCATAACAAATAGCATGGAGGACATGGGGACTTAGAGTGGAGAAGGGAGTTGGGGGAAATTGGAAGGGGAGGTGAACCATGAGAGACTATGGACTCTGAAAAACAATCTGAGGGTTTTGAAGGGACGGGGGATGGGAGGTTGGGGTACCAGGTGGTGGGTATTATAGAGGGCACGGATTGCATGGAGCACGGGGTGTGGTGCAAAAATAATGAATACTGTTATGCTGGAAATAAAAAAAAAAAAAGAATGTACACTATAGAAATAATTAGAAATTCTAATAAAAATGTATGTACAAAAAAAAAATGTTTAATTTTGATAAAGTCCAGTTTGTCCATTTTTTCCTTTGGTTGCTTGTGCTGTGTGGTGTCATATCAAAGAAACTGTAACCTTACTGTAAGTTCATAAAGATTTTCACCTGTTTTAAAAGTTTTATAGTTTTAGTTCTTATATTTAGATTTATGGTCCATTTTGAGGTAATTTTTGTATATGATAAGAGGTAGAAGTACAAATTCATTCTTTTGCATTTGATATCCATCTAAGCTGTCCCAGTACCATTTGTTGAAGAGACTGTTTCCCTAAAGAAGTCTTACACCAACTTCTTTCTTTTTCAGTGAAAAAATTAGGGATGATTTTACTGAAATATTTCATCGTGGTTTTTTTTTTTAATGCTGTTGTGTGACTACGAAGAGTTCTATATAGTTGTTTCTATAGGTTTTCTTAAAAGATTTTTTTTTTTAAGATTTTATTTATTTGATATAAAGAGAGAGAGATCACAAGTAGGAAGAGAGGCAGGCAGAGAGAGAGGAGGAGGCAGGCTCCCCGCTGAGCAGAGAGCCCGACGCGAGGCTCGATCCCAGGACCCTGAGATCATGACCCGAGCTGAAGGCAGAGGCTTAACCCACTGAGCCAACCAGGTGCCCTCTATAGGTTTTCTTAAAGAGACAATAGCATTTAGGCCCAATTACATCTTCCCAATAATAAAACTTACATTTTATTTTTTAAAGTTTTTCTTAATATATTTATTCATTTTTAAATAAACTCTACACCTATCTGGGGCTCAAATTCATGACCCTAAGATCAAGAGTTGCACACTCTTATGACTGAACTAGCCTAGTGCCCCAAAACTTACATTTTTTTTTTTACGTTTTATTTTTTTCTAATGATTTTATTTATTTATTTGGTGGGGACACAGAGGGATAGGGAGAAGCAGACTCCTTGCTGAGAGGGAGCCCGACATGGGGCTTGATCCCAGGAGCCTGAGATCATGACCTGAGCCAGAGGCAGCTACTTAACTGATGGAGCCACCTAGGCGCCCCTAAAACACGTTTTAAAGAAACTTCTTAGTCTGTCTTACACTTTTTTTTTTTTTAAGATTTTTATTTATTTATTGGACAGAGGGATCACGAGTAGGCAGAGAGGCAGGCAGAGAGAGAGGAGGAAGCAGGCTCCCCGCTGAGCAGAGAGCCCGATGCGGGGCTCGATCCCAGTACCCTGGGATCATGACCTGAGCCGAAGGCAGAGGCCTAACCCACTGAGCCACCCAGGCGCCCCCGTCTTAAACTTTTTAAATTGACTAGAGCTTATGCTTAGTTTCAGTTTACTAGTTGTGTTTGAAGTAGATTCTTCACTAGTAAAAAAAACCCATGTATAATTGGACCCATGTAGTTCAAACCCATGTACATTCGTTGTTGGGGCACCTCTGAGACAGTACCCTGTCTCACATAGCCCATTGTGATATCAAGATATTCTAGATTTCCTTTAGTTTTAAGTTTATGCTTCAGATTTCTTGTATTGAAATACCAGTCTTTGACAAGGATGTGGTGAAATTGGAATCTTCACATGTTACTTATAGAACGTAAACTGGTGCATTCACTTTGGGGAACAATTCAGCATTTCCTCAAACTATTAAACATAGAATTACCATATGACCCAGCATTTCCACTCCTAGGTATACCATCCAAGAGAAGTAAAAACATACCTCCACATAAAAACTTGCACATGTAGCAATGTTATTCACAATAGCCAAAAAACAGAAACAACCTAAATGTCTACCAGCAGATGAATGGATCAACAGAATGTGGTAGATTCACACAATGAAGTATTATCTGGCTCTTTTAAAAAATGAAGTACTGGGACAGCTGGGTGGCTCAGTCAGTTAAGCACCTGCCTTTGGCTCACGTCCTGGGATCGGGTCTTGTATCGCGCTCCCTGCTCGGTTGGGATCCTGCTTCTCCCTCTCTCTCTGCGTGCTGCTCTGCCTACCTGTACTCTATCTCTCTGTCTTTGTTATAAATAAATAAATAAATAAAATCTTTTTAAAAATAAAATAAAAAATGAAGTACAGTGAAGTTGTACATGCTGCAACATCCATGAACCTTCAGAACATTATGCTAAATGAAAGAAGCTAGTCACAAATGTAACTGTATGATTCCATTTATATGAAATGTCCAGAATAGGCAGGTCTATAGAGACAGAAAGTAGATTAGCAGTTCCCTAGGATTAGGGGAGGAAGAGTGACTGCTAATGGGTTTTCATTCTTCTGGGGTGATGACATGTTCTGAAATTAGATGGTGGTGATGATTGTACAGTTCTGAATATATGAAAACTATTGAACTATACAGCTTAATGGATGGCTTTTGTGGTATATGAAATATATCAAAATATAATAAAGCTATACAAAATGCATGTATAAAAATATACCAGCTCTTGTACCCAATTAAAAATAATGGTTTTAAAATTATTATACTTTAGAAAACATAAAGGAGACAATAAAATAATAAAAACATGACTATATGCTTTTCTAATATGAGAGAACTAACTTCTTATAGGTCTAAGCAGGTATGTAAACCAAAACATTCATTTACTGCAATTCTAATAGAGAAGTGAACTGATATACAGGCAGTAGCTTTTTTTTAGTACAATTAAAAGTTTTAAAAGCACAGATTGATGATGAACACATTTTCCAAAAAAAGAGTTGCTATGTTAGGCCTTCAAAGACTCACTAAGAAGTCTTATTCCCATTCCTCCAGTTAAACATGAAGTCAGTACCTGAGTAGACCAGGGTTGTAGGTATAATATGCTCTCACAGCATTTGAACACTATAAAGTACCAGATTTTCCAGTCAGTCATTCTACACCCCTAAACATTTCTACCCCGGGCTTTCTTAGAAACACACACATACCTAAGATGGAGCCCAATAAGGATTCCCGTAGTTATCAAACTGCATCATGGCAAATAACTCAAAACTTCCAAGTACCCTGGCTCATCACCAGCCCACCCCCATCTGAGGAGGATGCATTCTCCTGTGTGAGAACAGGTTTAAAACCCACAAGCACTGTGTTGGGCATTGGGATATAGTGGTGAATAAAACAGATATTGTTGTAGAATTTATAATCTAGTATAAGAGTGGGTAATCGATGGTCTTCAGTGTGGTGAAGTTTCAGTGGAGAGGTCAGTAAGGACTGGAGTAATCAGGACTTAACAGAAGGTATGAGAAGAAAGGATAGAGTTTCTTCTGGTAAAGAACCCAGGATTGTATTGCACATGAGGTGATGAGTCAGTTAAGGTGCTGTGGCAGATAGTATTTCCAAAAGTGGCTGCAATACTATTTCTGGCCCTATATGCTCTTCCACAATTTTGCCAGCAAGAATGGAGCCTTTGTCCCCTCTCCTTGAAACTTTGTAACTGCTTCAATTCACAGGACACACATGGAAATGATAGTCTGGCAGTTTTGAGGCTAGGTCCTAATAGGCCATACAGACATTAAGTCAGTTGCTAAATCATTTTTAATGGTGAAAGTTTGACCACTTTGCCCCCGCGATCAAGAACTAGGCAAGGCTCTCCACTCTTGCCACTTAGATTCAACACTGTACTAGAAGTCCTACCCAGTGCCGAAAGGCAAGAAAAAAAAAAATGAAGTGTATAGATTTTAAAAGGAAGAGCTAAAGCTATATTTGGTCAGAGACATCTTATCTATGTAGAAAATCCCAAAGCATCTACAAATAATAAAACTACTAAAATTAGTGAGTTATCAGGGTCAGGTTATTGCCTCTCTATATGAAAATCAGTTGTTTTTCTTTAATACTAGCGATCTCTGATGCATCATGCTAAGTTTTCTTACACTTTCTCATACATGTTCTAGCAAACTACCTGATCACCTACTCAAAGAGAAAATAGAAGTCTTTAGATACCAATTACCTCAGCTTCCTGCCACCAAAACTGCCACTCGCCCTCACTCTCCTCATCACAATAGAAGTGACTGACAAGCCCTACTCTCTGTTTCTAGAGTATTCCAACTCTCCCTGTCTCAGTACTGCACATGCTGTTCCCAGAATGCTTTTAACCCCACTTCTCTGAGTTAATTCATGCTAATCCTTCAGCTTCTCTTATTTGGAGAAACATTCCCTGTCTTCTCCTCTCCCCATTATTTAGTTGTTGTTATTGTTGTTGTTTTTAAGATTTTATTTATTTATTTGACTGACAGAGACACAGCGAGAGAGGGAACACAAGCAGGGGGACTGAAGAGAGGGAGAAGCAGGCTTCCTGCTCAGCAAGGAGCCTGACGTGGGGCTCAATACCAGGACCTTGGGATCATGACCTGAGCCAAAGGCAGACACTTAATGACTGAACCAGCCAGGCGCCCCCCCCCCCATTATTTAGTTTCTTAGCTGCTGTATTTCCCCCTTTATATTAGCTCTTAAACTGTAATTAATTTGTGTATAATGTTGTTATTATTACAGTATTTGAGGTTGCAAAAAAAGTCACATTTTTCTCCTTCAAAAATAACTTAAATGTATTTGAAGAGCAGTTTAGCAAAGTTGACAAGTAGGCCACTTTCAGACATTTTAGGAGATCACTGTCTCCCTTTAGAAAAAATACCAACCAGAAGATAGTTCTTGTTCCCCCTATTTAAATATTACAGCAGAAATGAGCAAGCCACATGCTTTGTTGAAGGAAAATAGCATCACTTAATTTGCCCTCCTTTTTTTCCCTCCAGTTATCACTTTTACTATTGCTGAAGTTTGTTTTGCTAATGTGTCATTTTCTCCCTCAGTCTCCATAAGAGCTATGACTGAATTTAAGCAAGTATTGGAGTAACTAGTTCTGTCTAACTAATTCTGACATTGATACCAGGTTGTTCATATATTCATGCAAAAGATATAAAATGATGGCAGTGTCTCTGTTGTCTAATTGTTATATATCAAAAGTCCACTTACCTCTAGCAAAATGAAATTGAATTAGATACCAGTAATGATGTTTTTATAGTTACAGTCATCAAATAATTTTATTTTGGCTAGAGGTAAAGATTTATTTGACCTGTAACAGTACTTAACTATGTATTAACGTAGTTTTACTTATTTTAAGTATTAAAATGGCTGTTTGCCTGTAACACAATGGGCTTGTTCCTGATTTTTACTTCAGAAATCCTCTGTAAACAGTGAAACCCACATGGTGGAATCTCTACAAGAGGTGGAGACCTTTAAAAACATTCTACTTCCTGAGCCAGAATTCCATTGTAGTGCTTCATAGATCTTCAAGATCTGTGCCTTCCCCTGCCAAGAAAAGCCACAATGTATTTCCCATTCTTCATCCTCATATAATACAACATTACAGCTTCAACTCTAGCTCTACCTTATTGCTGTTAAGTTTTTCCCCATTCTGTTCTTTCCATATATGACTACATATATACATATGCATAAAAAAAGACTGGGTTTTTTATGTATGTGAAAGTAGAAGTAACCAAAGAAAGAAAAGCAGTTTTCCCCTCCCTCCAAAAAAACCAGACAGACCAAACAAACACACATAAAAATTTTAGATTATGTACAGATAGGTTTCACTCTTAAATAGAAAAATGGGGCCAAAATTATTTGGATATATTTTAAATGTCCTAGTGTTATAATTGCTATCAGAAGAACAAAGTTGTGGCTCATCATACCACAGATCAGACCATGGACCTCTTCCTTTGAAAATCTGTGGTCTCCTTGGTACTTGGTGAGATACCCCCTAACCTAGTGTTCTGGGTTTGAAACACTACAACCCCTTCTCTTACTCAAGGAAAAGTTTATTAACTTAGGAGAAAGAAAACAAGAGAAATTAGATGTTCCTTCTGGTAACTCATTAATTTTTTTTTCTAAAAATGAATTTTATATAAGAGAATGACCTCATTTTGTCAGCTACAGTAATTTCTTTGCCTTTTTCTAATTATTGATTCCATTCTGAAAAAGTATTTTTTATAAGAAAAGCTCACTCGGGGCACCTGGTTGGCTCAGTGTGTTAAAGCCTCTGCCTTTGGCTCAGCTCATGATCCCAGGATCCTAGGATCGAGCCCCGCATCAGGCTCTCTGCTCAGCGGGGAGCCTGCTTCCCTTCCTCTCTCTGCTTGCCTCTCGGCCTACTTGTGATCTCTGTCTGTCAAATAAATAAATAAAATCTAAAAAAAAAAAAAAGCTCACTAAGTACACAGTTTCTCCATTTTTGATAATCAAATACATATTCAGGTACGAAGCAGAACTTGTAATCAACATGAAATAACCAGTGTTACCTCTCTAATCATCCCATGCCTAATCATTCAGTTCTGTGAAGTTTCCTAAAGTATTGAGAGTGGTTCCCAATTACTACTTTAATGGAACTGAAGGCATCTTAATCTGGATGAGAAGAAAAATCTAGTGTCCATATTGTGACCTAATTCCTCTTGCGTATCAGTCAGTCTTACTTGTTTTATTTATAAAATGAGGATAATAAATGATTAACCACTTAAAGGCAGGGATCTGAATAAAAAGACATTCTGGAATGTTTTCTAGTTTTTACTTGATTATTCAGCAGATACTTAAATGCCAGTTACTGGGCTACATAAAAGGAAGGACAAATATGGAATCTGCCTCAATAGGGTTTTACAATTTCATTCTTACATGTGATTCTGGTGTTACATTATCAACTAATTCACAACCTTATTGTTGTATTTAAATAGTATTGAATTTTACTGGCTTAGGTATTTGGCCTCTATACTTCTAGCTGCAGGGAAGCAAATGCTACCTTCTTTCCTCATACAGTTTCAAGTAGAAGGATTTTTTTAAACACAAAGATTTTTAAAAGACCAAAAGAAATCTAGGTGTGAAGCAAATATAAGACCCCCTAGAAATAATCTTATTACTTAGAAACCATCCATATTGTCACCTTCAATATGTCAATTATTACTTTCTAGAATAATTGTTTCATTTAGATACAAGGATTAATCTCTGGGGAGTAACCTTAATTGTCTAAAAATAAAAATGCCTCTGGTAATGAATAATTTTAACATGACTTGAAGAAGAGCAATATAAGGAATGTGAATCATCAGGTTTTTTTTAAATAGAATATACAAAGGTAGATAAAATATATCTATTACATAGTTTTCTGGGATTTGTTATTAGCATTATATTACCACATATTTCTATATACACATTCACATAAACCCTTAGGTTGTGATTTAAATGATAATTTTGTCTATTTGATGGTTGAAGTGTATATTAGCACCTAACATGAGAATCTGGGGTTATCATTGGGTGACACATACTTTGAAGTTATCCCAAAATAGCGCCTGGATGGCTCAGTGGGTTAAAGCCTCTGCCTTCGGCTCAGGTCATGATCCCAGGGTCCTGGGATCAAGCCCTGCATCGGGTTCTCTTCTCGGTGGGGAGCCTGCTTCCTCCTCTTTCTCTCTCTCTCTCTCTCTCTACGTACTTGTGATCTCTGTCAAATAAATAAATAAAATATTTAAAAAATAAAAATAAATAAAATTATTCCAAAATAGTAACACCTAAGTTTATAAACATGGTCATAAATGTTTCTAAAAATGATATAGTCATATTTGCAACTGTGGTTTTCATTAATAATGCAAAGCTAAAATCTTCACAGTTTATTAACAGCAAATGATAGAATTTGTCCCCAGTAGATTTATAGTCCAAATTAAGCATCCTGAAGTACAGAAAAGGTACATCTAAAAGTATTCATTTTTTTTAACCTGTCTCCTAAACTTTCAGAGACTTTGCAATTGTACTGAAGGAACTTCATAGATAAGATAATCTTGAGACCAGAAAGGGAAGTTTGTGATGCTTGTGGCTTATGTAAGAAACAACGTAAAACATTTTTCAGTATTCTAGATGTGTAAATGACTTGAGGCTATAAATTTCAACAAAAGAAGCAACTCAGTGCTTTAGAATTATAGTGGATAAGAAGAAAATGATGTAAGCAATAAAGAGGATGGCTGAACACCTGAAAGAATTATAAATCTCTGCTATCCAATAGAAGATTATTAAAAATAATTTTAGAATGGATAGTCATATTGGCTAGACTTTTAAATTTACTAGAGGGCTGTAAACTGAAGAGAACTTTTTAGGGTTCAAAGGTAGCTTTTTAAGAGAGGAATGTGAATTTTTTAATCAGTGAAAGCAAAAAGTTTTTTAAATCGTATTGGTAAGAATTTATTTATGATGCAGACAACTAAGAGAAGTCAAAAATGGTGATAAGATTTTATATGTCTGAAATAGGGTGAGTGAAATTGGAAAGTAGGTCTTAAAAAATCCATAGAGTGTTTGTGTTTAGGCTTAGAATTCTCTGGCTCTTAACTTTGATTTAAAGATATTAGCTAACTTGCCAAAGTTTTATTTTCTTATAAATATTTAGTTGCTTTTTTCTTTAAGATTTTATTTATGTATTTGACAGAGACACAGCAAGAGAGGGAACACAAGGAAGGGAAGTAGGAGGGAGAAGCAGGCTTCCCACTGAGCAGGGAGCCAAGTGTGGGGATGTGGGGCTCAAATCCAGGACCCTGGGATCATGACCTGTGCCAAAGGCAGACACTTAACAACTGAGCCACCCAGGCACCCTAGTTGTTTTTTTGTCTTTTAAATAATTTTCTTTCTTTGTGGAAGTTGAGTTTTACAAAGGAATATGGGTACTAAATAATGTTTCTTCTTTACTATAGGTAAAACTTCAGTGAAGAAGCTGACAAAAAAGGTAAGCAATGTGTGTGGGAGAGTTCTTTCTTCCTTTCTGTTTTTTGGTGGCATAGAAAATGAACTTTTATAAGTTAAAATTTAAAAATTTCAATGTGTATTCAAAGGATATCGAGGATATACTGGCAGGAATCCAACCAGCTCGTTGTGGATCAACTTTTTTTAGAGACCTTGGTGATAAAGGTAATTTTGATTTGTTAAACTTCTACTTGTTTCTTCTAACCAGAGTATTGTTAAGGGGTTGTTGTAAAGTCTGCAACTGTATGGTAGAGAGCCAATGTAGAAAAATGCCATGTTCTTTTTAATAGATTTTTAATGCCATGTTCTTTAATAGATGTTTTTAAGTCATAATAAAACGTTCATTGAGAAATAATTTTCTCAAACTCTCTGAGAAATTACAGCTTAATTATTAAAACATCAATTTTAATTAAAGCTTGAGGAGGAGGAATGTAGCAAGTGAAGGCCTCAGAGAGATCCAGAGGAACACCAGCTTTTAAGGGAGTAGAAGAGGAAGCAGTGCTCATGAAAGAGATAAGGGCAGAGTGACCAGAGAAGTAGAGGAGAATCAGGAGAATGTTATCACAAAAGTCAAGAGGAGAACGTGTTAGGGAAAGAAAAAAAGTAAGTTCAGGCCACTTGAGAGACATGGGTGTGAGCAAGGAGATTTAAAGGTCAGTAGCTGAGTGCGGAGATAGAAGGCCAGGGGAATGTTGTTTAATGTTAGATGAGGATACTTGAGCACATTTCTTATCAATGAGAGGAAAACATATATAATAAAATGTTAGATAAAGATACTTGAGCATATATCTTATCGATGAGAGAGAAACATACATAATATATATAATATAGCAATGTAATTATATAATACTTAATAAGATATAAGAGAAAGGAAGTATGAATGGGAGAGAATCCTAGAAAATGTGAAAGAAAGGATTGTCTTCACAGCAAAAATGGAAGGATCAGCATTCCACAGGGTGCATAGCTTTTTTCATTGTATCAGTAGGAAAGGATGAACAGGTGGGTAATTTAATGCAGGCATTTGCAAATTTAGTGGCAGGAAGTAAAAGCAGGTTGTTCTGGATAGCTTTTATTTTTTTTTTTTATAAAGTAGGACATATGGAGAAAGAAGGTTTGAAGTAGCTTCTGTGGTTAGGAAAGAGACCAGACCAGAGAAACATAGAGTTCTGGGAAGCCTGAAGGGATCAGAAGATAGTGCAGGTCATGAAAGAAAAGTCACCAGTCAGTGTAGTTGTGTGATGATCTTCTTGCAGGCTACATGTAGGAATAGAAATGTTGGACAGTTGTACTGGATTTAGGATTTTGCTGAGCAGATGGGTAGAAGAAGAGTCACAGACAGGGGGTAAGGCTGTTGAGGGCAAAAGGGGTTTTTAGTAATGAGCCATGGAATCTAAGCAAGATAACAGAGAATAAAGTAGAATAGTAAAAGAAAGTAAAAGGAAGATGAAAAGAAGAAAGTGGGGCAGTCAAGAGGGAGCTGCCATTTGAGGTTAAAGAATAGGTATAGTAGGAGTCCAAGAGCAAAAAAGAACGTGCAGTCATAAAGTGTTTAGATTTATCGTTTCACAGATGAAGTGGTTCCAGCAAATTTCAGGGTTCTAGGTGTGGTCCTGGAATTAGATGACTAAAGCAGAAGTAGATTTCAAAGTTAACATAGTGAAAGTTCTCAAGGATCTGAGAGATAGGGTATTGTCAGAGAGAAGGACAGTGAATCAAGTACTAAAGTCTTCAGGGACTAAAAGATGATGAGAGGGAACTTAGGTAGATGACCACTAAGAAGAAAAATAAAAGGTGGCCTGGCTGGATGGCATTAACCTAAAAGACACAAAGTTTTTATAAGAGGTTAGAAGGGAAAAGTTCTGGAATTAGCACTGAGGTAGAAAAAAATGAATAACCTCTATTTTAGCAGTCTGCAGAGGTACCAGTACCCTTAGTAGAGAGATCCAGATTTTGGATAAGGCAAGACTGCACATGCAGTAAATAGATTAAAGATGTGTACTGTGGAAAGAGAAATTCAGAGAGCATGGTAGGAAAGCTTGGGTAGAAGTAGAGGAGTAGGAGATTGGTTGAATCAGGAAAGATGAAGCATACAGCAGCGTGCAGATGTATAAACAAAGAGGATAGAGACTGTTTTGGAAAGGGTGATGAGGCTATTGAGAATGGTAGGACATAAGCCAGAGAGGTACATAGATCCTAAATCATACATCCCTTTACAGAACGTATTAAAGAGTTTAGACCTTATCCTAAGAAGAGTAGATTGCCACTAAAAAGTAAGAAAGTGACAAATCAGATGAGAACAGTCTCTCTAGCAGCTGGGTGGTGAATGGATTGAGGAGGAAGCAAAAGAAACAAGAGGTTTTGCATTAACAGCAAGGGGTTATATGCTAGAGAAGAGGTAGTAAAAATGGAGAGAAGAGAATAGATTTGATAGGTATTTTGGTGATAGAATTGGTAGGACTTAGTGACTGATTGGATATGGGAGGGGACAAAGAAAACAGAATCGTGTATGGTGCCCAAGTTTCTGGTTTGATCAGCAAGGTGAATGTGCCATTCACCAAGACACATGGGTCATAAGGAAAGGACTAATTGTGTGGAGGGAAGGGTGAAGAATGAGTCCAGTTTAGGACATACTGAGTTCAGATTTAAGAATATTCAGACACACAGCAAAGGAAACAGTGAACAAAACAAAGAGGCAACCCACGGAATGGGAGAAGATATTCGCAAATGACAATACAGACAAAGGGCTGATATCCAGGATATATAAAGAACTCCTCAAACTCAACACACACAAAACAGATAATCATTTCAAAAAATGGGCAGAAGACATGAACAAAGAAGACATAGAAATTGTTAACAGACACATGAAAAAATGTTCATTATCACTAACCATCAGGGAGAGTCCAATCAAAACCACATTGAGATACCACCTTACACCAGTTAGAATGGCCCAAATTAACAAGACAATAAACAGCGTGTGTTGGAGAGGATGTGTTACACTGTTGGTGGGAATGCAAGTTGGTGCAGCCACTTTGGAAAACAGTGTGGAGATTCCTTAAGAAATTAAAAACAGAGCTTCCCTATGACCCTCCAATTGAATTACTGGATATTTACCCCAAAGATACAGTGTAGTGAAAAGAAGGACCATCTGTACCCCAGTGTTCATAGCAGCAATGGCCACAGTCACCAAACTGTGGAAAAAACCAAGACGCCCTTCAGCAGATGAATGGATAAGGAAGATGTGGTCCATATACACTGTGGAGTATTAAGCCTCCATCAGAAAGGATGAATAACCAACTTTTGTATCAATTTAGTGAAATAAGTCAAGCAGAGAGAGTCAGTTATCATATGGCTTCACTTATTTGTGGAGCATAAGAAATAACACGGAGGACATGGGGAGATGGAGAGGAGAAGGGAGTTGGGGGAAATTGGAGAGGGAGACGAACCATGAGAGACTATGGACTCTGAAAAACAATCTGAGGGTTTTGGAGGAGCTGAGGGTGGGAGGTTTGATGAGCCTGGTGGTGGGTATTATGGAGGGCACGTATTACATGGAGCACTGGGTGTGGTACATAAACAATGAATTCTGGAACACTGAAAAGGAAATTTAAAAAATAAATAAAAATAGAAAAAAAAAGAATATTCGGACATCTAGGGATGCCTGGGTGGCTTGGTCAGTTGGTTGTCTGCCTTTGGCTCAGGTCATGATCCCATGGTCTTGGGATTGAGCCCCACATTGGGGTCCTTGCTGAGCAGACTAGTCTGCTTCTCCCTCTCTCTCTCTCCGCCCCTGTTTGTGCTTGCTCTCTCTCTCAAATAAATAAATAAAATGTTAAAAGAAAAAAAAAAAAAAAAAGAATTGTCAGCCATAAATGACCCCTGAAGCCACTGTTACAGATGCATCCATACTGGAAGCACTTAGGAGAGAAGAGGCCCTGAGATAAAAGCTCAGTTTAAGCGGCACCTGAGTGGCTCAGTGGGTTAAAGCCTCTGCCTTCAGCTCAGGCCATGATCCCAGGGTCCTGGGATCGAGCGCCACATCGGGCTCTCTGCTCCATGGAGAGCCTGCTTCCTCCTCTCTCTACCTGCCTCCCTTCCTACTTGTGATCTCTCTCTCTCTCTCTCTGTCAAATAAACAAAATCTTTTTTAAAAGAAATTTTTTAAATAATATTTTTTTTAAAAAAACAGCTCAGTTTAAAGAACACACAGAAAAAGAGAGGGGCCCTTTATAAGGCTTGAGAAGGAGTGGTCGGTCAGTCAGGGGAGTTACCCACGGGAGTGACCTCACCAGTGCGGTGCTATAAGTACTTCCTTCCAAAACAAATGTACATGATCAATAGCAATTTTAATAGCTACAAATACTTACTAAAGGCTTCCTATGTATCAGATACTATACTGACCCTCTTGCATGTATTACTACATTTAATCCTCACAACATTACTTTGAGGAAGCTATCTTCATTTCATACCCCCATTTTATAGCTGGGTTAACTGAGGCACAGAGGGGTTAAGTAACCTGCCCAAAGTCATATACAGGTAGTAAAATCAATTTACAAATAGGATTTAGTGGAGGAAGAGTTAAGATGGCAGAGTAATATGCTTGCCTTGTCCCATGAACACAGCCAGATAAATACAGATCACTCTGAACATCCAAGAAATTGATCTGAGGACTAAGAGAACAAACTGCACAAACTGGAGGAAGAAAAGAGGCCACAGCATGGAAGGTAGGCGGTACAGCGACATGATTTGGGGAAGAAAAGAATCACGGGTGCTGCGGGGCGGAGGGAGCCCTGATCTTGGGTGGGGTGGAAGTGCACACGAGAGCAAACAGGAACCATGCAGGGGATTGCACAAGAAAAGTCTTCCCCAGCACCAATGACTGGGAAAACGAGGGGCTGATTGTTAGAAGTTTTTACAAGCAGCAGAGCTCAGGGACTGAAGTTTTAAAAGTCACTTGAGCCTGGCAGGCATATTGGTGCTCCTGTGAAGGGAAAGGGCAGAGGCCCAGGACCAGACAACGTGGTCTAAGGATCCCCTGCGTCACACTGGCAGAGATAGTTCCCCTTCTTAGAGTTTGGGAGAGACAGCACTACTTCTCAGGGGACAAAAGAACTGGCAGGCACCATTGAGCTGCCCCATCCATTAGCATAGAAGCAGAAGCACCTGCTCAGGGCAGCTAACCTGGATGCTTACTTTTTGTTATGCTTTACCATAAACTCCAAGCCTCTGTGTATTTGTGTGACTGCCCTTCTGGGACAACAAACCCACACCAGCCACAATGCAGCAAGACCCTTCCCCCAGAGGATCAGTGTGGGTCCATGCCATACCTGGTCCCTAAAATTTAGAGTTTTGAAACCCAGACAGTCTTCTGAGATACAACACAGGAGCACTGTGCTGCCAGGTGGGCAGGCAGCTCAGACACAGACAAGATGAAGGCGGGGATCTGAAGGATGTCTGGGACACACAAGAAGAGACTGATAACTTTTATGTGAGGGTTTCCTGAATAGTGGTGGGCACAAACTCCCCTCTCCCCTGCCCATCAGCACAGTCCAAGGTCAGTGAGCAACACAGTGCCCACAGTGAAGGCTAGAGCCGCTTACACCAAGCTCCAAGCACTCTTCAGGTGCTTTTTTACTAAGGCAAGTGTGCCTGAGAGCCAGAGTAGCAATGGGCCCCCTCCTCCGGAGGACCAGCACAGACCCACCACACACACACCAAGTCTGCTGACCATAGAAAGCTGCAAAGCTTCAGCTCTAGTGGAAACAGGATCTAGCCTCTTTTAACAAGTGGACCAAAACACACCTAGTTAAAATTTGCTACACAGTAGACAAAGTCCAAACACTCCTCAGAGCAGCAAAGAGAAACTGCATAGGACTGACCTGAGGGAAAGATAAGCCAAAACCCAAAAGCATAGTGCACACAGCGTACACCAGAGACACTTCCCAAAGTGCCAGGCCCTGGACAGTGTGCAATGTCTTCTTAATATAGCCATTAGTCTCAGAAGCAGGGAACATAATAGGCTTTCCCAACACACAGAAGACCGCGACCTAGACAAAATGCGAAGATGGAGGAATTCGTTCCAAAAGAAAGAACAAGAAAAGGTCACGGCCAGGAATCTTATTGAAACGGATCTAAGTAAGATGCCTGAACCAGAATTTAAAACAACAATTGTAAGGATACTAGCTGGGCTTGATAAAAGCATAAACAACACCAGAGAGTCCCTTACAACAGAGATAAAAAAACCTAAAAACTAGTCTAGTCAAAATAAAAAATGCTATAACTGAGATGCAAAACCAACTGAATGTAATGACCACAAGGATGGAAGAAGCAGAAGAATGAATAAGTGATAAAAGAAGATAAAATTATGTAAAATAATGAAGCTGAAAAGAAGAGGGAAAGAAAAATATTGGATCACAAATGTAGACTTAGGAAATTCTGCAACTTCATAAAGCATAATAATATTTGTATCACAGGAGTCCCAGAAGAAGAAAAGAAGGAAAGGGGGGCAAAGGGTTTCTCTGAGGAACTTACAGCTGAAAAGTTCCCAAATCTGGGGAAGAAAACAGGCATCCAGATCCAGGAGGCACAGAGAACCCCCATCAAAATCAACAAAAGCAAGCCAGTGCCAAGACATCTTAGTAAAATTTATAAAATCCACAGATAAGGTAAACATCTTGAGAGCAGCAAGGGAAAAGAAATCCCTAATTTACTAAGCATGACAGATAAATTTAGCAGCGAACTTAGCCATAGAAACTTGGCAGGCTTTGGGCACCAGGGTGGCTCAGTCAGTCAGTTATCTACCTTTGGCTCAGGTCATAATCCCAGGGTCCTCAGATCAAGCCCACGTCAAGTTCCCTGTTCAGCTAGGAGTCTGCTTCTCCAGCTCCCTCTGCCTCCCCCAATCTGTGCATTCACTTGAACGCACTCTCTCTTTCTCTCTCTCTCTCCATGTCACTCTCGATCTCGTCCAAATAAATAAAATCTTTAGGGGGAAAAAAAAAAAAACCTGGCAGGCCAGCAAGGGACTGACATATATTCAACATGTTGAATGAGAAAAATATGCAGCCAGGAGTATTTTATCCAGCAAGACTGTCATTCAAAATAAGAGAGAGAGTTTCCCAGACAAACAAAAACTAAAGGAGTCCATGACCTCTAAACCAGCCCTACAAGAAATATTAAAGGGGACTCATTGAGTGGGAAAGAAAGACAAAAAGCAATGAAGACTAGAAAGGACCAGAGAAAATCTCCAGAAACAACTTTACAGGTAATACAGTGGCACTAAATTTATATCGATCAGTAATCATTCTGAATGTAAATGGACTTAAATGCTCCAATCAAAAGACATGTGGTGACTGAATGAGTAAAAAACATAAGACCTATCTATACGCTGCCTACAAGAGACTCAACTCTAGACCTAAAGACACCCACAGACTGAAAGTGAAGGGATGAGAACCACTTATGCTAATGGATAAGAAATGGGTGTCTTATATCAGACAAACTAGATTTTATTTTTTTTAAGATTTTATTTATTTATTTGACAGATCACAAGTAGGCAGAGAGCAGGCCGGGGAGCGGGGGGAAGCAGGCTCCCTGCTGAGCAGATAGCCCGATGTGGGGCTCGATCCCAGGACCCTGGGATCATGACCTGAGCCGAAGGCAGAGACTTTAACCCACTGAGCCACTCACGCGCTCTGAGACAAACTAGATTTTAAACCAAAGATTGTAACAAGAGACAAAGGGCACTATAATAATAATATAATAATATATTATATAATATATAATATAATAATAAAGCAGTCTATCCAACAAGAACATCTAACAATTGTAAATATTTATGCCCCTAACTTGGGAGATATAAATCAATTAATAATAAACGTAAAAAAACTCAGTGGTAATAATACAGTAACACTAGGGAAGTTTAATATCCCACTTTCTGCAGTGGACACATCATCTAAGCAGAAAATCAACAA
This sequence comes from Mustela erminea, assembly GCF_009829155.1. Lineage (NCBI taxonomy): Eukaryota > Metazoa > Chordata > Mammalia > Carnivora > Mustelidae > Mustela > Mustela erminea. Next base: position 83,625,151 of record NC_045628.1, read on the forward strand.
GGAAACAATGGCTTTGGATGACACAGTGGACCAGATGGACTTACCAGATACATTCAGAACATTTCATCCTAAAGCAGCAGAGTACACATTCTTGTCAAGTACACATGGAACATTTTTCCAAAATAGATCACAGGCTAGGTCATAAATCAGGCCTCAACAAATAAAAAAAAAAGATTGAGATCATACCGTGCGTATTTTTTTACCACAACTCTTACGAAACTTAAAATCAACCACAAAAAAAATTTGGAAAGACCACAAATACAGGAGGTTAAAGAACACCCTACAAAGAATTAATGGGTTAACCAGGAAATTAAAGAAGAAATTTAAAAAAAAAAAAGTGGAAGGAAATGAAAATGAAAACACAACAGTCCAAAACCTTTGAGATGTAGCAAAAGCAGTCATAAGAGGGAAGTATATAGCAATACAAGCCTACCTCAAGAAGCAAAAAAAAAAAAAAACAAACCTCAAATACACAACTTAATGTTATACCTAAAGGAGCTAGAAAAGGAACAGCAAATAAAGCCTAAAGCCAGCACAAGGGAAATAATAAAGATTAGAGCAGAAATAAATGATATAGAAACATAAAAGAACAACAACAAAAAATAGTAAAACGGATCAATTAAACTAGGAACTGGTTCTTTGAAAGAATTAATAAAATTGATAAACTAACCAAATTTAACAAAAGAAAAAAGACCCAAATGAATAGAATCATGAATGAAAGAGAAGAGCTCACAACCAACATCACAGAAATACAGTTATAAAAGAATATTATGAAAAACTGTACCAGCAAACTGGGCAATCTGAAAGAAATGGATAAATTCCTAGAAACATACGAACTACCGAAACTGAAACAGGAAGAAATAGAAAATTTGAACAGAAAGAAATTGAGTCAGTAGTTGAAAATCTCCCAACAAACAAATGTCCAGGGCAGATGGCTTCCCAGGGAAATTTTACCAAACATTTAAAGAGTTTATACCTATTTTCCTAAAACTATTCCAAAAAACAAAAATGGAAGAAAAACTTGCATACTCATTCTCTGAGGCCAACATTACCTTGATTTCAAAAACAAAGACCGCACTAAATAGAATCACAGGCCAATATCCCTGATGAACATGGATACAAAAATTCTCAACAAGATACTAGATAATAGAATCCAACAATACAATAAATCGAGTGGGATTTATTCCTGGGCTGCAAGGATGATTTAATAGTTGCAAATCAATCAACCATATTAATAATATACCAGATTAGTAATACCATATTAATAATAAAAAAGATAAGAATCATTTGATCCTTTGAATAAGTATAAAAAAGGCATTTGACAAAATACAGCATCCATTCTTGATAAAAGCAACAAAGTAGTTATAGATGGAACATACCTTAACATCGTAAAAGCCATGTGTGAAAGACCCACAGCTCATGTCATCTTCAATGGGGAAAACCTGAGAGCTTCTCCCCTAAAATCAGGAACATGACAGAAATGTCCACATTCTTATTTAATATAGTACTGGAAGTCCTAGCCTTAGCAATCAGAAATAAAAGGCATCCAAATCAGCAAGGAGGAAGTCAAACTTTCACTATTTGCAAACAAAATGATACTCTATGTAGAAAACCTAAAAGACTCAACCAAAAAATTGCTAGAATTGATACACAAATTCAGCAAAGTCACAAGATAAAAAATTAATGTACATGGCATTTCTATATACCAATAATGAAGCAGCAGAAAAAGAAATCGGGTGCCTGGGTGTCTCAGTGGGTTAAGCCTCGGCCTTCGGCTCAGGTCATGATCTCAGGGTCCTGGGATCGAGTCCCAAATCGGGCTCTCTGCTCGGCAGGTAGTCCGCTTCCTCCTCTCTCTCTCTCTCTGCCTGCCTCTCTGCCTACTTGTGATCTCTCTCTGTCAAATAAATAAATAAAATTAAAAAAAAAAAAGAAGAAATCAAGGAGTTGATCCCATTTACATTTGCACCAAAAACCATAAGAGATCTAGGAATAAATGTAACCAAAGAGGTAAAAGATCTGTGCTATGAAGACTATAGAACACTTAAGAAAGAAATTGAAGAGGACACAAAGAAATGGAAAAAATTCCATGCCCATGTATTAGAAGAACAAGTACTGTAAAAATGTCTGTAGTACCCAAAGCAGTCTACACACTTAATAAATCCCTATCAAAATACCACCAGCATTTTTTACAGAACTAAAACTATCCTAAAATTTGTATAGCACTGCAGAAGACCATGGAATAGCCAAAACAGTCTTGAAACAGAAAAGCAAAGCTGAAGGCATTAGAATGTGGGACTTCAAGCCTTATTACAAAGCTGTATTGATCAAAACAGTATGGTACTGGCAAAAAAAAAAAAAAACACACACACACAAAAAACAGACACCCAACCTATGATCAGTGGAACAGAATTGAAAACCCAGAAAGGTCCCACAACTGTATGGTCAACTCATCTTCAACAAAGCAGGAAAGAGTATCCAATGTAAAAAAGTTGGGGTGCCTGGGTGGCTCAGTGGGTTAAGCCTTGGCCTTCAGCTCAGGTCATGATCTCAGGGTCCTGGGATCGAGCCCCGCATCGGGCTCTCTACTCAGCAGGGAGACTGCTTCTCCCTTTCTCTCTGCCTGCCTCTCTGCCTACTTGTGATCTCTTGCTGTCCAATAAATAAATAAAATCTTTAAAAAAAAAAAAAAAAGCTAAAAAAAGTCTCTTCAACAAATAGTATTGGGAAAAATGGATAACCACATGCAAAAGAATAAAACTGAGCCACTTTCTTATACCATACACAAAAATTCAAAGTGGATGAAAGACCTACCTGTGAGACAGGAAGCCATCAAAATCCTAGAGAACACAGGCAGCAACCTCTTTGACATCAGCTGTAGCCAGCTTCTTGTAGACATATCTCTGGAGGTGAGGGAAACAAAAGCAAAAATGAACTCCTTGAACCTCATCAAGATAAAAAGCTTCTGCTCAGTGAAAGAAGCTGTCAACAAAACTTAAAGGAAACCTACTGAATGGGAGAAGATATTTGTAAATGACATATCTGATAAAGGATTAGTATCCAAAATCTATAAGGAACTTACCAAAGTCAACACCCAAAAAACGAATAATCCATTTAAGAAGTGGGCAAAAGACATGAATAGACACCTTTCCAAAGAAGACATCCACATGGCTAACAGACACATGAAAAGATGTTCAGCATCACTCATCATCAGGGAAATACAAGTCAAAACCATGATGTGATACCACTTTGCACCTGTCAGAATGGCTAAAATTAACAAAACAGGAAACAAGATGTTGGCAAGGATGAGTAATCGAAATCCTCTTACACTGTTGGTGGGAATGCAGTTGGTACAGCCACTCTGGAGAACAGTATGGAGGTTCCTCAAAAAGTTAAAAATAGAACTATCCTATGATTCAGCAATTGCAGTACTAGATATTTACCTAAAGGATGCAAACATACTGATTTGAAAGGGCACAGGCACCCTAATGTTTATAGCAACACTATCAACAATAGCCAAATTATGGAAAGAGCTCAAATGTCCATCAACTGATGAATGGGTAAAGAAAAGGTGGTGTACACACACACACACACACACACACACAGGAATCTTACTCAACCATCAAAAATGAAATCTTGCCATTTGCAATAACATGGATAGAGCTACAGTGTATTATGCCAAGTGAAATAATAAGTCAGACAAAGATAAATACCATATGGTTTCACTCATCTTTGGAGTTTAAGAAACAAAACAGATGAATTAGGGGATGGAGACAAACCATGAGACTCTTAACTATAGAGAACAAACTGAGGGTTGCTGGAGGCGAGGTTGGCAGGGGACGGGTTTAATGGGCAGTGGGCCACTTGTGATAAGCACAGGGTGTTACATTAAGTGTTGAATCACTAAATTCTCCTCCTGAGACAGTATTACATTATATGTTAACAAACTACAGTGTAAATAAAAATTGATAATAGCTAGGTAGATAGCATTTAGCTCTGCTGTCTTACTATTTAAGCTGAATTTCATTTCAGTGTCGATGGAATATATTTAAATATGCTCATACAAATAGCTGGGGGACCTCCTCTGGTCCTTTTTATATAAGGACAAGTCTGTGACAAGTAGAGCAATTTTCACCTGAAGTGATAATGTGATAATCTCTCCTGTTGTCTGAAGGAGTTGGAGAATTAAGCAGCAAATGTAATTTCCAAATCAGTGGTTCATGAATACAGAAGACTTGTGACCATTAGCTGAAGAGATTTACGATGTTCTCTTATCCACATTTGTTTTTACCTTGTTTTTGCATGTGAACATTAGTTTTAAAATGAGAACAAGTGTATCATATAACACTCTGTATAGAAAGAAAACAAAATATGACAAAAAAAGGAGTAACATTGGCACCCAAGTCAATGAAATCAGTAGCAACCAAACTTATCAAATTATTATTAGTATCAATTCCTACTCTCACTTCAGTGAGTCAGTATATAGTGGACTACATAAACTTGAATTATATTCTATAAGTATTAGTTCCTTATATTAGACTGCCTATCTTTATGCCACTCCATCCCACCCCTTACCTGATTCCTTCCAGTCAGCACCAGAACATCCTTACACACTTTAAGTGTATAAGTGTAAATTAAAAATCTCCTTACTTTTTTAAGTGGAAGTTTACTGGGATGTAGTCTCTGAGTAGTGAATAAGAGGGTACGTTCTGGATCAGCAGACTTAAATACAAATTTTTCCTGGTTTTATGACCTCAAGAAGTTTCTTAGTCTCTTTCATCCCCACTTTCATGACCTTTAAAACAAGATAGTAGGGCACCTGGATGGCTCAATTGGTTAATCGTCTGCCTTTAGCTCAGGTCATTGATCCCAGGATCCCCCGATCAAGTTCCTCAGCATCAGGCTGGGCAGGGAGTCTGCTTCTCCTTCTCCCTCTGCCCCTGCCCTCTGATGATGCTTTTTCTCAAAACAAATAAAATCTTTTAAAAATATATAAAAATAAAACAAGGTAGTAATGCCTGCCTTTATGGGATTGTTGAAAGGATATAAATAAAATAAGGTGTCTTCAATGTTTGTAGTATGTGCTTAAACTGATTAGGAGCATGGGCTTTAAGCTGAGTTTGCATACCCAGCTACTTTAGTTATCTATGTGATCTTGGGCCAGTTAGTTTCTGTTACCTTACTACGTGTCTGACATGCTGGAAATTTATAACTGAAAATAGTAACATTATTTCAATTGCTGTATGTTTTTTAAGATTTTAGTATTAACTGAATCTTGGCCTCTTATTAGTGAGCTTATAAATTAAAATAAATAATGCCTTTTAAATCCTAGTTAATACAGATTTTAGAAAAGTGTCATTAATTTGGTGCTTCAGGGAAGATTTTAGGAATAATATTTAAATCCACAATACTGATATTTAACTCAAAGCTCCGGCTTTAAAAAAAAGAAAGAAAGAAAGAAAGAAAGAAAGAAAGAAAAAAGCTCTAGCTCTGAGGTATCCTTTCATGATAAATACTTTCTGAACACATTTTAGGATTTGAACAAAAATACTGTATTTACCAGTTGTGAAAACTTGAGTGATGTCTGTGGCTAAAACCTCAGTTATTTTATATTTGATTGTTTTTTTCCCTTGTAGGATGGAAGGGTGGGGAGAATTCTAGGGGAGTTTTGACCTTGTGGCAGAATATTAGAATCAGGAGTAGGTTAATTCAGCATTTTTTATAAATCATTAATATAAATATGTAATTTTAGGAATTATATTAAAAGTTATTTTTAAGGTGAATTCATAAAGTAAAAACTGAAGAGGAAGTTTAGATTATTTTAAGAGAAAAATATCTAAGATATAAGAGATTAATCTGTAATACTTTTAAAAGAGACTTATTTTCAAGGACCTTAGAAGCACCCTTCATTTCTGAAAAGAATTACCTCCACAAGCCTCATTCCCCTGCATTAACCTTCCACACTATCAGGAGTGCCTTAAATGCCAGGACCTGCCAACTTCCTGCTCATCAGCTGTCCTATTCTGTGAAATTAATCTCTGAAACCACCAGAGATCTTGTTCTTTCTCATTTTTTGCATTTTATTGAACTGTATTGTTTCTTATATTTTCTAGTTAAACCATAAATTCTCTAAGATGATAAATCTGTGTGGCCATTTGCATAGCACGTTGCCTAAAATGTTCTCTAGCACATAACAGGTACTCATCTAAAATTGCATTACATGCAATTAATGTTATGAACACATAACATGTTAATGTTATTAACATTAATGTTAACATGAACACACTAATTATAATTATTCTGATCTATTTCAGCAAGTCTCTTGAGTTTTTTCATTATGTAATTTGAGTTAGCCTTTCTGTGATTTGAAAATGCAATGACTATGTGTTTTTTAAAAATGTTTTCCAGGGGCGCCTGGGTGGCTCAGTGGGTTGGGCCGCTGCCTTCGGCTCGGGTCTTGATTTCGGGGTCCTGGGATCGAGTCCCGCGTCGGGCTCTCTGCTCAGCAGGGAGCCTGCTTCCTTCTCTCTCTCTCTGCCTGCCTCTCAGTGTACTTGTAATTTCTCTCTGTCAAATAAATAAATAAAATCTTTTAAAAAAAAAAAAATGTTTTCCAATTAAATCTTTTCAGTGATATGGGATGTCTGGGTGGCTCAGTTGGTTAAGCATCTGTCTTTGGCTCAGGTTATGATCCTAGGGTGCTGGGATTGAGTGCCACATTGGGCTCTTTGCTCAGCGGGACTTGCTCCCTCTCCCTCTGACTGCCACTCCCCCTGCTCGTGCATGCTCACTCTCTCTCTCTCTCTCTCTCTGTCTGTCTTTGGCAAATAAATAAATAAAATCTTTTTCTTTTTAATCTTTTTTAAAAAATCAGTATTTTTAGTGATTTATATTGATCTTCTTCCCAGTTAAGATTAATTGGTATTACATTATCAATAAGATTAAGTCCAGCCAAGCAGTAATGCTTTAATAAATTTTAGAAAGAGTACATCAACTATTTATCAACACCAGAATAAAAACATGGAATTATCAGCAAGTGATTTTATTTTCTTTTTCATTAAGATACTTCCTTTTGATGTAAAATATTTCTGAAATATATTAGGTGAAACTTCTGCCTCCTAATGAGCAATGTTTTATCAGCTTAGTGCTTAATGACCTGCAACTATGGTATAGAATACTTTTGCTTTTCCTGAACTAGATACTATTTAAATTGAAGTTATTCATTGTATTACCATATTTTATGTAGCATATAGTTATTTCAAAGTACATGACCTATAAAATGCATTAAGTTAATTGAAGTAAATAAACCTGATCTTGGCAATCTTGAGCACAGGACAGTTTTTTAAATCATACTACCCCACCATAGATTACGTGAGTGTTTCTCTAATATCATATATTCTCTGTTCACAATCATGAAAATAATTGTTAAAATTAGTAAAATTCATAATGAAGTATATCCTTTGTAGAGAAGAATTTAATGAATTTTAAAGGCATTTTTTTTTCCTTTACATAAAGCAAAAAGAACATGCCTCCAAATCTACTTCCTCCACATCCTGCAACTATGTCCATCTTCCCCACCTTCACTTTGTTACAGAAGTATTGTTTCCTGTGGCAGAAATAGTCCTGCCTCCCTGTATAGGCTCCAGGCTTCTTTTATTGCCTTCCCAAGACTTCTGCACTCCAGTATTACTCCCTCCCCTTGCCATATTCTCTTTCAGGGCACTGTATCATTCCTCTCTTTATAGTAACTTCAACATCTCCCATATTTAAGGAAAGACATTCCTCTTGTGACCCTACATCCAGCTCTCTCCATACTTTGTAATCCCTTTTCATAGTCAAGCTCTTTATTTTGTGTTGTGCTCACTTCCTCACCTCCCAGTCATCCCGCAGCCCATTTCAGTCTGGCACCCATTCTCCAACAACACCACTCTTGTCAAGACCATCACTAACCTTGTTGTCAGATCCAGTGAAGATATTCTGTATTCTTGGCACCCATGACCCCAGCAGTACCTGGGGTACACTATTACCTGGTCTCACCTCAAACCAGTCTCTTCTTTTGGTTTCTAGACCCCATAGTTCCTTGTTTTTGTTTTCTTACCATCCTACTGGTTTCTTCTCTGTCTCCTTTGGTGAAATTAACCAGAACCACCTTAGCTGGGGAAATCAAACAGGTCATTCTGATGGGGAGAGTTTGAATAAAGGGGCTGACTCATCAGTCCTAGCAAGCAGTGAGAAACTATTTATCTCACAGGAGATAATGGAATTGGAAGGAAGACATAACAAACTAGAGGAAGTGGGAGGTCATCCTGCAAATGAAGGGCGATAATTTTGAGGCCTAAAGTATAATGTGGGAGTTGAGATTTCAAAGAGCAGTAAGCAAATGTTCATTTCTTTGGTATAGAGAAGATAGCAAATGGTGGTAGAGCTTTTAGGTTATAATGGAAGATTTTCTTTATTCCCTTCTTTTGGGTCAAGGAGGGATTTTAAAGGGTTTTGTTCTGGTGCACCTGGGTGGCTCAGTTGGTTAAGCCACTGCCTTCAGCCTAGGTTGTTCTGGTGCACCTGGGTGGCTCAGTTGGTTAAGCCACTGCCTTCAGCCTAGGTTGTGATCCCAAGTTTCCTGGGATCAAGTCCCGCATCGCGCTTCTTGCTCCAGCCTCTCTCTCTGCCTCTGCCTGCCGCTTTGCATGCTTGTGCTCGATCGCTCGCTCGCTCTCCCTCTCTCTCTCTGACAAATAAATAAGTAAATAATTTTTTTTTTTAAATGGGTTTTGTTCTCTTCTTAAAATTGAGGGCACTGTTCTCTTCATTCAGCCTCTGCTTGCAGCAGCAAGGTTCATGAAGCAGTTTTGCTGTCAGCAGATGAGGAATCAGAGAGGCATCTTTGTGAGAGGAATTCCGTCAGGACTCTGTTAGAGTGTGGCCCCTTCTGGAAATCGTGGTCCTGGTTTCTAGGAGCAGCACTGTGACTCTGTATGTCTTGACCAGCATCACTGCTTCTCTGCCATAAGGGAGATAAAATAAATGTTTGTTTTCAGAGGATGCTGAGGAGGATTATCAGTAACTTCCTTATTTTAACTTTCAGTTACAGGCATATATATTCTATATGTCTGTTTCTGTCTCTCTTTCTATATATATATATATATACCTTTTTAACTGTCAAGGAGATAAATTCACCAGCCTACTCACACATTTTCCTATTGGATAGTACTCTTTCCCTGTTCCTTACATAGCTGGAGAGCTATTTATATTCTCAGAATGAATAGGGGCATTGTACATTTCCAAGATTTCTAAAAGCATTTAAAGTCAGTATTTCTAGATGGCTGGGGGGAGGGCCCTTAGTGATGCACTATTAGAAAAATAGAAAGTGGAAGCCACAGCAGAAAGTTTGGTATTTTTTCCTCTAGGCAAAGTGCATTAGGTTATTAGTATGAAAAAGAAAGGAAAGGAGATGATTAGAGAGAAAGGGAGAAAGAGGCTTTAAGAGGAACCAGGAGGAATAAGTAACTGCAAGGATAATAATATAGATACCATTCATTTCAAAGTCAGTCAGAAGGAATAAATGATTCGCGCTGGGCACCTGCAGGAGGAGAATTTTAAACCTGTCTTCCTACCATATAGGAGCATATGGAAGAACAGCCTTCATCAATAAAAGGCTGGTGGGGAAATCAGGACTCAAAGTGTGACTTAACAATGACAGGAAAACTAAGCAGCTGTCAGGGAAATGAGGAACAGCAGGGCTGCATACGTAGGAAGAATTAGAAATGCCATGAAAGGGCAGAGTAAGAACTGCTAGCTCACCACTCTTCCAAGTGCTGGTTTCCCTTAACGTGGGGCTCTCCTGTGATGGCTTGCCTTCTACTCTGGCTGGGGTCTCAGTCCTAACCCTTCACATTCTCCATCCCTCGGACACATCTACTGTGCCGTGCTATAGCTGGGAAAGAGCACCCGTCCCTAAGGATGGGAAGTGTCACAGGCCGAACGTGTGGAGCTTCATAATTCCTGTATGCCCTGGAATTTGTAAGTTTCTTTAACACCTACTTTATCTATAAAATAAAGGTAACAGTCTCTATTTTGACAGTTATGGTGGGAATAACATACATAATTCTTTTCCGCCGGGCCTTGAGATCAAGTGTCACTAAAAGATCTTTTTATTATTACTAGGCAAATTCATGTGCCACAAGTTCTCTTGGATTCTTTGAAACAACATCCCAGTTCTCTTGGAACGTCTCTTTCTGTCGTTGGTTTCTCTTCCTCCTGCGCATTAAGCATTGATACTCCCTAGGATCTGTCGTTTGCTTACTGTTCTCCTCCTCTTGTTTAGTGCCCATGTAATACCGCTGCTGACTCTCAGATCGCCTTCAGTTTCTCCAGCCCAGGATGCTCTTCTGAGTTTCAGGCTTCTGTATCCAAACCAGCTGCCAGATGCCGGCTTGTGGGTCTCTGTTTCCTTGAGTTCATCATATCCCAAACTGAACTCACTGTCTTCTCCCTAAATCAGCACCTTCTTTTCTTGGTTTCATTTGGTAGTACTGCTTTTCACCCACCTCAATAAAACCCAGGAAATGTCTTTGAACCCTTTCTTTCTTTATCACTTAGTCCTTCAGATGCAGTCAGATAACAGAGTCTTCCTATTTTTGCCAATTAGGGATTTATCGAATTCATCCTCTCTTCTCCCTACCTCTAGAGAATTTACAGGAAACAGATCAAGAAAAAAAATCTTGGAGAGTATCTTAACAACAGTTATTTCTGTTTTTCTATGAAACTCTGAAATACATAAGTTGAAATGTACATTTCCAGCTTAAAGAAAAGACACTGATATGAACATTATATAGGAGAGATTCAACAGATTCACTTTTTTTTACATATACTTCTTTGTTGATATTAATGAAGTCACTTGAAAAAAATATAAAATTTAGCTACATTGGGAGCAGTGTAAAATATTCCATTTTACCATGTAAAACAACTATCAAAATTTATACCATATGCTAACTAGCAAATAATAGTATATCCTTGAAATAAAAAAATAACTCATCTACCATACGTTATTACAAAGAAAAATGTAAGTTATAACTATTGTGCATTTTTTGAACAGAATTCTCAGTATAATATAGTCCTTAAGGATGTACTGAATATAAATTAAAAGATACATTGTAAGATATATAAGTATATTCTTATGATGGATTTGTTAATTTCTCTTTGGGAAACAGAGTTCTCAAAATTGCATTCAGTAGCAGGCCACATTTTAGAATGGTTCCAAATTTAAAATATTTGTAGAGAAGCATACTAAAGGAATTTAGTCCTCTCTTCTAATGGCCTTTCCTTACAGATTCATTAACACATTTTTAAATGTAAGTATTTAAAATACTTCACCTATTTAACATGCACTTTTAAAACATCGCCATTTAACAGCATTTACTTTACAATTAAATATAAGAAATATATGCATTAAACTGTTTCTCCTATATTCTGAAGTGTCAGTTTTCTTTAAAAGCATTTTCAGAGAGCAGGTGCCTAGAATGCTGTTGTAGAACTATATTGTTTATAATCTATCTGGAGAGTATAGGTGCTATTTTTACATTGTCTCAACTCTGTTTATTCAAGCTTTTAAAGTCAGCATTTCAAAGAATGACACTGGAATTTTCTTTTTCACAAAGTCCCCTTGTAGAGGACATGTACCTGTGTGTAGAGAAGAGTGAGGCCTCCTCTTGGCACCAAGCCCATGTCAATCTAGCAGTTTGGCCATTTTTTCATGGTGCTGTATTCCTTTGAAAATTAGAAAGGGGGAAAAAACCTATCCTTTGCTTTTTTGAGTCTGCCAAGGAATGAAATACTTTGATCCTTCAACTTACATTAGAGTACTTCTCTCAGGTAACAAGGTAATGACAAAACACATTTAATTTCTTCTCCCTCCTTATAAACACTGAATATTTTTTAGGGAAAAATACCTGAAGACGTACTATGGGCTTTTTTATTAAAAAGAAGTACACCTGCTCCACAGTAAAAACAACCAAAAAGTTGGTAATGCACAAAATTATAAGTCATTTAAAATATGTACCTGAAGTTACTTGTAACTAAAACGTTGAGTTACCTAGATATAAAGTCCTTACCTGCCTTACTGTGAACTTGGGCCCTGAGTCTATGTGTTACTTGATTGGGAGCCAGTAAGGCAAATCCTCTGCCATCACCCTCTGCAGGCTTTTTTCCTCATGTCTAGGCTATCATATTGGCCTTATTTCCTGTTGCTTCTTCCACATAGAGGTTATTTCATTTTTTAATTTTCGTATTTTTTATTTAGGTTTCATATTCAGCTTCATCTGTTATCCCACACCTCTTAATTAAAATTTTCATCTATATTTTTGAAGACCATTTTTAGAATTACTTCCTCTAGGACATCTCTGATCATCTAAACTCTGGAAATGATTTCACATATTTCTAAAATCTGTAACTTTTACTATCATTGTCTTTCAGTAGTGTTTAGCATTTTTTATAGACATTTTTATTCTGGCCTCCTGATGAAAGTATACAGCACCATCTATTAAGAATTCCTGCCAAAAGGGCGCCCAGGTGCCTCAGTCAGTTAAGCATCTGCCTTCAGCTCAGGTCATAATCTGTAGTCCTGGGATCAAGCGCTGTGTGGGGCTCCTTGCTCACTGGGGAGTATGCTTCTCCCTCTCCTTCTGCCTGCTGCTCCCCCTGCTTGTGCTCTCTCTCCATCAAATAAATAAATAAAATCTTTAAAAAAAAAAAAAAAAAAGAATTCATGCCAAAAGTCAAACCTGAATCTCAACATACCTCTGGATCTAAGTAACAGTTTATAGAAAACATGAAAGTTAGAGCAGCATGTAAAATGACACCAAGAAGATGCAGTTAGCAAAATATTCTAGACTTTAAGAAACTCTATAGGTCAAATGACCAGGCATCTTTAAAAATTAAGTTGGAAGATGTGGAGGAGGGTATCTGGGTGGCTCAGTTGGTTAAGCATCTGACTTGATCTCAGCTCAGGTCTTGATCTCAGGGTTGTGAATTCAGGTCCCACATTGGGGCTGTACACTGGACATAGAACCTTTAAAAAAAAAAAAAAGTTAAAAAAAAGAACAAAAAAAAGTTAAAAAAAAAAAGAACAAAAGAAAAATTTAAAACTTGTGAATCAAAGTACACTATGAAGAGAGTAAAAAGACAACCAACCCATAGGAAAGGAGAAAATATTTGCAAATCATATATAGGGGCTTAAAATCCAGTATATATAAAGAACTTCTATAACTCAGTAAGGAAAAACAAAACAATTTAAAAATGGGCAAAGACTCAAATAGACATTTCTCCAAAGAAGATAGTTGACTAATTTCCATGTGAAAAGATGCTTGCCATCATTAACCATTAGGGAAATGCAGATCGAAACCATAGTGAGATACCTCTTAATACCATTATTATGGAGAAAAAAACAAGTGTTGGCAAGGATTTGAAGAAATTATAACCTCTGTGCACTGTTGGTGGGAATGTAAAATGGAGCCACCACTTTTGAAAAAAGTATGGAGGTTCCTCAGATTAAGCATAGAATGACCATATGATTGAGCAATTCCACCTTGGGTAAATACCCAAAAGAATTAAAAGCAGAGACTCAAACAGGTACTTGTATACCAATGTCTGTAGCAGCATTAATCACAATAGCCAAGGGACTCCTGGGTGGCTCAGTGGGTTAAAGCCTCTGCCTTCAGCTCAGGTCATGATCTCAGGGTCCTGGGATAGAGCCCCGCATCGGGCTCTCTGCTCAGCAGGGAGCCTGCTTCCCTCTCTCTCTCTCTCTGCCTGCCTCTCTGCCTACTTGTGATCTCTGTCTGTCAAATAAATAAATAAAATCTTAAAAAAAAAAAAAAAACACAGTAGCCAATAGCTGGGTAGAAACAACCCAGATTGTCCATCAGCAGATGGATGGATAAACAAATTGTAGTATGTACATATAGTAGAATATTTTTCAACCTTACAAAGGAATGGAATTTTGACACATGCTACAATGTGGATGAACCTTGAAGACACTATGCTAAGTGAAATAAGCCAGACACAAAAGCACAAATACTGTATGATTCCATTTATATGAGGTCCCTAGAGTAGGCAGTCTCATAGTGACAGAAAACAGGTTACAGTGGTTGGAGGCAGTAAAGAATGGAGTTAGTGTTTCTTGGTTGTGAGGTTTCAATTTGTGATGATTAAAAAGTTCTGATAATGGTTGCAAAACACTGAATACTTAATGCCATTACTCTGGACATTTAAAAATGGCTAAAATGGTGAAGTTTTTGTTATGAGTATTTTGCCACAATTTTAAAAAAGGTGACTTGAGATCCTCTGACCAAGTGCAATGCAAGGTACTTTTTTGAATCCTGATTTGAGCACACTCGAAAATTTTTTTTTCTGAAACAGACATTTGTAAAAGTGATGTGAGTTTGATGATATTGAGGAATTATTGATAATTTTTTAGGTGTGCCAAATATATTTTAGGGAGGGAAAAGTCTTTTTAGAGATACAGCTTGAATTTTCTACTATGAAATAATATATTGAGATTTGTTTCAAAATAATCCGATGAGGGTGGGGGAGTGGCGCCTGGATGACTCAATCTGTCAGATCTCTAACTTCAGCTCAGGTCATGATCACGAGGTCCTGAAATAGAGCCCTGAGTTGGGCTCATGCTCAGCAGGGAGTCTGCTTCTCCTCCCTCTGCCCGTCTGCTCCATTGTGCATGTGCACCGTATCTCTCTCTCTCTCTCAAATAAGTAAAATCTTTAAAAAAAATAATCCAGTGGGAAGTGGGGGAAGGGAGTGAAAAGAGATATAGATAAAACAAGATCTGTCATGAGTTAATTACTGAAGTTGATCTATATAATATAGTTACTATATTCTCTCTACTTTTGTTTATCATTAAAGTTTTCCATGATGAAGATTTTTTAATTGTGTGTTTTGCTCTTATATCAAACTTTTGATCCGGGGGGAATTATTTTTAGCTTATCAGGAAGCCATGATTTATAAGATACTGTTTCTATGTTTATATTATATATTATATATTATATATTATATATTCTGTTCTTTTCATTGCAAGTACATAAAACCAGGCACTATCAATTTGAGCAAGAAAGGGGCAGATGTAGAGCTAGCTAGTGGCCAGACACAGAGCTAGCTTCAAGTTCAACTTAATTCAGGACTCAGACATCACCAGTATCCATCTTTCAGGCCTGCCAATTAAAGATTGGCTGAATTTTCAGGCCCTAAACACTGGCTGGCTGACAGTTCCAGGCACTCTCTCCATTGCCTCACATTCCTAAGTGAAACATTCTCAAATCATCAAAGCCCAGTGGGGATGGGGGAGGACAAAAAAAGTAAATAAATAAAGTCAATGATTCAGCATTCTCATCAGAAATTCCACTCAGAGTGACCCAGCTTAGGTCAAGGCCTTCCCTGAACTAGTCACTGCAGCCAGACTAATGGAACCTGCTCATTAGCTTGGGTCAGCCTTTTGCCCATCTCTCCACCAGTTCCGTTAGAGTACAATGATCGGCTTAGGACTGTCAGCACCTACCATCAAAGGTAAGGGTGATTGTCCTACCAAAACTACATGTTTGAGAATGGGGAAGGAATGGTTTTCCGAAGGAAAATCAAGTTACTGCTGCAAAGATTTAATCTCATTTTAAATAATATAGTTTGACCTTTTGTATATTGAGATCTCTGTTACTCTACTGAATTTTTAAATTTGCTTTACTTGAGGTGTTATTAATAGTGGAATTTGGGGAGAAATTGTGTGAAGTGCCATGCAAATAAAAACCTGTAGCGGATACCTGTTATTTGCTAGCCAATAGCCATTCCACTTTTTTACTAGTAATGGTAACCTGATGAAAAAACATAGTATCTTTTTTAAGTGCTAGTACTATACTTAACTCTCTAGTATAGAAGTTTTCCACTGAACCAAAGAGAGATAAAGTAAAAAAAAAATTTTTTTTTAAAAACAAAACTTACCTTCTGATGTTTTTATTTTATCTCTTTCAGGACTAATTTCGTATACTGAGTATCTTTTCTTGCTTACAATTCTCACTAGTAAGTACCCCACAGTTTTTCTCAGTGATCATGTGGATTCTCTCTTCTTACCAAACAAAGTTTTGGAAGTATGGTATTTATGTCTTTATCATTAAAGCATAATTGCTACCTTAGTTTCTATATCAACAAAATGATACTGGTGAATTAGTTTAGCCCTTCAGCTTCCTTTGGACTGTGGCTCCCCATAACTCGGTCTCCTTAAAAGACTTTTGAACAGAAGAGAATCAGACTTAGCCTTCACATATTTAAAAAAAAAAAAAAACCCTTATCAGACATTCTTCAAAATTCCTGATCAATACTCTTCAGATTGGTCATGAAAATCAAGGAAAGAATGAGAAGCTTTCACAGCTTGGAGCAGAGTAAGGAGACCTAACAACTAAATGCAGCATAGTTTCTTGTATTTGATCGTAAAGTAAAAAAATTAGCATTAGTGGAAAAACTTGAAATCCAAATAAAGTCTATAGTTCAGTTTAAAATACTGTTACCAGTGTCCATTTCTTAGTTTTGACAATGATACTATAGTTATATTAACATTAGAAGAAGCTGGCTGAAGGATATATGAGAACTCACTATACTATCTTAACAACACATCTAAACATATCTAAAATTATTTCAAAATAAAAATTTTTTTAAATCCCTACTCTGAGAAAGGGAAATAAAGAGTAATAATCAGTATGAAAGTAGCCAAGTTACTAAAAGAATATAGGAAAGCCCCTGATAGAGTTAAAGAAGTAAGTTCTCAAATTAGTTTTGCTTTGAAAAGTAGAGCACTTAATAGTAGAATAGCACAGCCATGAAAATACATCAGCCTTTGAAAATTGTTATAATAAGAAATCATTTTTTTGTCTGTTTAGGCACTTGTATAATAATTTCTGGAAGTTTTTTTCAAATTTGAAGACCTGTAAATCATTAAGCAATTTACATTTCACCAACATTGAAATAACTATTTACTTTTCACTTAATTGCAGAACCCCATACTGGGTTTCATGTTGCTTTTAAAATGCTGGATGCAGATGGTAATGAGATGGTTGAGAAAAAGGAATTTTTTAAGGTAAGTACATTCTACTCAGTTTGTCATAAAACAGTTGGATGCTTGTGTGATCTTACATTTCCATAAAAATTAAAATTATATCCATTGCTTACATATGAAATGTCAAGAAATCATTTATACATTCAAAAGTGTTTAATTTTCCATAATACAACTGAGGAAACTGTTAAGGAACAGAGCATAAGATTCTTATGGGAGGGGCGCCTGGGTGGCTCAGTGGGTTAAGCCGCTGCCTTCGGCTCAGGTCATGATCTCAGGGTCCTGGGATCGAGTCCCGCATCTGGCTCTCTGCTCAGCAGGGAGCCTGCTTCCTCCTCTCTCTCTCTCTCTGCCTGCCTTTCTGCCTACTTGTGATCTCTCTCTGTCAAATAAACAAATAAAATCTTTAAAAAAAAAAAAAAAAAAAGATTCCTATGGGAGAAATGGCTTATGCATCTACGTTTTTTAGGGTTTATTTTATGATATCAGCAGATAATAGGGTCTCATAGATATGTTCAGAAATTCTTAAACACCCTACCCCCAAAAAAGGAATAAGAAAAATTAAAACTTAAGCCTTCATAAAGAATTGGGGAGTGGGGGGCCTGGGTGGCTCAGTCGTTAGGCGTCTGCCTTTAGCTGAGGTCATGATTCCAGGGTCCTAGGATCAAGCCCCACATCCTTGCTCAGCGAGACGCCTGCTTCTCCCTTTCCCATTCCCCCTGTTTGTTTTCCCTCTCTTACTGTGTCTCTCTCTGTCAAATACATAAATAAAATCTTTAAAAGAAAAAGAAAAGAATGGGGGAAAAAATGAAAAAGCTACAAATAGGTATAAATGGGTGCAGATTTTCCAGGAATTTGCTAAGGCTATTATTTGAAAAGCTGAAAATATGTTTAAATGAAAATATGTTTCCAAGACAAGTGTAAGGCATACAACTATTAAATTTCACTCCATTCCAGGAATGTTGATGGTAATATTTTTTAAAAAATACCTCTAGGGGGCTCCTGGGTGGCTTAGTCATTAAGTGTCTGTCTTCAGCTCAGGTCATTGGGATCAAGCCCCGCATCGGGCTCCCTGCTTAGCAGGAATCCTGCTTCTCCCTTTCACACTCCCCTTGCTTGTGTTCTCTGTCTGTCAAATAACTAAGTAAAATATTTTTTAAAAATCCTCTGCATATAAACCATTACGTATTTTCCAGAGTTAAGTGTTTTTAATGTATTGGAGAGTTTTGTGGAGAAAAAAATAGAACATGTAGATAAATATATAACACAGCGTTTGGTACATACTAATTTCTTAGAACTACCATTGATAATTACTGAGTACCTATATAAATGACTACTTTATGACTTTTTTTTTTTTAAGTGTTTGAGACATGAAGCAAATGGAACTCTCTTAGAGTGCTTGTGGGAGTATGAAATGGCATACACATTTTGGAAAACAAAATTGGCATCTTCTTGATGTATACTCAGCATATGACGTGGCAATTCCAGTCCTATGTATTTAGTCAAAGAAAAGAAAACACATGTTCACCCAAAGACCTGTATATAACTATTCTTAACAATTTTATTCATAGTAGCCCCAAACTGGAAACAACCTAAGTGTTCATCAAGTGACTAAAGAAATTGTATCCATACAGTAGAGTACTACTCAGCAAAAAAAGGGAACAAATTATCAGTAGGTACAACAACATGGATAAATGAAGTGAAAGAAGAACTGTACATACAGTGTGATTCCTTTGATATGAAATTCTAGAAAAGAATATATATCTATGCTAACAGAAAGCAGATCATTGGTTCCCTGGGGCTGAGAGGGGGTAAGGAATTGACTACTGATGGACTGCAGCTTCCATAAGGGAATCTCTTGAAGTGCTAGAAATATTACAGACCTTGATTAAGATGGTAGAGACATGGGTGTATATATTTGTTACAACTCAAACCGTGTATTTAAACAAGTGCATTTTATTGTATACAAGCTATGCCTCAGTAAACACCTTTGATAAGGAGTCATTCTACAGGCTTTGCAAATTCAATTACTGAGATATGTGGTTTTATATACAAGAAACTGTCTCCAAAACTACAAAGAACACAGCAAAAGGTTCTATCCAGAGAATAAATTTATAAAACAGTGAGATCCAATAAAAAGTAGGCTTATTTAACATTATAGAAATTATCTGGAAGAGGGTATAAAGAATGTATAAATCTAAGCATTTGGGGGAAACTAAGGTAAATGACATGAACATCTATGTGAGTGGACAATAAAGTAGCAGATGCAGTTCTCAGTGTTTTAGCTTAAAGTGTAGTAGAACCTGTCTTGCCCGGTGTGGCCACTATCAGTAGTTCAGTTAAAGAATCTGTTAAAGGGGGAATAATTTTTTAAAATAAAGATACCTAATAACAGACATTTTAGTTAATTAACTTCAATGCACATCCATTTTAGAACCAAGGCCTCTTTTTTTGAAGATTTTATTTATTTATTTATTTATTTGAGAGAAAGAGTGCATGCACACGTGCGCAGAGAGGGAGAGCAAGAAGGAGAAGCCACTCCCCGATGAGCAGAGAGCCCAATGCAGGGTTCAGTCCCAGGACCCCAAGATTATGACCTGAGCCAAAGGCAGATGCTTAACCATCTGAGCCACCCAGGAGCCCCAGAACCAAGGCCTTTTCTTTGAAGTGGAGCCACTGATTGAAATCACCTGTTTTTCTTGCCTGTGTATGCCTATAATTTATCATCTGCAGTTTCCAGTTTGTTTAAAGTGCAGGAAAAAATGTAAAGACAGGTATGAAGTAGTCTAAATGTAGGATCCTTCAAGATCTTTGTGATTTTTCCTACTCTTTACAGTCTTAGCCTAACTAGAAGCAACTTTTTTCTTTGGCAGTTCGCCTTAATAACGAAATCTCTAAAGTATTCCTCCTCCCTTTTTTCTCTCATACATGCGTGCATGCACCCACCCCCCTTCTGTGTTTAACCAAGGCTCATAAACTCAGAGAATCAAGCTGACTACCAAAATAGGAACAGGTGCAGGATATCCCATCGTGGTTTTTTTGACATTGCAGTTTCTAATGGATTCTGGCAGCTGCAGGTGATACTGGCTCACATACTTCAAAGTGTTGGGTTGGCAGATCTAAGAGACTAAATGTTATGCTTTTATATGTGGAGTTTATATTACCATTTAGAAAAAAGATTTACACAGTCTCTGTGCTTAATGCTTCCATTTCAGGCTTTTCTGATTTTTCACCAAATTTACTTGTCTTTGAAGCTACATTCTCACCTAAGCCAAAAAGGAAGACCAATGTCCCAGTGTCCCCGTGTAGTTAACTTCTCCTCCAGCAGGGCGCCTGGGTGGCTCAGTCAGTTAAGTGTCTGCCTTTGCTCAGGTTTTGATACCAGGGCCCTGCTTCTCCATCTCCCTCTGCCACTCCCCCTACTTGTGTGCTCGCACAAATAAATAAATAAGATCTTTTAAAAAACAAGCACATTTCTCCAGCTTTCTGGTGTTTCCAGAAAACTCTGTTACTTCACAGTAATATTTAATAAAATTAAGTAATTACAGTAACAAGTGCAATGATCATAATTGGTTTGGAAACAGAAAAGACTTTAACTAAACAAACGTTGAGCTCAGCTGCTGAGAGCAGGAGTGTGCAAGCATACTTGAAATTTGCCAAGAGCTTTCTGTGAATATCTGCCGTGGAGTTCTACAGGGGGAGGAGAGAGCATTGATTAATCTGCTGAATTGGTTATGTGAAAGCCAGTTAAATTTTTTTTTTTTTTTTACCTTTTGTTTAAGGAAAAAGAACCCAGTATACAATCATAGGGATTGAATTCTAGAATATTAGAAGGGAATGAGTTCAGCATAACCATAGACTAGCTTCAATTTTTCAAATCAGTGTGTAGGTATAAAATTCTAGAAAATATCCTAAAATACATAAAAAAAAAAATACCCTCACACCAAAACAGATAAATTTGGATTTTTGTGTGGTTAGGGGCACTTCATGAAACACACTGAACTGAAATAATAGGAGGTGAGGTTTTAAAAATAGGACTCATGGTACGGTGCCTGGGTGGCAGTCAGTTAATTGTCCAACTCTTGGTTTCAGCTCAGGTCGCAATCTCAGTGTCACGGGATTGAGCCCTGCATTGGGCTCTGTGCTCAGTGTGAGGTCTGCTTGAGATTTTCTCTTTCCCTCACCCCTTGCCCCTCCCCCACGGTCATGTGTGCTCACTTGCTCGCTCACTTGCTCTCTCAAATAAGTAAATGAATCTTAAAAAAAAAATTGGGACTCATGGAAAGGTAAATACTATATGGTCGGTCTTTGTGTGAACTCTAACAAAAAACCAAGCTCATAGAAAAATAGATCAGAGGGGCACCTGGGTGGCTCAGTGGGTTAAAGCCTCTGCCTTTCGCTCAGTCATGTTCCCAGGGTCCTAGGATCGAGCCCCACATCAGGCTCTCTGCTCAGCGAAGAGTCTGCTTCCTCCTCTCTCTCTCTCTGCCTGCCTCTCTGCCTACTTGTGATCTATCTGTCAAATAAATAAATAAAATCTTTTTAAAAAAACAAGATCAGATTTGTGGTTATCAGAGGCAGGGTTGGGGGGAATGGGAATGGGAGGAAGGTGGTCAAAAGGTTCAAACTTCCAGTGAGAAGATAAATAAGTACTAGGCGTATAATGTTCAACATGACAACCATAGTTAACACTGTTGTGTGATGCATAGGAAAGTCATTAAAAGAGTAGCTCCTGGGATTCTCATAACAAGGAGGAAACATTTTTTTTTTGCTTTTCCTTTTTATTGCATGTGTATGAGATGACAGATATTATCTAAACTTACTGCATAATCATTTCTTAATAAGTCAAACCATCATGCTTGTACATCTTATGTCAGGTATATCCCAATGCAGCTGGATAAAGCTAGGACTTATGGACTATTAACATACTAGAAAGATTAATGATCAAAGTCTATAAAGTCATAAAATAACAAATTTTCCAACACAAACTAAAGAAGACATCTTGCTGAAACCTGTCATGACAGAAGTTAGAATTTATAGAAGTAACATTAATATGTACTTAATTGGCAGTATCAGACAATGAAATGTTTCATATAAATGATTTTTTAAATTGAGGCTTACCTTTTTAACATGATTAAATTTTTAACATTTGTAACTTTTTTGATAAGCCCTTCAAGAATACATATATCTCCATCTTTTCAAAGTAGTTAATAATGTGCATAATTTATCCTCTTTTTTTGACAGCTCAGGATTATCATTATGAAGGTCAGTTTCAT
Source organism: Mustela erminea (assembly GCF_009829155.1). Classification (NCBI taxonomy): domain Eukaryota; kingdom Metazoa; phylum Chordata; class Mammalia; order Carnivora; family Mustelidae; genus Mustela; species Mustela erminea. The sequence continues at coordinate 83,647,531 of NC_045628.1, forward strand.
AGTGATGGGCTAGTTAGATTTTTAGAGTCTATTAAGGGCATGAGTTACTTACCCTTACACTGAATGGCCTTAGACTTTCAAGCTTTTAATTTGTATTTCTGATTTTTGTCCTCATTGTTAGGATAATAATAGTTCATTATCACTGGTATCAGTAGGAATAAACAGTTGATCTTTCTGTCAGTTCCAGTCATCTAGTTTTTCTTCTAGTCTCCAGTGCACTGGGAAAACAGGCAACAAAGTTTGCTAGAATTATGTATCAAGTACAGAATCTATATTTGCACTGTCCAGTAATGTAGCCAGTAGCCACATGTGGTTACCGAGCCCCTGAAATATGGTTTTTGTCTAAGAAAGTTGAGTTTCTAAATTTTAATTAATATAAAATTTAAATTTAAAACCTGACATTTACTTCAGATATTGGAAGATTTTTGCATATGTTTGAAGCAAGCTAGGTATATGGATCTACTTTTCAGTTGTAAATTTTATAAAATCTTAACACAGATCAGGTATTGACAGTGAAGATGCTGTGAATATAAAATGCACACTGGATTTTGAAGAAAAAAGTGTGTAAAATATCTCAATTTTTATATTGAATACATGATGAAGTAATAATGTTGGGATATTAATTCATGTTCTTCTGTTTCTTTTTACTTTTTTAAATGCAGCTACTAGAAAACCTAAAATTACTTATGTAGCTCCATTACATTTCTGTGGGACAGCACTGCTTTAGAATATATAAGACTATAAATTCTGAGAAATCTTCATAATAAATATTTTACTATATGCCCCTCATGACGACTGTTTCAAGTGTTGAAAAGATCTTTCTTATGGGTTTGCAACTTAAGTAAGAAAGCTGGAGGGTTCCAGAGGATTGAAGTTGCCTGAAGTATACCTTTAGATACTTGAAGTTTCATTTACTGTTTAGAAAAACAGATAGTAATCTTACAGGATTCATTTTGTCAAAGTGGTAGAAGTTAAAAGTAACAGAAAGCTATAGAGAAAACTATACTATGTGACTGCTTAAAGAATATTTGGAAGGTTTCATAAATTCAAACATGTCATATGTAAGAGATATAGGTTTGAAAAAATATAAATTATTCATTACCAGAACACCTGGGTGGCTCAGTGGGTTAAGCCTCTCCCTTCGGCTCAGGTCATGATCTCAGGGTCCTGGAATCAAGCTCCTCATCGAGCTCTGTGCTCAGCAGGAAGCCTTCTCTCTCTCTCTCTCTGCCTGCCTTTCTGCCTACTTGTGATCTCTCTCTCTCTGTCAAATAAATAATAAAATCTTTTTAAAAAGAATTGTTTCAGGGGCACCTGGGTGGCTCAGTGGGTTAAAGCCTCTGCCTTCAGGTCAGATCATGATCCCAGGGTCCTGGGATCGAGCCCCGAATCTGGCTCTCTGCTCCATAGGGAGCCTGCTTCCTTCTCTCTATCTCTCTGCCTACCTGCGATCACTCTCTGTCAAATAAATAAATAAAATCTTTAAAAAAAAAAAAAGAATTGTTTCATTACAACATCATTGTGAATAAATGTTAGCAAATCTACTTGTTACAAAGGAACAGTATGGATAAAGTTTACAGTTGTAGAAAACTAGGTAATAAAAGAAGCCTGGAATTCTGCTGAGAATTTAAAGGTACTTCTGAATAGACTGGGGAGGGGGGGGTAGGATTTCTAGATATTATGGCTCTTACTCGGGAACTCAGGTTAAAAAATGCTCAAAAAGCAAGCAGGAAAGGAAGTATAGGATACTCATCATAAATTTATCTTTAAATTCCATTTCATTCAGACTAAGGAAAGCAAAAATAAACATATTGCTCTATTTAGCATCAACAGTGATTAAATAACCATTATTATTTATCTCTTGGGGAAACAAACTTTATAAAATATAGACCACTATAAAAACATTGCTGCTGTTCTTGTATGGTTGGAATGTGAACAAAGACCTAAGAGGCAGAATCCCCTAATGTGAACTGAACACCGCTGTCAGGAGAAACCAGCAGGCAGTTAAGGAGATTGCAGCGCTTCAGTGCTCCAAAATTCATCTCTGACTGCAGTATGAAAGCTGAATTAATAGAAAAGAGATTGGAGGCAGGAAGTTTGTTAAGCTTTAGAGTAGTCCAATTTACAACTGATTGAAAAGTTGAAAATATAATTGGGACATGCTGCGGAATAGGCTCTGTAGAACCTAGTTTCTGGCTGGATTGGAGAGATTAGGAAAAAGGAGAAATCAGAGATTACTCCTTTTTCCAGCTAGCCTAACTAGGAATAATGATAGTACTAACTGAACTAAGAGAAAATAAGATGACTTCTTATTGAGAATTGGTTATGTTCAAGGTATATGTTACATTATTACATCTTTACAGCAGCCTACAAGGTTAAGTAGTAATATCCCCATTTTAAAGATGAGAACATTGACACTTAACCAAATCCATTCAGTTCCAAAGCCTTGCTCTTTCCTCAATGTTAGCTTGCCTCATTTGAAGGAGAATGCAAAGGACAACTGGGTTGAAAAATACCTTAACTCTGGGGCGCCGGGGGCGCCGGGGTGGCTCAGTGGATTAAGCCGCTGCCTTCGGCTCAGGTCATGATCTCAGTGTCCTGGGATCGAGCCCCGTATCGGGCTCTCTGCTCAGCAGGGAGACTGCTTCCCCCTCTGTCTCTGCCTGCCTCTCTGCATACTTGTGATCTCTCTCTCTGTCAAATAAAATAAATAAAATCTTAAAAAAAAAAAAAACAACACCTTAACTCTGAGCTTGGAAATCTGACCTTTATAAGCTGTTGGGACACCCTGTAGAGATAGAGAAGTGTAGCAAGCAACTGTCTGGAGATAAGAATATAGCCAGGATTAGGAAGCATCCTGATAGAGGTAATAATTAAGTCACGAGAGTATGTGACCTAAAGGGTAGACTGTAGAGTGAAGAAGGATAAGATCTTAGAAAACAGTTGCATTTAAGAGGTCAAAATGAGGAAAGCCCAGAGAGTACAGGATAATGGAATCTAGGGAAGAAAAGAGCAACAATGAGGAAGTGTTTAATATCAAACTCTTTAGGATAGCAACAGAGTAGAGAACTCCTTAAATTTTGTAGGTCTTTGGGAACCATTACAGAAGCACTTTGAAAAGAGTAGTAGAGACCAGTTCCACAGAGCAAAAGGCTAACGAGGAGTAGATAGAAAATGCAAAATCAATGGCAATAGAAAAAAATTATTCTGAGATGCTTGATGTTTAAGGAAGGAAATTGATATTAGTTTAAGGTAGAAAACCTGTCTGTCTGCACAAGTAGAACCTGAAATACAAGTGTGATAAGTCACACGGTACCATTACATCCTACCTATCTACCTACCTCAGGTGTAAGAAAAGGTTATATTTAAGATTGTTATTCAAGTTGAGGCTAATAATTATGAAAAGGATATTCTACATGAAGGTAAAAGTCTGTTACACAAATTAAACACGTTAGAGTGTACACAGACCATGATTCCCTTAGACCTGGATGAACTTTCTGCTTCTCTTTCTAGCAGTCACTAGGCATAGGGAACCAAATCTTAGAAGTACTTTATCGACTATATACCTCCCTAGATTTGTAAAGTTGGAGGTAATTTTATAAAGTGGACATAATAAACCTCTGGCAATATCACTATCATACTTACCAAACCAAAGTTCTGATTCACTATTCTAATATTTGGATAATCAAGTCTGAATGACAAAGCCTTTAAGAGACACTGAATGTGAAAAAAGGCAATAGAAGGCATGTTGTTTTTCTTTTTGTCTTCTTCAGGTCTCTTCTAACACTGAAACATAGTTTCCTATTGCAAGAGACTAGACTTATTTCTTTTACTATATGTACAGTCTGTATTCCTGAAATTGTTGAGCATACCTGCTTTAAAAGTTTTCAGATACTTTCTCTCTAACTTAACTTGCTGAATTTATGGAACGCTTTCGGAATACTACAATTTTTTCCTTAAATGTTTGGAAAATTTTTGGATGATCAATTCATTAATTAAGAAAACAAGAAAAAGAGCATGTTAGGATATGCTGCTGATTTTTTTTTAAATGTAAGATTATAAAGGTCAACATCCTAAGCCAAAACAGGGTTCTTTATGCTGATCATAGAAATAAAACAGTAAACTTGATAATTCATAGAGCTATTAAATTGATACAATCAAATTAAATTAACAACATAGAGACAATGGGGGTGTAGAAAGACCCTAAACTCACACCAAATCTGTAGCTGCATATGGGTCAAAGCCCTCTGAAAAAGATCTGAAAACTAGTTGAACAGGTCTTCTACACCAAAGGATAAAAAGGTCACCTTGGAACAGGAGAGTTAGAGACATGTTCTTACAAAAAAAAACCTTACCCCAGCATGGTAACCCACTTAACATCAGTGGAGAGCCCATCCAGACAGAAGGCCAATAAGTAAATGTCAGCCTTAAAAAAAATTAGACCAGGGACGCTTGGGTGGCTCAGTTGGTTAAGCAGCTGCCTTCGGCTCAGGTCATGATCCCAGCGTCCTGGAATCAAGTCCCACATCGGGCTCCTTGCTCTGCAGGGAGCCTGCTTCTCCCTCTGCCTCTGCCTGCCACTCTGTCTGTTTGTGCTCACTCCCTCTGCCAAATAAATAAATAAAATCTTAAAAAAAAAAAAATTAGGCCAGATAGGCTTAATGGGTGTATATACAGGTATTCCATTCAAAAGAAGCGGAATACACATTCTTCTTAAGTGTGCATGGAACATTCTCCAGGATATTCTCTAATTTAAGAAGATTGAAATCATATCAAACAGCTTTTCAGGCCACTATGGTATGAAACACCACATACCCATACCTACTACTCAGCAGTTCTTCTGAGTATCCCAAAAAATAAAAACACTAATTCAAAAAGATATGATATGTGAACCGCTCTGTCTTAGCAGCATAGCTGTAGCCAAGATATGGAAGCAACTAAAATATTCATCAGGAGATGAATGAAGAAGTGGTATGTATATGTGATGCAGTGTTACTCAGCCATGATAAGGCAGTCTTGCCATTTGTGTCAACATGGATGGACCTTAAGGATATCCTTATGCTTAATGAAATAAGTCAGTCAGAGAAAGACAAATACTGTATGATTTTACTTATACGTGGAATCTAAAAAACAAAACACAATCAAACAAAACAAGTCTCCTGGATGTACAGAACAGATGGGTGGTTGCCAGAGGAGAGTGCTTGGGAAAGATGAGTAAAATGGGAGAAGGAGATTAAGAGGTACAAATTTTCAGACATAAAATAAGTAAGTCATGGGGATATAATATATAGCATGGTGACTATAGTCAGTAACATTGTATTTGCATATTATGTAACCTTATGGTGATGGAAAAACTAGATATATTATGGTGCTATTTCATTATATATAAACACTAGATTATTATGTTGTATACCAGAAATTAATATGCCATATGTCAATTATACCTCAATTCATTTTGTTTTCATCATGATAAGTGTACTTTTTAATCCCCATCACCTGTTCCCCCAAGCTCCCACCCATCTCCCCTCTGGTAACCATCAGTGTATTCTCTATGTGTTAAGAAACTGTTTCTTGGTTTGTCTCTTTTTTTCCCCTTTGCTCATTTGTTTTGTTTTCTTTCTTAAATTCCACATATGAGTAAGATCATATGTGACCTCAATTTTAAAAACTACAGCATAGAGTAAAAGCACGTTTACATTAATTAATTGAATAACTGTTTCATTTCTGTGGTCATTATTTAGGACACCTAAGTATGTAACATCTTGTATTTGAAATTTTACTGAACAAATCTAGCAGTTCTTCTCAGATTAGAAGAACATATTTAAAGGGCATGGATTTTTTGTTTTGTTTTGTAGATTATCTGAATGTTTCTCTGGTAAATTTTATTTATTGCTAATGCATGAGAGTAGGTAATGAAAATTACTTTAACTCTCAAAACATAGATATAACAAATTGATTTGAACAGCAAATGCAAAAGTAATGATGAAATATGTTAATATAAAGTCTTTTAGAAAGGAATATAAATTGCCTCTGTTTATTTTCGTGTTATGCAGTACATTCATGTTTTATTAATATTGAGATCTCGAAACTGTTGAAGTAATTGCTTACTTCTCTATCGCAAGAACAAGTAATATAGCAACTATCTGTATAAGCTGTTTTCTGTCAGATAATAATAAACAATACAGCAGTGATCAAAGCCAGCAAAAGTTAATACATTTAATCTTTACCTTGATAGATGGCACATCTGCTTCTTTGGGCTAAGTGCCAGGGTTTTAGTGCACTTTCTTTAAACAATACCTTAATGACATGTCTGTTTACTAGTGTGAATTTCTCCTTAGGTGGTCCTTTTATTTCACATCAATTTCATACTGGCAGGAAGGATTGTGCTCTTAATATAGTTGTGGTATAATTTTATCATGCCAAATATATGTGCTAGTGTTATTATTAAATAAGTAAGTAATAAAAGCCTTCAGTAGAATTTATTCTTTTTGATTTGGAGACAGTGTTCTTGTTTCAGAATTTAAGCTAACATTATTTTGAAAGCAAAAATAAGTTAAGTCAATTATACATAAATTTCTTCGTTTTCAGCCTGTAATTGAAAATATGGATCAATATAAATTTAAATAATCAACTTGGCAGTACTTTTTCAATCATAGAATTTGTATTTGTTGAATGTGTCCTCCTCCTTCTTTTACCATTTATGTATTATGACCACTTTACCTTCTGTTTCTCTCAAAGCACCCCTTTTTCTTCCACAGACTTTGCTCTTCCCTCTGCCTGGAATGTCCTTTCCCCATTCCTTTGGTAGCTTTTATCATTCACATCTCAGCCTAAATGACATGTTCTCACTATGAACTACACAGAATAAACCTATGTAACATTAACCCATACCTAGCAATCTCAGAATCCCGTTACCCTACTTTTATTTTATCTTGGTCTAGTTATATACTTGACATTATTTGAAATTCTCTTATTTGTTCAGTGTTTATTATCTCTAGCCCATTAAAATGTAAGTTTCATGACAGTAAGGACATTATCGGTCCTTAACTGCTGTATTCCCAACACTTAGAACAGTATTTTCATTACATGATAGGCTCTTCCTATCTTGCTATCATGAATCAGTATCATGTACAGCCATTTTAGAAACTGTCTTAAAACCATAGAGTCCTTTTGGCATAAGAGACTGCAGTTGACCCTTGAACAATATGGGTTTGATCTGCACAGGTCCACTTAGATGCAGATTTTTTTATAGTACAGTACTGTAAATGTATTTTTCTCTTTCCTTATGATTTTCTTAATAAATTTTCCTTTCTCTAGCTTACTTTAAGAATACAGTATATAATACAGTCAACATACAAAATATGTTTATGTTATCAGTAATGCTTTCAGTCAGCAATAGACTTTTAGTGATTAAGTTTTAGAGGACTCAGAAGTTATGCATGGTTTTTCAACTGCACAGGTTCGAACTCCAACCCCTGTGTTTCTCAAGGGTCAGCTGTGCTAGTATAAAATGCATATGCTCGTTCAAATGAAGCTTTTACTATAGAACTAAATGTATAGCACTATAATCTTCAGAGTACATTAAGACCTGCTATAATCCTCTCCCTGAGTACAGACTAAAATGTTTTAGGTAAAACTCTAAGATGACAAGGGTTTTGGTGTTTTTTTTTTTTTTTCATTCTTATTTAAAAATAGAGCATAGTTGACACAATGTTACTTTAGTTTTAGGTGTACAGCATAGTGCTTCAACAGCTCTGTGTTATGCTATGCTCACTATAAGTACAATTACCATCTCTCACCATGCAGTGCTATTATGGTACCATTAACTGTATTCCCTGTGCTTTTATTTTTGTGACTTATTCATTACATAACTGGAAGCCTGTATCTCATCACTTGATTTCACCCATTTTGCCCACCTCCCGCTCCACTGACCTCCCCTCTGAAAACCGTCAGTTTGTTCTGTGTATAGGTCTGATTCTGCTTTTTGTTTGTTTATTTGTTTTTTGGGTTCTGCATTTAAGAAAAATCGTATGGTATTTGCCTTTCTCTGACTTACTTCACTTAGCCATATCTCTAGGTCCATCCATGTTGTCACAAATGGCAAAATCTCACCCTTTTTTTGGCTATGGACACTTAGGTTGCTTGTATCTTAGCTATTGTAAATAATGCTGCAGTAAACATTGAGGTCCATATGTCTTTTCATATTTGTGTTTTTGTTTTCTTTGAGTGAATACCCAGTGGTGGAATTATTGGATTATGTGTTATTTCTATCTTTAATTTTTTGAGGTACCTCCGTACCATTTTATACAGTAGCTGTACCAATTTATATTTCTACCAACAGTGCACAAGGGTTCCTTTTTCTCTGCATTCTTGCCAACACTTGGTATTTCTTAACATGGCAAGCTTTATCTCACACCATACTCACTTGGATAGAACTTTAGGACAGAACCTTGTTCCTCTAAATCCCACACCATATTAGAATAAGCCAATGTTGTAAAAAGTCTCCTAAAAAATTCTCATTTCAGTGAACTAATCTTAATTGCTTTGGTTTATTTGTAAGTATTTAATGACTATGAAGATTGTAACAACTATATTAAATGTCATAGTAAAAGACATGTTTTTTAAAATTTTGTACAAAAACTTATCATCACTATGCATAACATCTATTTGTATTTTTGAACTGTTATCTGTATGATAAATTATAAATAACTTTCAGTACTGAATCCAATCTGAGTACTTTAAAGAGGGTCCAAATTACCAGTGTTAGAAATAAAAAGGAAATATCACCACAGATTCTGCAAATATCAGAAGGATTAAAATGGAATATTGTGAACAACTTATTCATATGTAACTATAAATTTGATAACTCAAATGAACTGGACAATGCCTTTAAAAAAAAAAAACTTACCAAAACTAACAAGAGAGAGAAATCTGAATAGCCCTTTATAAAAGAAATTGAATATGTTATCAAAAACTTCCCCACAAGTTGGTACAGCCTCTTTGGAGAACAGTGTGGAGATTCCTCAAGAAATTAAAAATAGAGCTTCCCTCTGACCCTGCCATTGCACTCCTGGGTATTTCCCCAAAGATACAGATGTCGTGAAAAGAAGGGCCATCTGTACCCCAGTGTTTATAGCAGCAATGGCCACAGTCACCAAACTGTGGAAAGAACCAAGATGCCCTTCAACGGATGAATGGATAAGGAAGATGTGGTCCATACACACTCTGGAGTATTATGTCTCCATGAGAAAGGACGAATACCCAACTTTTGTATCAACATGGATGGGACTGGAGGAGTTTATGCTGAGTGAAATAAGTCAAGCAGAGAGAGTCAGTTATCATATGGTTTCACTGATTTGTGGAGCATAACAAATAGCATGGAGGACATGGGGAGATAGAGAGGAGAAGGGAGTTGGGGGAAATTGGAAGGGGAGGTGAACCATGAGAGACTATGGACTCTGAAAAACAATCTGAGGGTTTTGAAGGGATGGGGGGGGAGGTCGGGGTACCAAGTGGTGGGTATTATAGAGGGCACGGATTGCATGGAGCACTGGGTGTGGTGCAAAAATAATGAATACTGTTATGCTGAAAATAAATAAAAAATAAATTAAAAAAAAAAAAAACTTTCCCACAAAGAAGTGTCCAGGCCCAGGGCACCTGGCTGGTTCAGTGGGTTAAGCCTCTGCCTTTGGTCATGAACTCAGGGTCCTAGGATTGAGCTCCCCTATCGGGCTCTCTGCTCAGTAGGGAGCCTGCTCTCTATCTCTCTCTCTCTCTCTGCCAGCCTCTCTGCCTACTTGTGATCTCTCTCTCTCTCTCTCTCTCTCTGTGTCGAATAAATAAATAAAATCTTTAAAAACAAAAAAAAAGAAAGAAAAGAAAAGAAATATCCAGGCCCAGATGGTTTTACTGGTGAAATCTGTCAAGCATTTATGAAAGAAGAAATGCCAAATTTTCACAAACTCTTTCAGAAAATACAAGAAAAAGGAACAGTTCCCTCTCATAAGAACAGCATATTCCTGATAACTAAAACTTGGCAAAGGTATAACAAGAAAAATAAATTACAGACCAGCTTTCATCATGAACAAAGACACAGAATACCTAATCTGATAGAACAAAACACATTATATACTATATAAAATAATGCACGAAAATCGAGTGAGATTTATGCAGAGAATACAAAATTTGTTTAAAGACTGAAAATCAATCAGTGCAGTCCAGTGTATTAACAAAATAAAGGAGAGATCCACATGATCCTATCATTACATGCTTACAAAATACTTAAGAAAATAAGCACTTTATAATAAAACTGAGCAAAGTAGATATTGAAGACAAGTTTTTCAATCTGATGAAGGGCATTTATAAAAAATTTAAAGGTGGCACCATGCTACAGATCAAATATAGAATTTGTCCCTTTATGATCAGAAACAAGGCAAGCTGTATTTCCTCCTCTCTTCTGTTCAACATTTTACTGAAGATTCTAATAATAGCAACACAAGTGGGGGGGTGGATAAAAAGATTGGAAAGGAAGAAATAAATCCAACTTTATTCACAGATATCAATAAGAAAAGGAAAGCTGCTAGAACCAAAAGCAAATTTAGGAAGTTCTCAATACAGAATGTCATATGGAGAAATCAGTTGTATTTCTACATACTAGCAGCAAATAGTTGGAAAATGAAATTAAAATCGGTTCTCCTTTGGATGGTATCAGATAAAGTAGAAATAAATTTAACAAAAGCATTCACCAAAAGCTTCAGACATTGCCAGTAGAAATTTAAGGAAACCTAAATAAATGGAGGAATATACCATGTTAATGGTAAGAAGATTCAATAGTGTTAAAATGTCAGTTCTTCCCAAATTGGTCTAAAGATTTAAATTCCCAAGCAAAATCCCAGAAGGCTTTTTTTGTAGAAATTAACAAGCTGATTTTAAAGTATATATGTTGGGGGGGGAAAAAAAGGACCTGGAACATTCAAATCAATCTTGAGAAACAGGAGCAAATCTGGATAACTCAGACTGCCTGACTTTAAGACTTAACTACAAAGGTACAGTTATGGTGACACTGTGATATTGATCTAAGTAAGTAGATTAGTGGAAGATAATAAAGAATCCATACATGGTTGCTTAATTCTTCATAAAGTCACCAGCTCAGTTCATGGGAAGAGAAAAGTCTTTTCAATAAATGACACTAAAACAATTGGATATGTATGAAAAAAAAAATTAGTTATAACCCCAGCCTCAAACCATATGGAGACATACCTTGGAGATACCACAAATTTAGTTCCAGACCACCACAATAAAGCAAGTCAAATGAATTTTTTGGTTTCCTAGTGCATTTAATCTGTTAAGTGCAATATCATTATGTCTGAAAAGATGAATGCATGTACTTTAATTAAAAAGTACTTTATTGCTAAAAAATGCTAACCGTCAGCTGAGCTTTTAGCGAGTGGTAATCTTTTTTGCTACTGAAGGGTCTTGTATCCATATTTATGGCTGCTGATGGAACAGGGTTGTGGTTACTGGAAGTTGGGCAATTTCTTAAGACAGTGGAGTTTGCCTCATTGATTGACTCTGTCACAAATGATTTCTCTCTAGCGTTTGATGCTGTTACTTCTTTCAAAATTGGAGTCAATCTTCTCAAACCCTGCTGACTACTTTATCAGCTAAGTTTATATAATATTCTAAATCTTTTGTTGTCATTTCAACAATCTTCTCTAGGAGTGGATTCCATTTCAAGAAACCACTTTCTGTGCTCATTCATAAGAAGTAATTCTTAATCCATTAAAGTTTTATCATGAGATTGCAGCAGTTCAAATATAAAAATAATGAAAAGGCTTGAAATATTACGAAAATTACCAAAATGTGACACAGAGACACAAAGTGAACAAGAGTTGTTGGGAAAATAGCTCCAAGAGCCTTGCTCAATACAGGGTTGACACAAATCTTCAATTTTAAAAAATGCAGTATCTACAGGGGCGCCTGGGTGGCTCAGTGGGTAAAGCCTCTGCCTTCAGCTCAGGTCACGATCCCATGGCCCTGAGATCGAGCCCCGCATTGGGCTCTCTGCTCAGTGGGAAGCCTGCTTCACCCTCTCTCTCTGCCTGCCTCTCTGCCTATTTGAGATCGCTGCCTGTCAGATTAATTAATTAATCAATTAATTAATTAATTAATCTTTTTTAAAAATTAAAAATGCAATATCTACAAAGTGCAGTAAAGCAAGGTGTGTCTGTATAAAAATGTATTTGAGATAAATTATAGATCTAAACATAAAACTAAACCCATTAAGTTTCTGGGAAAAAACATGAGAGAATATACTCAGGATCTAGGATATTCAGAGTTTCTTAGGGCACTAAGCAATAACCACAAAAGAAAAAAATTAAGTTAGTCTTTATCCAAATCAAAAACTTTTATTCATTCAGAGACCCATTAAGAAAATGAATAGGCAAACTACAGGATGGGAGGAAATATTTTCAAGCAGATATCTGACAAAGAACTTGTATCCAGAATCGATAAATAACTCAACAACTTAATATTTAAAGTCAAGAAGAATTTAATTCTTCCCTTCCAAGGAATTCATCTGAGTGAAATATTAAAATATGTCCACTAAAAAACAAAAGAATTGTGCAAGAAAGCTTATGGCAGAAATCTGCTGTACAACATAGTGCATATAGTTAAGAGTATGGTGTTGTACACTTAAAAACTTAAGAAGGGGGGCGCCTGGGTGGCTCAGTGGGTTAAAGCCTCTGTCTTCAGCTCAGGTCATGATCTCAGGGTCCTGGGATCAAGCCCCGCTTTGGGCTCTCTGCTCAGCAGGGAGCCTACTTCTTCCTCTCTCTCTACTGCCTCTCTGCCTACTTGTGATCTGTCTGTCAAATAAATTTAAAAAAAAAAACAAGAAGGTACATCACATGCTAAGTGTTCTTACACCAAAGGAAAAAAGAAACACACAAATCTTTTGGTAGTGATAGGTATGTTTATTACTTGATGTATCTCAGATGTATGCATGTGTCCAAGATTTTGTATATTAAGAATACCTTAGTAAAGCTAGAAACAGAAAATTTATGGTAGCTTGATTCATACTAATCACTAATTCACACTAATCAAAAACCAGAGACAGTGCAAACATCTGTCAACAAGTGAATGGATAAATAGTGATATATTTATACAGTGGGATACAGCTCAACAATAAATAAGAACACACACTACTTATGTACAAACATGAATGAATCTCAAAACCATTATGCAGAGTAGAAGGTGACCACAGCACAAAAGAATACATTCCATTTGATGCAATTTATTTGAATTTCTAAACTAAGTGAAACTCATTAATATGGGAGAAAAAACTCAAACTCTGATATTTTCTTTGTGGGAATGCAGAGAGGAAGGATTGAGTGGGGAAGAAACACAAAGAACTTTCTGAGAAATCAGAAATGTTCTATTCTGGGATAGGAGGATGGGTTACTCGGGTATATCCATTTGTCAAAATTGAGTGGCTATGATTTGTACATTTAGTGTACATAAATTTTTCCTCAAAAGCTATAAATGAGGGGTGCTTGTGTGGCTCAGTTGTTAAGCATCTGCCTTCCGCTCAGGTCATGGTCCCTGTGTCTGGGATTGGGGCCTGCATCAGGCTCCCTGCTCAGCCAGGAGCCTGCTTCTACCTCTCCCACTCCCCTGCATGTGTTCCCTCTTTGTCCCTCTCTCTCTGTCAAATAAATAAATAAAATGGGGTTTTTTTTGAAAAGTGCTGTAAATGATAACAATTGACAAGGAACCTGGGAATAGGTAGAAGGATAAATAAACCCAGAATGGCAGAGTACTGATAAGTTGAAGCTAAAAAATGTTTGGTTTATTACAGAATTCTCTTTACTTCGCTATGTTTAAAATTTTCCATTGTAAAAATTTTTAAAGGAGACACAGTAAGCAAAGGGAGAAAGGTATTGAATTCAGCATTATATATTTGACTATCAACTTAAAAAATAAGGATAAAACAAATGTAAAACTTTTCAACACTTTTTCCCTAAAATAATTGTGGGGGAGATGTGGAAAAGTTTGAGGGACTAAGAGAACTAGAGATAAACCTTACCTAAAACAAACATAATAGAGGCAGCAAAACTTGAGATAATTAATTTGGAATTTAGTTGGAACAGTTTTCAAACTGTTAATAAAGAAGTAGCCTAGAAAAAAATAAGTGAAGGTTTGTCTCCTAATTCATTTGAATCCATAGTTTCAGATTATTTCTACATTTAATTTTTTTAAAACTTTTTTTTTTTTTAATTTGCTTTCCACATGAGGATTGGTACAAATGACTCTGAAAGGTAGGTTTTTAAATGTATTCGGTCTCAGGGTACTATTGACAATTTTATATATGGCAGAACTGTAGGTTTTTTAATTATTTTGATGCTTGGGGCACCTGAATGGCTCAGCTCAGAGTCGGCTTGGGATTCTCTGACTCTCCCTATGCCCCTCCCCCTGCTTCTGCTCTCTCGAGCTCTCTCACTCTCTCAAATAAATAAAATATTTTTAAAAGATTATTTTGATGCTTTACAAATGCATAAGAGGAAGAAGACCATTTTTATATAGTATAAGTAGCTTCTGAAGAGCTATATACTTGAGGGGCACGTGGGTGGTTCAGTTGGTTAAGTGACCAACTCTTGATTTCCTCTGAGGTCAGGATCTCACATGATCTCAAGATTATGAGATCGAGCCCCAAGTCAGGCACCACTCTGGGTGTAGAGCCTGCTTAAAGAGTGTCTGTCTGTCTCTCTCTCTCTTAAAAATTCTCCCTCTTCCTCTACCATTCCCCTTTAAAAAAAAAAAAAAAAAGGCTATATACTTGAAAATGTGGCCATAAACTAGCAGTGATACAAAAACTTAATTATGAATCAAAGTTCCCTTGAAGAATGATGGTAATCTTGAAGTTTTTATAGAGTAATGTCTTTGGAATATGTATTACGTAAACCAGCTTTCTTAAGAGGAAGAAAATGATTCAAATTTTAAGAATGTAAGTACTCCTTTAATTCTTATATGATTTAAGAAAAGTACAATATTAGCTATAATGCAGAATTTAGGTTGCTACTTAACAATTAGTATATATTTTATAATGAAAACTTAGCATCTGTTTCTTAGTCCAGTAGTCACACAGCTGAATTCACGTTTGCTATCTTTTTAGCTACAGAAGATCATAAGTAAACAAGATGACTTGAAGACAACAACAGCTAATGAAACAGAATGCCAGGTATGTGAAAATAAACTGAGTATTTCCAGACAGATGATATTTACAGTAGTTTCTTCTGTTTGTCAAATAAATATTCTCACATCGTTGGGAAAATTATCAGTAACTTCATTTTTCTAAATATTTTGAATAGATTTGCTACATTCACATGGTCCAAACTTCAAAAGATTCAAAAAGAATATGTGCAGAGGGCAGCATTTTCATCCCAGTCACCCAGTTCTCCCTGGCAATGAGTGCTTGAAGTGTCCTATGTATTTGCCTGGAGATACCTCATGTCTGTATAAGTGTATCCGTAAAGAAGTAACTAAATACATCCATGTGTACTTTTTTCTACTTTTCTGCAAGGAGTAGCCCAGTATGTTGTTTCGTACTCTCCCGTTTTTTCCTCAATACGTCTGAATATCTCCTTTTTAACAATGCCATAGTGCTTTCTTGTATGATGTACTAGTTTATGTAACCATTCCTCTCTTTAAAAACAGTATATCCAATCTTAACGTATATCCAGCCCCTTGATAATGCAAATAATGCTACAGTTAATAATCCTGTAATGTATCTTTTTATATATATATGTGAATATATCTGAGGGATAACTTCCCAGAAATGTGATTGCTAGGTCAAAAGGTATGATATTTCTAAGGTTGTTGATAAATTTTGACAAATTTGGCAAATATCTCCTATAGAAAATGAAACAATTTTCATTCCCACCACTAATGTATATCAGTAAATTTTCTGCTGATAATCTTGCAGACAGTTCTAATTCCACAGCATGCTTTCCATGAGATTTTCTTAAATTTCCAAATTATTTCATCTTTTTAGAGATGTCTGCTTCAAATTTTGCAAATTATTAAAACCACAATTCTTTCTTACATTTCATCCCTTTGAGCAATCCTGTGCTGGACTTCCTTTACCCACATCTGATTCCTTGAATGGTATTCCCTATTCCTAGATGTATATATCCTGTGTGTTCCCATCGTACCCTGTATGTCCACCATCATAACACCTCTCACACATTAATATAATTGTCTGTGTCCTCCTCTGAACTGTAAGCCTCATTCCTCTCTTTACAGTTGTTTGAAGTTAGGGAGCAGTCCACAAGACCACTTACTTTTTTTTTTTTAATTTCTTTTCATTGTAACAGAATTCATTGTTTATGCACCATATCCAGTGCTCCATGCAATACGTGCCCTCCCTAATATCCACCACCAGGCTCACCCAACCTCCCACCCACCGCCCCTTCAAAACCCACAGATTGTTTTTCAGAGTCCATAGTCTCTCATGGTTCGTCTCCCCCTCCAGTTTCCCTCAACTCCCCCTTCTCTCCATCTCCCCATGTCCTCTATGTTATTTCTTATGCTCCACAAATAAGTGAAACCATGTAATTGACTCTCTCTGCTTGACTTATTTCACTCAGCATAAACTCCTCCAGTCCCATCCATGTTGATACAAAAGTTGGGTATTCATCCTTTCTCATGGAGACATAATACTCCATAGTGTGTATGGACCACATCTTCCTTATCCATTCATCCGTTGAAGGGCATCTTGGTTCTTTCCACAGTTTGGCGACTATGACCATTGCTGCTATGAACATTGGGGTACAGATGAGACCACTTACTTTTGATAGCAGCTGCAAGTTCAGGGGACCCTGAGACCACCCTTGGGTTCCATTATTCACTGGAAGGACTCAAAAAGCTAACTGAAAATTGTTAGGTTCATGGGTCGTTTCTTACAGTGAGCAGATACAGATTAAAATCAGCCCATGCAAGACACACATGAGGCAGAGGTCCAGAAAGTTCCACAAGCATAGGTTCCAGTTGTCCCCACCACGGGGATCATGGATAGCACTAACTGTCCCTACAAGATATATAACAGTACACATGGAGGGGGGCCAATCAGGGCCCTAACGTCCAGAGATTTTCTTGGGGTCAGCTATATAAATTTGTTTGGATACCCATGTTGCTGACCCCCGTGTCTAGCCATTCTGGAGGTGGTGCTATCCTCCATGACCCAAGCCACCACCTTAAACCTCATGGTTAGTCTGGTATGGCCCAAGGCCCTCAAGCAAACAAGACACTTAGCCATAGAGATGACCTCCCAGCAGCCCAGGACAAAAGCCAGACCTCTATCTGGGTATGGTAAATTCTTTACTGCATGAGTTTTATCTATATAGTCTGGGAAAGCACCAAAGCATGCTCTAAATGTTCATTAAATATTTTTAAATGAATGAACAAGTATTTAATTATATGAATATGACATTTTTATTATTGATCATTAAGATTGTTTCCAAATCTTTGCTGTTAGAATCAACAAATAAATAGTTTATTTAACTATTTAACCAGTAAATAGTTAAACGTGTGAATTTAGGACAGTGTTCTAAAGGTGAGATCGTTGGGTCAAAAGACGTGGATACTTTTAAGACTTTAGATTCATATGGTCATACTGCCTTCTAGAAAGGTTATAACAGTTTACAGTCCTACCACCACTGAGTAAACATGCCCCTCTATAAGCAGTGTCTCCAGAATTGGTATCTGTTTTTGTTCTGTTTTTTTAAGTAGTGCCAGTTAGATAGGAGAAAAGGTATCTCAGTTACTCTTTTTCAAGATATTTCTTAAAAATTTTCTGTTCTTTGGGAATTTCTTTAGATTTCTCTTCATATTTACTTTTAAGAGTACTTTTAAAAACTTTTTCAAAATTATTGAAATATTTATCAGATTTGGTTTTGTTTATGACATTTTGGTTATAGATGTTATTTTTTACGTGGTCATATTTATTTGTCTGTTAATTTTATTTATCTAACCTCTTTCATTTTTTTAAATCAAAATCAGTTATAAATACTAACCTGTATTATCCTCTCCTTTAGTTATGCTTTCGGATTTTTACATTTAATTTTTTCATTTATCTGAAATTTGTTTCTTAAGGGCATCCCTAGTGACATTACTTTTTTACTATTATAAATGGACTCTTTTCCCTCAAGGGAAGAATTACTGCACAGGAAATCTATTTGATTTTTACTTTTAGCCTGGCTTCCTAGGAGTCACTACTGTGTCGCACAGTTTTAAGTGTCCAGCCAGAGACTGTACTAAGACCACAGAGATAATAAGGTGTGTCCTCCCTTCCCCCCGCCAATGTGTTTGTGTAAGGTTGGAAGTACATTCACATGTAAGCTCTTTTTAAGCCTGCCAGTACACACACCTATGTCAGCTCTTTGAGCCAAGGATTTGTGGGCAGCTTGAGCTGGTATGGTCTCTGCTAAATGTGGAGCACAACCTAGGGTACAAGGAGAGCACAGCAAGTCCTTCTGTTTGTCTCGGCTCCTCAGACTTTCAAGTACCTGACCATCTGAGTCCATTGCTTGCTCCAAAGAGGACTACAGTCTTGCTTAAAGGAGCCACCAAGATCACCTGCAAACTCCCTCCATCAGCAACAGGGAAACTGGTTTTGGACAGCCTGACACTCTCTGGTAGAACTCCCATAGGGTAGAATAGAAAAGGCAAGAAGGCCATAGACGTTTGCTGCCCAAAGTTTAATAGTTAATTTGAAAAACGCTTCTCACTTTATTATGTGCCTTTGGTTGGGTTCCGCAGTGCTAAATAGTTGTGTTATGACCATTTTGTCCAGCTATTTGCTTTTTGGGGAAAACCTTTTTTGTCATTTTATCCTGTGGGAAATCAGAAGGCAGTTACCACATTTTAATTGGCCAATAGGTTTACATTGACTTTTAATAAACATGGTGAGTAAGTTCCAAAAGCAAATATTTTAGGTAAACCAATACAGGTAATAAAGTATAAAAGTTTACCTTTTAAAATAAATGCCATACTATATACCAAAAGCATGAACTACAGTGCATTTCGATACAGCTTATATTAATGACACTGACCATTTAATAATTAACTAGTTTTTAAGATACATGAAAAATAGATTAATATTTTAAAGATCTAGGGAATAAAATGTGCAGCATAGGGAATATTGTCAGTGGTATTGTAATAGTGTTGTTCAATGACAGGTGGGAGCTACAGTTGTGAGCACAGCTCACACACAGAGATGTTGAATCACTGTTGTGCACCTAAAACTAAAGTAACGTTGTATGTCAACTATGCACAAATAGAAAAGTTCAGAAACAAACAAAAAATTAAAAGAATCTAAATAAAGAAAACTATAAACAATAAATTTTAATTGAGGAAATAAGAGAAGATTGAAATAAAGGTAGGCTTTATTCTTGGGTAGGACTAGTGAGCCTTGTGAAGTGATCAATCCGCAGTAAATTAATCTATGAATTCAGTACAGTCTACATCAGAACTCAACACCTGAGTACCTGATTTCGGTTTTGTTTGGTTGTATTTTGAGGTTTGTGGGGAGG
This sequence comes from Mustela erminea, assembly GCF_009829155.1. NCBI lineage: Eukaryota > Metazoa > Chordata > Mammalia > Carnivora > Mustelidae > Mustela > Mustela erminea. The sequence continues at coordinate 83,667,120 of NC_045628.1, forward strand.
AGTTGGATGGTTTCTTCTTTGGTGGTAGTGTTTGAGAGGTAAGAGGTGTACAGAGACTTGCCAAAATGCTTTTAAACTTCATCTGGAAGAATAAACACGAGAGAATAGCCAAGAATAGTCTAGAAAATGCAAGTAATGAGAGGGGTAATGAAATGGTATAGTGAGCAATAGAATACTCAAATAAAATAAACCCAAATACATATGAGCAATAGCATATAATACAGATATCATTTTAAATCAGTAGGAAAAAATTACCAAATTACTTTTCAGTAATCCAGAAAAAAGGGAGTAATCTCCTTACCTCTCATATCCAATTAGTCACTAGGTACTGTCTGTTCTGCCTCTTGAATGTGTCTCAGATTTGTTGTTGTTGTTGTTCTTTTTCCATGACTCTCATTTTATCAGACTACCATCACTTCTCATTTCATTTACTGCAGTGGCCTCCTAACTGATCTCTCTGCATCCACTCCTGTATTTTCTAATTCACTTTCATATTATAGCCAGGGTGACCTAAAAGCACAAATATGATATAACAATAGCCAAAATGTGGAAGAGGCCAAAATGTCCTTCAGAAGATGAATGGATAAAGAAGATGTGCACCATATATACTATGGAATATTACTCAACCATCAGAAAGGATGAATACCTTTCATCGACATGGATGGAACCGGAGGGGATTATGCTAAGTGAAATAAGTCAAGCAGAGAAAGACAATTACATGATTTCATTCCTATGTGAAACATAAAGAATAGCATGGGGGACCACAGGGGAAGGGAGGGAAAACTGAATGGAAAAAACTCAAAGAGGGAGACAAACCATGAGAGACCCTGGACTCTGGGAAACATTGAGCGTTACAGAAGGGAGGAAGTGGAGGGAATGGGGTAACTGGGTGATATTAAGGAGAGCACATTTGGAGATGTGGTGTTACATGTAACTAATGAATCATCAAAAAAAAAAAAAACCTCAGACTCAGAAAGATCAACTGCCTACATCTCTTAATAGCTGTGTAGCTCCAGGTAAATTAGTATACTTCTCCTTGCATAAAATTAGTGTACTTCTCTTTGCATAAAAAGGTTCTTCATTATAAAATGAGAATAATAGGGGTGCCTGGCCGGCTCAGTCAGTAATGTGCAGCTCTTGATCTGTTGAGATCAACCCCCATCTTAGGTGTAGAGATTACTTAAAATAAAATCTTGAAGAAAAGAAAGAAAGGAATAATAGTAATCTACCTCAGTAGGTTGTTTTGAGGATCATATTAGTTAATTTATTCAAATCTCCTAAAACTCTGCTATATTTGCTTTATATTTATTATTATTGCTGTCTACACCCCAGCCACAGAGCACCATGCTCTCTAGCACCTTCAGACGTTTATACATGTTTCCTGTTTGGAATGTTTATTCCCACTTCTTATTTTCTTAACTTTGGTTCAAACTTTAGATCTCAGTTTAAATGGTATTTTTTTTTTTCAGGAAAGCCTTGTCTAAGCTGCTAAGTGAGTTGAAAACCCTTTATATGCTCCCAAAGCTCCTTGAACTTCTTCCCAATATTTTCATGCTTAGATTATTATTTTTAATAGCTTGTTGAATGCCCATGTACCCAACAGGAATAGAGACCCATGAAGCCCCAAGGCCTAACATGGTGTCTGACACATAATGGGCATTTACTACATCTTTGTGACTAATGGTGTGACTGACTGTGCTGGGTATATATATCAGTTCCTATAGCAGAATAAATTCCAGAGGAATCACAGATAATGTCAAAAGTCAAACAATGGAAATACTTGAGGAAATGTGGGGCTTTTCTGCAAGATGGCAGCATAGGAAGATCTTGAACTCACCCTGTCCCACAGATACATCAAATCTACAACTACATATGGATTATTTCCCTCTGAAAAAGATCTAAAAACTAGATGAACTGTTTCTCCACAACAGAAGGGAAAAAGATATGTAGGAGAGTCAGATGGTCTTACCAGAAACCACCCCAGCACTGTGACACCCAGCACTGTGCCACACAGTCCAGTAATTCTCCTGGAAGAGTGAGGGGATGGTGTCTCACTTACAGCACTCTCTGAACCAGAAAGATGAGCCCCAAAACATTTGGCTTAGAAAATGCAAAGGGGCTGATATCTAAGGGACCCAAAGTCCTATAGGAAACTGAGATGCCCCTTTTAAAGGGCTCACATGCAGTCTCATCATCCCCAAGACCCAGCAGAAAAATAGTAGTTTGAAAAATGCCAAGAGTCTATTGTAAAATTCATTTGGCAATCTAAAACCATCTGCTGGAAGGGCAAGGGACCGGTGAAACTCTCCCTGAAAATAGAGGTGCAGACAGAAGCCAATTTTGTACTCTCCACTGACTCTCTAGCACAAGTGGGTAGGCTCACAGGCAGCACCCTCCTGCTGCATTGCTAAGACAGGTGGGGACAAGCAGTTACCACACCATCCCACTGCCTTGAGGAAGCTGGAGAGTGCAGAAGGTTGCAGCACTCCCCCAGTCTGTAGCTGGGGCAGGCAAGCACAACATTCATGGCATTCCTCTCATTCCCTAAATAAAGTTGGTAAATGTAGGCAGTTGCAGCGCTCCCCGACTCTCTGGCTGGGATTGTCATTCTCACCCCCCACCCTAAAGCCAGCGTGCATGCACGGACAAGGTACTCAGCCACTACATTCGAGCCCACAGGTGTACAGTCAAGACATTTACCGCTGCTTTTCTGAAACTAGCAGACTTGCCCTGCCTCATACACTCTGCCTAGATAAAGCCAGCAGATACATGCAGTCCACACGGAGTCACCATTCAGTCGCCTGGCCCTGGTGGCCAAAGTGGCTGGCATTCTTGAGCTCCACAAGAATGTTAACACCCAGACAGTTCTTGACAAGCCACTACCATCAGGACACTGCACAGCAGCAGACTGAAACACAGCCTGAGTCTTATGGAAAAGAGGCCTGTTTGCTTAGCTCAGAGCTTCAGCTTCAGGTTCCCAAGCATATAAAGATGAAAGAAGTGCCCCTGGGGAGCCTAGTTAGAGACACGCTGCCCTTGCAACCCCCCTCAGCCTTCTGCATCTTAACAAGACCTCTCAGGAGCTTACACACTTACCTGGAGCCCTGGTTTTTGCAGCTGTTACCCAGGAGACATCTCTAAATCTGGTTTGGAGGCAGCAGAGACTATGATCGTAGCTCCTACAGGATTGTATATACTTTCATATTTAAAAACTGCTGCCTAAGTTCCGCTTCCAGTCAACCCTGGGTGTTAAATGAGATTCCTCCCCTTGGAACAGGCAGGTCGTGGTACACCAAACAGTGTCATGTGAAGGTCATATCAAGAATAAGTCAGGTGGTTTAGATAATCACAAAGGTTCAAGAGACAACAAAGAACTAAAAAAATAAGGCTGAAAGAGAAGTTTCATCACCTACATAAGGCACTGCTTTAAGAGTGAGATAGCTACTTCAAGTAGTACATAGAAACACACCAAGAGTCAAGCAAAAATGAAGAAACAGAGGAATGTGTTCCAAATAGAAGAACATGACAGAACCTCAGAAATAAACCTTAATAATGTGGAGGAAAGTGTTCTATCTGAAAAAGAATTTACGGTAATAGTCATCAAGATGCTCATGGAACTCAGGGAGAGTGGTGAATACAGTGAGAACTTCAACAAAGAGATAGAAAGTATAAGAAAGAATGAAGAAGGGGGTGCCTGGGTGGCCTAGTCTGTTAAGCATCTGACTCTTGATTTCGACTCAGGTCATGATCTCAGAGTTGTGAGATTGAGCCCTGCATCCACACTGGGCATGGTTCCTGCTCAAGATTCTGTCTCTCCCTCTCCCTTTGCCCCTCCCCCACTTCTTTCTCTCCCTCTTTTTTTTAAAAAAAAAAGGACCAAGAGGGGTTCAGTAGCAGACTAGATGAAGCAGAACAGATCAGTGATCTGGTAGACTGCAGTAGAACTCACCAAAGCAAAGCAATGAAAAGGAAAAACAAATTTAAGCAAGTAACTTAAGGGACCTCTAGGACAACATCAAATAGAATAACACTTGCATTATAAGGGACCCAGAAGGAGAAGAGAGAGTTAAGGTCAGGAAATGTATTTGAAAAATAATGGCTGAATACTTCCCTAACTAGGGGAAGGAAATAGACATCCAGGTCCAGGAAGCTCAGAGGATTTTAATTAAGATGAATCCAAAGAGATCCATACCAAGACACATAATAATTAAAATTTCAAAATTTAAAGAGAGAATCTCAAAAGCAGAAAGAGGAAAAACAAATTATTTCATAGAAGGGAAGTTCCAGGGGCGCCTGGGTGGCTCAGTGGGTTAAAGCCTCTGCCTTCGGCTCTGGTCATGGTCCCAGGGTACTGGGATCGAGCCCCACGTCGGGCTCTCTGCTCAGTGGGGAGCCTGCTTCCTCCTCTCTCTCTCTCTCCGCCTGCCTCTCTGCCTGTCAAATAAATAAATAAAATCTTTAAAAAAAAAAAAAAAAAAAAAAAAGAAGGGAAGTCCCATAAGGCTATTAGGAGATTTCATGGTAGAAACTGCAGGCCAGAAGGGAGTGACATGACATATTCAAAATGATGAAAGGAAAACAACTTCCAACCAAGAATGCAGGCATACCTTAGATATTGTGGGAGACTGAACCAGTAATCAGAAACCTCCTAACAAGCTGTCCAGGACAGGACAGCTTCACTGGTGAATTCTACCAAACATTCAAAGAACTTTTAGTGCCTATACTTCTCAAAGTCGTCCAAGATTTTGAAGAGGAGGGAATGCTCCCACACTGATTTTGCAAGGCCAGCATTACCCTTATACCAAAAGCAAAGAAGAACACCAAGAAGAAACAGAGAGGGAAAGGAGGAGGGAGGGAGGAAAAGAAGGGAAAGGAAATTACAGGCCAATATCCCTGATGAAAATACATGCAAAAATCAACAAAATATTAATACCCCAAACTCAGAATTACATTAAAATGATCTTACATCATGATCAAGTGGGATTTACTCTAGGGTTGCAAGTATGGTCAGCATATACAAATCAATCAAGGTGATATATACCACATCAACAAAATGAAGGCCGAAAATCATATTCTAATAGATGCATAAAAAATATAGAGAAAATTCAACATACATTTATGATTAAAAAAAAAAACTCAACAAAATGAGTATAGAGGGAACATACCTCAACATATTAAAGGCTGTATGTGACAGAGCCCCAGCTAAGATCTTACTCAGTGGTGAAAAGCTAAAGCTTTTCCTGTAAGATCAAGAACAAAAGAAGGATGCCTACTTTTGCCACTTTTATTCAACATAGAATTGAAAGTCCTAGCCAGAGCAATTAGGCAAGAAAAAGAAATAACAGGCATCCATACTGGAAAGGAAGAAGTAACATTTTCATTGTTTGCAGATGACATGATACTGGATGTAGAAAACCTATAGACTCTGCCAAAAAACTATCAGAACTAATAAGTGAATTCAGTAGAGTTGCAAGATACAAAATTAATATACAAAGCTCTCTTGCATTTCTGTACATTAACAAAATATATGAGAAATCAAGAAAATAATTCTATTTACAATTGCATTAAAAACAACAAAATGCCAGGGAATAAATTTAACCAAGGACGTGAAAGATCTATTGCCTGAAAACTATATGACATTGATGGAAGAAATTGAAGATAACACAAAAAATGGAAAGATATATTTTGTCATAGGTTAGAGGAATTGATATTGTTTAATGTTCATACTCCCAAAGCAATCTACAGATGCATTGCAATCCCTATCAAAATTCCAATGACATTGTTTTATAGAATTAGAGTAGTACTATAACTTCTGTGGAGGGAACCACAAAAGACCCTAAATAGCCAAAGGAATGTTAAGAAAGAAGAACAAAGCCAGAGGTTTTACTCTGCCTGATTTCAAACAGTATTATGAAGCTATAATAATCAAAACAGTGTGGTATTTTCATTAAAACAAACACGTAGATCAATGGAACTATAGATATAGATAACCCAGAAATAAATCCACACGTATACGGTCAGTTAAGTTTCAACAAAGGAGGCAAGATTATACAATGGGGAAAGGGCAGTCTGTTTAATAAATAGTGTTGGGAAAGCTGGACAGCTGCTACACACAAAAGAATGAAATTAGACCACTATTTACACCATATACAAAAAATTAACTGAAAATGGATTCAGGACTTGAATGTAAGACCTAAAACCATAAATGCCAAAGAAGAAAACCTAAACAATAAGTTCCTTGAAGTCAGTTTTAGTGACTTTTTTTTTTTTATCTGACTCCAAAGGCAAAGGGAACAAAAGCAAAAATAAACAAATGGGACTACATCAAACTAAAAAGCTTCTGTACAGCAAAGGAAACCCTCAAACAGAAGAGAAAGCTTTCCAAAATGGAAGAAGATATTTGTAAATTATATATCTTCTAAAGGGTTAATATCCAAAATAGATATGAAGAACTTATACAGTTCAATAGGAAAAACAATCCAATTAAAACATGGGCAGATGATCTGAATAGACGTTTTCATAAAGAAGACCTACAGATGGCAAACAGGCACATGTGAAGATGATCAACATCACTAATCAGGGCAATGCAAATCAAAACCACAATGAGATAGCACCTACACCTGTTGGAAGGGCTAATGTCAAAATGACAAGAAATAACAAAATGCTGGCAAGGATGTGGAGAAAAGGGAACACTGTATTGTTGATGGCATTGTAAATTGGTACAGCCACTGTGAAAAACCATATGGGGACTCCTCAAAATTAAAAATAGAACTACAGGGGGTGCCTGAATGGCTCGGTCTCTTAGGCATCTGCCTTCAGCTTAGGTCATGATCCCAGAGTACTGGTATTAAGCCCCACATCAGGCTCCCTGCGCAGGGAGAGTCTGTTTCCTCTTCTGCCTCTCCCCCAGCTGTGTTCTCTATCTCACTCAGTCTGTCTCCCAAGTAAATAAAATCTTGGAAAAAAAAAAAAAAAGATAGAATTACAGTATGATACAACAGTTTTGTTACTGGGTATCTAATCAGAGAAAACAAACACTAATTCAGAAAGGTATATGTACCCCTTTTTTCATTGCAACACTATTTACAAAGCCAAAGTATGAAAGCAATTTAAGTGTCCATTGATAGATATGTGGATAAAAAGATGTGGTTTATATACCCAGTACTACTCAGCCATAAGAAAATCTTGACATTTGCAACAACATGGATGGGCCTTGAGGGTATTATTCTAAGTAATATAAGTAAGTCAGAGCAAGACAAATATCGCAGGATTTCACTTGTATGTGGAATCTTTAAAAAAAAAAAAAAAAAAAAAAAAAACAGAACAAAACAAAAAAACCCAAGAATCATAGAGAGAACAGATTGGTGGTTACCAGAGGAGAGGTGTGTTCGGAAGAAACAGAATAGGATCACAAAGTACATACTTATAGTTACAAAAGGAAATCCTGAGCTGAACAGAAGGGCAGCTTACTGACTTGGAGAAGATAAGTCATTAGGTTGTGAGGTACAGCATTAGGAATGTAGTCAGTAATATTGTATTAACTTTGTAAAGTAGAAGATGGTGACCACATTTACTGTGGTGATCATTTTGCAGTGTATACAAACATTATGAAGCTATAATAATCAAAACAGTGTGGTATTTTCATTAAAACAAACACGTAGATCAATGGAACTATAGATATAGATAACCCAGAAAATGGAACTATAGATATAGATAACCCAGATAACCCACTATGTTCTACACCTGAAACTAATGGAGTATTGCATGTCAGTTATACCTGATTTGAAAAGAACAAGTAGGTAAATGTTTTTATATTATTGAGCTAAGCAGTGTAGTACTGTTCCAAAAGCTGTAAAAGAAAATTGTAGGAAACTTGACTGCTGTGACTTTTTAAATGACTTAACATCTCAATAGAAAAGTAGGCAAAGTTCATGAAGGGGCAGTTAGCAGAAGAAATACAAATGACCAATAAATATGAATAATCAAGGAAATGCAAGTTGAAATACTAGTGATTTGTTTTTGTTTTATTTCTTACCAGATTGGCAAAGATAAGTTTGATAATCTTTAGTGTTCTCCAAGATGTGAGGGAATGGGCATTCTTCTGTACTGTTGATTGGCAATGTAAATTGTAAAGACATCTAACAAAGTTTAGGTGCAAATGAATAATAATTTATAATGACTAGTGTACAATGATAAGTGTATAACAGTATATCTCACAACAGTGTTCATAGTAAAAAAAAAAATTTTGGAAACAATCTAAATATCAGCACATTCATTATATTATGCTGGCGACCTTGGCTAGCTCACATGTCATATGCAGGAATTTCCCTACTGCTAATAGGCATGGGAAAATTCAGACCTTTTTGCTCTTTTCGGTGACAAACACAAGAGTGGGGCAGGGGAATGCATGTTAATAAAGAAGAAATAAGGTAACCATGCTTGCTACCTTGAAAAAATGTTTGTGTGTATATATAACTGCACAATGGCACATACAGTGCAATAGCTAGTAAAAATTATGACAGACCTATATTGGTTATGGCAAGTGACCCCCCTTTAAAAAGAAAAAAAAGCTGTTTTCAAAACACGTATATAATGACTTCTTTTGCATAAGTCTCTTCAACATATGGTGCTGGGACAACTGGATAGCCGCATGTAAAAGAGTGAGGTTGGACTTCTACCTCATAGCATATACAAAAGTTAACTGAAATCAATCAGACTTAAATATAAAAGCTACAACTATAAAACTCTTAGAAGTATTTCTTGAAAGGGGAAATGCTTCATGGTATTGGATTTGGCAATGATTTCTTATGACACCAAAAACATAAGCAATAGATGAAAAATTGATGTATTGGACTTCATTACAGTTAGAAACTTTGGTGTATCAAAGGACCCTATCAAAAATTAAAAAGCCAGGGGTGCCTGGGTGGCTCAGTGGATTAAAGCCTCTGTCTTCAGCTCAGGTCATGATCTCAGGGTCCTGGGATGTCGGGCTCTGCTCAGCAGGGAGCCTGCTTCCCTTCCTCTCTATCTGCCTGCCTCTCTGCCTACTTGTGATCTCTGTCTGTCAAATGAATAAATAAAATCTTTTTTTAAAAAAATTTAAAAGACAGCGTACAGAGTGGTAGAAGAGATTTGCAAATTATAGGCCTTACAAGGGTCTATCTAGTATCAAGAAAGCTAAAGAACTCCTACAACTCAACAACAGAAAGAGAACCCAGTGCCAACAAATTGGACAACCTGGAAGAAATGGTTAAATTCATAGAAACATATAAATTACCAAACCTGAAACAGGAAGAAATAGAAAATGAACAGACCAATAACCAGCAAAGAAATTGAACCAGTAGTTAACAAACAAAAGTCTAGGACCAGGTGGCTTCATAGGCAAATTCTGCCAGACATTTCAAGGAGAGTTAACACCTATTCTCAAACTATTCCAAAAAATAGAAGAGGAAGGAAAACTTTCAGATTCATACTATGAGTCCAGCATTATCCTGATAACCAAAACCAGACAAGTCACCAGTAAAAAAGAGAACTATGGGCCAATATCCCTGATGAACATAAATGCAGAAATTCTCAATAAAATATTAGCATACCAAATCCAGCAATACGTTAAAAAAATCATTCACCCCCCCCAAAAAAAAAATCTTTCACCACAATCAAGTGAGATTTATTCCTAGGTTACAAGTCAGTTGTGATACATCACATTAATGAAAGAAAGGATAATAACCATTTGATCATTTTAGTAGATACAGAAAAAGCATTTTGACAAAGTACAACAACATTCCTGATAAAAACCCTCAACAAAGTAGGTTTATTTTTTTTTTTAAGATTTATTTATTTATTTATTTGACAGAGAGAGATCACAAGCAGGCATAGAAGCAGGCAGAGAGAGAGAGAGAGGAGGAAGCAGGCTCCCCGCCGAGCAGAGCCCGATGCGGGACCCAATCCCAGGACCCCGAGATCATGACCTGAGCCAAAGACAGCGGCTTAACCCACTGAGCCACCCAGGCACCCACAAAGTAGGTTTAGAGGGAATATACCTCAACATAATAAATGCATATATGAAGAATAAACAGCTGATATTATCCTAAATGGGGGGAAACTGAGAGCTTTTCTTCTACAGATAGGAACAAGATAAGGATGTCTACTCTCAACACTGTTATTTAACATAGTACTAAAACTTCTAGCCATAGCAATCAGACAAAAAAATAAAAAGCATCTAAATTGGCAAGGAAGGAGTTAAACTTCCACTTTCTGCAGATGACATGATAGTCTATATAGAAAACCCAAAAAACTGGGGATGCCAGTGGGTTAAGTGGGTTAAGCTGCTGCCCTCAGCTCAGGTCATGATCCCAGGGTTCTGGGATCAAACCCCACATCGGGCTCCTTGCTCAGCAGGGAGCCTGCTTCTCTCTCTGCCTCTGCCTGCTTGTGCTCTCTCTCTCTCTGACAAGTAAATAAAATCTTAAAAAAAAGAAAACCCAAAAAACTCTGTCAAGAGATTGCTAAAACTGGTAAATGAATTCAGTAAAGTCAAAGGATACAAAATCAGTATACAGAAATCTGTTGCATTTCTATACACCAGTAATAAAGCAGCAGAAAGAGAAATTAAGGAATCAGTCCCATTTACACATGCCCCAAAAACAATCAGATATCTAGGAATAAACCTAACTCGAAAGGTAAAGGACCTGTACTCTGAAAACTATAAAACCCTGATGAAAAATTGAAGATGACACGAAGAAATGGAAAGACATTCCATGTTCATGGATTAGAAGAACTACTGTTAAAATGTCTATACTACCCAAAGCAATCTACGCATTTAATGCAATCCCTATCAAAATACCAACAGCATTTTTCACAGAACTAGAACAAACCATCCTAAAATTTGTATGGAACCATAAAAGACAGAATAACCAAAACAACCTTGAAAAAGAAAAAAGCTGGAGGCATCAGAATCCCAGACTTCAAATTGTGTTATAAAGCTGTAGTGATCAAAACAGTATGATACTGGCACACACAGTTAAGTGGAACAGGGTGGAAAACTCAGAAATGAACCCACAACTATAGGGTCAATTGAAGATTAATTGGTTAATCTTCAACAAAGCAGGAAAGCATATTGTGGGCAAATATTACTCAGCCATAAAGAATGAAATCCTGTCATTTAAAATGACATGGATGGAGTTAAAGAGTATTATGCTAAGCAGCATTAAGTCAGAGAAAGACACATACCATATGATTTTGCTCACGTGTGGAATTTGAGAAACAAACAAAATGTAACAGGTGAACATGGAGAAGAAAAAAGAAAGAGAGGCAAACCATAAAACAGACTCTTAGCTATAGAGAACAAACTGATAGCAGAAGGGTGGTGGATGGGTGGATGGGCTATATAGGTGATGGGACTAAGGAGTACACTTGTTGTGATGACCACCAGGTAATGTATGGAAGTGTTGAATCACTATATTGTACCCCTGAAACTAATACTACACTATATGTTTAACTGGAACTTAAAGACTTAAAGAAAAAAAGACAACCCAGTTAAGAACTAGGTGAAGGACTTGAATAGACATTTTCCCAAAGGATATAAACAAGTAGCCAACAACCACATGAAAAGATGCTCAACACCATTAATCATAGGATAGTGCCAATTAACAAACCCATCAAATGACTAAAATAAAATAATTGACAATATCAAATGACTACAAGATGTGGAGAAACTGGATCACTCATCTACTACCAGTGGGAAAGTACAATGATACTGCCCCTGTGATAAAACAGTAATACAGTCCTCGGCATCAGTCCTAGAGAAATGAAAAACTGTGTTCATACTAAATCCTGTCCACAGATGTTTTTAGCAGCTTTATTTATAATAGCCAAAAACTGGAATCAACCCAGATATCCTTCAACAAGTGAGTGGTTAAACTGGTAATCCATACAATGGAATAGTACTCTGCAATAAAAAGGAACAAACCGTTGATACAGCAACAGCCTGAATGAGTATCCAGGGAATTGTGCTAAACAAAAAATGCCAATACATAATATTGTATTGTAATTATGTAATATAAAGTTACATAATATTTGGTTCTATTTATATAACATTTTGAAATAACGAAATTATGGGAAAAGAAAGTCAATTAGCAGTTGCCAGAGGTCAAAGAGAGGGTGGGTGGGAGAGAAATCAGTGTGGTGTTAAGAGCAAATAAAGAATTGTTGCAGTGAAGGAAATGTTCTTCTGTGTGTCGACTGTGTCAAGTTACATTGTTTTATAAGATGTCACCAGTCACCATTGGAGGAAACTGAGTAAAGCATACAAGAGATCTTTCTGTATTATTTTGTACAGTTGTGTGTAAATCTATAACTATCTCAAAATAGAAAAAATTTTAATATAAATAAAGCATTTATGGGGTCATACATTGTTCCTTGCATTACATATTCTAGACTGGGTGTTTTTTGTCTTTAGTGGATTTGTTCTATTTCTTGCTATGGTGCCTTTGCTTAGTTGTCATGCTGTTTTCTTTTGCTCATGCTCACGGTCTATCCAGATCTTCTCATTGCTGTGGTAGAGCACAAATGAAATTCTCCTTGATACTTTCCTACCTCATCTGAACTAATTTATCTTTGTCCTTCAGAGCTGCAGGCATTGCATCAGTCAGTTAAGTGTCTGCCTTCAGTCCAGGTCACAATTCCAGGGTCCTGGGATCAAGCCCCACATCAGGCTCCCTGCCCAGCCTGGGGGGAGGTCTGCTTCTCCCTCGCCCTCTGCCTGCTGCTCCCCCTGCCTGTGCCCTTTCTCTCCCTGTGTCAGATAAATAAATCGAGTCTTACTAAAAAACACCTCGAGATCACATTTGAAATAATATTTCACTGTTCTAAAGCTCTCTTTTTGGATTGATTTAAGATTTTGTTTACTGCTGAAGTCCATCTTGAGTATTTTAGCCCTCATTGTTTTTCTCTTGCTTGAACAGAGACAGTTATAGAATAGTATTATGCAAAGTAACAGATAGGATTCTTCTGCCTTTGTTGTTATTGTTAAAAGAATCTTTCATGGATATTATCCTAAAGAGGTCCAGGCTACAGGGTCTATTTTTTTGTTCTTGGTTATAATTACTTGAAATTATTATATCATTTTTTATAGGAATCAACAGTGAAAGAACCTGAAATTACCACAACCCTTCAGATATATTTCTTTGGAAAAAGAGGAGAAAGAAAACTTCATTATAGGGAATTTCGAAGGTAAATGCAAATTTCTGAAGGAAATGGCACCTAAGCTGAATCTTGACATGTAAGCAGAAATTTCCCAGGCAGAAATGTGTGGACGAAAAAGCATCTGAGGAAAAGAGAACAGCATGAGAAAAGACCTAGAGGCATGAAAATGTATTGTTTGTAAAGGGAATTCTAAGCAGTTAAGTCTAGAGTAATAGACGTAAGGTGGTATGATAAAGTTAAGAACAGAGGCTGGAAAAGTGTGTACTTGCCTGCAGAAGATTTCGGACTCCAAAAGATCAAGCTTGAGTTAACAGTGGGAGGTCCTGAAGAATGATGCATGAAGGATACTTGGTCAGATGTGCCCAACATTTTGGCAGCAGAATAAAGGATAGATTTTATGAGAAAGAAGCCCATTCAGATATTCCAGATAAGAAATGATAAGCAATCCTTATTGCCACTACACCTTGAACTGTCACCTTGAACTGGTGTAGTGGCAATAAGGATTTTGAAATAGAGTTTTCAAGACGTATTTAGGAGATGACATTGTAGGGCTTAGTGATTAAGGAATGAGTTGGAATGTGTGAAGACCCAAGTTTCTGAATTATGACCAATCACATTGTGTACCCCATAGTTAAACTCCAGTAAGTCATTTTAACCTCTCTAGAACAGTTTTTCTCCACAAAATTTTTTAAAATGTCTCTTCTTATATACTTGAAAAATACTACTATCTTAACATTTCTTTAAGTTTTAAAATAAATATCATGATTTAGAACCAAGCAAAGCCATTATCATCAACTATACCTGTTCATACTAATACACTACTCCCCCTTCATTTTAGGATTCGCTAACCTAGTTAATTTTTATAGTTGTGCTTTTAATTTTCTTTAAAGGGATAATTTTATTTAAAATTCTTACTTTAAAAAAATTTTTACTAGCATTTCTGTAAATAATGAACTCAGTGAAATTTGTCATGCCATCATGCAGTTTAAAAAGATCCAATTAACCAGTGCTTTAAATGCAGTTTTTTAAGAACTTGTCTCTTGGACACAGCAAAGTTCTCCTAAAGTTAAAATTATTATTATATTAGCTAGAATGGATAATCATAAAATGTCTTTAAAATTTTGCATGTCAGATTGAAAGCTGACAAACAAAAGCCTTATTACCTGGAAGCCTGGGGAAATGAGTTCTTCTCACAATGTCCCTTTGAAGGTAGTGGCTCACATCCCATATTCAATAGAAAGTGACACTTAATTTGGCAGACCCCGGTTTTAGGAACCCGAGAGAATAATACTGCCCTGATAACAGGAGGCACACAACTGAGGTTGGGCCAGGGTGGGATTCACTTTGTCAAAATGTCATATGCAGCCTAAGTCTGAAGCCGGGGCAAGGGGGATTTTGAGGAAAATGACAGGATTGATGTTTGTATTTCTCGCTATTTTAATTTTTCTAACACTTGTAGTTCTCCAAGTGATTTTTTTATTCGTTTATTATATGAGACATTCATTCCAAACTCTAAATAAACATAAATGAACCTGAAAAAAAATTTTTTTTGCATGTTATAAAGTAACAGAAAATAACCTCTGTGTATGTACAACGTTTCTAAAAAGTTTTCACCAACATACTGACCGTATTAATGATTAAAATTCCACAAAAATTTTTGTGGTCTTTGTTATTTGGAGCTTTGAGTCTGGTTTTTATGGGAGTGTAATATGTCCTTTTCCTTATAAAAGAGATGTTTGTCCTTGGTCTCAGCCACCTTCTTACAACTTCTCTAATAAGGGAAATTATTTTAGGAGATACGGCTTATTGTATCAGGAAAGTCAAGGAAGGTAACACAAAACTACAGCTTTTGTGGTAGCTACTTATAGTATTTCCTTACAGCTATTAGCTTCTCATTTAGAGAAACAGTATTTTGAAAAACATGTATTTGTGATTTAGACAGACCTGGAGTCAAATGCAGAACTTCACAGTTAATTAAGTGGGATTTGATGAACAAGCAGTTTAACCTGAGTCTCCAGTGCAGTCCATTTCTTCATCTCTGAGATAACAGTGCCCAGTACTACTTAATAAGTTTACATATGTATATATATGTGTGTGTTAATTTATTATGTGATTATATATAATTAAGGTATTGATTAATGCATAATTTTAATATGTTGATTTGTATATAACTTCTTATTCTAAACAAGAGTCCAACTTGCAAATTGGCACTTGTAAGAAAATATAAATAAGTGGCTTATCAGAAGCAGGTGAGAAGGAAGAAGAAAAGAAAAGCTATGGCAGTATCATAAAATGGAGTCAGTAATTAGGCTAGTACACAAAGTACCAATCACGAGATTCTATGCGCTTGCTGAGAAGAAACCACAAATTTGACTCTGGACTTTCTGACAGACAATACGAAAAAGCATACATGATCAGTTACACAATTCCCCTACATCCCTAAGTTAGCACTGATTCCATGTAAGGGGGGAGAGCGGGCATTATTCCTCATAGGGCCAGAAAGAAAGTTTCTCATGGGTTCCTATAAAAAAGACACTATGTAATAAAAGGACTTACATTCTTAATGTTAGAGTAAGACCAGCAACAAACTTCACATATCACAGGCTGCTTTTTTATAGCATCTATCAGTAGAGAACAACTAAAATCACAGTTTTAAGCATGAAGGCATACTTCATTTCAGCTTCTAAAATTCTGCTTTTTTTTAAAAATCACTTAATGCTTTAATAGGCAAGTACAAGTACTAACAATTAAATACCAAAAATCTAGAAGTTGGTACCAATATAAAAGGGAAAAAGCACTGGACTTGGGATAGAAATACATATAATTCCTAGTTATGCTGTTTAGCATTTATTTGGCTGTATGATCTTGGGCAAATCACGTACCTTTTTTTATTCTTTGTAAAAATTAATTTTTTCTAAGATTTTATTTATTTGATAAAGCACAAGCAAAGAGAGCAAGAGAAAGAGAAGCAGGCTCTCCGCTGAGCAAGGAGCTCAGTGCAAGCTCCATCCCAGGACCCTGGGATCATGACCTCAGCCAAGGGCAACCACTTAACTAATTGAGCCACCCAGGTGCCCTGTAAAAATTTATAAAATTATACTTGTCCTGCCCATTTTAGGGAGTTGTAAGTAAATATAAAAGTAAATTTAAAAATTATAAATTATAACAATTTTGCAATCTAATAAAGGAAAAGAGCAGATCTCTAATTCATGCATATTTCTCTCTTCTTAATCTTTATTCTGTTCTTTCTATTCTTATTTATGTTAATATTCTGTCCCCCCACATACGTCTGAGGTTGATTTGAGAATTAAATAACATATTAAAGTATACACAATGTGTAACACATAGTAGGCACTCAGAATATGTGCCCAACTCTTTTTACTTAAATTATTTTGAGTTTCTAGAAGCTTTGTTTCCCAGATCCCAGATCTCTCTCCTTTGGGAATTCTTTTTCTCTGGCTTTTTTCTCTGTTTGCATTTCCCCAGCTCTCTTGGTCAAGACACTTCTTCAGCTTAGAGTTTCCTCAGTCTCTTTTCCTGAAGGCTCTTTAATCCAACTTCTAAAGAAAGAAATGAGAACTAAAATAAAATTATGGCATGTTCCCCAAGGACTGACTGCTTTAAAATTCAGAGAGAAGGATTTTTTTCATTTAGAAGAGAAAACTACACACCACTTGTATTTTTCATCACAAGTGGCAAAGTTGTTTCCACCTTCATTACCAATTTTGTATTTGAAAATTCAGTAGTAATGGAGAAGTTGTATCAGTTTCCTTAGCCTTAAAAAGTCTTCTGGAAATATACTAGTAATGTAATTAAACCAACAAATACTAAGTTACAAAGCAACTATTAATATATATACATAGATAGATATATCTATAT
The DNA here is from genome assembly GCF_009829155.1 of Mustela erminea. Lineage (NCBI taxonomy): Eukaryota > Metazoa > Chordata > Mammalia > Carnivora > Mustelidae > Mustela > Mustela erminea. Next base: position 83,684,202 of record NC_045628.1, read on the forward strand.
ATATTATATATAGATATATATATTATATATATCTATATATATATGATACGTCAAATTAAAAAAAGGAAAGACTGTAGGGAGAAAAAAGCATTTATTTGGGATCTTGGGAATCACAGTTCAGAAGACAGAAATTAAGGCAGCAACCCAGGTTGTGCTTTAAAGACATAGAGGAGCTTGAGATTTTTAAAGGCAAAGGAGGAATTTTAGGCACATTACATAAGTTGTTTTTTTATGATTGGTACTGGCAGGGGTTTTGTGACACTTTTCTGTACATGATCGGTTGCTAAGATTAGTGTTAGGCAGAAAGTCCATTTGAGTCCATTCTTGCATACAGCAGATGTTCATCCAGGATGTTTGCAGTTTGGCAACAATCCAAGTTTAGCGTTTTTCTGAAGATTGAGACAGGAAATATGCATAGGCCCTACTTCAGTGTCCTCCCGACTCCATTTTAAGTGACTCTTTTAGCAAGGCTTATTCCATTTTGTTGTTTTTTTATCAATAGGAAAAGGTATTGATGTCAAATTTAACCAATCAATATTCCAGATTTTGTTTCATGAATTATTTAAATTCTTAAATTATAAATTTAAATTCTTCATACAGAAGAACTTAGAAGTTTTTGGGACAGAAACATTCCAAAGTAACTTTACACTAAGGAAAAAGCAGTTTTTTAAAAATCTGTTTTGGGGCACCTGGGTGGCTCAGTGGGTTAAAGCCTGCCTTTGGCTCAGGTCATGATCCCAAGGTCTTGGGATCGAGCCCCAAGTCGGGCTCTCTGCTCTGCGGGGAGTCTGCTTCCTCCTCTCTCGCTCTGCCTGCCTCTCTGCCTACTTGTGATCTCTGTATGTCAAATAAATAAATAAAAATCTTTTTTTTTAAATAAATAAAATAAAAATCTGTTTTACAGTCCAATAAAACAATAATTTTGTTTAAATCTCTGGATCAAATTTTACTCTACAAAATATTGATGTTTTTAATCTACGTCTAAGGTCCAAAATTCTGATTATGGACTGACAATATACAGAATATCTGGTACTAGATAGGTCCATTATGCCATACTGCCAATACACAGTGAATTTAAGTTAGAAAAAAATACTCAGAATTTTTTTAAGTTTATTGTCATTCCACAGAATAATTTAACTGACATTAAATAGACTACTGCTCTGTTCAGATACTTCATGTTTTTAATTTCTCAGGAAATGAACCCATATTTGCAGAATATTGGAAAGAATTATCAAGCCAGTGTTAATGTGAACCCAATGATTACTGATAGGTAATACGTCTGAACTCAAGAGAAGATATGGCAGATTCAGGAACTAAAAGTTCATTGTGACTTAACCAGCAATGTGAGAGATGAAGGTGGGAAGGTCAACACGAGCACAGCTGTGAAGGCTTTGGTGCCATGCCAGGAACAAGAGTGTTGTGAAGGCCTTGAAGCAGGGGAGTAGGGTGATCATCAGATCCAGCAGACTGGCTAAGGAAATCAAACAAAAGGCAAGGAGATCTGGTAGAGGCTGTTGCATTAATAGAGAAGAAAGAATAATAATTAGACCAACGTGGTGGCAGCGGGAAACAGAAGGAAAGTGGAGGAATCCGAGGGATTACTTCGGAAAAGGGACTAAGAGTATTGGTGACTGGATGAAGAGTAAATGAGGAGAAATCTAAGCTACTGCCTGGTTTCTGCGTGGAGCCAATGACACATGTGATACCTCTTCACTGAACTAGAGGACGCAAGAATAAGTTTAAGAAAAAAGAATTATGAATGTAGGGTGGATGTGGTCAGTGGGAGCAGAAGGCAGACTGCAGTGGGTTGAGAAGTGAGTGAGGGGTGAGTGGAGAAAGAAATACAGGTAATTCTTTGAAGGAGACTAACTAGAGCAAAGGAAGAGAGGGGGCAGTGGCGGGAAGGGAATGTAAGAAAGGTTTCCCCCCACATGTTGATGTGATTTGAAGAAGGAAAGACAATGCAGGAGTGAATGGAGTCACCAGAGGAGCAAGGCCCCAGAGAAGGAAGAAATAGAGGAATATAGGTGGAATTAAGAGCACAGGTAGCCATCAAGAGGAAAAAGGACTCTTTCACTAGGACAGGAAAGAGATTGGGGGTGGGAAGAATGGGAATGCCTGCTGTTACATTCCTAGAGTGATAGCAAGAAAAGGAGAGAATTTCCTGAGCAGTGACCTCTGATTTCTCTGAGAAGTGAGGGCAAGTCATCTGCGGAGGACAAATAGAAAGCCAGTGGGATAGATTGTAGAGAATGTAAACAAATTGAAATAGCCACCATGTGAAATAAAAAAGAGGGCTCCCTGGCCTCGCAGCAGGGTGTTGGCAGGGTTGAGGATCCAGTTACAGGTTTAGACCATTAATTTCTGCTGTTGTCACTGTAAGCAGTTGTTGTAGGATTTTCTTCAGGCCGCCCTTGAAGAAGTCCTTCAACAACCCCAGGGAGCTGAAGCAATAGTAGCTAATTCTCGATACTCAGTCTGGGCTTGAGTGAGGATGGAAAGGAAGGGTGGTCACCTGCATCCTCAATGCCATCTCTACATGCCTGATACTTGTCTGAACACTTCATATGTATTATTTCATCTATCCTTAGTCTTCCCTTTTTACATCTGGAATTTCATGAGATTAATAAGGGACTTGGTCCAGAGTTAAATATCTTAGAAATTCAAACCCAGGTTTCGCTTAAAAGGTTTAAATGGTCACAAAGTTTCTGAAAGAATCAGTCCCACAGTTCCCTGGTAGGTGGTTAGGTACAGTGGATGCGCTTTCAAGGGACTAGCACTAGACCAGGTGACCAGAGGGATAGAAGACACATTAGGTAGATATTACCACATATCAAGTGAAACTTAACCAGTTAATGAGAGAGTATCTGGATAGATTTGTGGTTTGGGTTATTGATTTTTGTGTCAGTTAGGTTGGTTTTTTACAGTTCGTCAAAAGACTGAAATAGCTCTTAGACATTTAAATAAAAACTAAAGTATAATTTAAGCTCTGTCTGCTCGAATTTCAGTGTTTACTCATTGTTAGGAAATCAAGAGGTCATTTAATTGTGAAAAACCCATTCCTTTCCAGGATATATATATATCTCAGCGGGGGGGAAATGCTCCTTAGGTAGCTATTGGTAGCCCTTACTGATTCTGCTTCACTACCTCTATGTTTTTCGAGTGTCTCTTTTCCTTTTTTCTTTCCTTTCTCTTTAGGGTCTTTTCTTCTACATTTCTTTTCCTACTGTGTATGTTTCCCCCATTGGCTTTCAGAGCCACACATCTTGGGAGCTTTTGTCTGCAGTGTGGGTGCCAGAGGTTGGGGTGCCTGATGTAGAATAGGACCATTACTCCTCAGGGATACCCGGCTTATTTGTGAGATCCCTCCTTACTGGTTCTCCTGGGGTGGGGTTTTTACAGAGACTACAGTGTGGCCCTTTTATCCTTTGTTGTTGGGAGCTCATCCGCTAGTGTTCAAATCATTTTTGCTGGAAATTGATTGGTATGTAACTGGAGACAGTGTGTGTATGTGCCATGTTCCTAAGGTACTTTAATTCTAAAATTCCAACTAGTTGAAGATGTTCTAAATTCATGAGGAGTTTTTATAAATTCAAAGATGTCTATAAGCTGTGGTGTGCTAATAAATATGTTTAACAATCTGCTCTCAGGAAGAACAGCCTGATTTGTTGCATTTGCCAATGAGTAATGTAAATACTCTACCAAGCCAATTTCAAGCTGCTGTACATGAAACAGAGGTGGGAAAACATGTGCGCAATGGATTCTCAGAGCTGGTAGAAGCCAGCTCCAGCACCCTGTGACCAAAAAAAAAAAAAAAAAAATTTTTTTTTTTAAAAGATAAGGAAAAGCAGATTTTTTCCCATTGTTCCCAGTTAATCCACTAATTTATAAACTATTTAATTTGTTCAGGATGTATCTGGTGACTCAATTTACAACAAATTCTTCAATTGATATATTTATGTTCAGTAATCATGTTCCAGGATTTTCAAGTCATAACAAGATCTATAATTTTAGAGTTAGGAAAGATGGTTTTCCAAAAATATACTTGTGTTCTTCAGAAGTAGTATAATTAGTAAGATGAAAGTAGCTTAAACCAGACCATGTATAGTTTAACAGCAGTTAAATTTATAATATTTCAACTTCAGGGCCTGAAGAAAAAGAAAAGGGAAAGGAATGAGTTAGTAATATGTTTATATCGTATTTTCTACTTTCCTAAATTTACTGTACATTCATTTGCAAGTAAAGCATTTTTTTAACAATCCTATGAAGTTGAATTTTCTCAGTACACAGTATAATAAAACTCAGTAATACTAACAAAGGACAAGGCATATCAGTAAAAGGTTTCATCGGTCTATCAGCCCAAATTGGAAGTGCTTCATATTTTAGATAAACCTCTGCCTTGACTCAGAAAGACACATGGCATTGATAAATCTGTGTACCTAGTACATTCAGAAGATGTTGTAGGGAACAGATTGTTACCTATCACACAGATAGAAGCCTAAAATCAAACTCCCCCTTCATGCTTTTAAGATTTATGAGATAAATGTAGAGCTGAAAGCAAGTAGTTTTGAACAGTGGCAGTTTTTCCTCCTACTGAACTGCAATAGACCGATTTTTCACCCCATGTATATAATTCCATTGAATTTTGACATGACAGACATTTAACATGTAGAGAGGTGAATAAAGCTATCTGCAACATGTTAAAACACGGGGAGATAATAAGACTTTTCATATGATTTAGGTTATAAATAAATCATATGCAGCATATCTGAGTTCTTGTTCAAAGAAGGTTTTTTTAATTTGATATCCTTTATCAGGGTGTTTTCTCGGCGAGCTGTTGGTGACAGTTTGATCAGAGTGACGTGTTTTTATTTTTAAAAGAATGCTGAGTCATTTATTCATATGTTATTATCCAAATGATTATAAATATTTTTAGGTAAATCTAAGCTTTTGATGCAAAGTCGTTGACTACATTAATCAACTTTGGTATCTGAAAAATATTAGAAGCTATTAATTATGATTAACATTCTAAAAATAGTAGCACAACTGAATGTTAAGTTTCTCTGATTTGGGGTAATTTTTCTGTGTTGGGAAAAAAAAGTTATAGATGCATCAAAGCAACATTTTACATAATTTTATAAATCTTTATCAGAATGTAGGTTGCCAAGTATAATTTGCATAGACAAATTGAGTATAAGGAGTGACAGATTGAGGCAAGTACTAGACTTAATCAGCTTCTCTGCATCTTCCACTCCCCGACCCCTTGCACAGCACTAATACTTTGTTTGACTCAACATTTCAAGAGACCAGCCACTCCAGTAGGTAGTGCTGAAGGTGCTTTGCAGTTCTATTTAGAATATTAAGGTTGCACTCTACTAGCTCCTTCATCAATTTTGTATTTTAACATTTAGATTTATGGAGAATTTACAAACGGAGGTCCAAGAAATGGAATTCATTCAGTTTTCTAAAGGTTTGAGTTTCATGAGAAAAGAAGACTTTGCAGAGTGGCTGCTTTTTTTCACTAACACTGAAAATAAAGACATCTATTGGAAAAATGTAAGAGAGAAGTTGACAGCAGGAGAGGTTGGTATACCTTTTTATTAAGCTTCTGGTAAAGAAGAAATGATGTTAGAAATACCTATGTAATTAAATAAAGTAACTTTCAAAGTAAAAACCATGTTACTCTCTATTATTTAAGTATAAAGTCAAGGTGAGAAATGTTTTATGTACTATTTTCATATCAATGAATTATTATTGCCTAAGATAAAATCAGTATAGCAAGTATGAGAGTTTTGCACTTCCAGTAAAGTCAGGAATAAGACAAGAATGTTCACTGTCACCACTATTACTTTTACTGTTCTTGAAATCTTAGCCAGTGCAAATTAATAGAATAAAAGAGTATAAACATTTGAAAGGAGTTACAGTTGTCTTTGTTTGCGTAGATGTGATGATATAACTAGAAAACCCAAGAGATCAAATTGAAAAGCCGTTAGAAACAATAAAAATTCAAGAAAGTACCTGTTATAATCCTAATATTTTAGCAGTAACTGTCCTATGTACAAATTGCAAGTTAGAAAATGTAATCACATTAGTGTGTGTGTGTATGTGTGTGTATGTGTGAAGAAATGATTGCCAAACTACTAATAATGACTAGTATACTGTTGTGAGATTTTTTTGTGTGATTTTTTTACTTTATGTGTTGGTTTTAGTTCATTGTTCAATACATTTTTGTAGTGGACATGTATTTTTATATAATTTTTTAAAGCTATTTCTATAGTGAAGAAAAAGATAACAAAATATAATGAAGATCCCATTTATAATTATGATAGAAACATGTAACAATTAGAAATAAATTAACAACAAATATATGAAAAAGACTTTAAAGTCTTGTTGGATATAAAAGAAAACTTACCTAATTAGAGTGGCGTCTCCTGTTATTGAATGGGAAGCTTTAGTATTATGAATATAGCAGTTCTCCCTTAGATTCATCTATAAATGTAATGGTTATACTAGTCAGAACAGACTAGATTTGTTGCAGTTACAAATTTACCCTGAAACCCCCATGGCTAACACAAGAAAGATTTCTTTCTCAATCATGCTACATTTCCATTGTGGGCTGATAGGAGGCTCTGCATATAGTTGCTCAGGGACCCAGACTCTCCAAGCTCTGCCATCTTGGAGCTTTACCATCAGGAAAAAACATCATCTGCAGAGGCTGTGTCAGGAAAATTAAGGAGTGAGTACATTCCAGCAATTAAATGTTTTGGCCTAGAAATGTCACACTTGGCTGTTGGCCAGACTAATCACATGACCGCCACATAACTACACAGAGCAAAAAGGTCTAATCTTTCATATGTGCAGGAATCAAAAGAGAGCCAGATATTGGGGTTCCAGTAAAAATGCCATTGGATTCTCACAAGTGACCTAGACAAACCATGAAAGTTTATACAAGAAGAATGCTGAGGGGACAAGAGCTATATGGGAAATCTCTGTACCTTCCTTCAGTTTTGCTGTGAACCTGAAACTGCTTTGAAAAAATTAAGTCTTTAGGGGTGCCTGGATGGCTCAGTCTTTAAGCATCTGCCTTGGGCTTGGGTCACAATCCCAAGGTCCTGGGGTTGAGCCCTGCATTGGGCTCCCTGCTCAGCAGGAAGCCTGCTTCTCCCTCTCCCACTCCCCCTGTTTGTATTCCCTTTCTTGCTGTGTCTCCCTCTGTCAAATAAATAAATAAAAGCTTTTAAAAAAAAATTAAGTCTTCAAAAAAAGAATCCTGAGATATTAATATGTATTATCAAACATTGATAATTAAAACAGCTTGTTACTGACAATGAATTTTATTGACCTATCAAATGAATGGAATATAAAGTCCAAAAACAGACTCAAATACGCATGGAAACTTAGTATATGTAAATTCATATTGCAAATTAGTTGAGTAAACAAGGAATAATAAGTTAATAATAGGTTAAAGGGAGAAAATGAAGATAAACCTCTTCCTTACTCATTACTCTAAAATTCCAGATGGATCTAAGAATTAAATGTTAGAGAGAAAAATGGGGTACCTGAGTGGCTCAGTTGGTTAGGCATCTGCCTTCTGCTCAGGTCATGATCTCAGGGTCCTGGGATTGAGCCCCACATCAGGCTCCCTGCTCAACAGGAGTCTGCTTGTCCCTCTTTCTCTGCCTCTCCCCACTTGCTCATGCTCTCTCTCTCTCTCAAAAATAAATAAAATCTTAGAAAAAAAGAGAGAAATGAAACTGAGTGTGTTTAGAAGAAAACTGGGAAACAATCATCTTAGAGTGGGATATACATATCTTTCTAGGCAAAACTCAGAAGCTTTCAAGGAAAATTGGTGAAATTGCTACCTAAAAGTTTAAAATTCTACTGCCTTCCCTCATTCCTCCCCCCGCCAAAGTTATAATCCAAGTGAAAAGGAAAAAATAATAATAATAACAAAATGGTGAGAGGAGGAATATTTGCATTACATGTAATAGGCCCATTTCTTTATAATGAGATCTTAAAAATAAAGAACTTTGAGGGCACCTGGGTGGCTCAGTCATTTAAGTGTCTGACTTGATTTTGGCTCAGGTCATGATCCCTTGGTCATGAGATATCCCCACATTGGGCTCTGCACTGGGTATGGAACCTGCTTGGAGTTTTCTCTCTCCCTCTCCATTTGCCCCTTCCCCCTCAAAAATTTGTTTTAAAATCAAGAACTTTGAAGGGTCTTACAAAAAAAAAAAAAGAAAAGAAAAGAACTTTAAAGGGTCTCACATTTTGCCCTATTTAATATATAATAGGATCCTAAAAATCAACGTGTTAATAACTGTAAAGTATCTGAGGTTTTATCTATTTGGAAATTAGCCTGTGCCATTTCATGGATGCTGACAGAAGACACATGCTTGGGTCAGAGAGAAAAAAAACTTTATCATTCATAGCATAACAATAGCTGAGCATCATGTTTATGTCTTCCTCCTCATCTCCCAAGTCCTACAGAGACCACGTTGATGGGCCCTGTTGGATGCTGCCCATGCACATAGCCAAGAAAGCTCATCTTCAGGAATCTGAATCTTTTATAATGGGCAGTAAGCAAAACTGTCCTCTGCTTCCAAATGAGACATTGTCAATATTCAAGGCTGTTCACTAGACAAATGTCTTTGGAAAGACAGTCTGGAATAAAAAGCTGGTTGGAGCCTCCCTTTAAAAGATGTACAGAAACATGAGAGACCCATGGAGACTTGGCTCCCAGCAATAAGTCACGTAACAGCTCATTAAAAATCTGGGCAAAGGACATAAAAAAGACACAAGAAGAGAAATCCACGAGTGACTAGTTAGACCATAAAACTGAAAAGTGTTTCACATCATTCACAATTCAAGACATACAGATTCAAACACTGATGGCATACCATTTTTCACTTATCGGTGAAAGAAAAATCAGAAAGATTGCACCCAGTGATGGCTTTGAGATTATGATGCAGAGAAACAGCCACTCTTATTTGTGTTAGTAAGATCTATTGTTTAAAGTATAAAGCAAGTGGGGTGGGGATTGCTTGGGTGGCTCAGTTGGTTAAGCATCTGAGTCTAGATTTCAGTTCAGGTCATGATCTCAGGGTCCTGGGATCAAGCCCTGCTTCAGGCTCTGCACTCAGTGGGGAGTCTGCTTGAAAATTCTCTCCTTCTCTGTCTCTGCCCCCACTCTCTCTCTCAAATAAATAAATAAAAATTTTTTTAAGTATAAAACAAGGTATTTGCAAAATATGCAAAGAGGATGCTTCCATTGTGTAAAACAGGTGTGTGGGGGGGGGGGTGTTCTTTTATATAAGTAGAATATTTCTAGAAGGGCACACAAAGAATTAGTAACAATGCTTTGCCTGTGAGGAAGGGAACTGAAGGCCAAAGGAAGAAAGAAAACTTTATTTTTTATCTATAATATTGTTAGATTTTTTTTTTACCATGCATATATGTTACCTCTTCAAAAACTTACTTAAAACTTTAAAAGTAAAATTCGTCAGTGAAACCTGAATAAGACCACAGATAAACAGAGGACATGATCCTGAAGGTCCCTATAAAGAGAAATGTTTTCAGGCAGGGAAGAATTTATTTTCAAATTAAGAATTTTCATACTTTACTTTTTCAACAGAAAAACTAGTTTTTCTAACTTACTTTTTGTTTTGTTTTTATGTGCATAGGTTTTAAAGTCAGATGAATCAAGGTTCAAATCCCAGTGTTCCATTTAGTAGACCTTGAACAAATTACTAAATTCCTGAAAGGTTACTTACCTAAGGCTCAGAGAGGGTAAGACCATGCACATAGTAAATGGCAGAACTGAAGTTTCAACATTGGTTCCTCTAATTCCAAAACCCAGTGCTCTTACTCAGTGCTGTGTCCATTGATAAAGCAGAAAAGGAAGGAGGCAGACCACTTAACAGAATGTATTAGTTTCCTTAGGCTGCTATAACAAAATACTACAGCCTGGATGGCTTAAACAACAAATTTATTTTCTCGTATTCTGGAGCCTGGAAGTCCAAGATCAAGGTGCTGGCAAGTTGGTTTTGGGTGAAGTCTCTCCTCCCAGTTTGCAAACCACTGCCTTCTCACTGTGTCCTCACATGGCCTATCCTCTGTGCTTACACCCATAGTGAGAGAGCTCTGGTGTCTCTTATCAGTAGTCCTTATCAGATTAAGGTCCTATCCTTATGACTTCATTTAACCTTCACTGCCTCCCTAACAACCTTGTCTCCAAATACAATCATGTTGGGTATTAGGGTTCAACCTATGAATTTTGAGAAGACAGAATCCAGTCTGTACCACAGGGTCACCCCAGGTCTTGCCCTGTTCCAGGAGACTTTTCACCCACTGTGTGGTCTACACAACCATTCACTGTGTTCCCATTCTCTTTAATAGACTTTCTTAGAAAGCTTGAAAAGTTCATAAGCATTATTATAGAAACAAGACTTAGGCTTATATGCTAAGATTTTTTAATGTATTTACAAAATTGTAATTAAAATTCACTTTTGTTATTTTATTAGAGCATTAGTTTGGATGAGTTCAAATCATTTTGTCATTTTACAACCCACTTGGAAGACTTTGCTATTGCTATGCAAATGTTCAGTTTAGCTCATCGTCCTGTCAGATTGGGTAAGTTACATGACTTAATTTAATTTTTATCATCTATAAACAGTATCAGTCTCTTCTTCAACTAGAACATACCAATCAGGGAGCCATTTATCAATAAAAGAGTTGATTTGCCTTTTAATTCATTGTAGTTACTCTAGACTTACAACATTGACTCTCACATTTAACTATTACTTTATTTGCTTTTACTTTCCTTATTTTCCCCTAAAAAGGAAAAGGGAATATTTAAGTACCTTGTTTAAAACATCAATTAAGGGGCATCTGGGTGGCTCAGTCAGTTAAGTGTCTGCCTTCAACTCAGGTCATGATTCCAGGGTCCTGGGGATGGAGCCCTGAGTTGGGCTCTCTGCTCAGTGGAGAGCCTGCTTCTCCCTCTCTCACTCTCTGCCACTCTGCCTACTTGCTTGCTCTCTCTCTCTCTCTCTGTCAAATAAATACATAAAATCTTTAAAAATAAATAATAAATAAATAAAATTTTTAAAAATTAAAATAGCCTTCTTCTCATTCAGTTACTTTCATGACATTTCTCAGCCAAATTTGTTATTTCAGTATGTTCTTACTGGGTATTGTTGGTTTTGTTTTACTTCCCATTAATCAATACTTTTAGGGTTTTGTTTTGTTTTGTTTTTTGCTTCTCAAATAATAAAATTTAGATTAATTCCACTTAGACTATTTCACATGTTTGATGAGTTCTTTTATGTTTTCTTTCAGCGGAGTTTAAGAGGGCCGTGAAAGTAGCAACAGGACAGGAACTCTCCAACAATATTTTGGACACCGTCTTCAAAATCTTTGATGTGGATGGTGATGAATGTCTTAGTCATGGAGAGTTTCTCGGGGTTTTAAAAAACAGGATGCATCGAGGTTTATGGGTAAAAATTTTGAGTTTTTAAATAATTATATGTTTACATGTAATTAAATGATGATATTTCACCTAGAATTTAGACGAACCTATAGTCTTAACTGGAGGTTTTATCATTTATAAAGAGATTATAAGCTATGATCACAACACTGAGATATCTCCTACAGATGGGATCCAGTATTTTTCTTTCCCTTCTTTTTTTTTTTTTTAAATCTGAGTCTAATCAGAAACCACTATTCAGAAATCATGGGCTAGAATTTTGCTTTGGGCTCTGTACTTAAACACACCTAAATTCGAATCCCAACTCTGTCACTTATGAACTGCCTAATCTTGCAAAGCCACTTAATTTTTCAAAGCCTCACATTCCTCATCTGTGTACAATGAGGAACCTAACAGAATTTACCAGAAAAAAAATTTTGTGAGAATTAAGTATAAAATACTTATTAGTATAGTGCCTGAGACACTTGAAGTAAATGTTAGCCACTGAAATTCATGTATTTGTCTGTGGGACAAATAAAGCTCAAAATTTTGTTTAAAACAGTCTGCAGGTTGAAAACAACAGTAGAAAGAGAACTAAGTAGGTAGTTAGGCCAGAAGAAAGGAAATTGAGGGAAAGAATATGGTAGGTTCATAAACAAATCTATTTATTTATAACTCAAAACACTTTTGTTTTCCTCTCACAAACATTTGTGGAAAAATGAGCAAATATAATTTCTTTTAGCAAACATGTTTTATAAGCTTTGTAGTCATACAGTACCTCATAGTTAATGATCATCCCCTGGAAATTAAACCAGCCTTTGCAGTTAACAGTTTAATATACTAAGGAACCCCTTTGCCATTTCTCAAGAGACATTAAATAGAAGACCTGTAAATCAATCAGAAAAAATACATTTTTTCTGATTTTATATATATATATATATATATATATATATATATATATATATATGGTAAACTTTTGCTTCCATTTGGCAGATTTCCTGCAAAGCTATGCTCTTGTGGTGACCAGGATACAAATGTTTTCTAACCTTTACTTTCTTGTTTAACTGAGAGAAATAATACCCATACAGAACTTTTTAATTCACAGAGCACTTAGGTGAATTATATTATTTCTTCTTAAGTGTTTGTATCAAATATATTGTTTCATTTTAACTTCAGCAAGTTTTAGGCTTTTAATTTTTATTCCACATAGCTAAATGAAGTTCACCATAAAAAGGGAAACATAAAATATTATTAAGTATTATGAAATGATTACATTTTAAACCAGTATGTGGAAGAAGATCACCCAAAGTCTTCATTATCTTCTTAAGGAGGAAGCTTCAATCAGGTATATTTAGTCAGCCTCCATTCCCTAGTTCCCCCAAGGATATTCCTACATCACATTCACTTTTTTGTCTTCTGTCCTGTCCTGTTGTTGCAGTTATTTTTTGGAGGCATGCGGGAAATAATAACAGAGCTCACGTGAAATCATGTTTAACCCTGAAGAGAATGATCTCTACTTTTACTTCTGGTTAACAGGTACCACAACAACAAAGTGTACAAGAATACTGGAAATGTGTGAAAAGAGAGAGCATTAAAGGAGTAAAAGAAGTCTGGAAACAAGCTGGACGAAATCTCTTTTAGAAAAAGATAATCTGGGAATCCTCTTGTGCCAGATGTCAGAATTGGGAATTTGTCAAAAATACTAGGTTTTGTCTTCTTGATTTTCTTTGTAATATAAAGATGCCTTGTATTTCTGAATCAATAGTTTCTTAATAAAATTTCATTAAAGAACTTAGTAAAATTAGATACTGGATTCTATCAGAAGGCCTAGAATTGAAGCAATGTTTTGTACTTTGATAAGATGGAAAACCTAATTATTCACTTATTTCTTAGACACAGTAGTACAACGTGCTCTTTGGAAGGGTGTCAACTTAGTACTTACAGAAAAAAATACTTGGTACATAAAGTCAATATCAAGTCCAGGAGTCCTGATGTTCCCAGTAGGGCAAATTAAATTAAAAACTTCTCGGGTTTTCTTATCTGTGTTCTCATATCTCATAAGCTTCTTGTGTATTTTATTACAGTTAGCTGTATATTAGTTGTCTTTTGAATGTGTAAATGTCAATATCTTATGTAGAAATAAAATATTTACTCAGATACAAAAATTACATGTGTTTTTTAAAGCTTTTTTTTATAAATGTAAATTCTCTCATTAGTATTGACAACCTTGACCACCTCATTGGTGTATGTTCTTAAAAACCAGTGTAACTGGTGGGGTGCCTGACTGGCTCAATTGGTGGAGCATGCAACTCTTGATCTTGGGGTTGTGGGTTTGAGCCCCACACTAGGTGTAGAGATTACTTTAAAATAAAATTTAAAAAAAAAAGTAGTGGGGCATCTGGGTGGCTCAGTTGGTCGAATGTCCAACTGGTGATCTCAGCTCAGGTCTTGATCTCAGGGCCATAAGTTCAAGGCCCATGTTGGGCTCCACACTGAGCTTGGAGACTACTTAAATAAATAAATAAAGACAAACAAATAAACTACTGTGATTGGGGAATCTTGATCGCAAGATCTGGGTCTCATGGGATATATTGGGTGGTGGGTAAATGTTTAAAATGGCACTAAAAATTAATTGGCATTAAATATAAAATGCTGTCAATAAAATGGCACTTTTAACACAGTAAGTGAAAATTATTTTTTTTTAAATATGCTTCTCAGGCACATGGGTGGCTCAGTGGGTTAATAAGCCTGTGCTTTCAGCTCAGGTCAATGATTTCAGGGTCCTCGGATGAGTCCCGCATTGGGCTCTCTGCTCAGCAGGGAGCCTGCTTCCTCCTCTCTCTCTCTGCCTGCCTCTCTGCCTACGTGTGATCTCTGTCAAATAAATAAATAAAAATCTTGGGGTGGAGTCAAAATGGCAGAGAAGTAGCAGGCTGAGACTACTTCAGCTAGCAGGAGATCAGCTAGATAGCTTATCTAAAGATTGGAAACACCTGCAAATCCAACGGGACATCGAAGAGAAGAAGAACAGCAATTCTAGAAACAGAAAATTGACCACTTTCTGAAAGGTAGGACTGGCAGAGAAGTGAATCCAAAGTGACGGGAAGATAGACCCCGGGGCGGGGGGTGGGGCCCGGCTCCCGGCAAGTGGAGCAACGAAGCACAAAATCAGGACTTTTAAAAGTCTGTCCCGCTTAGGGACATCGCTCCAGAGGCTAAACTGGGGTGAAGCCCACGCGGGGTCAGCATGGCCTCAGGTCCCGCAGGGTCACAGAAGGATCGGGGGTGTCTGAGTGTCGCAGAGCTTGCAGGTATTAGAACGGGGAAGCTGGCAACAGAGACAGAGCCGAGGAGTGAGCTCTCAGCTTGGGGTTACCTTGAACCTGTCGGAGGCTCAGTGAGCTCAGAGCACGGCGAGAGGCCAGGGAGACGGGAGTAATTGGGCACTGTTCTCTAAGGGTGCACTGAGGAGTGGGGCCCTGGGCTCTCGGCTCCTCCGGGCCAGAGACTAGGAGGCCGCCATTTTCATTACCATCCTCCGGAACTCTACAGAAAGCGCTCAGGGAACAAAAGCTCCTGAAAGCAAACCCAAGCGGATTACTCAGCCCGGCCCCCTGGTAAGGGCGGTGCAATTCCGCCTGGGGCAAAGATGCTTGAGAATCACTACAACAGGCCTCTCCCGCAGAAGATCAACAAGAAATCCAGCCAAGACCAAGTTCACCTACCAAGGAGTGCAGTTTCAATACCAAGGAGAACAGCAGAATTCCAGAGGAGGAGAAAGCAAAGCACGGAACTCATGGCTTTCTCCCCATGATTCCTTAGTCTCGCAGTTAATTTAATTATTTTTCTTTTCCAATTTTTCTTTCTTCTTCCGCTAAATTTTTTTTAACTTTTATCCTTTTCTTTTTTTAAAGTTTTTTAACTAGTTTATCTAATATATATATTTTTTTCTTTTTTATATTTTTTCTTTATTCATTTTCTTTTTTTAATTGATTTTTTTTTTGAACCTCTTTTTATCCCCTTTCTACCCCCCATGATTTGGGATCTCTTCTGATTTGCTTAAAGCATATTGTCCTGGTGTCTTTGCCACACCAGGCAAAGTATTTTACTTGCTCCTGCATAGACTCTTATCTGGACAAAATAACAAGGCAGAAAAACTCACCACAAAAAAAAAGAACAAGAGGCAGTACCGAAGGCTAGGGACTTAATCAATACAGACATTGGTAATATGTCAGATCTAGAGTTCAGAATGACGATTTTCAAGGTCCTAGCCGGACTCGAAAAAGGCGTGGAAGATATTAGAGAAACTCTCTCGGAAGATATAAAAGCCCTTTCTGGAGAAATAAAAGAACTAAAATCTAACCAAGTTGAAATAAAAAAAAAAAAAGCTATTAATGAGGTGCAAACAAAAATGGAGGCTCTCACTGCTAGGATGAATGAGGCAGAAGAAAGAATTAGCGATACAGAAGACCAAATGACAGAGAATAAAGAAGCTGAGCAAAAGAGGGACAAACAGCTACTGGACCACGAGGGGAGAATTCGAGAGATAAGTGACACCATAAGACGAAACAACATCAGAATAATTGGGATTCCAGAAGAAGAAGAAAGAGAAAGGGGAGCAGAAGGTATATTGGAGAGAATTTCCCTAATATGGCAAAGGGAACAAGCATCAAAATCCAGGAGGTGAAGAGAACCCCCCTCAAAATCAATAGGAATAGGTCCACACCCCGTCACCTCATAGTAAAATTTACAAGTCTTAGTGACAAAGAGAAAATCCTGAAAGCAGCCTGGGAAAAGAAGTCTGTAACATACAATGGTAAAAATATTAGATTGGCACCAGACTTATCCACAGAGACCTGGCAGGCCAGAAAGAGCTGGCATGATAGATTCAGAGCACTAAATGAGAAAAACGTGCAGCCAAGAATACTATATCCAGCTAGGCTATCGCTGAAAATAGAAGGAGAGATTAAAAGCTTCCAGGACAAACAAAAACTGAAAGAATTTGCAAGCACCAAATGAGCTCTCCCAGAAATATTGAAAGGGGTCCTCTAAGCAAAGAGAGAGCCTAAAAGTAGTAGATCAGAAAGGAACAGAGACAATATACAGGAACAGTCACCTTACAGGCAATACAATGGTACTAAATTTCTATCTCTCAATAGTTACCCAGAATGTTAATGGGCTAAATGCCCCAATCAAAAGACACAGGGTATCAGAATGGATAAAAAAGCAAAACCCATCTATATGTTGCCTACAAGAAACTCATTTTAAACCCAAAGACAACTCCAGGTTTAAAGTGAGGGGGTGGAAAGCAATTTACCATGCTAATGGACATCAGAAGAAAGCAGGAGTGGCAATCCTTGTATCAGATCAATTAGATTTTAAGCCAAAGACTATAATAAGAGATGAAGAAGGACACTATATCATACTCAAAGGATCTGTCCAACAAGTAGATCTAATAATTTTAAATATCTATGCCCCTAACGTGGAAGCAGCCAACTATATAAACCAATTAATAACAAAATCAAAGAAACACATCAACAATAATATAATAGTAGTAGGGGACTTTAACACTCTCCTCACTGAAATGGACAAATCATCCAAGCAAAAGATCAACAAGGAAATAAAGGCCTTAAATGATACACTGGACCAGATGGACATCACAGATATATTTAGAATATCTCATCCCAAAGCAACAGAATACACATTCTTCTTTAGTGCACATGGAACATTCTCCAGAACAGATCACATCCTTGGTCCTAAATCAGGACTCAACTGGTATCAAAAGATTGGGAACATTCCCTGCATATTTTCAGACCACAATCCTCTGAAGCTAGAACTCAACCACAAAAGGAAATTTGGAAAGAACCCAAATACATGGACACTAACCAGCACCCTACTAAAGAATGAATGGGTCAACCAGGAAATTAAAGAAGAATTGAAAAAATTCATGGAAACAAATGATAACGAAACACAACGGTTCAAAATCTATGGGACACAACAAAGGCAGTCCTGAGAGGAAAATATATAGCGGTACAAGCCTTTCTCAAGAAACAAGAAAGGTCTCAGGTACACAACCTAACCCTACACCTAAAGGAGCTGGAGAAAGAACAAGAAAGAAACCCTAAACCCAGCAGGAGAAGAGAAATCATAAAGATCACAGCAGAAATCAATGAAATCGAAACCAAAAAAAACAATAGAACAAATCAACGAAACTAGGAGCTGGTTCTTTGAAAGAATTAATAAGATTGATAAACCCCTGGTCAGACTTATAAAAAGAAAAGAGAAAGGACCCAAATAAATAAAATCATGAGTGAAAGAGGAGAGATCACAACTAACACCAAAGAAATACAGACAATTATAAGAACATACTATAAGCAACTCTACGCCAACAAATTTGACAATCTGGAAGAAATGGATGCATTCCTAGAGACATATAAATTACCACAACTGAACCAGGAAAAAATAGAAAACTTGAACAGACCCATAACCAGTAAGGAGATTGAAACAGTCATCAAAATCTCCAAACAAATGAAAGCCCAGGGCCAGATGGCTTCCCGGGGAAATTCTACCAAACATTTTAAGAAGAAGTAATTCCTATTCTCCTGAAACTGTTCCAAAAAATAGAAAAGGAAGGAAAACTTCCAAACTCATTTTATGAGGACAGCATCACCTTCATCCCAAAACCAGACAAGGATCTCATCAAAAAAGAGAACTAAACCAATATCCTTGATGAACACAGATGCGAAAATTCTCACCAAAATACTAGCCAATAGGATTCAACAGTACATTTAAAGGATTATTCACCACGACCAAGTGGGATTTATTCCAGGGCTGCAAGGTTGGTTCAACATCCACAAATCAATCAATGTGGTACAACACTTTAATAAAAGAAAGAACAAGAACCATATGATACTCTCAATAGATGCTGAAAAAGCATTTGACAAAGTACAGCATCCCTTCCTCATCAAAACTCTTCAAAGTGTAGGGATAGAGGGTGCATACCTCAATATTATCAAAGCCATCTATGAAACACCCACCACAAATATCATTCTCAATGGAAAAAAACTGAAAGTTTTTCTGCTAAGGTCAGGAACACGGCAGGGTTGTCCATTATCACCACTGCTATTCAACATAGTACTAGAAGTCCTAGCCTCAGCAATCAGACAACAAAAGGAAATTAAAGGCATCCAAATCGGCAAAGAAGAAGTCAAATTATCACTCTTCGCAGATGATATGATACTATATGGGGAAAACCCAAAAGACTCCACTCCAAAACTGCTAGAACTTGTACAGGAATTCAGTAAAGTGTCAGGATATAAAATCAATGCACAGAAATCAGTTGCATTTCTCTACACCAACAACAAGATAGAAGAAAGAGAAATTAAGGAGTCAATCCCATTTACAATTGCACCCAAAACTGTAAGGTATCTAGGAATAAACCTAACCAAAGAGGCCAAGAATCTACACTCATAAAACTATAAAGTACTCATGAAAGAAATTGAGGAAGACACGAAGAAATGGAAAAATGTTCCATGCTCCTGGATTGGAAGAATAAATATTGTGAAAATGTCTATGCTACCTAAAGCAATCTACACATATAATGCAATTCTTATCAAAATACCATCCATTTTTTTTTTCAAATAAATGGAACAAATAATCCTAAAATTAATATGGAACCAGAAAAGACCTCGAATAGCCAAAGGAATATTGAAAAAGAAACCCAAAGTTGGTGGCATCACAATTCCGGACTTCAAGCTCTATTACAAAGCTGTCATCATCAAGATAGCATGGTACTGGCACAAAAACAGACACATAGATCAATGGAACAGAATAGAGAGCCCAGAAATAGACCCTCAACTCTATGGTCAACTATCTTCGACAAAGCAGGAAAGAATGTCCAATGGAAAAAAGAGAGCCTCTTCAATAAATGGTGTTGGGAAAATTGAACGGCCACATGCAGAAAAATGAAATTGGACCATTTCCTTACACCATACACGAAAATAGACTCAAAACGGATGAAGGACCTCAATGTGAGAAAGGAATCCATCAAAATCCTTGAGGAGAACACAGGCAGCAACCCCTTCGACCTCAGCCACAGCAACATCTTCCTAGGAACATCACCAAAGGAAAGGGAAGCAAGGGCAAAAATGAACTATTAGGATTTTATCAAGATCAGAAGCTTTTGCACAGCAAAGGAAACAGTTAACAAAACCAAAAGACAGCTGACAGAATGGGAGAAGATATTTGCAAATGATATATCAGATAAAGGGCTAGTGTCCAAAATCTATAAAGAACTTAGCAAACTCAACACCCAAAAGAACAAATAATCCAATCAAGAAATGGGCAGAAGACATGAATAGACATTTCTGCAAAGAAGACATACAGATGGCCACTTGAAAATGTGCTCCATATCACTTGGCATCAGGGGAATACAAATCAAAACCACAATGAGATATCACCTCACACCAGTCAGAATGGCTAAAATTAACAAGTCAGGAAATGACAGACCTGGCAAGGATGTAGAGAAAGGGGAACCCTCCTACACTGTTGGTGGGAATGCAAGCTGGTGCAGCCACTCTGGAAAACAGCATGGAGGTTCCTCAAAATGTTGAAAATAGAACTACCCTATGACCCAGCAATTGCACTACTGGGTATTTACCCTAAAGATACAAATGTAGTGATCTGAAGGGGCACGTGCACCCAAATGTTTATAGCATCAATGTCTACAACAGCCAAACTATGGAAAGAACCTAGATGTCCATCAACAGATGAATGGATCAAGAAGACGTGGTATATATACGCAATGGAATACTATGCAGCCATCAAAAGAAATGAAATCTTGCCATTTGCGACAATGTGGATGGAACTAGAGGGTATCATGCTTAGCGAAATAAGTCAATCAGAGAAAGACAACTATCATATGATCTCCCTGATATGAGGAAGTGGAGATGCAACATGGGGGTTTAAGGGGGTAGGAGAAGAATAAATGAAACAAGATGGGATCAGGAGTGAGACAAACCATAAGAGACTCTTAATCTCACAAAACAAACTGAGGGTTGCTGGGGGGAGGGGGGTTGGGAGAAGGAGGGTGGTGTTATGGACACTGGGGAGTGTATATGCTATGGTGAGTGCTGTGAAGTGTGTAAACCTGGCAATTCACAGACCTGTACCCCTGGGGGTAAAAATATATGTTTATAAAAAAATTTTTTTTTAATTTAAAAATAAATAAAATCTTTTTTAAATAAATAAAAATAAAAATATGCTACTCAAGAATATTGCAAATATTTAAAACACATTCCATTTCTTGGTTAAATGGCTAATTCTGAGACTGGAGCATAAAAAGTACAAGATGAGCCTGAAAGTAAAGAAGAACTCAAAAAACAATGAGGACTTATCAAAAGGACAAGAGCCAACTTCAAGGGGCTCTCTCTGGCCAAATCTGGTACAATTTGAGTATCAAAGTAATTAATGCCACTAATGGATCATAACCTATTGAATAAATTAACAATCAGGGAGTTTAACACTGATAATTAACTAATTGATTAATGGGACAAGAGAAACCATTCCCTGACAGCTGCTACATGGAAGACTCTTATACAATTAATGCTTAAGAACGACAAATGGTAAAGGCTTTTGTCCAATTATTATTAAAAAAAATTCATTTTGCTGCTGATTAGGAAACATAAATTTATTCTCATTATTCTAGAAATAACTAACTTTTCTATTTCTTTACTGTAAAACCAAACCACTTGAAAAGATAAGTAGTGCAAATAGAGGATTTGCATCCTCCGCCATTTCCTTTTCGCTATAAAAATTCTATCTGACTTTCTCCTACCTGACTGCCCAGCTGTACTTATGGGTAAAGATTAGGGGTATAAAAGTCAAAACCTAGAATAGTCTCTAGTGCTTTCACGGTGTCAATTTTTCCAGCTTCTACCTAGCACTGGCTCCCTCTGTCCACTTTGCACAGCATCCCATGAATACTATGCTCCAGCCCTGTAAGACTTCTGGCCTTTCCCCACATACACCCATGCTTTTCATTTTCATGTTTCCCTACCTCCAAGCCTTTACACACACCAGCTTCTCCTGATGGCAATGGTTTTCACTCTCCTATCATTGTGGCAAAGCTTTAGAAATCCACTTTCTGATTACATATCAAATATGTCTCCACTAAACTGTTAAGCCAGGATTAGGAATGGTGCCTTAGTCATCTATATATTTTATATAAAATTGTATGTAATTAAATTTTATGTTTATATATATTATATATGATTTATATTTTATATATACTTTAAAATATAAAATTTATGTAGTTTATAAAATTTCATAACATATAAAATACATGTTAAAGACAATATATACAAAATTTTTAAAATTTTAGATCTACCTGGCTTCTAGAACTCATCCGACAAATATCTGTATAAAGGAAGGAAAAGGAGAAAGGGATAGAGAAGGAGAAAGGCAAGGAGTGGGAAAGAAATAGTGAGGGAAGGGTGGCTTTTAACATCAGTTAATAAGTATGCAAACAAGAACCTGCTAGGTTGCCAAACAAAATGGTGAATTAAGATAAATGGTCACTGTTGTGGAACATATAGTCTAAAAGTAGAGACTGAAAGCTAACCAGGAAACTTTATTTTAAGATTTTATTCATTTGTTGGGGTGCCTGGGTGGCTCAGTGGGTTGGGCCTCTGCCTTTGGCTCAGGTCATGATCTCAGGATCCTGGGATGGAGCCCCACACCGGGCTCTCTGCTCAGTGGGGAGCCTGCTTCCTTCTCTCTCTCTGCCTGCCTCTCCGCCTACTTGTGATCTCTCTCTCTCTCTGTCAAATAAATAAAATCTTTTTTGAAAAGGTTTTATTCATTTGTTCATTTATTTGAGAGACCACGAGTAGTGGAAGGGAAAGAGGGAGAAGCAGACTCCCCACTGAGCAAGGAGCCTGACGTGGGACTCCATCCCGGACTAGGATCACAACCTGAGCCCAAAGCAGAGTCATCCAGGTGCCCCTAACCAGAAAACTTTTTAAATATAACATTTTTAACAATAAAGCAGTGTTAGAGAACAGAGGAGTAGACTTTCTTAAAACGAGTTTTCGGGGATGGGATTGAGAAGAGAGTTCAATTTTTCCAAGACAAAAGGAAATATTCTACAACTGAGAAAATACAAAAAATGAATAATTCATTTTCATCATTATTGTATGATTGCTGCAAACAAGTTGATCCCATTTGAAAAGAACATGGATGAAATATTTGAATCAAATAAGCAAACTGGGTTTGCCAGTGTCTCCTCTCAGGACTATGAAAAGAGTCACCGTGAAAGCAGCTGCACTTTCTAATCTGAACTCAATCTTCAGTCCTTTCCTTTCCTGTGATTTTATTGAATAAATGATCATTGAATCCGCTAATATTTTGTTGGTTACCTTGTATTCCTCCGCTTATCTTGAAGGCAGGAGGGTGGCAGTTGTCCTCTCCTGAGCTCTGCCTCCACCTCTTTTCTTCTTGTCCACTCCCTTAGGGATCTCATGCACACCTCTGGCTTCTGTTCCCTCCTCCGATATTCCTGGCCCCATCACCTTCTGGATGTCTCCATTTTGTTGGCTCAACCTGTCCAAAACTGACCTGATCATCTCCCCCATTCTTTTCCGAAACCTTGCTTCCTCATATGTGCTCCTTTTTTTCAATGACTGTCTCTCAATAGAGAGCCAAACCAGGAACAGAGCAGTTGTCCTAGAATCTTACTTACCCCTTTATTTCTCCATATTGAATGAAGCCCTCTCAATTCTACTTCCTCAAAATCTCCCAGACTTGCTCTCCTCCTTCCAGCCCCACTGCCACTGCCTTGGTTCAGGCCCTTAGGTCACCACAACAGAATGCTGGTGCCCTCCAGGGCTGGCCCCCACTAACAGTACAGTGATTAATCATCCACACTAGTGTTAGACTACTGGATTCAATCTCAGCTCCATCACTTAACAACTTTATAATCTTTGCGAAGTATTTAACTTTTATGTGCCCATTTCCTCATCTAAAAAGTGGGAATGATTATAATTCCAATGTAATAGTGTGTTATGAGGATTAAATGAGACATACATAAAATGCATGGGAGAAAATTATGTGTTAAATTACTGTTGTTGACGTCTTTCAAATCTGCCTTCACTCCAGATTTTTCTTTTTTTTTTTTAAAGATTTATTTATTTTAGA
This sequence comes from Mustela erminea, assembly GCF_009829155.1. Taxonomy (NCBI): domain Eukaryota; kingdom Metazoa; phylum Chordata; class Mammalia; order Carnivora; family Mustelidae; genus Mustela; species Mustela erminea. The sequence goes on from NC_045628.1 coordinate 83,707,867, forward strand.
AAGAGGGAGTGAATGAGTAGAGGGAACAGAGGGAGAAAGAGAGGGAGAGAGGGAACCTCCAGCAGACTCCACAGAGTGCAGAACTCATAGTGGGGCTCAATCCCATGGTCCTTAGATCCTGAGCTGAGCCAAAATCAAGAGTCAGACACTTAACCAACTAAGCCATCCATGTACTTCACACCAGATTAATTATTTTAAAACAAATCCAATCATGCCACCACTACTGACAATCCCATGATACTACAGTCACTGCAAAATAAAATTCAACTTCTACATGCTCTTGCCCCCCACCTACCTCTCACCTCATCTCCTGACCCTCCCCCATACACCTTACACAAAAATTACTTTCTAGCTCCCTAACTGTCCATGTTCTCACTCTCCAAGTATCTGGACTTGCTAGTGCTCTGGGAGAGGTTCCTACCTGACTAACTTCCTCAAGTACTTCTTCATTTGTGAAGTTTCCCATTTTTCTTCCTGCTTTTCCCTCAAACTCATTTAGGCATTCCCTCTCTCAGCTCCCTCAGTGTCTTTTTTCCACCTCTTTCAAACCTCACCAAGAATACTGGAATTTTTCATCTGCCTTTCTCACTCAACTAATAGCTCATTAAGAACAAGGACCTATCATTCTTTTAACACCATCTCCCCATCATCCATCAACAAGCTGGTTGCTAAAAAAATATGTGGAAAATACAGAGTAAAAAAGGGAAAGGAGGGAGGCAGAAAGGGAGAAAGAAAAAATGAGACAAGTAATATCCCTATATGTGCATGAATTTTCCTGATACTTCAGCTTTTCTGTTACAGGACTGGGCAGGAAAAAGAAAAGAGCTCTCTCAGGAGATGTCTTCTCAGAACTGTAAGACAGCTCTGCTTTGGCCTCTGCCTTGAACGTAGAGGACAAGTGAGAGAATCTGGCCAGGGGCTCTGCTACGATTGGAAGACAGAACAGAGACAGAAACAAAGTTGTGCTAGAGACAGAAACAAAGTTGAAGTGCCGTCCGGAAAGTTAGAAAGAAATAGGTTTACCCTCTGGGAGTTAAATCATATAAACAAAACATAATGTAGAGAGTGATGTCAAGGAAGATGGCAGAGTAGGAAACTAAGAATCTATCCCTCCACATAAACACCTATTGAACTGACAGAAACTGTCTAAAGTTACTATTTTAGAACTCTGGAGCTTAGCAGAAGAGGTTCAGCACGTGGGAGAACTCAGTGAAGAAGCGGGTAAATTTTGGTGAATTTAAGCCTTTTGCAAGGCTACAGTTTCCAGCCCAGTAGCAAGCAACTGTGGAAATAGCCTACATTCCAGGTGTTACTTACTAGACTCAGGGTGGGCAAAAAGAACATTGTACTGATAGCTGATTGCTGCTTTTGCTCTCTGAAGGACCAGCACAGAGATCACCCACTTCCTACGAGTACCTTCCCAGCTACAGGGGATTTAAAGAGACAAGACCTTTTTCTCCTTATATAACGAAATCTTTGTCTGACAGGTCAGTGGCTGGCCACAGAGAAAATTGAAAACTTCAGGAACCACAAAACAAGAAATACATGCTTTTTAAAAATAGTTTGGAAAAGCCACAAGAGGATGGATCTACCCACAAAAAAAGCAAAAATAAGCAATCCCAGAGAAATGGAAGAATTAGGTTTCTAGAGCTCCTACAATATATACTTATAATGTTGAGTTCTCAACTAAAAACTATGGAATTTGCTTTGTATATTCCATACATATGGAATTATGTATTCAGGCAAGTATGATTCATTCATAGGAAAAAAAGTATTTCACAGATACCATCCCTGAAACAACTCAGATACTGGAATTAATAGTCAAAGACATTAAATTAACTGCCTTAAATATGTTCAGTGAGCTAAAGACAACCATGGACAAGGACTAAAGGAAATCAGGAAAATGATATCTGACCAAAATGAGAATGTCAATAAAGAAATTATGGAAAGTAATCAAAGAGATCCCTAGAGGGATTCAGCAGCAGATGGATCTGAGTGACTAAAAAAAAAATGTTTGCTCACTAGTAACCAGATAAATGCAAATTAAAACAAGATACCAATTTATACCTTATCAGATTGGCAAAAAATAGGAATCTGATAATACCCAGTGTTCGTGTGGACATGGAGCAATGGAATCCCTCCCTCAAGTGCTACCAGTTAGAAACAATCTGACAGTCTTTAGTGAAATTAAGTAGATGTTCACCCCATGACTCAGAAGTCTCCCTCTTGGACAGATGCCCTCAGAGAAATGAGCACAAATCTACAAGAGGGCATGTCCAAAGATGTTCATCCCAGCATTAACTGTAGTAGTGGTAAGTTGGAGGAACACAGAGTCCACCATGAAGAGATGCATAAGTAAAATGTGGTGAGTGCATGCTTAGTAATACTAGATAGAACAGAGAGCTGTAAACCATAACAACATGGATAAATCTGCAAAATATAATATTGAGCTTAAAACAGAAAAAAACAAATAAGATTGATAACAAATACAATTTACCCTAATTTAAAATACAAGAATTACAATATTGGCAGAGAGAGGATGTGGGAGAATGGCTGGGGAAAAGGAATAATGGGGAAAACAAATTAATAAAATTCTTAAAAAATAAATAAAATGAGAGGCATTGCTTAGACCAATAATGATGGTGTGCCTCAAAATAAGATGTATGACTAACTCAACACTATGCACCTGAGGTCCAATATAAAACAAAAATATAGAATCACCACCATGGATACTTAGGTGGCTGAATCTCTGAAGCATCAGCCTTCTGCTCAGGTCATGATCCCATGGTCCTGCATTGGACTCCTTGCTCAGTGGGGAATCTGCTTCTCTTTCCGCCTGCCACTCCCCTTCTTGTGCTCTCTCTCTCTGTCTCCAGTCTCTCTCTTTGACAAATAAGTAAATAAAATCTTTAAAAAAGAAGAAGAAGAAGAATCATCACCTAACGGATCTGAGGCAGGCAGCATCACCTAGTAAAATGGCTTCATATTATAATTTAATAGAATATATTAGTATATCCAAAGAAAATTTTCTCTCAGGGTTATATGCTGGACTTCTCTTTAGAAACCACAAAAGCAAGAAGAGAATGGGCTGAAAGACTTGTAAGAGTTGGAAAGAAAAAAAACACCAATCTAGAATTCTGTATCTAGCAAAGTCATCCTTCAAAAGTGAAGCTGACGAACAAAGATTCTCAAACAAAAATTGAGGGAATTTGTTGCCAGTGTACCAGCTTTGCATGAAATGTTAAAAGAAATCCTTCAGAAAGAAAGAAAATTATGGAGGTCAGAAACTTGGCTCTACATAGAGGGACAGCACTAGAGAAGGTATAAATGAAGTTTTTTTTTTTTTCTTATTCTTTATTGATCTAAAAGATCTAATTGTTTGCTCAAATAATAACAGCAAAAATGTCTTGGGTGATTCATGATCACCAGCTTGTGAATAAGTTAAATGAATGACAGCAATGCTGTAATTGCTGGACATGAGAAAGGAATTGGCAACACTCTTGTAACATCCTTGAAGGACCCAGCAGCAGTCTATGAAGTGTATGACATGGAGGACATGTATCAGTTGTAAATGTATATTGAAAACTATGGTGACCACCAAAAAAATAAATAACCCATTTAGGTAACTTTCAAAGGCTTCCCCTAACAGTAAAATATGAACTGCTACCATGGTCCCAAGGCTCTTCCCCCCCTTCCCTCTGAAATCTCTCAACCCTATCTCCCATTTCTCTCCTTCTTGCTCCACCATTGTGGCCATTTTGTTTCTCCTGGAACTGCCCCTACCTTCCCAGGCTCACCCCTGCCTCAAGCTGTTTGCTCCTACTCTTCACTTGCCCTATACTGTTCTGACTCTGGGTATTCCATGGGACTCACTCTTCCATTTGCTGCTTTCTTTTGTTTTTCTTTCTTTCATTTATTTTGATAAATAGATAAATAAATAGATTTCATTTATTTATTTGAGAAAGAGAGATAGCAATAAAGAACACAAGCAGGCAGTGTGGGAGAAAAGGATAAGTGCTCCGGGCTGAGCAGGGAGTCCACCTAGGGGTTCTATCCCAGGACCACAGGATCATAACCTAAGCCAAAGGTAGATGCTTAACTGACTGAGCCACCCAGGAGCCCCTGCTCAAGCTATTCTTATCAAAGAGACTCTCACAGACCAATGCCCATCCTCTTGTGATGTCCAATCACTCTCCATCTTCTTACTCTATTTTTTCTCTGTCTATCCTCTTAGAATTTCTGTTTCATTGGAGTAGGGAATTTTTTTACTCACCATTTTTCTTAATTCTCATTTAACACTTAAAACAACACCTGGCACATAGTTGCTGCTCAACAAATATTTTTGAATCACTCAATAAATATTTCAGAAAGAGCTATGGACCAATTATGGAAGCATAGAAAAGACATTACAGAAATAAGCAACATGGGATACCTGGGTAGCTCAGTCGGTTAAGAGTCTGCATTCAGCTCAGATCCTGATCCCAGGAATCTGGGATGGAGCCTCATAATAGGCTCCCTGCTCAGTGGAGAGCCTGCTTCTCCCTCTCCCTCTGCCTGCAGCTCCCCCTCTGTGTCAAACAAAATCTTTAAAAAAAAAAAAAAAAAAAAGGAATAAAGCAATGCAATGCAGAACTTTCCAGAGAGAGGGAGGCTGATCACTGAAGCATCCTTCTTCTGAGACAGATCGATCCCTATTAAAAGATGAACACATCAAGCTACCATAGCCTATGGTTATCAAACCCTCTGATCACATAGTTAATGCCCCCTGTTCTGATTTTATGCTCACCAAACAATCTTCTGATAATCTGGTTCCATCTTGTTTGCTTACAGGGATGAAAAACTCTGGTCAGCGGGTGCCTGGGTGGCCCAGTCGGTTAAGAATCTGCTTTCAGCTCAGGTCACCATCCCAAGGATGGGATGAGCCTGCATTGGGCTCCCTGCTCAGAAGGGTGCCTGCTTCTCCCTTTCCCTGCTTGTGTATTCGCCTGCTATCTCTCTCTCAAATAAATAAATAAAATCTTAAAAAAAAAAAAGAAGAAGAAGAAAGAAAGAAAGAAAGAGAGAGAGAGAGAGAGAGAAAGAAAGAAAAGAGGGAGGGAGAGAGGGAGGAAGGAAGGAAGGAAGAAATGAACCAACTCTGATCAGACCAGTCTTTCCTGACCATCCTATGACCTTGCTGTGGTCCTTCCCATGTATATTCATTAGGACTCTCGGACACAAACACTAGAAAGCTAGTCTGAAATAGGTTAAACAAAAGAAAAATTTAATGAAAACACATAGGTGTCTCACATAGACAAATCTTGGGAAGGTCAGAGGAGCTGCTGGAACTTAGAAAAACTCCACCGAAGTACTTGAAAACCACTAGTACTTTCACAATCCTTTGCTCAGCTCGGCCTGTGTATCCATTTCATTCTCTTCCACTGTGCATGTGCCAGAGAAGGACCAATGCTGCTCTCTGTGAAATTCAGAAACTCCTGGAAAAGGTGCTGATTGGCTGGACATCTGGCTCGTTCCATTCCAGACCAATCAACTGCAGCCAGGAAGGTGGGGTCTGTACGAACTTGGCAGCTTCTGGGAGCCTGCATGGTTGGAAGGCGGCCTTTTCTAAAAGGGGTTACTGCTTTCAGAAGAATGTGAAAGTATGGGGCAGACGCACAGTAGATTCTTTCTCCTCAAATTGAAATTCTATAAGCTAAAACCAGTTTCGGACTCTAGAGGCATGCAGGGCATACTACTACTCCATGCTGGAGGAGCAGGGTGAAACTTACAAATAAGTTTTAGGAAAACTTTCAAGAAATTGGCTGGCCAAAAAAAAGATACAGTTGAGCAAGTTACTCCAGAAGTTCAATATACTTAACCCTTTTTCACCAGTACATTTCACAATAGCATGCAACAAATGAAGAGCTGTGTATAAGGTTTTAATTTGATTCGTATGTTTGATTTTTTTCCTCCTCTTGGTAGGGCATGTTTTATACTTTTATGTGGGGCCAAGAGGTGAAATAGTAGGAAAATTTGGGTAAGCAGAGAGCAGTCAGCTAGGCCTTCAGCTCCCAGCCCTTTCAGTCCTTGGGTCTTCCTTTCTAAGCCCTCAGGTATCCCATATATCAATAGAAGAACTAGTGCCTGGAATCCTTCTTTTTATGATATGTGAAAACTTTCTCCAGACTGCAGCCTCTCTGCCAACATTGTTCCAAAGAAAAGCAGAACCAATATCAACAAATCACACGTTGAACAGCTGAGCTGAACACCACCTTTAGAGAGTTAACTCCACATTCTCTCCCCCCTCCTCCTAAGTAGCAGATATTTACCTCAAAACTGTAATGGTTAAAAGGTGTTACCTGGGAACTGGAAGACAAACTAGAAAATTGGAGTTTGATGCAAATAAGAAAACAGGCAAATAGATAAAGGCAGCACAGGACAGGAGGGGTTAGGTTTTGTTTAGTGGAAATTACCTGTGCTCAAAAGCTGGGGTGCAAATCAATACCAATACCACCCCAATATCAAAAGGATGGAATGTTAAAAAAAGAAGAAGAGGAGGAGGAGGAGGAGGAGGAGGAGAGAAAAATGTAAAGAATCCTTGGAGAGAGCAAAATGGAGTCTCTCATGTCAAGTGGGAGCCTGTGTCAAACAATGACACAAGCACTTAAGGAGTTATCGACAGGACCAGCATCAGATGACACCCCAGAACTGATACGAATAGAACCAGAGGTCTGCAGAGACTCCAAACTGATGAAATCCCTTTAAAAAGGGGAGGATTGTGGCAGCAAACTGTCAGAGTCTTCAGGCCTGAGCTCTCTCTGTCTGACCACTTAAAAAAGGCGACTGCCATGGATCTGGGAATGGAACCGGGAGTCTTCCCTGCTTGAACATCAGAAGCAGAAGGAGTTGACTGGGACCAGACCGAGGCCTTATCTCAGCTCTGCGCCCCCAGACTGACTTCACATTTAGTTCCTTAACTTCCTGCACCCTTCTGTTAGCTTATTGGTTGTGTGGCTTATCTTCCGTCCTCCTCTGTGTGCTGCATAAGAAGCCAAGTTTAATCACATGGTGAAATGTCATGGAGTCTGGAATCCTGAACCTGCTTAATCATTGTGATTTAACTTTGCTTTATGATTAAATAAAGCTGACATTGTGGAAAGACACAATCTGTGTGCATGCCTTCACACCGTGCTCAGGACAATCCCGCAAATCATTTGTAGTAGCCCTAGAATTCATTTAAAATCATTTAAACAAACAAACAAACAAACAAAAAAACCTAAATATGAATGTTCCACAAGATGGCAGTCTTGCTTTTCTGAAATGTTTTATCTGCCTTGAGAACCAAGCACGATCTTTACTAGAAAAACCAAGCAAATGTACGGAAAATTACAGAACATCTCAAAGAGGACTTCCTTATTGAAGAAGAAGCACTGTAGGAGACTTTGGACTGACTTTGGACCGACTTTGGCCTGACACGCCTAAACTAAATATTTACCAGGTCTTAGAGAAATAAATACAGTGAGTTACCATATTTACCACTAACATGTGCTCTTTGTGATTGGTTACATTCAGGAGGAAGAAAATTAATCTCTGAAATCACTAGGTGACACATTGTAATTGGGCAGGTTATTTCTTCAGCAGCCTTAGACTCAAACCTTTATTGAGACCTGCTCTGTTTGATGCACTTAGCTAGGTGCTAGTACTCCTTCTATAAGAGTTTTCTTTCCAAAAAGATGGAAACGGGAGAAAATATCTTGCTTATAACATTGATACCACCTAGATTTACATAATATTTAGATCCTCAATATTGCAGGAAAAAAGTATTAATTAATAACTCCATTATTGTTTTCAGAATGTCATAAAGCTTTCCCCAACTACAAAATTTATAGAAACCAAAGAGTACTAAAGGGATGCTCATTGCAGCATCATTTCAAATGAGAAAAATTGGGCCCCAACTTGAATATACAGCACCATGAAAATGAATTAATATACTATGCTACAGTTGTACCATGGAATTTTAGGTGGCTGTCAAAATGATGAATGAATCAAATGAAGTTACACGATTCTTCTGGTAACTAAGCTATTGTCTCTCAGTTCCAACCCCTCTTCTCCATATGCTCTGCTCTCTGATGCTGGGCAGACACTGCAAAGCCTGTTTCCCCTTTGTTGGGAGGCTCTGCAAGGCTGTCCTAGTTGTGTTCCTGCAGTCACAGCCTCTGTCCTGGCAGCGGTTGGTACCAGGCTCCAGCTTTTGTTGTGATTGTTTTGGACCTTCCAGAACCAAGCTCATTGTGTCCTGGAGGATGAGCACTGACTGGCAGGTGCCCCCTCCCTGAGCAGGACAGGGCCTTTTCCCTGAAGCTTCCAGACTCTGAGACTCCTAACCTCTTCCCTTTGTGCCCCTGGTCTTAAGAGCGGTAGCTTTTGGTACAGGTACTTTCTCTGTGTCACCCTTTGCTTTTTTAGTTCTCTAACACCTGTTTGACCCATTCCTTAACATTACCTTTTCTCTGTTGAAATACTGAAAAACCCGAACTGACATAATGACTATATAGCAGGAATTATAGATATATAATATAGATAGATGATACATAGAAAGATAGATGGGTTCATATATACATATTAGAATATATGTGCTTACATACATGTGTGTATATACATACAAGGATATATGTACTTTGTTTTACATATGCTACATATATACCCACAGGCATACATTGTGCTTAAAATTTCATCTATTCTTCACAACACATGCTATGAGATAGGTGCTATTACCCCCTGTTATACAAAAGAAGAAAGTGAGTCTCAGGGAGCTGGCATAAATCCCACAATACTACATAGATCACAAGTGATGAAGCTAGGATTTGAGTGCAAATATCACGAACTCCACAATCTATCTTTTTTCTATTCTGCTCAAAGTCAGTTTATCCTGAATAGTGCTGTCAGAGGTCAATCCCTAGGCTAGTCCACAAATGTTTTTTACCCCATAATACAAACTATAACACTATTCTAATAACACCAGAGAATATAACCTTCCTATACAAGATTGCCTCCATGACTGAAGTTATGGGGAATTCAAGAAAAATTGGGAAAGCACGGACATCCATAGTTCCAGGGTACTTGTCATTCATTTGTTCAGTTAATACGATTTTGTGCCTTTTGTGTCCCTGGCAATGAATGCATGGGGCTTTCTGTGATAAGCAAAACAGAACCTACTAGTGCTTTCAAAAAGTTTATAGTCTGGGGAGAGTGACTGTTTTTAATTAAATAATCACCCATAGGACAGGTACCTGAGCGTATTATACAGGAATTTTACATAGACAAACTGCATGACTACAGGGCAGTTCCAAATGCTGAACCCCCTACACACACACACACACACACACACACACACACACACACTTGCACTCATACACACACAGTCACATTCACACACTCACCCACACAAGACCTTGGTGTCTACCCATCTCCTGTCTAGCATGGTGTGTCTTCTCTGCTTTTGTTTTCCAAGAACTTGTCAGCTCTTAATCCAAATCATAGAGAGCTATCACAGCAGCAGAGACTGTGGAGTTGTGTAACATTTGTTAAAAACCTGTCTTCTCTCATAAGGAGTCAATCTGTTTCCAATGGCAGCAGCCAAGCCCAGACTTTTCTCTGTAACCTCTGTAACCTATGAGCGAGCAGTAACACATACCTGGTCTGATCGATGAGCAAGTGGCCAGGAAGCTTTCTGGGAGACAGACTTCCAGATGTGCAAACATAAATGTAACCAAACCAGAAACTCTTATGGTAATCATGGGCAGGAATCTGTCATCCCACCATGACAGCTAAATTTCTGGACTCCCTTTTTGGCCACATTTCATTAGTCAAGAAACAGATCATTAGTCAACTATGCCGCAAAGAAAAAGGCCTTGCTGCAGCCTAGGTCCCCAGGGGGATGTTAAAACTAGTGGGAGAAACCTCACAGAGAAACAGGGTACTGGTATAGCCTCAAAGTACCTCCCCCAAAATACTTACTAATCACTGTAATGGTTTGACTAGATGTCCACACAGTCTTTGACATTCCTCTCTCCAGGAGGTAGAATTTAATTCCCTGTCCTTTGAGTGTTGCCAGTTTTAATGACTATTTTCCAGTGAATCGTGTAGGGAAAGGGGAAACCTGTGGCTTTACAGTAGAGATAGCATCTTACCCTAGTGGATGTTTAGTATCATTATACACTAGTATACACTAGTGATACTAGTATCACCCGTGAAATCATGCCCACCCTGACGTGATGTGACAAAAAAGGTACATCGTCTCTGTGGTTTCCTTCCCCAAACCTCATAACCCCAGTCTAGTCATGGGAGAGCATCAGACAAAACCAAATTGAGGGGTATTCCCCAGAATACCTCATCAATCCTCAAAAATGTTTTTCCATGCAAAGCAAGGGAAGTCGGAGAAAAGTCGGAGAAAGAATTGTTGACTGAAAGCTGACCTCCAATCAGGTAAGGAAGACGGTTCTTTGTGTTACCGAGGACTCTAGCCTGGGACACTCTCCTTCAGATTGCTCGAAGAACTGATCCAAGGCTTGTTAGTTATAAAGGAGTTTATATTTAAAAAGGTAAAGGGGTGTATGTGCCAGTAAGCAGTTCTCCAAATACTTGTGCTTCTCAAGATATACTCTGGTTGCAGAAATTAAGGTTTTCTGATTTCCGCGTAGACACGAGAAAGACCTTCAGGTCATCTTAATACATTATGCTTCTATCATATCTGATGGTTCAAAAGGATTGCCTGCATGCTTCTGCTTAACTGGTTTCCTGGTTCTTCCTGTTTTGGGTATTTTTTTGAGGTCACTTGAGATAGTCACAGAAGGCTGACGTCAGTCACCTACTGTAGTTTGAGTGCACAGAAGGAGACGAAGAGGACACAATAACTAAATGCAAATCCTGGAACAGGAAATTACCGGTAAAAGGAAAACCGGTAAAAACCAATCTGTAGTTTAGTGTGGTGCCAATGTGAATTTCTTAGCTTTGATAAATATGGCACAGTTATGTAACATACTAACAGTAAGGGAAGCTGGGTGAAGGTTATATAGGAACTCTCTATACTATCTTAGTAACTTTTCTGCAAAATTGAAATTATTTTGCAATAAAAAGATTAAAGAAGAAAAGGGAAAAGAGCCACCAGAAGCTGGAATCCATCTCTACTAATGCATATCGCATCTCTGCTGTTTAAGTAATAGGTAATGGAATGTTATTTTTACATTCAACAAAGATGTGGTCTGCAGAGAAGTTGTCCCCTAAGAACTGGACCCAACCCATTAGCAACCAGGCCAGGACACAGGAGGATTCAGGGAAGGCTCCCCTGAGGCAGGGTTGAGCCAGGTCTGAAGGAAGGATGGGAAATACCAGGGTGAGGAGGACAGAGTGGACACTTTGTGGGGGGAATATGCAGACAGAGCAGAATTGCCAGGACCTGAGGAAGCCTGGAGGTTCAAGGGGGAGGAAGGAAGCCATAAGGGAAAGAGGGAAGTGAGTAAGTGGGTAAGGGTGTTCGGCCCAGAGAAGCTGGGAAAAGGTGTTAGACCCTGGAGCTGAGAAAAGGTGGGGGTATGTGGGAAGGCAACAGGGTAGTAGGGCCTTTGAAGCCCCCATCAGACATCATTCAAATCATTTAATTCGTTGAGAAGATTTGATTTTCTTTTTTTTTTTTTAAAGATTTTATTTATTTATTTGTCAGAGAGAGAGGGGGAGAGAGCGAGCACAGGCAGACAGAGAGGCAGGCAGAGTCAGAGGGAGAAGCAGACTCCCCGTGGAGCAAGGAGCCCGATGTGGGACTCGATCCCAGGACGCTGGGATCATGACCTGAGCCGAAGGCAGCTGCTTAACCCACTGAGCCACCCAGGCGTCCTGAGAAGATTTGATTTTCTAAGGGCTCACTCTAACCATGGCATGGAGGTGAACAGAATACAAGAAAGAACAATAGAAGAAAAACTGCATGTGAGCCAAGATTTTGTCCCTGTTCCACTTAGAATAGTGCCTGGCACAAAGCAGGCAGTCAGAAAATGTGTACTAAACGAGTGAGTAAAGGAATGAATGAATATGTAAAAATGGATTGGAGGAGGGTCGGTGTGGGAAGAGCAGATGGGAGGTGGATGAGCTAATGCAGACACGAGACTTACTGGGAGACAAGTCAACTGAGGGAGGGAAGCAGGCCCCCAGCCTTAATTGATGACTCTGCTTCCTGAAGCAGCTGCCCACGCCCCTCTTTTTACTGCCCTGCCCCCAGCCTTGCCCCTGCTCCCTCTCTCTCCTCTGAATGCATCAGTAAAGAATGAGGATTTGTAAATTTCCCCAACTCATTTGCTCCTAAAGCAAGACACAGTCATTCTGAAGTCCTCAAAGAATATTGTTTTACTCTCAGTAGAAATAGGGAAACAAGGCTTTGTTTTTTCATGTGTTTCAGCCTATCCCCTACACTTTGATGGCCAGACATATTCAAAAGACTGTGGTAAGATTCATTCCAGCTACAATATGAAAGCCAAGACAAATGCCTGAGTGGGGGTCCAGGGCAGCCTGCCCCAAGGGCAGCCTGGACCACTTTGGCATGAAGATTATTGGGGGTTAAAAGCAATCCAAACCCAGCAGATTCAGGGGAAGTTATTTACCTCCCCCTCAGCTGCCCGCCATCTGTACCACAAGAGAGCTATTGACATATTCCTCTTTACCTAAGAAACGTATCTGCCTAACAGAGCAAAGTTTTCCAAACATCTCCTCTCACCTCCTTAAAGGTCTTCCTTCCCTTTGTATCCTCAAACCCTTACCCTTCTCCTTAGCTCCTATAAACTTCATGTTTCCTCACTGCCTTTGGAATTTCCATGTCTGTGTGGATTCCCCTTATGTATGCTATTAAATTTGATTTTCTCCTGTTAATCTGTCTTGTGTCAATTTGATTCGCAGTCTAACTAGAAGGACCCTCAGGGGAGAAGGAAATTATTCCTCCCCAACACCTGTCTTGACGTTTTTAATGATTATTAGTTACTACCCATTCCTGTATGCCAGGGATTTTCCTCTTTTTAAAAATGATCACATATAAAAGTATGTTTTTGTAGAACTGTGGAAAATACCAAAGCAATTGCTGCTGCTAACATTTTGCTTCCAATTTTTTCCCAAGCACTTTTATGCTAAAAAAATTTAGTGTTTACTCTGTTTGTATTAATTGTAGTTGCTTATCTAGTTGATTTTAGTTTTCTCATTTCATATAAGTTTTCTGATTCTAATCCTCTTTTGTCGATTTTTTCCCTCTCTTTTCCTATCTTCTTTTGGACTGAAAAACTTTTCTCTATTTTCGCAATTGCTATTCTAATAGTTTATAAGTTAGAAATTGTATTTCTATTCTTTCAGTGAATATCCTTGTTTGAGCATACATATTTAAATTTTTTTCTAACAAAAGTATTCATCATTTATCTCCAGTTTGTGACTAAAAGAAGCTTTTCCACACAAAATGAACAGACTTTTTTAAATCTCTAAAAGTCAGAGAGTTTTATTTGATCCCAAGTTAGGCAGCTGCCAGGAAAACATATTCTTCACAGGGAAGAACATGCTCTGAAGAATGAACGGTTTTACAGGATTATATATTTTTTCAATCTTGTAAAAGCTCAAGAGATTATAGATTAGCATAGAGGCAGAAATCACAAGTGTAACCTTAAGAAAGGCAGAGAGTAGGAGCATTGATCAATATCTTAAGGACAAGATGGTTTCCCTTTAGGCTACTCATTTACAAAGTAGGTGCACCATATATGTATGCTTGGTGGGCCATAAATTAGAGATTACAAAATTTATGTATTGTCATGCTGACTTAAAAAGAAATCTAAAATGGCTTTCCTTATATCTCAGGCCTTTAGGGTTTTGTTTTGCGTTTTGTTTTTTTTTTTGTGTGTAGTTGTATTTTTTTTTTCCTCTCCCCAAGCTTAACATCTAATTACCTCTATGTACCATCTGCTCCCTCATCTGGTTACTCCTGGCCAGAGCTTTCCTTTTACTCCTTTTTAAACATAAAAGAGGTTGTTTTAAGCTTTTGCATTAGTTACAATTAAATTCACATACTTTACCAACGGCTGTATTCACCACTGTTTCTTGTTTCGAATACCTTCGTTCTTTCTGATCACTATTCTACATGCTCAAATACATCACCTAATAGCTCTTTCAGTGAGAGTCTGTAGGTGGTAAGCTTTCTTAGTTCTCATGTCTGAAAATGTCTTTCCTTTGCCTCCACTCTTTTTATTGTGACAAAATATAATACACAACATAAAATTTACCTTTTTAAGTGTGCAGTTCAGAGGTACTAAGTATGTTCACTAATGTCACCATTATCCATCTCCAGAACTTTTCATCTTCTGCAGCTGAAACTCCATACCCATTAAACATACCCATTAAACAATAATTCCTATTTTCCCTCCCCCGAGACCCCGGTAACCACCATTTTTCTTTTCGTCTCTATGAATTTGACCCTTCTAGGTACCTTACATAAGTGGGATCACACATTATTCGTCATTTTGTGACTGGCTTATTTCACTTAAGCATAATGTCCTTAAGATTCATTTATGTTGTAGCATGTGTCAGAATTTCCTTTCTTCTTATGGCTAGATGATATTCCACTGTATGTATTTATTACATTTTGTTTATCCATTCTTCTGACAATGGATACTTGGGTTGCTATTGTAGCCAAACTCAAGGGGTTCACTGCTTGGGGTCCATTAAATTGAACACAGCCCGAGGAAGTGTTGAAAGCAAAGGACTTTTATTACTTATTACAAGTTAGAAGACAGGGAAATAGCTTTCAAGGTACTGTTTCACCATAGGATTAGTACAGGAAGTTTCATTCAGTGTAGTAAGTGGTGGGGGAAGGGAGCTTGTCCATACATTAAGGAACCTACACAAATTCTATTATTTATGCACTCTGGTTCACTTGCACATGTCTAGCATGTCAACATACATTGGATATTCAAAAAAAACAGTGGAAAACCCAGCCCATATGAGGAGATCTTAGTATTAGAATGAGCTACAGGTAATTTGGGGACAACTCAGGGGGGCTTCTGGGTAGGTCCTCAGCTCCAAATCACCTCAAACTCACTCACATAGGGGCTATCAGGCAAAACACCTAGCTAAGCAGCTCCTTAGTGGGAACTGCAAAACAAAACACATTCCTTCCCTGTTTTTGTCCTTTCCCCTTGCTCCCTTCTGCTGATAGATTTCGGCCTCTGATCTAAATAACTCCCACCTGCTTCCTAGCTGACAGGGGCAAGAGTCTCCTGGGAAGGTGGGTGCAGTCGATTGGAGGCCCATGAGGTCATGGGAGCAGGCATTCTGGTGCCACCTCATCAAGGTCCCTGGAAGTCTTTACCATCTCAAGAGATTTGGAATCTAAAAAATAACTTTATTCTTCATGTTAGAGATTTCATTAGGTACAGTTGGTGATGATATCTCTAGTAAGTACTTGTCCTACAGGTTCCTTTGAATGATAGGCAAGTTTTCTCATCTGTTGAGCCTGGGCTGTTGTGTTGCTTGGTTTGTCCAGCCATGCCTGCAGATGATTGGACCTCTAAAGTTCAGAAGTGATTAGATGAATGTTTAGATAGTGTCTTCATTGTCACCTTTCGACAACTGTGAATAATGCTGCTATGAAAATGGGTATACAGAGGGGCCTGGGTGACTCAGTGGGTTAAAGCCTCTGCCTTTGGCTCAGATCATGATCCCAGTGTCTTGGGATAGAGCCCCGCATAGGGCTTTCTGCTCAGCAGGGAGCCTTCTTCCTCCTCTCTCTCTCTCTCTCTGCCTGCCTCTCTGCCTACTTGTGATCTCTGTCTGTCAAACAAATAAATAAATAAATAAAAACTTTGAAAATGGGTGTACAAATATCTGCGTGAGTCACTATTTTCATTTCTGTGGGCATATACCAGAAGTAGATTGTATGATAATCCTGTGGTTAATTTTTGGGGGGATTGCCATATGTTTTCCACAGCAGCTTAACAATTTTATATTCCCAACAGCAACACACAAGGGTTCCAAATTTCCTCATAACCTCAGAATTTGTTATTTTCTGCTTTTGTTGTTTTGTTTGTTTTATAATAGCTATCCTAATTGATGTAAAGTGGTATCTCATTTTTGTTTAGTTTTGCATTTTCCTAATGATTAGTTCGTTGAGTGTCTTATCAGTTGTTTGTATGTATCTGTCTGGAAAAATAGCTGTTCAAATCCTTTGCCCACTTTTTAATGGAATTGTTTTGTTTTGCTTTTGTTGAGTTGTAGGGGTTCTTTATATATTCTTTATATCAATCTCTTATCAGATATATGATTTGCAAATATTTGCTCCTATTCCATTAATTGCTTTTCAATTTGTCTTTTACTTTTTTTTTTTTTTTAAGATTTTATTTATTTAACAGACACAGAGCAAGCAAAGGCAGGGGGAATGGCAGGCAGAGGAAGAGGGAGAAGCAGGCTCCCCACAGAGTAGGGAGCCAGATGTAAGATTTGATCCCAGGACCTTGGGATCTTGACCTGAGCCCAAGGCAGACACTTAACTAAGTCACCCAGGTGCCCCAATTTGTCTTTACTCTTAAGTGATGGTATCTCTGGCCATACAATTTAAGGATATTAATTATTTTCCCTCGGCACTTTGAAAATACTACTTCATTGTCTTCTGGCATCTGTTATTGCTGATGAGAAGTCAGCTGTCTGTCTAATTAGTGTTCCTTTGATACTTCGACTTTTATTCCTGGAATTCTGTAAGAGTTTTCTCTTTATCCTAAATGTTCAACAGTTTCACCACTCTGTGTCTTGGGGAAGATTTATCACTATTTATTCTGGTTGATATTCAAGTGACCCTTTGCCATAAAGACTTTAATTCTGAAATTAATTTTTTCAAAACTTGTTTCTTTAATATTCTTCTCAGTCTCTTCTGGAACTTTTAATAGAAATTTATGTTGAAGCCTGTGAATATATGTGTTTTTCCACGTGCTTTTCATATTGAAACTGTCTGTGTTGTGTTTTGCAGGAGGCACTATCTTCCAACTTACTAAGCCCCCCCCGCCCCGGTATCCAGATTACATTATTTTATCTATTGAGTTTTTGAGAAGAATGTTTTATTATTTTGAAGATTTATAAATGGTTATTTTTCAAATCCACCTGCTCTTTTTCTATTTTTGTTTATTATTTTGTGTATTTCACAATTTCTTGTTTTATTTAGATAGAAGTTATTCCTTCTTTTACCTCTTTGGGCATGCCATATATTGTTTGAGAAGTCTTTTTAAGACTGCTTCATAAAATTCATTTTATTTTGAGTGAATTCAAGTTCTGATTGTTTTTGTTCTTGTTCTTTCTTAGTATTAGATTTCTTTCTGTGTTTTGGCATTGTTATTTGATTCTGAATTTGTGAGTTTGTGTTTTTTTCTTCTTCACTCTTTCCATATCTTTATCTACCTGGTTTCCCTAAACTCTGTTGGGTGGTTTCATAGATGCTTCAAACTGTCCTTATTCTTCTCCAGCTTTTAGTTCAAAACTAAAACTTAGAATGGTATTTTGAGGTTCCTGGCTGGTGATAATAATAGAGACACCATATATTGAGTCACAAGGGCAGCTGGCTGTTTGGTCTACTTCCAGGTCAGGGAGCTACAGTGTGGCCTCCAGTCTCTTTTAAAAGCCATGATCCTAGCTAGGGGTTGAAAACTTTTTCCTGCTTCCTTTGTTGAGGGCTAGGAGGATAGAAGTAAAGATAGGTTTGAGTCTCAGTTTGTCTGATTGATTTTCTATTTTTACATTTATATCTATTATTTATTATGTTTTTGGAGCAGAGTTGGGCATGTCAAAGTTGATCAGAAGCTCTAAATAGCTTTCTTATCACTTTCTTCACTGCCACACCCAAGTTTAGGCCACCATATCTCTTGCAACAGCATCCTCACTGGTTTCTCTGCCTCTAGTCTTTCTTTCCTCCAACCCCTTCTTCCCACTAAGGCAGGGGGGTTGTTATAAAATGTAATTCCATTCACATCTCTACCCTGCTTATAGTCTTTAAATGATGCTTCATTGTCACCATCAGTAGCAGAGATGGTGTAAAATCACCAGTCTAATATGGACAAGGAAAGAAGAAATTTAAGTTGCTGGCTCTTCTTGATTACAGGCAAAGGAACATTAACTCACGTCTAGTCATTTAAGACAGAATCATTCTCATAAATAAAAATTAAAAAGGACTTTTTTTTTTTTTAAGATGGAAACATTCTCAAAAGAATGAAAATGTTACTACCTTCCTAAAAATGTGCATCCTCACTGGGTTGGTCTCAGGACAAGGAAATAGATCAGAAATATTCTCTAGATCCCATAAAGAATCAATATCTTCTTAGAACACATGACAATCATAAAGAAATCAGAAACTAATGTGATCTGGTGACTTTAAGAGTTAGGAAGGTTTGGGGAGCCTGGGTGGCTCAGTGGATTAAGCCGCTGCCTTAGGTCATGATCTCAGTGTCCTGGGATGGAGCCCCGCATCTAGCTCTCTGCTCAGCAGGGAGCCTGCTTCCCCCTCTGTCTCTGCCTGCCTCTCTGCCTACTTGTGACCTCTCTCTCTGTCAAATAAAATAAATAAAATCTTTAAAAAAAAAAAAAGTTAGGAAGTTTAGCCGGAACACAGCAGAAGCCTTCAAAGGTCCATTCAAGATACAGTTATTGAATATTTCTGATTTGCAAGGCACTGTAGAGAAAACAGGATATGTAAAATACCTTCTACTTTCAAGGATCTCACAAGGTAGTAGGCAAGGTGACATTTACAATTACATTAAAAATATGTATGTTGGGGCGCCTGGGTGGCTCAGTTGGTTAAGTGTCTGCCTTCAGCTCAGGTCATGATTCCAGGGTCCTGGGATTGAGCCCCGCATCAGGCTTCCCACTCAACGGAGAGCCTGTGTCTCTCTCTCCCTCTGCCTGCTGCTCTGCTTACTTGTGTTCTCTGTCAAATAAGTAAATGAAATCTTAAAAAAAAAAAAAAAGTGTGTGTGTTGTTGTGGGTTGAATTGTGTTCCCAAAAGACATGTCGAAGTCTTAACCTCCAGTGCTTTAGAATGGGACCTTATGTGCAAATAGGATCTTTACAGATGTAATTAGTTAAGATGAGGTAATACTGGAGTAGGGTGGACCCTTAATCCAATAGAGAAAAGACATAGAGCTATAGACACAGAAAGGGAAAACATCCTGTGACAGTAGAGGCAGTGATTGGAGTGATCTAGCTGCAAGCCACGGAATGCTGAGCACTGGAGGCTGTTACCCGAAGCTAGGAAATGGGCAAGGATTAACCCCTATAGTTTTCAGAAGGAGGATAGCCCTGCTATCCTCTTAGGACTTCGAACCTTCAAAACTGTGAGATAATAATTTTCTGTTGGTTAAGCCATCAGTTTGCGGTACTTTGCTATGGCAGCTCTAGGAAATTTATACATGTATTATAAACAAAATGGCACAACAGAAATGAATCATTTCCAGATTAAGAATGGCTGTTGGAAGGCATGGCACTTGTGCTGAACTTTAGTAGGATGATTTTTATATACATAGATGGCAGGAAGGGAAAAGGCTTTAAGTTAGGGTTTTTGCGACTATCCAAATTCTAGCCTGAAGCCTAACCCTCCCAAGCATCCTCTCTGGAAAACAATCGGAATTTGATCCACCGTAATGCCTTTAACCTACTGTCAATGTCGCCACTCACATGACTTTGAAGACACAAAATCTGGAAGGACAAAATGTTTCATACAACCTTTATTATTTCTAACACTGGTGTGCTGTGGTTAAATATTATTTGCTTTCACTACCTTTATATCACACTATAAAAGGGGGAAATCCCCTTCATGAAGATGTTAGTGAGCAGCAGCTAATTAAAATCTCAGTCTAACCGGAAGAGACCTGAGACTGGAAATGCAGCTTGGAATTATTTGTAATGCTTCTGACTTTGTATTATGATGTCTTCACAGTGATGTTTTTAGGCTGTTATGACTACAGGCATTATTTAGCAAGATTCTCCAGTTGTAAATAAACTCGAAATTTCAGTAGTCGTTTGGGGGGCAGGGAGAGGGTTGTTGCTCCCCTTCTGGGTTTCAAATAAAACTGACAGACACTGTGCTCCCTTCGGCAGCACATACACAAACTGACAGACATCACATGGCTTCCATCCTAAATCACGGACATCTACCATTTCCATCTTTGAAAAATGATAGCCTCCTGGGTGTCCCCGGGGCGCCTCCTCCGCCTGGGGAGGAATGCTCAGAAAGGGGTTTCTTCTGTCAGTTCCGCCTGAAACACGGAGCAAATTACTGCAAAGAATAGGGGTTCTTAACCTGAGATGCACATTCGGAATCACCGGAGGAGCTTATTAACAATATACATTCCTTGCCCGCACGTTGGATGGGGCACGGTCTGGCCCTGTTTGAAAACGGGCCCCAACTGGTCAGAGGCCGAAGGACCCCAGGAGAACAAGTTCTGTACGGAGAGGCCAAGGCCCACGAATCAGAAAAGGAGTCATTTCCAGCAGCCTCCCGACGTGAGACGCTATCCGCAAAAGCCCTTCCTCTCCCTGTCAGCCATCGAGGAAGTGTCTTTCGTCTCGTAGACCACTCAGTACTCGGTTCCTCCTCTCCTCCCCCATTCTGCCACGCCCCAAGAGCAGTTCCCAACGGAAGCCCCGCCCCCACGCCCGGGCCCCGCCCCCGGAGGCGCGGCGCGGGCTGCGGCGGGCGGAGGCGGGGAGGGCGTGGGCGTGGGGGGAGGGTGGGGGGCGGTGGGATGCAGGGCCGGGGCGGGACCTGGCCCGACGCGGCGAGGGGAGGAGTCGTGAGGGGGACTCCCGTCTTCTCTTCCGCGGGCTCCGTCTCGGAGGCGGGGCACCTGGGCAAGGAGCGGCCCCGAGCGCCGGAGTCGCTGCCGCCGCCGCCGCCGCCGCCGCCGCCGCCGCCGGGCGCCTGGCGCTCCCCTCTTCAGTGGGGCGCTGGGTGCAGCAGCCGCCAGCGGAACATGGCGCCGTGGACATTCTGGCGCTGCTGCCAGCGCAGCGTGGGTTGGGTGCCGGTGCTCTTCATCACCTTCGTGGTCGTCTGGTCCTACTACGCGTACGTGGTGGAGCTGTGCGTGTGTGAGTACCAGGAGGGGGCCGGGGCCGGGCGGAAGGCCGGGCCTCTGCGCCCCGCCGGCCTGCGTCTGCCTTTGCCGGGCCGCGGGGGTCCGGCACAGGCCCGGGGGGAAGCAGGCCGCCGCGCTCGTGGCTTTGTCACGGTCGTGCGGTGCGGTGCGGCGCGGCGCGGCGCGGCCCGGCCCGGCCTTCGGGCGTACGCTACACCCGGCGCAGAGCCGCGCTGCTCGGGCCGAGGTCCCAGCAGAGCAAGGCGGTATAGCGTGCTGGGGTCTGCGGCCCCCGCGGGCATCTCGTTCTTTGAGGTGGATTGCTTTGAGACGGGTTGTCCTCGAACGGAGGAGACGAGCCTCCTAGAAGTTGTGTGTGTGTGTGTGTGCGTGTTGCATTCTTTGCTTTGTTAATGTGTTAAAGAAATCTGTTCCTCCTAGATTGCCTCAACAGCGTGAGCAGAAAAGCGTGTTACCTGAAGAGCCGGCTGGTGGGTGGGGGAAGGCAGGTGGTCTTTTCGTTGTCGCGTGCTGACGGCCTGTTAGCCATAGAAGACAGATGAGCACCCGCTTCTGATGTTTGGTGGCACTGACCCATTTTCAAGTTCATTTCTTTCAAGTCTGAATCCAGTAACTTATACAAAATGTCATGTTAACACCGAAAGAATGAGTGAGATGACCTATAGGCCGATTCTCTTTTTATCGTGGCTATTTATTATGGAGGTTTATATTTCTTTCATCCTCTGATTTTAAGGTTTTGTTTTGTTTTCGTGACTGCCAATTCAGTTTCTCACCAGGTTCCCTGGAGTAAGAAAGGAGTAACACCACAGTACACTTCAAAGAGTTAAGATACAGATTTGAATACATAACCGTTGAGATTGAAGGAAATTGGTTGTCCTCAAAACATTGTTTGAGGGCTCCTGCTTTGTTTGTGATAGTGATTGGTTGCTCTGCCTTAAGTTAATTGTTCATAGGCTTTGAGTGTGCAGCTATTTTAGGGTTATTCTAGCCTTCCACTTCTGTGTAGATCTTCCTGTCCGTTGAGAACCAAATGGTAAGTGGTGTTTGTAAAAGCAGTCCCTTGGTATCCCAGAATGATTTAGTTTTCATCTCCAGACCACTGTTCTCTAAAGGACGCTTGTTATATACACTTAAAAAATAAAAGAGCCACCAGAGGTATATGGATACTGATAATATGAAATGAAAAGTAGTTTGCCGCCCACTCCACTTGCAAGTGGCAGAATCTGGACTACTTCAGTTGTGGGTAGCTCTGGATTTGTACAACTGTCAAAGACTTGGTTAAAACAGTTCTGCACATGAAAGAGAATGCTTTGGCTCAGAACGTTTGAGGAGAGGTTTTCAAATGAAAATAATCACCTTCAAGAAAATTATATTGTACCTATAGGATATTTAATTTTAAGGAAAACTATCCCAGCAAATAGGCCCAGAATAAATTAGTTGTGGAATACATTTCCACATAATAGTGGAGTTAATCTGTTGAATGTTATTGAATAATGTTTGAATCAATGAAAATTGACTAGATTTAAGTATTTCTTGAAGTTGCTTCCAAAAAATGATAGTGATCATAGGATTCTCATCATTTCATGATGGTACTTGATTTTATTTACTCTGAAGTGGGTATTTATTACAAAAGTTGTCTCAGTCTTATTTAATTCTTATTTAATTTGGAAGACTGTTCCTACTCTATCTTAATTACACAGTGGTTTTGAAATAAAGCTTCTGAAGAAACACTAAAAATGTGTGTTCATGTTGAAATTGCACAGCCTAACCTATAGAAGGTTTTTGTAAAAAAAAAAATCAAAAGGTGAGGTTAAACCTAAGGGAAATGAATATGAATATGGAAGTGCTGTGTGCTAGTGGGGATGGAGGGGACATTTTATTCATTCTTTTCTTTAATCCTCATATCTCGGAACATAGGTATCTTCTACAGATGTAGGAAATGAGACTCTGAGCAAATAGGTCCTTGTTAGATCACACAATTATTGAGTGGCTATTGTACTGTTACCCACATCTTTACACTATACATGTAACTTTTAGTGAGTCACTGGAACTGTAATTGTTTGTTCCATGATTGGAGGTGGGTAATAGGTGGGGTTAAGTGGTTCCCCTTTTTGGAGATCATGACTTCAGTTAGGCATTAGGCCCATCCTTTAGAGATCATACCCCAGAATTTCATTAAATTAAAACATTCTGCAACAATTAAGGCCCAATGCTTGACAGAATTTTAAAATATTTAGTAGTAAAAGGTCTTAGATAGGGCCTTCACTTAATACTTCTAAGTTATCTGAGGTTAACTAGGGAAAATTGGGAAGTCTGCAGTATTACTGGACTCTATGAATCAGCATAAAGGCTCATTCACTTTCTTTTCTTCTCTTTTTTTTTTTTTAAAAGGTTTTATTTATTTATTTGACAGAGATCACAAGTAGTCAGAGAGGCAGGCAAAGAGGGGGAAGCAGGCTCCCCGCTGAGCAGAGAGCTCAATGTGGGGCTCAGATCCCAGGACCCTGGGATCATGACCCGAGCCAAAGGCAGAGGCTTTAACCCACTGAGCCACCCAGGCACCCCAAGGCTCATTCACTTTCATAATAAAAGTATCCTTTAAGCTGCTTTTATATGTTTATCTTTTCATAACACAGATTTTGATTTTCTCCCGAGATTGCTATTGAAACATACAAATTTATGGGTGGATTGACCAACTTTTACACTTTGGTCAAGATGGTTATTTTGGAGGAAAGTGCTAAATTCAGGGTTTTGTTTTTGTTTTTGTTTAAGACTTTATTTAGGGGCGCCTGGGTGGCTCAGTGGGTTAAGCCTCTGCCATCAGCCCAAGTTATGATCCCAGGGTCCTGGGATCGAGCCCCACATCAGGCTCTCTGCTCAGCCGGGAGCCTGCTTCCCCGTCTCTCTCTGCCTGCTTCTCTGCCTGCTTGTGATTTCTCTCTGTCGGATAAATAAATAAAATCTTAATATATATAAAAAAAATAAAGACTTTATTTATATATTTGACAGAAGGAGATCACAAGCAGGCAGAGAAGCAGGCAGAGAAAGAGGAGAAAGCAGGCTCCTTGCTGAGCAGAGAGCCCGATGCGGGGCTCAATCCCGGGATCCTGGGATCATGACCTGAACTGAAGGCAGAGGCTTTAACCTACTGAGCCACCCAGGCGCCCCTCAGGTTTTCATCAGGACATCTTCTTCAGGTTATTTAGAGTTGTCAATAGTAGATGTGTACCTCTTATTTGACGTGTAGAGGATCTTAGAGATGATCTAATCCATTTATTTTACTTCTGAGAAAACTGTTGTGTGAAGGAGTTATGTGGTTTGCCTATGGATGGATATGCCTCATCTCTTCAGAGAGACATATGTAGAGTGGAAGTATGACCACTGAGGCCATATAGCTAATATTTCTGTGTCTCCTTCATAATTTCTTCAAATTTAGAATGAGACAGCATAAATAGCTTAAATATCAGCATTGAGCACAGTGTCTTGCCAGAGTTGCTTCCAGTGTTTTTTATTGATTTCAAAACAACCAGCTTTTGATTTCATTGATTTTTCTTTTCTTTTCTTTTTTTTTAAGATTTTAAGATTTTATTTATTTGACAGAGACAGCTGGAGAGTGAACACAAGCAGGGGGAGTGGAAGAGGGAGATGCAGGCTTTCTGCTGAGCCGGGAGCCCAATATGGGGCTGGTATTACAGCTGGAGCCTAAGGCAGATGCTTAACAACTGAGCCACCCAGGTGTCCCTCATTGATTTTTCTCTATTATTTTGTTTTCCTTTTTACTGATTTCTTGTCTGATAATTATTGTTTCTTTCCTTTTTTTTTTTTTTAAAGATTTTATTTATTTATTTGAGAGAGAGACAGTGAGAGAGAGCATGAGCGAGGAGAAGGTCAGAGAGCGAAGCAGACTCCCCATGGAGCCGGGAGCCTGATGTGGGACTCGATCCCGGGACTCCGGGATAATGACCCGAGCCGAAGGCAGTCGTCCAACCAACTGAGCCACCCAGGCGTCCCTCTTTCCTTCTTTTACTTTGGGTTTAATTTACTCTTTTTCTAGTTTCTTAATGTGGAAACTGAAGTCACAGATTTGAGTCCTTTCTTGTGTTTAGTCCTACAAATTTACTCGTAAATACAGCTTTATTCACATCCCATCAGTATTTACATGTTTTTTAGTTTCATTCAATTAAAATTATTTTCTAAATTCATTTTGGATTTCGTCTTTGACCCGTGGGTTATTTTAGTAGTATGCTAATTTGCAGTTATCAGAGGATTTTCCAGATACCATTTTGGTACTGATTTTGAATTTAATTCTATGTGGTCAGATAATGTTGCATGACTTGAGTCCTTTAAATGAGTAAATTTTTTGTTAAAGATTTTATTTGACAGAGACACGGCAAGGGAGGGAACACAAGTAGGGAGAGGAGGAGAGGGAGAAGCAGACCTGCCAAACATGGAGCCCAATCATGATCTGAGCCAAAGGCAGACACTTAACAACTGAGCCACCCAGGCACCCCTAAATTTTAAATGAGTACATTTGAAAGGACTTGTTTGATGGCCTGAAATGTGGTCTGTAGTAGAAGCATTTCATGTGTATTTGAGAAAAATGTATTCTGTTTTGAATATATTTCACAGCGATGTATTTTGCTATTTGTTGTTGGGTAGAATTTCTGTTATGTCATAATGTGCCATAGATGTCAAGGCAAGTTGGATGACAGTGTTGTTCAAGATTCCTATGTTCTTGATGATTTTCTTTTCTTTTTTAGGATTTTATTTATTTATTTATTTATTTGGGAGAGCATGAGCAGAGGGTGGAGTGGCAGGGGGGAAGGGCAGAGAGAGAGGGAGAAGCAGTTTCCCCCAGAGCAGGGAGCCTGATGCTGGGCTCAGTCCCAGGACCCCGGGATCATGACCTGAGTCAAAGGCAGATGCTTAACTAACTTGAGCCACCCAGGCACCTTGCTGATTTTCTGTTTGTTCTATCGATCAGTTTTTGGGAGAGGTATGATTATAATTATGGAGTTGTGTCTTTCTCTTTGTAGTTCTGTCAGTTTTGCTTCATGCATTTTGTAGCTCTGCAATTAAGTACTTACAGTGTTTAGGATTATAGTGTTCTCGGTGAATTGACCCTTTGTTATTATGAAATGACTTTCTTATCCCTGGTGATATTATTTGCTTTGAAATCTAGTTTGGCAGATATTAACATGTCCACTAATCTTCCTTTTGATTACTGTTAGCATGGAAGGTCTTTCTCTGTCCTTTTATTTTAACTTGTTTATATCTTTATATTTAAAATGCATTTCTTGGGGCACCTGGGTAGCTCAATCAATTAAGCATCCAAATGTTCGTCTCAGCTCAGGTCTTGATCTCAGGGTTGTGAGTTCAGCCCTATATTAAGCTCAAGCTGGGCATGGAACCTACTTTAAAAACAAAAGCAAAAAACAACATAAAAATTATAAAATATTAATAACTCTGTACTTAATAAAGAAATTCAGTTGGTAATTCAAAAAACTTTTTTTGTTGTTGTTGTTGTTGAGGACAACAGCAGGCCCTGGTATCTTCACAGACAGATTTTTCAACATTTAATAGAAAAAACTCATAAGCAGCCTATAGTTAGGTCTTGCTTTTTAAATTCAATCTGAAAAATCTGTGGCTTTTTTTTTCCTTTTTTTGTTTTGTTTATTGAGTTATAATTGACATATAACATATTAGTTTCAAGTGTACAACACAGTAATTTAATTCATAAATATACTTGGCATAATTAAATAAAATAATCACCACATAAGTCTGGTTAACATCCATTAACCACACATAGTTTCATGATTTTTTTCCTTGTGTTGAAAACTTTGAAGATTTACTCTCAGCAACTTTCAAATATACAACTGTATTATCAATTATAGCATAATCTCTTTTAATTGAAGTGTTTGACCATTTATATTTAATGTAATAATTGATAAAGTTAGGTTTTATGATTGTTTTCTCACCTTTATTGGCTTATTAGTTGTAACTCTGTTATTTTAGTGATTTACTTTAGAGTTTATAGATTACATCTTTAATCTATCATAATCTATCTTCAAGTGATACACTACTTCGCATATAGTACCTTATAAAAGCACTTTTCCAATTCTTCCCTCCAAGTCATATATGCTGATTATTATACAATTTATATATATATATTTTTTTTTTTTTAAAGATTTTTTTATTTATTTGTTAGAGAGAGAGAGAGATACAGAGCGCAAGCACACACAGACAGAGTGGCAGGCTAGAGGCAGAGGGAGAAGCAGGCTCCCTGCCGAGCAAGGAGCCCGATGTGGGACTCGATCCCAGGACGCTGGGATCATGACCTGAGCCGAAAGCAGCCGCTTAACCAACTGAGCCACCCAGGCGTCCCCAATTTTTATATTATAAAGCTCACTTTATTGCTATTTGTTTAAACCGTTTGTTATCTTTTTAAAAGATTTAAATAATATGAAGACAAATCTTATATATTTACTTATGTTGTTACCATTTCTGGTACTTTTCTTATTTTGTAGATCCAGATTTCCTTCTCATGTCATTTCCCTCTGCCTGAGGGCTTTCTTTAACATTTATTACAAGGCATGTCAGTTGGTGATAAATTATTTCAGCTTTTGTATGTTTATAAGCATTTTTATATTATCTTTTAAAAAAAACTTTATAATGTATAATTCACATATCATAAAATTCACTCATTTGAGATACACAGTGCAGTAGTTTCCAGTGAACTTAGAAAGTTGTGCTGTTACAATACTATTCATTTTTAGAACATTTCAGTCACCTTTATCAGATCCCTCATGCCTAATAACGATTAATTCGTATTCCCGGCTCCAGGCAATGTCTAATCTGTGTTCTGTATCTGTATGCCTTTCTTGGACATCTCATGTACATGGAGTCATACAGTAAATGGTCTTTCGTGTTTGGTGTCTTTTACATGTTTTTGAGGTTTCTCTGTTTTGTAGCATGCTTTGGTATTTCTCCCCTTATTCTCTACTTCACATCTATTTTGTATTTTTATGTTTATAAAATATATTTATAGCTTTACTTAAGAATCTTATTTCTAGGGGCTCTTGGGTGGCTAGTTATTAGGCTTCTGCCTTCAGCTCAGTTCATGATCCCAGGGTCCTGGGATCCAGCCCCGCATTGGGCTCCCAGCTCAGCAGGAAGCCTGCCTCTCCCTCTCCCACTTGTATTCCCTCTCTCGCTGTCTCTCTCTGTCAAATAAATAAATAAAATCTTTTTAAAAAATCTATTATTTTTAGTAAGCCTCCACAAACCATTTGTGCACTGAATTAGAATGTAAATAATAATTATGTACTATTTTGTTATATCACATTTAAGTGTTTGAAAAATCCTGCTTCTAAGATTTCAGTATCTTTGGGTCTTGCTCATCTTTGCATCTACTAGAGAGTCTAATTCCTAAAAGCATTCAATTAATAGGTGTTGAATTGAATAGAATCATACAGTCATAAACTCACTTGTGAGTTTGAATATGTTAGAACAAACATCCACAATAACAGTATTGAATTATGATTACCAGACATATATTTCAATAGTCTTCAGGGTTAAAGACTAGATGATCTTGCTTATTGGTTATGGAGTCTTTGTTTTGGATGATGAAACAATGATTCTTTGAAATTGTACTGATACTATTTAGAAAAAAAAAAAAAAATCTGGTTCCCTATATCTCATCCCCAGTGGTTGACATAATTATAGGAAAAATTAAGATGTGAGTTAGGATATTGTTTAAAAACCTTCTTATTTTGTTATTTCCTATCTGCTTTCAGATGCTGGAGTATAGTAATTTTCTATATAACTTGCCTTTGAAAGCTGTAGTGCCCTATAAACCCTTTAATTGCATTCTATAATTATCCCAGCCTTCTTTCCTTTTTTTTTTCCCTAAAGGACAGATATTTTTTCTTTTGACTGCCGGTGAATTAACCTGTTCTTATATTATTTTCTTTTGATACCAGAAAGCAAACTGATCTGAGAGAGCTCTATAAATAAATACCCAAAAATCCAACCCAAGTGAACAAAAAGAGCTTTTATATTTTCTTCCATATAAACTGAACCCTCTTTGGGTCTTCACTATTTCTTATAATACAAAAATATATGAAGGAAAAGGGGCTGGACAAGTTAGAAACCATGGCAGACTATTTGGAAGAAGACCATTTTGTCCTAGTGATACAAATAAAGGTTTCCTTTTCCCCTGGCCTCTTCTATTTTGTGGTGAAGATATAGCAAGCTAAACTCCAGATTAAGCCTCTATTTGATATCTCTACTTGGATTTAATAGGCATCTCAGACTTACCATGTCCAAAACAAAAACTCCTGAATTATTTTTCTCTTTGCTCACTCCCCCCCACTACCTCCTACTCCAACTCAGTAAATGAGTTTCATCCTCCTAGTTTCTTGGTTGAAAAATCTTCCCATTACCAATTAATCAAGAAATCCTGGCATTAAATCCAGCTGCTCACCACCACCACAGTAACTATATTCACTCAAGCCACTATAATCTCTGTCTTGTGGCGCAGACTGAGAAACGTTAACCACAATAGTTTGTACTTCCTCCCATCAAGACAGGAAGTCTTTTTGCCCACCCAGTGAATCTGAGTTGGCCTTGTACTTCCTTTGATCAATAGAATAGAATTGCTTTGATCAATAGAATAGATGGGTGAGATCTGGAGCCTAGGCCTTAAGATATAGCATGGAGCTTTGGCCTTAACTCTTGAAACCAGTTGCTATGTAAGGGAGTCCAGATAGACATACGGAGAGAGACACCCAGTAAGACAAGCTAAGTGCCAAAGCCCCTTATATGTGAATGAGGCCATCTTAGAGTCTCCTGCCCCAGTTGTGCTGCCATTTGACTATAGTTAGTAGAAAAACAGTCCAGCTTATCGTAGTCTGAACTGCTGACCCAGACAGTTACAGGTAATAATACTTGGTGGTTGTTTAAAGTCATTGAGTTCTGGGTGGTTATCACATTATATCATTGTAGTACTATAGTCTTATATTTTGTTTCTCCTTCCCCACTCCACCCCCATCCTCACCCTGTACCCTTTCCCTAGAGCAGCCAGAATAGTTCCCTTTAAAATCAGTACCAGATTGGTCATTCCTCTTCTGAAAACCTCGGCTGGCTTCCTGTCTTCTTCAGTGGAACACCTACAGTGCTTACCATGGCCTCCTCCCCTCATTACTTCTCCGACATAATTTCCTCTCCAATCTTCCTTTGTTTCTACAGTTGTCACAATGGCCTCTTGGCTATATTTTAATACTTGTTGATTGATCTTCATAAATTATTTAATCTCTCTTAACTTGTTCCCATGCTATAAAATGAAATAATACCTGTCTTACAAAATAAAGTTTTTAGCAGAGTAGGCTTTCAAATATTACTGGAGATGGGAAGAAGATTTAAATGGCCACTAGCATATTTTTTCTTGTCTTCTTTTTTTGGTAGGAGTTTTCTTTGTTTGTTTCTTTATTTTTAATTCCTAGTTTGTTTTTAAACCTTCCCTTCCTGTCTTTAGTGAATGAAAGCATATTCTCATGCAGTCTTTTTTTTTTTAAGTATATTCTTAATTGGCTGTATTTGGAGATCATATTGCAAAAGCATGTGCCTATTCTGCATGAGCTGCTGGTTGTGTTCAGATTATGTGTGTGGGAGAGTATGTTGTTTGAGGGAGGGAGGGCTTCACATGATGTGGGATTTTAAGAAGATTAACACCTGACACTATTCTTATATGCATATAAGCTACACAGATTTAGGTATTGCTGAAATATGCAGCACATCATCTTAAGCAGATGGGCACCTACACTTAACTGAAATAGTAGGTCACAAATAATGGTGATTATAGTCTTATGGAGAATAGATTTCTCTAAAATAGAGATCCATATTCCTTGATGCTAAAGATTGTTTAAAATTGTTTTTATTTTTGCTTTTTATTTTTTAAAAGATTTTATTTGTTTGAGAGAGAGAGTGTGAGTAGGGGTGTGGGGAAGCCGGGTTGGGCAGAAGGAGAGGGAGAAGCAGACTCCCCGCTGTGCAGGGAGCCCCATATGGGGCTTGAGCCCAGGACCCTGAGACTATGACTCGACTAAAGGCAGATGACTAACCAACTGAGCCACCCAAGCAGCCCTAAAATTGTTTTTAAAACATTTCTGTTTTCTGCGTTTTCTCACTCTTTCCCATGCTTCATTATACTTATTAATGTGGACTTAGGCCCACCCAATTAAAATCATAGGAGGAGTAATTTTTTATTAACCTACTAATTGAACAACATGTAAAAATAAATATGAGCTTATTAATTGTGAAGTCTTCAGGGAAGCTTTTGAAACATTATTGTTTAAATTACATGAAAAGGATATCATCAGCACCTGATGGAAATAATAACACCAAAATGTTATTGCATATGTTGATTGGATACGTCACTAGTGTGAATTTATACTGTTTTTTTTCTTCTTCCTGTGTGGTTCTTATTTTTCTGTGGATAACTCGTATACTTTTTGCAAGTATTTAAAAAGGAGAAGTGGGGGTCATGGCTATGACAAATACCATGTGCACAAAAGCGGTAGCTTCCTAACAGTATATTGTGTCCTGAAAATGCAGCAAGAATCTTTTAAAATCCAAGACAAGATTATTACTCCTCTCTACAGCACCCTCCAGTGGCTTTCCTCTTTGCTCATAATGAAATCCATAGTTCTTTCTGCAATCTCTAAAGCCCTAAATATACTCTGATCTGCCACTAATTTTGATTCATCTCTTCCTTTGCCAACTGTGCTACAGCCCAACAGGCCACCTTGCTTTTCCTCTATCAGGCCATGCATGGTCCCACTCAAGGACCTGGTTACCTCTCAGATTCCACATGGCTAGTTCTCTCCACCTAGGTTTCTTTTAAAATACTCAACTGTCAGAGAGGCTTTTCCAGCTATGCCATGTAAATAAAATAAGTACTTCCTCTTTCACTTTTCTCCCTACCCTGCTTTGTGCTTACAATGTTCTGGGTGCTGTATTTGACACTAGGAATACAAAGATGTATAAATGTGCATGGTCAAATGCATTTAGACTTCATATAATAGTCCCTATTTTTAGTATTATAGTGTTCATTTGCATAGTACCTTTTATTTTTAAATTCTAGTGTAATCAACATATAGTGTTTTATTAGTTTCAGGTGTACAGTATAGTGATTCAACAGTTCCATGTATTACATCATCAAGATAAGTGTACTCTTAATCCCCTTTGCTGATTTCACCCATCCACCCCACCCACCTCACCTCTGGTAACTTGTCCGTTTGTTCTATGTAGTTAAGAGCCAGTTTTTCAGTTTGTCTCCCTGCCCCGCTTTGTTCATTTGTTTTGTTTCTTAAATTCCACATATGAGTAAAACCATATGGTATTTGTCTTTCTCTGGCTGGCATATTTCACTTAGCACTATAATTTGTAGATCCATTCTTGTTGTTGCAAATGGCGAGATTTCATTCTTCTTTTTGCCTGAATAATATTCTGTTGTAAATATATATCACATCTTCTTTATCTGTTCATCTGTTTACACTTGGGCTACTTCTTTACTTTGGCTATTGTAAATAATGCTGCAATAAACAAGAGTGCATATATCCCTTCAAATTAGTGTTCTCATGTTTTTTGAGTGAATACCCAGCAGTGTGATTCCTGGATCATAGAGTTCTATTTTTAATTTTTTGAGGAATCTCCATACTGTCTTCCCTGAGGGCTGCACCAGTTTGCATCCTCACCAACACTTGTTGTTTCTTGAGTTTTTTGTTTTAGCCACTCTGAAGGTGCAAGGTGATATCCATTGTGGTTTTGATTTGCATTTCCCTGATGATGAATGATGTTAAGCATATTTTTGTGTGTCTGTTGGTCTGTTCATGTCTTCTTCCCATTTTTAACTGCACTATGTGTCTTTTTGGTGTCGAGTTATAGAAGTTCTTTATATATTTTGGATACTAACTTGTTATTGGATATATCATGCATGAACATCTCCCATTCAGTAGATTGTCTTTTAGTTTTATTGGTTGTTTCCTTGCTGTGCAGAAGCTTTTTATTTTGATGAAGTCCTATTAGTTAATAGTTTATTTTTGCTTTTGTTTCCCTTGTCTCAGGAGACCTATCTAGTAAGAAGTTGCTATGGCCAATGTCAAAGAGGTTTACTGCCTGTGCTCTCTTCTAGGATTTTTATGGTTTCAGGTCTCAGCATTTATGTATTTAATTCAGTTCGAATTTATTTCTGTTTATGATGAAATAAAGTGGTCCAGTTTCATTCTTTTGCATGTGGCTGTCTAGTTTTTCCAATATCATTTGCTGGATGGATTATTTCCCATTGGATATTCTTCTCTGCTTTGTTAAAGATTAATTGGCCATATAATAATGAGTTTATTTCTGGACCCTGTATTTTTTTCCCATTTCAATGTGTCTATTTTTAGGCCAGTACTATACTGTTTTGATCACTACAGCTTTGTAATGTAACTTGAAGTCTGGAATTGTGATACCTCCAGTTTTGTTTTTCTTTTTCAAGATTATTTTGGCTATTTGAGATCTTTTGTAGTTCCTTCCATACAAATTTTAGGATTGTTTGTTCTAGCTCTGTGAAAAATGCCCTTGATACTTTGATAGGGGTTGCTTTAAATGCGTAGATTGCTTTGGGTAATATAGACTTTTTTTTTTAAAGATTTTTTATTTATTTTTTGACAGAGGGAGACACCGCGAGAGAGGGAACACAAACAGAGGGAGTGGGAGAGGGAGAAGCAGGCTTTCTGATGAGCAGGAAGCCTGACAGGGAGCAGGGAGTCTGATGTGGAGCTCGATCCCGGGACCTGGGATCATGACCTGAGCTGAAAGCAGACACTTAATGACTGAGCCACCCAGGAGTCCCTGATATAGACATCTTAACAATATTTGTTCTTTTGACCCATGAACATGGAATGTCTTTCCATTTCTCTTTGTGTCATCTTCCATTTCTTTCTTCAGTGTTTAATAGTTTTCAGAGTACAAGTCTTTAGTTAAGTGTATTCCTAAATATTTAACGCATATTACAAGTTTTAAGAAGCCCTACTGTAACTAAGTATCTAAATCTGCTTAACCTAGTACTTTTCTAAACTTTTTTTTTTGCCATGATATTCTATTTTTCATGAAATACCTATTTAAATCCTTTTAGATTTAGACAGTTGTTGATCTTTGGGAACAAAGCTCCCAGTAGTGGTGTTGGGGAGGAATGGGGAGCAGATCAGTTCTGAAGGGACTGTGCCTCTGAAAAAAGTGATGTTACCAGTAGATATGAGGGGTAATAGCTGATTTCGTCTACTAACCTTTTGTTATTTAATTCATCATTATTTCTATAAATAGAAGAAAAATCATTATTTCTATAGATGACAAAAAGGTACTTGAAAAATCCCAACATCTATTCCTAATTTTAAAAGTCTTAATAAAATAGGAATAAGTGATTTTTGAACAAAATTGCACACACACAAAATTCCTGATCAGTTTCCACTAAAACCAGAAACAAAAGATGCTTATTACCATGGCCATTGCTGTGTAACATTTGTACTGTATTAACAAAATCAATTACGATATTCAATCAAGAGAAAATAATTAGAAGCCTAGGAAGGAAAGGGGAGGAGGAAAGCCATTTCTATGTATAAATTATGTGATAGTATATCTTGAAAGCCAAGAGGATCAATAATAAACAGAATACCTAAACAAAAAGGATTGAGTAAAATTAACAGACAAAAACCAGGATACAAAATTAGCAAACAAAAACCAGTACTTTCTATATATACATAATAAAATGTTTGAAAACATGGTGGAAGAAAAGTCTCTGTTTCCAGTAACATCAAAAAGATAAAAATACTTAAAAATAAACTTAAGAAATATGCTAGATCTGTAAGAGGAAAACATTCTTGAAAAACACAAATGTAGACTTGAACAAGTAGAAAGACCTTGCACATTTCATGTTCATGGATAGAATAACTCAACATTACAAAGATTTCTCTTCTCCCCAAGTATAAAGTATAAATGAGTTCTATTCCCAATAAGTTTTCTTTTTTCTAGCACTAGAATTTGATGCTAAAAGTCATAGGGAAAAATAAACAGGAAAGAATCAGGAAACCTCTGAAAAAGAAGAGTCAGAAAGGAGGCAAACGTTATCCTACCACATTTTAAACCACAAAACCTGTGTAATTAAAACTGTTGGGGGCTTATGAGAACTGTCTACTTTCTGTTTAGTTTTGCTCCAAACCTAAAACTTCTCTGAAAAATAAAGTCTGTTACAAAAACAATAGTATGTTATGGTGTGTGGACAGACATATGGCCAATGGAACAGAACATAATGTCCAGAATTAGTAATTTTAGAAATTTAAAACTTAGTAGAAGTAGCATCTCAAATCATAGAGGAACAGATGGAAAAACTGAATAGATATTTGGTGAGAGATAAAATCAGGTCCATACCTCATATGATATTCTAAAAATAAACTACAAATTGATAAAATCTTATTTTTTCTTCTTTTCTTTTTTTTTTTTAAACTTTTAAAATAATTTCAGGGGCAACTGGGTGACTCAGTGGGTTAAGCCTCCACCTTTGGTTCAGGTCATGATCTCCGAGTCCTGGGATGGAGCCCGCATCAGGCTCTCTGCTCAGCAGGGAGCCTGCTTCTCCCTCTCCCTCTGCTGCTCTGCCTGCTTGTGCTCTCTGCGGGGAGCCTGCTTCTCCCTCTCATTCTGCCTGCTTTTCTGCCTACTTGTGACCTCTCTGTCAGATAAATAAATAAAATCTTTAAAAAATGAAATTAAATAATTTCAGACTTTTGAAAAATAATATG
Organism: Mustela erminea; assembly: GCF_009829155.1. Lineage (NCBI taxonomy): Eukaryota > Metazoa > Chordata > Mammalia > Carnivora > Mustelidae > Mustela > Mustela erminea. Next base: position 83,743,830 of record NC_045628.1, read on the forward strand.
TAGACTTTTCATATATCCTTCACCCTGATTCCCTAATATTATTTGTATACATTCTTTGTCGTTCATTCTCTCTCTGAAACAGTTTGAGAATAAATTGCAGATATAATGTCCCTTTACCAGTAAATACCTCCGTGGTATTTCCCAAGAACAAGAATGTCTGTCAGTTTAAGCTTCTGTAAAAGAATACCACAGAGCAGGTAGCTTATAAACAATAGATACTTATTTCTCACAGTCCTGGAATCTGGGAAGTCCCACATTAGGGCACCAGCAGATTTGTTGTCTGGTAAGGGCCCGCTTCCTGGTTCTTAGATGGCCATCTTTTCACTGTAACATCATGTGGCAGAAGGGACTGGGGATCTCTCTGAGGTCTCATAAAAGGGTACTAATCCAATTTATGAAGGCTTCACCTTCATGATCTCATCAGCTCCCAAAGGCCCCATCTTCAATACCATCACATTGGGCATTAGGATTTAACATAAGAATTTTGGAAGGGGACACAAACATTCAGTCTATAACAAAGAACATTTTCTTATATGATCAAAGTACAGTTATCACAATCAAGAAATTAGCATTGGTAAAATACTACTCTAATCTGTAAGCCTTATTCAGACTTTACCAGTTGCCCCACTAATCCCTTCTGCTCCACAGTCCAGCCTGTGATCACACACTGCAGTTAGTTATCATGCCTCTTTAGTGTCCTTTAATCCGAAAGAGTTCTTCATTGTTGCCTTCTCTCTTGTGACCCTAACAATTTTGAAGAGTACAGGCTTCTTATGTAAAATGTCTCTCACATTAGGTTTGTCTGATGTTTCCTCGTGATTAGATTCAAAGTATACATTTTTAGCAAAAATACCACAAAAGTAATGCTCCATCATTGAATGTACCATTTCTAGGACTGTTAACTTCAGTCACCACTTCAGGTGGTATCCACCAAGTTTCTCCATTCTGCAAAGGTATGATTTTTTCTTTGTAATTATTAGGTATTGTGATAGACTCAGATGTATCACACAGATCCTTCATGGAAGGACTTGCTGCTCAATTGTGGCAAGTACAGTCAGTGGACAGCTTTTAGCTGTTAGCTCTTTCAACATGACTAACTTTCCCCCAAGGTCACACCCTTCCTGTGCCAGCCCGCATTCAGTGCCTGAGTGAGAAGGGGCCTGGCTGCTTTAGAGCTCTCTGCAAGTTGGCCAAGATTTTGATAAGCCTGCACTGCAATTAGATTTCCCTTTAGTACATAGCTCATACCCCAAACTCTCTCAGCATCTGATTCCAGAGAACCCAACCTGAGACAAGTGTCTTTGTGGGGAAATACTTTGAGACTCCGTAAATCTGTTCCTGATTACTTGAACTTACTCTTTTTAGCATCTATTGAGGATTCTTGCTTGAAACAGTTATTATTGTTTGGGTTGTCACATAGTAATTTTTCTAATTCTATGATTTTGTCTGCATTTTATAGTTAGAATTCCACTGTAAGGAAGAGCTTTCCCTCTTCAGTCATTTACATCTGCATGCTGTTGTGGATTCTATTTTTTATGGATTATGATCTACCATTTATTGCTCAAATTGTCCCAGATTTGGCCAGTAGGAGCCCCTTCAGTTTGGTTTCTGTATCCTTTTGACATGTTCCTATCATGTATTCCTTCCTTACTTTCTGGTACCACCAGATTTTTCAGGCTTATCTGATACTTTTCCCACGCTGCAATCTGCAATTTCAAAATGGACCACATATGCATGTAAAAAACAAAATCATTAAAATACTACAAAGAAACATGTGTGGATGATCTTATAACCAGGGAGTGAGGAAAGCCCAACAGAAAAAATGGAAAAGTGACATAAACAATTCACAAAAACAACAAGTAAGAATATCTCATAAAACACATGAAAAGATGCTTACTCTCCTGTAGAACATGCAAAGTAAAATTACCCCAAATTTGGAATTACATTCCAAACAAAATGTTTGGAAGCACTTTATTGGATAGACGATGGAGAAACAGGCAGTCTGATGCATTGCTGTAGGAGTATAAAATGGTACAACTTCTATAACAGGGATTTGGGAAAACCAGGCAAATTAACTTTTGGTCCAGTAATTTCACATTAGGAATCTACACTGAGAATAAACTTCCACAAATAAACAACACATGTATAAGGTTATTCATTGCCACATTGTTTATAGCAGTAGAGATTGGAGATGACCCAAATGTCTATCAATAGAGGCCTGATTATATAACCGGAACACCCACACAATGGAGTACTGTGCAGTGCTTTAAAACAGTGATTGTCTCTATGTACTAATGTGCAGTAATGTCTAAGGTGTGGTGAGAAAAACAAAGTGTGGAATAGGTATATAAAGGAAGAAATTAGAAATATTTTATTTAATACATTTATTTACTTTGCAGAAAGAATTAGGATAAAGCAAACTAATAAAAATGATTACCTTGGGTGAGAAGGTAAGAAAGGAAAGCTAGGCCTTTCGAGTACCTTTTTATATAGTTTTGACTTTTAAACCATTTATACTTTTTATATATTCAAAAAATATATAAAACAGAAGGAAAAGCAAATGTAAAATTTGGAATCATGAAACAAATGAACTTAATTTTATGTGAAGTTGGTACTATATATAGAGGAAAGAATTATTTCAAGTGACTTTTGAATATTGTACTCCTTAGTGGGATACAGTTTAAAGCCAAAACAAAACAAAATTTTAAAACTGCAAAGAAAACTTAAATTGGTACGCAGTGTTTAAACTATTTTAGGTATACTTTAGGATAACTAAATAAGTAAATTAATTAGGAACTAAGATTTTCATTGTATGTAAATGCAAAAAGATACAAATATAATGCCTAAGAAAGAAAAACTTTATAATGTTCTATTTTAATTTGAAGCATCAATGTGAATATAAATAGGTATACAATACTACTACTGTCATCCCGAAGGCCTTAAAAGCACTGAAACTCCAGTAGCTATGAGCACCCCTGGTATTCAGTGGTTGGTTTCTAAATATCATTAAGAGGAAGCAGATGCAGGGCATCTGTTTGCCTCAGCCCAGAGAACACATGACTCTTGATATTGGAGTCATGAGTTCAAGCCCCACACTGGAGGTAGAGCCTACTTTAAAAAAAAAAAGGGGGGGGGGCGCCTGGGTGGCTCAGCGGGTTAAAGCCTCTGCCTTCGGCCCAGGTCATGATCCCAGGGTCCTGGGGTCAAGCCCCGCATCGGGCTCTCTGCTCAGTGCAGAGCCTGCTTCTCTCTCTCTCTCTGCCTGCCTCTCTGCCTACTTGTGTTCTCTGTCAAATAAATAAATAAAATCTTAAAAAAAAAAAAAAAAAAAAACCAGTGCCCCTTGGAGAAATGGCTAATTTCAGGTCTGGAGGTGGGGAAAAATATAAAGTGAGCCTGGGATATCTTGTGCTAGACAGCAGGGAAGTGCTCCAAGACTTAATGGAGTTGATTCAGGAGGATACAAGAGTCAGTTGAAAGAGCAATGACCAAAGATGAGACATTAGGGTGCCTGGTGGCTCAGTCATTTAAGCATCTGCCTTCGGCTCAGGTCATGATCCCAGGGCCCTGGGATCGAGTCCTACATTGGGTTCCCTGTTCAGCAGCGAGTCTGCTTCTCCCTCTGACCCTCCCCGCCTCATGCTCACTCGCTCTCTGTAATAAATAAATAAAATCTTTATTAAAAAAAAGAATGAGTGTAGTTGATAATGCACATTAGATAAATAAAAATCCATAAGTTTCCCTACTGATATTCAAAAACAAACATTTAAATTTATTTGCTATGAGTGGAGTTGAATGTTATACCAGTATCCCATTCTGGAAATGGGTAATTAGATGGAAATAATTAAGTTTTTGTGCTGCCTTTTTAGGAAGCAGTTGAGAGCTCTTTACAGAAGAATGCCAGCTTGAAAATGTAGAAATAAATAATAGAGGGTTTTTCATGGTGATTTTCAAATTATACAAAATAATTGATTCAGGAGGATTATTGGTGGATGCTAAAACTGTTGGGTGAAAAGTTTTTGGGGAAGAAGATATTCACATACTGCTGACATTTTACCCCACAAAAAACTTTGATTTTTTTTTTTTTTATGATTGTTAAAGTGGAAAATGTACTTTTACGAAGGAGAGACCTGGTGGTCACCACCTTAAGTGATTGAAATAAACCTAAATAATGTATCTCCCCATATGCTGAACAGTGCCCAGAATACTTTATACCTGTTTATACGTGAGTATTCTTATCCATTCTCACCCTCTAATTACATTCAAGCCTTTAGACTTGGAGTGGAATAATAGGAAAAGGAGTTTGGGGTAGGGGTCAGAGGATGAAGTCAAGGACACCAAAAAGAAACAAGACATCTGGCCTGTTCTTTTTAAAAAGGAACGGTCCTGTGAGATTCTAAGGAGATGGTAATGGTGCATTATTTTTGAGTCTCCCCAAATCACTGCATAAAAACATTCAACAACTTGAGTATCTACAACAAAACTAGTTTGCTAGAGAATGGGAATGAGTTTTAGACAACCAGAGTGACTGCAGAGATGTCAACTTAACTCTGATATGAACATTAAATATGTATGTTCTTGTAGACCTTAGACCTATGAGTAATAGTAATAAGGAAGAGAGGCTATAGTTGGTAATGGATATATGATCTAACAAAGTAGCTATAGTATAGCTGTTACAAAATAGACAACAATGTAAAAAATTACTTAAATAATCATATTTTCAGTAATCATATTGGTCTCATTATTGAGGCTGTTGCATAGGCAAGATGGGATAAAGAAAGTGAATAAAATCTGTTACATTATACATACCCATTATTGAAGCAGTAAAAACAAAAAGAAAAAAAATGAATATGATGTTCTAATTCTTCATCCTTTCTGTCCTTGAGAATAGGATTCTCAGTGGTAAGAAAAACAAAAATACAAACAAACCAAAAAAACCATACAATTAAAAGATGAATGATAAAAACTTTGCAAATTTAAATTTGAATTAATAGTATGAACTCATAAGATGTTTTATCTTTTAAAAAAAAAGTATGTGTTATGCACATACATAGATAGTAAAGGGATTAAAACTATTAACAGATAAATAATTTATGTAGAAAATTCCAGAGAATACACAAAAATACAACTAAAAACTAATAAGTGAATTTATTAACAAGTTCACAGGATACAAGATCAGTAAAACTCAGTTATATTTCTAATAAGAATTAGAAACTGAAATTTTTTAAACACAAAAATCATCAGAAACAACTACTTTAGGAATAAATCTAACAAAATACATACACGGTTTTGTGTATTGATGAGATAAAATCTGAAATGAAGAGATACACTGTGTTTATGGAATGGAAGACTGATTATTGTAAAGATGTCAGTTCTTTCTGAATTGATCTAGGGAGTCAACACAATCCCAGATAAAATCCCAGCAGGCATTTTTTTTTTTTTAAAGGAAATCAGTAAGATAAGCTTAGAATTTAAATGGAAATATAAAAGACCTAAAACAGCCAATACACTTTGAAAAGGAGCAAATTGGAGGACTCACGCTCTCTGATTTCAAGATTTGCTAAGAACTACATGTAATCAAATCCTGTAGTATTGGGATAAGAATAGACATAAACATCAATAGGACAGAAAAGAGTTCAGAAATAAACCCTTGCACATATTAGTTTAATTTTTGTCAAAAGTTCCAAGGCAATTCAGTAGAGAAAGGAGTTTCAGCTAACAATATTGGAACTATTGGCCATCTATATACAATAAAAGTAATCTCAACCCTTTATACCATATTTTCAAAAATCAGCTTTTAAAATAGATCACATACCTAAATGTAAAACCTCTAAAACTTCTAAAAGGAAACCTGAGCAATTCTTTGTGTCTTTTGGTTGGCAGAGATTTCCCAAAAAGGACACAAAATGTGAACCATAAAAGAAAAAATTGATAAATTGGACCTCATTAAAATTAAATTTTCTCTTCCTCAAAACTCAGTGCTAAATAAATGAAAAAACAAAATATGGACTAGAAGGAAGTAGTTGCAGAATATATTTGTTAAAGGACCATATCTAGAGTATATAAAGAGCCCACAATTCAATAATAAGGAAATAATGATTAAAAAGTAGCCAACAATTTCAACACACAACTTCACAAAGAAGAGGTGTGGGGATGGCCAATAAGCATGTGAAACAATACTCAACATCATTGGTCATTAAGAAAACATAAAATCACAATGAGATATCACTATATTTTTTAGAATAGCTAAAAATTTAAAGATCGACAGTTCCAAGTGTTGATAAAGATGTGAAGCAACCTGTAACTCATACATTTTTGGTGGGAATGTAAAACAATACAACAACTTGTGAAAAAAGTTTGGCTGTTTCTGATTAAGTTAAACATAAATCCAGCAATGTTATATCTATATATTTACCCCAATAATGAAAATATATGTCCACCCAACAGCTTGTGCAGGACTGTATATAATAGGCAAAAAACGAAAGCAAATGCCTTATCAGTTGGTGGATAGCTAAATACGTTGTGGTACCTCCATACGGTAGAATACTATTCAGCAGTAAGAGAACAATTTGTTAATTAGAATTTCCAGTTCCAGGACAAGTGAATACATACTCTTCCTATTTTTTCTGGTAAGTACAACTAAAACCTTTGGATATTATGCATAAAGCAAGCATAAGACAATTTTGACACATGGAGAGAGAAAGGCAGATCATCTGGGGACCTTGGTACCTGAGAAATGGTAATGGTGGTGAATTCCCTGGGTTTTCTTTTTTGCCTCATATACCTATCCTGCATGCTAGAGAAGCTGGCAACCTGGAAGTACCAAAGAGCACAGATGAAAAGCCCCAAGAAAGGCTGGTTTTCTTTAGTCAATCAGGAAAGAAGCAACTTATAGCAAGACCAAACTAGACAGTGACTGCCCTACTTCAGCCAGAAACATTGGGAAAATGGCACTCTGTCCTCACTTTCTCCAGCAGAGGCTGAGTATGAGCTTAGACTTGCCCCTTGCTCAGCTGTAACAAGGCACTACTCTTGTATCTCCCCACTTTCCTACTGGGGTGGTGTCAGAGAAGGTGAAGGCCTAGGCAGTGGGTAGACTTCCATTACCCCCCCCCCCCAGGCAATGATAATGCATCCTTCCCCATGTGGTATCAGCGAAGGCCTTGTGCAGAGCTCTTGTGTAGATCTTGCTCAGTTCTTAAGTCTGTCTCTGGAATTTTATCTTTTTAGGTGGCTTTATAAATAAAACTTCAGTTACAATTTCTATATAGTGATTGCATGTTTACTGGAAAGCTATTGATTTCAGTACACCACTACCACCTCTTATTTATAATAGTTTTTCAGTTGGTTTTCTTTGACTATAAAGGCATATAGTCTTATAATTTGCAAATAGTGATATATTTGCTTCTTTTCCATTTTTATACCACTAATGTATTTCTCAGAATTGTGTACCTTGTATAGTGTTTCCCAATCATTTTACAGCATGGCAATATTGAAAATTATATTTTTAATGTATATTAGCATAAATGGGAAATGCTTTGTGAGGCCAGAGGGGACCTGCCTGCTGACCTGAAATAGATTGAGAAGAAGTCCTATGCCTCTCTAAAACAATGCTTTTTTAAAAAAAAATCATGAACTTGCTTATTTTATTTCTTAACCATTAGTGGGACTACTTTCTGAGTGTTTCTCATTAAATTTTGCTGGTTTGGGGATTAAAGTAGATATATTTTATTTTATTAAGGAAGCGTCTGGGTACTCCTCTGTTTTATCAACAGATTTTAGTCAAAAACGGTTATCGAATTAACAAACATTTCTGAAGCATTGCTACTGTATGCCAGGCTTTAGAACTAAAACAATGAATAAGGTGAGAGACACTATAGGAAAGAACACAAGTCCAGGTAGATTTGAGCTCAGATATCTGTCTACACTGCATGTACTAGTTCTGTGACCTTAGGCAAGTCATTTAATTATTTTGAGCCTTAGCTTACTTATCTGTCAAATAGAGCTAATAATAACTGTTAGAGTTATTATTCTTTTAAAAAAAATTTTTTTAAAGATATCTATCTATTTATTTATTTATTTATTTGACAGAGAGATCACAAGGAGGCAGAGAGAGAGGGGAAGCAGGCTCCCCACTGAGCAGAGAGCCTGATGTGGGGCTCGATCCCAGGACCCTGAGATCATGACCTGAGCTGAAGGCAGAGGCTTAACCCACTGAGCCACCCAGGCATCCCTAAGTTGTTGTTATTCTAAGACAGGATTCCACACTTTTGTAGTCCAGTAGGGTGAGACAGACATATTACCAAGTAATTGCACCAAAAAAAAAAAAAAAAAGAGGTGGCATAGTAGAGATGGAAGAATGAACAGTGGCGATATAAATGAGTACTTTGCTTAAAGAGGGACTCAGGACAGTTTTACAGAGGTGACTATTTAAACTGGGCCTTGGAGGATGAGTAGGGGAGGCATAGCACCTATAAAACTGCTTGTTGCATTAAGGATGCAACAGGATAATTGAACGACAGGTATAGGCAAATGACAGATTGGAGAGGTAGACAGATTGTAGATCATAGAGGGACTATAGTTGCTGCCCTGAAGATTTTGAACTTTATTCTGTAAGTGACTGGGAGGTGTTGAAGTGTATTTAGCCATCGGATTTGCTATAATGAGGTGTATTAAGCTTATATAGTTGAAAGTCTCTTTAAAGACCCTTAATCTCACAAAATAAACTGAGGGTTGCTGGGGGGTGGAGGGGTAGGGAGAAGGTGGTGGGGTTATGGACATTGGGGAGGGTATGTGCTATGGTGAGTGCTGTGAAATGTGTAAGCCTGATGATTCACAGACCTGTACCCCTGGGGTAAATAATACACTATATGTTAATAAAAATAATTTTAAAAAAAAGAAAGTCTCTTTAAGCTATTACGTTTGAGGAGAGCCTGAAATAAGGCAGTGAGACAAATTGAGAGTAGATGACAGATTTGAAGAGCATAGGTAGAATTAATAGGATCTAGAGGCCGTTAGGACTATCTGGAGAGAAAGGATAAATAGCAATTCCCAGGGTCTTGGGCTAGGAATAAAAAACACTCTAAAAATTACATGGATAAGTTCTGTACTTTTTTCTATAGAAAAACACAAGTTGTCTTGAGTGTAAGATCTTACAAAGTTTGGTGAGATACATCACAGACTGATGACATGAGCACCATAGATGAAAGTCCTATTCATTCTGTAGGGCAATAAGGAAAGAGCTAAAGGAAACCTAACTATAACCATATTGATAGACTTAAAATTAACAAGGGTCTGAAAAAATTTTAATGTGATTGCAGTGTTGATAAAAATTTTATGTTTGGCATTTTAGTGTTTTTAGGGTTTTTTAAGTGCAGTCCTGGATTTGCATTAGTGTTTACATTTTATAACTAAATTTTATTTTTCTGAAAGTGATATTAAGAAGAGTAGTCAATCTGAAATAAAATGTATGTACAAAATGTTCTAAAGTATATTATTTATTCACTATTTTTCTTCTATTCTAGTTACCCTCTCTGGAAATGGAGAAAATGGTAAGACACTTTAAGTCTCAATTTAAGTAGAATACTTATGAAATCCTAATTGTGATCCACATGCTTTTTATTTAGTGATGACTATATGTGTTTTTGTTTTCAGAAAGAAAATATGTTTTTAAAGTTAATTAAAAAGAGGTCTAGTATTGTATTTATTCCTATTCAATATATTTTCATTTGTGTTATTTATATCAATTAAAATAGCTGTTATTTTGTAAGGCATCTAGCACCCAAACTTCTCTAATATATTTATGTACATATGTATGCCTTGTATATTCTTCAGAATGCTTGATAGTAGTGATTCAAATATTTTTAATACCAGTTCTAGCTAGGATTGAGGAGCAGATTTTGTTTCATGATGCCTAAATTTTATCAATGGTTCTCTTCTTTATATATTTGTTAAAAATAGTACATTACTACTCACAGATATTTAACAAAATAACCAGACTGTAAATTTGTAAACTGTATTACTAGTTCATTTTGAAAGGGAATCCTACTTTTTATAAGGACTAGGTAATGAGATAATGCCTAGAGGGAAAAATTCATTGCTCAGAATTTCACCAAGCTAAAAGAAAGTATTAAGTCTGTTGAGATTAAATTTCAAAAATGAAATTTGACTTGAGATATGAAAATCCAGGGGATTTCTAAAACAGTTGAATGGTTAGAAATCATTAATTAATATTTATTCTTATTGGAAATAATTAGGCATTAAGTATGTAAATCTCAAGTTGCCTTTGAATCTGATTTCTCAATTCTAGCCAGGGTTGAGGAGGAATAAATATAGACTCATTCTTGGTAGGATTGATTTTCTCCCTTTAAATCAAAACTGTTTTCTGTATGTGAAAATACATATACAGAAAGCAGAGAATTTCTGAAGTACTTATGAAGGAACATCTAACTTTTCTCATTATTTCTTAGAGCTGTTTTCCCCATGTCTTTCAAAGAGTCTTTTGACGAAGTTGTTTGCTTTTTTGTTTGTTTTTTTAAATTCATTTACAGGTGATTTTTTAATCAGATTTTTTGATTTGTAGATTCAGATTTTTTTTTTTTGCTTTGATTTAATTTGTTTCATTAACTAAGCTTTTATCACTTCTTTTTTTGTTGTTCATAGTATTTTTATTTTGTAATCTATGTTGCACTTTTAGCTATATCCACTTTATTACTTCCTTTTTTTAAGATTTATTCACTTATTTTAGAGAGAGAGAGAGAATGCATGAGTGGGAGAGGGAGAGGAAGAACCTCAAGTAGATTCTGTGCTCAGCACAGAACCTGACACAGGCTTGATCCCAGGACTCTGAGATAACAACCCATGCTGAAACCAAGAGTCGTCCTCCCAGCTGACTGTGCCAGGCAGGCACCCCTTTATGTATTATTTCTAACCAGTGGTTTATAGCATATATATGTGATCAGAAGTTTTCTTATTAACATTATTTCAAATTCATGTAAAAGCAGTATTTCCTGTTATTCTTTACATTATAATTTGATATTTTCCATTGGTTAAGTACTTACTACATTCCAGGCATGATGCTAAGAGATTTATCAGTTTTTTTTAACTGAGGATTAAGATTTTTTTAAAGCAGACAACCATTTTGTTTTTGGACCTATGGAGAGCAGAAATACTCTAAAAATATTTTAAATGTCTTAAAAAATATTTTTTAAGTATATTGTTTAATATGCTGACCTTAGTTGTAAATAACTAAATGATTAAGAAGTTTAAAGTACCTCAAGGTTACCATTTATCTTGAAGCTCTACAATAGACTACAGATGAGGATTGACAAACTTGATTGAATATGGGGGCCAGGCAAAAATTTTAAAAAGTGAAGTGAACTAGGTGAAAATAGTATTGCAAACTCGGTAAATGACCTCAGTGTTCATATAACGGTAGGAGACTGAGCTCCAGTATACTTTTCCAAAAGAAGATCAAATGAAGGAATGATTTTGAATCCATTAAGTAGACCATGAGGTTCACCCTGGAGGGAATGGAGACAGTAGAGAATGCAGATTTTGAGAAGCCAAAATTTTCAGTGAGGATGATAATCAGCTTTAGTGGACATGAAAAGAAAGCAAATTTGAAGATAGAAGGAAGTTTTGGTAAGGATTTTGTCTTGGTATCAGATATTTGCTCTGAAATAAGATGTGACGACTAAGATGATGAGTTAAATGGAGGAAAAGATACTTCTAGGTATGACATAATGAAAAGAACCTTCGGTTTTTATCAAGCAGATATGGGTTTGAATCCTGATTTTATCATTTACTAAGTGACATTGGGCAGGATATTAAATTCTCTGCACCTCAGTTTTCACATTTGTAAACTAAAAGAATACCTTACAGGACTACAGTGAGGGTTAGAAATAAGGTCCACATCATTATATACCTTCTAATAGGCCTTCAGTAGGTGGAAGTAGTGATTTGATTAGCTGTGGTCAAATATGGTACCAGGAAGTCCCAGTGTTTTATAGTGTATTCATCAGTCATGAGTTATACCCATGGAGTTATTTCCCAGGAATATCACAGCCAAGGTGGAGTAGAAAACTATGAACAACACATTTATACTGGCCATTGAGATGGACTGGAGGGAGGAAGACCAGTTGCCTTTGCAGTGATCAAACGAGTTAAGCAACAGTTTATGAGCTGTTACACTGGCAGTGAAAATAATGAGAGAGGAACTAGAATTTGAGGAGCTTTGTGTTGATTAGCTGTGCAGTGTGAAGAGTTACTGGGCCCTGGCTTCCTGTGGGACTTGCAGTTCTGTTCTCTTAGACCATATGACCCCCAGTGTAATTGTAAAAGAAAAGGCTGGGTCCAACAAGTTGATTTTTTTAATCATTATTTTATTTAAAAAGAACATTTTTAAAAACCAAAAGTGAAAGGAGAAATAGCCTCAGATGAAAGGAAGGATAATACTTTGAATTGAATACATCTTAGCTTTATAAAAACTTCACTACCTTGTTCTTAGTGTCTCTCATTTCACTGTGGACCAGTGAAAACTTTTATGATTCCTTAAACTTGGGAAACATGGTAATACGGAACATGCAAAAAGAACCAGATTTTGAGAGGAAAGGTTCTTGGGTAGTTTTGAGAGGAAAGGTTCTTGGATATTAATAATAATAGTGGTCAGTATTGAGGTGCCTGACTGGCTCAGTCAATAGAGCGTGTGATTCTTGATCTCAGCGTTGTGAGTTTGAACCCCAGTTGGGTGTAGAGATTACTTTTTTAAAATGGCCAGTATTTTTAAGGATTAATTATGTGCCAGGCACTATTTTAAATGTTTTGCGTGTATTAGGTCATCAATATTAAGCAACTAACTTTAATAAAACAAATTAAGTACTTTATTTGAAGTCTGAGCATATTGAGGGGCAGTATAGTATAAAGAGGTAATGAATTCTAAAAGTAATGGAGAAGGGTTATGCGCAAGAAGTAATATTTGATCTGAGCTTAAAAAATGAGTAGAATTTCAAACTTTGAAGCTTGTGTCTGCTTTGTTTTCTTCAGTGGATTTGTATGTGCCTCTTTCCAAAGAAAAAATTTAAGCACCTGGTAGATAGTTCTTTCTTCCTATAGAAACCAGTCCTGCTTCTTTCCAAAAAAAAAAAAAAAAAAAACTATAGAACACAACAAAAAGCTCTAAGTTATATCAGTAATGAGTTAATATTTGGAGTTAAAGATGTTAAAATGTTTACACTAATCCACTTGTGAAACAGTTATTGCAGAAATTTTAAATGGCTAAAAATTTTTCATTAGCCTATGTTGAAAGGAAATGAAATCTAGCATAATGTTTCTGGTTAATCCAGGAACTAAGTTTTTTAGATTACTCATTATTCACAGTGGTGGGAACATCCTTTATTACTTTCAGTTTGTAGTTCCTTGAATTTAATGTTCATGGTGATGGAATCTGTCTTAAATAAATTTTTTTGGTGTTGGAAAAGGTATGGAAGCCTCGTGAATTTGCATGTCATCCTTGTGCAGGGGCCATGCTAATCTTCTCTGTATCGTTCCAGTTTTAGTATATATGCTGCTGAAGTGAGCACTGTCTTAAATAATTTTTAAGTCATTTAAAAACTGGTAGGAAGAGCTTGAAATTTAGTGAGTGAAGGAGGTGTTTCAACTTGAATGTTCAGCAGTTCAATAATATCAAATTCAGATTATAGTCTTTACTTATAAACCAGGCTGATAACCCTTAAATACAGGAACTCAGTGTTTCTTCATATCTGTAATGGTAGGTCATTCAGATAAAGGAGTTTATAAATTTGATGTCTTCGGTAGGTTTTAATTAAGGTATTTATTGGATTAAGCCTCCTGACCCTAAATATTGTGTTTTAATGTAATGCTTTTTCCTGTTTTCACCAGGATTCAATGAAATGTTATTTGTTTTTATTTACCAGGAAAGGCCGTTGTTTACCTTGTGGCTTTCCATCTGTTCTTTGTTATGTTTGTATGGTCCTATTGGATGACAATTTTCACATCTCCCGCTTCCCCTTCCAAAGAGGTAAATTTAATGTTGGTAAATTACCAAATGCTGTAGCTAATTATGGAATTATTTGCCCTGTGTTACCTTTGTTAAAACTTTACTACATAATGCATTTGTTCTGTTTCTGTTTATGAACTTGCTTGGTGACTCCACATTGTGAATGTGAGTCATCAGCCTGGTCTCAGATACAACCCACTGACTTAGCACACTAAAAGACCGATCATACTTTACTTAGTACTGGTATTTTTCTGCCATGCTATTTAGTTTTAAAGACATCCTTTTTTTACTGGACTAAAAAATCTTAAGGGACAAAATTGAGTTAGAAAAGTAGAGTGTATATTTGGACACCTTAACATATTTTCTCAGGCCTAAAGAAATATGCTGCAACTAGAGAAAGTTTTAATTGTGGGAAAGAAATTGTCGAGGCTATTGTTTGTTATACTTTAATATGACTAGTGTTTCTTCTAATTTGAGGTTCCATTGGGAAAATAATGTGAATATTTATGTAGAGTAAGTTTTAAGACCAGGATGTGTCTCTTGCCTTCACATAACTAATGAAATCTGGTATAATTAGATGGCTAAGAATGTACCCTCTGGTTGTAGGATTATCTGAGTTTAATTTTCTGCTCCAACATATTACTTAATGTCTCTGAGCTTCCATTTTCTTATTGGAAAATGGAGCTAACAATAGTGCCTGTTTCTGTAAGATGTTTGTGAGGATTAAGTGATATTCATTCACATAAAGCTTTTAACACAGTACCTGCCACATGGTTGGCAATCAAATATTAGATGATGATAATTATTTCTACTCATACAAAATTCATCAAAATTTGTTAAAAATTATAGACCATATGTTTAAAATAATATCAACTTCCATTTAACTTTTTATGAAATATATATACAGAGAAGTATATGTAAGTGTATACCTGATGGATTTTTGCAAACCTAACACCCTTGAGCAACCACCACCAAGTTGAAGAAACAGAACATTACCAGCATCTTATAAGCCTCCTCATGCTCCCTTTCAGCCACACAAACCCACTCTCCTGCCTCCTAATAGCATCAGTTTGTTTTGCCTGTTTTTGCCTTTACATAAATGGAATCATATACTCTGTGTGTTTGTGTCTCTAGCTTCTTTCATTAACATTCTGTTTGCATGTTCATCCATGTTGTTGCATGTACTTGTGGAGCACTCATTCTCTTTATTGTTTGGTATTCAGTTGTAGTAAATACTAGTTTATTTAACTGTTCTGCTGTTGATGGGCAGGGGCATTTGGGTGGCTTCTAGTGTAAGGCTGTTACAAAGAGGGCTGCTATAAACATTCTATTGCATATACCTATGTATATACTTACATATATACATCTGTACATAAATGTGTATATATATGTATAATAATTATATGTGTGTATACATATACATATGTATATATATATGCACACATATAATTATATATACAGCTACATATACATATATATGTATATAGTAGGTACCTCCGATTGGAATGCTGGATCATATTTTGTGTGTACATTCAGCATTAAGTAGAAAATGCCAAACAGTCTTTTGCCCATTTTTTTTCTATTGGGTGCTTTTGTTTTAAGGGGTAGTGAAATTATCAATCCGACTTCATGTTTCTTAAAATATATTCATCAGACATTTGGTAATAATTAGTCAACTCTTAAAGTTATGTTACAAACTGCCTTCCCTATCTTTTTTTATTTTTAAGATTGATTTATGTTTAGAGAGAGAGCACATGCATGGTAGCAGGAGAGGGCAGAGGGAGAAGGAGAGAAGCAGACTCCTTGCCAAACGCTGAGCCCAGTACAGGGCTCAATCTTATGACCATGAGATCATGACCTGAGCTGAAACCAAGAGTTGGTCGCCTAACTGACTGAGCCACCCAGGCGCCCCTCAAACTGCCATCTATGTCTTAAGCTCCAAGTTGAAAAGGAACTAATTTTATTTAATTACTTACAACTAGTGATGGCTATTGAAAACATAGCATGAATGGAAGTAAATACTTCTTGTTATGGGAAATAAAAAATAGAAAAAGAGGGGTGCCTTGGTGGCTCAGTCATAAGAGAATACAATTCTTGATCTTGGGGTCATGGATTTGAGCCCCATGTTGGGTGTAGAGATTACTTAAATAAATAAACTTTTAAAAAGTATAATAAAAACAATTGGTTAATACTTCTGAGAAGCAGTATAGTATAGAGGTGAAGAACTCAGACTCTGGCATAAGACTGCCCAGTTCAACTCCTGCCTCTGGTACTTACTAGCCATGTGGCCTTGGAGACTTGCCTTAGATGTCTGTACCTCAGCTCTCTGCTGTAGAATGAGGATGATAGTAATACATACCTTACAGGATTGTTGGAAGTATTGACTAAGTTAATATATATGGTTAAAAAATAATAATATATGTGGTTAGTAATATTTATAATAATGATATACACTTAATAATATATGTAAAGTGCCCAGAAGAATACATTGCACTTAGGAAGTGCCATTTAAATGTTATTTATTTATTTTGGTTGTTGTTTGTCATATTGCATCCATTCAGCATTCAGCTGAGGGCTTAAGCCTTTACATCCACTTCATCCTTCATGCTCCTCTCTTCCTAGAAGTTCAGCTGATTACCCAGGCCTGTGTCCAGTGGCCCTGCTATGGCATGCTCTTGCCTTCCCCATCATAGAACCTACCATATAGTTTCTTAATTGCCTCTTGACTTGTATGCACCATCTTATTGTCAGTTTTTTGTGGGCAGGGATCATTTTTATGGTATCCTGCACTACATCCCTCTCCCCACTATTTAGCACATAGTGGCTGTTCACTATTGAATGAGTTAATTATCAAATCGTCAAGGGACAGCTAAGTTAAGCTGCACTGACAAGAAAGAGCAGGATTTTATGGTTCTCTTTCTAAATAACCTTCCAGTGCTGAGATAGCTCCTTGTAGTAATTACAAAGCTGTGAAGTAGCTCCTAAAGTAACCGTAATAAAAGGACTCTGTGAGCTGAGAGGTTAGAGCAACACTTGGGAATCAGACCCAGGGAAACTGGTTGAGTCTGAATAGCAAAAACTCTACATTTTTAAGGAAGTTAAGTTATAAATATGGGTATATTTTTTATCTTTTACCAGCAAGTGCTTGGCACCTGCTGTTTGACAGACTGTGCTAGGCTCTGGGAATAAAAAGAACAAAAAAGAATGATCCTAAACATTTTAAAAGGAGAGACAGATGGTAGACAAGTAAACAAACAAAGTAATTATAAATTGTGATAAGTTTAGGTACTTTTAGAATAAATGAATATGATGATGTAGTAAAGTATAACAGTAAAAACTATTAGGGGAAAAAACTACTTTGGTAGTATGGTCAAAGACATCTCTGAGGAAGTGGCATTATTAAACCAAGACTTTTAAAAGTATCTCTTTCACTAAAGTATTAGCTTTTTGAAGGAAGCATCTTTGTTGTTTATTGCTGTATCCCCATTGCCTAGATTCCAACCTTGTATGTAAGAGGCAGATTGCTAAATCTGTGAATGAGTGAATGGTGAGAGGTAAGCAGTCTGTGAAGAGCTGGCAGGCATCTTCCATCACTGTCACTTATCACTATCAAAAAGAAATTATGGCCCCATCACTTCTCTGGTAATCCTTCAGAGGTTGCCAGTCAGCTCTAAGATAAAGGTCATGCTCACAAGACCCTTCATGAACTAAAATCTTAACTAACTTCATCTCCACTGCTTCTTCCTGGAACTTGATAGTCAAGTAATATTTTGCACTGACTATACCATTATATTCACATCTTTGTGCTTTCTGTATGCTACTTCCTTTACCAAGATTCTCTTTCCCTCCTTGTTTTCCTGGAAGATTCCTGTTTACCTCTCAAAGCCCAGCGTAGGTACCACTTTCTCCAAGAGACTTTCATTGATAGTCCCTATACCCTCATAAGGGAGCTTTTATCATACCTGGTAACACATTGTACTATTATTTGTAAGTTGTATTTCTTTATTGACATAGCTAGCATTCCTACTGGACTATAAGAAATGTGCTTTTGAAGGCAGGACTGTATTGATTCTTCTATGGATTCCTATTACCCAGAGCAGTGCCAAGTTCTTAATTGGTAGCTAATATATATTTGAATTGAACCATCTGAACACTGAATTTAAGATGATGGCATTTCATAGTTTGAATTCTGTTTTGTAGTTTTTAATGAAAACTAGATGTGTAGTAATAATTTCCTAAGTCTAATCCATTTTAAATTTTGTTCCATTCCTCATCTAAAATTCTGGTGGCTCTTAAGATTATCATTTTAAGTTTTTCATAATTTATAACATTAGTCCTTAAGGAAAAGTAATGATATGGAGGCTGGGATACTACCACAGGCTAGAAATAGGACAGCCCTATGTGAAATCTGTTCAGATTTTACAAGGAAACTGTAAAATTTGATTGAAACATCTCCTATCCATATATGTACTTATCATCATACCAAATGATTCTTATACTCTACTGTGAATGCTTCAGGGACACTTCATGTCAGGGAAGAACTTCTAATTCAAACAAGTTAAAGTTACACTTCTCTTAAAAGAGAATAGGCCATTTTGCTAAGTAGGGAAGTATTTCAGTCCTTGGAAGTATTCACGAGAGAGTGGATCTCAGAAACTTTGTATGAAGGTTCCTACCTCCCTGGGAAGTTATGTAAGTGTGTCTAAGATCTCAACTTAAGATTATGGGAAACTTTTCTGACCTCTTTCTGTTCTGTTTGCCTGTGTTACTTCTCATGCCTTAGAAGTAATTTGGGGGTTTCTTATGCCATCAAGATTTGATTGTGGGAAACAGACAAGGTAACCTAAATAGACTCTTCTACATCCTAAATTGTGGTGTTTGGTCAGGTTAGAGTAACAGTCTGTAAAAAGCCAGAACAGTTATTTTACATTAGCAATATGGAGGGAGGCATACTAGAGTAAAACTCAAACACTTGCATTTTAATATCAGCTCTGCCAATATCAGCTCTCTGTGCAATCTTAGAAAATTCTCTGAGCCTCTTGGTATGACAGTTTCCCCAGTCCAGAGCTCTTCCTACTATGCCAAACTGTTGCCTTGTTTGGCATAGGATAGGTTGCACTGATAAACTAATACTGTTATTACTGATGATGAGGCATCAAGAGTATGGAAAGCTTTGGTAGGGAGTTAGCAGGCAGGACGAAATACTTGAATATATAAACTCCATTCATGACTCTTTAGGCCTTTTCAAGCAAAACCTTGCTTTTAATTGAAAAAAATTGAGAAACAGTACAGTTAAAATATAGGACATGATCAAGAAAAATCTCAAGCCATTTTTAGTTTAAAAGGAAATTCTGTGAAGTAAAGACTAAAAGAGACTGAAAGCTTCTGTTTACATGAAATTAGAGACATAAAACTGAGGCCCCTTGAGATGCTAGGATGATGACAAGAGGAGCAACTATAAACAAGTTCTTTATAAGGAAAATGCTATTTAAGAAATGAACTGGAGGCTGGCCACAGTATGGGAATAAAAACTTAAGAAATGGAAACAAGAAATAACTCCATGAAGAAATTACTCTTTGAGAAAAGGAGACTCTGCTTGCCTTGACAATACTTTATAATTTTACAGGAAGTACTCCTATTGGTTAGCTTTTTAAAAGCTAAAACAAAGTAGTAAAAGCTCATTGATATATTTGAGTAGAACATAGCTGGATCCTGTGCCTATGGTTTAATGTCTTACTCAAACCAAGTGACTCTTGGACATCCTTCCAAAAATTAAAAATTTCTCGACTCTAATTTTCAAACATCAAAATTTTTACTAATAGAAAATATATGTATTAAGCCCTTTTTGGTTGGGGGGGTATTTAATTTTTCTGTAAAATACAAAGATGCAAAATTTTCTAGTTCATATTTTTTCCCATCATTAATATAGAGGGCAAATATTTTTCAATCTATCAAAAAAAGGTATGAAGTTTTTAAATATACTCAGTTTCACTTCTTTAATTTGAAAATAAGTTTTGCCTTCATAGAAGAAAATGTTTTAGTATTTTTTCTGTTCAGGATGAAACTGTGTTTTTCTAAACATGATAGTTTATGAGATTGAAAAGAATTAATAGTTTTCTCCTTTTATAGTTCTACTTGTCTAATTCTGAAAAGGAACGTTATGAAAAGGAATTCAGCCAAGAAAGACAACAAGAAATTTTGAGAAGAGCAGCAAGGGATTTACCTATCTACACCACATCAGCTTCAAGGAGTAAGAAAAATCAGTCTTAAGCTTTCCTTTCCAAGGAATTTTTTAAATATGGTTAATTCTTCCAAGATACATCTGCATGATTTGACAGTTAAATGGATATTGTGATTGCTACAGATAACATCTGCAAGAACAAGATTTTCCTGTGTTCTGTATCTTCTGTGGTATTTCAGATATACACACACATGTACATTTATTGATACAGATTTTTTTTAAGAGGCTCACTGTGAGCCTGTTTTCTCTGCATTTTTTTCCCAATTGAACCTCATCATTAAAAATGTCACTTGTTATTCTTAGCAAACCATCGTTTAGAAATTCTCGTCTGAATTTGAATATTGTGTGTCATCACAGAGTCATTTTTAAAAAAACAAGAATGTGCTAACTTAGAATGGAGAGGAGTAAAAGAGACAAGGGAGAAGAATCCTGTCAAGTTTTAAGACCAATACTCAGAGAGCCAAAATTTGAACTCAGGTTAATCTGGTTCCAAAGATGTGGTATTTCCACTCTCCCACTGCCTACGTGGACATAGGTGACTGCTGCAGCACTTCCCTTTTCTTAGGGAGACAGTCTTACAATAGGAATGAATTTATGAGTGGCCACTGTAGTCACTTAAGTATAGGAAATTGTTTTAAGTTATATACTATGTATCTCATAAATTTTGTTCAAATATGGGATAATATAATAGCTAATAATTATTCTGTTCTGAATGTTTTACACATACTCATTTATTTATTTGTCAGAGAGAGAGCACAAGCAGGCAGAGGGAAAGGCAGCAGGGAGCCTGATGTGGGATTTGATCCCTGGACCCTGGGATCATGACCTGAGCCAAAGGCAGAAACTTAACTCACTAAGCCACCTAGGTGTTCCACACATACTCATTTAAACTTCATAACAACCCTGTGAAGTAAATGCTACTGTCTTCATTTTACAGTTCAGGAAACTGAGACACAGAGAGGTTATAACTTGTTCGAAGTCATATGTGGAAAAATGGATTTAAATCTAGTTGCTCTGGTTCTAGAACCCAGTATGCTGCTGAACTCCAAGGGGAAATAAGAGGAGTTTTACATTTACGTGCAAGTTGTAGCTAAGGAATGTGACTACGTTTGTACAAGATTTGAGGAGGGTATTCAACTAACTTTTATATTTTCACGCACTTAATACTATTCTTTTTTGCATGACTAATACATTGGTGTACATAACAAAAACATGAATTTCAAGCCCGACCCTAGCTTTTCCATTACTAGTGTAGGGAGAGTCACTAACTTTCTAAGTTCTTGTTTCCTTATTTTGTTGGTTTTTGGGGGGGCTTTTTTTGAGAGAGTGTAAGTGGTAGAGGGCAGAGGGAGAGCAAGAGAGAGAATCTTTTTTTTTTTTTTTTTTAAGATTTTATTTATTTATTCATGAAAGAGAGAGAGGCAGAGGGAGAAGCAGTCTCCCCACTGAGCAGGGAACCCAATGTGATACTCGATCCCAAGACTCCGGGATCATGACCTGAGCCAAAGGCAGACACTTAACCATCTGAACCAACCAGGCACCCACAAGAGAGAGAATCTTAAGCAGTCTCCATGCCTGGCATGGAACCCAATATGGGCTTAATCTCACAACCCTGAGATCATGATCTGAGCCAAAATCAAGAGTCAGATGCCTAACTGACTGAGGCTCCTTTGTTTCCTTATTTTGAAATGAAGATAATATCTGCATCTTTGGGTTAGTAGAAATATTTAATTAAATGAGATGTATGCATTTAGTGTAGATCTTGGTATATAATAATAAATTATCAGTAAATGATGGCTAATATAAAATAATTCTTTTTTATATTCAACAATGAAAAGTCTGAATTATAATAATTATTTCTACTTACAGTTATTTAGATTAGGTGTTCTTAACCCAAAGTCCAAGACTTCAGAGAATTTATGAATTTGGAGATAATATGCAAAGTTGTGGGTACATATAGTTTTTAAAGTACCCCATTCATACCAAGATAATCTGATTTTCAGAGCAGTATTTGTGCCCCAAAGAGTTAATAGCCACTGATGTAAAATCTTTACTCTTAAGGCTTTATTATTTTTCATTAATTATAATGGCTTTCCTCTAATCTGAATAATACCCTTCATCTATTCAGTATTATACCAGAATTATGCTAAACACTTTACTGGTGATTATTTAATCCTCAGAAGAACTCTGAGGGAGGTGCTACATTTGTCTTCATTTGAGAGATGAAGAAATGAGGCACAAATTAAGTGTCCGAAGTCCCCAAATGATAAGATCTGAGATTTATAGCTTGCCTTCCTTTTTTTAAAAAAAATTTTCATTATTTATTTATTTATTTAAAATATAGTGTTACTAACCATAGTCCATGCTGTACATGGCATTCCTAGAACGTCTTTTTGGGGGTTTGTTTGTTTTTTTAAGATTTTATTTGTTTATTGAGAGGGAGGGAGAGGGAGAAGCAGGCTTCCTGCTAAGCAAGGAGGCTTATGGGGGCCGGATCCCAAGACCCTGAGATCATAACCCAAGCTAAAGGCATATGCTTAACCAACTGAGCCACACAGGTACCCTCTATAGCTTACCTTCTGACTATAGGCAAAGTCCCTGCTCTTGAGCACCATTTTATACTGCATTTCTATTGCTTAGAATTCCAAACTTTGGGAGTTTTATCTTTTTTCTTATTATAGAAATAATATCCATTCATTCTTCTAAAAAAATTTACAGAAATACATATTATATAAAGTAGACCTTTCACGGACCAGAGACAAATGAAAATGATGGAGCTGTCTTCACAGGGAGGAATTGGGGGCTAGGAAACAGGGATGGGGAGGCTTTTCACCTGGTTCCTTTTTGGGCTTTTTTGAACCATATGAACTAATTACTATCTATTCAGGAAACAAAATGAGTCTTTCTAGACCTTCTCCCTCCATGGTGTGGATCCAACTGATACCTCTTTCGAGCTTTGTCCCACAGTTTCCTTGCATCAGTTCTGTGCTAAAACACTCTTATCTTTCCCCATCTTTTTTATTGTCTTTTTCTCTATCTACGACAATTATTTTTTCCTCTCTAAATCCAGTTTAAAGTTTTAATTCGGGCGCCTGGGTGGCTCAGTGGGTTAAGCCGCTGCCTTCGGCTCAGGTCATGATCTCAGGGTCCTGGGATCGAGTCCCGCATCGGGTTCTCTGCTCCGCGGGGAGCCTGCTTCCTCCTCTCTCTCTCTCTGCCTGCCTTTCTACCTACTTGTGATCTCTCTGTGTCAAATGAATAAATAAAATCTTTAAAAAAAAAAAATAATAAAGTTTTAATTCAGTGTCTGCTTCTTGAGCAAGAAATGATTTTTATTTTTTTAAAGATTTTATTATTTATTTGACAGAGAGAAAGACAGCGAGAGTAAGAACACAAGCAGCAGGAGTGGGAGAGGGAAAGCAGTCTTACCACTGAGCAGGGAGCCAATGTGGGGCTCAGTCCCTGAACCCTGGGATCATGACCAGAGCTGAAGGCAGATACTTAATGGCTTGAGCCACCCAGGCGACCCTGATTTTTTTTTTTTTAAGATTTATTTATTTTAAGGAGAGAGAACAAGCGTTCATGTGTGCGCAAGGGTGGGGGTGGGGGTGGGCAAGGTGCAGAGGGACAGGAAGACAAGCAGATGTGCCACTGAGCAGGGAGCCCAACATGGGACTCCATCCCAGGATCCTGAGCTCATGACCTGAGCCCAAATCAAGAGTCAGTCACTAAGTGACTGAGCCACCCAGGTGCCCCAAGAAGTGATTTTTTTTTAAAGTCTGCTCTGAACTTCTCTAATTCTTACCTTGTAGGTCACAAATCACTGCCTCATAGTTATTTCTGTTTATCTCCCCTCCTCAACCTTATTCTAAGACTCTGGCAGTCAGGAATTTTTCCCATGGCCTCTAACAAAGTGTCTCATTAAATAGGCCCTCGGTAGGTGTTTGTTGGATGAATCTCTTCCTGGGTTTTCTCCATAATTGCTGTTTATGCGCTTTTTGCGTGTCATTCTCAAGCAAAGGCAGTGCTAATCTTATCTGTCTTGTGCTAATTTTAGTATAAGTGCTGTCAAAGCAGGCACTGTTTATGCACTTTTAAGTCTCCCTAGTTTTCTCTCCTTTACTGGTTTTCCCCATCATAGTCTGAATTTATATTTTATCGGAAATAATAATTACTATTATTATCCTAGTAACACCTGCTTTATTGAGAATCTGATATGTTTTAGGAGTTTTATATTTAATCTGCACAATAGCCCTTCACACTTGGTATTATATGCACTTACCAAAGAGAAAATTGAGGCTCATGGAAAGTAAGTTACTGCCCCAAGGTCACAAGCTAGTAAGTGGGAGAGCTAGCATCCAACCTAACTGGTGACAGAGTCCCTGCTGATTTCAGGACCATGTTGTGCCACCGAACCTTTACAGACTGGCTTTTCCAAAGCATATCAGTTTCTTCTTGGTATCTGTGTTCTTCTCCTTTCTTTTTCGTTTCTTTTCTTTCCTTGTTTTTGTTTTTTGTTTTTGTTTTTGTTTTTAAGATCTATTTATTTATTTGAGAGGGAAAGTGCAGGGCTCAGGGGGAGAGGGAAAGAGAGACCCAGCACGGGGCTCCATCCCAAAATCCTGAGGTCACCATCTTAGTTGAAGTCAAAATCGATGGCTGCACCACCCAGACACCGCTGGTCCTTTCTTATATTTACGTAAAGATTACTGACCTTTTTCTTCTCTTCTCCCCCAGTTTTCTCCTATAACGCTTGCTTCTCCACTTAATAATTCACAACCAGTTCCTTCCCTTCATTCTCAGGTATACATCAAAGTATATATCTCTTAAAAACAGCAGTTTGGTTCAGACTTTGTTCTAACCGCCATTATATTTTCTCTTCCCATTGAGTTAGATCCTCTTATAAGCCTTCTGCACCCAAGTCCTCTTTTTCCTTCCCAGCTAAGTACCAGGCAACTGGCTTCTATTCTCCCTACCCAAAGTTCAGTGGCTCTTGTCATTCTGGCTTCTTGAAAAGCTTTCTTTGTTGTGCTTTACTATTCTAGTTCTATTTCTGCATCCTTGAATGATTATTCTTTCTACTAAATTTTTTTTAATTTTTCTTTTTCTTTTTTTTTCAAGTTTTTTTAAACTATTTTTTTAAAAAGATTTTATTTATTTGTTTGACAGAGAGAGATACTGTAAGACAGGCAACACAAGCAGGGGGAGGGGGGAGAGGGAAAAACAAGCATCCTGCCAAGCAGGGAGCTCAATGTGGGACCTGATCCCAGGACGCTGGGATCATGACCTGAGCTGAAGGCAGATGCCTAACGACTGAGCCACCCATGCGCCCCTTTTTTAAAGACTTTTTAATTTATTTGACAGAGAGTGTTAAAGCTAGAGAAAGTAAACAAGTAGGGGGTGTGGGATCTCCAAAAGAATGTAAGTTCCACAAAGGCAGTGATTTAAGCCTAGTACAGTATCTGGCACAAAATAGGTGCTCATGTTTTGAATGAATGAACATATAAATTGGGCAGCAATAACATATGTTAGAATTGAGTGGGGAAAAGTTCAGGGTTTTTATTTTTTGTTTTGTTTTTAAAGATAGATTTATTTATTTATTTATTTGACAGACAGAGATCACAAATAGGCAGAGGTGGGGGGGTGGTGAAGCAGGCTCCCTGCTGAGCAGAGATCCCTATGCAGGGCTTGATCTCAGGACCCTGGGATCATGACCTGAGCCAAAGGCAGAGGCTTTAACCCACTGAGCCACCAGGTACTTCTTGGGGTTTGTGGTTTGAAACCCCTTGGGGGTTGTGTCAGTTTTGCTATTTGAGATAAGGATGGGAGATAAAAGGTTATGTTTTTGTTTTTCTTGAAAAAGCTATTCTATAATGTTAAAAACAAAATCCCACAGGGTGCCTTGAAACGTTTAGACACTTCATTTTTATATTTTATTATAGACACTGTATTATAGTAGGAAAAAGAACTTGAATTAGGACTCCATAACTCTGAGTTGTGCTACCTAACTGGTTTTTGACCTTGTTGAAGTCACTAACTTGCTATAGATTCTCTTTTTTCATCTGAAAACTGCTGGGCACTATTCTGTTTCTGAGGTTCCCTTCTACCTCTTGACATTCTGATTTCAGAAGCTTTCTAATACACTTTGGTATTATTTTAAAATTATTAGTTGTAAATTTCACAGAATTATTTGTAAAAGAAATGAAAACAAATTTTACAGTCAAATTAACTAAGCTTGCACATCCTTCAACAATTTCCTTTTAATTCTTAAATGTAGCCATCAGATACTGTGAAAGATGTCAGTTGATTAAACCTGACCGGGCACATCACTGCTCAGCATGTGACGTGTAAGTATTACTTGTTTGTTTCTATTTAACCCTAGCACCAGAAGTTGATGACAGGAGAATGGAAGGGGAAGGATTATTTTATATGCTTTATACTTAGCAAGAACATTGTATCCTTTCCCTTTATTTGCTATGTTTGCTTGGCTAACAAAAATATTTATATAAGCTAGAATATACCTTGAAGTAATCTTGGTTAAGAGTTACTATACTGGTCGATAGAATATACTTCTTACACTTACATTTAATTTAATATTGATAAGCAAATAAGTAATAACCCCCTTGAGGGAGATAACTTTATTTCTTAGATCAAAAAGACTGTCATGGAAAAAAAAGACGATCATGACACTTTTCTCATTTTTTTTTAAAGATTTTATTTATTTGACAGAGAGAGATCACAAGTAGGCAGAGAGGCAGGCAGAGAAAGGGGGAAGCAGGCTTCCCTCTGAGCAGAGAGCCCGATGCAGGGCCCAATTCCAGGACCCTGAGATCGTGACCCAAGCTGAAGGCAGGGGCTTAACCCACTGAGCCACCCAGGCACCCCACTTTTCTCATTTTTATTGTTAATATTAAAACCTAATAATCCACAAAAATACTGTTTTCAGTTACTGTCTGTGACATTGTTCCCAGAAAATTCTCTCTCTCTCTTTCTTTTTTTTTTTTTTTTTTTTTTTGTGCCCTTATCAGAGGGTAGTGTGTTGAAAGAAAGATTAATAGTTTGGGAATCTCTACTGGTCCTTGAACTTTAGTTGGACAGGCTGTTTAACATTCTGGGTATTAGTTTATTCATTTCTTATATTTCAGCAGTCACTTCTTATCTGCCTGGGGATCTATTCTAAGACCCCCAGTGGATGCCCAAAACTGGATAATACCAAACCCTACATATACTATACATACATAACTATGATACAGTTTAATTTATAAATTAGGCATAGTAAGAGATTAACAATAATAGCTAATAATAAAATAGAACAATTATAGCAATATATTGTAATAAAAGTTATGTGAATGTGGTCTTTCTCTCAAAATGCCTTCTGCTATACTCATCCTTATTGTGATGAGATGAAGGGAGGTAAATGACGTAGGCGCTGTGACACAGCATTAGGCCACCATTTACCTTCTGAAGTATGTCCGAAGGAGAATCATCTGCTGCTGGACTACGGGTGACTGTGGGTAGCTGAAACCAGGGGAAGCAACTATGGATAAGGGAAACTGCTGTATTTGAAATGTTCTGTGGTCTAACTTCATACAAATCTATTTATCAGGGAGGGGGGAGAGAGCGAGCGCAGGCAGAGGCAGAGGGAGAAGCAGGTTCCCTGCTGAGCAAGGAGCCCGATGTGGGACTCGATCCCAGGATGCTGGGATCATGACCTGAGCGGAAGGCAGCTGCTTAACCAACTGAGCCACCCAGGCGTCCCTTACTTCATACAAATCTAGATTACATGTATTGGTGAACAGGTAAATTTGGAAGGCTTTTTTTTATTATAAAAGTACAGTACTCCTTATCCAGGGAATGCAATTTTGTAAATTATGTGGAAAAAATAACCATCTATAAGCCTATCATTAATAATATTTTAACATATTTGCTCCTAAAGTTTTATTTTTATGTGTTACATATTTTTAACGTTATGTGTTTTATGTTTATGTGTTTTGTGTGGTTAGAATAGCATAGGGATTTATGTATTTCATTTTACCTTCCTCAGCTAATTTGGAAGCTGGACCTATCTAGTTTACCTAGTGCTGTGCATACTACATCATATTAAAATCTCATTTGGCGTGGTTCAAGGCATTTGGCTATGCTCAGCTGAATTGCCAGTATTAAAAATCATCTAACTATAAAAGGCCTTCTGGAAATACCAGAACTTTTCTCTAACCTACTGGGTTAGCTTTTCTTTACTTTTTTTAGAGAAGGAGGCAGGGAGAGAGAGAGGCAGAAGGGAAGGGAGAGAGACCATCTTAAGCAGGCTCCACACCCAGGATGGAGCCCAAAGTGCAGCACAGTCTTACAACCCTGAAATCGTCACCTGAACTGAAATCAAGAGTCAGATGCTTAACCCACTGAGCCACCCAGGCACCTCTGGGTTGGTTTTTCTAAGATATTATTTGTAAAGGTAAAAATTTAAGCCAAAGAAAGAGAAAATTATCAGAAACTAGAATTAGGGGAATTTTTGTGCAAGGATTTTCTTATGTTTATTTGTTTTTTAGATGTGTTCTTAAGATGGATCATCACTGTCCTTGGTATGTATAAAAAAAGAGGAAATTACATTGGGGGTGGAGAGGTGGGAAGGGGAGAATTGAGAGTAATTTATCTCAGCATTCCCAAATTTTGAGGGTCAGTTTAATCACTCGATTACTCAAGATTGATCTGGTACTATTTATATGTATATTTATATATGTACATGTTTATATTAAATGTATTCCTTTAAATATATACTCTGATGTTATTAATCCAAGTAAGTGTATATTAAGAATTAACATTAAAATTCCAAATTCCCTCATGAATTTATTAAAAACACACATCCACAATTAAGATACTGCTCCCTACTTCCCATATGACCCATTTCTAAGTAATAATATTTTTTATCTGCCATATGTATTATTGTTTTTATTTATTATAGTTTAAAAATAACATTAAAACTCACTGTCTTAACCATTTCTAAGTGGACAGTTCAGTAGTATTAAATATGTTCATATTGTATAACAATCTTCAGAAATTTTTCATCTTGCAAAATAAATTTCTATACCCATCACAGCCTCCCCAGCCCTTGGCAAACATCATTTTGTTTTCTGTTTCTGATAGTTTGTGATTTATCTTATTTTTACAGTGTAATTTTCTTTTTCTTCTAGGGTGAATAACTGTGTGGGATTTTCTAATTACAAATTCTTCCTGCTGTTTTTATTGTATTCCTTGTTATATTGCCTTTTTGTGGCTACAACAGTTTTACAGTACTTTATAAAATTTTGGACGGTAAGTCTTTTTTCTGTCTTAAAACATATATGTAAAACTTTTTAAGATGATATATTCATAAAGAAGTCATTCATTCTTTATTATAAGTAGATGTACTTTATTTCAGGTAGAATTTATGATGGATCAGAAAGCAAATGGGATTACAATTTACCTTCATATATTTATTTGTAAATAAATGGATATTAATAGGATATAGTAAACTTCTTTTAGTGAGTCAAACTATTTTCAGCAATATTCTAACAATAGACCTATCAATTTTAAGGAAGTAATTGCTTTTACTTGAGTTGAAGAGACTTACTGCAGTTTTACAATAGTAACAGTGAAATTGCAAATAGCTCAAATAACCACTAATCCGGTTCCTGCCTCTATAGATGGTAATCCTTTTTCTGTCATAAGTTGTGTTTTTTTCCACATTTTTAATTTATATCTTATAACCCTGTTTTCTTTGATTTTTATCAAATCAAAGTTTTATATTTTTAAAGCAGTGTTTTTACAGTTTCTTATTTTTAAAGATGTTATTTATTTATTCATTGTAGAGAGAGTGTGTGCATTGCATGCACTTGAACAGGGTGGGGGTTGGAGGGGGAGGAAAGGGAGAAGCAGACTCTGTGCTGAGCACCAGCCCTACAGAAGGCTCAACCTCATGACCCTGGGACCCTAAGGTCTGACCCCAGCCAAATTCAAGAGGAAGATGCTCAACCAACTGAGCCACCCAGGCACCCCTAAAGTACTGCTTTTAAATAAATAATCAGAAAATCAGAAATCAATGGGGCACCTGGGTGGCTCAGTTGGTTAAGTGTCTGCCTTTGGCTCAGGTCATGATCCCAAGGTCCTGGGATCATGCCCTATATCTGGCTCCCACCTCAGTGGGGAGCCTTCCTCTCCTCCTTCCTATGCTCCTCCCCCCGGTGTGCTCTCTCTCGCTCTGCACTCCCTCAAATTAATAAATAAAATCTTTTAAAAATGAAAAATATAAAACCAGTACT
The DNA here is from genome assembly GCF_009829155.1 of Mustela erminea. Lineage (NCBI taxonomy): Eukaryota > Metazoa > Chordata > Mammalia > Carnivora > Mustelidae > Mustela > Mustela erminea. The sequence goes on from NC_045628.1 coordinate 83,774,383, forward strand.
TTTCATTTATGGTTTCTGGCTTAAGTCTATTCACTGTATATTTACACAATATTCATCCAAGTTTTCCTTGGGCATTTTAGTTGTTTTTGTTTTCACATTTAAATCTTTGATTTTGAAGAAGGCATTACTGTGGTCAGAAAGTACTTTGTATTTACTCTTCCTAACAATCCTGTTAAGAAGTTTTAAAATGTAGGTTTTATAATTGAGCTGTTCAGGTGTGGTAAAGCCTGCAGATCGTGAAGTGATTACTATTGAAAAGATAGTTTGTTGCTCACAGTTTCTGAGGGAAGGGTCATACCACGCTATGAAGGACCACACAGGGAAGCACCAGACAGGGTAACCAGATTTAGGTTAGCCAGTTTGCATAGTATCTGTGGTCCCTGGGCATAATGGTTGTCCCTGTTTTCTGTATGTATCGTTGGAGTGGTTAGGGCAAGGAAATTTTGCCTCCTGGAGTGTAATAGTCAGATAGAGGAGGTGATATGGAATATGAACTCTGGATTGGTTAGTTTTTGTATGAGAGGTTTATTCCTTGCTATCACTTAAGGACTGGATAGCTGTGGAAAAGTTGGTCTCTCTCCAGTCAGCACGGCCTCAGATGCCAGAGCATCAAGAACACAGAAGATAAGGGGGACCTGGGTGGCTCAGTTAAGCATCCAAGTTTTGATTTTGGCTCAGGTCATGATCTCAACGTTGTGAGATGTTGGACTCTGCACTGGGCATGGAGTCTCCTTAAGATTCTCTCTCTCCCTTTCCCTGTGCCTCTTCCTGCCTACCCCCACTCACTAACTCACTCACTCTCTCTGTCAAAAATAAAAATTAAAAAAGAATACAAAAAATAAGAAAATATAGTTAATGCAGAAAGAGCTGTTACTACCCCAATTTCCAAAGTTGAAAACTGAGGTTAGAGAAGTTAGGAAACTAGCCAGAATTTGAACATAAATATCTCTATTTCAACATCCAACTACTTTTCACTGTAAGTTGCTATTCATAGTCATACTTGGGAATTACATAATTAAAGCTTAAGTCATCAAGCACAATTATTTTTCTGAGAAATATTTAATACTTTTTAAGGACTTTCACTAACACATTGTTGAGTTTTTAAACTTGGGTATTTAAAACCCAGGGTATGCTAGTACTTACAGTGCCTTTGTGTATATTAGAAGAGAGTACCCAGTTCTATGTGGTCTTAGCCCAGTGAATTTTGGGTTCTGCTCTTCCCCTAATTGTAAGTATCTTTGTTCAGTTTACAACCTACTTAATCCTACTCAGTGACCCTATTTAAATGAAGAGGATTCAGTGCCAGATGAATAAAGTCTAAACTATAGAATTTCACATTTCTTTACCAGAAACTTCAGCAGTGTTTGCATATAATGATTTATTAATTAAAGAATAAATATTTTGGGGGTGACTGCGTAGCTCAGTTGATTAAGCATCTAACTCTTGATTTCAACTCAGGTCGTGATCCTCAGGGTCATCACATTGAGCCCTGATTTGGGTTCCACACTGAGAATTTCCAGAACCTTCCTGGGATTCTCTCTCCCATTCTTTCTGCCCTTCCCCCACTCATGTGCATGCTCTTTCTGTCTCTAAAAAAAGAATAAATATTTTTAAAACTTTTTTCAGATTTATCATAATAAGGAAAGACTAGTAAACTTAAATCTTTTTCTTTAGTTAACAAATATGTATTTAGTACCTACTGTGTGCCAGGCAGTGTTCAAGGCACTTTGGATATATCAGTGAACAAAACAGAGTTCTGTTTTTATAGAACTTACTTTTGAGAAGAGGATGGAATATACGCATAATAAATAAGCAAATCCTATTGTGTATTAGGAAGTAAACACTGAAAAATAGTAAAAGTAGAGCGGGGTAAGGGATGTGGCAAGTGTGTAGGGGTGAGTATGACAGGGGCAGATAGAAGTGCTAAAGAGAGTGATAAGAATAGACCTGCCTCAGTAAGACGATCAGATTTGAGCATAGGCATGAAGGAAGTTAATGGACACATGGGAGCACCTAGATAAATAAAGCAAATATTAACAGACCTAAAGGGAGAAATTGAGAGCAATACAATAATAGTAGGGACTTTAATACCCCACTTTCATCAATGGATAAATCATCCAGACAGAAAATCAATAAGGTAGTTGGTATTAAAATGACAATTAGGCCAAGTGGTCTTACTAAACATATAGAATACTCCATCCAAAGAAACAGAAAACACATTTAAAACTAGAAATCAGTTACAAAAAAAGAAAACTAGAAAACTCACAAATAAGAATGATCTAAAGCAACCTAACTTCACATCTCAAGGAACTAGAAGAAGAACATACAAGCCAAAGTTAGTACAAGGAGGGAAATAACATACCAGAATGGTGGGTGCCTCGGGGGCTCAGCTGGTTGAGTCTTTGGCTCAGGTCATGATGCTGGAGTCCCAGGATCAAGCCCTGGGCTCTTTCTCAGCAGGGAAGACTGCTTCTTCCTTTGACCCTCCTCCTCCTCATGCTTTCTCTCTTGTTCTCTCTCTCTCAAATAGATAAATAAAATCTTTCAAAAAGAAAAACAAATCAGAATGGAAATAGGTAGACACTAAAGAGACAATAGAAAAGATCATTGAAAGAGCTGGTTTTCTTAAAAAGATAAACAAAACAGTCAAACCTTTACCTAGACTCACAAGAAAGAAAGAGAACTCAAAATCAGAAATGGAAGAGAAAACATATCTAATGCCACAGAAATACAAAGGATCATAAGAGACTACTATGAACAATGATACACCAGCAAAATGGACAACTTAGCAGAAATGGATACTTTCCTAGAAAATACAACCAAGACTGAATCATGATGAAGTAGAAAATCTGAAGAGATTAATTGCTAGTAAGGAGATTAAATCAGTAATCAGTAGCTTCCCAATAAACAAAAGTCCAGGACCAGATGGTTTGGTAGTGAATTCTACCAAGCATACATACATACATTTATTTATTTATTTATTTATAAATAAAGATTTTTAATTATTTATTTGACAGAGGGAGACACAGCAAGAGAGGGAACACAAGCAGGGGGAGTGGGAGAGGGAGAAGCAAGCTTCCCACAGAGCAGGGAGCCCAATTCAGGGCTCCATCCCAGGACCCTGGGGTCATGACCTGAACTGAAAGCAGATGCTTAATGACTGAGCCAGGTGCCCCTCTACCAAACATTTAAAGAACTAATGCTAGTCCTCAAAATCTTCCAAAAAAATAGAAGAGGGAATACTTCCAAATTCATTTTATGAGGCCAGTATTACCCTGATACTAAAAATGGACAGGGCACTATAAGAAAATAAAATTATAGGCTTTATATACTTGTTGGCCAAAGATGTAAAAATATTTAAAACAATATTAGCAAGCTGAATTCAGCAATTCATTGAAAGAATCATACACTGTGATCATGTGGGATTTATTCCAGGGATGCAGATATGGTTCTGCATCTTTAAATCAGTCAGCATGACATACCACATTAACAAAATGAAGGAAGAAATATGATCATCTCAATAGATACAGAAAAGCATTAGATAAAATTCAACATCTATTTTTGGTAAAAATTCTTTTTTTTTTTTTTTTTAAAGATTTTTATTTATTTATTTGACAGAGAGAAATTACAAGTACACTGAGAGGCAGGCAGAGAGAGAGAGAAGGAAGCAGGCTACCTGCTGAGCAGAGAGCCTGATGCGGGACTCGATCCCAGGACCCTGAGATCATGACCTGAGCCGAAGGCAGCGGCTTAACCCACTGAGCCACCCAGGCGCCCCATTTGGTAAAAATTCTTAACAAAGTAGGTATGGAGGAAATATATCTCAACACAGTAAAGACCTTATGTGACAATCCCACAGCTAACATCATATTCAGTGATGAAAGGCTTAAGGCTTTCCCCCTAAGATTAAGAAAAAGACCAGGATTCCCACTCTTGCTATTTATTCAACACAATATGTATTGGAAGTTCTAGCCAAAGCAATTAGACCAGAAAAAGAAAAAATTCAAGTAGGAAAAAAGTAAAGCTGTCTCTATTTGTATAATATATAATATTATATTTAGAATACCCTGAAGTCTCCACCAAAAACTGTTAGAACCAAGAAACCAATTAAGAGTAGTTGCAGAGTTCAAAATCAATTGCATTTCTATACAGTAGTAACAGACTATAAGAAGAGAAATTAAGAAATTAAGAAAGATAGGTGAGAGACCTGTACACTGAGAACTATGAGAGACTAATGAAAGCAATTAAAGGCACAAATTAATGGAAAGTTAATCTGTGCTCATGGACTGGAAGAATTAACATTGTTAAATGTGAAGAATTAATATTGTTAAAATGTCCCTATGACCAAAAGTCATTTACAGAATCAGTGTAATCCCTAACAAAGTTTTTCACAGAAAAACTTGGACATTTTTCAACACAGACATTTTTCACAGAAATAGAACAAACAGTTCTAAAATTTGTGTGGAACCACAAAAAACCCCAAATAGCCAAGGCAGTCTTGAAAAAGAAGAACAAAGCTGGAAGTATCACACTTCCTGATTACAAACCGTATTACAAAGCTGTAGTAATCAGTATTGGCATGAAAACAGACACATAGACCAATGGAACAAAAGAGATAGGCCAGAAATAAACCGATGAATCTTTGGTCAGTTCATTTACAACAAAGGAGCCAAGAGTATACCGTGGGTAAGGGTAGTCTCTGTAATAAATAATGTTGGGAAAAATGGATAGCCACGTGCAAAAGAATGAAACTGGATCTCTATCTGACATCATAACAAGAATCAATTACAAATGGATTAAACACTTAAACATTAGCCCTGAAACCATAAATGTAGATTTTAAAAACATTAGCAGTAAGCTCCTTCACATTGGTCCTGATGATGATTTTTTTTTTTAAGATTTTATTTATTTATTTGATGGAGAGAGATCACAAGTACGCAGAGAGAGAGAGGGAGAAGCAGGCTCCCCACCGAGCAGAGAGCCCGATGCGGGGCTTGATCCCAGGACTCTGAGACCATGACCTGAGCCGAAGGCAGAGGCTTAACCCACTGAGCCACCCAGGCGCCCCCTGATGATGATTTTTTAGATTTAACACCAAAAACAAAATAACAAAAGCAAAAGTAAACAAGTGGGACTACATCAGTCTAAGAAGTTTCTATACAGCAAAGGAAACAATAAGCAAAACAAAAGGCAGCATACTGAATGGGAGAAGATACTTGCAAGTCATGTTTCTGATAAGAGCTTAATAGACAAAATATATAAAGAACTCCTACAACTCAGTAGCCCCCATCCCAAAAAAAGAAATTAAAAAATTGGGCAGAGGCTCTGAACAGACAGTTTTCCAAAGACATGGATGGCCAGCAGGTATACCAAAAACTGCTCAGTGTCTAATCAGGGAAATGCAGATCAAAACCACAATGAGATACCAACTCATACCTCTTAGAATGGCTGTTATCAAAAGATAAGTAGTAGTTTTGGCGAGGATGTGGAGAAAAAGGAACCCATGTACTGTTGGTGGGAATGTAGATTGTTTTAACCACTATGGAAACAGTATGAAGATTCCTCCAAAAATTAGAGCTACCATATGATCCAAGCAATTCTACTTCTGGATATTTATCCAAAGGAAATGAAATCACTAACTTGAAAAGATACGTGCATGCCCCATGTGCATTGCAACTTATTTATAATAGCCAAGACATGAAAAAAACCTAAGTGTCCCATCAGTGGATGAATGGGTGAAGAAAAGTGTGTGTGTGTGTGTGTGTGTATGTGTGTGTGTGTGTGTACATACGTACGTGTACGTGTACACAATAGACTATTACTTGGCCATAAATACTTAGGAAATCCTGCCATTTGTGATCACATGGATGGGCCTGGAAGACATTGCACTAAGTGAAACAAGTCAGAAAGACAGCTGTTTTTGTCACTTATGCAGAATCTAAAAAAAATTTTTTTTGGACTCCTAGATAACAGATTGGTGATTGTTGGGAATGGGTAAAGTGGATGAAGGTGCTCAAAATAACATGAATAAGTTTGGGGTGTATAATGCACAATATGGTGACTATAGTTAGGTATATTTGAAAGTTGTTAAGATAGTACATCTTAAAAGATCTCATCACTAGAAAAAAATTTTTATAATTGTGGTATGGGTGTTAACTAGAGTTATTATGACTTTTGCAATTGTACATATTGTTACTTTTGCAGTGTGTACATATATTGAGTCATGTTTTACACCTGAAACTAATAGAATGTTATATGTTCAGTTGTATCTCAATTTTTTAAAAAGAGTGTGGTCAGGGTAGATTTCCAAAGGTAAGATTTGAGCAGAGACTTAAAGGGAATTAGTGGACATTTGAGAGAACATTTTTGAAGAAACATCTGGAGTTTGGAGCAAAGGCCCCAAAGTAGGAGTGTCCCCTCCATGTTTGTTTAACAGCAAGGTGGCTAGCTAGTGTGGCTGGAGTAGAATGAGCAAGAATGGAATTAATGAGAAGTCCAGGCAGTGGGCCTTGGAGAGTGTTGGAGGACTGTGTCTTTTGTGCCTCAGTGAAACAGGAGCAGAGAAGTAACATCGTCTTAATTGTAATGGATCACTCTGATTACAGAGCTGAAACTAGACTGCAGGTCGAGTGACACCTCTTAGAAGGCTTTTGCAGTCATAGTGAGTGAAGGTGATAAGACGTTTTCAGAGTTTTTAGAAAGTGCTAATCAGAAGTTTTTAAATAAAAGCTATTTGCTAAAAAAATTAATTTTCTTTCCTACATTTAAATCTCTTTTAAAAACAGAGGGAAAGTGTACCTCGAATGTGCTTGAGGAGCTAAATATTCTTTATTTTTTGTTTTGTTTGTTTGTTTTAGGAGCTAAATATTCTTGTCTGTTTTCACTTTTGTGTTTTTGGAAAAAATGTTGTCAATGACCTTTAGAAAACAACATCTCAGTGTTCCTTCAAAACAAAAGATTTATAAAACTAGTGTTCAGGATAATTTTGTATAAAATTTGGTTTCTTAATACATTATCTCTATTTGTACAAGCTTTGCCGCAGGAAATCTACAGAGAGTTGTCCAAAGGTAAAATAATATTATTGCCATGCCATTCTTGTGACAATTTGTAGTAAATATGTATAATATTCATTTACTTCACAAGATGGGAAGTTAAAAGAATTGCTTGGTATGTTTCAAAGGCACTGTGGTTACTCTGGGAAAGAAGAGTAAAAAATATATGTCAGAATAATCTAATGCTAAAAACCTTCATTTTATCCTGTAAACTATGTTTAAATCAAGCCAGGACCACCTCATGTTGTAGTAGAATCTGTAATTTTCCCATGTGGTTTTATTTTAAGAGCTAACACTTAAAGGCTTCCTCTTTCTCCTATTAATAGATACTAAGATTTTGCTTCTGTTAAAATGAATGTAGCCATAAGAAAAGGGGTAACAACAAAGCTGTTTTCATTCACTAATACCTTGTGGTAAATGTATTTACCCAAACTGCTAATTACCCAAAAAAAAAAAAAAAGTGTAGGAATTGAGTGAGGGTAAAAAAGGTAGGGATTGAACAGCTGAGGGCATGGGGATATATGCTGAGGTCTTCCAAATATAGAAATTAAAGAAATACACAAATTTATCACAATTAGTATCTGGTTAGCAGCATTTATAATTAAAATAAGCAAATACTTTAGCATAGATAAGGAAAACCCCTTGTATATCCTGGATATCAGGGAAAGTTATGAATATATGCATAAAGTACAAAGGAAAAAAATGAGTTAAAAATGCATCTTTTTTATTGAATATATTACTAAATTTTTTAAATGTTTAAGAGTAATTTTTTTAAATGACCCTTTCAGCCTTTCATACAAGCAAGCTCCTTTGATAATGCCAGTTTTCTGCTTTGGGAGATGTTGCTTTTGGATTTATTATCTAAATTTATTTTATATTCTTCATATCTGGCAAGATTTTTGGTAGATTCAGCAGTCTTTAGGAAGAATCAAATAACAATATGCTTTAAGGGCTGACTGTTCTAAAGTTAATTCTTCTTTCTTCCTTCCTCAGAATGAACTCTCTGATACACGTGCAAAGTTCCACGTACTTTTCCTTTTCTTCGTGTCTACAATGTTCTTCATCAGCGTCCTATCACTTTTCAGCTACCACTGCTGGCTAGTTGGAAAAAACAGAACAACAATAGGTAAGTAGGCTAAAAGAAATCATAATTATTTAGGAAAATGACCATAAATGATTATGAAATCATGAGGACAATAGTCAGATGATAAAGAAATAGAAAATCATTCTGTATTAAGGTTTACTGTGACTAGATAAGAACAATGGATATATAATAAATGTAGAGTTTTAACATTTTGAAGATTGAGAATGTGAGATTGGCATTTGCATCCATTTTCAGCCGTATACTGCATATAAAAGAACTATATAAATTTTATTTTTTTAAGATGTATTTATTTATGAGAACAAATAAGCAAGCAGGGGGTGGAGCAGAGGGAGAGGGAGAAGGAGAGAAGAAGGGCTCAGTCTCATGACCCTGAGGATCATGACCTGCACCAAAACCAAGAGTCAGTTGCTTAACGGACTGAGCCATTGAGGCAACCCCCTTACAGCTTATCTTTTAGCTAAAACGTATTCTTTAATTTTTCCTCACCTATGATTACACAGTGACTGGTGTGTTCCCTGATTGAGGCTAAGGAGTAGCATTTTTGACACAGTTAATCATTTCCATCTTTATGTCAACTATACCACTAATATCAGCATTTATTTCCTTATTTTCTCATTTTTTAAAAAGTGAAATAGAGGGGGAGAATTCATTAAGGTATTAAAATAATTGGACAAACATTTCCTAAGTGAAGGTGGTATGACATTGACTCAAACTAAGCTATTAGCCTATAAGTGGCCACTGTGCTATAATTGAAATATTTAGGCAAAATATTTGCCTATTTAGGCAAAATACAAAATAGGAATCTGTCACATTGTTTCATAGGAAAGTAAGAGACTCCTTGACATCTAAAGCCATGTATCTACCAAAGAAATTGGAGGCAGATAGATTATAATACAGAAAGACAAAGACATTTTAGGGAAGCTTGCAGATGTGTTTATATTTGGATTATTTTAACTTTGTGTCTTACTGAGTCATATAAAAGCATGATGGGCTCTAGGGTAAGGATTTTTGTGCCCTTTCTTCTCCAGCTCACTCTCCATTATGGAACTCTCCTCCAGTTCCATCATGCCTTCATCCCTTTTCTATGTAAATAAATTTTTTGTCTTTAGTAATTAATTTGTTATCCTCTTCACAGAGTACCCTGCCATCTCCTTACCTTTACTCGTCAATGATAAAAGGCAGCTTACACGCAAAGTCTAGCCCTTATGAACTATGCCAATTAAAAAGGAAGAGATTTCACAAATTGCTAAGTCTGGTAACAGTAGGCCCATGTTCTGGGGCGCACGGGTGACTCAGTAGGTTAAGCCCCTGCCTTCAGCTCAGGTCATGATGTCAGGGTCCTGGGATTGAGCCCCGCATCAGGCTTTCTGCACGGCAGGGAGCCTGCTTCCCCCTCTCTCTCTGCCTGCCTCTCTGCCTACTTGCGATCTCTCTCTGTCAAATAAATAAATAAAATCTTTAAAAAAATAAAAAACAACAGTAGACCCATGTTCCTATCTGGCATCCTTCATTTGGAACTGAGTAGTAGCTGACTGCTTTAGATGGGAGCCTGCACACTTTAATTTGCCATAGTTCCAAGCTTGCTTCATTTCCTGCCTAACCCCTTAGTTATGAGAGAGGCGTACTTCATGGGAAACCTAGTGTTCTCTTTAAGCGCAGTATTCTTCTCTCTAAGCAGTATTTTTCAGTCTTTTTTGCCAGTGATTACAGTAAGAAAGGCATCATTTATATTGTGACCTAGGGGATACACATGTTTATAAAATTATATAAATAATATAGGCATGTATTTTCAGAACATCATTAATCTCTACATATGCAATGTACTGTAATATTTTCTGTTTTAGTTCATTAAAAGGAAATGCTGGTCACACACACACACAAATAGATGTGAAAAACACCTTTTAAGGTGTTTTAACCCTTATTTTGAAAAAACTACCGTGGCACACCACCTTTACAGCTCACCTTCCACAACCCTGGCCCTACCTAGGCTGGTTCTCTACTGCTCCTTCCAGAGTTCTGTTCTTCTGTCCTTGGAGAATACTTTCTGTCATCTCCACCCTTCTCCGTAACTGTCATCTGCCTACCTTGAGAACATTTCCCCAGTTAAAGAGTTTCTGTATTCAAACAAATGCTATTATCCCAAACAGGCAGGCTGCGCCCTTTGATGCTCATGGCCAATCTTTTTTTTTTTTTTTTAATTTTTTATTTTTTATAAACATATATTTTTATCCCCAGGGGTACAGGTCTGTGAATCACCAGGTTTACACACTTCACAGCACTCACCAAAGCACATACCCTCCCCAATGTCCATAATCCCTCCCCCTTCTCCCAACCCCCTCCCCCCAGCACCCTCAGTTTGTTTTGTGAGATTAAGAGTCACTTATGGTTTGTCTCCCTCCCAATTCCATCTTGTTTCATTGATTCTTCTTCTACCCACTTAAGCCCCCATGTTGCATCACCACTTCCTCATATCAGGGAGATCATATGATAGTTGTCTTTCTCTGCTTGACTTATTTCGCTAAGCATGATACGCTCTAGTTCCATCCATGTTGTCGCAAATGGCAAGATTTCATTTCTTTTGATGGCTGCATAGTATTCCATTGTGTATATATACCACATCTTCTTGATCCATTCATCTGTTGATGGACATCTAGGTTCTTTCCATAGTTTGGCTATTGTGGACATTGTTGCTATAAACATTCGGGTGCACGTGCCCCTTTGGATCACTACGTTTGTATCTTTAGGGTAAATACCCAGTAGTGCAGTTGCTGGGTCATAGGGCAGTTCTATTTTCAACATTTTGAGGAACCTCCATGCTGTTTTCCAGAGTGGCTGCACCAGCTTGCATTCCCACCAACAGTGTTAGGAGGGTTCCCCTTTCTCCGCATCCTCACCAGCATCTGTCATTTCCTGACTTGTTGATTTGAGCCATTCTGACTGGCGTGAGGCGATATCTCATTGTGGTTTTGATTTGTATTTCCCTGATGCCAAGTGATATGGAGCACTTTTTCATGTGTCTGTTGGCCATCTGGATGTCTTCTTTGCAGAAATGTCTGTTCATGTCCTCTGCCCATTTCTTGATTGGATTATTTGTTCTTTGGGTTGAGTTTGCTAAGTTCTTTATAGATTCTGGACACTAGTCCTTTATCTGATATGTCGTTTGCAAATATCTTCTCCCATTCTGTCGGTTGTCTTTTGATTTTGTTAACTGTTTCCTTTGCTGTGCAAAAGCTTTTGATCTTGGTGAAATCCCAATAGTTCATTTTTGGCTCATGGCCAATCTTTACCATAAATTAAACACTGAATCTTTTAATCTCTTGGAACTGAAGAGCACCTGAAATTGTCAATTTGAACTTTCCATTCTCTGGCCACTCGTCATCCTTGCAGCCCTCTTTTTCTGTACTCCAACTAGATTTCATCTTTTACACTGCCTGCATTGTCCTGGTCTCATTTCTCACTTTTCCTGTCCTAGATCCTGTAACAAATGACAACTCTTTTTAGATTTTACTTATTTATTTGACAGAGAGGGATCACAAGTTGGCAGAGAGGTAGGCAGAGAGAGAGGGGGAAGCAGGCTCCCTGCTGAGCAGAGAGCTGGATGTGGGGCTCGATCCCAAGACCCTGAGATCATGACCTGAGCCGAAGGCAGAGGCTTAACCCACTGAGCCACCCAGGTGCCCCGACTTTAACAACTCTTGACAGCACTCTCACACGATACATGTCCTGGCTTTCTCCTATAATTCAGCTACTGATCCATGACCTGAGCTATTCCAGCTCTCTACTCTATCCACAAGTAGGTCAGGGGTATAGAAAGCTGAGGAAGGCAGTCTCACTCCCATAGCAACTGGTGCACCTACACATTTAAAGTGTCAGACCTCACTTGGGTCCTTTATTTGGCAGTCATGTCACGTGTTTCTGAAAAAATAAGAAGTTGTCTCAAATAATTTCTTATCTTCTCCCCTTTATAACCTTACACAGACATTTCTTCTTTCAAGCCCATCACTATCACTCTGCCTCTAACTTCTGAGGACAAATGTCTTTTCTGGTATCTAAGGTTAATCTTTAGAATTCTTCTAGAGGATGTCTCCTTCCCTCTAGAATTTTCTTCCATCAATTTTTATCTTACTTTTCTATATCATCGACCTTTTCCAATTCCTCTCTCCCTGGCTTTTTATCCTTAGCTTATAAACCTTGATAAAATAAATTGTATTCTTAAGTAAAGAAAAAACCTTTTTCTTGTGAAATGTGTATTTTTCTCTAGCCCCCACTCAGCATCACTTAATAGCCAAACTTGAAATAATGGTCTTTGGTCACCATCTGCTTCTTTATCTTTTATTTTTTGTTCAAGATCATGCTCACATACTACCACCCCCATTCACACATGTATATCACAGTGTCGTTTTATTAGAATTTGTTAGATTGTGGGTTCTTTAGTAAGAATTTCATCTCATTTATCTTTGGATCTCAAACACCTGGTACTGTGCCATTAGGCACATAGTAAGAATTTCATTAAGTAATAAATGAGTTGCAAGAGCTAGCATATCTTTTTAAAAAGGTGAGATATAGTGAACACATCAGTAGATTTTTAGTAATATTAGATAATTGTTTTCACATTTTCATTTTATAAAGGTGATGAAATACTCAGAGGTGGTATTTTTTCCCCAAATAAGTTTCAGAAATTTATCTTTTAATTATTATAATTATCTTTTTTAAAATTATATTTATATAATTTTGATATCAAAAATATAAAGTGGGCACCTGGGTGGCTCAGTGGGTTAAGCCTCTGCCTTCAGCTCAGGTCTTGATCCCAGGATCCTGGGATCAAGGCCCGCATCAGATTCTCTGCTCATCAGGAACCCTGCTTCCCCCCGCTCTCTCTCTGCCTGCCTCTTTGCTTACTTGTGATCTCTCTCTCACTGTCAAATAAATTTAAAAAGTCTTTTTTAAAAAAAGATATAAAGCAAGAAAATTGCTGCTTTCCATCCTCATATAATTTTTAAGTAGATTAACTCTTTTTTTTTAATATATGTACATATAACAGAATCATTCCGCTCCGCCACATTTTCATATGGACCTGATGGAAATGGTTTTTCTCTTGGATGCAGTAAAAATTGGAGACAAGTCTTTGGTGATGAAAAGAAATACTGGCTACTTCCAATATTTTCGAGGTAATGTACAAAATGCAGGTCTCAGAAATTACAGAATCTGTGATAGTCTGTCTCTCTGGTTAAATGGCTTAAGATTCAGAGAATACAGTATATAATGACATCTTATGAGCCTTGAGAATGAAAACTCAGAACGTCTTGATTATATAAAATATTTTTCATGTTTTTTATTAAACTCTCCCAAAAAGAGTTTGGGCATATATTTGAATGGAAAATAGAAAAAAAAGGTGATCCTAAAAATAACAATCATTTTTTTTCCTTCAAGATGAAAATAAGTTGTTTGAAATAGAGAATCATAAGACTTTATACTTATTAGCTATATCTTCAAAGATTCTATCACAATTATGTATTCTGTTGTGTCTTAAAAGAAGACCCAACACATAATGCAAAATGTAAATGAAAGTATATCCTTGAGATGATTCAGTTTCCTTTTCTCCCAAATTCCCAGCCATCATAGGCCATCTATATCCAAAGTCATTACAGGAAAGTAAAAAATATTTGAAATTCAAGTGACATATTTATAAATGTTACAGGATTTTTCCCTCTTGTTTAGCTGTATTTCCTGTATTTTTGTGTGAACATAACATTTTGCTTTCACTTTTGAAAGACATTTTTGCTTAGCATATAATTCTAGATACTGCTTCACTGTCTTCTGGGTTACATTTTTTCTCACAAGTTTGCAGTCATTCTTTTTTTACTCCATATGTAATGTGTCTTATTTTCACGCAGTGCTTTTAAGATGCGCTTTTTAGCACTAGTTTCATGCAGTTTGATTATGACGTGCCTTGCTATATAGTTTTCTTTATGTTTCTTATGCTTGGAATTGGTTGAGCTTCTTGGAACTGCAATTTTATAACTTTCATCAAATTTGGAAAGTATTTTAACCATTATTTCTTTAAATACTTATTCTGTCATCCCCATCCCCCTTCCCCATTACTGTAGAGACTCCAGTTACATGTATATTAGTACACTTGAAGTTCTACTACAGATCCCTGATACACTGTCCATTTTTTTGTTCAGTCTTTTTTCTGTGTTTCATTTGATAGATCCTATTGTTGTACATTTAAGCACATCAGTCTCTTTTTTTTTTTTTTAAGATTTATTTATTTATTTGACAGAGAGAGATCACAAGTAGGCAGAGAAGCAGGCAGAGAAAGAGGCAGAAGCAGGCTCCTGCTGAGCACAGAGCCAGACGTGGGGCTCGATCCCAGGACCCTGGGATCATGACCTGAGCCGAAAGCAGAGGCTTTAACCCACTGAGCCACCCAGGCGCCCCTAAGCGCATCAGTCTCTTTTGTGTACTTTATCATCTCCTGTATTACAAGGTTTTTCCGCACTGACTAGATAGACCACAGACTAGTATTTTCTAAAATTATTTTCTCTAAACCAAGATTTCAACATTGACTGGTTTGGCTTTGGTTTTTTTCCTCTTTCTTTAAAGATGTTGTTCCATTGGGCGCCTGAGTGGCTCAGTGGGTTAAGCCACTGCCTTCGGCTCAGGTCATGATCTCAGGGTCCTGGGATCGAGTTCTGCATCGGGCTCTCTGCTCAGCAGGGTGCCTGCGTCCTCCTCTCTCTCTCTGTGCATGCCTCTCTGCCTACTTGTGATCTCTGTCTGTCAAATAAATAAATAAAATCTCTAAAAAAAAGATGTTGTTCCATTAACTTCTGGCTTGCATTGTTTTTTGTTTTTTGTTTTTATTTTTTAATTTTTTATAAACCTATATTTTTATCCCCAGGGGTACAGGTCTGTGAATCGCCAGGTTTACACACTTCACAGCACTCACCAAAGCACATTGGCTTGCATTGTTTTTGACAAGACTCAGCCTCACTCTTATCTGTATTCCACTGTTTGTAAATTAATATGTCTTTTTTTTTTTTTTTTGCCCTTTGGCTACTTTTAAGATTTTATCTTTATCACCAATATTAAGCCATTAGATAATGATGGTTTTGGGTATGGTTTCTTTGTGTTTATCCTCTCTGGAGTTCATTAGGCTTCTTGGATCTGTGAATTTATAGTTTTCATCACATTTGAATAATTTTCATGCTCTCCCTCCACTGGTTTTTGGGGCATTCTTAAATATACATTTGTTTAACTGCTTGATTGTGATCCACAGGTCATTGCTGTTCTTTGCTCCCCAGGCCCCATCCTTCTTCTCTGTCTGCTAAGTTTGGATAGTTTCTGTTGCTATGTCTGTAAGTTCACTGACCCTTTCTTTTATGATGTCTGCTCTGCTGTTAAGCTCATCCAGTGAATTTTCATTTCAGATCTTGTATTTTTTAACTCTAGAAGTTCAATTTGGTTCTTTTTTATATCTTACATTTCTCTTCTCATATCCATTTTTTTCCGGTTAGTTCACAGACATATTTACAGTCACTATTTTAAAGTATTTGCTGGGGCGCCTGTGTGGTTCAGTGGGTTAAAGCCTCTCTGCATTTGGCTCAGGTCATGATCCTAGGGTCCTGGGATCGACCCCCACATCAGGCTCTCTGTTCAGCAGGGAGACTGCTTCCCTTCCTCTCTCTCTGCCTGCCTCTCTGCGTACTTGTGATCTCTATCTGTCAAATAAATAAATAAAATCTTAAAAAAAACTTTTTAAAAAGGTATTTGCTTCAAATTTTCATAGTCATTTCTAATTCTTTTCTATTATCTATTTTTTTCTTAGTTGTGAACCACATTTTCCTGCTACTTTTCATACAAGTAATTTTTTTTAAAGATTTTATTTATTTATTTGACAGAGATCACAAGTAGGCAGAGAGAGAGGAAGGGAAGCAGGCTCCCTGCTGAGCAGAGAGCCCCATGTGGGGCTCAATCCCAGGACCCTAGGATCATGACCTGAGCCGAAGGCAGCAGCTTTAACCCACTGAGTCACCCAGGCGCCTCCATACAAGTAATTTTTTATTATATGGTAGACATTTTAAATTCTGTGTATTAAATTTTGCTCTCTTGGCATCTGGGTGGCTCAGTTCTTAAGTGTCTGCCTTCAGCTCGGGTGATGGTCCCAGGGTCCTTGGATTGAGCCCCATATCAGGCATGCTGCTCAGCAGGGAGCCTCCTTCTCCCTGTCCAGATTCCCTGTGCTTATATTCCCTCTCTCGTTATCTCGCTCTGTTATAAATAAATTTTAAAAATAAATAAATAAATTTTGCTCCTTCCCTTTGGGAGTTACTTGTGTTTTAGCTTGGTCCTTTTGAGGCTGTTTTAAGCCTAGATTCACATGTGTAGCTTAGCATTCATCAAAATACTCTACTAAAATGCTGTGCACTTGTTGTGGCCCTTTCTTTGCATATCTCCCTCTTCCTCAGCTCTGTCTAGTAGATTCAAGCTGCCACAACTTCCTGAAACACCCATCTCTGTCACCTCAGTTGATTGAGACTACCTTACTCTACTTTTTTCTCCTACTGGTGCTCAAGTCCTGGCAGAAACCTGGGACTCAGTTGGTTTCTCTTTTTTCAGAGACCACAGTTCTGTGTTGTTTGTTTGGAAAACAGTTATTGTTTATACTTTTCGGTTTTCTGGTTGTTCATGACAGAAGGTCCCATTTATCAGTTAATCCATCTTGCTGGAGATGAAAGTCCCTATTATACATAATTTTAAAATGTGAAATTAAGATATGTCCATACTTTTTTTAGATTGTAACTTCTTGAGGGCAGAGGTTTTCTTCTCTTTTGTTCACTGCTATATCCCTAGTCCTGATAATAGTACCCAGGGCATCATAGGCATTTAGTAAAATATTTGTCAAATGAATAAATATTTGGAACTTACATCTTGCATTTCAATTTGAGCTTCTTTGGTGTCTTAAATGATTGTGATGAGTAGGTCAGTTACCCAAATATTTGATTACCGGTGTTTGAGATATCATAATCTTAATAGAGAATCATAATCTTAATAAGCATTATAATGTCAATTACCCAAATATTTAATTAGCCAACTTCCCAGGTATTTAAATGTCTGTGTTTGAGGTATCATAATCTTTTTTTTTTTTTTTTTAAGAGTTTTATGTATTCATTTGAGAGAGAGAGAGCAAATGAGAAAGGACAGGCAGGGACTATGGCAGAGGAAGAGTTGGAGAAGCAGTCTCCCTGATGAGCAGGGAACCCGATGTAGGGCTCAATCCCAGGACCCTGGGACCATGACATGAGCCAAAGGCAGCTGCTTAATTGACTGAGCCACTCAGGTGTACCAGGCATTATAATCTTAATAGTCATGAAAGATATATTTTTTTAAGATTTTATTTATTTATTTATTTGACAGAGATCACAAATAGGCAGAGAGGCAGGCAGAGAGAGAGGAGGAAGCAGGCTCCCCACTGAGCAGAGAGTCCCATGCGGGGCTTGATCCCAGGACCCCGGGACCACGACCCAAGCTGAAAGCAGAGGCTTTAACCCACTGAGCCATCCAGGCGCCCCGAAAGATATTTTTTTAAATATATGTAAATTATAAGAGAAGACAGCTTATTTCTTCAGCGAGGCTAGTAACCCTAGAGAATTTTAAGAATTATTCTCTGAAATGACAGATTATGATAATTTCTTTATACTGTGTTTTTGAAGAAGAATGGTTGTTGAATTTGATCACCTTGATTTAAGTTAATATGATTTAAATTTATTATTGATATTTTTTCATTTTGCAGCTTGGGTGATGGTTGCAGTTTTCCAACTCGCCTTGTGGGGATGGATCCAGAACAAGCTTCTGTTACAAATCAAAATGAATATCCTAGAAGGTGTGCTTCTTATCATTAAGTTTTTCATTATTCATTATAAAACAAACTGTGTGTATGTGCCATACATACATATCTGGTAAATACAGTAGTAATTCATAAGTCAACATAGATAAGGAAAGAGAAATTCTATGTAAAATTTTTTTTAACTGAGAGCTAATATGTGTGGGTACCTAATATGCTTAGTATAACCATACTTATTATCTTCCAAACCAGAACACTTGGAGAATAAGAAAGAGAATGCTTGCTTTTTAATAGTCGAACAAGGACAAATACATGTAACTGGAAATGTCTGGGCAAGCCAGGAAACACGGCTATCCTAACTATGCTACATCTTTCTAGAAACTAAGACATTCTTTCAAGATACAATTCTTGGTTTATATCAGCTGTATTTTTTCAAAGAAATTAGTCATACTATCTACCATTATATCTTGATAAACAAATTTAAACCGCAGTGTAAAAATAATAGGGAGGATTTAAAAAATATTAATGTAAAATTTTTTCTCATTCATTCATCTTAGAGGATACTTTTTCAGTATTTGCATGGTAAGCAAACCAATTCAAAAATTCAAAGAAATTTGAATTTTAAATGAAATTTTAAAGAAGTCAAAAAGATAAAAGTGAAATAGTCAAAATTTATTTAGGACAGAAATAAATTGTGGGGGAGGAGGGATTATAAATTCCAAGACAGTCTATTAGTATCAGAACATAGACCTTCAAACCTACAGTCTTAGGACCTTAAAACTCTTAACATTTATTGTGCATCTGAACAAGTCACTTAAACTGTGTGAGACTCGGTTTCACTCGGTTTCCAGCTCTATAAAATGAGGATAACCATGCCTACCTCCAAGGGTTATTGTGTTGACATAATGTGTTTAAAGCACTTAGCACAGTATCTGACCCATAGTAAGTACACAGGAAATACTAGTTCCCTTTTCCTTCTTGTGCTCCTCCATTCCTTCCCTCCCTGGATCTCTTAGCAAGAAAAGTAAGTCTACGCTAAATCACTAAATCATTTTTTCCCCTTAGATCTAAACTGCAGAGGTAGAAAGCAGAAAACTTGGGAAATGACAGGTAATTTTTTTGTCCTGGCCACAGATATAGATCCTCACCTTGTGCTACCTTACAGCTCTTGATTAACAAATTTAAAAGTTTCACACCGGCCTCTGAAGCTTTTTTCTTTTGTCTAATTGTTTTCATTGGCACTGCTGGAATATAGATTCTTGGGTTTAGAGAGCCATTCAGTTGGGGGTTGGGGGCATATTTTTTTTTTGAAGATAGAGTTTTTTTAGAGTGCTGAGATCTCATGAGTTGCCCTCACATATTTAGGAAAAGGAATACTAATTTGCTGCTTATTAATTAAGTATCCTTGATTGAGCATTAAACTGTTTACTAAATTATTTCTTCCTTTTTTCAGTATTGGCTCAAATCAACCCTTTCCTATCAAACCACTTAGTGAATCAAAAAACCGATTGTTGGACAGTGAATCTCAATGGATAGAGAATGGATCTGAAGAAGGCACTGTCAGATCAGGTAATACTTGTCATTTGAAAACAGTGTTTTTTCTGGTTAAAATGAAGATCAACCAGATTTAACAAGTATGTAAAAATCAAAACAGCATATTTTAAAATACTAAGATATGGGGCACCTGTGTGGCTTAGTGGGATAAAGCCTCTGCTTTCAGCTCAGGTCATGATCCCAGGGTCCTAGGATCGAGCCCCGCATCGGACTCTCTGCTCAGCGGGGAGCCTGCTTCCTCCTCTCTCTCTGCCTGCCTCTCTGCCTACTTATAATCTCTGTCTGTCAAATAAATAAATTAAATCTTTAAAAAAATAGTAAGATATGTGACAGTTTTTAAGAAAATACCTTACAAATGGGGTATCAGTGTTTATTGGTACCTTGTATGGAGAAGGAGGTTTGAATCAGGAAGTATAGTGGCTCTTGCTGTGTTTTGTTCTGTTCAGAGTTGGGATTTTCTTTTGTCACCCAGCCGCATACTTCTTTACCTCAGATATAGAAAGTTCTTTTGGCATTCTCTATTCTGAATAACATTTGAACAAGATTAATCTTTAGTGTCTTAACTTTTACTTTTTTAAAAATAATTTTTGAAATGTATTGTAGTCTTTGCTGCTTCAATATAAAAAGAGTGTACCAAATATATTTTAACCTTTTCTTGATGACTCAATCTTTTCATGAATGAATTGTGGATGCATTGTAGAACAGTTGATAAGTCAGAGATGGTCTTTCAGACCAGATTGTGTTTATAACATAGCCTGGCCACCTAACAAGCATTATAGCCTAAAATATATGCATGGTAGTTTTCAACAGTACTAATAATAACATTGTCATCATCTTGTACTGTGGGAAAATGTTTGGACATTCTGATCATTTGGTGCCAACTTGAGGAAATACTTTAAAACTTACTGTGGGAATTTCTGATTTTTTTTTCTTTTTTTGGCTTTTAGCAGCACTTAAATTATTCTCTTGAATTGGTATCATTAGAATCTTCGTTAGGATCATTAGAACCCTTGTAGGTCAAGGGAAAAATTCATTTCATGGGCCTTGTAATTATTGCTGCTGAACATCTTTAAAAGCCAATGGACATTTTTACAAATATAAGCATAAAACCAGACTTTCAGCTTTTAGCACTGCTTTACTTCTGGGTTCTCCAAGAGGATAAATGCTTGACACCATAAACCTATTTAGTGCTTACATAAAAGTTGCTTTTACTGTAATCTTCAATTTTACCAATTAGCCAGAAACTTAATACTTCTCTTTTTTTGTCCTGTCATATATAATTATGTGCTTACAGGGACAAATAACCATGTTACAGTGGCAATAGAAAATTGAGTACCACTTGTTCATAACTAACCATTTGAATAAGAGCAAGGTAAGACAGTATAAAGGTAATTTTCCTTGAACAAATGCAGTTATTTGCATATTTTGTAATCTCAGAACAATTCACAGATCATTTTTTTTTTTACTCTTTTAATTATATCAGCAAAATTAGGTAGTTCAGAAGAGATTGGAACGTAATAGCTGCTTAAATCCCATTTTTCTAACCATTCCTGGTGCAGTCTTTGTAAATACATATTGGTAGATCAATGAGGAAACCAAAAGCCGATTTGGGTTGATATGTGGACAACTATGTAGACAACTAATCTTTTCAGTAAACAGTGTCTTGTTAATTAGTTTAAAAAAGAAGAGTGATTAATTAGGCTGCAGAAAAGACTGAAGAGGTTTACCTATAGGACTTAGTTGGAAAAGACACAACAAAAGATAAGTTTACTGGACCCAGCCACACTGATGAGCTGTTCTCAATCTGGGTAGCCCTGAGACAATAGCCAGAGGAAATTAATTTAAATAGCAATCAAGGACATTCGAGACAGA
Source organism: Mustela erminea (assembly GCF_009829155.1). Taxonomy (NCBI): domain Eukaryota; kingdom Metazoa; phylum Chordata; class Mammalia; order Carnivora; family Mustelidae; genus Mustela; species Mustela erminea. The sequence goes on from NC_045628.1 coordinate 83,795,813, forward strand.
TTAAACATAAACTGTAGTATCTGCAGTCAGAGTAATGTAACTAAGTTGAATTCTGAGGGATGTAGTGAATTCTCTGTCTCTTCTGATGCTTAGCTCAGTGACTCAGTAGCATTTTAGGCAGCTATTAGATTTTTTGAAATCTTCTTTATAATGTGTATTGGTTACCTTTTGTTCCATAACAAATTACCACAATCTTAGCAACTTAAGACAACATCCAATTATTACCTCAGTTTCTCTGTGTTAGGAGTTCATTTTTGTCAAAGAGCCCATGTCCAAAGTAACAGCCAGAGGCTAAAACCTAGACTGAATCAGAACTCTCAGTGGGGGCTTGTGTCAGGCTGGACTCTGAAGAGGAGTGGTGATTTATCATGTGGTGTTCACGCCAGCCAAAACTGTGGCTGCGGTATAGCCCTGGTTCTAGGATTCTCCATGCAATATAGCCCTGGTCCTAGGGTAATGTCTGATGGATGCTCCACAACCTGTAAGTGTTGCTGTGGGTAATTCCCCATATCCTACAGCAGTCTTACAAAGAGGTAAATAAGGCATCTCCTCAGCTCATGTCCAAGTTAACATTAAGGGATAACTGTAAGAATCTACCTCTTTTAAAATGCTCTCTTGATTGCTTCAGAGGAAGAAAGAGATGTCACTCACTGTTCATAAAAATCTTCGTTATTATTACAATAGTAGTAGTTTTAAAATATTTATTCCATCTCGTTATGTTAGCAGCTTTGTACCTTAGTGCACAGAACTATTTAATATACCTTTATTTTCAGAAATATAAAATCAAATTTTAACCAATAACTCAACTGTTTTTGTTTTTATAGGTTTATAAAAACATACTATGGACTGATATTTTCAGTTTTATTTGCAAGAAAATGATCAATGGAATGAAATAACTGAAGTATAAGAGAAGATATATTTTTTAAAAAGGAAGCCTTTGTACAGATCGCCGGATCCACAGAAGCACTACCCCAGCGCAGAAAGATGCCTTAATCTTAAATACACCCATTTGTGCTACATCAACTTACTGCTACAAAAGTGACTTAATTTTACTCTGGAAATAACACCCACCTGTTATGAGATGCTACACTATGAGCTATCAAGTCACATGTTAACAGAGTATATGTATTTTTTTGACATCTGAGTTACATAATTAAGAGTTGTTTCTTTGTATTCATATAAAGTTTCACTCTTGAAACACAAGCTGAAAAGTTATCTTAAGTACATGTAGGGCAGTATAGTGGCTGAAGGTGAATAATAATATCTATTTACTGTTGCTTATACTGTGTAAGGAAAAGAAAATAACTTTTTTTTATTGGGTGTTGCTGATTTATAATTACTGTTTTATACTTTTCAACATTTATAATAAAGTTTTTTATTGTTGGCTATAAGATAACACTCAGAAAGATTCAGATATCTACATATAATTATTTAAAACATGGAGCACATTTGTATGATTCATTGATGGCTTAGTTCTAAGCATTAATATAACCATGTAATGTAGTGTTGTGCCCAAGGCTTAAAGGAAACTTGGCAGTATAGGAAACATTTTTGGTCCTCGCTGCATTTAAATTACTTTTCTGTTGAACTTTAATGGGTATTTTTTTTGGTCAGGGAGTCACAAAGGCACATGTGCTATAGAAATATTGGACACAGAATAGTGGCAGTGGCTAGAAGAAAAGTAAAGAGGAAGATAGGGAGGTATTGTAAGCTGTTAAAAATTATTTATGGCTCCAAGGTATTGGCCCCAACATGCTACTGACTTTCAAATGACAATTTAGGTGATTACTAGAAATTACTTTGAAACTTTTTACAGTATTCCAGTAACAGCTTAAACAGTGACTGAAAGGCAGTTTAAACTAGGGTAAAACTGCTTAATGTAATTCTGCTTTATGGAAAGAAATTCTAACCTAATCAGTCATTTAAGACTTCCAGTCTGAGCAGTGGATTCCACTCTTAACACACAAAATTTTAAATCTGACTTTCTAAACACCAGCCCCTCTCTGCCTGGTAGACCTAGATCTCCTTTTTCTTTTGAAATGTAATCTAAGTGACAGGAATTGTTGCATTAATTTTAAAGGCAAATGCTGTATTCTATAAAGGAGAAGCCAGGTAGAAATATTACTCCTCACATATCCTGTTTGGTCAAATATACACAAACTAAAATGATTGATTGCTTCCAACATCGGGTAGAGATAAATCTTAACCAGCATCTGTAAATATCAACCGTTAAAATTTCCCTATCTGTAAAATGGAATTGGGGGGAAAGCATGTTATGCATGAGTTGGACTAGATGACCTCTCACATTCTTTGATTCCTAATTTTGCAAAATTAACCTTACATTTCATTCATCCAACAAATATTTTTGGAGTATCTTCTGTATGCCAAACATATGCTAGGGATAGTGCTATGATTTCCTAATGTAGCATATATTTTATACTCAGCTATTCCAGGTATTAGTTCAGAGGATTTGTCTAATTCTGTTGGCCGTACTAATACTAGATTTTAAAAGGAAGTTAGGTGGGGTTTTTTTTCCTTTTGAACCAAAGGAATGAGTTAGCTTTGAAAATATAGTTTGGAATACTATTATTATGATTCTTCTATCTTTATTTCAACTTTGTCGTTCCAATAATCTTGACTCTAGAACTGAGAGTTAAGGGATAACAAAATATCACTTCATTTTGGCATTTTGTGTATTATAAGGAAATTTTGAATGCTTAAACCTACTTGACTACTTTCAGAATTATTCTCCTGGTACTTTTTGTGAGCATTTTTACATTTAGATCAAAGGATTTTCATGCATTTTCATGATTAACAATTGAGGAAACATAAATTTCCCCTTTAACCTATCCAGGCACTTTTGTGGTGGTGTATCTTTCTCTTTTAAGTTGTATTTCACCATCATCTTTAATAGCACAGCAAACACCTTTTCAGAAATTTTCACTTGAAGCCTTTTGCTTTAGTCACCTTTGCTTTAATTTATAGCCAACATTTTGCCACATTCTAAATATTTGGCTGATTTATTCATACATATTACTGGTCATTCAGCAAGGGCCTACAAGCTGCATGGGAGTCAGGGCAAGGCTGCCTCTTTGGTATTTGAACTGATATTGATTTGTTCTATCAACTCTTTGGAGGGGGAATGGTCAAAATGAAAGCCTTCAAAATGTATTAGTGCTATCTTTGGTCCATCAAACACTTGAATAGTTGTGGTGTGATATTTAAGGAAAATAAAGTTGAATTTCAGGTCTTGCCATTGCCATTAAAGACAAAGTTGACAGGAGTCTTGGTTTTACCTGGGTTGAGATTTACTTGCATATTCAGTACCTGGGGCATCTGACCAATATCACTTTGCCAAACCAAAGAGCAGCTGCAGTACAGTAGTTATTAAACATAAACATGTTTACAGAGTTTAATTCCATCTTTACATGTGGATGATTTTTAAAAACCTTCTTACCATATTAAATGGTTTTGATCCAATGTGTCATAGGTGAATTTAATTGTAAGGTTAGTTTAAATCAAATATGCAGTGTTTACTTGAATTTTAATTCCTTTAGAAGATTTTGACTATGTTTACAGGATTGTTCAAGTTAAAGATTATCAGACACATGAGATGTCCATTCAGTAATCTTTAAAGCAAATGTGTAGTAAGGGCTTAGTGTTAGGATCTGTGTATTTGGGGCACTGAATAGACAGTGACTTACAAATATGTTTTGCTTATGTTTTGTTCTAGGACTAGCACTGCTATCAATGGAAACTATTTTTCAAATAACTAATCTGTTATTAAGAAATTATCATATTTTTGCATTTCAGCCAAAATAAAGAACCATATCGGATAATTTGTAAGACATAGATAATATGTAAGCCTGAAATCCATGTGTTTCTTATGATCTGAACTGTATTTTCCAATATAAATTAAAAATGCAATATAGATTCAGAAAGGTCCATATTTTTCTAATGACTTCACTCTATATTATTTTGTTGAGTTGCATAAAGGCAAGGAATCGTATTTGTATTAAAAGATTAAGAAAGCTATTAGTCAAGTCTATTATATTTGTACATGACTGCAGATGAGGCTATGCCCATTTAAAAGAAAAGATGGACACTATTTTAAATTAATCTTTAATATGTTTTTATAGAAACAAATTTGAAATACAGTTTATTTTGGTTGTCTTTACTTATCAAGTACTGTAAGTCCTGTATTTGTTTCTAATAAGTATAATCCTGGACCATGACTTAATGTTAACTCTTTGCCTTTTGGATGGCCTAATCTACATTAACATGAAGGCTGAACATTTTTTAACTTTTTTTTCAAAAATCATAATAATGATTTACTTTATTAATATACAAAATAAAGTCCTGAAAGAACAGGTTTGTTGTTGTTGTTGTTGTTGCTGTTGTTGTTATAAAGTGGTATTTACCAAATGAGAGATTCTAACTATTATTTTGGTCATGTTGCAAATTTGGTAAAGTAGTGTTTAGAGAATTAGCTAATAATTTGCGAGTAACCACATCTAAGACAGGTACTATTTGAGTGCAGCGATGTTTTAGTTTACATAGGCGAGGTATAGATTGCTTTATTCAAAAGATTTTAAATTTGCTTTTACTGAAGATAAGTTGATTTTCAATTCAAAAGTCACTTTAGGATTGTAAGTACCTTTGAAACCCTATTAAGCATTGTTGAATTGTGGCTGTCAAAATGCTGAATAATGGGTTTTATCTTGTGTAGAATTCTTTTTGACATTTCTGTTATAATTCCCTTCCCAGTCAACAAAGTTTTGATATTTGAGGCTGCTGAATGAAACAGGAAGGCTCTGAGAGCTAGGATTCCCAGTTTTTAGACTAGCAAAATTTCAAAACACTCGCAGGAACCAGTATAGATGAAGCAACCTTTATGTTTTTTTGTGGGGGGGAGGGGTGGGAAACGGAGGGGAATTTAGAGCGATATGTTTGGGGTAGGAAGGAAAATAGACCATTAACTGGCCAAATGGCCATTTTGACACCCAAAGCACTAATGACATCATGCTCGCTTTACTTTTCTCACTTCTCATAAGCTAACTTCTCAGAAGCATTCTGGAAAATTGACTGATGTTGGCCTCTTTTATCTATCTTACAGTCATGCACCCCAGAATCTAGAGGGATGAGAACTAACAGTTTTTTCTGTATAACAGGTTTTAATGAATGTTTTAACACTCCTGTGAAGTTAACCTCATTTTTTTTAACCCCTCCATATCAGTGCCTTCCATCTGATACAGAGGATTTAAGTGCCATTTCCACTCCTTAATCTACCATCTGTTGTTCTTCAAGCAAGAATGTTACCTCTCAGCCCATTCACCAGTAAGGTAATTCTTTTCATCCAAGATTTCCAATCCAGTAGCGTGCTTCCATCACACTTCCCCATGACTCCAAACCAAGTTATTAGGGCTCTGTACTGCCTGAAGAACTATACTACCATTACTAATTTAGCCATATATTGGTCACACATGCTTTCAAGACAGCTCTAGATTATAAATCCTTGACTTTATTTTGGTACTACCTACCCACAAAATGAACACTGGAGTTCAGAAAAGAATTGTAAGGAATTTCATGTTCATTACTCTGTCATGTCCCAAGTTCTCAAAGAAAAGTGAGCATCATAGCCTATAAAATTATCCCAAACTTGAAAAAGATTAGTCAAACAATCCTTGACACATTTTAGTGGAAGTATAAATTTGTGCCGCATCATTGCAGAGCAGTTTGGCAATACCAAGTTTTCAAATGCCCATATTCTCTGACCTATCAGTTCTACTTTGGGGAATTTTGTAGATTTACTTCTTCATTGTGAGCAGTACCTAAGGATATTAGTTGCAGAGCTGTTTAAACCAAGGGAAGAATGGAAACAGCATGTTCCACTGCTATTTATGGTGGCAGAACGTTCACAAGAGAATTAAGGGGTCAGGAATAGGTTACATTTCAGTTTGCCCTTTCATACTATTTTTATATTGTATGCACCTGTTACTTTTAAAAAAGAAAAATGGGTTAGGCATTCTAGATCAGTGAGGGAAAAATAGGTTGTTTGAGATGTGAATCCGGACCAGCGTGCCAGCCATTTGGGAAAAAATGAAGTTGCTCTATCCTTCACATCTTACATCAGAACAAATTCCACTTGGCTCATGAACTTAATTAAACATTAGAAAATGAAAACAAATGCTACAGCAAAAGCATGCGCAACAAATTCTATAATGGGCTCGGAAAGATATTTCTAAGTGCTCATGAAGAAAAACAGATTTGAGTACATGCAAATTTAAGAGGAAAACTAGCACCAAGGGAAAAATGGAGGTAGAACAAGAAATTCACAAAAGAAATAAGGATCAATAATTGCATATGAATGCTTGGCTTCATTAAATAAGGAAATACAAGTGAAAACACTGATAAGATTATTTTTGTCTAAGACAGCCAATAGCCAGTTTTGCTGATAATATGGGCAAAGAAGAATTTTGGTGGGAATGTAAAATGAGTTAACTTCATTAAAAAAGTAATTTGGCAATATATGTCCAAGTTTCACTGTGCATAATCTTGGTACTGGGCACTGTACTCTTAGGAATTTATTTAGAGATATGCACCTAAGGCTGGGTTTTTGAGAGAATTTTGGGAAAGCAGCACATGTTCATTTATAGGGAATCAGCTAAATTATGTTACTCTTTTCCAGAGACTACAGTGAAGGCATTTGAAGAAGTTTTTGGATAGCTATATACATAAAAATTGAAGTATCTCCATGGGAAAGATCTCGAAGACATTACTCTACCTACATGGTATGATTCCTGCCTAGAGCTTTCAAAGTACATATGTGTACCTGTGTGCTCAAACTCAGCTAATTTGTTGAGCATCTGCTCCAGAGGTTGGGTGAGTGCTGGGACCAGAGAGAACGCATAGGCACAGCCTGCCCTGCCTTCCAGGGCTGACTTGGGGTGGGGGGCAGCTGCTCCTACCCTCGTGGCTACCTCCACACTGAGATGGTAAAGAAAGCTCCCAGTTCCGAATCCGCCAGGGCCCAAGCAGGCAGTGCAAGGGCCCAGGACATCAGCAGGCCTCTGGGCATTCTGGTACAGGGGATGAAAAATGGCCGCTTATGAGGTGCCTCCTTTGGCTGCTTGGAAGTGATGACCACCTGTTTGGAAGATTTACCAACTATAAACCTGTGTGTATAGTGTAGATAAGCTTCTGTAAGCCTTTCCCACGGCCTTTTAAACTTGAAGCCCTTTTCGGCGACCTGTGACCTTTCTAGATGCAGAGAAGCTATCAACATATGCTAAAAGGACAATTAGAGAAAAGACTTGTTTTGTGAACTTTTTGTTTATTCACTCAAGAGACACTTCATCTGGAAATGACTTGGAAATGCAGCCTCTACATCACGTTTTGGATTCACATCCACATATTTTGTCCAGGGTTGGAGGGAAGGAGAGAAGACAATGAATGAGAGGCAGGGAAAGGCTTCCCCAGAACTGGTGTGTTGGAGCCATTTCCCTGGATGTGTGCTATCACTCCGCACTCCTGTATGCAGTATATATAGTGATTAAACTTCAGTCCTTAATTAAAGTATGTTGCTTTTCTAGATGTTTAGAGGTGCTCATCCTATTTAACAGTAGATACAGAAAGGGTTAACATTTTGCTCTTCTTAGATTGTCTTTCTAATAGAAACACTGAACCACTTTGAAAAATAATTCATCTATACTTTTCACTGAGTAGATGGAGAAGACTGGGAAGTGAATTATACACATTTCCTATAATGTTGCTGTATACAAGGTGTATACACTAGAAAAGGGTGTGCTCTGATTCCATATGACAGAGGATTGATAAATATTTTGTATACTTTCTTGGTTAAATTTGTAAGAAGACTTTTAAACGGTACTTTTAGAAGTGAAATTCTTAACCTACCTCTGGAGTACAGCATGCCTGTATTTTGTCCTTTAGTTAGGTTGGGAAGACAAAAAATAAGGAGAGATTTTGCCAAAATGTCATATTTTGGAGACACTTTCAGATTATAACCATCCTTCCCCCTGTGCATTTTATTCCAAACAGCTATACCTAGAGTTAACATTGTAGGTCCATATTTTAACATCTAGTCTTTCTAGATACTTTGAAGTGAAGATGTTTGTTACACATAGTAAAATAATGTGCTTTTGGTACTTTTTTTTTTTTTTGGTTATTAAGTTCAAAACCTAATATCCTGTGATGGAGTTTATTTTAAAAGAAAAAAAGGACTGTCTTCTGAAACTGATGTCGTTTCCATCTCTTTGAGCTGTATCACATTTATGAACTCTTTCCTGGACAAATTACAAAAGAATGTATGAAAGGAAATGTCCTATGCCATCTGTTCATTTTTAGAAAACACTCCAAATTACACTTGATTCCATATGTGTGTGGGGGGGTTGGGGTTTTGTTTTGGTTTTGGTTGTTAAATGATCTTTTATTGAAATGTGTTTTTTTGTAGTAGTTCTTAACTAGCGGGGCATTCCACTGCACCATTATTGATGTCATCTATGATGTCATGAGGGCAGCGACCATCAGCATTGCAGCCCACAGACTGGGCAGTGCCCAGGACCTCTCTCATGGTTTCAGACAGTTCTCTGGCTAAAGATTGGTGCCACATCTGTCGGGCATTGCTGACAATCTCATCAAAAGTGCTATTTCCACTGTGCTTAATGTTTTCCTGCTTCTTTCTGTCTCTTGGCAGTTCCTTGAGGGCTTTGATAATCAGGGCAGAGGCAGAAGGTAGCCCTTCAGTCTGGGCCTACCTGTACCAAATGGTCGATCTCATAGTCATCCTCAAACCCTTCCAATCACCAGTTGCCTTAGTGATGTCATCACCAGCCATTTTTTCTAGAGACAGACCAGGGGGCTGATCGTAGGTGCCAGGGCAGATGTGGCACCAGAGCACCTCAGGTACATGAGTGTGATCTCACTGGGGTCGAACTTAGGGGTTGTGGTGGAGGTGGCTGACTGAAGAGAACACTCCTCAGAACCCCAAACCAAAAGGTCCATATGTGTTTGTAGTGGATACAGTTAAATTTCTTGGAGTGCCTGGGTGGTTCAGTCTGTTAAGCATCTGCCTTCAGCTCAGGTCACGGTTTCAAGGTCCTGGGATCAAGTCCCACATCAGGCTCCCTTCTCAGTGGGGAACCTGCTTCTCTCCCTCTGCCATTCCCCCTGCTTGTACTCTCACTCTCTCTCAAATAAATAAATAAATAAATAAATAAAAGAAATTAAGTTTCTTGTTTTGAAACAACCTAGATGTCTTGGGTGATGACGCATGATATAGAGCTAGTGGAATAACATTTTATAAATATCTTCCTGTTTAATTTTATGTAAAACTAGAGAACTATTTTAGAGGTAGAATTGCTAAACCACTTTGGGAAGTACACATTCAGTGCTTTTTTATTGGTTTGTGAGTGAGATAAAAGGCAGTACAAGGTTGAGGTTCTACAGATGTGTTTCTATGTAGATTACAGCTGCAGACTGATCTGTATCAATCAGCATTTGATACAGCTATACTCTATAGATACATTGTTAAACAGTTAAATGGAAGACATGCTTTCTTGCTAATACTCTAGTAGTATAGGTCAAGTATTGATTAGAAGCATTCAATGATATATTCTGTGCTTTATTGTTTAATGTCTTATTTTATTCTGATTATTAAAAGAGAAGACACTCTTCTAATTGAAATATTTATAGGGGCCTGATGTTCTTTCTTGCTTCTAAAATGAAACATTTTATTCTCCTACTGAGGACTAGACTACCTTTCTTTATTAACTGAGTTGGTGATGTTCACTCATACTGATTAAAAAAAAACTAGTGCTTCCAAACTTTGATACAGGACATTATTCATGACAGATGAAAAAGTGAGGTATAAAACCATGTGTATGATCCTAAGTCATATTAAAGAAATGTGTTTGCCTAGATACCATGCTCTGATATTGTGGTTTTAAGTGAATTTGTTTTGGGACTCCTGGGTGGTTCAGTCGGTTAAGTGTCTGACTCAGTTTCAGCTCAGGTCATGATCTCATGGGTGGTGGGATTGAACCCCCAGTCAGGCTCCAGGCTCAGCAGGGGGTCTGCTTTTAGATTCTCCCCACCTGGGCTCACACGTTCTTCCTCTCTTAAAAAAATAAATAAATCTTTAAAAAAATAAGTGGATTTACTATTTAATTATTTTTCAGTTTTCTGTGATAAATACATTGCTTTTAAATCTGTGGAGAAAAACATACATAGAAACATCAAAGGAGACTAGAAGGAAACACCAAAACAGTTGGGAAAAGGGGGAGGGGTCAGCAGGGCACTAGTGAAGGGATCTTCTGTGTTTTGCTTTATATGTTATATACTACAGGAATCTTTCTTTTTTAAAGATTTATTTAATTAAGAGAGAGAGAACAGGGGATGGGGGAGGGAGAGAGATGATCCCAAGCAGACTCCCCACTGAGCATGGAAGCCATCACGGGACTGGATCCCACAATCCTCAGATGATGACCTGAGCCAAGATCGAGAGTCAGATGCTTAACTGACTGAGCCACCCAGGCATCCCTTTGTAAATCTTTCAAAGTATGTATATTAAAACCAGATGAGAAAGTGAAAAAAAGGTTTTTGTGAGAAAAATTTATAACACTATCTTATTTCACTATTCTCCCAGTACCTAAAAATAGTGCCAGTCATAGTAGTCACTGAGTAGTTTCTCAGTGTAATTCCCTACAAAGAAAACAATAACTGTGCAGACATGGAGATCTGGAAGGATATTATTTTTGTAATCAGGAAAAAACGTTCAGTACTACCTTCTGACTGGAAGATTATCTTCCAGTACCAGTGCCAGGCATTGATACAGGAGTTCCACTTGGTGGGACCTGTGCCTGGGAAATGCAGCTATGTGAGTATGCCTGCACACAGAAACACATGACAGCATCATTTGAGATTGGAAAAAAATCAGAAATAATTAATTATCCATAATGAAAGATATTAAATACTTAATGGATATATCCATTCTCTACAATACTATGCATTTTTTTTTAAGCAAAAAGAAGTATCTATATAGACTGACAGGGAAGGCCCATGATACATTGTTGAGTGAAGAACAAGCAAGTTCAGACTGTCAGTAGCTGCAACAATTCCAGTGGCTCTCAAGGAATTACGCTGAGTGAAACAAGCCAACATAATCCCATTTATATAACACTCTTGAAATAAAAAACTTCTGGAAGTGAAGAATAGATGAGTGGTTGACAGGGGTTGGGAAGTGGAGACTGGAGTTATAAATGGAGAGTGTGAGAAGCCCTATGGTGATAGCACAATTCCATACCTTGATTGTGGTGGTTACACAATTCCACACGTGACAAAATTCCGTAGGAAACTATACACACTAACAAGTGAGTGCACGTAAAACTATGAAATTGTAGTAAGCCCTAGGTTGTACCAATGTCACTTTCCTGGTTTGGTACTGTAATATAGTTAAGTAAGATACTACCACTGGGGGAAACAGAGTGAAGGATACACAGGGCCCCTTAGTACTTTTTGCAACTTTCTGTGAATCTCTAGTTCCAAATAATAGGTTGGAAAAAGCAAGTTGCAGAACAAAGTATATAGTATGATTCCTTTTTTAAAGTATGTTATGGGTCAGTCGTCTTGACTCCAGCTCATGTCATGATCTCAGGGTTGTGGCTTCAAGTCCTGTGTCAAGCTCCACGCTCAGCGGGGAGTCTCCTTGAGGATCTTCTCTCCCTCTACTCCCCCCAGCTTGCCTTCTCTCTCTCAAAACTAAATAAATCTATAAAGAGATAAACATATGTTATACACACACATGCACATGTGTTAGCATATCAATTTTATATGCACAGGAAAACACCTAAAGGATAGATAGCAAATTGTTCCTACTACTTAGCCCTGGGGATGAGAAGGGCAAGCAGGAGTGGGCTGACACAGGAGGGAAGATTTCACTGCTTCCTCCACATGTTCACACTGTTTAGACTTTTTTCTCAATGGAAATATTATACTTTTATGTTATTTCAGTAACCAATAAGAAATGTTTTGAGTGGTGCCTTTAAAACAGAAGGACTGGGGCGCCTGGGTGGCTCAGTGGGTTGAAGTTTCTGCCTTCAGCTCGGGTCGTGATCCTGGGGTCCTGGGATCGAGCCCCACGTCAGGCTCTCTGCTCAGCGGGGAGCCTGCTTCCCTTCCTTTCTCTGCCTGCCTCTCTGCCTACCTGCTATCTCTGTCTGTCAAATAAATAAATAAAATCTTTAAAAAAAAAAAAAAAAGAAAAAAAAACAGGAGGACTAAGGCTGTATGAATGGCCAAGAAGCTGTCACCTCCCTTTTTAAATAATGAAATCTAAACACCATGGGAATCAGCTCAGTAAAATTCCTGCAGCATCAAAATAAATACAAAGTAATGTCTGCTTCTTAGAAATTTCAAGGAGGCAAGGGAAGCAAGGGCAAAAATGAACTATTGGGACTTCATCAAGATCAAAAGCTTTTGCACAGTAAAGGAAACAGTTAACAAAACCAAAAGACACCTGACAGAATGGGAGAAGATATTTGCAAATGACATATCAGATAAAGGGCTAGTATCCAAAATCTATGAAGAGCTTAGCAAACTCAACACCCAAAGAATAAAGAATCCAATCAAGAAATGGGCAGAGGACATGAAGAACAGACATTTCTGCAAAGAAGACATCCAGATGGCCAAAAGACACACGAAAAAGTGCTCCACATCACTCGGCATCCGGGAAATACAAATCAAAACCACAATGAGATATCGCCTCACACCAGTCAGAATGGCTCAAATCAACAAGTCAGGAAATGACAGATGCTGGTGAGGATGCAGAGAAAGGCGAACCCTCCTACACTGTTGGTGGGAATGCAAGCTGGTGCAACCACTCTGGAAAACAACATGGAGGTTCCTCAAAAAGTTGAAAATAGAGCTACCCTACGACCCAGCAATTGCACTACTGGGTATTTACCCTAAAGATAGGAATGTAGTGATTTGAAGGGGCACGTGCACCCGAATGTTTATAGCAGCAATGTCTACAATAGCCAAACTATGGAAAGAACCTAGATGTCCATCAACAGATGAGTGGATAAAGAAGATGTTGTATATGTATACAATGGAATACCATGCAGCCACCAAAAGAAATGAAATCTTGCCATTTGCAACAACATGAATGGAACTAGAGAGTATTATGCTTAGTGAAATAAGTCAATCTCACAAAACAAACTGAGGGTTGCTGGGGGGTAGGGGGGTAGGGAAAGGGTGGTTGGGTTATGGACATTGGGGAGGGTATGTGCTATAGTGAGTGAAGTGTGTAAACCTGGGGATTCACAGACCTGTACCCCTAATAATAATACATTATATGTTATACATTATAATACATTGTATGTTAATTTTTTAAAAAAGAAATTTCAATGAACCTTAGTTGTCATCATAAATAAAGAGAATAGTCAACAGAAACAACCTTGACTGTGGAGATAAAGCTACCTGGCTAGAATCAGACTAGTGTGCCCTCAGGCTTTCAGGATCTGTGCTGACACCACAAATAACTCTCTTGATTTCAGTTAGGGACAATTTATTGAACATAGTATAAGAGGAATTTAGGATTGTGGCTAGAAGTAAAGTTAATGTGAAACAATATATATGATCTTTATTGTGCTGCTCATGCAGCTTATGTGGGTAAATTATTCATGTTCAAGTTAAAGTACAAAGAAGGAAGAAAAATGGCTGGAATAGAAAGTCTTCCTTTTTAACAACACCCTTTTTAAAGAAAAACAAAAAGGGCAGCAAGTAAGAACAATAAAATGAGGAATCAATGATTTGAAGCTTCTGGCTTCTGGTATGAGAAAATGTGAATTTCCAAATAGAGAAGGCTAGTAAGAAAGTAGATGTTTTGAGGTGGAAGAGAGAGTTTGGTTTTGAACATCTTAACTTTGAGATAACATGTAGGTAAAGATATCAAATAATAGGATGTTTCAATATGGAGCTTAAAAGAGATAGTACAAATTTTGTGTATCAGATCTATAGCCTGGAAATGATCACCAGTAATGGCAAATTCATAGAGAAGTATGTAAAATTATATTTTATAATTTCTCTAAAATCTGTTCTTCTTTAAAACAAAAATTATAGGGGCACCTGGGTGGCTCAGTGGGTTAAGCCTCTGCCTTCAGCTCAGGTCATGATCCCAGGGTCCTGGAATTGAGTCCCATATCGGACTCTCTGCTTGGCAGAGAACCTGCTTCCTCTTCTCTCTCTCTCTCTCTGCCTGCTTGTGATCTCTCTCTGTCAAATAAATAAATAAAATCTAAAAAAAAAATTATAATGCTATATTGTGAGATTTGTAACATTAAAAGCACAAAAAATTGGGTTGGTAAATGAAACTATACAGTTGTAATGAAAATAGTGTAATATTAACTCTAAGTAGCTGATAAAGATGTAGTTCCTGGGCGCCTGGGTGGCTCAGTGGGTTAAGGCCTCTGCCTTCGGCTCGGGTCATGATCTCAGGGTCATGGGATCGAGCCCCGCATCGGGCTCTCTGCTCAGCGGGGAGTCTGCTTCTCCCTCTCTCTCTGCCTGCCTCTCTGCCTACTTGTGATCTCTCTCTGTCAAATAAATAAATAAAAATCTTAAAAAAAAAAAAAAAAAAAGATGTAGTTCCTAATTCCTGGAGATGCCACTAAAAATTATGGCAGAGCAATATAGCCTAAAAGTGAACAGAGGAGCTAAAATCGAATAATAAAAGATGTTAACCCAAAAGAAGTCAAGAGAGGAACTGACACAAAAACCAAATGAGAGTAGTAGAAAACAAACAGCAAAAAGCAGACCTTAATCATAAATTAAATGTAAATATACTAAATACTACAATTCAAAGATAGTAATTGTCAAAACTGGATTTTTTTTTTTGTTTTTAAGCAAGACCCTAGGGGGCAACTGGGTGGCTTAGTCGGTTGGACATCTAACTCTTGATTTCAATTCAGGTCATGATCTCAGGGTCATGAGTTCCAGCCCCGCCTCTGGCTCTGCGCTGGGCATGCAGGCTGCTTACGGTTCTCTCTCTCCCTCTCTCTCTGCCCCTGGATCCACACTTACGCATGCACTCTCTCACCCTCTCTCTCTTAAAAAAAAAAAAAAGTAAGACCCGATTATATGATTATATGCTGTCTCTAAGAAATGTATTTTAAACACACACAAAAAAACCTTGAGAGTAAAAGAATGAAATAAATATACATGTCATGCAACATTAGTCTTCAGATAAAATATGCTTTTATAATGATAAAAGATCAATACTTCAGGAAGGCATAATACAGATTTATATGTGCCTAATTACAAAGCTTCAAAATACATGAAGTAAAAACAACTAAAGGGAAAAATAGACAAAACTGGAGCATAATTGCAATATTTTAAATCACTTTCTTTATAATTGATTAAATGTCTATACCAAAAGTCAGAATATAAGAATATAAAGAGTTAAGTAGATTAAAAGGTTCTGATTTCTTTTTTTTTTTTTTTGCCTTTCTGCCTTCTTGTGATCTCTGTCTTTCAAATAAATAAATAAAATCTTAAAAAAAAAAAAAGAATATAAAGAGTTGAGTGACACTATCACCCACCTTGACCTGACATTTACAGAACAATACACCCATTATCCATAGAATGCACTGATCTTCATTAACACATGGGATGTTCACTAACACCACATGGTGAACTATAAAAATATTTCCAAATTTTGAAAGATTCGGGCACCTGGGTGGCTCAGTTGGCTAAGCGCCTACCTTCGGCTTAGGTCATGATCCCAGAGTCCTGGGATCAAGCCCCATATCAGGTTCCAGGCTCAGCAGGGAGCCTGCTTCTCCCTCCCCTCTCCACTCATGCTCTCTCTCTTGCTATCTCTGTTGCTATCTCTGTCTCTCTCAAATAAACAAAATAAAATTTAAAAAATTTTTCTGAAAAACTGAAATATTTTTCAATGTCTTATTACCATGACAGAATAAAATTAGGAATTAATAGCAATAACACCTCTACAAAAGATTGAAGTCAGACCCAAAGTCACATAATACCTAAAATGTCCAAGATACAATAAAAAATCAATCATACCAAGAACCTGAAAAGCCTCAACTTGAGAGAAAATATAAAGACACTGACACTGAGATGTTGGAGTTATCTGACAAGAATTTTAAAGCAGTCATCATAAAAATGTTTCAGTGAACAATTATAAATATTCTTGAAATAAATGAAAAATAGAAAGTCCCAGCAAATAAATAGAAGATACAAAGAAGAAACAGATGGAAGTTATAGTTGAACTGAAAAAGACAATAACAAAAAATAAATAAATACAATAAATAAATACAATTACAAAAAAATAAATACAATAACAAAAAATACAATAAATTAAATAGAAAACATAATGGATGGACTTAGCAGTAGAATGGAGGAAACAGAAGAAAAATATAGTGAAGTTGAAAATAGAATTATAGAAATTAAATCTGAACAACAGAAAATCAACTCAGGGTCAGGGAAGAAGGGGGAGAACAGAGCCTCAAGGACCTGTGGGACTATGACAAAATATCTAACATTCCTATTATTGGGGGTCAAGAAGAACAGGAAGAAGAGTGTGGGGCTGAAAAAGTATTTGTAGAAGTATGATTGACAATGCCCCCAAATTTGACCAAATACATAAATCTACAGATTTAAGAAGTTGAGTGAACCCCAAATGATTAAAAAAAAAATCCAAGCCAACACCTATAATAATCAAACTTCTGAAAACTAAAGACAAAGGAAACAATTCTTAAAAACAGCAAGAGAAATGACACCTTTACCTAGAGGGAAAAACAAGTTGAATGGCAGTGGATTTGGATTTCTTACCTGAAAATAAGAAGCAGGAAGGAAGAGACACATTTTTCAAGCACTGAAAGAACCACCAATGCGGAATCCTACATACGTCTGGTGAAAATACTGATTAGGAATAAAATTCACTTTCTAAGTGAATTCATGGTGACAGATCATAGCTACACTTGTGGTGAGTGCAGCATAACAAATAGATTAGATATTGAATCACTATGTTGTGCACCTGAAACTAACGAAATATTGTGTGTCAACTATACTTCAATTTTATTTTTTATTTTTTATTTTTTGGGGATTTTATTTATTTGACAGAGAGAGATACAGTGAGAGAGGGAGCACAAGCAGGGGAAGTCGGGGAGGAAGAAGCAGGCTCTCTCTGTTCCGATATGGGGTTCCCGATATGGGGCTCGATCCTAGGACACCTGGGAAAGCTTGGCGCTTAATGACTGAGCCACCCAGGCGCCCCTATACTTAAATTTTTAAAAAGTAAGTGAATTCATTGCCAGCAGACCTACCCCGAAAGAATGCCTAAGCAGAAAAGAAATGATAAAATAAGAATTCTCGCAACATCAGAAAGATGAAAGGAGCAACAACTTAGATTTGGCTCCATGTTACATGTGATGGAAAAACTAGCTGCAGCGGCCATAACTACTAATCTTTGGAGGTTTGTACCCAATAGGAATATGAAGGAACTTTATCCCAGTACTCCAAGAGAAAGCATCATTGCACCCCATGGATCTCCGTGGATCACATAACATTCCCTGAAACAGCCACAACTACAGGTGTACAATGTGCTCAGGGGACCCATTCTTGAGATGGAGGAAGACCCCACCTGCAGCAAAAGACTGTGAAAAGGGATAATTCCCTAGTGGAAAATCAGAGACTTGTTAGCAGGGGGGGAAAAAAGTGTTCTCAGAGGAATTAATAGACGTTTCACTGTAATGAATAAATAAAGATGAAGAGCAAATGGAAAAAAACCCAAAAAACAAAAAACCCTTCACCGCAAAGAAAACACCAAACTCAGATTGTTTCACTGGTGAACTCTATCAAACAGCTAAAGAAGTAATAATACCAATGTTACATAAATCTTTAAGAAGATAAAGAAGGAAGCTCCCAGCTTATTTTAGATATGGTGTAACCCTAATACCAAAACTAACAAAGGCATTACAAAAAATTAAGTTCCTACATAAACATAGGCAAAACAATCCTTAACCAAACAAAGCAAATCAAATCCAGCAATATATAAAAAGAATAATATATATCATAACCAAGCGAGTTTTATCTCAGAAGCCCTAGATTGTTAGACATCTCAAAATCAACCAATATAATCTAGCATATTACCTGAATAATAGAGAAAAACCAAATGATTAAATCAGTGGATTCAGGAAAAGCATTTTACAAAATTCAGCATCATTAATGATAAAAAAAAAATGCTCAGGAAAGCAGGTATACAAGGAAACAAGGCAAAATGTCCACTCTCATCACTTCTATTCACTGTAACACTGGAGGTTCCTATCCCATTCTGGAGGTTCTGTCCCATCTGGTAAGGCAAAAAGAATAAATGAAATGCATAAGCAACATAAAATAAGCAAAACTGTCCCTATTTAGGGATAACAATTCCTTTTAAAATTCCCAGAAATTGGTAACAATAAAAAAAAAAAAAAAACCTGCTATAACAAATAAGACTAGCAAGGGCTCAGGATACAAGGTCAATATCAAAAATCAATTGTATTCCTATATATATAAGTATCAAAGGCATATAATAGTTATAATAATAAATTAAGGGTAATGAAAATTTTCTACACTGAAAACTGCAAAACATTGCTGAGACAAAGAAGATGAAATAAACGGAGAGAGAATACATTTGTGGAGGGGAAGACTCAATATTTTCAAGATGTTAAAAAAATACATTTTCAAGATGTTAGTTCTCCTCCAGATCTATTTGTAGATTCAATACAATCCTAACTCGTGATCACAACAGGCATTTTTTATGTTTAAGAAACTGAGAAGCTGGGGCACCTGGGTGGTTCAGTGGGTTAAAGCCTCTGCCTTCAGCTCAGGTCATGATCCCAGGGTCCTGGGATCAAGATCTGCATCGGGCTTCTCTGCTCAGCAAGGAGCCTGCTTCCCCCGCTCTCTCTCTGCCTACTTGTGATCTCTGTCAAGTAAATAAATAAAATTAAAAAAAAGAAAGAAAGGGGCCCCTGGGTGGCTCAGGTCATGACCTCAGGATCCTGGGATCGAGTCTCAGCAGGGAGCCTGCTTCCCTCTATCTCTCTCTCTCTCTCTGCCTGCCTCTCCGTCTACTTGTGATCTCTCTCTGTCAGATAAATAAATAAAATCTTTAAAAAAAAAAAAAGAACTAAATTGAGAGGCTGATTCTAAAATGTATTTAGAGGGGCGCCTGGGTGGCTCAGTGGATTAAGCCTCTGCCTTCAGCTCGGGTCATGTTCCCGGGGTGCTGGGATCGAGCCCCGCATCGGGCTCTCTGCTCAGCAGGGAGCCTGCTTCCTCCTCTCTCTCTGCCTGCCTCTCTGCCTACTTATGATCTCTCCGTCCAATAAATAAATAAAATCTTAAAAAAAAATAAATAAAAATAAAATGTATATAGAAACACAAAGGACTTAAAAGAGCCAAGACAACTTTGAAAAAGAAGAACAATATTGTAGTAGTTACACTTCAAAGTTTACCCTGAAGTAAAAATAATTGAGCCAGTACAAAACAAATGGATAGAACAGAATGAGTCCAGAAATATATGCACATTCATACAGTTGATGTATTTTCAGTAAAAATGTAATGCAAATGTAATGGGGAAGTATTCGAACAAACGGTACTGAACCAACAGTCTCCAAATGTAAAACAAAAGTGAACTTTGATTCCTATCTGATATCATACACAAAAGAATAGGAGAGAGAGAGAGCATCAAGTTAAACATACAAGGTAAAACTAAAACTCTTTCAGAGGGAGAAATAGAAGAAAATCTTCATTATTTGGTCACAAATAAAGATTTAGAATCTAAGGGGTGCCTGGCTGGCTCAGTCAGTAGAGCCTGTGACTCTTGATCTCAGAGTCCTGAGTTCAAGCCCCACACTGGGTATAGAGCTCACTTGACAAAGAAGAAGGAGAAGGAGAAGGAGAAGGAGGACCCAAAGCAATAACCAAAAAACTGATGTTGGACTTTGAGAAAATTGCCAAATTCTAACTGGAAAACTGTTAAGAAAATAAGTTAGACAAGTCTCAGATCATGAAGTTGATGATATTTGTGAAATGTTCACAAAACATTTCTGACAAAGGACTTGTATCCAGAATATACATTAAGAAAACAACTACAAGGGGTGCCTGGGTGGTTCAGTGGGTTAAAGCCTCTGCCTTAGGCTCAGGTCATGATTCCAGGGTCCTGGGATTGAGCCCCACATGGGGCTCCCTGCTAAGCAGAGAGTCTGCTTCTCTCTCTCCCTCTGCCTGCTGCTCTGCTTATTTGTGCTCTCTATCTCTCTGCCAAATAAATAAAAAAAAATCTTAAAAAAGAAAACAACTACAATTCATTAAGAAAAATCTAAACATGTGCAAAAGACTTGAATAAGGTCTTCAGAAAAGAAGCTACACAGATAGCCAAGATGTATGTTAAAATGTGCCAATCATTATTAGTCATCAGACAAGTACAAATTAAAACCACTCTGATACATTGCTGGTAGGACTGTAAACTGCTTTAAAACCACTTTGGAAAATACTTGACAATTTTTAAAACAGCTTTATTAAATAATAGTTAACATAGAATAAAATGTACATATATAAAATGTGCACTTTGCTAATATTTTACATATATAGAGCCATAAAATCATCACCACAATTAAGATAAAAATATCCATCAAGCACAAAAGTTCCTCACACCAGGTTGTAATCCCGTTCTTTCCCTGCCTTTCCCTGCCTACCCACTCTAAACCCAGGCAAGCATTGATCTGTCACTATAGCCTAGCTTGCATTTTCTAGAATTTTATATAAATGGAATGTACTTTATGGGGTCATCTAGCTTTTTTCATTCAGCCTAATTGTTTTGAGATTCACTCATATTATTGTGTTTACCAGATCATTCATTTGTTTCATTTGTACAAGGATATACCACAAATTGTTTGCCCATTCATCAACTGAAAGTTAATTGTTTCTAGTTTTTTTTTTTTATTATTAAAACAATAGAGCAGATATGAACACTTAGGTACAGGCCTTTCTATGGACACATGCTTTCATTTGTCTTAGGTAAATACCCAGGAGTAGAGTGGCTGAGTTATGAATAATGAATGTTTAACTTTTTAAGGAACTTCCAAACTTGGCTGCAACATTTTACATTCTTACCAGTATATAAGTATTCCAGGAGCGTCATACCCTTCATGACACTTGGTATTGTCAGTGTTTTAAATCTTACACTAATAAATATGTATTCTAATGAATAGGTAGTGGTAATCATGATGGTTTTAATTTGCATTTCCCTAATGACTAGGGATATTGAGCATTTACCCATGGGGTTGGTGGTTTTTTTTGTTTGTTTGGTTGGTTGGTTGGTTGGTGGTTGGGTTTTTTTGGCAATCCATTTATTTTCTTTGATAAAGTGTTTGTCCAAATATCTTGCCTATTCAAAAAAAATTAGGTTGTTTTCTTGTTAGCAAGTTTTTTTTTTCCAGATTTTATTTATTTATTTGACAGACAGAGATCACAAGCAGGCAGAGAGGCAAGCAGAGAGGGGGTCGAGGAGTGGGAAAGCAGGCTCCCTGCTGAGCAGAGAGCCCAATGCAGGACTTGATTCCAGGACCCTGAGATCATGACCTGAGCTGAAGGCAGAGTCTTAACCCACTGAGCCACCCAGGTGCCCCTTGTTATTGAGTTTTAAGAATGATTTACATAGGGGCGCCTGGGTGGCTCAGTGGATTAAAGCCTCTGCCTTTGGCTCAGGTCATGATCTCAGGGTCCTGGGATCAAGCCCCGCATTAGGCTCTCTCTCAGCGGGAGCCTGCTTCCTCCTCTCTCTCTGACTGCCTCTCTGCCTATGTATGATCTCTGTCTGTCAAATAAATAAATAAAATCTTTTTTTTTAAAAAAAAAGAATGATTTACATATTCTGGATATGAGTCCTTCATCAGGTATTTTTCTTTGGCTTTTCTTTTCATTCTCTTAACAGAGTGTCTTTCAAAGAACAGAAGTTCTTAATTTTGATGAATTCTAGTTGATCAAATTTGGATTTTATAAATCGTGATCTTCATATACATTTAAGAAATCTTTGCCTAACCCAAGGTCACAAAAAGTTTTCCCCTATGTTTTCTGTGGGAAGATTTTTGTTTTTGTTTTTTTAAGATTTTATTTATTTATTTGACAGAGAGAGACACAGTGAGAGAGGCAACACAAGCAAGGGGAAGGGGGAGGGAGAAGCAGGCCTCCCGCAGAGCAGGGAGCCCAATGCAGGGCTCTTTCCCAGGACCTTAGGATCATGACCTGAGCCAAAGGAAGATGCTTAACAACTGAGCCACCTAGGTGCCCCATGTGGGAAGTTTTATACCAATTTTAGGTTTTATATTTAGTCCATGATCCATTTTGAAGTAATTTTTGGATATGGCACGAGAGCAATTTTTTGCATATGAATATCATTTGTTCCAGTACCATGTTTTGGAAAAGATTATCCTTTCTTCACTGAGTTTCCTGTGTGTATCTGTTAAAAATTAAGACTATACACATGTGGTCTGTTTATGGACCTTCCATTTTATTTATCTATCTATCTATCTATCTTTTTTTTTTTTTTTTTAAGTAGGCTCTACACCCAGCATGGAACGCAGTGCATGGCTTGAACTCACAGCCCTGAGATCAAGACCTGAGAGGAGATCAAGAGTCAGATGCTTAACTGACTGAGCCGCCCAGGTGCCCCTATATATCTTTATGTCAACATTATACCCTCTTAATTACTGAAGCTCTATAGTAAGACTTGAAATAATGTAGTATTAAGTCCTCCAACTTTGTTTTTCTATTTCAAAGTTGTTTGGGCTATTCTCAGTCCTTTGAATTCCCATATGAATTTTAGACTTACCTAGTCAATTTCTAAAAATAAGAAAAAAAATCCTACTGGGACTTGAAATGGGACTGTATTGATACTATAGGTTGGGCAAAATTAGTAGTTACCTTATTGGCTCTTCTGACCAATGTGCATAGAATATCTCTTCATTTCTTTAGGATTTATTTGATTTCCCTCAAACACTTTATAATTTTCACTGTGTGGTGGTGTACATTTTTTTCAGACTTATTCTAAGTTAAGTTTCTCTCTTTCTTCATAAGTGAGCTTAATAGTTTGCATCTTTAAAAGATTTGTACATTTCATCTACTAGCCCAGTTTGTTGGATAGTATTTCTGCCACGTGTCCATTAGTAATACTCTCCATAAAGTCAAAGACATCATTTCTTGTACTTTCCTGGAAATTACCCTTCCTGAGTCTTCCAACCTCCTGATCCAATCTGGACCTATTGACTTTTAGACAACTCCCAAACAGTTATGTTTGTACTTTCCTTCCCTGCTCTCCTATGTCAATTCTGTGCCTTTTTCATTCTTGCTTTACTCTCTGGTTTTCCTGGAGTTCATCATCCAGCTGCTTTTCACATGAATTTCTTGGGAGGCTCTTTGCCTCTCTCCTCAGATGTTTAGATTTCAACTTTCTTCCCTTTGTTATGTCAACATCCCAGACATCCTTATTTCTTCCAAAATATTCATTGAAATAGCTCCTATTGGTTTCTCTCCCTTTCTTCTCATGGGTTAATAATTTTAAAAATGTTTTTACTGTCACCTCACTAAAGTATTGTGAGAGAAACCTATGTGTTTGATTAATCATCATAAAATTGGAACCCTGGCATTGCGTTTGGAACAAGGGATATATCTTTGATTTTAACAAAGGAGAGAAAATTTGGTGCTGTGAAGATGAAGGGATTCACATCCATGGGCTTTAGTTTTATCAGTAAAATATAAGTCCCCAGCTGAGAGTGATGATGGAGGAAGGTCTGTAGGTAAAAGGCTTTTGGAGAGAAAAACGTCATCTCACTGAATAGGAATTACAGCAATCAGAGAAACATGATATGGGCTTATTTGTGACCCCCAAATACGTATGTTGGAGTCCTAACACCCAGTACCTCAGAATGTTATCATATTTGGAGTTAAGGTCTTTAAAGAGGTGATTAAAACGAGGCTATGAAGGTGGGCCCTAATATAATATGGCTGTCCTTATATGAAGAAGAAATTTAGACACACAGACTGGTATCAGACACATGTAAGCACAGCATGACAAATGTGAAGACACAGCAAGGTAGTCATTTGTAAGCAAAGGAGAGATGGCTGGAGCAGATCCTTCCTTTGGCCCTCAGAAAAACCAACTTGCCAACACCTTGACCTCAGACATCCAGCTTCCAAGTATTATGAAAAAATAAATGTTCAAGCCACTATGAATTTTCTTCTGGCAACTCTAGCAAACTAATTCACATGGTCAAGTTCCTGGGCAGTGTTCAGTTCCAATCTGAGGTTTGTGGTCATTTAAGAGTTTTAAACAGAAACTAATAATCCTAATTAAGTTATTTTCTCCAGCAATATTCAGCCGTTCAGTGGGTTCCCAACAAAAGGAAAATGATCCAGTCATCCAGGGGATTTTTCAGGGAATATGCTGGAGAGGGAGACACTGAAGGTGTATGGACTATCCAAATTAAATCATAAAGTACCCTCCACTGAGGGACCCAACGCAGAAAATTAGCAGTTATACAAATGGTCACAAACTTCTGTTAATTCTCTTAACCTCTTTCCCCTCCACCACCCAAATATCAATATGTAATTTGATTATTTTAATAGCTACCACGTGTTTCTATTCCTAGTCATTTCTTCTTTCAAGCCACTTTTCACAATGCTTCCCATTATTTAACTGAACTTTTTTAAAAAAGATTTTGTTTATTTATTTGACAGAGTAGGCAGAGAGGCAGGCAGAGAGAGAGAGAGAGAGAGAGAGAGAGAGCGCAAAGCAGGCTCCCTGCTGAGCAGAGAGTCCGATGTGGGGCTCCATCCCAGGACCCTGGGATCATGACCTGAGCCGAAGGCAGAGGCTTTAACCCACTAAGCCACCCAGGTGCCCCTTAACTAAACATTTTTGATGGCTCCCCATTACTTACAGGATAAAAGCCAAACCACTTGAAGTGTCATACAAGAACTTTCACAGCCTCATTGTCTATCACTTCTGTTCCCCATTCAGATACCCTATATTACAACTAAACTACTGGCAATTCCATGACTAATCATTAGACTGTTACTTCTACCTTTACTTCCTGCCAGGCAAAGGAAGAATTTGTTCAAAGATCACTTCTTCTGAAGTTTTCCTGACTCTTCAGGTAAGATTAACAAATGGTCCTTTCCCTGGACTCTTATTATACCTTATACTTATATCCATGAAGCCAATCATCATGTTTATTATTTACATTGTGCATTTTATCCAGTGAGATAGTAGAGTCCTTGAGCTTAATGATCAATAGCACCAGAATGAGTCATGATAGATCTTCCATAAATATTTGCAAAGTGAACAACTGGATGACACACAGAGCCTTAGGAGCTGTATTACAGATAGAAAGGAGTGACTGTTCCTAATGTACAGGTTGGCATAGATATATCTTATTACAATGTAATTGTAATCAGCTGTGTGGCAATGAACTCTGTTGATAAAAAAAGATTAACTTTATGATGACTGTGGAGGTAATAATTGTAGAGTTTCAAGGAGAAAATTCAGCTGTTTCAATAGTATTGCTTTGACTAAGAACAGATTAAAACAAAGCTACAATCTTTTTTTTTTTAAGATTATTTATTTATTTATTTGACAAAGATCACAAGCAGGCAGAGAAGCAGGCAGAGAGAGAGAGAGAGAGAGAGGGAGAGAGAAGCTCCCCGCTGAGCAGAGAGCCTGATTTGGGGCTCGATCCCAGGACCCTGAGATCATGACCTGAGCCGAAGGCACAGGGTTTAACTCAGTGAGCCACCTAAGCGCCCCTAAAGCTACCGTCTTTTTATTTCTAGCAGCTAGTAAATGAATATGAAAATATAAAATATAAAATAAATATGGTCTTTTGAAAAACCTTATCCTGAATTCTACCTTTATCGTTTATTAGCTGTGTGAACATGGGAATGTTGCTGACATTTCGGAGCTTCAGTTTCTAACCTGCATAATGGGGATGAAACACCTCTCTTCTAATGAACTGCTTTCTATTTCTTCAGACTCAAGATTTTAGCATCTTTTTCCTTCTCCAAGATTCAATTAACCATTACTTTTTCAAACTCCAAAGAAAGTTTCTGAGTTACATGAATATCAAAGCAATTATAATTATGGTTTTAAGCAAATCCCCTGGGCCCACTTCAACTTTCTCCTAAACAACATCAGCTGTCACCATTTCCAGGTGTGAAAATAAAAGGTCAGAGGTATTAAATTGCTCACATGAAACAGAGACATTTCTGTAAGCTATAAAAAGCATTCAAGGGGCGCCTGGGTGGCTCAGTGGGTTAAAGCCTCTGCCTTCGGCTCAGGTCATGATCCCAGAGTCCTGGGATCGAGCCCCACATTGGGCTCTCTGCACTGCCGGGGGCCTGCTTTCTCCTCTCTCTCTCTGCCTGCCTCTCTGCCTACTTGTGATCTCTGTCTGTCAAATAAATAAATTTAAAAAAAAAAAGCATTCAAAAAGTATACACCACCAAGAATATGACATATTAATAAGGGTTCAGCCTGGTTAAACATTCAGCTACCATGTGGCAGGTACTTTTTAGGCGCAATGACTTAGAAAAAAACAATTATGTGCACCAAAGCCTATACATTCCAATGGCAGACATTTAAATATAAATCACGAATCATTTATTAATGAAGATAACAGTCAATATTGGCAAATGAGATTGGCACACTTTATACATGATCTTGCTGTTCTAGTCTTTCTGGAAAGCCACTGGAAATATGCATCACGATCTTTATTTTTTTTTTTTTAAGATTTTATTTATTTATTTGACACAGAGAGAGAGATCACAAGTAGGCAGAGAGGCAGGCAGAGAGAGGGGGCAGCAGGCTCCCCACCGAGCAGAGCCCAACATGGGGCTCAATCCCAGGACCCTGAGACCATGAGCCGAGCCGAAGGCAGAGGCTCTAACCCACTGAACTACCCAGGTACCCCGCATCACGATCTTTATTTATTTTTTTTTTTAAAGATTTTATTCATTTATTTGACACAGAAAGAGAGATCACAAGTAGGCAGAGAGGCAGGCAGAGAGAGAGGGGGCAGCAGGCTCCCCACCGAGCAAAGAGCCCAACATGGGGCTCAATCCCAGGACCCTGAGACCATGAGCCCAGCCGAAGGCAGAGGCTCTAACCCACTGAACTACCCAGGTACCCTGCATCACGATCTTTAAATGTTAAGAGTTTTTAGCTCTAAATTCTGTTTATGCATGTAAATTCATTATTTCATCTCTGGGTAATGCGGCTGAGTTATTTTTCTTCTGTTTTGAAAGTGTTCTATTAAATATACACATAGCAGTTATTATTTCTAGACAACACAGAAACTGAAATCCAAGTCACACTCCTTATTGGGTATGATTTTGGACAAGTTTCTTAAATATGTCCTCACATGTGAAATAGCCCCAGGTGATAGGATTGCTATATTTGGTAACACCTCTGAAGTGCTTGACGGTTAATATTCTTTAAAAGGTAATTTGAAACAACAAACATCTTCAACTGGTGGACTGTAAGATTATTAATTACATCCCAGAAAGGTCTTTTTAAATTTTTAAAAAATTTTTAAATATTTGAGGTAGGGGGAGGGGCAGAGAGAGAGAATCTTAAAAAGCGCCTGCCCCCACACCCTTCCGCCCAGCATGAAGCCCTATGCAGGACTGGATCTCACCACCTCCGGGGAAACCACAAGTTAGAGGGGCTTAACTGACTGTGCCACTCAGGTACCTCAGACGAGGTTTTTACATTTTATTTTTTTTAAGCTTTTATTTGACAGAGAAAAGGAGAGAGCACAAGCAGGGAGCCTGACCCAGGGTTCAATCCTAGGATGCTGGTCTCATGATCTGAGCTGAAGGTAAATGCTTAAGGACTGGGCCACCCAGGCACCTCAAAATGTTTTTAAAATACTTCATGTAGCAGTTCTGATGAATACCTTCTACTTCATTTAAGTATCTTTTAGTAGCAATCCCAGAAGAAAATGCTATTTTTAGGAGTATGTTTAACCAAAAAAACTTTTTTTCCACTTATGTTTAGGCAATTATTCTTCGTAAGAAAGGTAAGGCCCCATCAAGTATCTCATACTTAAACATAGATTCCAAACCATAGTTCGTAGCTTTTTTTGAAGCTTTCATCCGGAATACATTCTATATCCTCTGTGACTTAGGAAATCTCTTGTATCTTCCCATCAGGGTGACGGAATAGGAAACACTGTCACAGAGACTTAACTATGAAGTTTTATTAAAGAGTTTGGAGGCCCAGATACTCTCTATGCAGACCACTACCCTCATGCTTGCTGTTCAGGAAGACTGGTCCGAAGGATCCTTCTTCCCCCTCCTTCGGTTCCAGAATCAGTCCAGAGGTGGCAGCCCTGTGACTGCCTCCGGGTCAGGACCACTTCTTGCTCACATTGAGATGGTCGAGCTGGTCTACCACAAATCTGTGGGGGGGGAACTTGGACATGCTGGCCGCCTTAATGGCCTCGAAGGCCGCCGCCCTGCGCTCCGCGGCGTGGCCGTACTCCTGCTCCGCGGTGAGGTAGGGCATGCTCAGCCAGTAATGGTTCTCCGCCTCTATCTCCAGGCGACGGATCATGTTCTGCTTCGCCTGGGAAGACACGGTCCGCGGCCGCCGGTGCTTCCCAGTCCACTGTCTGCCAGGAATGCGATTACGGCGGAGGAGGGCGGTCAGGAACATGGCACCTGCTGAGACCGCAGAAGTCGCACAAACACTGACGGCGCGTCTGGCCGCGGAACAAGCAAGGCGGGCGAGCGAGCGCAAAACCGGCTCTCTTGCCACTCCGCCAACCCCGACAACGCACACCGCACCCCATACAAAGCGGGGATCCCAGCCAGGCGCGACAGGGGAAAGAACCAAATATGCCAACCAACTCACCGGCTGCGGCCCTCAGGAGACCACGGGTGTCCTCCTGTCCTCTGCAAGCTGGCGGTCGCGATCCCGGAGGCGCGCTGGTCTCTCGGAACGGCCTTGCCCCTTCTCGCGACACTTCAGCTCTCGCGAGAGAGGACTTGAGCGACTCCGCGGACTCAGGGACGCTTCCGGCGCAAAGAGATTCAAACTAGTGGCGGGCGCGAGCGGAGCGGTGGGATCTTCCGGCGTCTAGTGTCCCGCGGGGGAGTCCTTACCCATGGATCTGATCCGAAGCTTCCACGCGAAGCTACGGTCGCTGGCCATCACACTAGACAGCGAGACGGCTCGGCTGCAGCGAGCACTGGACGGGGAGGAGAGCGGTGAGTGAAGTGGGCGGGCATCGGGGAGATCGCGGCTACTACGACCCACCCGGCCGCCCCAGCCAGCCACGAGTGCGGCATTTGAAAAGGACCTTAACACGTGAAAACGCACACACTTGCAGAAAGGTTATCGTCTACAGTGGTGAGGAGTGCTTCGAAAGAGATACGGAATGGGGCGTGGTACGCCTATCAAAATGCTCGATGTTTGTCGTTAGCAGAGTTCCGAGGTGACAAGTGACACCTTTTCATTATTCTTATGCGCCCCTCAAGTATGTTGTGGCTGTTTCCACTTTTATGTACGACTACATTTGCTCTCCTCAAATAATGAAATAGCGCTATTACTGTGTTGCGAAGAGAAACAGCATAGACTAAGAATGCAAATTGACAGATTGAGCTCATAATGTGTGCATGATGTGCTTTTAAGTCACATATAATGGGTATTTATCAATAAAAATACAATATAATAAAACAAAATGCATTTATTTAGCGGGGTTGTTTACATGCACAGTGACTTTGTCTCACCCAAATTGTCCACAGTTGCAGGAAATGCCCGTGTTTTTTCAGCAAACAGTATTGCCAACACAAACACTAGGACTCAGTACTGCTTTTTTTTTTTTCTCCCTCCCTTCTTCTACACCCAATGTGGAGCTCGAATTCAAGACCCAGAGACTGAGAGTCACATGCTTATGAGACTGAGCCAGCCAGGCACTCCTGAATACTGCTCTTTAAAAAAATAAATATAGCAGAATTCTTCACCACTAATCTTTATGCTAGAGTTTTTTTAATTGTTTCATTCAGATTTTGAGATTATTTTATAAATGTCATAATTGTTATTTGCCTTAAAATATTGCATCCTGTAGACACAGACTCCTTTTACTTTAGTTATATTATGAAGTGTTCCAGCTATTTAAAAATATTTATTCTTTTGACTGTAAAACAATTCGTGTACATGGCAAAATTTTGAGATATATTTGCAAAAGTAGAAAGAGGAAAATAAATATTTCTTGTAACTCAACCACTTAAAGACACCACTATTAGTATTTCATTATTTTTTGTTTTCTCTCTCTCTCTCTCTCTCTCTCTTTTTTTTTTTTTTTTTTTTTTGTTGTTGTTGTTGAGCTCTGTGCCTGATGTGGGGCTTGAAATCATGATCCTGAGATCAAGAGTCACATACTCAAGGGTCTGAGCCAGCCTGGTGCCTTTTTGGATTCTTGAGATATAGCTGAATTGCTTTCCACAAAGCTTGTGCCAATTTACCCTCTTACCAGCATATTAACTGTATACAGACATTTTGCATTTTCGTCTGGTTTTATAAGAAAAAGTTAGAATGATTTTTCTATTTGCAGCCAGTATGTATTACAGAAATTATGGAATTGTGATAGAGAAAATGATCACCAAAAAATCTCACCTATTATGATCACAGTGATGAGTCAGCATGGAGTCTACTAGAGATTCTCTCTCCCTCTGCTCCTTCCCTCTGCACATGCTCTCTCTTTCTCTAAAATAAATCTTTAAAGAAGTAAAGGATACAATTCAATGGTTTTTTATATACTCACAGAGTTGTGCAACCATTATAGTAAGTTTAGATTTTCATCACCCTCAAAAGAAACTCTTGCTTGTTAATATCCACTCCCCATAGTCCCACCTCCACCTACCACACTAGTTTTATGCAAACACTAATCTATTTTCTGTCTGTATAAATTTGCCTATTCTGGATATTTCAGATAAAACAAATCATACAATTGGTGGGCTTTTGTGATTGACTTATTTTAGCATAATGTGGTAAGGTTTATTCATGTCATAAACATATATCAGTACCTCATTTCATTTTATTGCTGAATAATATTCCATTGTATGGCTATACCAGCCCACTGTGTTTATTTATCAGTTCATGAACATTTGGGTTGTTTCCACTTTGTAGCTATTATGAATGTATGTAAACATCTATGAGTGAGTTTTTGGGTGAACATAATGTTTTCAGTTCTGTTTGCTATGTGATTCAAAGTAGAATTGCTGGGTCATATGATAACCCTATGTTTATCTTTTTGAAGAGCTGCCAAATTATTTTCCAAAGTGTATACATGATTGTACATTTGCACCAGCAATGAATGAAGGTTGCAGTTTCTCTACATCCTCATTTATTATTATTTGTCTTTTTGAATATAGTCATTCTAGTGGGTATGAAGTATCACCATTGTGTTGACTTGCCCTTCTGAAATGAAAATTAGTCTGCTTTTAGCAATGAAGGGACAGCTTCAAAGGAGGTGTGTTTTAGAAAGAAATTATTTAAAAAACTGCTTTTACATGATGTATATTATACATACTGCAACTGATTAATAAGGTGACAGTACAGTGGGTGAAGGGTGTCTTTTCAATAAATGGTGTCAGGCTAGTTGGACACTCATATGGAAAATAAGAATGGATCTTGATCCTTACTTCTTGCTATATTAAAAAAATCAATTAGATTGTATTGTAGCTTGTAGCTACAGGTAGGCTGTAGCTCTAAATGCAAAAGGCAAACAATAAAGCACTTAGAAGAAAATGTAAGTGTTGTCATTGGCAAAGATTTTAAAACTAGGAACCAGAAGTTTCTCACCATAAAAAAATTGCTAAGTCAGATTACATTTTCTCCTTCTCCCTCCCTTCTTCCCTTCTTTCCTTCTTCATCTGAGTACTGATTATGTAGGGTATGTTTGCTTTCAAAATTCATGAAGCTATATACTTATGATTTTTGTATGTTATAATTTCATAAATTTTAAAAGAAAGGCCTTAACTTTTTTTTTTTAATTGATGGATAAATTATGAGTAAATATTGACAAGGATTTTATGATTCTGGGAAACAACACTAAATTATATTTTCTATTTTGTACTTTTTCCTTTCTCTATTCGTATTGAAGACTGTGAAGATTATCCAATGAGAATTTTATATGACCTTCATTCAGAAGTCCAGACTCTAAAGGTATAGCTTCTGCAATATTAATGTATCATCTTTGTGTCATAATTTTTAAAATCTAAATAGACTTAGTCAAAAGACAGAAATTATAATGTACTTTTTTCCTTATAAAAGGATGATGTCAGTATTCTTCTTGATCAAGCAAGTTTGGAAAGTCAAGAAAGCATTGGTTTCATAAAGGCAACAAAAGTATTGATGAAAAAAAATTCAGTGGATATCATGAAAATAAGAGAGTTTTTCCAGAAGTATGGATATAATCCACGTGCCAAGAAAGATTCAGGTGTGGACAACTTGTATTTTACGGTATTTGTGTAGTATTAAAGAAGGAAGCCTGCATGATTAAATATGACTACTCTGGGCTTGGCCATGCTTTCTGGTTCTAGCTCTGCCATTATGACTGTCATGCATGATCATTATTTATTCATCACCGTGGTGGATGCAGTGCTGATTGGTGGTGTAAAACAAAGACAGTCCTTGCTCTCTTTTCCAAAGTACTAGGTAAAAGAAGAGTACAGGATATAAATCTACATGATTTCAGGATAGTTGGTTTCTAGTCAGCTTTGCCAGTAAATAGCTGAGGGACTAATCTTAAAGTATGCTATTTCCTTTTTCTTCTCAATTTTCTCTTCTGTAGAATGAGAAATTTGGGGCATTATAAATTGAAAAGGCCTTTTTAAGTTCTTCAGTTTTAATGAAGGTTAGTATAGCATGGTGGTTTAGAATTTCACCCACAATCTGAATGCAAATCTCTATTTCCATCATTTATTAGCTGTATTATCTTTGACCAGTTACTGAGCGTTGTACCTCAGTGTCTCATCTGTAAAGTGGAGATGTTTAATAGTATCTACCTCTGAGGTTGTATAAGGATTGAATGAGATAAAATTTGTTTAGAATAGTACCTGGCATGGTAATCACCCTGTGTTAAGTACTGTTAGGCCCATACCTATGAATGACTAATTTCAGTATGCTTCATTGTCTTTGTTTCTGTGAAGAGAATGATCTTTGTACATAAGTAAACCATTAATTAAATTCAGCGAATGTATATTGAGGATATGTGTGGAGAGTAAATTGAACAGTCTGCACGGTACAGTGGAAAGAATTCAGTTGACTTAATTGTAAACAAGCTATAGATTAAAGTACTGGCTCCACCAGTTACTACATGTGTGTGACCCTGGATAATTTCTTTGAATTGCTTTTTCCTCACTTGCAAAGTGGGAATGATAATATCTCCCAAGAGGCACTGATATGATGATGATTTTATTAATCTCATCAGTGATAACCTTGTGATAAATACAAGAATAGGTTTTTGGTAGCTTTTATAACATTTCTCCAAATTAACAGAAAGCACAATGCCTAAACAGAAAGTAAATCATCAGCTTTTCCAGGGGCCAAAAGTCAAGAAACCAAAGTCTGTAACTTTTTTTTTTTTTTTTTTTGGTATGGTACATACTCCATATCTAACACATCCTTGTTTATCATGCATACAAAAATAGTACCCTATCCTAGTTCATTTCCTATTACCAGTCAAAACAAAGAAAATCCTATCTTTAAAGAAAAAAATGTGCTCGTCTTCACTTCCTCCAGTCTGTTGGATCTCTTAGCTGGACCAGAAAATGTATAGCCTAAATTTATCCCTTTTCTATTCTTTTGGATCCAAAGGATTCTGGGACGGATGTGTACCAATGTCTGAAAGACCCCATTTTATTTTTATTTTTTATTTTTTTAAAGATTTTATTTATTTATTTGACAGGCAGAAATCACAAGTAGGCAGAGAGGCAGGCAGAGAGGGAGGGAGGAAGCAGGCTCCCTGCTGAGCAGAGAGCCGGATGCAGGGCTCGATCCCAGGACCCTAGGATCATGACCTGAGCCGAAGGCAGCGGCTTAACCCACTGAGCCACCCAGGTGCCCCCAAATACTTTATTCTTTTTTTTTTTCCCCCAAATACTTCATTCTTAAAAAGAATGCAACAGGGGCGCCTGGATAGCTCAGTTGGTTGAGCAGCTGCCTTTGGTTCAGATCATGATCCCAGGGTCATGGGAACGAGCCCCGTATTGGTCTCCATGCTCCAAGAGAAGCCAGCTCCTCCCTCTCCCTGCTGCTCTGCCTACTTGTGCTGTCTCTCTCTCTGTCAAATAAATAAATAAAATCTTTAAAAAAAAAAAAGTGCAACAAATTATGGAGAAACTTTTTCCCATTTCTTTCAATATGTGCAGTTGTTACAATTCATATTTCCAGTTTGGCAACCAAATGTTATCTATTCAAGGTCATCTAAAACAGATCTTTGTATGAACTCCCTCCCTCCTTATTCTTAAACAAATGGTAGTGTTTGGAATCAAAAGATGTGGGTTCAAGTCTTGCTCTTTAAATTTTAATCAGCTGAGTGTTTTCCAGAACGTTGTTTGATACCTTTACCTATAAAAGCAAAGAAAAAGATCCTAAGGTATTTCATGCTTGAAACAATTAATACAAAAATTAAATGGAGGGGCGCCTGGGTGGCTCAGTGGGTTAAAGCCTCTGCCTTTGGCTCAGGTCATGATCCCGGTTCCCACATCAGACCCTTTGCTCAGCAGGGAGCCTGCTTCCCCTCCTCTCTCTCTGCCTGCCTCTCTGCCTACTTGTGATCTCTGTCTGTCAAATAAATAAATAAAATCTTAAAAAAAAAATTAAATGGAGTGAAACATTCAAGCACTCGTCCTGGTGAGGGGGGCGGCGGGTGTCTAAACACGTTTTTATTTTGTCTTCCTTCATCTCAACTCCTCCATTTTTTCTTCCTTTCTGGTACCCTTTCTAATTACTGGTTCATTTTCTTCTCCACTGCATGCTACACATTTTACATCTGTCCTGCATTTTCTTTCACCTGTTCCGTTCTCCATACCTTGTTATCTCACTGAAGCCCTGTCCTTTCTTAAGTTAATCTCTGGCCAGATCCTGGCCAAATCCAGTTATCTTCTTCTGGTTATCCTCTTTGACTTTCTGTTGTCTTGCACTAAAACCTGTTATTTCTCTTTCTTAATCTTTCTTGGCATCATAGTGCAATCCCAGACCTTTTAACTGCCACTTGGGTCCCACACTAAATTCATTAAGCATTAATGTTTGCGGGGCACCTAGGTGGCTCAGAGGGTTAAAGCCTCTGCCTTCGGTTCAGGTCATGATCTCGGGGTCCTGGGATCGAGCCCCGCGTTAGGCTCCCTGCTCAGAGGGGAGCCTGCTTCCTCCCTCTCTCTTTGTCTGTCCCTCTGCCTACTTGTGATCTCTCTCTGTCAAGTAAATAAATAAAATCTTAAAAAAAAAACCCAAACCATTAATGTATGCAAGGAATGGCAAAGGACTGTGGCGGAAAAGTGTAGTTGTTTTTCAGTTATTTAGTCTGAAATGCTCAGTGTGGTGGTTGGGCATATGAGGTCTGGAGCCAGATATAACCTACTCAGGGTTGAGAAACTATATATGTTTCTAATGCTCTCTTGTCATTTTACTCAACCAGACTTTTGTTACATGTGTTCTAGACTGAGGATAAAAATTTATCTTGGTGTAATAGTCTTTCCTTTTTAAGTTAGGCATCTATAAATGAAAAATCTAAAATAATACTATACTTCATCTTAAATCTAGATCATCGTTAATTCCACCCTGTGCTTAATGTCATAAAATGGTAAAGTGATTCTACAATCTATTAAGAGAGATGGGTAAATCACAGTAACTGAGAAAGTAAGGATATTGGACTTTTATTTACATTGATTTTTCATCGTTTAACATTTTAGTTTACTTCTTAAATGTCCTCAAAATGGGATATGGCTACACAAGAGGTACATGTCAGAAATTTCCTAAAGGGACAATTGAAATAAAACTTTAGAGACTTGGGACGCCTGGGTGGCTCAGTTGGTTGGGCAGCTGCCTTCGGCTCAGGTCATGATCCCAGCGTCCTGGGATCGAGTCCCACATCAGGCTCCTTGCTCGGCGGGGAGCCTGCTTCTCCCTCTGCCTCTGCCTGCCATTCTGTCTGCCTGTGCTCGCTCTCTCCCCCTCTCTCTCTCTGATGGATGAATAAAATCTTTAAAAAAAAAAAAACAAAACTTTAGAGACTAATAAATAAATAAAATCTTAAAAAAAAAAAAAAACAACTTTAGAGACTAAGGAGGGAATCAGGACCTTTGCTGATTTGGGACATTTCAAATGGAGCTGTTTTATATGGTTTTAGTACATGGAATTTTGTGGTTTGATGTTTGACCAAAATATGACCTCCTTGGTTCTTCCTCA
Organism: Mustela erminea; assembly: GCF_009829155.1. Taxonomy (NCBI): domain Eukaryota; kingdom Metazoa; phylum Chordata; class Mammalia; order Carnivora; family Mustelidae; genus Mustela; species Mustela erminea. The sequence goes on from NC_045628.1 coordinate 83,832,366, forward strand.
CAGTGGATGAACAAGAAATCATTGATTCTGAATCAGAGTCCACTAAGCATGAAAATTTTCAAATGCCTGATGTGAAGGACAGTCTATCTGATCCTGCTATTCCGAGGACTTCTGGTTCTGAGAAGTCTCCACGGAGTCCGCAACTTTCCGATTTTGGACTTGAACGGTACATGATATCCCAAGTTCCACCAAACCCTCCACAGGCAGTAAATGACCATGAGGAAGAGCCAGAAAATTTAACTCCATCTTCTAAACAGTCACTAGTTAAAGTACTAAAAACTCCAAAATGTGCTCTGAAGATGGATGATTTTGAGTGTGTAACTCCTAAATTAGAACACTTCGGTATCTCTGACTATACTGCCTGTTTAAATGAAGATTACACAATGGGACTTAAAAATATGAAGGAGAATAAAAGGTAAGCCACTTTCAAAAAAGGCACATTTTATCTGACTTTCTAAATCTTTTGTATGATTGATTTTTCCTAGAAGAGATACGACATTTCAGACTGTAACTTTCCTTCAAATAAACTTTACATTTCAAACTTCCCTGAATCACCAATTCCGTAAGTAAAGTGTGAGTGAGCTCTTGGATTTCCAGTTAGATGTTGTAGGAATAATTGATAGGGTTTGGCATTTGGAGGGATAGAGAAGAGGTAGAGTCAGTAAGAACCTGTAAATGATTTTGCATGGAGATGTGGGGAAAGACTTGGGGATCCAGGATAAATCACAGACTTTGGTTTTGTTACCTGTGATGATGTTTGGGAAAACAATGAAGACAGGAAAACCTGCAGCCTCGGTTAAAGGTGGATGTGTTTCCATGTTGATTTAGAGGTCCTGGTAGAGGTGTTCTTGAGTGTAGGTATTTTAATATGAATTAGAAGCTCAGTGACCCATTTTTGTGGAGTGAATAGTGTGGAAGTGGTACTTAAAGAGTTACAATGAAAATGAAAATGCCCCATATTAAAGCAGCCAAGCAAGAGCTAAAGATAAATCCGTATCGTTAAGAACTGTAATTATTAAAGAAGTCAAATAAACATTCAACCTAAGGAGTCAATTAAAAACCTCAAAAATCTTTGTTGTGGGACAAAGAGAGGGAGTAAACACCAAAGATAAAATGTGATTATAAAAGATTTTTAGAAGAGTAGTGTTGATAAATCTAAGAACTGGTTCATACTTAAACGTAAATGCAAATAGCAGAATTAGGAAGGAAGGGCTATATTTATTATTTTTTAATCTATTAGAAATACTATAGGGGATAGTATTGGGAAATATGGAAAATTCAGAGAACTGAAAATTTTTTTAAATAATACACAGTTATCAAAATCATCTTGAAATAGAAAACCTGTACAGACCAAAAGAGAAGAAAACTGAAAAAGCTATCAAAGAACTAACTACAAAAAGCTCTGAGCACAGATGGTTTTCTGGATTAATCCTTTCATAATTTCATAGAATATATACATTTCATCTTACATAAAAAGTTATTTTCCTGAGGAGGAGATATACATTATATTGTGGGTCCCAGCATTTCACCTGGACTCTTCAGATTCATAAAACCTCCGTTTTCCATTTCCTCACTAGTAAAATGCATATAACCATACCCATTGCTGCTTACCACATTGAGTCAGTGGAATAGAGTGGATAACAAAGTTATAAATTGCCTTAAGAATGAGATGCTATAAAAATAATTACCTTTAAAAGGAGCTCATTATCAGGGGTCTACAAACTACTGCTGCAGGCCAAATCCAGCCTGCTGCCCATTTTTTGGTAAATAAAGTTTTACTGGAGCATAGACTAAAAAAAATTCTTTTTCTAAAAGTAGAATAAGACAGAAAAATGCTGCAGTTTAGTTTATGAGGTTGACATACCCTTGATACTAACCCTGACAAAGCACACAAAAGGAAAGTATAGCCATTCTAATTTAGAATATGGATGTAAAATCCCAATTAAAATACTCACAAATTGATTTTAGCAGAATATTAAAAGTGTAGTGAACAACTTTCAAGTTAAGCTTATCCTAGGAATGCAAAGATAGTTTAATACTTGGAAACTCATAAAATACATTATTTTAATGACTTTATAAGAGAAAGGATAATCTCAATAGATACCAATAGGAATTTGAGAAAAATCTGATACTCATTCCTCATTTAAAATGCTTGGTCAAAGTCAAAATAGAATATTTCATTAACATGATAAACTATGGGTATCTCAATAATGAAGCTATCTGTCACCATCATTTAATGTCATTCTTGATATCTGGCCAGTAAAAAGTGTGTTTAGGCCATGTTTTGTACCTGGGCTACTCAAGAAACTCATCTAAAGTTTCAAGAAAGAGACTGATATATGTTATACAGTTATAACCATGTAAAATAATGTGCTTTCCTTTATTTTATTAAAACATAATTTTGTGGGCACCTGCGTGGCTTAGTCTGTTAAGCTTCTGCTTTCAGCTCAGGTCATGATTCCCGAGTCCCTGGATTGAGCCCCACATCAGGATCCCTGCTCAGTGGGGAGTGTGTTTCTCCCTCTCCCTCTGCTTCTCTCCTGGGTCTTGCTCTCTCTCTCAAATAAATAAATAAAATCTTTAAAAAAAAAAAAATTTCTAAACAAAGTGGAAAAAAACAAAATAAAATACCAACATCGGTGATAGGTAAAAAGGTCTGTGTGATAAAAACCGTAAGACATTTCTGAATTATATAAAGGGGAAATTAGGGAATGTAATGTTTTTCTTCATCTGAAGATGGACTAAATATTGCTAAGATGTTTAATCACAACAAATTAACTTACTGATGTCATGCATTTTCAACAAAGCCTCATTAGGATTTTTTAAGGAGAAAGGGATATTTGATAAAATGATTCCAAAAGTTATTTGGAAGAATAGGGGCACCTGTGTGGCTCAGTTGTTAAGCAACTGCCTTCAGCTCAGGTCATGATCCCAGGGTCCTGGGATCAAGCCCTGCATTGGGCTGCCTACTTGGTGGGAGGCCTGCTTCTCCCTCTCCCACTCCTCCTGCTTGTGTTCCCTCTCTCTCTCTCTAGCTCTGTCAAATAAATAAAATCTTACTAAAAAAATTATTTGGAAGAAATAGAAAGTAGGAGTAGCTTAAAAAAATAATGAAAAATAAGAATAATGAGGGAATTTGACCCCCTAATATGAAAATATATAAAGCTATAATAAGTAAAACAGTATAAAACTGTCCCAGAATAGATCTGTAACTAGAATAGAATAGCCCAGGAACCAACTCTAAATTTATATAATTTATATAAGAAGGTGTTTTTGAATAAGAATGTTCTGTAAATTATGCTAGGACAGGGATGCCTGGGTGGCTCAGTTAATTGTCTACCTTTGGCTGGTGGGAGCTGTTGAGCCCTGCATTGGGCTCCTTGCTCAGTGGGGAGCCTGCTTCTCCCTCTGACTGCCGCTCCCTAGCTTATTCTCTCTTTCTCTCTCTCTCTCTGACAAATAAAATCTTAAAAAAAAAGAATTATGCTAGGACAGTTGGTTAATTGAACCAGCTTGTAATACTTGATGACACTCCTCTGTATAACTGTATTTCAGACATCTGGGTAATTGACTGGAATACGCTTAGTAACTAGATGACAGGATCAGTCTTTTTAGTCCAAAAAAATGAAAAGTTCTTAATCTATGTCTGGTTATGATTGCAAAATTCCACTTCATGATTTTGAAACCATGAGCTATATAATTCCTGTATTTGAACTAATGAGTTAAACTTGTGGCTTGCCCTTAAGTCAAGAGTTTCTTTTCTTTCTTTTTTTTTTTTTTTTTTAGATTTTGTTTATTTATTTGACAGAGAGAGAACACAAGTAGGCAGAGGAGGAAGAGAACCAGGCACCTCACTGAGCAGGGAGTCTGATGCGGGAATCAATCATGACCTGGGATTATGATCTGAGCCCCTTAACCGACTGAGCCACCCAGACATCCCAGGTCAGAGTTTCTTAACCTGCTTCTAAGTCACACCTGTCAATACAAAATGGTGTATAACCTTTTTTGACCCGTGGGTATACATTAATTTAAAAAAATTTAAAAAAAAGATTAGTTTCATAGGACTTCTGTTCCTTAAAGCAGAAGTGAATGTTTGTCCAGACTTCTTGATATATAGTAAGATTGATTTTTTTCCCAGAGGTTCAATATTAACTTTTTTAAACTTATAATTTCCCTATGATTCTCACCAGGGAAGAGGCCACAGAACCAGAACCAATGACCAGTGATAATTTCTTTGTCACTCCTGGCCTCCAGCAGTTGAAAAAAAATGGTAAGTATAACAATCAAATTACTTCTCAGCTATCCTCTTTCTAGATTATCTTTGTACAGAAATGGTTCTGTATCTGCATCTTGTCAGTTCATAACACTGAATTATATTAAGTATCATCCCATCAGGTGCAACATGATTTCATACTGTAGAAAGATATAATTCTCTGGTATGTTTTTCATATTTTTCCTGATTATTGTCAGTATCTCGGCTTGTTGTTTTTAACAAGTTTACTAAAAACGTGTGTGTGTGTGTGTGTGTATTTAGTTACCAAACTTTTGATACAGAGCCAATAGTACCTTTTTAAAAAGATTTATTTATTTATTTTAGAGGGGAGGGGCAATGGGAGAGGGAGAGAAATTTAAGTAACTCCACGCAGAGTTCAAAGCTGGTTTCGGGGCTTGATCTCACAACCCTGAGATCACAACCCAGTTATTACGACCTGAGCCAAAACCAAGAGTCAGATGCTTAAGTGACTGTGCCATCCAGCTGCCGTCAGTAGTACCTTTTTAAAATTTAGCATCAGCCTAATGATTAGAATTCTACATTATTTTTCTTATATAAACCACACTCAGAATACATTAGCTACCATTTCAAATTCTGTTTTTTTAAAATACTACAAGATCTGAAAGAAAATTTTCATGTAGTGTTTTCATATTTGTCCCACGAAACATGAAAACATTCGTTTTCACAAAAATGTAAAAAATTCTAGCGTTTGTGATTTTTTAAATTTACAATTGTCCATATAAATTTATTGGCATATTTTTTGACGTAACTTGTCTTCATCAGGTCTTTCCAAATTTATAAACATATTTTCAGAAAAATTCTCTTTTCGTACTAATTTCACTGACATGTTATTAAGTTAAATGTTATTAAATTATTTAATATGAAATGTGTTATTACATATGTTATTAAATTATCAGGTACTTCTGGCATACACAGAAGTGAAAAAATACAAATGACTTCTAGTAAACTTAGACCTCGGCTTGTTGGAAAGAGCTTGCCTGTACCAAAGAGAGGGAGAGAGTCGACCACCACCTCATACAGACCCAGAATTAATTCCCAGTGGAGGCAAACTTTTAGAAAATGATGAAGGAGGGGAATATCTGTGTAACTTCTGAAGTGGGATGGATTTTTAAAGAATAGCTTCCTGACTGAAAGTCTTCAGTAACCACAGGCAGTGTATTTTGTGAAAGGAATGGCAAGCTCAGGTTTATCCACTAGTACTTTGGTTAAGTGGAGCCTTGTTAAGAGAGTTTCTGTTGTATTTTTTCTTGACCCTATTCTTAGGCCACAAAAGTACCATTATTGCAGTCCATACCTGAGAAAGTTTAGTAACTTGTTTACCATTTTCTTTACTTACTCTTGCTTCTTATATCCCACTCATTCCTTCTGGGTTTAGTTTTCTTCTTGTTAAAGTACATCCATCAGCACTTCTTTCAGAGATGTTATTTCTAGTCTGCGAGAAGTCATCTCTGGTTTTGTGTCTGAAGACGTTTTTTAATTTTTCTTTCTCATTCATTCATTTTTAACAATAATTTAACTGGTTATAGACAATAGGTTGACAGCTGACTTTCTTCAATATTTTATAAAGAAATTATTTCATTGTCATCTGGTGTCCATTGCTGATAAGCAGAATGCTGTGGGTCTGATTCGCTTTTCTTTGTAGATTGTTGGTCTTTTCTTCCTGGTAGTAAGATTTTTGTCAATATCTTTGACATTCTACATTTCTCTATAATTTTAAAATACATATTTTTTAAATCTATTATGCTTAGAATTTGGTATGATTTTTGAACTAAGGACTCATGTCATTAATTTTTGAAAATTTTTGAAAATACTCTGAGATTCTCTAACAAAATTACCTCTCCCCTAATTCCTCCCCTAATTTTTTCCTGGGTTTCCTGTACACTGTATTTTAGAATGTTACTCTTCAGTATTTTAGAATGTTATTCTTCAGGATAACTTCCCTTTGATATTTTCCTTCCTTTTGTCTCTGCTACCTTGTGCTTTAGTTAGAACTTTCTTCCATTTTGCTATTTTTCTCTTACCCTGAGTCTAAATTATTATTTTAATCTATTGAATTTTTACTCTGGTGATATTTTCTGTTTTATACGTTTTTCTTTCAAATGTGACTGTTCTTTTTCCGTTCCATAATACTGTTCTCTTGCCTCGTAATTTCTGTGCCTTCCATTATCTCTTTGAATATTTTCTTTTTTTTTTTCTTTTTTAAATGAGAACCACTGGCTTCCTTCTTTCTTTCTTTTTTTTTTTTAAAGATTTTATTTATTTATTTGACAGAGAGAGATCACAAGCAGGCAGAGAGGCAAGCAGAGAGAGAGGAGGAAGCAGGCTCCCTGCTGAGCAGAGAGCCCAATGCGGGCCTTGATCCCAGGACCCCAAGATCATGACCTGAGCCGAAGGCAGCAGCTTAACCACTGAGCCACCCAGGCGCCCCTCTTTGAATATTTTAAATATATGTATCTGGAAGACTGTTTAAAGTGTTGATACTTCTCTTTATTTTGCTCTGTTCTTTCCTGGAGGTGCCTTTCCTCACAAGCCTTTAATTTTTAACTGTGAACTCCTCTTCTGGTGACACTGTTTTCAGTGAAGTTCTGGGAGTCACAGGTTGTCCTGTGGAGCTGTTTCATGCTCACCCCAGCTAAGGCCCCACAGTTTACCAGTTGCACACAGGTTTTTAGGTGAACTGCTGGACTCAGGATGCCTGCACTGGACTCCTAGGGTGAACTTAGACCCCCACAACACTGCACTGGGTAGAGTTGATATTCTGATTTTCAGTCTTTTCTGAAGACTTAACCCTTAGCCTGGCTGACTTCATCCTGTTCCGCTGGAGCTGGCGCTGGTGGGCAAGTATTTTCCAGTCTCTGCTTCACATACCTCACTGCTCTTCCAGGCTCTTGGCTTGATACACCATGCTCTGTTTCAGTGCCTTCTACGTTGGAGACTGTGCCCTTAACTTCTCTCTGTGCTGGTCTTAGAATCCCAGGTGTTTGGATGTGTACTTGGAAATTTTGGATTAGGTATATGTTAGCATCTTACTGAATTTGCTCCAGATCTTCATGTTATACCTAAAGCTAAATCCTCACTCTGTTATTCTCCTTCCCTTCCTATCCTAAAGTGATGATGATTCTAGAGTTGTGTTTGAAAATTTCATTTAAGTTGCAACATCCAATTTGTGTTCTTCTGCCACTTGCTTTTTTCACTCAATTCGTGTAAATCCAGTTCATCCATTTTAATTGTTGAGTGTTGTATGAATAAGCCGTATTTTATTTATTTACTTGCTTATTAAGGAGTAGTTGTTTTTTGCTATTACAGGCAGTGCTCTGACAAAATTGTGCCCTGATGAAATTGTTCCTTGTACACATGAGTTACTCACGTTAGAAGTGGAGCCTCTAGGGCGCCTGGGTGGCTCAGTGGGTTAAGCCGCTGCCTTCAGCTCGGGTCATGATCTCAGGGTCCTGGGATAGAGTCCCGCATCGGGCTCTCTGCTCAGCAGGGAGCCTGCTTCCCTCTATCTCTCTGCCTGCTTCTCCGTCTACTTGTGATCTCTCTCTGTCAAATAAATAAATAAAATCTTTAAAAAAAAAAAAAAAGAAGTGGAGCCTCTAAATCAGATGGGATGCACATCTTCCCCTATTCTAGAAAATGCTAACTTGCCACTTGAGAGTGGCTGTTCTGATTCTCACCAGCAGTGTTTACATTTCTATTTCTCCATCTTTTCCAGCACTGGATGATTTTTAGACTTCATAAATTTTTGCCAGTCTTGTCATTTTTCTAACATTTAATTTTTCTTTTTGGTTTTTTTTTAAAGGTTTGTTCATTTATTTGAGAGAGAGAGACTGCATGTGTGTGCAGGGGGAGGGGCAAAGGCAGAGAATATTCAAGTAGACTCCCCACTGAGTGCAGAGTCCTGTATGGCTTGATCTCACAACCCATGGATCATGACTTGAGTCAAACCAAGGGTTAACCAGCTGAGCCACTCAGGTGCCCCTCATTGTTATTTTTCTTCTTTTTAAGATTTCTTTCATGATACTATATATGGTAGAGGTATAAATGTCTCTATACCCATAATTCTGTTCCTGGGATCTCTTTCTAAAAGTTCTGATAGTCAATTACTGCTTCAATTACTGCTTTAGAAAAACCCAGTTGAAGTCTTAGAAGGCAGATCTCCTTGCCCTCTTTCTCCTCCTTTTTCTTCTTCAGAAATTTTATTTTCTCCATAAAGATCATAGATTTTAATAGAGTCACATGTAGGTGTCATGTCTTCTTTGTTGTTGTAAAAAAAATCTTTTTTAAGATTTTATTTATTTTTATTTGAGAGAAAGAGGGAGAGTGAGAGTGAGCACACAAGCAGTGGGAGAGAGAGAAGCAAGCTCTCCACTGAGCAGGGACCCCAATGCAGAGCCTGATGCCAGGACCATGGGATCATGACCTGACCTGAAGGCAGACATTTAACTGACTGAGCCACCCAGATGTTGGCTTTTCTCAAATTATGTTTTTAATAGTTTGTTGCTCTTTTGCTAGAACTATTCATTTTTATGTATTGTTCTTATATCTTGCAGCCTTGCTGAGGTTTTATTAGTGCCAATGATAACTAGATAGGCAAATATGAAGTTTTATTTCTTCCTGTCAAGCACACACTATAGCTATTTCTTAAGTTATTAAGAAAGTGCACAAATTATCTTGACTACATTTATAACCTAAAGTTGAAATAAACATTTCAACTTTATTTTCAAATATATCTTTTCATGCCATTGTTTTTGTCTTTTAGATGCTGACTGTGCAGATTCTCCCTTAGCACCTACATTCTGCACTCCTGGTTTGAAAATTCCTCCTACAAAGAACAATATAGCTCTGGTATGGTTCCGTAACATTGAAAGCTCTAATCTATTTCTTTTTTTTTTTTTTTTTTTTTTTAAAGATTTTATTTATTTATCAGTGGGAGAGAGGGGGAGAGAGCGAGCACAGGCAGACAGAATGGCAGGCAGAGGCAGAGGGAGGAGCAGGCTCCCCGCCGAGCAAGGAGCCCGATGCGGGACTCGATCCCAGGACGCAGGGATCATGACCTGAGCCGAAGGCAGCTGCTTAACCAACTGAGCCACCCAGGCGTCCCTCTAATCTATTTCTTGATGACTCCTATATACTACTGTTTCTAGACTCCAACAGTCTGTTTTAAAAACTTAGATTATTGTATGTCAACTATATTTCACTTTAAAAAAAAACACACTTAGATTAATGCAGGCTTTACGAGTATTTTTACTCATTTCTGGAAGGGAGTTTATTTTTTATTTTTTTATTATTTTTTAAAGATTTTATTTATTTGACAGTGAGAGACACAGTAAGGGAGGGAACACAAGCAGGGGGAGTGGGTGAGGGAGAAGCAGGCTTCCTGCTGAGCAGGGAGCCTGATGCAGGGCTCGATCCCAGAACCCTGGGATCATGACCTGAGCTGAAGGCAAACACTTAATGACTGAGCCACCCAGGTGCCCTGTCTGGAGGGGAATTTAGCAGTGTATAGCAAAAGCTTTAAATTTTTTCATACACTTTGACCATATCTCAGAATTTATTCTAAGGCACATTGGCACAAAGAATTATAATAATGAAGTTATAGAAGAAAGATCAGCATTATTTATAAGAGCAAAGAATGGGAAAAATCTGGATGTCAAGTGGTAATGGAGAAGCGAAATACACTGTATGTTTTAAAGAATAGATAAGAACATATAAAGAATATTTTCAAGAAATATTTAATGATGGAAAATGACATGCATACATATGGATATACAAACACACACAATATACTTTATTTCAAGGAAAAAGAATAAAAGAATGAAAACTATCAAAATGTGATTATTTACAGGTGATAGATTTACAGGTGATTTTTTAGGCTTTTTCCAAATATTTCTCAATGAACAAATTTACTTTAAGCATATCTCAACCCTTTTTTAAAGTTGCTGTGAATACTTAAAAGACAACCAGTGCAGAAGACTGCACTGTCCAGAAAACTGTAGTGCTGTCCATAAAATGTGACCATATATCTGTGGAGCTAAGTTTTTATTTTTAAAAATTTGATGAATTTAAAATTAAATAGCCCCGTGTGGCTTGTTGCTATTGTATTGAACAGTGTTGCTCTAGACCAACCAAATGCTATTTGTATTAGTCTAAGTACCTCTCGGGTTATTGCCTGCTAGTACTTGCCTTTTACAGTTAATCCACTACTTGTGTTCCAGTGTGGAAGGCACTATACTGATGTGACTCACCCTCTTTATTAACTCTGACCCTAGGGAAATGAGGGGATCTACTGGATTGGTGAGTTTAGTGTGAACTTCATGCTAAGCTACGTCAGATGGGCTTTCTTAGTCTTGAGAGTGAGGGTGTGTGGAACACTTGTGCTCATCCGTGCTGTTACTCTCACCTGGCCCAGCTGGTTGCCTGAAACTGGTGGGTGAATCGATCTAAATCTAGATCAGTCAAGCCCGTTTAGTTTTCATATTAAGCTGTAACTCAGCCATTATTAGTGACAGAGGATGGTATTTTGTCCTCCCTATGCCATTTCTTTGTTTTCTCAATTTTCTTTAGTTGAGGAAGAACAGGTCATTTTTGTGCTTACTTCTATGTCACTTTCGTGCAACAGAACTAAAACTGACTCAATTTTTGTTCACTGTATTTTATACCATCATAATTTAATGATTTATTTTTGTTCAATAGGGGGGCACAGATTATCCATTACCAAAAACAAATATTTCATCAAATGATTTGGAAATGAAAGACTGTACATCATTAGTTTTAAATTCAGACAAGTGTTTTGAGAGTTTTGCGGATCCCTCTTCTCCTGTAATTTCTTCTTATGAGAATCTGCTGAGAACACCTACACCTCCAGAAGTAACTACCATTCCAGAAGATATTCTTCAGGTTGTTTTTCCATGCTCTTTCTTTCTCTGACACATTCTTTTCAAAATTAGATATTTGAAGACCTGAAACTGTATATAAACGGTCTTATTTCTCAGTGGGCTAATGTGCTGTTTTGTGAACTAAGAAAATCTAAATTCTGTGCCCTTCTGAGAGCACCTGGCTGAAGCTCTTCTGAGCTGAGTACAAGCTCATGACTTCATCATACTTTTATGTCCTCACACTGTATTTTCTGTCTAACTTCATGTTCTGAAATGTATTCTTACAATATTTTGTAATAATTGTTCAACCACAGTTGCCATGCTGGCCATTGTTTCCACTGGAGGTATGGCTGGCAAAAAGCACAAATGTCGTTTACCCTCCCGTTCTCTAGGGTAGAGTATCCTGAACCACTTAAATCAGCGTTTCTTGAACCCAAGACATCTTGGACCTCAGTTTGAGAAACACTGATTTAAATGTTAGAATATCATCTAACATGAATATCATCATGTATATCACCATTTACCTCTAGTCTACTCCTGGTCTGTACACCAGCTGCCAGCTCTGTTAAATAACCACCAGTCATTCCCCCTCCTTAATGGAAGTACAGTGCTTGGTGGAATGGCTTAGGCAAGTCGAATTGTTAAGAACCATTCTAGCAACTGACCTAGTTTGGGAGAGCTGTGAGAAGGATGAAAGTACTTGGAAGAATACCTAAATGCCATTAGAGCAGACTCATCCTGTGACAATCAACAAAGTATTTGTTACCCTTTTTTCTTTGTCTTCTGTTTTCCTGGGCATTATAAGAAGTAGGGTGGGCATTTTCTGTCCTTAAGGAGTTTTCTTGAGTTTCCACTTTACTGTGGTTGATCCTTCTCTTTTTATTTCTACATGGAAGAGGGGAAACCTTGTATTTAATGAAAAAAATCATAGGTGATATTTCAGACTCTTTATAATCTTTAAGAGCTGATGATCTTTTGAGCATGTATCTTGCCTTTTTCCTACATACATTTTCCCTAACAACTTTGTAGAGGCTTAATTTGCTCTGAGGGATGATTTGCTGCTTACTCCTATTAATCTTAGAGTACATTATAAAAGGCTTTAGAAATCAAGCCTCCAAATTCAATTTCTCATAACTCCATCTTTTCTTTGCTGTTTAACGTCTGTCTGTGCTGCTGAAAAATTATTAGTTTCAAAAACTCGTATCTTTCAATTTTCCTTGGCTTTTCTTGAATGTTTTAAAAGACCTTACAAATTTGTTGTGTTGTTTTAATGACTTGGTAAAAAGGAGTATGTTTTGTTTCAGATTTTATCAAAATACAACTCAAACCTAACAACTCCAGTAGCAGTGAAAGCCATGCCACCCAGCAAAGGGCTCCCCACTAAACATGAAGGACCAAACATCCGAGGTGTTGGCAACAAAGAAAACTGGTGAAGGTATGTTACCGTTCTAAAGAAATTACCTGTGTTATTTGAGAACATTTAAAAATTAACATTCATATGGGGGGGTAAAAATGTTTTATTTGACATTTCGCAGCTTAGGTTAACAGCCTTCTCTCTTTTGATACAGAGCTTGTTAACCCTGGAATTCAGACTTCACAAGCAGGTTGGATGACATCATTGGGAATCTATACCCAGTTATTTTATTATTTTTAAAGTATATAGCCACAATATTCTAACATTTTATTGGTGTCTATAAATTATGCTTGATTTTTTAAAAAAATTGCATCTTTTTGCAAAAGTTCTAATGGACCCACCCACAATAGAAACTGAACAGAAAATTGGAAGCAGATCGGGACTTTGTTGCTCACATCGCCTTACATTTTCCCCTTCTTAAAAACCAACCCATATTAAAGATGATCATGGACACTGGTGTGATAACATGGTTTGTTTTGTTTTTGTTTTTTAAGTAGGCTCCATGCCCGGTGTGGGGCTTGAACTCACAACCCTGAGAACAAGAGCAGCATACTCTACTGCCTGAGCCAGTCAGGCGCCCCTGTCATAATGTTTTTTATTGAGATCTGCTTTAGTTTAACCTTGGTCTTAATCAGTTATTCACTTTTCAAAGATCATTAGTATTTCACTGATTTCACATTTACACTGCCTAATCTGACAGAATGGCTGAGTAATATCAGGAAGCAGGGCAAATAATTGAAAAATTTAAAATGTTTGTTACTTGAGCGGGGCCACCCTGATCTTATGGTGAGGTGGTGTTGCTGTTGGCTGGAGCTGGGCTTCCTCCCTGATTCTGGCTCAGCCCTTGTCCTGTCTCCTCTCACAACTGCCCCCAGAGCCTTTCACACCATTTATTTCAGCAGTGCTTTTAAGACTCTCTGTCCACAAACGACAGCTCAAATAACTTGAGGAAAAGGGAGGAATTTGCAGGTCTGGACAACTGTATAGCAGGTCTCAGAGAGTTGGAAACAGACTCACCCGTCAGGATGTGTTTTTTTTTGTTTTTACTCCCAGCTATTTACTTCGGGTCAGTTTTATCCTCTCTGATCAGCTCTTCCCGTCACGTCTGCTGACCTCTCCAAGCGCCCTCTCGTTTGGCTACCCAGCAGCCTTAAGCCTCTATCTGGAAGGTTCTGATGACTCTTCCTGGGCTGGGTGCCCTCCTGTGGCTTGTTACCTGAGAGCCCAGGAGGCGGGAGACCTTTGCCTCTCGAGCTCTTTGATAGCTTCAGGCTGCCCTGTCCATTGAGCCCAGGATCCTTCCCATTTAAGTATAAGCAGGAAGTAGTTCAAAGTTCATGCAAGTATTATTGGCAAACTCCAGATTACAGCCAAAGAGAAAATAAGGACCTGGTCTATTGCAGAGAGCAGTTAAAATGTTGAAAAGAAACAGTTTGCAAGTATTGTGACAAGGTGCTTCAAAGGCTTAGGTTTGGGAAATCTATTGCAGTGAAGACTACCCTCTTTTGGGATGCCTGGATGGCTTTTGGTTAGGGGTCGGCCTTCAGCTCAGGTCATGATCCCAGAGTCCTGGGATCAAGTCCCATTTTGGGCTCCTCACCAGCAGGGAGCCTGTGTCCCCCTCTGCCTGCTCCTCCCCCTGTTTGTGCTCTGACAAATGAATACATAAAATCCTAAAAATAAATAAAGACTACCCTCTGTTATGATGGTATCTTGGAAGTTCATTGTGAAAACCTGTCACATTGTGCTTTTCATCTTCTCAGAAAATCATCACTAAAACAAAACTTTGCTCTTTGTTTTAGGAATTCCTTTGTGGTTAGAATATTTATTAAGTATAGTGTAAAACAAATTATTTTCAAGGTAAAGCTCTGGTCAACTTTATATATGACAGAGTCCAAATTGCTGTCAAACTCTTGTTCGCTGTTTTCCATAGCTACATGCACGGAGATCCACAGAGCAGACGAGACAGCTTGAGGAGGGAGGGGCAGATTCAAAGCAAACTCAGGACTGAACCCTGGAGTTTTCCTAACTTTGGAAGATGGAAAGAGGCAGAGCAGTCTAGCAAAGGGGGTTGAGAAGAGGCCAGTGAAGGAGGAAGAAAGTATTTCAGAGAGTAATCAATTCTGTCAATATTGCTGAGAATCTAAGTGGAAAAACAGAACTGACCACTGGACGTGGTGAAACTGACTGACGGCACTAAAGTCACTAGGTCCACTAAGGACCCTAGGACCAGAGGTCTGCAGTGGGCTGAAAAAAAGGGGGGTGGGATGAAGAGCAAAAGGTATTTAAAAATGAGAAATAAATAATGCTGTAGTAAACATTTCTGGCTGTCCGCTAGTATCCCCAAATTGTTTTGTGATGGCCCCCCAAGTTCCATTTGTCTAAAACTTTTCTTTCCCTGACACTTCCCGCTTTTCTGCTATGATCCTAGTTTCTGTTGTAACTGATGCTTCCAGGTTATCAAGTTAGGATCTTGCAAGCCTGTTCCTTGCTTAAAACCCTTGGAGTGTCTCCACATTGCTCTCAAAATGAAATCCAAGATCCTATGTAATCTGACCTTGAGGTTACTTCTCCATGTTCTCTTGCACCTTGTGCTCAGCCCCGCAGGCCAACTTTCCTTTCCTTTCCTTCTTTTCTGCTTCAGGGCTTCAGGCACACTGCTACTTTTCCCTACCTGCTCTGCTTAGCTAACACCCTCTCATCCATCTGCCCCCAGATGCCTGAGGTTTGTCTGCCCACCACTACTAGCCATTTAAAGGAAAAAAATATTATTTTCCTTGAAGAACTGACAGCCCTCCTCCAGGCTCCACCAAGCAATATCACCATCCCTGACTGGTGTGATCAGTGATGAGCATATGACCCATTAAGTCAGTGAGAGCCAATTCTTGGGACTTTGGGAACTGCTGGGAAACACCACTTCTTTTCTGGGGGCACAGAGACGCACACCTGGAGCTCTTGGCCACCACCTTCTCACCATGATGGGAATGGACCCCGAGCAGAAAAGAGCAAGAGTGAGCTGAGGTGTGACAACTTGGGAGTCTCATCATCTAGCTGGGCCCACAGCCAGCTCTCGCTAGCTGGAGACTTCGCAGTTAAATGCTTCCTAAACTGTACTATGCTAGCTGGAGTTTCTTTGTTAACTTTCCCTGGCCCAAAGGTCCTCCTGCTTAGTTCTGAGCTCCCTATTATCCTTCACAGTACCTAGTAGAATTTGTTAGAAAATATCTTGTTATTTTAATTTTTTTCTCTACTACTGGACCAAAAACTCAGTAAGGGCAAGGATCTTGTTTGCTTTTGTTCATTATGCAGATACTTAGCAACTTAAGCTCCTGAATGATTTCATGGTAACATCAAACACTGAGAGCATACTATGCAGATTTACCAATTCTTAGATCAACTCTTATGAAGTAGGTACTATGGTCCCAACTTTTCGGATGAGTACACTGTGGCTTTAATGACTGACTTAACTTTTCTGTGCCCCATTTCCCACCCCAGATCTTGGCCACAGATCTTTTTGACGGCCTAAGATCTCTGGGACTTGTTCCCTCCCCCATTCCCTCTACCACCATTGCAATTCTCACCTAGATTATTGCAGTAGCATCAGACATTCCTTTTTATCCTCAACTCCAGTCAAAACAGTACTTCAGTGCTCTAGGGACTGTTCCTTTTTCACATTCCTGCCTTTATTCATGCTAGATCTGTATCTGGAGTATAAATCCAACCCAACTTCTCTAAGGAGTTCAGCAAGCTCAAATGCCACCTTCAGTAGCAACTGTCTTTGGCATGACCCTTTCCCCTCCACCTTTTATCATATTTATACGTCCATGACTAGACTGTAAGACTTTCCGAGGAGGACCTGTATCTGGGTCAGATTTATCTGTGTACCACACCAAGCCCAAAGTACTACCAGGAGGCACTTTCTAAATATATTTTATCCCCTGGTACAGTACTGGAAAGCGAAAAGGGTTAATCAGGAATCCTACAAATTCTGACGGTTCCCAATAGTCATGCTGCAGATTTTGAAAATGCCTCAGGAGGTTCAATTCATTCAGTGGAAACTGCTTTAATCTCATCAACTCCTATCTGAAATTTTCTTAGGAGCTGCTAGCCTGGACAGGAAATTCTGACAGCTGAAAGCACAAAACAAGGAAGCACCAAATGCCTTTTTTCTTCTTTGTAAATTGCTCTTCACTGAATATTCACCATCAGGCACACTCAACACCATTTCATCGGCTCCTCCCAACAAGCCTTTGTGGCTGGTACTAATGAGAACACCTTTCTACAGTAAATTATGCATAACATTCCCGGGTTCATTTTTGCTTAGGAAGATTATTTTTTAGTATTAAAATTGCTTTTTAGACGTTAGCTTATTTGCTTGGTATAGGGGGGATGAAAATCCATAAATAAACATACTTCCTTCAAGCTTGTTCCACTGCAGGCTCCCAAGAAATTACAGCTGTTGGTAAAACAACCTGTATGCAAGCAAAAGAACACAATTTGAACACAGACCTCTTTCGGCAGCTCTGGCCCTCCAACTGGAAGCAGAGACCGTATCATTTAAGACACATGTTCTGGTTTGTATAAAAACTGAAACCAGTCCATACTCAGGACAATGCACCTTGGCAGAAATCAGTTACAGAGGATAACTTCCCTAAACAAACAGTAACCTGGGGGGTGCGGGTGGAAGCCAGGGTGCAGAGTTGAGGATCAAGTAAACCGTCAAAGAACACCACTTTTGGAAATGTATTATTTCAACATCTGTTCAGTACCTAGGTTCATGTGACCTACTTGTGACCTGTTAAAGAAGGCTTCAATCTCACCTCTAAATGGGAACTAGTCTTTGCAGCTTGGTTGGGAAGGTTCATTGAGGGGAAACACTGTCAAGTTCCTCATGCCCAGCAGAGCACTCCACTGACTGTAATTCTGATGAACTGTTTCAGGGTGTGACCCTCTTGGGAGTCTGAGAAGTACTCAAGTCTGGAATTTGACTGAATAGAAAGAGGCAAGCTGAATTCAGCTCTTTATTGAAGAAGGGCAGTTTTAAGTTTTTAGAATTCTAAACCTAACCTAACAGTGTAATAGCTCCTTCCCCCTCACATGCATGTGTGCACTCACACACATGTGCACATGCCACCATCTCAAACATCACCTGAGCCAGCGATTACTGTGGGTGTAATGGTCCCACAGCCACATTTTGTAAAATCCAAATATAAATTTAACAGCGAGACTCCCTACTGAAGATCTGGTAAATAACTCAAAACACCAAGTTCACGTATACTATGAGGAAACTCAAAAGATAGGCAAATTATAGGCAACACATGAGCTAGAACACATACTCCGAAGGGAAAATTTCAACTCCAGAAATACCTTCTGAGCAAACAAGGCAGTCAGGACACTAAGCACTGAGCATGGTACTGTCACGGTGACCATTTATTTCTATTTTATATTTGAGGAAACAGCTCAGTTACTTACCTATAAGCCATACTTACCAAAGCCAGAGGTAAATAAGGACTAAGTACAAGTCATCTGATTCTTAGCATTATGGTCAATAATAAATCCATCAGGTAGTCTTTAACTGTACTTTTCGTAGAAGACTGAAATCTTTAAAGGAAAAATTCCATATTGGAACCAGGCAAATAAACCACTTTAAAATTACTGGGAGAATAACCTGGAATTACAGGAGAGCCCTCATTGTAGTTCACGCCATATAAAAAACTGGCTTACAAAAGTCCTGTATTTCATTCCTACCTTCTTCTCTGCATAGTAAATCAGTTTCTTCCCCACAAACAGGAAGATAACCATGGTTCCTCTTCTCAAAAAAAAAAAAAAAAAAAAATTGGTTTAAATTACTTTTATGACTGACAGAACTCAAGTCTATCTAATCTGAAAGCAAAAAATCTAAGGGTTTGTGGTGAACTTCAGAGAAGAGGCACTACATCTAGGTTCTGGGCTGGTTCTCTGCCGCCTGGTGATGGGCTTTGCTGAAGGGACATCGATTCCACAGAACCATTACATTTAAAAGGCTGCTTCTGTATGTACAGACATACATACAGACAAAATGACTGGAATCTGACTGAAAATCACTGCTAGCACCTATTTGTTCATTTTGGAATGTAAGTTTTCCATTTCCTACTGTAACAGACTATGGTAATTTAAGCTACTACACTCTGGCCACACTCTAGAAACTTCAAGAGGCGAATGTAATAGAGCCACAGAAGATTCAGATCCAGCTTTGACTACTTTATGGCTACTAGCTAATATTTACTGTTTCTTACAGGTCAAGCCCTAGAAATATTTAATCGCCACAATCCCATGGGCTGTCCTCTCCATTTTACAAATAAATACCAAGAGATTCATGTAACTGGTCCAAGGCTGCCAAGCTGCTGGTGCAAAAATGTTTAGCCCAGCTTGTCTTCAGCCCGACGCACGCTGACTCGCCAGACACTGATACAAGCCAATCCCCGGCACTGGTAACTCCAAGTGTCGATAGCTTCTATTTACTCAACTTCGCCAAATCCCTGGCTCTGCTCCCAGGTCTTGGGATTCCTCTTTTGTCCCTCCATTTTCAGACCTTCGAAGTAAACCTTCCCAACTTATCCTAAGTGCTAACCCTTGTTTCCTCTATACTGGTTCGTCTTCAAAATGCCCTATTCTCCCCATTTTTTAAACATAAAGAGCCCTCACCATGGCACCCACTTTCCTCTTTTTACATCACTGTACCTTGTTTTAGGCAGGTCCATCTCTTTGAGCAGACACAGCTTCTTCAACTTGCCTCAGCTCATGCTATTCCAAAATGCCACCTCATCCTTATTCTAACTGCAGTCAACAGTCCAGGCCACAAACTCGCCCTCTAATTCATCCCAAGGCTCTCTTAGTCAGCCCCATTTGGGCTTAAACATACCATCCTCCATTACTCAGCATAAACCCCAAATACTACATTAAACCCTGTTCCCATGCCTTCATGAATTTTCACACTCTGGTTGATTGCACACATATATTTAACAATACAGTTTTACAAAGAATGCTAAGAGCACTTTTCTTTGTATTCTATGGAAGGACCAGAAACATACAGACTTTCTATTAATATCCATACCAAAGCACAGCCAAATCTAATTCCTAAATAGACGCATTACAATTTGTTTAGACTTTAAAGGCTTAATGGCAATGACGAGGGGAGGAAAAAGAATTTATTTTACATAACTGAATGAAAAATAATTCAAGAAATAGTAAATAAAATTTAATATGGTCTCATGCGCCCCGAAGGTGGTGGTGCCCGATTTGGAGGTGTGATTGCTATGTCCAGATAGTCTCCTATTTGGAACTTCTGCGACTGCAGGGTCATCGAGTCATCAGTCCCCTTCCTCCCAGACATGGTGCTGCCAATCTCCTTTACTCTGCGGAAAAGGAGACCCAACTGTTAATGGATCACAAGTCAATGAAACTAAATATGCACTGCAAAGTAAACACGGGACTGGATTTGCTCCATATCTTATGGCACAATTAAAAATTAATTACTGCATTAAGCTAAGCCAGAGTAATAGAATTTATATCCCCCCCCAAACCAGAGAGTTATTTAAAGGTGAGGGCTTATCCCTATCTATTAACCAAAGAGATTATAGGAATTAAAAATTAAAAGTTACCTACCGATAGCCAGGCCTTTTAGGATCTGTAAAAACAATTGCAAAATTGAAGTGTGTGCCCTTCTTTCTAGCTTCTGGGTAGACTTCTTTTACTAAACTAGTCAGTTCTTTCAAAGTTGCATCCATCCTGAGTTTTTAAAAGAAAACATTATATTTGATTAATCAATAATATAACAATAACATAACAAGAATATTGATATCAGTGAGTTAATTATGTGTGAATTGTGACCTGTTAGAATTACAGCTGTCAAAGTCTTATACTTTATTTTTTTTCTTTATTTTTTTTAAAGATTTCATTTATTTACCTGACAGAGATCACAAGTAGGCAGAAAAGCAGGCAGAGAGAGAGGAGGAAGCAGGCTCCCCACTGAGCAGAGAGCCTGATGCGGGGCCCAATCCCAGAACCCTGGGACCATGACCGAGCCGAAGGCAGAGGCCCTACCCACTGAGCCACCCAGGCGCCCCTTTAACTTTATTTTTTAAGAGTTTAAGTAATCCGACATATAACATGAGGCTCATATCACAATAGTGAGGTCGAGTCACATGCTCTACCTGAGCCAGCCCGGTGCACCATGCTGGATTATAAAGCAGCTAATAATCCTATCTGCCCCCATAAACTCCCCGTACCAGCCCCAATGATCGAAATGGTAATACATTAAAGTCAGACTATTAGTGCTAAAAGGGAATGCAAGCTGGTGCAGCCACTATGGGAAACAGTATGAACATTCCTCAAAAAAGTTGAAAATAGAGCTAGCGTTGACCAACAAGTGCCCTGTTAACCGCAAAGATACAAATGTAGTGATCCAAAGAGGCACCTGCACCCCAATGTTTTTTGTTTTTTTTCCTAAAGATTTATTTGACACAGAGAGATCAAAAGTAGGCAGGGAGGCAGCTGGAGACAGGGGGAAGCAGGCTCCCTGCTGAGCACACAGCCCAATGCAGAGCTCAATCCTAAGACCCTGAGATCATGACCTGAGCCGAAGGCAGAGGCTTAACCCACTGACCCACCCAGGCACCTCGCACCCCAATGTTTACAGCAACAAGGACCACAATAGCCAAACTATGGAAAGAGCTCAGATGTCCATCGACAGGTGAATGGATAAAGATCATGTGATATATATACACAGCCATCAAAAGGGGGAAATCTTGCTATGTGTAATGACATGGATGGAACTTATGCTAAGCAAAATACGTCAGAGAAAGACAATTATCATATCTCACAGATATGTGGAATTTAAGAAACAAGATCATAGGGGAAGAGAGGAAAAAAATGAAACAAGATAAAACCAGAGAGACAAACCATAAGAGACTCTTAATCTCAGGAAAGGTTGCTTGAGTGTAGGGGGCTGGGACGGGGCTGCTGAGTGATGGGTCACTGGGGAGGGGAATGTACTGTGGTGAGTCCTGTGTGTTGTGTAACACTGATGGAATCACAGACCTGTACCCCTGAAACAAATACTACATTATATATTAATAATAAAAAAAGAAAAAGAAAAAAATAAATATACCTATCAAAAAAAGGGGGGGGCACTTTAGGGATTATATTTGCTATCTTTCGTTGCTATATAACATCTTACTGGCATAGTGATTTACTTTTTTAAGAGTAACTACTCCAAAGTAATCCAATTAAATTATATTTCCTTATCTCTAAAGCATGTACTTTTCCACCTTTCATGTCTGAAGTTGGAAAGCATCTGAGAATCAATGACAAGAAAGCATTTTCATTAAGATGTAGTATTTTTTCTTTCTAAGATGGAATCTAAGAGTTTTACATTAGATAGAGCCATAAAATCAATGAAACATGAAATTTTCTTTAGGACTAAGCATAGTTTCCTTTCACAGTACATATTCTTGCCCTGCAACTATTTTTTTGAACTCAGAACTTAAAACAGTCCTTTGAGCTAATATAGCACAACCTGAAAAAAATCTTTCTAAACATGAGCATCTTGGAAAAAGTTAACAAACTATAATAGTGTATATTTTTATAGTTTTCTTTCATGACAAGTGAAAGAATGAAATGGATGATGTGAAACTGAAACAACTTTGCCTACAGGGGGCCATAAAATGAAAACAAGGGACACTAGATACTCTCCAAGAGTGTTCTCCCCAAAACATGCTCTGACTCTCCCCTAGTACCATCAAAACTACCATCACTGGGGCATCTGAATGGCTCAGTTGGTTGAGCATCTGACTCTTGACCTCAGCTAGGGTCTTGAGTTTGAGCCCCATGTTGCGTTCCACAACGGGTATGGAGCCTACTTAAAGAAAAATAACAAAAAAACCTCTTATTATCACTCACGTCATTGCTCAGGCCATAAATCTGAAAGTTTTCCCCATCTCTATCCCGTTATTTCTTACCTCCTAAATACAGAGCATATAATTTTCTCCATTTTTCATCATCACAGATTTCTACACCTCATTATTTAACTGCCTTTGATTCATCTTCATCTCAGTTTTTTAAAGTTTCTGTGTAAAGCTGTTGTCACATAAGTGACACCTGTTACCACCACCCAGGGAGGAGACCAACCACCTGGAGGATAGCAAAGAGCCCAAAAATGCCTTCCACTAGGAGCAGCAATCCCAGAATATCAACCTACTGCCTTAGCTTGCAGGTGCTGGGGTTGCCAAGACAGACACAACTCAGAGACAACAGAGGGAACAATGTTCTACTTGCACTGAGAAAAGATAGCAGAAGATATGCTTCATGAAGTGTGGGTCCCCCATGACCAGCAGGTCTCCCCCTGTAGCTGTTGCCCAGACAGTCTGCATGTACCCTTCTTGAGCTGCAGGTAAAGACCCCTGAGAACAGATACTGCAGGTCAGGTCCCATGCAATGGCACACAGGCAGAACAAAGATCACATCAAACCCAGAATAGGGAAAGATACTCCCAAAGACATTTACCCAGCACAGTTGTGAGAGCTCTTTAACTATTTGCAAAAAACAAAACAAACAAACAAACAAAAAAAACCAGGGGCGCCTGGGTGGCTCAGTGGACTGAGCCTCTGCCTTTGGCTCAGGTCATGATCTCAGGGTCCTGGGATTTAGTCCAGCACTGGGCTCTCTGCTCAGCAGGGAGCCTGCTTTCCCGCCCCCCCCCACCTCTCTACCTACTTGTGATCTCTATCAAATAAATAAATAAAATCTTTGAAAACAAAAACAAGAACAAAAAAACCAAATGAAAAGACCCTTCTGGGCCCCAGGTCACTCTTAGTGGCCATGCAAGGAAGGGGTGAGAAGCTATGCATGACTGCCTTTCTCCACTTGACGGATCTTCATGTTTCTTAAAGAGGCAGGAAAACCATATGCAAAAAGGTAGTAAATTATATCCCAAATTTCACCAATCAGAAATAACCAGTGAGGGGCACCTGGGTGGCTCAGTGGGTTAATGCCTCTGCCTTCAGCTCAGGTCATGATCCCAGGGTCTTGGGATCGAGCCCCGCATCGGGCTCTCTGCTCAGCAGGAAGCCTGCTTCCTCCTCTCTCTCTGCCTACTTGTGATCTCTGTCAAATAAATAAATAAAATCTTTAAAAAAAATAAATAAATAAAATAACCAGTGATATTTAACATCACTTGTAGGCATCTTTTTTTACATATACACAATACTACAGAAAAAAAATCTTAAGATTATCAAGCATATTATACATACTAAGATTATAATTGTAATTATTTATTATTAATAATGAATAATGCAATTATTAAGGTAATTATTTTATATAATTATAAGTGTTATTCATGCTTCAAATATTACATGTATTTTTAATAAAACACACATTTACTTGAGTTTAACAGAATAAAAAACAAGTAAAATTGAAGGAATTATAAAATTTCAATAAAGATTCAGTTACCCCTATCACCACCTAATTTTGTAAATTCTTATTTACTCTGTCAGAGTTCTACTCTGTTCTGCAACAATTCCTGGCTATTTTAACTCTGTCCCCATTAAGTCTGAGGCAAGACTGATTTTTTTAAACCCAATCTTCTGATGCTAATTACTCTGCATCAGCTATTCCCTGGTACACCTTACATGATATGTGCAAGAAAGGGTCCTTTCTACCTTTCTAAAAACACTTCCCATATTGTTATCTTGTTCCTAGTGAACATGTGGAATTTGGTTTACATCTGTTATCAGTTCTGACAGTGAATCTCCTACAAGCTTCCAACCTGACGACCACCTCCCTAGATCAGTAGTTGGGAGTGCCAAGTATTGCTTTCTGACCACTGGTCCAAAGCTTGAGTACACAATGAGGAATGCAAGAGCTCTCTTGGGGCTGAAGTCTTTGTGTTGCCAATGTGAGACTCAGTTTTGTGTTAGTTTGGCAAAGCTACAACCTCAGTTATTCAATCACAATAACAAAGTGTTACTAGATGGTATTTTGTGTATATGGTCAAAGTCTATAACCAGTTGTCTTTAAATTTAAATCACCCCAGTTAATCTGAGTAAGCCTCACTCAATCAATCAGAGTAAGCCTGATTTTATTAGTTGAAAAGGGCTTACGAGGAAAGCAGAGGCTTCCGTGCAGAAGAAATTCAAGCTGCTATGGGGAGCCTTAGCTCTTAAGAGTTCCTGCCTGGGGAAGAAAAAAAAAAAGAGTTCCTGCCTGGAGGTGCCTGGGTGGCTCAGCCGTTAAGCACCCGTGTTAAACCTCTGCCTTCAGTTCAGGTCATGATCCCAGGGTCCGGGGATCAAGCCCGGCATCAGGCTCCCTGCTCGGCAGTAAGCCTATTTCTCCCTCTCACACTCTCCTTGCTTGTGTTCCCTCTCATCAACTAAATAAAATCTTAAAAAAAAAAAAAAGAAAAAAGTTCCTGCCTGGCCCTTCCTTAGAGCTCACCTCACAGACTGGGGACTTAAGAGTTATTTGAGGTAGCCCTCGGAATCATGTATGCCAATTCTCTGCAATAAATCACTTCATAGAGATCTCCTACTGGTTCCATTTTTCAAGCTGAACCCTGATAGAGCTACCTAGGTAATTCTCTTTCTATATAACATGTTTAATGATCACCCAAGCACAGGAGATTGACCACTCCTGTGGTGTCTGGCTTGTTCCCCCAACTCCAACTCCACACAGTGCCTTGAACTTTGGCAAACTCAACTTGCTTCTGTTAGGCTCCTCTGGACTTCACTCCTTTTTCTCTGATTATCTTAGGATTGCCTATTTAGTCTCTCAGTCTACTTCTACAAACAGAGAACTCCCAAGATTTGTTGACTAATCTTCCTTCAGTACTCCTTCTGGAAAAGGGGGCAGGGCTCTGTGCTGTCACACCAACCACTCAATCTTTTAGAATCTTTGTCTCTGGCCATCACTTTGAGATATAACACAAGGTTGCCTTTCCTTATTTGGTTGCAGTTTAGGGATAGGGCAATTTAGGGCAGAATTTCTTCTGCATTTTTTTTTTTCCTGGATTAGGAATAGAGGACTTCTAGAACAATCTCACTCTGCCATCTTCACCCTAAAGTTTTACCTAATTATTATTTATTATTATTTATTATTTACCTAATTATTATTTATTGCTTTCTCCGTCAGACTGAACTTACTGCAGGGAGGGGCCGTACCTTCTTTCCTTCATACCCTCAGAATCTAACCACAGCACCTAGCAAACAGAACTCTTACTGCTGGAAGAAGTATACACTTTAATCTCCAAACAGAGGTTTTCATCAATACATTAGTAACAGTTCTTCCTCCTAAGTTAAATCAACC
This sequence comes from Mustela erminea, assembly GCF_009829155.1. Classification (NCBI taxonomy): domain Eukaryota; kingdom Metazoa; phylum Chordata; class Mammalia; order Carnivora; family Mustelidae; genus Mustela; species Mustela erminea. Next base: position 83,858,293 of record NC_045628.1, read on the forward strand.
TTTCTGGAACTTTATCCTGGAATGATGCTGAACTAAAATCATACTACATAAATTTAACAAGTACCTACAAAAGACAAATAGGGTCCCAATCTTTAAAAGAATCAAGTTTTACTATGCTGGGCTCACAGTTTAAAATTACACACCTTTCTGGGGCTGTAAAATGGTGCAGCTCCTGTGAAAAGCAGTTTGGCAGTTCCTCAGAAAGTTAAACATATAATAACAGTATGATCCAGCAATCCCATTTCTAGGTCTAGACCCAAAATAACTGAAATCAAGGACTCAGAACAGATACTTGTATACCCAGTTCATAGCAGCGTTATTCACAAAGCCAAAAAATGGAAACTCAGGTACCTATCAACAAAAAAGTGGATAGACAAAATGTGGTACGTTGATACACACTGAATATTCATCCATAAAAAAGAATGAAGTTGTGTTACATGCTACAACACAGATGAACCCTGTAAATATTATACTAAGTGAAATAAGCCAGACACAACAAATACTGTATGAGTCCACTACACAAGTGGACACAAATATCTAGAACAGGCAAATTCATATAGATATAAACTAAATTAGAGTCTAACAGGGGCAAGAAAGAAATGGGGAGTTATTGCTTACTGGGCACAAAACTTCTGCCAGGGGGTAAAAGAAAAAGTTTTGGTAGTAAGTAACGGTTACACAAATGTGAATGCAATTCTACCACAAGACATATTTTTAAACCTTATTAACCTTTCACTGCTACTAACAGCTATTATGATGTCAAACTCAGGAAATATATGCAGCTCTAAAGATACGCCTGTAATATGTAATGGCCCTAGACAGACTTGGGGGTATAGAAGGTACAGGTAAGAGATAAACTTTAAGGGGCAGGTCTTCAGGAAACACACATCAAAAGCTTTTCCATAAAGCACCAGATCAGAAACCAATTGGTTATTTTTTTTTTTTTAATGCACCCAAGGCCTAGTATTACACAGAAATGCTCTTGATGATAAATATCCCATGATTCCTCCTTACCATGTTATTCCAGTACCACTTATTTATGAGCCCCTTAACGGCAGCTACTGCATTTTATTTATCTACATATTGTATTTGTACCAGGCAGCCACAACAGTGATAGCCATCTTGGGGGTATCAATTGTTCACAACCCACAACTTTTGAACATTAAACCTAACAGTATTACCAGATGGCGTGAATCGCCTTTTACCTACCAGCTAAAATCTCTAACTTTCCGGGAGCTGGGCCCAAAGACCCCGCGTGACAGAAAGCAAAGTCCAGAGGCTATTTCTCCACTAGCACAGGGAATTATTTAATGTTACTGCCGGACCCTCCCAACCCCCAACGGCCGCGCCCCCCACCACCCCCGCGCCCTCACCAGGTGTAGATCTGCAGCTCGCTGGACGGTACATTTCCGCGGGAAAACTCGTCCATTCGGTGGTGGCGGCCGTTATTGGTGGTGAAAACACGCAGCAGCAGCGGGCACGTCTGAGAGCAAGAGGAGGAAAAGGAAGGGCAGAAGTTAAAGAAAACGACTGTGAGTTCGGAGCTCCCTTTCCTTCCGGAGATGCCAGGGCCTCCGAACTGCCCGGGGAGCAAAACACCGCCGCCTTCCGCACACAGGCCGCGCTCTCCGCCCCGCCGGGCCCACCTCCACCTCTTTCCGGACCCCATACTTTCTCCCGATCGATCGGTTTCTCCGGCTCCTTCTTAATTTCCTCCTGGGTAACGCGCGACTCCACCGCCATCTTCCTCCTACGGCCCGCGAGACGCTCCGTCTGACCTCCGACCCCTGCAGCGAGCATGAGAACGAACTTTCTCGCGAGGAGAAAGTCGAGGCTTTATAGAAGACCGGGGGAGGAGGGGAGGGGCGTTCGCTGGCGCAGGCGCAGTTCATTGTGCGGCGCCTGGGCCCGGGCCCGGCAGCGCTTGCGGGTTGCGTCCTCAGAAAAAGGCGGGCGCTGGCGTCCGCGGGGCGGAGCTTCTGAGGGATGCTCGACTTGGTGGGTCTTTGGTGGTCTGGGAAGTGATCACCAGGGATGAGCACAAGCCACACGAGCTTGCGGAGGCATTTTGCCTACGCAATGAATAAGTTAACCACTCTTAAGGAGGTAACTGAGTAAGCAAAAGCATATCTTTATTAGCAAAGTATCCTACTTTTTATAAAGAAAAAACAAGCTCTGAAATGCACCCGTGTATGTGGACCCTTGAGTGAAGACAGAAGACGCTCTGCAAAGCTGAGGGGAAGACAAAATGCCCTGCAGTAAGTGCTCACGAAATAATTAGTGATCTGAACGGGGAAAAAGTGAATTGGACTCTTCCCGCACCACAGTGGAGCAAAGACCGAAATGTGAACAGCAAAACTAGAACTTTGTGGATGTAACATCATAAACTATCTTCATGATCAATGGATTGGAGCACCAAGAAAAAAAAAATCAATAAATAAAAAGCAAATCCCAAGATTAAAAAAGTAAATAAATAAAGGAACACATGCTATAAAAAGCACTAACCAGGAAAGATTGATAAATTTGACTAGATTTAAATTGAAAATACACACATACACACACACACACACACACACACACACACAACCTGACCTTCAAAATACACCTTAAAGAAAGAAAGACAAAAACCACAGAGTGGGAAAAAATATCTATGATGCATGTGATTGACAAAAGCTAGTATCCAGGATATATAAGGAAAAGGATAGACATCCCAATAGAAAATGGGTAAAATAATTGAATAAATACTTCTAAAATGAAAGAATCCAAATGACCAATAAACATATAAGGTGCTCAAACTCATTACCAACCAGGGAATGCATTAAAGCCATAGTGATTGGCTTTAATTGATTGGTTTGTAACAAACTATACTCACTAGCTTGGCAAAAATTAGAAACTGATATTTGTTGGTAGACTAAAGGGAATTCTCTAATACTTGTGGTGAATGCAGAAACTGGTATACCCACTTTGGAATGTAGTTTAGGATTATTTAATAAAGTTGAAGATATGTATACATTAGATCCAATAATCTCACTGCTTGGTATATACCCTAGAGATAGGAGATCTTGATCAAGGGTATCCAGAGACATTATAAGAATGTTCTTAGCCATTTTGTAAGAACAAAAAGCTCAAAACAACCCCAGTTCCATCATGAAGACAATAATTCCAAGAATCGTGCTGTACTATACAGAAACAAAAGTACCAAACAGCAATGGAATACCATACAGCAACAAAAATGAACAAACTACAGCTACATGAAACTGCAACTATGTGAAACAGCATGAATTGACTCTGGGAATCCATTTTTATAACGTTCAAAAGCAGGCAATACTAAACTATACTGTTCAGGAGACATTCCCAGGTGATAAGTCTATAAAAAGAAAAGTAATGAAGTAATTGCCACAAAAGTCAGAATGGCAATTACCTCTGAGAAAAGATGGTGATGAGGATAGGGGAGCGCAAAGGAGGTGTTGCTCGAGTGTTGGCAACATTCTTTTACCTCTGTGGTGGTTGCACAGTTTTTAAATCATTCATTAAGCAGTGTGTTTATGTTTTACACTCTCTGTATGAAAGCTGTATCTTGCTATTTAAAAAAAGCCCCCCACAAGAATGCCTATCAGTTCATAAAAAACATACACTCCAATAGAAAAGTGAACACAAGTTGTGATAGGTATTTCATAGAAGAAAAAACACAAATTACATATAAACATATAAACATGAAAAATGCCCAATCTCATAAATAATCATAGAAATGCACATTTAATCCACAACAAGGTAACATTTCACTCAGATTGGTCAAAATGTAAAAACCTAACAAGTATGGGCAAGGATATGGAGAAAATGGAATTGCCGTAGACCACTCTCATCCACTGTAGAAACACTGGTGTTATCTAGAGAGACTGGATGTGTGCATACCTGAGGACCCACTATTCCACTCCTACTTGAACACCCAGAGAAACTGTTACACATGAGCCCCAGGCAACAGGTTCAAACACTTATTCTTAATAACTAGAAAAAGCTGAATGTCTACCAAGAATATATTCATAAAATGAAATTCCATAAAGATTTGAAAATATGAATCAATATGCTTTTTTAAAAGGTAGACTTAAAAAAAGCAAGTCACAGAACAGTACGTACAATAGGATTCAATTTATGGAAAGTTTAAAAATAGGAATTTTCTCTCTCTCTCTTCCCCCAAATACTGTTTAGGGAAACAAACACTAAGTGGTAAAGCTTAGAGAAACAAGGCAATGATTAACACTATATTCAGGATAGTGTTACCTCTGACAGTAAGCTAGGGCAATATAATTTATGAAGGGCATCCTGGGAGCTTATTAGGGACTAATAAGTACTCTTTTTCACTAGAGGAGGTATGGTTTTTAACTGGCTACATTGTAGCTATACATTATAAATACTGGTGTGTATGATTTAGAGCTCTGTTAAAAAAGATTTTTTTTAACTGCTTAGAAATGGGTCCTTGTATGTAGACAATATTCAGCTTTTTAAAAGGTATTTAAATTTCTTCTCCAGTTCTATGATTCTATTTTTTAAATTAAATTTTATTTTTTTATTTAAGTTTTTCTTCTAATTCCAGTTGACATACAATGAAATATTAGTTTTAGGTGTACAATATAGTGATTCAACACTTTCATACATCACCCTGTGCTCATCCCAAGTGCATGCCTTACTCCTTATCATCTACTTCTCCCATCCTCCCACCCTCTATGATTCTAATACCAAATCTTTTTCAAAACTTTCATAGCACAAAAATACAGACACATGAGGGCACTCTAACCAATCAGTTAAAGGGACAACATTGAAACTGGGAAAATGAAGAACTTCACAGTGTGTTATTGCTATTATTGGGGAGGTTTCGTTTCTTACACATAAGCTGTCCTTTGGAGCTTTACAAATGACAAGCTTTCATCAAAACAGAGTTTTCCAATACCCTGAGGCAGTGGAACTGCATAGTTAAGGTAGATCTTCAGCATCCCTCAGTCCATGTACCTGGGCTTCTAGGTCCAGCCCTGAACACAAACTATAATATTTAAGTATATGCATCCTTTAGAATTTACACACATGAATATTACACTTGTAGGTATATTCCCCAGAGAATTGAAAGCAGGGACTCCAACAGGTATTTGCTTTTTGTTTTTTGTTTTTTGTTTTTTTTCATTTATTTATTTTCAGCATAACAGTATCATTATTTTTTCACCACACCCAGTGCTCCGTGCAATCCGTGCCCTCTATAATACCCACCACCTGGTATCCCGACCTCCCACCCTACCCCCCGCCACTTCAAAACCCTCAGATTGTTTTTCAGAGTCCATAGTCTCTCATGATTCACCTCCCCTTCCAATTTCTCCCAACCCCATTCTCCTCTCTAACACCCCCTGTCCTCCATGCTATTTGTTATGCTCCACAAATCAGTGAAACCATATGATAATTGACTCTCTCTGCTTGACTTATTTCACTCAGCATAATCTCTTCCAGTCCCATCCATGTTGCTACAAAAGTTGGGTATTCATCCTTTCTGATGGAGGCATAATACTCCATAGTGTATATGGACCACATCTTCCTTATCCATTCATCCGTCCAACAGGTATTTGAACACCAATGTTCATATCAGCATTAGTCATAGTAGTCAAAAAGCGAAAACTACCAACTGTCTCTCAACTAGTGAATTGATATACCTATAATGAAATTTTATTCAGACTTAAAAAATAATGAAGTACCTATACACGCCAACAAGGACAAACCTTGAAAACATTCTGCCAAATGAAATAAGCCAGACACAACAGAGCAAACATCGTATGATTCCACTCATATGAGGCACTTATAATAGGCAAATTCAGAGAGACAGAAAGTAGAAAAGAGGTTACCTGGGGGGGTGTGGGGGGGTTGCTGGGTAGTTCAGTGGGTTAAACCTCTGCCTGCAGCTCAGGCTGTGGTCTCAGGGTCCTGGGATCAAGCCCTGCATCCCTGCATCAGGCTCTCTGCTCGGCAGGGAGCCTACTTCTCCCTCTTTCTCTGCCTGTCTCTCTGCCTACTTGCAATCTCTCTGTCTCTGTCAAATAATAAATAAATTCTTAAAAAAAAAAAAATAAAAGAGGTTACCTGGGCCTGGGGACAGAGAAAGGAATGCGGAATTATTGTTTCATGATACGGAGTTCCTATCTGTGCCAATGAAAAAATTCTGGAGATGAACAATGGTAATGATTGCACAAATTGTGAATATACTTAATGTCCCTGAATTTTAAACCTAAGAATGGTTGAAATGATAAATTTCATGTTATATATATTTTACCACAATAAATATTTTTATTTATTTTTATTTTTTATTTTTCAAAGATTTTATTTATTTATTTGACAGAGAGAGAGAGATCACAAGCAGGCAGAGCAGCAGGCAGAAAGAGAGGGGCAGGGATGCAGACTCCCCGCTGAGCAGAAAGCCTGATGCGGGGCTCTATCCCAGAACCCTAAGATCATGACCTGAGCTGAAGACAGAGGCTTAACCCACTGAGCCAAGCAGGTACCCCTATTTTTTATTTTTTAAGGATATTTTAAATTTATTTATTGGAGAGAGAGTACAAGAGAGACCACAAGTGGGGGGCAGGGAGGGGAAGAAGCAGGCTCCCCGCTGAGCAGGGAACCTGATGTGGGGCTGGATCTCAGGATCCTGGGATCATGACCTGTGCTGAAGACAGAGGCTTAACCGACTGAGCCACCCAAGTGCCCCCACAATAAACATTTTTAAAATGAATGAACATTTGAAGTATGTGAACTCTGAAAATATCTCATCAAACTCTCTCTACCTGCTATTTTCTCTCTCTTTAAGATGTTCTGGCATTCTGAATCATTTGAATCATCTGGCATTTTGAATTGGGGAAAGTAGATTGCCCTAATTAAAAAATCAGAAATATGTAATGTGAAGTTTTACAAAATATGCCTCAGTCAGTCACTGCAAGTGCATGTTTTTTGTTTTTTTCTGCTGAGGTTCAGAAAGACAGCTTTCTCATGGCAAGAAAACATATTCATAAACATGTACAAACTGTGTTTCTGGAAAAGGTTTAATAGAATGTATTATTTGTAGAATTTTGTGATTCCTTTTACAAAAGTTGTGGGTTGTAAATTTGGATATTTTGGGAGGTTTTTAAACCTTTTCAAATTCTTTCAGATGTATCTGTGGGAGACTAGGTGTACAGCATTTATAAGCACAATATTTATGGGTTCTTTTTTCAAAAAGAAGTGTATGTAAATACTCTCATTTAAGCATCTGCTTATTACCAAGAGTAGAAAAATGTGTATTTCCATAATCATTCCTAGAAAAGTTAAGCCTAGAGACAATATAATTACTACTTAGAAGATACATTGCTTTATATTACCGTAAGAACTGTATTTTTACAAGTGAGCATACATGCCTGTTCGGCATTAGCACTGAAAGCAATGCTGCTGTGAGCCAATCCTGATGCTCCCAACTGGTCTCTTTGTGTTACCCCTTCCTCACACTATAGCCAGAGAAGCAGTGTTTTTAAAGGCTGCTCCCACTAAAATGTTCTCTAAGGTATGGTTCTGGGAATCAACTTTTTTTTTTTAATTAAAGGTTTTTTAAGTAATCTCTACACCCAGGGTGGGGTTTGAACCCTGAGATCAATAGTCACATGCTCCACTGACTGAGCCAGCCCGGTACCCCAGGAATCCACTTTTTAACCAGCTTCTCGGGTTGTTCTGAGAACATCTCATTTACAGTACATTTTAAGCCATTGGAACAGAATGAGGACACACTGGTTTTTCAGAGAATGGAAATATCTCTCACTTTCGACCCCTATTTTATGCATTTAAATAATTAGATTGATAATGGTTTTTAAAGACATCCTCTTCTTCAAGAGTCTGCAGTGCCACCAACATATTCCCCAGAAGCAAGCTGTAGAGGGCAACCAAAAAGTTTAATTAATGGTTGAAAAATCTTGGGCTTTGAATTTAGATGGATTTTAAATTTAAACTTTACCTTAGTCACTTGCTAGCTGGTTAATCTTGAATCACTTAATTGTTCTGAACTACAGAGTCCCGATCCATAAATTAGGATAATAAAATATCAAACATCCCCTTATAAGGAATAAATGCAACTAAAACTGTTGGCACAGTGTCTGCTCAATGAATGTGAGCCACTTAAAATCATCATCTCGTAGACTGCATCTCCTTTTGCAAGGAGGCAAGGGGGCAGATTAAGAGGCTAATTCCCTGTCAATTTCCCTCAATTTTGAAGGGTAGCAGATTCCATGAAAATTTCAATGAAAAAAACAGCATTGCTGTCATGATTCTTTAATTATAAATCTTCGCCAACTCATTATCATGTACATTCAAATAGTTATGTGCTAATCACTGCAAAAAACTGAGAGTGTGTTTATTCACCTGAAAATAAAAAAGCAGCTAAGAAAGTTATTTGGCTTAGGTATTTAACTATCAAATCTGGAATGATTGGTATTTTGGGAGACTCAGGGTGGCTCTTCTGGCCCTGATTCCAAGGTGGTACATGAAGAAGGATCTTTGATAACTTACTAGTTCTTTGAAATTAGGAAATGCATTTAATAGATGTTCTTGTGGTACTGAGACCATCATAGCATAAATAAAATTTAACATCCTCCTTTCTGTATGTCTAAGACTAAAATATGTATGATTAAATACATTGTAAAGTGCTTAGGTAACATCTCATTATCATATTATCACCTTTTAGATTCATAAGGTAATAATATCAGTTTATATCTGTTGCTCACTGTGTCAGTTACCTTTTTAGTGCTGTGTAACAACCACCTGAAAACTAAGAAGCTTAAGACAACATGCCTTTTATTAGGGCTGAACTCAACTGGGCAGTGTCTTGGGTCTCACCTGGCTTCCCTCAAGCAACTGTAGTTATCTGATCACTCAACTTGGAGGTAAGGGGTTAAGATGCTCTAAGATGACTTTGCCCCCTCTGTAGGTGATGATGCTGGCTGTTGGCTGGGTCATGTGTTTTTACCAGGCTAATCCAGGCTAATTATAGCCTCAAGATTCCAAAAGAGTGAGAGCAGAAGCTTCCAGCCATCTCGAAGAGTTGGCTTATGAGCTACACTACTTCACTTTGGCCACATTCTCTTGGTCAAAGCAAGTCACAAGGCTATGCCAAGAATGAAGAAAGTAGAGAAATAGACTTCACTTCTTGGTCAGAGTTGTGGCCAAGACACCCTACAAAGGGGCATGCACATTAGTAAGGAATTTGTGGCTGTTTGTTTTTGTTTTTTACAATCTACATTGCTAGGCACTTTGCTATATATTTTGCATGCATTTTTAAATTTCACAACATTCTTTGAAATGAATGAACCCATCTTACAAATGAGAAAACTGAACAGATATGTAATTTAACATTTATAATGAAGGAATTAGTGAGTAAAGTCATGCTAATAATGGAATGTTATGTTTAAAAGAATGACAGAATATTATAAAATAATTCCATTATATTTTTAAAAAACATGTACACACATGCAAGCATCCTGGAGGGCAATACTAACAAATATTAATAACATTCTCTGAGTTAGAAGATAATGAATAACTGTGATTCCTATTTCTTGTATTTTCTACATTTTTCATAGTAAGTATATATTTACTTTCAGAAATTAAAAGTAATGTTTTAAAAAGTAAATCTCTGGGGCGCCTGGGTGGCTCAGTTGGTTGGGCATCGGATTCTTGATTTTGGTCATGATTGCAGGGTTGTAAGATCGAGCCCCACTTTGGGCTCCATACTCAGTGGGGAGTGTGCTTGAGATTCTCTCTCTTTCCTTCTGCCCCTCTCACACCTCTTTCTCTCTCTCAAATAAATAAATCATTTAAAAAACTAAAAAATGAAAAAGGTAAATCTAGCAAACCTCACACAAGAAGATATAGATTATCTGAATAGCCCTATATCTATCAAAGGAGTGGAGCCAGTAATAAATAACTTCTCAGAACACAAGCAACAGACCCACATGAGTTTACTGGTGAATTCTACCAAAGATTTAGGGAAGAAATCATAACAAATCTCTACAACCTCTTCAAGAAAGTAGAAGCAGGGAGAATACTTCTTAACTCACTCTCTGAGCCCAGCATTTCTCTAATATACAAACCAGCCAAAGAAATTTCAAGAATTGTAAACTACAAACTGATATTTTTCATGCATTGGATGTCAAAATTCTCAACAAATATTAGCAAATCAAATCCAACAATGTATAAAAAGAGTCATAAACTATGATCAAGTGGGGTTTGTCCCAGGCAAACAAGGCTGGTTCAACATTTAAAAATTAACATTTAAAATTTTAATTAATGTAATCCATCACATCATCAGGCTAAAGAAGAAAGATCATATGATCATATCAATAGATGCAGTAAAAGCATTTATCAAGATCCAATACCCATTTATGGTAATGACCCTTAAAAAGCTAGATTAGAGGGGAACTTCTGAATCTGATAAAGAACATCTACAAAAAACTTACAGCTACTACTATACTGGTGAGAAATATTATAAATATTATATATAAATATTATATTATAAATATTATATTAGATATATTATAATGGTGAGAAAATCGAAGCTTTACTAAGATCAGGAAAAAACCACGATTGTTCCCTCTCACCACTCTTACTCAGCTTCATACTGGAAGTCCTAACTAATGCAACAAGACAAGAAAAGGAAGTTATAGACATACAGATTGGGATGGAAGAAATAGAACTGTTCTAGTTCATAGATGACATAATTGGTTATGTAGATAAATCCAAAATACTGACAACACCAAATGCTGACAAGGGTGTGGAGCAATGAGAATGGTCATTCACTGCTGGTGGGAATGCAAAACAGTACAGTTACTTTGAAACACAGTTTGGAAGTCTCTCACAAAATGAAACATATTCTTTACAGAGGATCCAGTAATAATGCTCATAGGACTTAAAAACTTATGTCCACACAAAAACCTACTCATGGATATTTATAGCAGTTCTATTCATAATTGCCAAAACTTGGGGAAAAACATGATGTCCTTCAGTAGATGGATGGGTAAATTCAGGCAATGAACTATTACTTATTGCGAGCTATCAAACCATGAAAAGCCATGGAGAAAACTTAAATACATATTGCAAAGTGCAAGAAGCCAATTTGGAAAAGCTACATATCATATGATTTCACCTATATGAAATTCTAGAAAAGGCAAAACTAAGGAGGCAAGAAAAGGTCAATGGTTGTCAGGGATTGGGAGAAGGAAGTAATGAGAAGGCACATCACAAAGGATATTTAGGATAGTGAGACTATTCTGTATGATGCTATAGGGTGGATATATTCTATTATAAATTTGTCTGAACCCATAGAATGTACAACACCCAAGAGTGAACCCCCATGAAACCCATAGACTTTGGGTGATTATGTTATGTCAATGTAGGTTCATCAGTTGTAACAAATGTACCACTATGGTGGGGGATGTTGGCAATGGAGGAGGTTATGCATAGTTGGGGATGGGGGAAATAAGGATACTTTGTATTTTCTGCTCAATTGTGAAGTGAACCTAAAACTACTCTAAAAAATGAAGTCTATTAAAAAATGTTTAGTGAGATTTTCAAAGTTGTGACTCTCATCTTTGGATGAAAAGTTAGTCTTTACATTATTCCCTTCAGGTTGTATTTTCATTTATATGTTCATCATCGTGTATATCTGATAATTTTCTTATCTCACTATTTTCCCCATTTTTCACCATTCTGATGTGGAACATCTCGGATCTTACCCTGATAATTTCACTAATGGTAAACATCCTGCAAACTGGTAAGGGCCCCTTGTAGAAAATTTTATATTTGGTCACTTATTGTTTCTTTAACTAATATAGTTATTATTCAGATCAAGAGTCCTCAACTCCCTGGAAAAAAAACCAAAAGTGATTAATAAAAATTATAACTACATTTTAAAAAGTAAATCTCTAATTTTTATTCTAGTTTTATTTTGTTCTACTTTCACAAAACCCTAAACTGACTAAGTTCTACTTGATGTCTGATCTAGATCCTGGTAATTAATTAGATGTCTAGGCAAAACATCTCAATGTTTTAGCTTTATACAGTTTACTAAATGGTTCCTAAATAGTCTCCAATAGCTCAAAGCAGTCATAGCACTAATTGCCTAATTCTCTCACGGAGAACCTCATGCTGGACCTCAAAGTCCACAAAAGGCAGATTCAATATCATACCTTAAAATCACATGATCAGGCAAACTACTGAATGCTTTTTCCTGGTAGGCTGACAAACCAAGAATTACAAAGTTATAAAATTAAGACTTGTGGCCAGAATTTGCAACTGGAATTCACTGATGTGGATTGTCATTCTCTCTATAAAACACACTTGTTTAAGTGTTGCAGCTGTTTTTAGGTATTCCACAGACAACTCCAAGATCAAGAGTTGCATGCTGTACTGACTGAGCCTGCCAGGTTCCCCAAGGGCAGAAAATTTCTAAAGAAATTTTTTATGAAACTTATACAAAATACTGAAACAGAAACGGCTCATTTTATATCTTTCAAAGCAGTTCAATCTTATAAGGGGGAAGAAATCATAAACATTCAGGTTATTCACCAGTATATGTGCTGAATCAAATTTCTTTGCTAAATATTACACAAAGTATAATTTGTATTGTGAATTTCACTAAATTGTGAACGTTGGGGCACCTGGGTGGCTCAGGTGATTAAGTGGCTGCCTTCGGCTCAGGTCATGATCCCAGGGTTCTGGGACCTTGCAGCATCAGGCTCTCTGCTAAGTGGGGAGCCTCCTTCTCCCTCTCCCTCTGCTGCTCTGCCTGCTTGTGCTCTCTCTCTCTCTGCCAAATAAATAAATAAAATCTTTAATAATTAATTAATTGTGAACTTTAACTGCTAGTACTTATCATGATTCCACTTTGGGTTTTTAGACAAGAATTGGACAGTAAGAATTTTTTTTTAAAGATTTTATTTATTTATTTGACAGAGATCACAAGTAGGCAGAGAGGCAGGCAGGGAGAAAGGAAGGGAAGCAGGCTCCATGCTGAGTCCCGACGTGGGGCTCGATCCCAGGACTCCAGGACCATGACCTGAGCTGAAGGCAGAGGCCTTAACCCACTGAACCACACAGGAGCCCCCCAAATTTTTACTGTTTACATGTTTACTGCATGTTTACTGTGACTTACATACATGTATTTTTTAAATGTTACAAGTATCTCAAAATTTATTTGATCTCCTATATAATCATAATGCCAGTATAAGGACACTCAGTTTATTTTTTTTTAATTTTTTCATTTTTTATAAACATATATTTTTATCCCCAGGGGTACAGGTCTGTGAATCACCAGGTTTACACACTTCACAGCACTCACCAAAGCACATACCTTCCCCAATGTCCATAATCCCACCCCCTTCTCCCAATCCCCCTCCCCCCAGCAACCCTCAGTTTGTTTTGTGAGATTAAGAGTCACTTATGGTTTGTCTCCCTCCCAATTCCATCTTGTTTCATTGATTCGTCTTCTACCCACTTAAGCCCCCATGTTGCATCACTACTTCCTCATATCAGGGAGATCATATGATAGTTGTCTTTCTCTGCTTGACTTATTTCGCTAAGCATGATACGCTCTAGTTCCATCCATGTTGTCGCAAATGGCAAGATTTCATTTCTTTTGATGGCTGCATAGTATTCCATTGTGTATATATACCACATCTTCTTGATCCATTCATCTGTTGATGGACATCTAGGTTCTTTCCATAGTTTGGCTATTGTGGACATTGCTGCTATAAACATTCAGGTGCACGTGCCCCTTCGGATCACTACGTTTGTATCTTTAGGGTAAATACCCAGTAGTGCAATTGCTGGGTCATAGGGCAGTTCTATTTTCAACATTTTGAGGAACCTCCATGCTGTTTTCCAGAGTGGCTGCACCAGCTTGCATTCCCACCAACAGTGTAGGAGTGTTCCCCTTTCTCCGCATCCTCGCCAGCATCTGTCATTTCCTGACTTGTTGATTTTAGCCATTCTGACTGGTGTGAGGTGATATCTCATTGTGGTTTTGATTTGTATTTCCCTGATGCCGAGTGATATGGAGCACTTTTTCATGAGGACACTCAGTTTAAAGTGAGGTCAATACCATTACAATCTGAAATCATCGGGCAAAAAATATTCCATTGCTTTAATATAAAGCCTTCACTTACTTGTTTTTGCAACTAAGCATTTGACATGAGATCTCTTCCACACGGAAAGTATTAGGATCACAAAGGCAAGAGCTGAGAGTTTTTTTTTTTTAAAGATTTTATTTATTTATTTGACAGAGAGAGATCACAAGTAGGCAGAGAGGCAGGCAGAGAGAGAGAGGAGGAAGCAGGCTCCCCGCTGAGCAGAGAGCCCAATGCGGGGCTCGATCCCAGGACCCTGAGATCATGACCTGAGCCAAAGGCAGCGGCTTAACCCACTGAGCCACCCAGGCGCCCAAGAGCTGAGAGTTTTGATGGCCTTCAGAACTTACCTGCTGTCATGAAAAAACAAACAAACAAAAACCAAGAATCCGCCAAGTCATGATTCAGACCAAAGTCCCAAATTACTGCCAAGGTGCAGGTACTAACTCTCCCTAGTTAGGACTGCCTGGATGCCTCCCTTTCATGTTTCATCTTCTGTGTGCAATGTATCAGCAAGCCATGCTGGTCCTGCCCTTCGTTTTCAAATCCCTTTACTTCCTTCCATATCTGCTGTCATTATTTTTTTAAAGATTTTTATTTATTTATTTGACAGACAGAGATCACAAGTAGGCAGAGAGGCAGGCAGAGAGAGAGAGAGAGGAGGAAGCAGGCTCCCCGCTGAGCAGAGAGCCCGATGCGGAACTCGATCCCAGGACCCTGAGATCATGACCCGAGCCGAAGGCAGCGGCTTAACCCACTGAGCCACCCAGGCGCCCCTCTGCTGTCATTATTTTAATCTAATGAATGGGCAGGTCCCAAAACATACGGCTTATACAAATGGCATTGTTTTTATTTACATTAGGATGAGTGCTTAGGTATTTTGCTAAGAAGTTTCCATTTTGAAGGAAAAAGTAGTATCTTTTCACTGGGTCTTTTAAATGTTTGTAAAGTATGTTATGGTATAAAGAAGATCAGATGTTTTCCATAAGGGTATATAAAAGTAATGAAATCTAAATTAATAGGAGCATAGTAGTTCCCCCTTTTTGTTGCTGATTGTAGCCAAGGCTCATGGTCTCCCTAAAAAATGGATAGCTAGGACACACATTTCCTTCACAGGATTATTGTGAAAATCAAATAAAAGTAATGTGACAATTCACTAAAGTAAACAATCATTTACTGAGCACTCACTGCATGATACGCTTACCACTCTCCTAGGTACTGAGCATACAGCGGTGAAGGATGACTTCCCTGCCTTCGTGGACAGGGACAATAGGGCAGAGGAGACCAAAAATAAATGAATACCAACAAAGACGCACGTACACGCACTCACACACACACACCTTCACAGAGGAATACATGGGACGGTGGGTTCTTGAGTTCTACTGATAGAGGCAAGAGGAGCAGCGATATGCAGTTCTGGAAAATGGGGTTCCAGGCCGATGAGCTCCGGCATGGGGCTGAGAACGAAAAGCAGCCAGGATGGCTGGAGCAGGGAGGACAGAGCGGAGGAAGGAATCCGATGAGGCCGAGGAGGTGGGCAGGAGCCGAGTCACCTGTTGGAGGCTACCGCAAGAGTTTCAACTTTATTTTGATTGGAATGGGAAACTGCAGTGGTTGGGAGTCTTATGCAACTAAAAAAAAAAAAAAAAAAAAAAAGACTCCAGTCAATTGAAGAAAAGGAATTGACTGAAAAGAAGTTGGAAAACTCCCATGGGATGCCTGAGTGGCTCAGTGGGTTAAAGCCTCTGCCGTCGGCTCAGGTCATGATCTCAGGGTCCTGGGATCGAGTCCCGCATTGGGCTCTCTGCTCAGCGGGGAGGCTGCTTCCCTTCCTCTCTCTCTGCCTGCCTCTCTGCCTACTTGTGATCTCTATCTGTCAAATAAATAAATAAACTCTTTAAAATAAAAAAAGAAAAAAAAAGAAAACTCCCAGGACCACCCCCAAGAAGCCCGATGAGTCAGGTTTGGAAAACGGGCAGCTGCTCAGTGAGGCGGGCAGGCGGGCAGAGTAGGCAGGACCATCTCCCAGCACTGGTGTGGGGGACCACAGCTGCAGCTGCCAGAGCGGACCCAGCAGGCCTGCCTCCACACCACCTGCAGCCCCAGACCGGTGTCCACTGGTGTCCTCTAGCCCCTTTGGTAGCCTGGCATGGAGGGAAATAGAGAAAGAGGCTCCAAACATAGGGCTGCCAAAAAGGTAGTGTCTGCTTAAGTGTACCCCTGGGGCATTTTAAGCGTTGACCCCAACTTCACTAGGCCCACATGACTCCCTAACACCCTGAGTTAACTAGCCACTTCATATTCTTCCTTCTGAGCAAGAAAGAAAACAGCTCTGGGTGTTCTTGTTCATGCCCATGTCACAAATATCACACGGTTGGTTATGACATTGTCTTACTCCAAGACTAAATGTTAGGACACACTACAAAATATGAGATGTCCCGGATTGAGGCATAACACTCAAAATAGAAGCATTTGCTTACCTATTGCAATGGTAATGTTCTCTGTTAAAGGACGTCATGGTGGAAGGAGCACATTTTTCCCTCACTGAGAATCCTTCTCATGGCGGGTGTGACTCACATTCTTGGCAACCGATTCAAGTTCCCGAGAATATATATATTAGTCAGTTTCTTTCAAAATCCTGAATTCTGAACAAGGAAAAGAGAGAAAAGGCAAATGAGTAGGCTTGTCTTGTATGCAGAAGGCATTTCAAAATGGCTGGCCAAACGAGAAGACGGGAATGAGAGTGCACACACGGCTTTGCCCAGGGAAAGTCACTGCCTTTCGGGAACAAGGATCAGCCGTAATCCCGGGCTTCCGAAAGGAGGCAAGCAGGGAGTCAGTGACAAGCCAGGTGAAGAAAACTTTCCCTGGCATCCGTCCAGGATGATACCATTGTGGGTCAGGAAATAGCAGGATGTTTCTGGCTGTGCTGTAACAGTAGAGTAGTCCCAGGAAAACAATTGAGACGTCTGGATCATTTCACAATGGTGATGGGTGTGTTACATGGAGGTGGTATTTTCTTAAACCTCCAGATTGGAAGTTTCCAATCCTGGCTACACATTAGAGTCACTTGGAAAACTTAAACACACACACACACACACACACACACACACACCCAGACGTACACACACTGAAACCAAAATCTCCAGGGAAAGTCCTAGGTCTCAGCACCTCTAAGAGCTCCCAAGGGATTGCTATGTGCAGCCAGGACTGAGAATCACTACTCAGGCTTCATGCTTCTGACTCGGGAAGCAGGAGATTTGGAATTCAAGAGGCTGGAGAATTTCTTTGCAAGGTGACCGGTGTCTCAGGTGCCTCTTCTTCATTATTTCTATAGTTCTAAGTTCAAAGAACTTCTAAGACATAGTCCCAGGTCTAATTTTTGCTTCATCTACTTTGGTAGACCAGATAACTTGCCTCTGTTTTTGTTGTTGTTGTTCTTTACAGACTTAAAGCTTAATTGTCTGTGCTTAAAAAGAAAAAATGGCTAAGTCTTGAGCATTTATAATGGTATATTTGTCTTTATACCCATCATCTTTAGAATTTTAATATCCATCTGGTTTGTAAGTCAGCCTAATTTTATTCTCTGCTAAGGTATAAAAGTATGAAACTGTAAATTTATAATATCGACTGAGGATATGGGTTGGGTGAGATTGGGTAGCAACCGGAACCCTACAGTGGACTACTTGTCATTCTTCAGGACAAAGGGAACTTCCTGTTTTGTACTCAGACACATGCCCTGGGGCTTACAGGGAGGCTGGGCCAGTCTGGGATGACTCTAGGGCCTGTACTGTCCCCAGTTGCTTCTGACAACACAAGCTGCCCATGGACAGCAGGGCTCTGGACAGAGCCCATGCCCACTCTGGGTAAGCGGAGTGCTCTTGGGACCTGGACAGACACATGGTCAGTGAGTCCTGTGGACTTTTCAAAAGTTATAAACTCTCAAAATCTTGGTTTCCCAGCTAGAAGGAAAACAAAAGACTCTCAGAGGGCAGGCACCCACCACCCCCAGCGTTAGCAGTAAATATACCTAAGGCTTCTAGAAAGTTCACTTCCAGGGAGTATGTCTTAATAGGTTTGTGTGGGGCTCAAGGAGCTCCCTGGTTGACCTGAAGCAGTTGGCTTGTGGGTCAGTCATTGAGAAACAGTGGTCATGGGCCGGGCAGGAGCTTTCCACAGGAAGAAAGTCTAATTAAGAGAGCTGAGTTCCTGATTATAAAAAAGGTTATTTTTACGGGGTATGCAAGCCGTAGTGAAGCTTTCTCTCCCTCTTTTTATCTTCAACCCTTGTTTATCACCAGCACCTTCCATAGAAGCCTGGAAACCATACATCCCAGAAACCCTAGCCTTCTGCATTCTAGGGTTTATATCCTCCCACAACAGGCACTCATGCACTACTTGAAAGGCAAAGGGACCCAGAAGCAGTGGGCTGATGTGTGGATCCTGACAGCCAAGGCTCTGCATGGCCACGAGGCTCCTTAGGGAGGCCCCCTCCTGCTGCGGCTAGGTTTCCAACCTAACCTTAGGTGGAGTCCCTAATCAGGAAACAAACAGCCACAGATTCCCAAGTCTCTGCCCCACCGCTGGCAGGACAAATCTGAAAATGAATGTCTGTTTCCCTTGACTTTTGCTCTCTTAGAATTTCCATCATCTTTTTTAGTATGTGATTCCATAAATCAAGTCCCTTTTTGCTTAAAATACCTGTGATGGGGGTGCCTGGGTAGCTCAGTTGATTAAACATCAGACTCTTGATTTTGGCTTGGGTCACAATCTCAGGTTGAGATGGAGCCCCACATTGGACTCCATGCTCGGTAGAGAGTCTGCTTGAGATTCTCTCCCTCTGCCTCTCCTCTGCTCCCTCCAGCTCCCTCCCCCGCTGCCCCGCTGCTGGTATGTGCTCACTCTCTCCAAAAGAAATAAATAAATTTTTCAAAAAATATCTGGAATAGTGTCTGTTTTTTCGATAAAACACTGACTGATGAAGTATTTGGTGCCAGACGTGGCTCCAGGAAATGACCCTCAAAGGTGGGGATCTGGGAGTCATTGTCCAAGCTAAGTGGGTTGGAAGGTGGTGATGGCCTCATTTCAGTGGTCACGGGTACTCTGTACCTGCAGGGGGTAATTCAGCCAATATCCTTGGGTGTCAGGCATGAAGATAATGCTTTGAGTGCCAGTGGCCCCTGAGAGGGGCACAGTGGTGGGAATGGTGCTTTACAAGGGCTGCAGAGTGGCTGCGTGGAATGCTTATTAAAAAAAAAAAAAAAACTTCAGGGATGTCTGGGTGGCTCTGTCAGTTAAGCGTCTGCCTTCAGCTCAGGTCATGATGCAGGGTCCTGGAATTGAGTCCCACACTGGGCTCCTTGCTTGGCAAGGAACCTGCTTCTCCCTCTCCCTCTGCTGCTCCCCCTGCTTGTGCTCGCTCTCTCACCATCTCTCTGTGTCAAATAAATATAGAAAATTTTTTTAAAAAAAGAAAAAATGTCAGGGGTTCTGAGGTGGCTCAGTCAGTCAGGTGACCCTTGATTTCGGCTCAGGTCATGGTCTCGGTTGTGGGATAGAACACCACGTCAGGGGGCACCTGGGTGGCTCAGTGGGTTAAAGCCTCTGCCTTCAGCTCAGGTCATGATCCCAGGGTCCTGGGATCGAGCCCCACATCGGGCTCTCTGCTCAGCAGGGAGCCTGCTTCCTCCTCTCTCTGACTGCCTCTCTGCCTACTTGTGATCTCTGTCTGTCAAATAAATAAATAAAATCTTAAAAAAAAAAAAAAAAGAACACCACGTCAGATTCTGTGCTCAGGGGTGAGTCTGCTTGAGATTTCCTTTCTCCCTCTCCCGCCTTTCTCTCTCTTTTTCTGAAATAAACAAATAAAACTTCAAATCTCATGCTTAGGACTTGTCATTTTCAATTGAAGTCACAGTCAGGAAACCAGAGATTTTCAATAACCACTCTAACAGAAACTTGTTTTTTATGGCTGCAAGACCAGTAAACTACCCCCAAAAGGCCCAAAAGTCAAACCTGTGGATTTCAGAATTACAACACACATTGAATCCACAGCCGTGGTCTATAAATTTGGGGGACTTGATGGCTGAAGTGAAGTACCCTGTGCATTGTACTGAGGGCATTTGGGTGCATTTGGATGGATGTGAATGCTCTGAACCTATCAGCCCCACTGATTACTTCTTGCCAGGAGAAGCAGCCTTTCCTATATGTCTGAGGAGACTCACTCCACCTTGCTTGATGCCCTGAATAATCTCTTCTTGAGCTAATACATTTTAAGGGAGTGTAGATTCTCCTCGAGATCTAACCCATCTCATTTTTTCCAGACTGTAATCAAAGTCAGCAGCCCCCAGGGACCAGGTTCAAATGTGACCCAGGTTCAAATCTGTAGAAGAGAGACCTAGTCACTGAGGGGACTGCAAGATGGTGGTGGGAACCTGGTACCATTTACAACCTCCCAAGTCTTTCCAGAGAATGTCTTCAACACTCCCATGAGGAGGTCTGCTTGGCCAAGCATCACCAATAATCCTGACTGCCTGTAGGCCAATGTATAGGAAGGTTCCAGGCCAAGGTGCATCCTGCCCCAGCCCCCTAAATGTCACACCATCGTATAAGGAAATCCACACAATCCCTCTTGTGTGCCAGTCGTCCCCTCATACTTGGAATACGCCCTTCATTTTTACTTCTTATCCCCCATCCCCTGCTCACCGTTGAATTAAAAATGAGTCCATGGCCATTTTGCTAAGAGTTAGCTGGGAGAGAGGGAAGAACTGCTTGCTCTGGTGTCAATCTCACTCTCCTTAGGCGACCCAGACTTCCTTTAGTATTTCCTCAAACCTAAGACTTACCAGGTGTGAGGCACATTGTTATTCTATGGGCCACTAACAGGGAAAACATTGCCAACTGTAATTGTAAGATGCCAGCAATTGTAAGATACATCCTGATCCAGAGTGTTAAAATGAAAGAAAAGAAATATGCCTTAGAATGAGTGAAAAATAGTAAATCAAGCTCCTTGAACCTGGCTCCTCGCCTCAGAATTCTTTGTTTTGTTTTAAAGTTGTATTTATTTAAATAATCTCTATGCCCAATGTGAAGCTCAAAATCACAACCCTGAGATCAAGAGTTGCACGCTCCACTCACTGAGCCAGTCAGGCACCCCCAGATTTCCCTGTTTCAAAGGAAGTTCCCTCTCTCTCATACATATCATCCAGCACATTTTTCTGGGTCAGAAGACATGCCCAGACATAGCGGATTTTAGCTTCTACCAACCGGGAGCCCTGATTTTAAAGGATTTTTTAAAGATACGAGAAAACGTTTATGGTCATGACAAGCTGGGAAAGTCTATAATGTAGTATGCAAAATATATTATCAATAGCGTAAGAAAATGCATAAAGAAAACTGGAGACAAGTATTCTAAGAAAATACTTAAAGCATATTGACAAAGGGCTAATATCTTAACTATGTGAAGAACTCATAAAAAAAAGACAAAAATTCTGATAGAAAAAAAAACAAAAATTAGGTTTATCAATAAACATTAATGAACATTTATTGTGTTTCAGGCTCTGTACAGGCTGAGTGTTCAATAAACCAGAAAAAAAAAAAAATTCTGTTCCAGTCACTTTTATGGTCTTTTGAAGGAAGAAATGGTAACAAACAAGTGAATATATGGGCAGACCTCCGAGATATTACAGGTTCAGTTCCAGACCACTATAATAAAGCACATATCAGTTGAGTCAAAAAATTTTTTGGCTTCCCAGTGCATATAAAAGTTATGTTTAGGGTGCCTGGGTGGCTCAGTGGGTTAAGCCGCTGCCTTCGGCTCAGGTCATGATCTCAGGGTCCTGGGATTGAGTCCCGCATTGGGCTCTCTGCTCAGCAGGGAGCCTGCTTCCTCCTCTCTCTCTCTCTGCCTGCCTCTCTGCCTACTTGTGATCTCTCTCTGTCAAATAAATAAATAAAATCTTTAAAAAAAAAGTTATATTTATATTATATTGTAGTCTGTTAAGTGTGCAATAGCATTATGTCTAAAAAAATTACATATGTATCTTAATTTAAAAATACTGTATTGATAAGAAATGCTAAGCATCACCTGAGAGTTTTCAGTAAATCCTGATTTTTTTGCAGTGGAGGGTCCTGCTTCCATGTTGATGGCTGCTGACTGACTGGGGTGGGGTTTGCTGAAGGCTGGGGTGGCTGCGGCAGTTTCTTGAGGTAAGAGAACCATGAGGTTTGCCACACTGATAGAATCTTCCTTTCGTGAACTATTTCTCTGTACCGTGCGATGCTGTTTGATAGTAGTTCACCCTTAGTAAAACTTCTTTCAAAATTGGAGTCCGTCCTCTCGAACCTTGCTGCTGCTTTCTCACTAAGTTGATGTAAGATTCTAAATCCTTTGTGGTCATTTCAATAGTCTTCATGGCATCTCCATCGGGAGCAGTTTCCATCTCAAGAATCCACTTTCCTGGCTCATCCACGAGAAGCAGCTGCTCATCCGTCCAAGTCTGACCATGAGACGGCAGCCATGCGGGCCCATCTTCCCGCCCCACTTCTAACTCCAGTTCTCTTGCTGTTTCCACCACCTCTCCAGTGACTGCCTCCGCAGATGCCCTGAACCCTTCCAAGTCCTCCAGGACGGTGGGAACCAACCTCTCCCAAACTCCTGTTAACATGAATCATTAGCCACCCAAGAAATGAATAAATTTTTAGATAAACAAGCAGAACAAAGCTCACTGAGTAAACTGAGACTCTACTTGAGATTTAGCTCAATTGTTTGTCATTTGTGTTAATAGTCACCTCACACTTGAGAGATACCTGTGTATTGGAGGGAAGAATAGTATCAGAGCACATGGCAGAGGCAAAGTTAGAAAAGAGAACCTATTGGGGTGCCTGGGCGGCTCAGTCTGTTAAGCATCTGCCTTCAGCTCAGGTCATGATCCCAGGGTCCTGGGATGGAGTCTCACATCAGGGTCCTTGCTCAGCAAGGAGCTGGCTTCTCCCTTTGCCCCTCCCCCTCCTCGTGCTTTCTCCCTCTCTCTCTCACATAAGTAAATAAAAATCTTTTAACAAATTAAAAGAAAGAAAAGAGAACCTATTGCCTATGTTTGCAGGTACCAGCTGATGCCTCCATCTGAAGGACACTTCATTCCCCCTTCCTCCTGCACCCACAGAATCTTAAGTCACAGAGGCTCTGGTTAGCCTCTCCAAGCCCCAAGTCCTTACTCTTCTAATCTTACAAATTCTATTTTAATTATTTGTTACCACTTCTATCTTTCCAACTCGGTAACACAGAGTTGACTCACATTTATCCAGTGTTATTTCTCTTCTTTCTTCTTCCAAGACAGTAGGTCTGTATTTTTCCCTTGTGTTCCAGGGCTCAGCTTGCGCCTGAGTTCTAACATTCAATAAACGCTGGTTGAAGTTATGTGTGTATGAATGAGTGAGTGAGGACAAATTGGCCCTGTCTAATACATTTAAGAACATATGGGAAAATAAATATAAAGCAAAGGTGGTTATTGTAGATGCATTTTGTACTAGGAGCAAAGTAGAAAATCCCCTGAACTTGGTCTACATTCCAAATTTCACGTACACATGACCTGTCATTGCTAAGTCCAGGATGTCATCAGAACCTTAGAAACAGAATGACCTCCAATGGGAATCTTCAGAGGGTTCCACTCTAGGTTTGAATTTTCTATAAAAGATATGCTACTGTTTAAAAGGGTAGTTCAAGGGGCGCCTGGGTGGCTAAGTGGGTTAAAGCCTCTGCCTTCGGCTCAGGTCATGATCCCAGGACCCTGGGATTGAGCCCTGCATGGTGGGGGGGGGGTGTCTCTGCTCAGCGGGGAGCCTGCTTCCCTTCCTCTCTCTGCCTGCCTCTCTGTCTACTTGTGATCTGTCTGTCAAACAAATAAATAAAATCTTTTAAAAAAAAAAAGAAAAGGTAATTCAAAGGGACAAGCAGTAATTACAGATATTCAGTAACATTTGACTCTGTCTTGACCTCAGTCCAGATTCACTCCGGTGGCCTGCCATGGAGTTAAGGCAAGGCTGGAATTCCCTCGCTAAAAATATGGGGAGGGCTCAGCCCTGAGGAGCAGCTGCCAGGTGCAGGGGCTCTGCTTCCCAACAGGAAGTTCAGCCAATAATCTCCATTCCCAGAGTAGGTGGTGGTCCCAGCAGGTCAGAGCTGAGTTTAGTGACATGGCAGTGACAGGAAATGCCGAATGTGGCATTTTTCAGATCTTTAGCCTGTGAATAAATATGATGCTCATTTCCCATACTCTGTCCTCCAAATCCAGGTAATGCAAACATGAGATTCCCAGGCATTTTAATTTTGCTCCCATTCTTCCTTCTTTCAACATTATTTGCATTGACTTAAATAAACTTGAACAAATATATCTGTTTATGATCCTTATATCAAGATCATGATATTCACTACGTGGGAATGAAAAGAAATTCAGCAATGAGTGAAGTGGAAAAAAGAAAACAGTGACAACGGTTAAATAGCACCATGATTTCTGCTTTTGCTGTGAACATCAGGTCCTTCTCACCTTCCCCCCCTCTCCCCCACACACAAAGACACACATGGAAGCCTTGGGTGTGGCATCTGGCGGCCCATTCAGGAGGCATCACTTCATCTACCACTCATGTAAATCTGGCCAATTACCCGCCCTCTTCAAAACTAATCTTTCCCACCCTTATACTGGGATAATAAAACTCTCAAGATTATTGAGAAGAAGAAAAGGAGCAACATGGTTCAACAGGAGCTGTCACAGAGCATGTCTTCACTCAGGGGCTCTAAGCTCCAGCACTCAACCCTGCCACATCCTGAAAGAGAAGACCCAAGGTGCACTTCCTGTTTGGAACCCCTGCACAGTTCCATCTTGGCTGCCAGATGTTCATTGTCGTTTTCATCTCGCCTCAGGTTCTGAATGTGATGCTTCAATTCTGTCCCAGCCTTGTGAGGATTGTCAAGAGGACTAAATTTAATGACTTGATATTGGTAAAGCACGTACAACAGTGTCTGCCACTTAGTGAGTGCTTGTAAGTGATACATGTTTGGCATGAAGGTCGTGGGGGTCCAGTTTTGGGAGCATGGTTTTGACTTTTTATCAGCTTTAATAACATGTTGTTGAATAGAAAGATCCACTGTCTTGTACGATGTCAGTCTGTCAAAATGGCAGGATTGGGGTGTTTCGGGTTAACTAATTGCAGAGTCAAAGCTCTGCAGAGACAACATAAAATTGCTCACATGGCACAAACCCAGCTCTGCACCCCTCCTCTGATCTCTGTGCTCCTGGTAATTGTCCCGAAATAGTACAGTGACTGTGATGGTTTTCCTGCAGGGGGCGGTAAGGGATCTGGAGGAAAGCTCCCTTTCCTCCCATTGCATAAAGGTGATTGACCAGCGAGGAGCCTTGGCTGTTGGGGCAGAAGCTTCAGGAACTATGGAGGGGCTTCGGGACGCAGTGTGCCAGCTTCCCAGGCTGTTGGATGTGAGCGCACCCGTGTGCTTGACCACCTGCTGGGGATGGCCCTGGCTGTTGTGGCCAGCCACTCACATCTCTGCAGCCCGCCCATCACAGACCATGTCTTGCTGCATACTTTGGATAAATCAGGAAGTTTACAAGTATTTTAGACTCTCACGTGATTTGTCACTCTGAGTACACACAGACAAGCCCATTATGGCTGTTAGCATACCCAAGTGTAATCTGAGGTCTGGTTGGTCTCACATACTTGGGCCTTATTACTTTTGTCAGCTTTCTCCTACATGGACCCTTTCTTCAGGAAACGGGTTAAAATGTATCCTCCTCATTCTGTACCTTTATAGGTCTGTAAGTGACTAGATCTGGGGTCTTTTACTGGTTTGCTTTTTGTAACATGCAACCAGAAGGAGTCATGCCTAAACACCACATTTCTTTATGTTCTAAATCAAATTTGACCCATCACATTTTATAATTTCTAAATCATATTAAAGCATCACATTTCTTTATTTTCTAGTTAAAAATATATCTTGAGAAATGTCCAGGATTGTAGTCAGAGAGAAATTTAGAGACTCGCTTGTGTTTGTTAGTAAACATTTTGCTATGCTTACCAAATTAGCAACAAAAGGAAGATTTCTTTTCTTTTTTTTTTTTTTTTTAAGATTTTATTTATGTATTTGACAGAGAGAGACAGCAAGAGAGGGAACACAAACAGGAGGAGTGGGAAGAAGCAGGCCTCCAGCTAAGCAGGGACCCCAGTGAGGGACTACTAAGACCCTGGGATCAGGGCCCAAGCCAAAAGCATACGCTTGATGGCTGAGCCACCCAGGCACCCCTAGACTTCAATTTAAAAAAAAAAAAAAAGAGTGAATTCATTGCTGGCAATGAATGCCTAAACACTCTATGTATTCTGATTGAAGACTTTAGTCCATTTATATAACATTTTTTGTGGTCTTCTTTTGCTTCCTTACATTGTGGCTCAATGACTTTCTTTTTTTTTTTTTAAAGATTTTATTTATTTATTTAATAGAGAGAGCACAAGCAGGCAGAGCGGCAGGCAGAGGGAGAGAAAGAATCAGACTCCCCAGTGAGCAGACATGGGGCTCAATCCCAGGACTCTGGGATTATGATCTGAGCCAAAGTCAGCCATTTAACCAACTGAGACACCCAGGTGTCCCTCAATGACTTTCTTTAGTGGTGTGTTTAGATTCCTTTCTCTTTATCTTTTGTGTGTTTACTATATGTTTTTACCTTGTGGTTATCATGAGGCTTATGTAAGAACTTATATTTATAATAATTTAAGTTGGTAACAACTTAATTTTGATCATATTCTAAAGCTCAAAATTTTTTTGTTAAATAAATAATAATATATTCACATAACAAAATTTTACATATTCTCACTCATTTTTGTTAAAAATCCATAATGCTAATGGAAAAGAAGAAGAATACATCCAAAATTGAAAATAAAATCCTCTTTGCCTTGTGGGATTATGTCTAACCAATGTTTAGTTTCCTCTCTGGCTCTTTTACATTTTCTAATTTTTCCACAATGAAAATTTACCACTGTATAATCAAAATCTAATTTTTCAAATGTAGGGCACCTGGGTGGCTCAGTCAGTTGAGTGGATGAGTCTTGGTTAAGCTCAGGTGGTGATCTCAGGGTCATAAGAGATTATGGGTCATAACCCCATGTTATGTTCCACACTCAGTGTGGAGTCTGCTTCAGATTCTCTCTCCCTCTCCCTCTGCCCCTCCTCGTTGTGTTCTCTCTCTCAAATAAATAAATAAATCTTAAGAAAAAATTTTTAATGCACTCCTATTCAGAAGTAAATCAACTTTTCATCTAAGATTCTGAGAGTCATTATGTTGAGCCCTGTAGTCACGCCCTCTGCTCCTTAGTTGTCCAGCCAAGTCAAAATCTCTCAAACTCAGTTTATCTTCTGAAATATGGGAATATCAACTGTTGTTCTTGATATAGAAGTGTGATGAGGCACAAGTGACAATGTCCACACACAAATATCTGACATACAGTAGGACATTCTGAAGGATTATTACTAGCAGCTCCTTTCTAGGATATTGGTGAACATTACAGAGTTTGTTCCCTTCTTGGCAAAGGCATTGGCATATCCATGTTTCATTCCTAAGGGGTGATTCATGATGGAAACATTAGGCACTTTAGAAGATGGATTACACCAGAGCTAGAAGTCTGCTTGATAAGGGTTCCTTTGGAGTAATTCCCATGTAGAAAGCTGAGTTTGAGAAATAGGGTCTTTCTAGCAGCTCAGCTCCATCCATGCCACCTCTGCCAGGTGCTTTCAAGATAAACACATTTCCTTATGGACTGCCAGAGCATCAGGGTGTCTGGTTGCTCAGTTGGTTAAGTGTCTGCCTTCCACTTAGGTTGTGAACTCAGAGTCCCTGTGTTAAGCCACATGTTGGGTTCCCTGCTCAGTGGGGAATCTGCTTTTCCCTCTGCCTTTGTTTGTGCTGTCACTCACTCACTCTCTCAAATAAATAAATAAAATCTCTAAATGGTCTCTCGGGAGGTTAAGAAGGCTGGACCATTTATTCGAGATTTTCCTGCCACAGTAGTTGAGGGTTTGGCCTTGGGTGTTAACATCTGACACCGTTCTCCTCGGTACCAGAGGAAACCCTTGGGCAGTAAAGGGAGATGCAGGTAGAAACTGTAGGTGAGTCCAGGTGGACTGAGGGGGATACATGGTGTGGCATCAAGAGTCACTGCAGTAGCCTTGTCCCAGAGTAGGCAACTCTGGGGTACAAGAAGTTGGTGACTATCCAGATATGCTATATTACAAAAGTTTAGATGACAAATGGAAGGAACCTAGATACCTGAGTCACCAGATGGAGGAGAGCTTTTGCCAATCTGACACTTGGAAGCTGTCACGAGTCAGAACCTTTGGGGCTTTCCAAGTGGTCAATTTGGACATACTGTGGAGACACAAGGAAGCTTCATTACAATACTTTGTGACCTTTTCCTAGGAAGCTCACCATAACATAACCAGTTGGATCATGGGTCTATTATAAAAGGAGATAACTCGGAAACCGCCAGATGGAAGAGATGCATGGGGCAAGGTATGGGAAGAGGTCTCCAAGCTTCCATGCCATCTCAAAGGGGACCATTTTCCACAAATATCCCTAAAGCTCAAAATTTTTACTCTATTTCTCCCCACGTTTTCTGTTTTTAATGTCAGATTTTACCTCTTTTTCTCTTGTATCCTGTAACTAGTTATTATAATCATACTTATTTTTACTACTTCATTTTTTGACCTTCATCCTAGCTTTATATGTGATTAGTACACTACTTTATATATATTTACTTGTTCAGTGAGACTTATTCTCTCCTCTGCTCTTGTTACTATCATATTTTCTTTTCAGCTTAAAGAATTCTCTTTAACATTTCTTGTAAGCCTGATTTAGTCCTTTACCTTTTGCTTGTCTGTAAAATTATTTATCTCTCCTTCAATTCTAAATGATGTTTGCCAGGTAGGCTAGGTTGGAAGTTTTTTTGGTTGGAAGTGTTTTCTTTCAGCACTTTGACTGTATCATGCCAATCCCCTCTGCCTTCATGGTTTCTGCTAGAAAATTTGCTGATAGTTTTATTGGAGTTCCTTTGTATGTTAACAATTTATTTTTTTCTTTTGCTGCTTTTAGGATTCTTTTTCTTTAATTTTTGACATTTTGACATTTTGACATTTTAACTATAATGTGTCTTGGTGTGGATTTTCTTGTTGGAATTCTTTAGACTTCCTCATTCTGGATGTCTTTTTCCTCCACCAGGTTAGGGAAGTTTTTAGTCACTATTTCTTCAGATAAAATTTCTTCCCACTTTTCTACTTCTCCTTCTGGGAGCACTATAATACAAATTTAGTCTGTTTTATGTTGTCCCATAAGTTCCTTGGGCTATCTTCTTCTTCTTCTTTTTTTTTTTTTCTTTTCCATCCTTTTTCCTATTTGCTGCTCTGATCAGGTGAGTTCCACTGCCTTGTCTTTACATTCACTGATCCTTTCTTCTGCCTCATTTAGTCTGCTGTTGAACCCCTCTACTGTACTTTTCATTTCAGTTATTGTGTTCTTCAACTCTGTGACCTCTCTTTGGCACTTTCTTATATTTTATCTCTTTGTTGAAGTCCTCACTCTGTTCATCTATTCTTCTCCCCATTTTGGTGAGCATCTTTATGACCATGACTCTGAAGTCTTTATCAGATAAATTATCTCTGTTTCATTAAGGTGTTTTTTTTTTTCCTTAAGTTTTCTCTCCCCCCCCCCCGCCCCTTAGCACATATTCCTCTATTTTTTTTTTTCATTTTGCTTGACTCTCTGTATTGATTTCTATGGTATTGCAATTTCTGTCCCAATCATGAAGGAGTGCCCTTGTGCAGGAGATATACCTTGTGTTCAATCCTCCCCCAGGTCTGTCTTGTCTCTCAAACCTTTGTTTTTGTCCAAGCAGTCTATTATATTTTTAGTAGTTCCATGTAGTTACATATGTGCACAGACTTGTCAGTATCCCAAAGAGGAAGATCTTAGCACCTAGACTGAGGCTGATTGGAAGCAAGACCCTCAGTCATCAGCTTTTAAATGTGTACAAATATATACAGTCTTGAAGTTATAACAATCATTAGTCCCACTGGCCACCAGAGCCAGGAGATATATAGGTGTCCTCTGGGTTGCAATTACAAAATTGGGGCCCTTGGGTGAGTGTATAACCTCTTTTTTGGGAGATACCAGAAGAAAAAGGCAGAAGAAAAGTGCCAAGATGGTGTCTATAGCCTATATTCCTTGAGAACAGGTCTGTAGGCCATTAGACACCTGCTAAGTCTGAAACCTGCTCCTCAGGCTTTTCTGTTTTTGTTTTTATTTATTTACTTATTTGGTTAATAGTGACCATCTGAATAGATGTGAAGTGATAGCTTATTGTGGTTTTGGTTTGCATTTCCCTAATGATTAGCTATGTTGAGCATCTCTTAATGTGCTTTTTGGCCAGGCATCTGGTTTTAAACTATTATAGAGTATCAAATTATAGCTGCTTTCAGCCAATATGCATGTCATTTATAAAACTACATAACAAAGACATCCCCAAAACAAACAATCTGAAGACCAAAGAGCTTTTTAAGGTGACTCAGAAGTTAAGCACATGTCACTTCAGTTGGGTTCTGTTAGGTTGGAGATCTTCATTGTGTGCCCAAAGCACACAGCACTTCTAGCTCAGTCAATGTTTAAGTAAGCAGATGAACACCATACTCACTTGGGAGGTTATAAAGACCTCTTAAAAGAGAAGAGATGTTTTTAATACATACAGTAAACTGTAGGTCTACTTGGCCTATATGGTTTCACCTGTGCATTCTTTCATCCATTTAAGGAAGAAATAAGATCAACTCTAGATGAATTTTCCAGCAAATAGAACACTTCCCAACTCATATTATGAAGCTGACATTGTTCTGAAACCAAAGCCAGACTATGTATATAAATACACATTTTATGTATATGTATTTATTTCTATGTATACATTTTATGCACATATATCCATAAAATTCTATAAGCATCCTCCTTCTCCTTTTTACACTTCTTAGTTATCCATTACAAGTGAAGGGGAGAAAATGGTCTTTTAATGCATTTCACATCTTTTACCTTGATGGTTGGCGGTACCAAGGATGGAAGCATAGCATTAGTAATGTAGGCTGCTCCTGGGTGTGACCCATACAAATTACACCCCATGCTCAGAAACTTGGCCTTTCGAACTGGCTGGCTACCTTCTGAAAAAAGAAAAAATTCTGTAAGCCAAAATGAATTGAAAGATTGACATGCCTTAAAGGAGACCTATTAAGGATAAAAATATACCATTGGAGGTTCTTCTGATAAACCAAGTAAACAAAACCATGGGATAGATCCATTAGAAGATATTTTTGTGAGACACTCAGACTCTGAGAATTGATACTTGAATGAGTTAGAAGGGCAGGGAAAGATTAGAGGGTTAGTTTCCAATTGAGCAGGGGTTTGTTTACACAACTCTCTGAAGTCAGAGCCAACATATCTACCAGTATTGACTGTGTGCAATGTTCCTTTGGATTTGAGAGATGAGCTGCACTGTCACTAAAAGTGGGTTTTTCTGTACAGAGTGGGGTAGTGATCTCATCTTTGAGTCCCACACAAGCCCAGTAGGTAACCCTCCAGGCGAGAGTGGGATTTCATTAGTGGATGCTTTCCATCAGTGCATCAGGAGGAATGAAAGGGCTGTCCCTAGATGTGGAGTTTCCTAGGGATCACATTATAGTTCTTCATCCGTTTTCCCACTGTGATGTTAGCTATTCGATGGTAGGGGCATTGTTTTATTCAACTTTGTACTTCTTCATACCTGATCCATTGCCAGGCATCCAGTTTGTGCCCAGTAAATAGAGTATACCTGGTTGGGGCCCTTAAGAAAACTCTTATTCCCCGAGGCTTTCATCGCAGGAGGGACATACCCTGAGTGGGTATCTGTGAGTATCTGTGCTTTTCTCCTGAGCTCCCTGAAGCCCATTCACCATTCATTACTTAATAATTATTTGTCTTTTGAATTTAACAGGGAGGCCCAAACTTGAGCAGTTTTCCACAGTGGCCCCCCAATGTGGCTCAGCAAACCCATAGACACTTAGAAGGGTGGTCTCCATTTGATTGATTCTGGCCTCCAAGCCAGTTCTCAGCATTAGATTCTTCCTTCTGTTTCCTGGTTTCCCTGAGCTCTCAATGGGGAACTCACCCCCTAGACTGTTTAGCAAAAGTCCAGGCTTTCGGCTGGGGGTCCAGGACTTTGGGAACTGAGAGATTAAAATTATTCAAGGGTACCATATCAGCAGAGAGCAGGGACTTCTATTCAACATGTCTAAACGAGTTTATTAATACCTATTGCTTTTTAGTACACAGGTTAGATTGCTCTAATGAAAAGATTTGGAAAAACAAAGCCCTGAATAATACAGAAGTTCCTTTCTTTTTCATATAATAATCCAGGTATAGTGGTCCAGGCTTGTGGGACAGCTCTGTCATCCTATCTTTGGTGAAGGTTCTG
This sequence comes from Mustela erminea, assembly GCF_009829155.1. Classification (NCBI taxonomy): domain Eukaryota; kingdom Metazoa; phylum Chordata; class Mammalia; order Carnivora; family Mustelidae; genus Mustela; species Mustela erminea. Next base: position 83,890,998 of record NC_045628.1, read on the forward strand.
GTTGTTGATGTTTTCCTACTAAAGAAAAGAAGAAAAGAGATAGGGGAAGTCCTCCTCTGATTTTTTTTTTTTAAAGATACTGTACATGACCCTCCCAATTACAGTCCAGTGTGAGAATCTAACACAGAGCCACAATGAGTCATGGGCAAGTCTCAGGCTGCACATCCAGACCCTTGCTAAAATCCATCCTCCAGAGCCTGACTATCCCATCCTGTTCCCTTCACACCAAGAAAACTCCTACCACTGTAAAACAAAATATTTGCACTTGCCCCTAAAGGTGACATTTTGCCTTTTGTCTCTGTATTGTTGTATTTGTTCTCTCTGCTGGAAAACTCTCCCTTTCCCTCCAAAGACAACCCTTACTCATCCCTTTAGGTGGGAAGCTGCTGAAGTACCAAATCCAAGAGATTTGGAGCCAGCACTGTACAAGGTGCTCCTTATATTCTGAAAAGCACTGTGTGTCTCCACCCACTGCTCATGCCACAGCCCTGGGAGACAACATGCCTCACCCCTACATCTGACCCGTCACCAAGCTTAATCTATGTCCCAAAGAGCTCTCAAATCCCAGCTGGTTTCTCTCCAACTCCACTGCCACTGTTGGAGCCTCCAAACCAGGTTGTGTTTGAGAGTGAAAGGCACCCCAACAGATGGCAAGAGATGACAATAGTCACAAACTTGGGTAGGTTTTAGGCAAATCAGGGCCTGGGTAATAAGGCTCTAGGGTTACTCTAGTTTCTAGCCTGGTTTGGGTCTCTGGCCCTCCTGCTTGTTCTGCCTGTTTCCAGGTTGGACCCCTACATTCCATTCTCCACACAACAGCCCAAGTATGCTGTTTTTTTTTTTTAATAAACATTTTATTTATTTGAGAGAGAGAGAGATAGAGAGAGAGAGAGAGATCACAAGCAGGGGAAAGGGGTAGAGGGAAAAGCAGGGAACTTGATGGGAAACCCGATCCCAGGACCCCGGGGGTCATGACACGAGCTAGAGGCAGGTGCTTAACTGACTGAACTACCCAGGCATCCCCAAGTGCTCTGTTTAATACACAGAACTAATGATAGCACTCCCTGCTACAAACCATTTGGTGCCTTTTAGTCATCTTAAACTCTCAGTGACATTATTATTATCGTATCCTAAATAATTGATTGGTTTGGGGGTTTTAGTTTAAATGATGTGAGGTTCTTGCTTTAACAATAACTCATGGTGCTGTCTGTTCCCCACATTTTATAATTACTTTATATCTTACAGTTTTCATTAGCAAATTAGCTATAGATTTAGTTAATTAATAAAGCAGGGAACTTCAAAAAAATAGATGATAAAAATAGATAGATCATCTCCCAATGGCTCCCCAGTGTCTTCAGGACAAAATACAAATTGATTAATGTGGTCTAGGTTCTTGGAAACTGGTTCCTTCTACCTACCAGTCATAACTTGCCTCTCTAGCCAGGCTCCTAAATATTCTATCTCCTGTCTCTGAGCCTTTGCACAATGTTCACTCAGCTTGAAGACCATCCTACACACCTTGTACCCAGCAGGTTTCTATTCCCTTTTAAAGTCTCAATGTAGAGGCGCCTGGGTGGCTCAGTTGTTAGGCGCTGCCTTTGGCTCAGGTCATGGTCCCAGGGTCCCGGAATCGAGTCCCACGTCGGACTTCTTGCTGGGTGGGGAGCCTGCTTCTCCCTCTGCCACTCCCCCTGCTTGTGTTCCTCTCTCACTTTCTCTTTCTCTCTGTCAAATGGATAAATACAATCTTTGAAAAAAAATAAAGTCTTCCATTTACTCTAGGAAACTGTACATTCCAATATACTACGTTACATTCCCATGTAACAATTATCCAGCTATTTTGTGTCATCCATGGATGTCTGCAAGTTCTGTGAAGGGAAGGCCTGTGTAAGTCTTGTTCACTGTTCTATTCCTAGCCCTTAGCACAGATGGCCCTGGTCCCACGTGGTCATTGGTCAAGTGTCCGTGTTCTTGGAGTCCTCCTTGTCGCTGTGTTAAGGTTCTTCTCTCAGCCACCTCCACATTCCTTTCATGTGCTGTGATGTGCCGGATGACATGAGGCTATCCTCAGGCCATCTGCTCAGGAGCCTCACCCATCCAGGCTCTCATGACTCAAGAGGCCTGGGGCTTGGGGCTCTACAAAGAGCCTTATGGCTTCCCCGGGCTGTGGCATCCCCTCAGTGTTTTCCAGGGCTACTATTAGCTTTCATCCAGGCTGAACGAGGCTGCTTTTCAGAGACACCATCAAAGTGTGTCTCCATGATTCTTATCTTCATCTCTCTGAAGTTCATCCTCACCCAGTGACCTTTAATCTCCTCTTGGGTAGAACAACTTGCTTTTACATCACCACCAAATTTTCCTGAATCATTTGTTTATGGCATAAACGTTGAAAGTTTGGCGCTCATACTAGGTTTTGGTAACTCAGAAAGAATTTTCTTTCAAAGCTTCTGTCTCTGTCATGAGCATCAAAAGTCCATTTTGGTGACTCATTTCTTTATGAAATTAACTGATGACTCAGTACGTTCAACTCTTTTGAGTTGCGGCCCTCTCAAAGGCAGTAAGCATATCTCATGGTCTGGATTTAATGATGGAAGGGAATGTGGGATAAAAAGGAACTAATGAGAATGAGTTTATATGTCAAAATACTATCTCTATACAGACACAACAAATGCACAGACACTTTACAATGACATGAGGTCGCATGCACAGGAATCCCATTTCCAGGGATTTATCCTACAGAAATACTTACAACACAAAATAAAAATGAATGCATAAAGATGTTTTACAGTGTTTTGTTGTTGTTGTTTTTAGAGACAGAGAGAGTGGGAACAGGTAGAGGGAGAGAGAGATAATCTTAAGCAGTCCCCACGCTCGGTGCAGAGCCTGACATGGGGCTTGATCACATTACCCTGAGATCATGACCTGAACTGAAATCAAGAGTCAAATGCTTAACTGACTAAACCACCCAGGCTCACCACAGCATTTTTTATAATACTGAAAAATCATAAAAACCTAAATGTCCATCAATAGGGACTGGTTAAAAGATGATAAATGGTTAAAGAAGAGATGGTACATATATAGATAAGTCTATCTATCTATCTATCTATATATGAATATTACTTAGCCATATAAAAGAATAAAATCTTGCCATTTACAATGACATGGATGAAGCTAGAGAGTACTATGCAAAGAGAAATAAGTCAGTCAGGGAAAGACTGATCATATCATATGATCACATTCATATGTGAAATTTAAGAAACAAAAGAAATGAGAAAAGGAGCAAAAAAGGAGAGACAGAGGCAAACTAAGACACAGACTCTTAACTATACGGAACAAACTGATGGTTACCAGAGGGGAGAGGGGAGGAGGAGCTAGAGGATGGGAATGAAAGATCAAACTTATCATGATGAACAAAACAAAATGATAAAAAAAAATTTACAACTACCTTTATGATAAGCTGCTTTGTCATGTACAACATATTGTGAACATCTCCATTTGTAACGGAAGCACAGTATTACATCCCACAGAGACACCAAGACTATCAACTTTTCTGCACTTAGGTTTTCTCTAATTTTAAAACATTTTAAAAACAGGGGCCCCTGGGTGGCTCAGCTGGTTAAATGTCTGCCTTCAGCTCAGGTCATGATCTCAGGGTCCTGGCATCGAGACCCACACTGGGCTCTGTGCTCAGCAGGGGATCTGCTTCTCTCTCTCCCTCTGCCCACACTTTCTCTTTGTCTCACTCTGTCAAATAAACAAATAAAATCTTTTAAAAAAATTTTTTTAAACAAAGTTGGGTAAGTGTTCTTTTAAATATTTGCATACGTAAATACTGATTTTTAAAAAGTTTTTATCATGAAATGTTCAAATACGCAAACACAGAATAGTACAATGACCGTCCATGTATTAAATCCAAATTCTGCAATTACCATCCAGGAGCAGGTCTTGTTCCATTTATACCCCACCTACTTCCCCTCCCAATTATACTGAAGCAAATCCTAAAAATAATATCATTTCATCCATAAATATTTCAGTATGTGTCACTAAGAGATAAGATTCTTCTTTTAAAATATAACTGTAATACCAACATTACACCTAAAATCATTTTAAACATTAATTTCCTAATATTATCAAATGAACAGTGTTCAAATGCTTGATTGTCTCACAGAACTGTAATTTTTTTGTGTGCAGTTTCTTCTTCAAATTAGGATCCAAATAAGATCTATATGTCTCTTGGCTGATAAACTTCTTAATTCGTTTTTTAGAGCAGCGTGATTGAGGTATAACTTGTACAACATAAAACTCACCAACCTATTTTTCTTTTAATCCATAAACTTCCCTTCCATCTCTTTTTCTTTTTGCAAATTTTTGGTGAAGAAAGCTGGTAACGTTTCTCACTGCTGCCCCATGTAATGTCACTTAGCAAGTTTCCCCTTTCCCCTATACTTTCAGAAAATCAGTGGTTAGATTTAGATGTGGGATCAGATTTAAGCTTTACATTTTGGGCAAGAATACTTCACAGGTGGTGGTGTGTACTTTCACACTGTCTGCTTATTTTTTGTTTATTTATCAGCCATTGGCACTTCTTAACTAGAGCCCATATACGGGTCACACCGTGCTAATATTCTACCTTGTTTTCTTCATTTATTAGCCGGAATACTTTGTAAATAGAAGCCTCCGCTTGTCCCTCTCTGGTTACCCAGTACAATAGTTCATACTGGAATGGAAAAATAAATACCCAATTCTTTCTTTTATTTGCCAATCTTGACAATAAAGTGTGGGTCCCTAGCTCTGAAGGTGACCAGCAACGGTGTTATCATTGCTGTTTTTAGTATCCTTTTGAATTTGTAGATGTAGACAGTTTTAAAGTGTTTCCATCCAATGCTGTAAGATTCCTGGTTACTCAAACCATCTTCTGGTTGATGGGAACTCTCACTGCCACAGGGAACTTTTCGGACGTAACTGCAGAAGTCAAGCCGAGCCTTCCTTCTTGTCTCAGGAAGATAACCCGGGTTCATTCACACCCACTCACCCTAGAACCTAATAAATCACAGACCAGGGAAGAAAGGAGGAGACAAATAAAAAGTGAACAAAGGCCCTCTGCTTAACTAGAAAAAGCTCTGGGGCACAAGTCAGACTATCTGGGTTTAAGTGCGGACTCTGTAAATGGCAGAGTATTTCACTTGAGACAACTGGTCAACTCTAATTCTATCCCTTTTAAATTTTTTCTCATTTGTCTATGAGGATCATAATACCAGGAACAATAATAGGAATGACAATGACAATGTTGCTTGTTTCACAAGTGTCTGTGTAAAGGCCTGCTATCACTGTGGCTCCTTCAGCCTGCGCTCCCTATCTGAAGAGCCCCTCCACAAGAGCAGGTGGTGCTTTCTCTCCCTTCATCTGTCTAGCAGTCTCTTTGAAATGCTCTCTCTAAAGGGCTCTCAAACCTCCTTTCAAAAATATTAGGGAAACCTGGGTGGCTTAATCAGTTAAACATCTGCCTTCCACGCAGGTCATGATCCTGGGATGGAGTCCTGCATCCTGCTCCCTGCTCAGCAGGGAGTCTGCTTCTCCCTCTGCTGTCCCCCCAGCTTGTGCTCAAATAAATAAATAAAATCTTTTTTTTTTTTTTTTTTTTAAAGTGTGCATTCCTTTGATTCAGCAATCCTACCTCCTGGAGGGAATAGACAATTGAGATAAGATGTATTTGTGAGAATGGCCATTACAGGGTGATTTACAAAATCTTAAAAATTGGAAAGAATCTAAATATACCAGCAGGTATGGAAATGATGAAACATCCATTAAATAAAATGGAATACCATACAAAAACTGAAAATAATTTTGGAGGTCTGTATTGACTGACCTGAGACATATTTGCGATCTATTCCTAAATCTAAACAAATCAAGACACAGAAGCTGGGTGGGGCCGGGTGAGGCACACGGGAAGCCACTGGGTGATGGAAATGTTTAATGTTTTGGCCTGGATAGTGACTAAGCAGGTGGACACAGAGGTAAACCCACACTGAGCTACGTACTCAAAATTTAAGTACTTTACTGTGTGTATGTTTTACTAATAAACAAGAAAAAGTAAAGAAGAAGGAGGAGAGGAAGAAGGAAGGAAAGAAGGAAGGAAGGAAAGAAAAGGAAAAGGAAGGCAAGATCGTCAGAAGCAAGGAAGCAGGCACCAAAAAAGTCATACCAGCCAAAACACAAACCAAATAAACCACATAACATGATCCTGCATATATAGTAGGAACCCAAATTTTTGTTTTTAAAAAAGATAATTAAAATGATATACTCCTAGAAGACCATTTGTGTACCAAATATTAAGGGATAAGGGTGCCCCAGTCTTTTAACCTGTTTATCCAGAGAGTGGGCAGTTCCAGCTCTGTGCGCATCTCTTCTTGTCTGTACTGTCTTTGTAGCACCTCCTGCTGTGTCTCCTGGGGACCCCCTTTACCCCCCAGCTTGTTCTCCTCCAGCAGCCAGGGGGAGCCTTGGTAGCCAGGACCCCTCACCCCTTCCTCACGTTCCAGTGACTTCTTGTCACAAAGAGAACAAAATGTGACCTCACCTACCTCAGTGACCTCCCTTCTGTTCCTTCCAGGACAGGAGTTCTCGCTGTTTCTTGAACACGCCAAGGCAATCTTCACCCTTGATGCTTTTCTCTCAAAAATTCACATGGCTCGGGGCACCTGGGTGGCTCAGTCGTTAAGCATCTGCCTTTGGCTCAGGTCATGATCCCAGGATCCTGGGATCTAGCCCTGCATCTGGCTCCCTGCTCTGCGGGAAGCCTGCTTCTCCCTCTCCCACTCCCCCTGCTTGTGTTCCCTCTCCAGCTGTCTCTCTCTCTCTCTCTGTGTCAAATAAATAAATAAAATCCAAAAAAAAAAACCCACAAAAAAACTCAATAGCTCATCCTCTCCTTTCCTTCAAGTTTCCTCCCTCAAATGGCATTTCTTCAGAGAAACCTTTCCTGAACTACCAAGCTAAACTGTTACTGCCATAGCCAGTAATCTATTCCCACTCTTATTTTATTTTTCCGCACAACATCGACCACACCCTGGTTTTTTGCTGCATGTTTATTGATTGACTTCTCTGCTTGTTGCTGGCTCTTGGAGCACAGGTGTTGCCTTACGCCTTGCTCTGGGGTGTAGCCCCTCACCTGACTATCTCCGTGATGATTTGCTCCATGCAGACAGGAACACATCTCCCATGATAGGAGCCTTGGTAATGTTCATTTTTCTCCCCTGTACTTTTTCTCATTTTCTGAAATGTTTTACGAAGAGCGTACATTATTGTTACAACAGCAAAAGTTGAATGAAGTTGTATTGGTTCCCTAGGCCTGCAAGAACAAAGTATCACTCTCACAGACCATTGTCTTCCGGTTCTAGAGGCTGGAAGCCCAAGGTCAAGACAAGCAAGACTGGTCCTTTCTAAGGACCGTGAGGGAGGATCTGGGCCAGGCCTCTCCCCTAGCTTCTGGTGGTTTGCTGGCAGTCTTGGGTGTTCTTTGGCTTGTAGATCCATCACCCCAATCTCCACCTTCATCTTCACGTGGCGTCCTCCTTGGTGCACGTCTGTGTCCAAATCTCCCCTTTTATAGCAATACCAGTCATAGTGGATTTGCTACCCGCATGACCTCATTGTAACTTGATAACATCTGTAAAGGCCCTGTTTCCAGTTAAGATCACATTCTGAAGTGCCAGAGGTTAGGACTTCATGATATCGTTTTTGGGGGAGAGAGTGCACAATTCAACCTATAGCAGAACTGTTTCCTAAAAACAAGAAAAAACAAATTTCTGAAATTTAAATGTCAGAAATGTGTGGAAACCTGTCTGTGAGGGGAGGATACTTCCCTGGAAACAGGACCTCTTAGATAAATTTTTCTTTCAGGTTAATGATTTCACTAATGTCTAAAGCTGCCTGAGGATCTCTCAATCACAGTATTCTGGCTTGTGCCAACAGAACACATCTTTCTATAAGATGCTATTTCCTTCGCTTTAGTTCTCCACCACTGAAACTTTTCTGCATTAAGGGATTGGCCCTGCTTTCTTGGAGCAAAAGGCCTCTTGACTGAGCAGAGAAGAGCCAACCACCTCTCAGAAGGACCCTCCTCTCTCATGGTGGGGAATCCATCTTAGCCACCACTGTCTCCCGGCTCTGCAGTGAGGAAGGGCTTCCCTTGGCAGTGGGGCTTGACCTCATTCATGCTTCTAGAGTGCCTTTTTTTTTTCTTTAAAGTTTATTTTTGTATTCGTTGGTAAATGAAATGCAACCTCCCTCTGTGCAGAATGGAAGGAATAGTTACTTTTCTTTTTTTAAAATCAGAAAACCTAGAATTTTTCTCCCAGTTGTGCTGTGACTGACATAGCTTAGTCACTTTTACACAGTTCTTTCCTTTTCTCTTTATGTTTGTTTTGTCCTGAGGTAATTCCAGTACATCAGCTTCTGTGGCCCTGGGAGGTTCACATGTGCTTTGCCAGCTCCCTTCGCTGCGGGAGGATCGTGGGGGTTCCTTTTCCTCTTCTCCCCAGCTCTGTTTGCCATTCACGCACCACTGACTTTTCCACACCGCCTGCCAGATGGGGTGTAGGTCCACCTGTGAACATCAAAGCCCCTTTCCCACAATCTTTGATCCTGGCCTACAGGGGAATCCTGCCCAGCAAGTGGGGGGTGACACAAACTAGAGAGGGGGAAGAGAAAGCTAAAATGGGAGTTGATGCTAGAACCTGCTGGTAGGCTTTGCAAAATCAGCCCACCAGGTTTTGTGGGGAGCCCACTGAGAGAAGACGTGGGCTGGGAAAGGCATGGAATGAGACCAGAAGTTGTGGGCTAGCACTGCCCGAATACTTTCCCCTCCCTGGTCCCTTAGGACCCAGCGGCTAGACAACCACAGGGCCTAAATCTTCTGGCAAAGTCCTTTGATCAAACATTTCCTCTGTTTTATTCATTTATTCACTGATAACATATTTTCGGCAGCAGCATTAACAAAACATTAATTGCACCTCTCCTGAGTCAAGTGTACGCTCAGCACTTCACATGAATTATTTCATGTAAGGTTTGCAAAAACCTTGTGAAGGAAATAGAGTTGTTCTTCCCACCTTTTTTTTTTTTTCTTTTTTTCAGATGAGGAGCTTCGGAGGCCTGACGGGGATACAGAGGGCAGTGTCCTGGCAGTGTCCTTCCAGGGCGCTCAGCTGAGGGCGTCTCCTGTTGGCTTCACTTGTGAACGCTTGATGAAGTGTCTCGGTTGGTCACAAAGTGCCCCAAAACCACACAAGCCAGACCCAAATCCAGCCCTACTGTGGTCTTCCCAGTATACTAGGAACTACCCAGTGATATAGCCAGATGGGACCCTTAGCAAAGGAAAGCCTTCTCAATGGAAGGCTGTGTTGGCACTTGCCAGAAGCCAGACAAGCCAAAACGCTTTTAGGGGTGGGGGTGTCTTTAAAAGATGCTTTCACTTTCTAGAAAATATATGTATTGTAAATATAAAATATATAAATGTAAAAATACATTCACATCCTCAGATGTCTCCTTTGAAATTGTCAGTCAGTGCACATTGACTCTATCCATCTTCAACAGAAGAAAAGCTTGGGTTGGGTGCAGTTCCATTTATTTATTAAGGCAGCAAGTGTTGTTTTATAGTACCTCTTAGGTTTCAGATCTGCTTGGGGCCCTCCGGTCCACCCCTGGGCTTTGATGTCCCATGAACTGGAGGCAATTCCCTGCCCTGCTCGTGTCCCTACAACTTGGAGCAGCGGCACCTTCCTCACCTCCATCAGGTTCAGTGGCATCGAGACACAAGGTGCCTGGCACCTTGTCAGTGCCCAGTGGGCCAAAACTCCCTGAAGGAGCTCCCAGCCTAGAAGACAACCTGACAGCTAACGTCTTCAATTTTACAGTAATCATACAAGTATATGGAACACAAATGGTATTCATTTATAAGCCCAATGAGAAAACACGGAATTTTGTAAAAAGCTACCAAATGGTAGCTTTTCCTAAGACTTCATTTATATGGTGAAATGACTACTGGTTGGGCTTATCTTTCAAGACTGATCTTTATCAGGCATTGCCTCAAATTGTTCATTATTTTTTACAAACATAGCACATGTTAATTGCCCAAAATTCAGGGAAAAATCAAGGTAAAAGAAGAAAATTTAAGAATTCTCCATGAATCTGTCAGGTAATAGTAAGCCCTGAGTATATTTTAGTGTTCTTCGTTCATTTTATTTAGCTACACATTTACATGTAAATATATATTAATAAATACATGCAGATAAGGCAGGATGCTGTCACATTTATTTGATAATTTTCTTTTCTATAAAACTTTTCATCGACATACGACATCGTACAGGAAAGCATGCAAATCTAGTAACCTTTCTTAATGCAATGTATAACAAATAACATATCATTCAATCTTCTATATCATGTTTCATAAATCCAGTATTCCACTTTGTGAACATACCCCTTTTCTGGGATTCTTGAGTTGCCTGAGGCCAAACAGCTTTTTAAAATGAATGTCAATTCTTAAGCAGGACTCTTATTTCAAGGTCCTGTACATTCTTGCAGGCCATGTATGGAAACTCATGGGCCACAGGACTACCTCTCTCAAGATCCTGGGGCTCTTGATAAAAATGCAGATTCTTGCCTTACTGAATAAGAATGTCAGGGTTTGGAGACCAGGAATCTTCATTTAAGGGAAGCTCATCTAAGAAACACTTATGAGCATTGAACTTTGAAAGCTACTGGCCTTATATCATTTTAATGTGAACATTCCCTCTTGCGGTGTTATTATCCAGAATGAAGAAGTAACCTCACTGGCTTTCATGTTCCTCCGTGACGGCCAGATTGTAGGGTCTGCTTAATAGGAGGTTATGGGGGATGAGATGTCCCAGGGGAGAAAACCCAGGCTGTCTCACCCCTCTCAGAGCACTCTTAGGCACGCCACTCTTACCTCTCAGAGCCTTAATTTTCTCATTGCAAAACGGTGATGGTGAAAATAATGATCTCTCAGGGTTGCTACAAAGACTGAATGAGATAATGTCTGAAGAAATCTCTGCAAACCAAAACCTCCTCTGAAATAATATTATTATTATTATTATTATTATTATTATCCACAGCTCAACTTTTCCCTCTCAGTCATAGGAGTCCTGGCTAATGGCTACTTCTACACCTATAATGTCTAATATGGCAGCCACTAGCCGCATGTGAATTTTGAACATTTAAAATGTAGCTAGTCTGAATTTCATTATAGACGTGCTGCAAGTTAAAATACATACCAAATTTGGAAGACTTAGTACAAAATACAGAATGTAAATATCTCATTAATAATTTTTTAGTGTTGATGGCATGCTAAAATAATAATTTGGGTTAAATAAAATATATTGTTAAAATTAATTTCCCTTTTGTCCTTTACCTATCGTGGTTAACTAGAAAATATTTAACTGTATATGTGAGTTGTATTATATATATTTTTTGAATAGTGCTATTCTAAAGATATTTTCAACAAAATACTTGAATTAAAATTCCCAAGTTAAAAAGAAGAATGTCAGCAATAAGAAAACAAATGATCCCCATCGAAGCAGAAAATCAATAAAGAAACAGAGCATTGAATGACACATTGGATCAGATGGACCTCATAGATATATACAGAACATTCCACCCTAAAACAACAGAATACTCATTCTTCTCAAGTGCACATGGAATTTTCTCCAGAATAGACCACATACTGGGTCACAAATCAGGACTCAACTGATACCAAAAGACTGAGATTATCCCCTGCATATTCTCAGATCACAATGCTTTGAAACTGGAGCTCAATCACAAGGAAAAGTTTGGAAGGAACTCAAACACCTGGAAGCTAAAGACCACCTTGCTTAAGAATGCTTGCATCAACTAGCAGATCAAAGAAGAACAGAAACAATTCATGGAAACCAATGAGAATGAAGACATTTCAGTCCAAAACCTATGGGATATAGCAAAGGCGGTCCTAAGGGGGAAATACATAACCATCCAAGCCTCCCTCAAAAAAATTGAAAAATTCAGAATACACCAGCTGTCTGTACACCTTAAAGAACTGGAGAACCAACAACAAATCAGTGAGTCAAAACCCACCAAGGAAGTAGAAACAATCGTCAGAAGTTATTATCAACAGTTATATGCCAATAAGCTAAGCAACCTAGATGAAATGGATGCATTCCTGGAAAACTATAAACTCCCAAAATTGAACCAGGAAGAAATTGACAACCTGAATAAATCGATATCTAGTAATGAGATTGAAGCGGTGATCAAAAACCTCCCAAAAAACAAGAGCCCAGGACCTGACGGGTTCCCTGGGGAATTCTACCAAACTTTCAAGGAAGAAATAATACCTATTCTCCTGAAGCTGTTTCAAAAAATTGAAGCAGAAGGAAAACTTCCAGACTCTTTTTATGAAGCCAGTATTACCCTGATCCCCAAACCAAGCAAAGACCTCACCAAAAAGGAGAATTTCAGACCAATATCACTGATGAATATGGAAACTAAGATTCTCAACAAGACTAGCAAACAAGATCCAACAGCACATTAATAAGATTATCCACCATGACCAGGTGGGATTCATCCCTGGGTTACAAGGATGGTTCAACATTCGCAAATCAATCAATGTGATAGAACAAATCAATAAGAGAAGAGAGAAGAACCACATGGTCCTCTCAATTGATGCAGTAAAAGCATTTGACAAAATCCAGCATCTGTTTCTGATTAAAACGCTTCAAAGTATAGGAATAGAGGGAACATTACTGAACTTCATAAAATCTATCTATGAAGGACCCACAGCAAGTATCATCCTCAATGGGAAAAAGCTCGCAGCCTTCCCATTGAGATCAGGAACACGACAAGGATGTCTACTCTCACCACTCTTGTTCAACATAGTATTCGAAGTCCTAGCAACAGAAATCAGACAACAAAGAGAAATAAAAGATATCCAAATTGGCAATGAAGAAGTCAAACTCTCTCTCTTCGCAGATGACATGATTCTTTATATGGAAAACCCAAAAGACTCCACCCCCAAACTACTAGAACTCATACAGCAATTCAGTAATGTGGCAGGATACAAAGTCAATGTACAGAAATCAGTGGCTTTCTTATACACTAACAATGAAAATACAGAAAGGGAAATTAGAGAATTGATTCCATTTACTATAGCACCAAGAACCACAAGATACCTGGGAATAAACCTAACCAAAGAGGTAAAGGATCTCTACTCGAGGAACTACAGAACTCTCATGGAAGAAATTGAAGAAGACACAAAAAGATGGAAGACCATTCCATGCTCTCGGATTAGAAGAATAAACATTGTTAAAATGCCTATACTGCCTAGAGCTAGACAGTATAGACAGCAATCTACTTTTAATGTTATTCCGATCAAAATTCCACCGGTATTTTTCAAAGAGCTGGAGCAAATAATCCTAAAATTTGTATGGAATCAGAAGAGACCCCGAATTGCTAAGGAAATGTTGAAAAACAAAAATAAAACTGGTGGCATCACGTTACCTGATTTCAAGCTTTACTACAAAGCTGTGATCACCAAGACAGCATGGTACTGGCATGAAAACAGACACATAGACCAGTGGAACAGAGTAGAGAGCCCAGATATGGACCCTCAACCCTATGGTCAAATAATCTTCGACAAAGCAGGAAAAAATATACAGTGGAAAAAAGACAGTCTCTTCAATAAATGGTGCTGGGAAAATTGGACAGCTATATGTAGAAGAATGAAACTCGACCATTCTCTTACACTGTACACAAAGATAAACTCAAAATGGATAAAAGACCTCAATGTGAGACAGGAATCCATCAGAATCCTAGAGGAGAACAAAGGTAATAACCTCTTCTATATCAGCCACAGCAACTTCTTTCAAGATATGTCTCCAAAGGCAAAGGAAACAAAAGTGAAAATGAACTTTTGGGACTTCATCAAGATCAAAAGCTTCTGCACAGCAAAGGAAACAATCAACAAAACAAAGAGGCAACCCACGGAATGGGAGAAGATATTTGCTAATGACAGTACAGACAAAAGGTTGATATCGAGGATCTATAAAGAACTCCTCAAATTCAACAGACACTTCTCCAATGAAGATATACAAATGTCTATCAGACACATGAAAAAATGTTCATCATCACTAGCCATCAGGGAGATTCAAATTAAAACCACATTGAGATACCACCTTACACCAGTTAGAATGGCCAAAATTAGCAAGACAGGAAACAACATGTGTCAGAGAGGATGTGGAGAAAGGGGAACCCTCTTACACTGTTGATGGCAATGCAAGTTGGTGCAGCCACTTTGGAGAACAGTGTGGAGATTCCTCAAGAAATTAAAAATAGAGATTCCCTATGACCCTGCAATTGCACTACTGGGTATTTACCCCAAAGATACAGATGTAGTGAAAAGAAGGGCCATCTGTACCCCAACGTTTATAGCAACAATGGCCACGGTTGCCAAACTGTGGAAAGAACCAAGATGCCCTTCAACGGATGAATGGATAAGGAAGATGTGGCCCATATACACTATGGAGTATTATGCCTCCATCAGAAAGGACGAATACCCAACTTTTGTATCAACATGGACGGGACTGGAAGAGATTATGCTGAATGAAATAAGTCAAGCAGAGAGAGTCAATTATCATATGGTTTCACTTATTGTGGAGCATAACAAATACCATGGAGGACATGGGGAGATGGAGAGGAGAAGGGAGTTGAGGGAAATTGGAAGGGGAGGTGAACCATGAGAGACTATGGACTCTGAAAAACAACCTGAGGGTTTTGAAGGGGCGGGGGGTGGGAGGTTGGGGGAACCAGGTGGTGGGTATTAGGAAGGGCATGTATTGCATGGAGCACTGGGTGTGGTGCAAAAACAATGAATACTGTTACACTGAAAAGAAATTTAAAAAAAGAAAAGAAAATGATTCTGTTAAAAAAGGGGACAAAGACTGTAATAGACACCTCACCAAAGAAGATATAGAGTCTGCAAATAAGCATACAAAATGATGCTCCACATTGTAAGTCATCAGGGAAGTACAAATCAAAACACTGAGATACCTCTATGCACTTACAAGAATGGCCAAAATCCAGAGCACTGACGCAACAAAGGCTGACAAGGATGTGGAGCAACAGGAATTCTCGTTCACTGCTTGTGGGAGTGCAAATGGTGCTGCCACTTGGGAAGATATCTTGTCAATTTCTCAAAAATGTAACATACTCTTGCCATCAGGTCCAGCAACTGCACTTCTTGGTGTTTCTCTAAAGGAGTGGAAAACCTATATCCACACAAAAACCTGAATGTGGATATTTATAGCAATTTTACTTATAATTGCCAAAACTCAGAAGCAACCAAGATCTCTCTCAGTAGGTGAATGGGTAAACAAACACTGATACGTCCAGACATCAGAATGTCATTCAGTACTTTAAAAAAAATGAGCTATCAGACCCTGAAAACTCATGGAGGAAACTTAAATGCATATTACTGAGTGAAAAAAGCCAGTCTGAAATGACTACCTACTGAGATTCTGACTATTTGACGTTCTGGAAAAATGCGAAACGATGGAGTAGTAAAATGATCAGGGATTGCCAGGGGTTGGTAGAGTTGGAAGGGATGAATAGGTAAAGCACAGGGGATTTTTAGGGCAGTGACACTGTTCTGTATAATACTGGAATGGTGGATACATGTTACATTT
The DNA here is from genome assembly GCF_009829155.1 of Mustela erminea. Lineage (NCBI taxonomy): Eukaryota > Metazoa > Chordata > Mammalia > Carnivora > Mustelidae > Mustela > Mustela erminea. The sequence continues at coordinate 83,906,723 of NC_045628.1, forward strand.
ATCTAAACCCACAGAATTTACAGCACCAAGAGCAAACCATAACGTGCGCCATGGATTTTGTATCCATGTATCGAGTGTAAATTCATCAGCTGTAGCAAATGTATCATTCTGGTGGGGGTGGTGATAGCAGGGAAGGCTACGCCTGCATAGGGTGGGAAATATATGGGAAATCTCTGCACCTTTCTCTCAATTTTACTATGAACCTTAAACCGCTTTTAAAAAATTATGGACATTGGGGAGGGTATGTGCTTTGGTGAGTGCTGTGAAGTGTGTAAACCTGGTGATTCACAGACCTGTACCCCTGGGGATAAAAATATATGTTTATAAAAAATAAAAAATTAATTAAAAAAAATTAAGCCTTTAAAGAAAAAAGAAGAGGGTTGTTTGGGTGTCTTAGTCAGTTAAGCATCTGCCTTTGTCTCAGGTCATAATCTCAGGGTCCTGGGATTGAGCTCAGCAGGGAGTCTGCTTCTCCCCCACCCTCTGCCTCTCCCCTGCCCACCGCGCTAGAGCTCTCAAATGAATTCAAATGAATAAATAAAATTTATTCAAATGAATAAATAAAATCTTTTAAGAAAAAGAAAAAAAGAAGGTAAAGAAGGTTGTATTGGCCTGAAGGAGAAACTGGCCTAAGAATAGGGGAATGTTATAATTATGTGGGGGTGGGGAAGTATCCAAATTTCACGCACCCAGCATTCCTGGTTGCCCAAGGAATCTTGGAGGATTCTTGTCCTAAGAGTTTCCAGGAGAAGGTTCATGGGAGGAAACAGAGCACCAGACTTCATTAAGTCACTTTAAGGAAATCATGGGTTGTAGAGTAGAGAATATTACTAAGGCCCAGGGAAGGTGAAGTGCAGAGCATTACAAAAGTCAGCATCCAGCACACAATGTTCTCAGGAAGGCAGGTGTTTAGATATCTGTAATTTACTTCCAAACACTTCAGTGCAATTGTGTGTGCCAATCAATTTCAAATTTAATTTGAAGACTATCCAACCAACGGCATGCTATTAGCAGTAAAGTACTCTCAGAAATAAAAGGAATTACTAATAATAGGGTTGAATCTCAAATGTAGTATGCTAAGTGAAGAAGTCAGACAGAAAAGGCATCATGCTTTCTGATTCCATTTCTATGACACTCCGGAAAAGGCAAAACTATCAAGGTAGAAAACAGATCAGTGGTTGCCAAGGGCTGGAGGTTGGGAAAGGTGTTTATCACGTAGGAGTTTGAAGCAACATTTCATATCAAGGTAAATGTTCTGTATCTTGACTGTGGTACCTAACTGTAGATATATGTCAAATTCATATACTATATAGTATATAATAACTATATACCATAAAGAACAAATTTTACTATGTGTAATTCTATTTCAATAAACTTGAGCAAGAAAAAGATTGCACAGTTCATATTTCTCTGTATGTAAATTTTTCTTCAAAAAAAAAAATCTGTGAAGGGGCGCCTGGCTGGCTCTGCTGGTGGAGTATGCGACTCAGTCTCAGGGTCATGAGTTCGAGCCCCACACTGGACGTAACTTTAAAAAAAAAAAAAAGTCCATGTACAAATACTGGGGTCTAGTTGATATGTATCTTAAAGTGTTCAGGGATAACATGTATTGATTCCTGAAATTTGCTTTAGAATGAATCAGAAAATTGGAAGGATATAGGGTGTCTGGGTGGCTCAGTTGCTTAAGTGCTCAGCTCTTAATTTCAGCTCAGGTCATGATCTCAAGGTTGTGGGATTTAGCCCCGTGTTGGGATCCATGCTGGGCTTGGAGACTGCTTAAGAATCTCTCTCCCCCTAACCCTCTCCCTCTGCTCTCTCTTCTCTCTCAAAAAAATATTTGGATGGATGGTTGGATAAGTGGATGAATAAGTGGATAGATGTGTGATAAGACAAATCTAGAAGAACCAGGCTGTGCAGTTCTCAAAGTGACGTGTGGGAACTGGCAGCATCAGTATTACCTAGAAACTTGTTAGTTTCACTGAATCAGAAACTATGGGAGTGAGGCCCAACCATGTTTTAACAAGCCTTGGAGGTGATTCTGGTGTATGCTAAAATCTGAGAACTCTTGATGCAAATAGTGGTATATTGGTGACCAGTGTACAATTCTTTGACGTTTTCTGTAAGTTTGAAAAATCTCCTGATAAAAAGTTCGGGCGGAGAGAAGAATGTGAGTCCAGGAGAGGTCAGCTAGCCTTACCCCAGGAAGGAGCACCCTTCACAGCTGGCTATGGAAGTATCCTCCTTGATTAGGTTCATTAGAAGGAAATCTAATGATGTGATGTATATTGTGATCACTGCTAACATTCAATGCTAAGTCAAGCCTTTTATCAGGCTTCATGTGGGGGACATTTCGTGTAGAGGATACAAGTCTAGGGTTCTTAACCTGAGATTCAGAGCTCCCAAAAAGTCTGTGGCTAGAGCTAAAGGGTTTATGAACTTGGAAAGGGAAAGTTACACTTTTATTTTCCCTAACTTCTAACTGAAATTAAGAATTTCCTTCCTTTCTGAATGTACACAGCATTCTCAGCAGTATTAGCAGAACCTGTGACTTTGTTTCCAGTAGAAATTACAGATTTTTCTTATCATGTGACAACTGTAGTTATTCTTGAAATACCATTTATGGTCATTACTACTTCTTAATTATGGACGTTGTTACATCTGCCATCAGATCTTAATGCACGGGTAAAGAAACCCACATATGTTACTATATCATCAGATTTTTAAAGTATTTGATAATCTTATTTCAATAAAATTGGTTTCCTTTGTAATCATATGGTTTTTATTTCATGCATTAGAAAATATTCTGAGAAGGGATCCACCACTGGCTTCCCCAGACTGCTAAAGAGGTTCATTTCTTTTAAAAAAAAAAAAAACAAACCAAAGCCCTGCTTAGCCAGACTGAGAGATAGCTGTTCCGCTGAAATTTATTTCTGAAACATGCAAGGGTTGGAATATCTTCCAAGCCCGGGGCTCTGCCAGCCAGATTCAGCCATCACTCTGAATTCAAGCGAGCTAGAAGGAGGTGGGGGATGGCAAAGTGCAGGCTGATGGAAAACAACTCTTGCTTAAGAATCCAGACCAGAAGAGGAGGCATCTGCCTCAGTTCCTCTCTGTTCCCTCCCTCCATGTTCCGCTGTCCTCCCATCTGGGCCTGGCGATTTGCTAGTATCTTGTCGTTACGGTAATAAGATTTGCTATTAAAAATAATACACTTCCAATTCCTCACTTTCGGTGTGAGCCTCAGTATTTGCAGTGGCATCAAAACAAAAGGAGATCTAATGCAAATGTATTGCATAGTTTTCAGTGAAGCTCAACCTTGGCCCACGGTACAGAAATGCATGATAAACGGCTCCTGCTTTGCCGGCTCTAAAAGTCAACTGGAAGCTGTTCCAGGCTCAGGATGAACACAGTGTGTTGAACAGAGAGGAGCAGGAGGAAGGGAAGGAAGAGGAGGAGGGGAGAGAGGTCCTTGGTAACTTTATGTTAAAGTCACTTGAGATGAAAGGTGCCTGCTGGTTGATACCCTCTGGTTAGTTCTAATGGCAATGAGATTGCAGTCCACTTGGTATTTTGTAAAAACGGATTTGGCTTTGAAGCCTGGTTTAGCCACTTACTATGAGATGTTAGGCCAGTCAAGGCCTCTGAGCCTCCTTTTCCTCACTATGAGCTGGAGTTGCCCAGAGTGGCTGCCTGGAGGGCTGCTCTGAGGATCTGATGAGAAAAATCCTGGAAGGAATTTACCGGGGGCTTGACACGTGGTGAGTGCCAGTCTCAACCCTGGTCCTCATGCATGCTGGCTTCAGGGAGTGATCACGGGAGGTGTGTGTGTGAACGGGATGTTTATTGTGGTAAAATATATATAACATAACCTTTACCGTTTCACTGCTTGTAGGAGTACAATTCAGTGGCAATTAAGTACATGAACAAGGTTGTACAACTACAGTCCATCTCCAGAACTTCTTCCCAAACAGAAACTCCGTCCCCGTTAAACAATAACGCTCACCTGGGGAGTTTCCAAATAAGGTCTGGGCCCCACCCCAGACCCACTGAAGCAGGGCCTCTGGGGGAAAGCCCCCGCAGCAGTATTTTTTAAAACTCATACCCACAATGTTGATCATTAAACAAAGAAGGTCCTACTCAGGTAGGTTTCCAGGTCCTCAAATTTTTTGGCCACCTTGACTCCCGGAACGTACTAAGAAGGCAGAGGATGAAGGGGATGGATCCTATAGTCATCAAATCTGGGACCTGGACATGGCTGCCAACACCCCCAGCTCCTCTGGCCTGAACCCTAGGCTCCTTTGGCATGTCCTTTTCAGTTTTCCTAAAAAGAGTTTATTGCTGTTGTTCTCTGATCACAGAGGCAACATTTGCACTGGAGAGAAAAATCAGAATATACAGATAAGCAAAAAAGAAAGACAGTTTCCACTTTAAAACATTCTTCTTGCACTTCCTGATTCCGTTAGCCCGTTGAGCCCTTTCTGCCAGTTGGCTGCCATTGCCCATATGTCTTGAGGTTAGATTGATTTTAATTTATTTTTTTTGTAAGAGTTATATATTTGAGAGAGAGAGAGAAAGCACAACCAGGGGAAGAGGGCGTAGGAGAGGGGAAGCAGGACTTCATCCCAGGACCCCGAGATCATGACCTGCACAGAAACCAAGAGCTGGACGCTTAACTGACTGAGCCACCCAGGCACCGCATAGACTTGATTCTAGTTAAGAAAGTCCTATGTAACTTTAAGCCTATGTTCACTATTTCTTGGAATGATTTTTGTAGAACTGAAGGGTTTCTTCCCCACTTTCATTGAAGTCATCCACTACACCTTACTTTCCTGTCTTTAATATTTCGTTTCTGGGGGAAGGAGATTCAGTTCAGCAACGTGAATGTGGTGTCTGCATACCTACATGGGGAAAGGCACTGTCAACTTGAATCATATTATTATTTACCTGTTTTAACAAAGTTTGATTTGCTGAGATGTTTTTTATAATGAATGTACTTTCTTGCAAAGGGCAGGTAAAAATCAGTAATGACCACAGATACTCAAGGAGTTTTGAGAACTGTGGGGGTACCTCCACTCAGTAGTGGTTGGATGTTGGGGAAGGTTGTTGTCTTTCAGGAAAACCAAAGCTCTGACTCCTCTTCTTGTGATGCAGGCTGAGGAAATGGAAGCAGAGCTGTACTTGGGCCTCAAAATACCTCCCCATACTTCCTCTCCACAGAAGAGTTATTTGAGCCCACAAACTTCTGTTTTAAAATATGGCTTCTGTCTATACATGAATAATGAAGTAGAAGAAAGAGAAATTAAGAAAATAATCCCATTTACAATTGCACCAAAATAGTTAGATACCTAGGAATAAACCTAACAAAGGAGGTAAAAGACTTGTACTCTGAAAACTATGAAACACAGATGAAAGAAATAGAAGACACAAATGAGTGGAAAGATACTCCATATGCTTACAGAGCAGAAAAACAATGTCCTCACTAACCAAAGCATTCTACACATTTAGTGCAATCTCTATCAAAATGCCAACAGCATTTTACACAGAACTAGCACAAATTACTAAAATCTGTATGGAACCACAAAGGACCTTGGATAGCCAAAGCAATTTTGAAAAAGAAGAACCAAAGTGGAGGTATCACAATCCCAGAGTTCAAGATATACTACAAAGCTAGGTAATGAAAACGGTATGGTACTGGCACAAAACTAGATACAAAGATCAGTAGAACAGAACCCAGAAATAAACCCACAATTATATGGTCAATTAAACAATGCAAAAAGACAGTCTCTTCAACAAATGGTATTGGGAAAACTAGACAGCCATATGCAAAAGAATGAAACTGGGCAAAATAAATTCAAAAGGGATTAAAGACCTAAAACCATAAAAATCTTAGAAGAGAACACAGGCAGTAGTCTTTCTGACAATTGGCTGTAGCAATATTTTTCTAGATATGTCTCCTGAGGCAAAGGAAGCAAAAGCAAAAATAAACTATTGGGACTACATCAAAATAAAAAGCTTCTGCACAGCAAAGGAAACAATCAACAAAACTAAAAGATAGCCTACTGAATGGGAGATGATGTTAACAAATGATGTATCCAATAAGGGATAGTATCCAAGATATATAAAGATCTGAACACCAGAAAAAAAAAATCCAATTTAAAAATGGACAGAAGAAATGAACATTTTTCCAAAGAAGACAACCAGATGGCCAACAGACACATGAAAAGATGCTCATCACTCATCATCAGAGAAATACAAACCAAAACTATAAGGAAATATCACCTCACACCTGTCAGAAAGGCTAAAATGTACAATACAAGAAATAGGGTGCATGGGTGGCCCAGTCAGTTAAGTGTCTGACTCTTGATTTTAGCTCAGGTTTTTCAGGGTGGTGAGATTGAGCCCAAACTTAGCAGGGAGTCTGCTCCGGATTCTTTCTCTCCCTTTCCATCTGCCCCTCCACCTCTCTGCTCTCTCTCTAAAAATAAATCAATAAATCCTAACCCCCCCACCCCCACACAAGAAACAAGAAGTGTTGGTGAGGATGTGGAGAAAAAGGAACACTTGTGCATTGTTGTGGGGATGCAAACTGGTGCAGCCACTGTGGAAGACAGTATGAAGTTTCCTCAAAAAATTAAAATTTGAATTACCGTGTGATCCAGTAATTCCACTACTGGGTATTTACCTAAAAAAAAACCCTGAAAACACTAATTTGAAAAAATGTATGCACTCCTATGTTTATCGTAGCATTATTTACAATAGCCAGGATATGGAAGCAGCACAAGTGTCTGTTGATATAGAAATGGACAAAGAAGATGTGATTGATATATATATATACACCTTATTATTCAGTCGTTAAAAAGAACGAACTCTTGCCATTTGCAACAACATGGATGGAGCTAGAGAGTATAGTGCTAAGCAAAATAAGCCAGTCTGAAAAAAATGAATTCATTCATTCATTCTTAAATTCCCTTAAGAAACAAAACCTATGAGGGCACCTGGATGGCTCAGTTGGTTGAGCATCCGGCTGTTAGTTTCAGCTCAGGTCATGACCTTGGGATCCTGGGATTGAGTCCCACGACAGGCTTTGTGCTCAGAGTAGAGTCTGCTTGTCCCTCTCCCCCCACCCCCTCCCCCACTCCACCACTCCTCCTCTCTCTCTCTCTCTCAAATGAACGAATAAAATCTAAAAAAAAAAATAAAGAAAGAAACAAAACATATGAACGAAATAAAAAGGGACAAACCAAAAAACAGACTCTTAACTATAAGGAATAAACTGAGGGTTACCAAAGAGATGGGGATTAAAGAGTACACTTATCATGATGAACACAAGGTGATGTACAGAGTTGTACACCTGAAACTAATCTAACACTGTATGTTAACTACAATGAAATTCTTTTAAAAAGCACCCCCCCCCAGGGTGCCTGGGTGGCTCAGTGGGTTAAGCCGCTGCCTTCGGCTCAGGTCATGATCTCAGGGTCCTGGGATCGAGTCCCGCATCGGGCTCTCTGCTCAGCAGGGAGCCTGCTTCCTCCTCTCTCTCTCTCTGCCTACTTGTGATCTCTCTCTGTCAAATAAATAAATAAAATCTTTAAAAAAAAAAAAAAAAGCACCCCCTCCAACGTAATGATCTCACAGGATCCTCACTTCAAACTCTTTGATATCAAACATCTCTTTCTAACACCAGCCTAACTATGGGGTTCCAACATGGCTGAAAGCACTGTGGGGGTCTCTCCCCAACAACGGCCTTGAAGAAACTGAAAGCTGCTTTGGAACACGTGCCTGCAAAGAGGCCAGCAAAGACTACATCAGCTTCCATTTCCTTGCCTGCAAAATGGCATGATATGAGAGGGCCAATGTGAAGATTTAAGGGAATTTGTATTTCTAAAGCCCTTTGCATGGCAATGGGCACATAGCAGACACAGAAAAGCAAGTACCTGTTACTATTGATATCATCAACATCATTGTCATCATCTCCTATGCCATCTCATTTGGCATAAGTGTGGTGGGTTACTGATGCTCAGTTTTGACTTATTTCTCCCCAGAAAAAGAGATAAATGTGATAAATAAATAAATAAAAACTGACTAACTAAAGAAAGAAAGAAAGAAGATCTTTTGACAGAGCACCCATGCATGCCCCAGTGTGGGGGAGTGGTAGAGGGAAAGGGAGAAGCAGACTCCCCGCTGAGCAGGGAACCCAACAAGTGTCTGGATCCCAGGACCTCAGAATTCTGACCTAAGCTGAAGGCAGCTGCCTGACTGAGTCACCCAGGCGCCCCATCTTCAGTTTCTTGATACTATGTTTTTATGTATAAAAGCTTTTAATTTTTTTTAAGATTTTATTTATTTGACAGAGAGAGAGAGTATAAGCAGGGAGAATGAGCGGCAGGGAGAGGGAGAAGCAGGGTCCCACTGAGCTGAGAGCCTGGTGCGGGGCTGGATCCCAGGACCCTGAGATCATGACCTGAGCCAAAGGCAGATGTTTAGTTGGCTGACCCACCCAGGTGCTCCACTTTTAATTTTGATAAGGTCCAATTTATTAATTTATTTCTTTCGTTGGTTGCGCTTTTGGTGTCATATCTAAGAAAGGTTACCAAATCTGAGGTCATGAAGATTTACACACGTTTTCTTCTTAACATTTTATCATTTTAACTCTTAAATTTGGGTAGTGATCCATTTTGAGTTAAATTTTGCATATGGTGTGAGGTAGGGATTTACCTGTGACTATCCAGTTGTCCCAGCACCATTTGTTAAAAAGACTATTTTTCCTCCATTGAATTGCCTGGACAACCTTATCAAAAATCAATTGACCATAGAAGTATGGGTTTGTTTCTGGAATCTTAGTTCTATTGATTTATATGACATTTATATGCCAATATCATACCTCTTTGGTTTCCGTAGTTTTGTAGTAGGTTTTGAAATTGGGAAGTGTGAGTCTTCCAACTTTGTTTTTTCTTTTGAAGATTGTTTTATCTACTCTGATCCATTGAAATTTAAGGTTGGCTTGTCCATTTCCGTTAAAAAACTTTTGGAATTCTGATAAGTATTACATTAAATCTATAGATAAATTTCAACAGTATTAAATTGTCCAATCCATGAACACAGACATATTTCCATTTATTTAGGTCTTCTTTAATTTCTTTCAACAATATTTTGTGCTTCTTGGTTAAATTTATTCCTAAATATTTCTGTCTCTTTGATTCTATTATAGATGAATTTTGTTCTTAATTTCATTTTCATATTAGTCATTGCTAGTGTACAGAAATGAAATCAATTTTTTTATATTGCTCTTGTATCCTTTTTCTTTGTTGAACTAATCTATTCAGACTAATAGTTTTATTCATATGTATTTTTAGGATAGTTTTTCTGTAAATGAAGATAATTTTATTTCTTCCTTTCTGATTTGGATGTCTTTTATTGTTGTTTTTTTTTTTTAATGCCCTTATCTTTGAAAGATAAGTATTGAAATATATATAGAAAAAAATGATATCTGGGATTTACTTCAGAATAATACAGAGGAGGGATACAAGAAAATAAAAAAGATGTGCCATGTTTTGAAGCTGGGTGATGGATATGTGGGGGTTCATCATATTAATCTCTTTATTTTTTTTTAATTTATTTGACTGAGAGAGAGATCACAAGTAGGCAGAGAGGCAGGCAGAGAGAAGGGGAAGAAGGCTCCCTGCCAAGCAGGGAGCCCAATAGGGCTCAATCCCAGGACCCTGAGACCATGACCTGAGCCAAAGGCAGAGGCTTAACCCACTGAGCCACCCAGCACCCCAATCTCCTTATTTTTGTAAATACTTAGAAATTTCCATAATAAAACCCAAAACATGCCTGGAGTCATCACTTTGGATGGACTTTTGGACTCCAAATGTCTGGGTAAGGAGTGAACTTTTTTAATAATCTCCCCAGACGATACCTATAGGCAATATTGTTTGAGGGTTTCCATCCCAGTCTGTGAATTAAAAGTGAACAGAGCTTTCTTTATTCTGGCCCAGGATCCCCTTCAGGTTTTCACCATCTTGGTGCTTTGCCAAACTCAGGTCTGTGTTCGAGGAGCCATGATGAAAGATGCCTCTTTACTTTCACAAAAACCTGTGATTTGGCGGTGTCATTTATATGTTGACTTAGTGAATACTTCAGTTGCTTGAAAATGTTAAGTTTCGTTAAATTGTCACTCAATTAGGCCACCTCCATAGAAAAGGGGGGAGGGCTGTGAGGCCATGCATACATAGTTGAACCCAGTTTTTAAATTAATACTCCACTTGTTTCCATCTTTCATCTTATCACGATCAAGTACCACAAGCTTAAGAATAAACTGCCTTCAAACCAAATGTCAGTGAACTGTGTAGCATCAAACAAACCATTTTTTTTGTTTTTTTTTACATGAGAATAACTAAGCAATTCAATCGAAATAGATTGTTTTATCTTAAAATTCAGTAAGAAAAAGATCTAATTCTGCCTTCTAGATTTTGAAGGTGAAATCACAGCTCTCTGAGCCCCATTTTTGGGTACTATTTAAAAGTTATGGACACCCTGCACAGCGGGGAACCTGCTTCTCCTTCTGACCTTTCCCCTCTCATGCGCTCTCATTCTCTCTTCCTCTCAAATAAATACATAAAAATAAAATCTTAAAAAAGAATCTCAAAAACAAAACTATGTTTCCAAGTCCACATACCTGTGTTTAGACCACACAGGCTGCCCCCCCCGAGCTGCCCCTTCTGTACCTTGTTTGTTGCTTTCCTTAGGTGCACTCCTCTGAACTTCAGACTCCAACTGAGCTCTGAAGTTTGGTTTGATACCCTCTGAGTACTCAAGCCTTTGCTTTGTTAGTATATTACTTTGAACTTTTTACCTCTCTGTGGCGGCATGAAAAGCACGCCGTCATTATTCCTCTTGTACGTGGGTCTCTCTCCATCAGTCCTTTCTGGTCCTTCTCTTCTCAGTTCTGGGCACAGCAGTGCTCCATGGATGCATTTGGCTGATACCAGTTCTATCCAACCTTACTAAATAGCACACCTACAGAAACTAGACATTACGCTATTATGGGATGCTGGGCACTTAGAAGAATATTGTAACATGCGCTGCCCAGATTTATGTTTAGCATTTAGCAGCGGAGCAATGAAGGCAACTGCAGATATGAAATTCATCTGCAGCTGAGCAGAGAAGTACTTGTTTTGCACACAAATGAAACTCCATACATGCATGTTTGTCAGTTGTGCTTTTTTGTAGAACTTACATGTAATGATTGCATCTTAAATTAACGTCCAGCACTGCCAGGGAATTTTCAGGGCTGAGCCCCTTGTACTGATGTTTGTCCTCGTTCAGCCCATTTGCTGCTTGAGATAATGCCCAGTAGATAGGAGAACGGTTTCCTGGAAGTGTAAGAGCAAATTCCTCTGAGCATTCCTCATGGTGTCAGGAATTGCTTCTCTTGAGGAAGGAATTGAAATCATTTGACCGTCTCTCTTTACCCATAGTCTCAATTTCCTGACATTCATCGTTTTCCAGTGACACATTCTGCTGGGCGTGTGAACTGCCCGAACAGGGTGTGGCCTCACAGAACATGCTGTGGTGAGTAGACTGTCTGACCTCCTGTTTCCAGCTGACGTGGGGCCCATGTTTGTGTGCATGTGTGAATGCACATGTGTTAACAAAAGATAGGGTTTGACTTTGATCAATTCAAATAACTTTGTGATGAACATAAAAACAAACCTTCAAAAAAAGGTGGAGTCGCAACATAGGATTATAGGCTATCAACGTGTTCAAAGTCATCTTCTTTTTATTTCCAGTCTAACCTGTAAATCCTATGTTTCTTCTCTTTGTCTAACAGCACCAGAGGAAAACTTGGGTTATCCCCGAATCAGAACCCCGAGTTTCAGAGATCCACCATAACACATAGCTCTCTTCTTGCCAAACAAAATACTTGTCAGGTCTTAAAATGGCTTAGAATTAATTCCACAGCTGGCAGTTATGATATTTGACTTGTGGCGTTCCTTCCTAAGGTTAGGGAAATTCCATTCAAAGTCCCCAAATTCTTTGGGGTTTTTTTTTTCCCCCAGCATGTACAGCATGTGGAGTTTAATATAGATAAATAGTTTTATAAAAAAATTCAGTATCTACAGGATGTTGGTCACAACTGTGCCTTACTTCAAAATCATCATAAATGCCTTATTTAGGTTTTCTGTTCATGATTTCTAAGAAAGCACAGCTATGGGCTATAATTGGTAGCATATGGCGCTATTACTTTCTGTAGAAATACATTTCCCTCCCTAAATTTGATGTTAATAATTCATCAGGCTGAAAACTCACCGAAAGATTGTTGGCTTTATCCTCCCTTCTAGGATGCTCTTTTCACTCTTTTGAGATTTGGTAAGCTCCAGCTCTTCAAAATTTTTCCTGGGATAAAAAGTTTATTTATTCCACAACCACCTATCATATGCCAGAGACTTCACATACATTGTGTTATTTGATCTTATGATACCGTGAGACAGATACGAATTCCTGCTTTATAAATGAAGAAACCAAGGCTCTCAAAAGTTTTGATGAAATTGGTCAAGATCTCACAACTAACCATATATGTTGGCTCCAAAGACTGGCTCTTCCCAGCACACTCAGCTGCCTCCTGGACCAGAGGTCCTTGCAATCCAGGATCAGGAAAGGTTTTGTGGAGGAGGTGGCAGGATGGGAGCTCTTTTAAATCAGGGTGATGGAAGCTTTGAGAGCAATGAGTGGGGAAAAATTACTAAAGATCAAAGCCAAGTGGAAAATAAATAGGAATGCAACATACACATGGCATTTCTGGGCACCTGAAATCACACCATTGAAAGTAGTTACTTTCAATTGTTCTGTCACATTTATGGATCACCTCCTAGGTGCCAGCCTTGTCCTAGGGTGCTGAGGATGAGCTAAGACTAAAAGAATCCACCATCATGGAGTTGACAGCAGGGTAAGGTTTCTCCTTCTTTTCCCCCTTCACTTAGTAATTCATTCATACCCTGCTTTTCTAGGAACTTCTGAAGTGCATCCAGGAGACAAGACTCAGAGAGAAGGCTGGGAGCAGCTTCTGGCTGGTGGAGCATCCCTGGGGCAGCAGAATTGTCCCTGGGCATCAGTTCCCCCAGAGTGTCTGTCTGTGTCCAGCCTGGGTCCCATCTCAGATGGGTGGGAAGTGCTACCAGGAAGGCAGAGGTACAGGGAGGCTGTTGGGAATAACCCACTTACTCTGAATGGCATCCTAGTAAACCTGTCTGGGCCTTTGTTCAGAGTCTTGTGGCCTTGGTCCACACTTCCAGCCTTCTTCACACACCTGCACCTGCCTGCATTTTTGTCTCCCCTACGAAAGGAGAACTCTTCATAGGCGAAGACAGGCTTCGTCTTCTCTCCCTTGGCTTCACACAGGCCAGGGTGCAAGAAGGCTGAATCAGGTTTGAGGGAGGGAGAGGTAGGCCTGGGGAACAAAGGAGGTCAGAGGGGATGGGGAAAGGAGCTCCAAGTCTCAATGCTGAAGGCCTTCGGGAGAGAAAGAAGGTGGGGTGCATGTGGTGTTGGTTATAGCCAGAGGTAGACAGGCAAGTCTGGAATTTAACAGATGTGAGGCTCCTCCTTTCTCCCTGTAAGCCGAACTGGACTTTACGCATCAACCTCATAAGTCAAGTGGGAGTTGTGAACAGTAAGTCAGCCTAAACTTGGTTTCTGACGTGTCCTGTTTCACCAGCCTTGTGTACTCACAAAAACTGACTTTGCCAACTTTTGTGTAAGCCATGCGTCTCCCCAAAGGCCCCAGTGTTCTTTATTTCTTACAGGGGTCCCAACACAGGGTTATTTTACTTACCTGGTTGGTCTGTAGGGGCTTTTGCATATCCTGAGCTCTATGGCAATATCTGGGGGAGGCACCCAAAAAGCAGCAGCTGCCGATATCCCCCTCTTTGTCAACCTCTATGTAACACAATGCCAAGTTTTGTCGATTTTGCCCCCATACCCCTCCAATTTTTCCTTGCCCTCTGCTGTGGCTCTGCGGTGACGGTTGGCAATCTTTCCCTGTAATAAGGCAGATGGCAAATATTTAGGCTTTACGGGCCATATGGTATCTGTCACAACTACTCAGCTCTAGTGTGGGGCAAAAGCAGCTATAGATAACACATAAATGAACGAGTGTAATGAATAAATCACTCGTGAATAAATGAGTGGTAGAGTTCCAATAAAGCTTTATTCACGGACACTGAACTACAGATTCACAAAATAGTCATGAATCATGAAATATTATTATTTTTCTGACTTTTCCCCCTATTTAAAGATATAAACACCATTCTTAGCTCAGGGGTCACTTAAAACAGGTAGTGGCCTAGACTTGGCCCATGGGCCATAGTTTGCTGACTCTTTGTTATGGGTTGAGTGGTGTCCTAACCCCCAGTACCTCTGGGATGTGACCTTATTCCAAGATAAAGTCTTTGTACTGGTAATCAAGTTGAAGTGAGGTGGTCAGGTTGGGCCCTAATCCAGTACGATTATATGTCTTTATAAAAAAGGGAAAATTGGGGGCACCTGGGTGGTTCAGTGGGTTAAGCCTCTGCCTTCAGCTCAGGTCATGATCTCAGAGTCCTGGGATCAAGCCCCGCATTGGGCGCTTTGCTAGGCAGGGAGTCTGCTTCCCTTCCTCTCTCTGCCTGCTTCTCTGCCAATTTGTGATCTCTGTCTGTCAAGTTAATAAATAAAATCTTTATAAAAAAGGGGGGAGATTTGAACACATACAGCAGAAGAACACGTGAGGACACACGGAGAAAATGACTACCAGCAAGCCAAGAAACACCTGACTACAGGAGCTTGTAGGGAGGACTGCAGCAGATGCTCCCTCTTAGCCCTTGCTGGGAACCAGCTCTGCTAACATCTACCCTCCCCGGCCTTGAGACAATACATTCCTGTAGTGTAAGGCGTCCCCCGCCCAGTTTGTGGTACTTTGTTAGGCAGCCTCAGAAAACCCCTATTGCCCTGCTCTGAGGAAGAGACCCGTGTGAGGCCGGTGACTGCTTAAGCTCCTTCCCCACCAGCCCCACAGTCTGCTCTCTCCATTGTGACCAGAGTGATCTTTTCACAATCATGTGAGTCCTCCGCTTAGACCTTCTCAGTGACTGCCCATTGCTCCAAGGTAGATAAAGTCCCACATCCTTACCTTTCCCAGAAGTCTGGCCCTGCCTGCCCTCCAAACCGTTCCTTTCAACCCCCACTTGCGCCCTTCTGCCACAGACACTTCCCATGACTGTGGCGTGAAGACTGCCTTCCTGGGCCCTTTCCTCCATAAAAATGAAAATTTTGTTTGTGACTGTGTATAAAGGCAAATATAATTGATAATTGATATAATATTCATATTTTTCTTTTGATCTTAAAAGATGTTAAAATTAAAACATTTTCGTGGGCCTGATAGGGAGGTTGCCCTGGCGGTTCCATCTGCCTCTTCGTGAGGGGGACAGGAGAAGGACTTAGGTCACCAACATCTGCTTTAGCCCCTCCAAGTACACTTTGTGGCCCCTAAATCACTCCTATCAGTATCACCAAGATGGGGTTTGTTTATTGAAAAGAATAGGGTCCTTCCAGCAAGAGTAGACTGGCTACAATCTTCATAGGGCACTGGTTAGCACAGAACTCCCCTCCCTCCCTTTATGGAGATTATCAAGTCCCCAGGCCTGGGATACTGCTCGCCCCCATCCCTACGGTTTGTCTGGTTACCTTCCACTCATTCTTCAAGCCTCCGATGTCATTCTTTCAGTAAGGGCAGCCCTGACTACCTCCTGTGCCCAGCAAGTTAGAGGAATCTGATGATATGACACTTAATACTGTTTCTTATCACACGTTTGTTTTTATGATGATGGATTTATAGCCACCTCCTTCTCCTCAGACTGGTAATTTCTATGATGAGAGGGTCCTGTCTGAGTTTGCTCACCACCATTATGATCTCAATGCCTCACTGTGCCTGGAATTCAATATCATGTGATAAATGAATGAATGACAAAGTATTTCTAATTCTGGAAATTCCACCTAAAGAGATTCAGTCCTTTGAAACTTAAAGGCTTTACATCTCCTGGGTTCCCTTTAAAATGCAAATATTTAGTGGTTATTTGTTAGGGAGGAAATGCAGCATCAGAATGGGCTCAGACATGGCAGCTACACTTGGGACCAGCACTATCTGGGGGACATGGTGATAGAGCATTGGTTACTGTCCATGAGGACTTCAAAGAATCTCCTCCCTTACTTTTGACCTCCTTTTTAGGACCCACTAATAAAAAGGACTGGTGGCTCAGTTGGTTATGCAGTTCAGAGTCTGCCTTCAGCTCAGGTCATAATCCTGGGATCCTGGGACCTAGCCAGCCCAGTGTTGGGCTCCCTGCTTAGCGAGAGCCTGCTTCTCCCTCTCACACTGCTCCTGCTTGTGCTCTCTCTCTCTCTCCCTCCCTCTCTGTCGAATAAATAAATAAAATCTTAACCAAAAAAAAAAAAAAAAGGACTTGGGCTCAGGCAGTATTTCTAGTGCATTTAGTAACCAAAACTTACCTGTAGAGGAAAATTGAGAAATCTGCCAAGAATAATTCTACACTAATAGAATGGGCAACCACAATCCCACAGCCTTGTCTGTCCGAGAGCACTCATGTTTCTTGATTATTTTCCTGCTGGGAGCTCAGCCCTTTCCTCTTCACCTGCTTTGTCTCTTGAGTGTGCTTTCTCTCAGCTTCTGCTCTAGTTGTACCGCTTGGCTTCTTCTGTTTTCCTGTCACTTCTTCCCCGTCCTAGTCAGATTTTATCTAAAATTCCTCTAGATTTCAGTATCTAACTATGTTCAGTATTTGAGTAGTTGCGTGTTTGCTACAGAGATCTTCAACGCATATTCATTTTGAAAAATATGTAGTATATTATCTGCTAAATAAAGGCATACTGGGGGCTTAAAAGCTAGCGAGATCCTGGCCAAAACAAAATCCGTCATTTTGATCTCTCAATGTAAAATTAATCTCTTAGTTCAGCTCTGAGCTGTCATTTTTTTAGTGTAGCTTCCACTGTCCAGAAAAATATTTACCTTTTGACTACTTAGGTGTCTGGTTCTGGGATCTATTAAATTCATGAGCCTATTGTCAAGGGAGCAATCATCTCTAATATCTGAATCTTGCTTTTTGCTTTTATAGTGATTATTTGGACACTGTAGCTTCGTGTCTTGGGATTTGTAGTAGTCTATAAATGTTCTGTCTGCCTTGCTATTATCATTATGGTGTTCGTTTGGTATAGATGGGCATGAACATGTCCTTTAATCTGGGGGAATTTTTTTAAAACACATTTTTCTCTTTCTAAGTATAATTTATATTCACTATTGTATTCTTCCCTCTCTCATAATTCCATCCTGGAAAAGAAACTTTAAAATGTAGACTTAGTCCTTCATAAGTAAAGAAAATCCTGTTCGGTGTGAATACAACTGATTATCATCAGCAATATTAAAAAAAATTATATCTTGCTTGTCAGCAGGCATTTACAGGTAAACATGTGTCTTTATCCACTCTTACTTTTTATCAGTTCCCTGAAGTTCCAAGGTCTGCTTCGGAGGAAAGGCATGAAATATAACAAATTGAAATTAATTATGGGAATAATATTTTCTGTTAACAGTCAATATTCAAATGGTTTGGGGCTACCAATGATAGTAAAGGAATGGCTTCAAATTTCAAAGTTAAGATAATTATATTTGCAATGAATCTTGGAACACTGACAAAATAAAGTTAAATTTAGAAAAGGTGATTATATCTAACATGAGGGAAAAAACAAGAGGAAGGGTACAGTATGGTTATTTTAAGTCTGCCATTTTTATAGGGATTTCCATTTGTTCCTTTATTTTGTAAAAACGAAACAAAGGAAAACAAAAACAATTTTTGAGAGGCTTCTAGGTACTAGGGCAAGGGGTTAAATACTGTGGTGGCTGCTATGTGCACCTAAATCCTGAATACTCACTCCCCTCAGGGAGTTAAAAGTCTAACAGGAGAATTAGGACAAGTCTGCAAATAACCAGGATACCAGACCATTTCTCATTAGGAGAAAAGTCCCCCACAGTGCTGCTGGTTATTCAAAAGAAAGGAAAGTGGTTATTTGTGACTAAGACCCTCAAGGACAGCTTCTTGGAGACAGTGAATTGGAAAGTGCCTAGGGAAGGAGAAATCCTATGAAGGAAGGTGGAGCAGCTTCCTTTTTTTTCCACAACAAATTCCACAAACGTAGTGGCTTAAAGCAACAAAAATATCTTCTTTTACACTTCCGGAGGCCAGAAGTCCAACATGGAGCTCAATGGCTAACACCAAGATATCGTCAGGGCTGAGTTCTTTCCTAGATATTCTAGGAGAGGGAGTCTATTTGCTGTTCATTTGGGTTGTTAGCAGAATTCCGTTTCCTGTGATTGTAGGACTGAGGTTCCTGGGTTTTTTGCTGGCTATAAATTGAGGGCTTTACAAAGTTTCTAGAGGCCACTGCATTCCTTGGATTGTGGCCCTTCCTCTATCTCCAAAGCCAATTGCAGGTCAAATTCCTCTATATTGTAGCATCTAAACTTCCCTTCTGTTCTCTTCCACTTTTTAAAAAAAAAATTATTTATTTATTTGACAGACAGAGATCACAAGTAGGCAGAGAAGCAGGCAAAGGGGTGAGGGGAAGCAGGCTCCCCACTGAGCAGGAAGCCTGATGCAGGACTTGATCCTGGGACTCCAGTATCATGACCTGAGCCAAAGGCAATCACTTAACCAACTGAGCCACCCAGGCATCCCTCAATGTCTGTAACTTTAATCACATCTGCAATATCCCTTCTGCCATGTGGAGTAACATTCATGGGCCCAGACATTAAGACATGGCTATTTTGGTGGGGAGGCAGCATTCTGCTACCTACCACATGGGAGTAGGATTTCAACCAGGAGAGAAAGTAGGGAGCAGATAGCCAAGCCTGGCAAGGCATGAGCAGGATATGGAGACAGATTCCAAGCAGGAAACAGCCATTTAGTGTGCATGGAGGTCTAGGGTACATGCACACAGAGTCAAAGAGTGTAGAAGAAGCCCGGAAATACATTTTTTCCGCTTCATCATGGAAGGTTTGTCAACTATTGAAGTGTCTGGGCTTTGTTCGGTAGGCAGTGGGGAGCTCCTGGAGGTTTTTGAGTAGGCTGCACATTAGAAAAACTAATGTGGTTCAGGTTATGAAGAATGGATGGGAAAAAGAAGAATCTGAAAGGAGGGGAGCCCATTTAGGGAACCATACTGGTCTAAAGGTGAAAGGGAATGGTCTTAGGGTCTCCCATCCCATTCTTCACCTGTGTTGCAGACCTACAAGGTGGTAAGGTAACAAATATGTGCTTCTACAAGTCATTAATTTTGTGGTAATTTATTACAGTGGCAGAATTCTCCCATTTAAAACAAGTTCTCCCTTTGAGCCCGCATTGTCCTCCAGCCACTTTGGTATCCTTGTTTCTTTGTCACCTTTCTCATCACAAATGTTTCCCACCTAATGTCTCCTCTCCTCAACCTCCCAAGAGAGAGCTCTATGCTAAGGTTCCAATGACTGCCAGGTCTTTAAATCCAACCAGTGTTTTTCAGTTCTCATTTTACCTGACTTTTTAGGAGTATGCATCTTTGTTGATCCCTCCTTCCCTGAAACACTCTTCCCTTTGTTTCTATAAAATCACATTGACTTCCAGCTCTCCGGCAGCTTGTTGGTTTCCTGTGCAGGCTCAGCCTGCTCAACTCACCATGGAATGTTGCATTTCCTTAACATTCAAGTCCCCTCCCCCCCTCTCTACACTGTCCCTGTGGGCAAATTCCTCAACAACTTCAGCTTTGGTGGCCACCTGCAATATATGCAGGCAACTCACAAGGTTATTTCTTCTGAGCTACAAATGGATGTCTACAACTGCCTTCATAACACCTCCATTCACTCCACTCCACCCCAAAAGAGAGCTCCAAAACCAAATGTAGGATCTCAGGGCAATGCATGGCACTATAGTTCACCAGTTTGAGAAGTTAGAAACCTAGGAGCCACTTCCTTCCCCCCCGGTCCATACTGCTGATCCCACTGTTATTTCAAAATTTCACCTACTCTTTTCCTCATCCAAAGCTATTATCTTAGCCCAAGCTGTATCACTTCTTCCTCGACTAGACTTTGCCTCCTTCCTCTCAGCTCCCACTCATCCTTCACTCAGCCCCCAGAGTGACCTTTTGGAAACACATCAGATCATGTCATTCCATCATGTCCCTTTCATGACCTCCCATTGTTTTAAGTATACAGACTAAATTCCTTAAAATGTCACACAAGGCCCCATGTAGCCTGACCCCTGCGTACCTCTCTATCCTTACCTGTTATCCCCCTATTTCTGCATACCAGTAAAATAGTCTCTTCTAGCATTTGAAGTTGTGTCTATGTTCCTTCCCCCCCAGGGCCTTTGCACAGGTAGTTCTTTCTGTTAGAATGCTTTTCCTGTCTATCTTGTTAATTTCTTGGCATCTTTTACATTTCAGTAAAGTGCTTCCTGATTTCTTAGACCAGATCACATCCCCTCTTTTTTAAAATCTCATGGACAGTTTGTGTCTCCTTTGTAGTACTAGCCACAGTCCAAAATTTCTGTGTTTATAGCATTACCTCATTATTATTTACCTCTCCCACTAGACTTGTAAGCTCCGTGAGAATGCCTGTGTTCAGGATTTTGTCCCTGGTGGCTAGCACATCTGGATGCCCAATGCGTTGAACAAATTAGATACTGCTGAAGACAGTGACAAGAGTAGCAAATTGTAAATGTATGATAAATATTTGAGTGAATATATGTGTTCTATTTTAGACCACTTTGACTTTGAAAGGTTGTCAAACTACACATGTGAAAATGTCTAGTATTGGCTGGGAGTGTGGAAATGAATATGTGGGACTTTCAAATGCACATTATAACTTTCTTACCCATGAACACACCCCAAATTCCCATGTATGCAAAATACCAGGGAGAAAAGGTAGGCAAACTCAAGATCGTATTTTTCTTTGAGGTCACCTTTCAGCGTAGGCAAAAACATTGTTCTGTTCTTTAGTTGTGTGAATGCTAAGCACTGTGAGGCTTTCCACCAGAGTGTTGTCCTGGCATCTCCTCTCTCTGCCTGAGCTCAGTTTAACTTTCTCCCCAATATTCTTTCAGCTCCTCTCTCCTCCCCAAGTATTAATTTGACAGTACATAAGCACAGAGCGATACCATCTGGTCTTCTCAACTTCTCTGTTTACTTCATGGCCTTATTTCTCTAACATTCTCCCTTTTCTCTCCATTCTGTCCATTCTCCGCATGCCTGAAATGCCAGGCTTTTCCATGACTTTGCTGCTGCCCTTCTCCCCTTCCAAGTATCTTTACTCAAACTTTAGTTCTTTCTCTGTCTCTTCCTGAGGGGTATTAGCTCTGGGACATTTTTCAAGTTTCAACCCAAACCAAGAAACTCTTTTTGTTCTGAAGTTGCCAGCTATCAAATACAATCTGCATGACTGCTTCCTGACTTTTACAGATTTCCCTTTGCTCTTTGAAATTTGGCAGCCTGTCTGTCACTGGCCTCCTTCCACTTCTGCATGCGAAATCACCTTATCATCATCTCATCAGGGTTTTTATTATCAAAACCCATTTATCAAGCATCTGATTGGTTTTTTTTTCCAGATCTGATTAACAAAGCAAAATACATAGTCTTAAAAGCACTGTTCGAGAACAACCAAAACATTTAGTAGTTAATTTTAAAGTTAAAAATAGACCATGAAAATATTTCTTTTACAATTACCAATTAAATATTTATTGTCAATATAGATGAGCTCAGATGTTTCCCTTTGAAAATGTTAATTTCGCTGTTGAAATTGATTTTGTGGAGAGGAGAGTTTGAGCCTTAGACTGTTAGCTTTTCCTAAAGCAAGAATTACCAATGTTTACTGCAAGAGGTTAAATGAAAAAATTGAGTGATGCCTGGGTGGCTCAGTCAGTTAAATGTCTGCCTTGGTTTAGATCATGATCCCAGGGTCCTGGGTTTGAGCCCCACATTAGGCTCCTTGCTCAGTGGGGAGTCTGCTTCTCACTCTGTCTGCTGCTCCCCATGTTTGTGCATTCTCTCTCTCTCTCTCGGACAATAAATAAAATCTTTAAAAAAAGAAAAATAAATAAATAAAAATTTTGAATGGAATGTTTTAGAACATATAGGAGCATATAGACCTTTTCAGTGGGATTTTTTTTATTTCAGTTACAGACATAGCAACATGCCGTTCATGTCTGCGAATAAAACAGAAATTGCACCCAACTATAAACGTAAGCTGGTGTTGCTGTCATAGTTCACTCAGCATAAAAAGTAAGCTAACGGAAGATGTGGTAAGAAAAGAAAATTTGTCTTAGCAATTCGTCTCTTAATAATGTAACGTGTCAACATAAGAATTCTCTAAATGCATAATGTGATTTTTATCTTGACAGTGTTTCTTTGAGGTCTTCTGGGAACAAATCTTCTTAAACTCTTGAGCAATTCTAACTTATGCAATCACATACTTTATTACTCATCTGAGAAGCAGAGCAGCTATGTGGAGAATGAAGCTGTGCTCCCAGGTTTTGGAGGGCTGGAAAGGCAGGTCTGCAGAGACTGGCCAGGTAGCCACTGTGGAAGTCTTGCTGGGACCCTGAGCCTTCTCCTAAACATGCCCCAGAGACTTTTACCAAGTTTTCCACGAGGTCCTGTTTTCCAAAATGGTGAAAACAAATAGAAATAAACCAAAATCAGTGAAAATTTTGCTCTCTCATGATTTTAATATTAGAAAACACATGTAAGAATGAAAACTTAATACTGGGGATTTTCTCCTCTGGTATCAGAACTGTTTTCATTATTGTGAAACATAAGAGTTTGTACACTTAAAAATGGTTAAGATGGTAAATTGTAAGTTAGGTGTATTTTTCCAAAATTAAAAAAAAATTGGAAAGAAACCTTGAGGTGGAAACTATTAAATAGGTTCCTATTAAATAAAGGCTCTTTAAAAATTACAAAATATAAAACATTTCTGGTCACTCATCTGCTCTCTAGTAATTTATTCCTCTCTTAAAAACAATAATAATCTACTTATCTCTAAGTCTGACTTTCTACAATATATACCCTTTGGAAAATGTCCAGAAACTGAAGAAGTGAAAGGCCTTTTAACAGTTGAAATAACCATCACAAAGTTCTAGTTCTTCCTTGAAGAAGCAAGCCCTTCTATTAGCTCTATTAGTTCTATTAGCTCTTAGTTTACATACGGTTTTGATAAATTAAGTAATCTTTCTTACCCAAGAGCAGATTAAAAGCAGAAAATTAGTAAGGTATGGTATTTTACTAGAGACTGGAATCTTGATAGCAGAGGAGGGGGAAAAAAAAAAAAGAAGTTGACTACCTAACAGAAGCAAAACTAACTGC
The DNA here is from genome assembly GCF_009829155.1 of Mustela erminea. Classification (NCBI taxonomy): domain Eukaryota; kingdom Metazoa; phylum Chordata; class Mammalia; order Carnivora; family Mustelidae; genus Mustela; species Mustela erminea. The sequence goes on from NC_045628.1 coordinate 83,930,159, forward strand.
AAGGAAATCCCGCAAAAAGGCCCCCAAACAAACAAGAAGGTGAGGAGGAATGGGATTTGTTTAATGGGTGAGAGTCTCAGTTTGGGATGATGAAGTTCTGGAGATGGATGGTGGTGATGATTGTGAATGTACTTAATGGCACCAAACTGTACGCTTAAAATGTTTAATTTTATATTTTATTTTATATTTTATCACAATTACCAAAAAAAAAAAAAAGGTTAAAAAAAAGAATTCATCATTGAAACAGAGCCCCCAGCTAATAGAACCAATATTGTTAATCTTTTCTCTGGATTCTTTTTTTTTCTTTTCTTTTCTCTGGAAGTTGCCACAAGTTTGCAGAACCCAAAACTCAGAACAACAACGAACCAGTAGATCTCTTTGGCGGACCCAGGGTCATTGGTTTCAAGAAAAATGTGGTATTACGTTTTGATATTTAAGATATTTAAGTGCATTCAGTATATTCAAATTAGCAGGTAAGAAGTTCTTTATATGTAGTCTTGGGGGAAGAATATGACTCCCGTTCTTGTGGAGTTTATAATCTAATCAAGGAAACAAAATATACAGGTATAAAACAAATTAAATCAGTGTAGCTCATCTTCTAGTTTTTTTAGGGCTTTTAAGACTAGAGCCTACTTTTCAGGCATTAATGTATAAAAAGGATGAGCCATAATGAGGTTTCTTGCACTGTATGTTTGAGGGGCAGTGCAGGAAGTTTGTCCTAGGGCATATTCTTCAGGGGCCTCAGTGAGAGCTCGTAAAACATCCTGGCCTCACAACTGGAGGGGACTGGCCAGGGAGGATCCACAGCTTCTCTCTGCTCTGGCTGATGCTGGAGACACATCTTTGAGTTCCCCTCTTCCTCACTGCACAAAGCCCATTCCTCCTCCCTCAGACAAAGCATAAGGGAGTTATTTAATTTCAGTTTCCTTATTTATAAATGCATTCTAATCATGATTCTTGAGCTCTACGACTTCAAGCTTTGGAGTCAGATCATTCAAGGTTTGAATCCCAGCTCTTGGATCTTGGGGTTACTGGGGCTATCTGTGTTTTAGGGTCTTTGTCCAGAAAAATGGGGTTAATAACATGGCTGTCTAGAGCATTAAGTGAGAACACACAGATTTAGGGCAACAGCTGGTGTAGAGTAAGGACACAAACACACACATATATACACATACTATGTTAATTAATTTATACATTGTAACGTTGCCACTGCTAGGCTTTGTGCTCAGCTGGACTTGTGTTCTCTCTTTTCTCCTCTTCTCAGCTGGAGAAGTTTGGATGTACTTATTTAGTTGATTATTTAATTAGATATAATTTTTGTTGTTAATTTTACCATTTAAAAGGATTAAGAACTATAAGGCAAAAATCACCCAGAAGGGTGAAATAGATGAAGGGGATTAAGAGTACACTTATCATGATGAGCACTGAGTAATATATATAATTGTTGAATTGCTATATTGTACACCTGAAACTAATGTAACACTGATGCTAACTATACTGGAATTGAAATTAAAAACTTAATTAAAAAATCAAGTACATGGGGACACCTGGGTGGCTCAGTAGGTTAAAGCCTCTGCCTTCAGCTCAGGTCATGATCTCAGGGTCCTGGAATCAAGCCCCACATAGGGCTCTCTGCTCAGCAGGGAGCCTGCTTCCACCTCTCTGCCTACTTGTGATCTCTGTCTGTCAAATAAATAAATAAAAATCTTAAAAAAATAATCAAGTACCTATAAAAAATAATAAAGAAATAAAACAAAAAAATCACCCAGAATGACTACTTCTAGAAACTACAACTTTTAACATTTGGCTGCATACCTTTCCGGACTTAAAAAAAAAAAAAAAAAAAAAAGATTTTATTTTTGAGAGAGAGCAGGGGAAAGGGCAGAGAGATAAGCAGACTCCCTGCTGAGTGTGGAACCAGAGGCAGGGCTTGATCCCACGACCCTGAGATCATGACCTGAGCCAAAGTCAGCTGCTTAACCAACTGAGCCACCCAGCTACGCCCCCCATATGTATACTTTTGGAAAATTCTATATTATGTTATATATTTTTTGTATATATACTTTAAAATATAAACATATATACTTATTTTATAAAATTGGATACCACTTGCTTTTTTTCGAACACATCTATAAGACTGTCAGCTCCAGCAGGGGATAAATCATGTGGTTTTGCTCTCTATGGTATCCCCAATGCCTGGTTTAGCCCATGACTCCTGGCAGTGCTCAAAAAATAAAAACAGGGGCGCCTGGGTGGCTCAGTGGGTTAAGCCGCTGCCTTCGGCTCAGGTCATGATCTCAGGGTCCTGGGATCGAGTCCCACATCGGGTTCTCTGCTCCGCGGGGAGCCTGCTTCCTCTTCTCTCTCTGCCCGCCCCTCTGCCTACTTGTGATCTCTCTGTGTCAAATGAATAAATAAAATCTTTAAAAAAAATAAAAAATAAAAAAAATAAAAACAAAACAAAACAAAACAAAAAACCCTAAGGAATGAATGACTCCATATCAATTAACACATATCCAGAATAATAATAAACATGACCATTACTCATAATATTCTCCTGTATAGGTATGTCAATTTGTCCAAGCAAGATTTTTAAAAATATTTTATTTATTTATTTATTTGATAGAGAGCACGCATGTACAAGCAGGAGGAGTGGCAGGCAGAGGAAAAGGGAGAAGCAGGCTTCCTACTGAGCAGAAAGCCCAGTGTGGGACTCATCCCAGGACCCTGGGATCATGACCTGAGCTGAAGGCAGACATTTAGCTAAGACATCTAGGCACCCCTCCAAGCAAGCTTCTTTTTTTTTTTTAATTTTTTTTTTAAGATTTTATTTATTTGACAGAGAGATCACAAGTAGGCAGAGAGGCTGGCAGAGAGAGGAGGAAGCAGGCTCCCCGCTGAGCAGAGAGCCTGATGTGGGGCTTGATCCCGGGACCCTGAGATCATGACCTGAGCTGAAGGCAGAGGCTTAACCCACTGAGCCACCCAGGCTCCCCTCCAAGCAAACTTTTATTTAGAAATTTACTTATTTCCAATTTGTTTCAGATATAGATATTTGAAAATTTTATTTTTTTAAAAAAGATTTTATATATTTGACAGACAGAGATCACAAATAGGCAGAGAGGCAGGCAGAGAGAGAGAAAGAGAGAGAGAGAAGGAAGCAGGCTCCCTGCTGAGCAGAGAGCCCTATGCGGGGCTCAATCCCAGGACCCTGAGATCATGACCTGAGCCAAAGGCAGAGGCTTTAACCCACTGAGCCACCCAGGCGCCCTGATATTTGAAAACTTTAAAAAAGATTTATTTTTTAAAGACACAAAGAATAACACAGCACAAATGATTGAACCTAATCATCGGAATCAACAAATTTTAAGATTTTGACAGTTTTGCATTACTTTTTTAAATAAAAGAAATAACATATTGGAGGTAAAGTGGAAGTCCTCCTCTCTTCTGTCTATTTTCCCTCCTTCCTTCTACATAGGCAAGAGCCATCACGAATTTGGTGCATCTTTTTGCAGTCTCCATGTCTATACTTATAAAAGTATTGTTAGTATAGGTACTGTGGCATTTTATTTATGAATATGATATCATAGTGCAAATATTGTTCTGCAACTGGCTTTTTTTCCACTCTACAATTTGAATTCTATCATCTATCGTATGAAAAGTATAGAACTAGTTCATTCACTTAGCTTTTTCATCACTTGAATATCTATCTTTTATTTTCCTACTATTCCCTATTGCTGGATATTTTAGGTTCTTCTTGATTTTTCACTATTGCAAACAATGCTTTAATGGTCAGTATAATTACAAAATTTTATTAGGAGTTTATACATAATTTTTAAGTCACTAAATTCCTTTTATTTGCAAGATTTCTTTGACAAAAAAAAAGTTTTATTTAATTACGTTTACATCTTCGAATACAGCAAGGACAGGACCTTTAAATACATACAAAAAAGTCCCTGCAGTCCTGGGGTTCGGGAGGAGAGAGTAAGGTCAATGTCTGAGTGAAAATGTACACAGGTGAGTGCAAGAGGGACTCAATTACAGAACATCCACTGGGGACTTACACTGTGCAAGATGCCTGGGTAGAGCACAGGAGAAGACTGAAAAATGAAATTGAACTCTAACTGCACAATAATTGGTTTAATTACCAGAGCTCAAAGAGGAGAGAAAACAGGAGGGCGGTCTAGGAAGATTCCTTGCCAGAGCTAAGACAGGACTGAAAGCCTGGGTAGGAATTAGAGGAAAGTGGACAGGATGGCAGACAAGGGACTGGGAAGGTTGTTAAAATGTCCAGAGATAATGACCTTCATTACCGTTTCTTTTCACATTAAAATTTAAGAACTTCACAAGAGTTTATTAGTTAAAAAGGAAATCGGACTGGCTTTTAAAACAAATTAGCCCTCACCATCACCTGCCACAGACTGTAAGCGGTAGGAAGTATGATGTCAGGGAAGTCCAGAAGTAGATTAAGGATTTGGCTTCCAGGTTACTACTGTTTCTACTTAAATCTCTGCACAATCCCTGCATATGCCCTTGTATTGCACTCATAACCCACAAATGCAAATGCAAAACTCAGACTCTCACTTGTTGGTATACATTTCTATCTGGTTCTGCACATCATGAAACATTTCTCATAAAATATCCACAGCACTAGGGTTTGATTAAATTTAAACTAATTTTGAATATACAGTTTAACGTCCTTTACTACTTTATTCCACGGACTAAGCTGTCTGTCCTCTTCTGCCTTTACTTTTAACAGCTGACACCTATTTGATTACTTGGTGGCTCCTTCAGGCCTGTTAATTTACTTTCTTCACCAGGGCCGGTGTGAGATCCTTAAGAAAACAGTAGCTTTAACGACAGAGTTACCAACTTTTATACCAGTGCAGTCCATGGGGCAATAACTGCAGCTGGGGGCGGGTGACAAAGTGGCAAAAAGGTCCGCAACACTCGGCGGGGAGGCCGCGGGCAGGTGGCGGCGGGCGCGGGCGGGCCGCGACCGGGAGGGAGGAAACGGCGGCGGGGCGGAGCGGGCCGGCCGCCGAGCAGCCAGGGCCGCAGGCGCCCCGCCCGGGCTGGTATGCGGCCGAGAGTGACGCGGGAGGCGGGGTCACGTGACGCCCGTGGAATGCCAACAATGTAGCGAATGTCCCACTTGGGTCTGCGCGCTGGAACCTCGGCGTGAGCGCCCCGGGAAGATGGAGCAGCCGCCGCCCGCGCCGCCGCCGCCCGGGGCTCCCCCGTACCCGTGGGGCCAGCAGCAGCTCCAGCCACTGGCGCCCGGTCCCCCGGCGCGCGAGGCCCGGGAGCCACGGACGAGGACGCCCCGGAGAGTGTAGACCGCGCCCCAGGAGGTGAAGGGGCTGGGGCGGGGGGCGTGTGGCCAGGGGCCAAGGCAGGGCGGCTGGAAGTTTCCGAGGGCCGGCGGGGCCCCGGGGGCTCCCCGCGCCCACCCTCGGGCCGCTGCGGGCCGCGGCTCCGGGAGGGGCTCCCGACACGGCGGGGCGGCCCGGCAGAGGGGCGGGGAGCGGGGCGGCCGAGGAAGTTTGTCCCGAGCGGAGCCCTGCGCCCTGCCCCCACGGCCCCCGCCCGGCCGGTGCCGGGAGCCGCCTCCGCTGGCGGCGCGTCGTCGCGGGCCGTCCGGAGTCCGCCGAGCCGGGGAAGTTGAGAGCGAGAGCCCGGCCGCCGGGGCTCCGCCGCTTTGTTGTGCGTCGGGCAGCCGCGGCCGGGCTTCTGGCGGGGTTGGAGCGGCCCGGCCGGGGACGGCGAGAGGGGCGTCCCGGGAGGCCGTCCGCGCCAGGGGCACCCAGCCTCCACGGGCTTTTACCCCGAGACCCGGCCTGGCGACGTGCCGGCTGGGGGCCAACAGCGTCCGGATCCAGCGCCCGCGGCACCGCCGTCCACCGAGGCCGTACGGTCGTCCGCCACGGGCCGTGCCGTCGTCCCCCCCACAGGCCGCGGCGTCGTGCCCCGCTGGTCTTGCGGTCGTCCGCCCCGCCCGCCCCCCACGGGCAGTGCAGCCAACGGAGACCCCGGCGTTGCCAGGCCGGCGCTCGTTCCTAGCCCTCCAAGTTTGCCTCCCGGTCCTCGCGGGTCGCAGCCCGAGCTTCTGGGACACTTTCGCGGCCGTGAGAGCGGCGGCCGTTGCATAACACGCCTTTCCTGCGCCCTAATTTAGCCGACTTTCTGGAGCATGTCTTTTCTGATGCAACCTCACGTGCAGTTAGTTCCCTTGCCGGACTCCGGAGATGCGAATTCTGAGTTAATTCGCGTCTTGCCGATCATCTCTCCGCAAGCCTGCCTTCGGAACTTCGGGGAGAGCATCTCCCTCAGGGTGAAGTCTGGCTCGCGGGGTTGGGCGGGAGTGCAAGCCTGGAGCCAGCCTATCGTTTGTTGATTCCCCGGGTGCCCCAGGGGAAGGCGGGGAGGGTAGACCCCTAGAAGAAGGCGAAACTCACCTGAAGAGTGGGGGGGGGGGGGCGCGGGTGTCCTAGGCTGCTGCCTGGACGTTCTGAGCCCTTCGAATGAGAAACTATTTTTTTGTTGTTGTTGCAATCATAGTCGTGAAAGTTTATTTGTAGTTTTATTTGTAGATTATGACAAAATCTTAAGAACTTTTACATTTTCACACGTATGTAGGATATAAGTGAGCGTGCTCTTAATAGTAATCTAGACTTAAAAATTGTTTAACGGTACTCTTAAACTAGAGGCTATACATTTGGCAGATGAAGATTCAGTGGCCAAACAGATCTCTTCCCAAAGTATTCGGCACATATGTTACATTTTTAAAGGAAAGTTGGCCCACATTTTACCAAGAAACTCAAGCTTACTGAAATTTGAACGGAAAGTCACAAAACGTGTGTTGTCTTTATACTGGTGTTCTGTTTAAATAAGAAGGTGAGGAGCCTTCCTTTAATAATGGAGAAAGCAACTCGTGGCTTATTTTTAGGAAATTTGTACTAAGTAGATCTTGCTCTATATGGTTAGTTGAATCTCAGCATAAATCCCTCCATAATGGATCACCGTTTTTGAGTGCTTAATCAGGAGACTAAGCTGCCTTGTATCTTTTACTTTTTCCTTTAGCAGCTGTAGTAATAAGGTAGTAACAGAACAATCTTCCAAAATAAGAATGCAGAGACTGTTTAAGAAAGTCTGTTTTAAATTACAATTAACGAGATACTATGTTATTCAGTCTCTTATAAAATTTGGACTCATTATCTAGGTATATAGAACACTGTTTAATGAGTACACCAGCATTCCTTTGAAATAAAAATTGCCAAACATTTAATAAATCTCAAAATGTCTATTTAAAATGTATCTAAACAGAAGACCTCATGCAAAAGTATTAAGGGGAATTACTAAAATCATGGAATTTTAGAACTGCAAAGATTCAACTAGCCTCTCCGTCTAGTTGGAAATAGTTTTGACCTGAGTGTAAATTGGGACTGTACATATTTCTTTCCTTAGCAAATCACATGGTTGATGGGAGGGACTTTCCTTTGGTGGGAGGGGAATGTTTTTACAATAAGATGCCTTGTTATTTTAAATGCTGCGTTGTAAATAGCCAGCCCTAGGCTTCTAAATCCCACTGTGTGCTGGGGGGAGTTGGGGGGCAGGTGTTGAAGCTGATAAATTCACCATAAACACCTAGGAAGGATTTGGGAAAGCTTTTGGAGGGGGAGGGTGTTCTGCTTTGTAGTAGGTAAACCAGACCAACACAGTTTTTGAAAAGCTGCTTTTATATTTTATTTCCTCATTATAATGTGAAACTTCTAAACAATATTCCCTACTGACTTTTAATTTTTTTATTTTTATTTATTTATTTTTAAAGGCTCTGATTCTTTTTTTTTTTTTTTTAAGATTTTATTTATTTGACAGAGATCACAAGTAGACAGAGAGGCAGGCACAGAGAGAGGGGGAAGCAGGCTTCCTGCTGAGCTGATGAGGGGCTCGATCCCAGGACCCTGAGACCATGACCTGAGCGGAAGGCAGAGGCTTTAACCCACTGAGTCACCCAGGCGCCCCCCACTCCCCGCCCCCACTGACTTTTAAAAAATGACTTGGAGAAATACAGAAGATAACTCAGTGCCTTTACTTTGTCTTAACTGTAAATCTGCTTTAAAAGGGAGCACAATATCCTGGTCAGCAGAATGAAGGGGTTGGGCTTGATAATCCCAAAAATGACTGACTTCTAGCTCAAAAAATTCTCTGAATCTCATTCTTTTTCTTCTTCTTCTTCTTTTTTTACAAAAGCCTATTGTTTAGTAATTCCTCTGGACAGAACTGGGCCTCGTGGCACAAGTTCGGAGGTCACCGTTCCCATTATGTGTTATGTGGACGCTGCTGTATGAGCCAGGGCTTTATTACACAGCACCTGTGAATGGCTCCTGGTGTTTGAAGGGAGCCCTCCTTGGGCCACCAGTTTCACTAAGTCAGCTGTTCTCTCAGTATTTTTAAAGCTAATGCTATTTGATCTATAGTTTCATTTCTGAAGTGTTAGTCAAACAAAGTAGTGTTGGAAATAAGGATAGTGGTTGTGATACTAAAATTAGGACAAATTTAACATTACTTAATGTTTACCGTTTACTATATGAAAACCTTATGTCGCTTACCATCTAGACCATGTCAACTTAATTGTGACAAATGGTTTCTTAAGTTAATTAAATAGTTTTTGCCTATGTACTAATCTTTAATATTCATAGGAATTTCTTGGAGGACAAGTGGAAAAAAATATTATATTTTGTAGCTGTGGTTTATAGTTATTGTTAACTAATCTTTGCTCTTTTGTGGCACAGCATAGATTCTGTAACCTGTAAATTAGTAAGGATGGTAAAGATCTTATGAAGGTGAGCTGGCTCTTGACTGGGGTAGATCTCTGGCATATTGGCTTCCTTGCCTCCAAGCAGTTTTCCTGATCAGGAATGCTAAGAACCAATGGGTTTCATTTCTAATTAATGTCATCCTACCTCAGAAGTCTCACTCTTGTGTTTTCATTAAATGTACCCAGACAATACCTGCCCCCTCCCCAAAATTATCTGCCTATTCATTTTTCTCTTCTATGTTTGAGCCTTGTTCACAGGAAGTTCCAGACTCTAAGAATAGCTTCACACTTCCTTCATCAAATCATAGCCTTTTGCCTTTCTAGTTTTGCTGAAACAATCCTTTCTCTAGTAGATTTTCTCCAGAATCTACATGTACTGGAATTCTTTGGACAGTCACATTATTACCTCTGTCCATAGCAGGGACTTTCAGATGGGATGGGTGTTCTGACTCCCTCACTGGTATATGTCTGAAATTTGGAGGGAGAGGAAGCAACGCTTTCTTAAAGACTGAAAACCCACACTGGGGTATGGAGTTGAAGATAAGGAGACCCATCCCATACAGTTGCTTGCTGTTAGGAATGCTGCAAATAATGGGTAATAAATCTATCTATAACCTGATCGTTCTGTGTGGTAATCTTGAGGGCGAACTTCTGTGGCTTCATTTTTTTATGCCATTGTTCATAATGCATTCATATATATCCCACAGATATCAGGTATAGAGCTAATAGAGAACGTGATGGTTTGTTTTTCCTCTAGATTGTAAACTTATTTAGAGATGAGACCCTGTTCTTCCTGGGTGAGACCTCATAATATCCAGCAAAGTATTTGCTAGTATTTGCTTCCAAACCCACTGCAGCCTTGTGATTGCACTATTTATTGGAGAGTTTTCCTGGATCCCCAGAGGAATGTAAGCATTGATTTCCTCAAAGACCCTCATTATGAGGGGGGAGCCCCTGTCGTGGTTCCTGGTCTGGACTGTACTGAAGAGGTCCATCAGCATGGTAGTTTGTGTTTCTGACATTCAGCGTCTGGCTGGAAGTCTGACCTGTCTGCCTGACTTAGTTTCAACTTTGCTAGTTAATTATAGTAAGGATATGATTTAAATAATAACTGGAATTTTAGTTCCAAGAAATACAGTTTTTAAAAATGCCAGTATTTGTCATTAGTGTGGGTCTCAGGAGACATGGGTTTGGTTGATTCTGTGGTTGGGGCTTGATGTGTTTAGCATCCAGTGTGGGTTCATGAAGCACTAACAGAAATTAGAATGAAAGTTTGTGAACATCTGATAGCACCTTCTAGGATTGGAATTGGGTTTGAGAGGGCCAAATTAAGGGATGCTTCAAGTACTGCTCTCACATTTTTACATGAGCTACCTATTCTAAGTAGTCGTTTCAGTTCCAGGTTTGAAAATGAGGTGTTTCTGTTTTGTGAGTTGTATTATAGTTTTAAAATTCTGCTGTCTTATAGTTTCTTTTAAAGTATATTTTAATTGATTGATGATGCCAAATGAATTTCCAAAATTAGACTTACTTTGCTTGATACTCTCTTTTTTTAAAAATCCACAATCATGAGGCCTTAGGGTCATATTTAGAAAATTTTTGATGAAAGAACTTATTAAAATGATACAATGGTGTGTGAGAGTACCTCATTTCCAGCTGCAATCTTTGGTGAGTATTCTCATGAAAAATTCTTTCATAAGTTCATAATTTGGCCATGAAACCAACTGTCTTCAAACTAAAACCTAAAATACAACGTCTCAAGCTGAGAAAATATCTTACATTCTTTGTGAGACTGAAGGAAGGTTTCATGCTTTCTAGATTGTTCAGGCAGGAACACACTTTGCCCAGAGGTGCTATTTTACGCATTCGCTAACAGACACGGGGCAATGCCTCATGGTGGTCCCAGGACCAGCACTTTCTGTTCAGTGAGGGTGGGAGATGAGAAGAACATGAGAAGCGTGGGTGGTGACCTCCCACTCCCACCCCACGAAGGAGCTTCCCCAGCAGTGTGTTAATGGGGTGTCACGGAATCATTCTTTCGATTTCTCTGTATGTTTGAAAATTTTTATAATAAATTGTTGAGGGGGAAACAGAACGAAAAGAAGCTGAGCCAAATTCTGTTTAAGGGCTCATCCACCTGGTATTTCTTGGCTTCTGCATCAATTCAGATATCAACACAGAAATGTCTGGTCTCACCTGTGCCGGCTGGCTTTATAGCTGGAATGTTTGTGGGACACATGAGTGCTTAAAACTCCCAAGAATCTCTGGACCGCTGCTCTTGGGAAGCTGCTGCCTGGTGTGTTTTGGCCTCCTGGCTGTTGGGTGGCACATGCGTGGGAGGGCGTATGTGGCACCTGACAGGTTAGACTGCACTCTGTGCAGGGACTTTGCCCTCCTGCCAGCACCCTGTCCCAAGGTTCGGTCTCTGCACGTGTCACTATGTGTAGCAAGGGAACCAATCTTCAAATACCAGTTAGCTAAATGTGAATAGTTAGACGATTTTCCCCCATTTTTGTGTGAGTGTTAAATATACATAGTATTTATAATTTTAACCATTCATAAGTGTATAATTCAGCTGCCGTCATCGCCGTATCGCCGTAATCTATACTCAGAGCTTTTTTATCATCCGAAAAAAAACTGTCCATACTAAATAGCTCCCCAGTCCCCTGGCCCGTGGTCGTCTCCATTCTACTTTGTCTCTTTCGAGTTGCATATTCTAGGCCCCTCATGGAAGCAGAATTGTGCAGTATTTGTCCCTCTATGTGGCTTACTTCACTTAGCATAACATTTTCAAGGTCCATCCATGTTGTAGCCTGTGTCAAAGTTCCATTCCTTTTTCTGACTGAATAATCTACTGTGTTACGCAACTCTGTATAACAGTTACGTGTGAACATCACTGGGGAGCATTTCAGGTGGGCCCACATCTTACACTTCAGAGAAAGAGCACTGCTGTTTTGGAGTGCCTTCCGTGTGCTCAGCCTTGTGCCAGGCACTCTTCTCTCCCATCTTTAGCCCACTGGCAGGGTTTATCACCGGGGTTAGGATGGAGGGGACAGACCCAGAGTACTAGGTGACTTCATGTGTTCATTCAAGGCCCATTCTTGGGCCTTTGTGCAGGTCTGATAGGCACACTCTTGCCTCTTAGACCCTGCAGTTGAAGTGGCTCAAGATGGAAGCAGGCACATCAGTCATTTGTTATACACTGTGACAGGGCTGTTAGGGGACATCAGGGTTTCTGAGGTTGGGTGGGCAGGGAGGTCCTTCTGCAGGGGGAGGTTTTAAGCTGAGAATTCTAAGAGGTATAAGTGAACCAGACTGGGAGTGGTATTTGTTCCTAGCAGAGAGAATAGTCGTGCTAAGTTTCAGAGGTAAGGAAGAATTTGTTGCCGTTAACTTGCCCTAGGTCATCCAGGTTGAACCTGATGCTGGCTGGTTGGGGAGGAGTCAGCTTCTTGAAGCTCAGGTCCTGCTCAGAATTGGCCAACTCAGGCCCGGCTGCAGCCACATGTTTGAAACATTAAGTCTAATCACTTAAGTTTTTTCTCTCTTTGTGCTTTCTTTTTTTAAAAAGGAAGATACTTTAACTTTTCAGGCATTGCTATCAAGTAGGCATTTAAAGAGGAGTTATTCACCTACATTTCTACATTCAGTTTGGTTCCTTTTCCACTAAACCAATCTGGACTTTGCCCTGGTCTTGTCTCTTGACTTGATTAAAAGCTGTTTTTTGGGGGTGCCTGGGTGGCTCAGTGGGTTAAGCCACTGCCTTTGGCTCAGGTCATGATCCCAGGGTCCTGGGATTGAGTCCCGCATCGGGCTCTCTGCTCAGCGGGGAGCCTGCTTCCTCCTCTCTCTCTCTCTCTCTGCCTGCCTCTCTGCCTACTTGTGATCTCTCTGTCAAATAAATAAATAAATTCTTTAAAAAAAAAAAAAAGCTGTTTTTTGTCTAACTGATTCTGAGTCCTGAATTTCTCAGTAATTCTGATAGTTGAGCAGTGTGTTGTGCATTACTGCTGAGAGTGATCTCACATGCAGTTTCACCTGTGATCTTCAGAGCAGCCTTGTCAAGTAGACAGAGAAAGGCTTGTTAACCAGCAGGAAATTGAAGTTCTGAGAGATGAAGTGCTCGCCCAGATAACATGGAGCTAAGTGCCAGAGCTGGGGGTGGAAGCCAGGCCTCTCACCTCCAGCTGCTTTTTCCTTTGCAGTGAGACAGCCATCTTTTGAATCCGTCTCCCCCAAACCTGTCCTCGCCTCCTGTTAAGTGCCCTTCTCCGTCTCCACCAAGGCTTCTTTCTTGATGCTCGTAGTCCAAGTGGCTGTCCTGGCCCAGAGAATGGTACTACCATTGGCTCTGGTTCCTAAACCAGAAACTTGGCCTCCCCCCGCCTTTTAAAAAAATATTTTATTTATTTATTTGACAGAGAGAGAGATCACAAGTAGGCAGAGGCAGGCAGAGAGACAGAGAGGGGGAAGCAGGCTCCCTGCCGAGCAAAGAGCCTGTTGTGGGGCTCGATCCCAGTATCACAGGACGCTGGAATCATGACCTGAGCCGAAGGCAGAGGCTTTAACCCACTGAGCCACCCAGACGCCCCTTGGCCTCCCTTTTCAAACCAGTCCTCTAGTGAACATCATAGACCCTTATGTGTTCTACTTCTTAAGCTGTTGAATCACCCACTTCTTTCTGTTTTCCAGCTACTATTCTATTTCGGATTCCCATAATTCTTTGGGTAGACTTTTATTGTCACGTTATTTGAGTAATTGATCTTCTTGTCTGTCTCCCATCTTAAGCTGTGAACTTCTTAAAGTCAGAGGCTGGTCATTATTTTCTACTTCTCTAAGACTTAGTAACAAGGCCACCTTGTATGGGTGTTCGAGCTGTGCACTGTTCAAGGGTCTTACGTGTAAAAGGGTATACTTCACGTCATACGAATGCTCACTTAAATAGGGCATGAGTAGCCAATGTGGAGACTCTGGGCCACTCACAGAATACCTGTGCAGTAGTAGAGAGTCACCTCTGTGCATAAAGCCACATGGCGTGCATGTTGTACACCCATTCCAAAGAACCCATTCCGAAGAGTACACACGATCACTCCTCTGTTACCTGCCTCAGAGGTCCAGTTCCCACCCTCCTTGTGATTCAGACTTTACCTGCCCCACTCCCTGGGGGGTGTATGTTGTGTGTGTGTGTGTGTGTGCACGCGCGCACACATTTGTGTGATAGATTGTGACAGTGTGATAGATTGTGACATGTGGCATCGTTATGTTTCAGGGTGTGCCAGGCCACTGTCCACAGAGCTCTGGAAAGCTCCCCAGGGCAGGATTGCCTATGTTGTACAATAATATAGTAACAATTTACTTGAGGAAGGGGTACCTTTTTATAGTCCCACAAAGGTACCAGATGAACCACTAGGGCTCTGCCAATAACTACACAGCAAGTATTGGTAGAATCAGTGTCTCAGAGCCAACCACTCCCTCCTCAGCCCCTCATAGTTCTGGGGCCGGAGCCATGTGGGCTCCAGCAGCCATTCGGCAGCAGCACAATTTGCAAAAGCAAATTAGACTGGGAATAACCCAGATGTCCTTCAGTGGCAGAATGGATAAACAAGTACATTCATACAATGGAATATTACTCAGCCTTGAAGAATGGCAAACTCTTGCTACATATCACTGTATGAATAACCAGTGTCGACCAAAATAAGCTAGACATGAAGAGTACACCACGTTATTCCATGGATATAAAGTTCAAAAACCAGTCGGACTAATCCTTGGTGTTAGAAGTAGTGAAGGCAATTCCCCCTGGGGCATTGGTCTGTGGGGGGCCTGGACCTTCTGGATTGTAATGACACACTCCTTGATCTAGATAATATTTACAAGGGTGTGTTCTTTGGAAACATTCATTGATCTTATTATGATTTGTCACCTTAAGAAATATATGTTCAACTTAAATGAAAACAGCCCTCCCCCTGACCTCCCCAAAAGACTGACTTCTTCCCCAGCTTTCAGCAACTTTGTGTTTTTACGGTAAATTCCAGACAGCTTTCAAGCCTTGACCCACCGGGGCCTCTTTCACCTGTGCCTGGCTCCCCTTCTCTCTGCTGATGTGGCTGGGCAGAAGGGACACCCCCCGCATCTTGGGTTGGGCATTCTCAAAGCTCTTTTTTCTTCAGTGTGGACTGTCTCCTGTGATCCTTGCCCTTCCTTAGCTGAGTACAAAGCAGCTTTGTAGCTTCTCTTTAGTTTGCTAATATCACTTGACGGTAAAATGAGGCTTCTCTTCTGAGTCATGCCAGTTGGGAGGGATGTAGCTCTCCACTCACCTACCTAACTGCTCCTTCTTGTGGCTGAGGAGAGCTAGGTAGGTAGAGTGTAGCTAGGCAGAGCTACCTAGCTAGGCGAGTGTTCCGCTTGAGAGCTGGTGGCTCTCACTGATGTCTTTGAGACTAGACTAAGCCCAGCGTGTCTGGCCAAGGTGTAACTAGCTCCTGAAACCCTCCCTCTTCCCTCCCTGGTACTGCTGCCCCTTACCCAGGCTTTCCTCACGCACCTGGTATGTTGCAGTTGTCCCTTGCAGTCCACCTTCCAGTTGGCTTCCAGACTCCTCTTTAAGGGCACTTTTGGCCATGTCACTCCTTAGCTTAACCACAGACAATGACTTGCCACCATCTGCAAGGAGTCCAGACAATTAACATGGCCTCGAAGGCCCTGCTGGGACCCTGTACGACACCCACCCTTTCATCCCTCCTCCCTCCCGAACTCTCCTGGAAAGCGAACTCTCCTGGAAAAGCGTTTGCCTCCCAGATGTAAATGTGAGGGATGGGGCCTGTTCCTCTGCTCCTTTGCATATGCCTTTCCCCTTGGCTGGAATTCTGTTGTTCCTACACTTAGATTCAGTTATCTACTTGGGAGCTTTTTCTGTCTTTCTCCTTTATTCTCCCACTTGTTAGATGATTTTTCCCCCTCTTCTCGGGCATCTCTTTTCCTTTGAAGCTTTTATTTGGCTACCTCACCCTCCCCTTGCTGAAGGTTGGATTTTGCTTTTATTTGTACTAGCGGTGCCTGAGACTTAGTAGGCTTCTGATGAATGTTTGCAAGGTGGGTAGGTGATAGAGGTAGGGTGAGTACATTTTGATGCAAAGAAACTCTCCCTGATGATTTATTGTGAAGGTAGGATGATTTATGTCTTTTGTATTTCACTTTTCAAAAAAAAGGGGGGGGAGACCCTAGAGATTAGAAACAATTTGTGTAAATTCCCACAGGAAAAGATAGAACTCTTCTGCCTGTTCTCAGACATAGCGAGTCACTCAGGATCCTCCATACGTGCTTGGCAGCTCCTTGAGAATCTCTGTATTTTTGCTGGAATGGGAATTCATGGTTTTAGAAATTTAGGTATTTCAAAACAGATGCTTAGACCACGAAGTCACTGAAAATGAGTGTGGTTGCAATATGCCCCATTTTACACCAATTAAGCAGAGCTCTGGGCTTCTGGCCCCCTGCCAATACTCTGGTCCAGGCCCCAGGGAAATCTCAGCAGTTCTTGGATCTAATTGTTCACTGTCTGTATAGTCTTAAAACAGTCATTTCGGTGACTTTACTGTGTTAGATGTTGTATATTAAAATAGGGATTTCATGTTGAAAAATGTATTTAGTCTGCTTCTTTCTAAATAGAATCTTCCCTGTCATTGAGAACAATAGTTTGAACTTTTTTTTTTTTTTTTAAAGATTTTATTTATTTATTTGACAGAGAGAGAAATCACAAGTAGGCGGAGAGTCAGGCAGAGAGAGAGAGAGAGAAGCAGGCTCCCGCTGAGCAAAGAGCCCGATGCGGGGCTCGATCCCAGGACACTGAGATCATGACCTGAGCTGAAGGCAGCGGCTTAATCCACTGAGCCACCCAGGCGCCCCAATAGTTTGAACTTTTTAAGACCTTCCATCTTCCCACCTCTAAGAAAAGAATAGTAATTTTAATGTCATTTCTTCAAATTTACAGTCATATATGATTTGAAATAGATCTATATAAGTAAATTCACATAGAGCTTTTAGAGTATGGCACATAGTGGATACTAGACAAATATTAGCAATCATTTTTCCTTCTACATGATGAAGCCTGTGAAGCAGATTTCCATTTTACAGTTCTGAAATTCCTTACTGAAACAGAAAGTCCAGATCATCCCCTTCGCCCTGTGGTTTTAAAAGACTGCTCTTTTTTTAATTGGTTTTTCTTTGTTCATTAAAATACAAAATGCATCTCCTTTACAGTTTGCTCATTGTTCTGTGGGTAAAAAGGAGTGAAATGAGTGAGGGCAGAAGAGGAGAGACAGGGAGAGAGAGGGGCCCCTGGAGCTTCAGGTGTGAGCCCAGAGGCATTGCCACAGGTCTGTGCTTTTGCCACCAGTGGGCATCTGTGCTCTGGTGATGACAGCTAATTACACAAATAATAATAACAAGTAGTAAAAACATTGTTTACCAAAGAGTTCCAGGTGCTACTGAGCCTGTTCCATGCATGGTCTTACTCAGTTCACCATTGCTCTCTCACTAAATGGTGTCATCTGTTTCACCCAGGGAGGGTGAGGGAAGTTAAAGGACTTGTCCAAGGTCACCCAGTCACCAAATGAACTAGATCCTGCTTCCAGGAGAGCTGGCTGCTAAGGGCAGTATCGTGTTGGGCTCCATTTTGTTTTCTGAATGCAAGAACAACAGAGTAGTCAGTGAATTAGGCCTGGGGTAGGTGTAATTCACTATCAAAAAATGGCTTTGTTGTCCCTGTTTCTACATGTAGAAGTTGTTTCCATGCCAGAGTCGTAGGTGATCTATATGAATAACTTACTGAAACAGCCCCTCGTTAGTATGGTCGTAGTGTACCCTGAGAAAGAAATCACCCACATGCTTTTACCAGTCCCCTTCATGTAAGTATCAGTTTCTACAATAAAGGTATTTAGGTCACAATGCTAATAAGAACTTGACCACTTTGTAAAAAAAACAAGGGAGTAGTTACCTTCAGAATCTCATAGCATGTTGTGTTAGAACTGCTTTTAGTTGCAATATTAGGACACCTTTAATATGATAAGTTTTGTGGTATCTTCCAGGAGGTTTGGGAGGGCTTTCTAAGGAATAATTTCTTTCTTTCTTTCTTTTTTTTTTAAAGATTTTATTTGACAGACAGAGATCACAAGTAGGGCAGGGGCAGGCAAAGGGGTTGTGGGGGGGGGGCGCGGGTGGAGCAGGCTCCCCTCTGAGCAGAGAGCCTGATGCGGGGCTCCATCCTAGGACCCTGAGATCATGACCTGAGCCGAAGACAGAGGCTTAACTCACTGAGCCACCCAGCTGCCCCTCTAAGGAATAATTTCTAAAGATATTGAAGGACCACAGGTTTGGGTGGGAGAGTAGGTTAATGAAATCATGGAGATAAGAGACAAAGGTGTGGCTCATGAGTTGAGTAGTTGGTTATTAGGAACAAGCCAGAAATCCAAGACCTCATATAGAAAGTTTAACCCTACACACCCAAGCTGTGAATTTCAAAATGAAATTATATTATAGTGAATTATTTTAAATGAGCTATCAACTTTAATACTACTGTCTGCTCTGGCCTGAGTTAAATATTTCTAAGTCAGTACGAGCTTGTGGAGATTTACTTCATTGCAGATTACATATTACAGGAAGCATCCTGGCACAGCCCTAGATGTCCTGTGTGCCAACCAAAGCTGAATACTTTTTTAAAAAAATCATTTCTGAGAGGTGATATGTTCTTTCTTAATCCTTCCAAGTGGAACAAGTGGAATTTTTTCAAGATCATTGTCCGTTTCTGAAAAGTATTGTTAACAGTATGTGAAAGCCACAAATGACTATGTTCTTTCAATTTTCTTTTTCAGATAGCGATGATCTTCAAAATGAAGACTCTGGAAAATTTCAGGTTCTCTATAGGAACTACAGAAGTTGAAGGAAAGAAGATTTTCAAAAGGAAATTGTTTTGAAAGTATGTTTACAACTAACTGATACTGTTGACAGTTGGTTTTTTTTTTTTTAAATAATAAAACACTTTAAGAAAATTGTATTTATGGTAAAAGGAAACTGGACTAACAATGAGGCCAAAGACTTTTCCTGCCACAACTTATTCTGGAAATAGCCGCCAGCGACTGCAGGAGATTCGAGAGGGCTTAAAGCAGCCGTCCAAGTCTTCCACTCAGGGGCTGCCTGTGGGACCAAACAGTGATGCTTCCCTGGCCACCAAAGTCGTGGGGGGCAAGGATGCTGCCAGGCAACAGCAGCAGATGAGAGCTACCCCAAAGTTCGGACCTTATCAGAAAGCTTTGAGAGAAATCAGATACTCCCTGTTGCCTTTTGCTAATGAATCCAGCACTTCCGCAGCAGCAGAAGTAAACCGACAGATGCTGCAGGAACTGGTGAACGCGGGATGTGACCAGGTGAGTGTAACCTCCCCAGGCTCCTGCCCTGGCATTTAACAGTAAGTAGTCCCGCATGCAACGTGCAGGGGAGACAGCCAAGGATCCTGTGCTTGCACTTGAAGGCTCTGAATTGCTTCCGAAGAGAAGTGTTTCTGGGTCAAAACCAGAGGCCCTTCTGGTGTGCCATTACATTTTTTTCCATCTTCTCCCCAGAATGGTCTTTTTGGCTACTTTTCCTTTACAGTCAAAATCTAGACATTTCTGAACTCTACTGAAATTGTACCATGTGTCTTTTCTGTTTTGTCGTTGTGAAGTTGAGAAGGGCTATCACACTTAGCCCTTTCTTTGTGGTTTATTTGGGCTTATTCTGAGCTGTGATGGGGAAGATAGTGGCTTCCCTTGTTTTTAGTTTGTGCATTCGTTTAACTTAGTTAAGGGAAAGGTTGATTAACATGATTTGGCTCTTCTTAGACTCTTTTTTCTTCTCTTTTGAAAAACAGTATGTATACTGTTATAGGAGACATAACTATGTTAAGGAAATGATCAAGCAAGGTAATCTGACTTCTCAATTGCTTTCAAGATAAGGGACACATTAATGGAGGTGACAATGATAATATATAAATACACAACTTTTTGCTATACATTTGTGATGCTGTGGGGACTCACATAGCCATGTAAAACCCAGGTTGAGGGGTTGGACCATTAAAATGGAATTGGTGTCCAACCACATAAAAATGAATTTAGTAAAATCTAACTGGTAAAAATGTAATTGTCTTACAAAAGGGCTTTGAAAGCTAATGCTGTGTTACCATCTGTCATCTTAAAAGTCTCAGTTGCATGAAAATGGAATTAAGCTAGGTATTTTTGTTCCTTAGAAAATTAGTAAGATTTCATGCTCAAAGCACATCAGGATGGCTTGAGCACTTGTAGTTTCTTAGGAAGAATCTAATTACCTACTCCTGGCCTCACAGTCACAGGAAAAGGCTAACAATACCCTCTTTTATTTTCAAAAGCTATCTCAACCTTCTTGTTGTAGTTGATTACCATAGAATTTAACTAGAGAATTTATATTTCTCAGATGATATGTTTGTGAAACTAATCGTGCTATTTTGCAGGGCACTGCCTTGACACTTTGGGATATACTGGGATTAACTTGTGTGAAGCAAGCATTGTTGTGTTGAGAGTTGCTTTTCTAAAGCATAGGATCATGAATAATGTGGTGCAGAGTGTTTTAGCAGTGGAAGCTGACAGCAGAGGCATGACCTTTCTCATTGTGAAAATATGAAGTTAAATACGCTGCCAAGTGCTATCCCTTGACAAACAGAACTTGATGGTTTTGAAAGTAGGAAGGAGCAGGCTGGGGGAAATACTAGAGTAAGATTGCAGAGACTTGAAAACCAACAGCAAAGCCTAAAATCTTCTATAAATCACTTGCAAACAAAAGAGGTAATCAGAGCAGGGTGTTCTTTGCAGTTGTATTTCAGCTGTGATAAAAAGAAACAAGTGAAGCAAATAATCCAAAATACAGGTGGGATCTCATTATAGTGAAATCCATTAGTGATAATTACAGTGCAAGAAATAATGAAGCTGGTGCTGTATCCAAGAGAGTAAAATACAAATAGAGTAAAATTAAGGATCATGACACCAGTGAAGTTCCCATCAACATTTAATTTATGTTAATTGATAGCAGGAAGGACTTCATTTGTCATACCTAATGCTCCTGAAGTGATTCAGTCGCTTTGGTGTATAGTGTTACTTTATAAAGCAAAAACCTCTGCCTTCAGCCTGACCCTCCAGTTTGGGTCTGTATACAGGGTGCATTTGCTTTCAGAGAATCCTGGTCAGAACGTCATTATGAGAACCTGAATAATTGGAGTGGAAATGATTAATCAATAGTACCTCTAGAGTTGTGTGGGTCTTCAATAAAGCAGATTATCAGATCCAGTATAATAGGTACAGAGTACCTAGTGTTGCAGCTTTTCAGTTTCCTTTGTCTCCTCCTCTGTTGCCTTTTAATTTAGCTTCAGTTTTATTCTCTTGTACTTTGTCATTTTTTTTTTTTAAGATTTTATTTATTTATTTGACAGAGAGAGAGATCACAAGTAGGCAGAGAAGCAGGCAGAGTGGAGAAGCAGGCTCCCTGCGGAGCAGAGAGCCTGATGCGGGCCTCAATCCCAGGACCCCGAGATCATGACTTGGGCCTAAGGCAGAGGCTTTAACCCACTGAGCCACGAAGGCACCCCACACTTTGTCATTCTTAACCCTAATATTAATCAAAATAGTAGTAAACTCCATGTTTTCTCAAGGTCTTACCAGTGATACACACTTTTGTATGCCCTATTTTATCCATTGCATATACATGTTTATACATTTTTTCCCCACTTTATTTGACTTGAGGCTTACTGAAAATATTTACTTGAATGTTTATGAGTGTTTTCTTTTAAACTTTTTATTAGAATAAAATTTACATAAGAGGGTGCCTGGGCGGGTCAGTTGGTAGAGTGACTGCCTTCGGCTCAGGTCACGATCCTGGAGTCCCAGTATTGAGTCCTGCATCCAGCTCCCTGATCTGCAGGGAGTCTGCTTCTCCCTCTGACCCTCCTCCTCTCTCATGCTCTCTCTCTCTCTCAAATAATAAATAAATCTAAATAAAATAAAATTTCCATAAGAATAGTATATGATAGGATCCTAAGTGGACAGCTCAGTGAACTTCACCCAGTGAATCACACCCATGTAACTAGGATGGATGGGTGTATTTTTTTTTTTTTAAGATTTTATTTATTTATTTGACAGAGATGACAAGTAGGCAGAGAGACAGGCAGAGAGAGGAAGGAAGCAGGCTCCCTGCTGAGTAGAGAGCACAAAGTGGGGCTTGATCTCAGGACCCTGGGATCACGACCTAAGCCAAAGGCAGAGGCTTAACCCACTGAGCCACACAGGCTATTTTTTATTATTTTTTAAATTTTTTAAAATTATTTTTTATTTATATTATTTTATTTTTATTTATTTATTTTTTAAAGATTTTATTGATTTATTTGTCAGAGAGATAGAGAGTTCAGGCAGGCAGAGTAGCAGGCAGAGGCAGAGGGAGAAGCAGGCTCCCCACAGAGCAAGGAACCTGATACGGGACTCGATCCCAAGATGCTGGGATCATGACCTGAGCTGAAGGCAGTCGCTTAACCGACTGAGCCACCCAGGCATCCCTTATTATTTTTTTAAATTTAAGTAATCTCTATACCCAACGTGGGGCTTGAACTTAACACTCTGAGTTCAGGAGTTGCATGCCCTGCCAACTGAGCCAGCCAGGCACCCCTGGGGTGTGTGTGTATATATGTGTGTGTGTGTGTGTATGTTAAGATTTACTTATTTATTTTTAGACAGCATGTGCATGAGAGAGAGCACAGAAGGGAGGGGCAAATGTCGAGGGAGAGAATCTCCAGCGGACTCCCCACTGAGCGTGAAGCCAACTCAGGGCTCAGTCTCACAATCATGACCTGAGCTGAAACCAAGAGTATGACACTCACTTGACTGAGCCAGCCAGGTGCTCCAGCCCCCACCGGGGTATATTTTTAATTACTATATTTTTAATGTAAATTTCTAGGAAAAGTAAAAGACTAAGTATTTTCTGTGTAGTGATATAGTGTAAGTGTCAAATGATGCAGCATCTAAAATATTTTCACATATATTTTACTAAAGACTTAATGAAAATTTCTACAGGAAAAAAAGGCCAGTGGATTAATAATCCTTATGGAAGGAGCTATTCTTTAAACACAGATTAAAGGACTTGAAAGGATAAGTGTTTTGGTTATGAGTGTCATATTTTTTATCATTTGGATACTCTTCATACTGACATAGGTAATAATTTAAAGTTAGCTTTTACTTTATCTTATAAAACTTAGTTTCACTTTTTCTCTTAGTGTTTTCAAGTGATCATATTACCAGGTTTTCCCTCTTTTTCTTCCTGACAAAGTTTTAAAAACTACTAATTAGGGGTGCGTGGGTGGCTTTTTTGGTTAAGTGTTTGTTTTGGTTCAGGTCGTAATCTCAGATTCCTGGGGTCAGTTCCTACATTGGGCTCCCTGCTCAGCAGGGAATCTGCTTCTTTCTTTCCTGCTCTCCCTGCTCTGCTCTCTCTCTCTGCCAAATAAATAAATAAACATGCTAAAAAAAAACCATTAATTTGATTTTGCGATGACATTGTCTGCTTCTTGAAAGCATATGACTTGAGTCCTCTCACTGAATTGCATTGGGTTAACAGGTGTAAGGGTGCTGTTGGGACAGGCTCACCATACTTGGAACTTCTCAGGGTGCAGGGATGGCTGGCTGCCATAGGGGTCTAGAGATGACAAGGGTCCTATTCAGTAGTACCTCCTGTAGTCTTCAGAATAGCTAAGCATTTTATCACTTTGTGCCTCTTAGAGGCCGACTTAGGTGAGAACTGCCTTTCAGATGTGAATACTGAGAAATGTTTTTTGCTTCTCTTGAGGAATTAGCATGTGCTGTTTCTCTTTGGACAACCCATATCCTGACCTTCATGAGGCTCCCTCATTGATCTGCTGTGAGAGGTGCCAAATCTGTGGCAGCTTTAAGATTTCTTAGGGCTCTGGCCTGTCATAGCTACATTCTTTCAGTCCTGTATTAGCATAATTTTCCTAATCCTGACTTAATCCAATTTTTCCTCACCTTATTGTGAATGTTTAAACGACTTAAATCATTATTGGAGTGAAGGTAGGAAGAAATGTAAACAAACAAATTGATTTATTACACCAAATTTGGCCTAAGGAAAAGCTGATGGTCAGGATGTATATTCAGAGGCATGCTTCCTGAGAATAATGGTCAGAACAACAAATAAATTTCAGGTAGTCTGGTTAATGGGAAAGGGAGTGAATTTCTTGGCATTCTCAAATCAAAAAGTACAGAAAAATCAAGTTTCTCAACCCATCTTACAAGTTATTCTTCAATCCAGGTCCTTTTGCCAAAGGAAATAGCACTGCAGAGAGGTGAGGCCTGCTGGGGCCTGTGAATCTCACAGAGGAAGGACAGACCCTGGTGTTGGCAGCAACCTCTTGTGCCAAGTACTGTTCGAATAAGCACTTGCACCCATAGCCTCATTATTGAAACTACACAGAAAGCATTTGAGATGGATTCCAGCCCTTACCTGAGTATTGCAGAGGAAACTATGGCTTGGGTGGTCAGGCAGGTGACTCAAGCTCTCCTCTGCATGCCCCTTCCCCCAACCCCCAGGTCTTCAGTGAGGGTTAGACCAACTTGTTACACATACTTGAGAGGAAAGACTTCAGTGCTCCCTTAATGGGCCATACAGATCTCTGTCTTTAACTTGCATCGTGTGGGTTGCTGGCCAGTTTCTGTGTTTGCTGATGTACACCCCGTCCTGGTGGGATTTTCTTCTCTGCGAGTTTGTCCTCTCCTTTCCCTCATGTCCTCTCGCTTGCATGGGCGGGTGGCACTTGCTCGGCACTTCCAGTCCCCAGGCCCCCTCGCCACAGGCCCTGCCTGGTCCTTTCCAGGGGTGTCCCACCCACTCCTCCCCTGTGCACCTGTCCCAGATGCATGGCACGGTCTCCTCCTGCTTGCATCTCTGCTTCATTTGTTCAGGGGGCTTCTTCAAACATTATTCTGTTGGCTGGCAGTGTCAGCATCCATCTTCCCCGGCGTGGATTTGGGCACATGTTATGGTTCAACTCCTTCTTTCTTACTGCAGGGTCTTGATTCTTACACCTGGATTTGAACTGTTCCTGTTCAGCCTTCCATTGTTCCGTATGTCTAGGGCACTGGACGCTTGAGGCCAGCCGTGTGTGGACAGGTGGTCGTGCTGTAATCACACTTGCCCCGTGGCACGCAGGCCTCCTGGTGCTATGTCCACAGTGTGTCCAGGTGTGTCCTCATGAGCGCAGGGCCCTGGGTGTGGCTCACCTGCTGTGTGCACAGTGGGGATTGCACACCAGCTGTGCGTGCCCCTGGAAAACTTTGCCCAGGCGGTTCCCTGCGCTGGCCCACATACATGCCATTGCTGATTTATCAGACTTTAGGAGAGAGACAGCACAAAGCCTCTTTGTATGTTTAGCTCAAGCAGTTGGCATCATCAGGAAAGCTCTAGACAGTGACCTAGAGAAATGTTAACCCTGAAGTGCTTTTCCTTTAACCTGGTGTCAGGATCCTGCCTCAGGATTCATTCTCTGGAATACAGGTAGTTTGCTAATGAAAAAAAGTAGAAAGGGTTAGATAACCAGTACATTTCCTCCTCCTCCCTTATTCTGGAAAGGGAACGACTTTTCAGTATTACCGAACACTGGGTATTGCCCTGAAATATTCATAAGAGGAGAAGGAAAAAAGAAACACTTAAGTTTAGGAATGCCAGTAATGTAACAGGAAACTGTATTACAATGGCTTTTGGGTGTAGCAGTTCCTTGTCTATCCCCGCCCCCCCACCTTTTTTTTTTTTTTTTTTTTTAGCTTTTCAAATTAAATCTGGCCTTGCCAAAAGATAAAATGTATACTTTGTTAAAGTAGTATATTTAAAATTAATTTGAAAAGACACAGTCACATCATACCTTTGTGTCATACCCTCCCCCCACCCTGCGGCTCCCTTCTAGTTATCAAAGGAATATGTGTTCATTGTGTAAGTTTGCAATATTTAGAAACGTATAAAAAAATAAAAATTGCCTGTAATTCTGTCAGCTCAAATGAGACCACTCTGAACTTCTAGTATAAAAGTGGCCAGATTTTTTTCTAATTAAAGGAAATTAAGGAAAGTGAGGAGAGCTGGGCCAGGTAACAGGTAGAAAAGGCAGAATATGGGGTATGATTCCACCTCTTCCTTTATAAAAAAATATACACGTATAATATGGCCCTTCTCACTCTCCTTATCCAACATCAAGACCAATCCGTTCTCTTCCAGTGCACCTCTGAGTCCTGGTCCCCCCACCCACCAAGCCTCTGCCCTTGCTCACTGACATTGCCCTTCCTCCTGGCTCCTCTCCTGTGTTCCCTGCATAGAACATTCTGAGTGATCATTCTAAAAAGGAGAAGATCCTGTGATTTCCTTCTGGAAACCTTTCCACTGCACTTGGATGAAGCTCCTGACCTGAAGGCGAGGCCCATCCCGCAGCCTCAGGTGGCACCCCTTTTCCGGCAGTTGGTGCTCTGGCTCTGCCTTCTTTACTGCCTTTCCTCTTCTCAGCACTGGCCCTTTCTTGCCTGGATAATGGCTACTCTTCTTGGAAGGCTTGTCTTGCTCTCCTGGATTCAGAAAAGCATTTTCTGACCCCCCTAGTCTAGACCATATGCCTCTGTTTTATTCTCTCTCATAGAAATGTCCTTTCATAGCATTTATCAGAATTTGTTACTAACTGTTTAGTTGTATTTCTTATAATATCCATTTCTCTCTTTAGATTTAGTCCCCATTAGGGCAGTAGCTTTGTTCTGGTTATCGTTCTCTAGTACCTAAAACTTTGCAAATTCTCAAAATTCTCAAAAACATCTGATATATGAATGAAGGGATAAATGTTTTGCTATAAACATTTTCATTTTTAATGCCTATAATGTATTCCATTGTTCAAATAGTAGTTCTTTTTTTTTAAGATTGATTTTATTTATTTGACAGAAAGCGATCACAAGCAGGCAGAGAGGCAGGCAGAGAGAGAGAGAGAGAGAGAGAGAGAGAGGGAAGCAGGCTCCCTGCTGAGCAGAGAGCCCAATGCGGGACTTGATCCCAGGACCCCGAGATCATGACCTGAGCCGAAGGCAGCGGCTTAACCCACTGAGCCACCCAGGCGCCCCCAAATAGCAGTTCTATAACTTATTATACATATTATATGTAACTGGCGTTAAGAGGTAAACTGAAGCACATTTTAAAGTTTATCTGCGCAAAAATGATTCCAAACCAGAAGTGATTAGGAGCAGTCTACTGAAAGTCGCTCAGGGAAAGAATTTCAGAAAGCAGAGGCAGAAGCAAAGCGAGAAAATGATTCCAGTGTCTATACCTTAAGCGGTTACCTTATTTGGGAAAGCCTGGGTAGCTGTTTATGATTGGTTGTCCTTAGGTTTTGATTTTTAGCCTCCAAGCATTACAGACTTAGATTTGGTTTGTGTACATAGGCATTAAATCTTAGAATCACCTCAGTCTGATGGCTTTCTTGTTTAATTAAATACTGTGATGAACATCCCTCTACGTCTTTATAGATATCACTGATTTACTTAGAATAAATTTTAGAAATGGAATTACTAAGACGATAAGAGCATTTTTACAGTTTTAATTCGCCAAGTTTCTTTCGAAAATTTTAAAATTGCCTCTATATTTCCAACCCTGCCAACAATGAATACTGCTGCTATGAAACAACACATCTGTTTGTCAGTTTGGTTGTTTGTTCTGTATTCTTAATTGTGGCAATAAGTATGTGGTAGTAAAAAAGTAGTGATAGTTGTTCAGTTTTAAGTAGCAGGAAACTCATATTTTGAGGGGAGCTCTAAGTGTCTGAGACTGGATCCATTTTCCTCTTAAAATGCAATGCAAAGTCTAGTACATCAAGACCAAAATGCATCTTCTGAGGAACATCTTTTCTCTCCTCCCTGAGTGGTTTACATTTGTGCCTGGTACATCTCTGGGCCAACACAGGATTTTGCAGTCCTAGAGGATTTGCAGGAGAGTCATTGGCAGACAGGTAGGCAAGGCCTGCCCTTTGGGGAGGACAAGCCATAATAGCCCCAGCAGCAGCACTGTCCGGACGTTCAGCTTGCTTTGTTCCCTAGCATATTTGGTGTGCAGAACAGAGCGCCCTGGCTGGTGTTTAGGAATGATGGGTTACGAGTTGCTGAGGTGTTGGTTCTGGCTGCCCTTAGGAAGCCAGCTCTGGCCTCCTCTTTGAGCAACCTTCTGTCTTAATCCAAACATGCAGTACAACTATTGACATTTTCTGTATGTGCCATAATGTCGAAAATATTGGAGATCACAAATATTGTTTATTTAATACCTATTATTCACACTGAGCAGTTTTCTACCTAAATGATTATTTGCTCTTATATATATGGTTGTGGCCACTCGATGGCTCATGCTAGCCTCATAGGTGATTAATGAACATTTTTAATATATTCTATAGTGTAGTGCTTTCCCACTTAGAAATGCTGCATAGGCAGATACTGTAAGTGCTAGAGAAGGTTTTGGAACAATTATTTGTTCCTCCTTTTCTTGTACCCAGTGATTTTCCAACCTGGGACGTGTTGGAAAAATACTGCCACTGAAGCCAGCACCAGCGATTGAATTCATTTGGTGAGGAGTGGGCCCTGGGTACGAGCCCTTCCTAACAGGTCCCGGATGGTGACTGAGGGGCAGCCAGGGACCTCCGCTCTGCTCTGAACTTGATAGAGTCGGCTCTGAGAAATGCCTCTAAGATCTGAGCCTTATGTTTGCCTGCAGTTTCTTTCAGGGCTCCTTATACTGTTTCTGTCATTGCCAACCCATTTATGGATGTAAAGAGAAGTGAAATACCCAACAAGGACATTGAGGGGTTTTTTGGTCCTTTATTTATTTTTTAAATTTTATTTATTTATTTGAGTGAGAGCACACAAGCAGAGGGAGTGGTGGGCAGAGGCAGAAGCAGGCTCCCCGATGAGCAGGGAGCCCAGCGTGAGGCTGATCTCAGGTTTCTGGGATCATGACCTGAGCCAAAAACGGATGCTGAACCAACTGAGCCACCCGGGTGTGCCTACCTTTTATGTCCTTTAACAACAATCTCTTTTAAGCTACTCGTTATACAGTTGTTATAAATTTCAAACTTAACAACAAAAAAGCCACCTCCATTATCATAGTCACTACCCAGCTGCTTCTTATTTTGGCATTAAAATTCAGTTACCGGAAGCTCATGGTTCTCAAGTTTAATGTAAAATGAGTTTATCATGCAATTTTTTATATTATGATTTACTCATCTTGGATTTCTTTATTGTTTTTTTAAAAAAATTTATTTTACTTAAATTCAATTAATTAACATATAGTATAAAGAACCTAGATGTCCATCAACAGATGAATAGATAAAGAAGCTGTGGTGTATATATTCAAAGGAATACTATGCAGCCATCAAAAGAAATGAAATCTTGCCATTTGCAACAACGTGGATGGAACTAGAGGATATTATGCTGAGCGAAATAAGTCAATCAGAGAAAGATAATTATATGATCTCCCTGATATGAGGAATTTGAGAGGCAAGGTGGGGTGTTTGGGGGTAGGAAGGAAAAAATGAAAAAAGATGAGATCGGAGGGAGACAAACCATAAGAGAATCTCACAAAACAAACGTAGGGTTGCCAGGGGGAGGGAGGTTGGGAGAGGTTGGTTGGGTTATGGACACAGGAGAGGGTATGTGCTATGGTGAGTGCTGTGAAGTGTGTAAGCCTGACGATTCACAGACCTGTATCGCTGGGGCTAATAATATACTATATGTTAATTTTAAAAATTTGTTAATTTGTTAATTTGTTAATTTTAAAAATTTGTTAACTATATGTTAATTTAAAAAATTAACATATAGTATATTATTAGCTTCAGAGGTAGAGTTTAGTGATTCATCAGTTGCAGATAACACTCAGTGCTCATCACATCACAGGCTCTCCTAAATGCCCATCACCCAATTACCCCGTCCCTCCGCCTACCACTCCTCCAGAACCTTCAGTTTGTTTCCTAGAGTTCAGAGTTTCTTATGGTTTGTCTGCCTCTCTGATTTCATCTTATTTTATCTTTCTCTCCCTTCCCCTGTGATCCTTTGTTTTGTTTCTTAAATTCTGCATGAGTGAAATCATATAATAGTTCTCTTTCTCTGCTTGACTTATTTCACTTAGCGTAATACCTCTAGTACCATCCATATCACTGCAGATGGTAAGATTTCATTTTTTTGATAACTGAGTAATATTCCATTGTGTATGTATACCACATTTTAAAAAAAAGATTTTATTTATTTGAAAGAGAGACACAGCAAGAAAAGGAACACAAACAGGAGAAATACCACATCTTTATCCATTCATCTGCCGATGGACATCTGGGCTCTTTTCGTAGTTTGGCTATTGTGGACATTATTGCTATAAACTTGGTTGTGCATGTGCCCCTTTGAATCACTATGTTTGTATTCCTTGGGTAAATACCTAGTAGTGTAACTGCTGGGTTGTAGGGTAGCTCTATTTTTACTTTTTGAGAAACCTCCACCAACAGTTTAAGAGGGTTCCCCTTTGTCCACATCCTCACCAACATCTGTTGTTTCCTGACTTGTTAATTTTAGCCGTTCTGACTGGTGTGAGGTGGTATCTCTTTGTGTTTCTTTGTTTTTGTTTTTTTAAGATTTTATTTTATTTTTTATTTGACACAGAGAGAGAGAGAGAGAGAGCGTGCACACACAAGCAGGGAGAAGGGCAGAGAGAGAGGGAGAAGCAGGCTCCCCGGTGAGCAGGGAGCCTGATGTGGGACTCAATCCCAGCAGCCTTGGGTTCATGCCCTGAGCTGAAGGCAGACACTTAACCAACTGAGCCACCCAGGCGCCCCCTCATTGTGGTTTTGATTTGTATTTCCTCTTTCTTGTCTTTAGTCTTTGGAAAGGAAACATTTTTCATGATTGTATTTTTCAAATTTGTGATATATATATAATTGACTTTCAGTGCAACAATTTGAATTTTTATAAGTGTACTTGCTCTTTTTCCTGGAGTTGTGGAAAACCATAGGAAATTTCTCTTCCCTTTGTACCATTCTCCCATGTCCTCACCCTTACCCCGGCCATCTAGCATAGTCCTGAATAAATAGTGAATGCTCAATAGATATCCCCAGCAGTTAGAATCAGATGGACTGTATTCCATTCTGACTGAAGTTGCTCTGAGTATGATTTGGGAATTGAATTAAGGTGCTGGTGACAGATTCCCGGCTACAGAGCTTAGTATGCATAGGTGGCCTAACAAAGGAAGGCTGGAGTTCGGCAGGATGTGGCCTGTATGGCGGTTCTGTAGTGTCATCAAGGCCCTGGGCTCCTCCTCTCTGTCAGTTCTGGCCTCCTTAATGAGAGGCTTCCGTTTCCAGGCGCCCAAGGTGGCACCTCTCTGAGAGTCAACAGTTTGTACAAGAAGCAGGAATATGGCAGCAGAAATGCTTCTCTACCTCACAGGCCCAAATGTAGTCACTTAGTCACCAGAGGTTAAAGCAGAACTGTGTACTTTAGCTGCGCATACGGCTGCCACGATAGAACTGGCCTTCTCTTAGTAAGGAAGACTGGATTTCACTAAGTCAGAAAGTAGATTTCATTAAGGAACCAGAGCATGACCACATGTTGTACTGGCTGTCACCATGGGCTACTAGTCTGCCTTTCTGAGCTTCATGATCCTTCATCTATACCCTGGGGGTAACAATTACTCCTACCCTATGGGTTGTGTTGCAGACCAGAAAGAATGTAAAGTGACGTGTCTTTGACTCTAATCTCTACTCTGGTCATTATATTAAGGCGTACTTTCCCCAGTACCTATTTCTTCTCCTGCAGAGCTTTCACATCTCTGTTTCTTTTTAGTGCTAACACCCTGCTCTATACCTGGATTCTTCTAAAGTAGTCTCCCTGACCCAGTATTTCTGCCAGTGAACTTTTCCTGAAAGGTGACAGTCAGCCACTCTCTTATATCCACTCCCCTCCTCTTCCTACCATGTGATCTCCACTTACCAAACTTGATTATTTCTCTCATTTCCAGCCCAGCTTGCTTGCCCCAGCTGTGTTTGCCTCTTTACACACCAGCTACTACCAAGCTGTGTGACTTTCTCCCACACTGGCTTTACTCATGCTGTTTACGCTACCTGGAATGCACTCCCCACCAGCCCAGCCATGCTCTGCCCACTCAAGTCCCACTTCTTCCATGATTCATCTTTGTGGCCTTTTCCAGCTATTCATTCCTGCACATGTGGGGGTTCTCCCTTTCCTGAATTCCTATTTTTTATTGGTACCATCCAGAGTGCTCTGGTAGGTCTATATGGGGTCTTAGGGATTATCTAGGCCACATGGCTCTTTACACAGTTAAATTAACTGAGACCCAGAGAGGTAATGTGGTCAGTTTAAGACTATACAGCAAATGAAGGACAGACCCAGAGGTACAAGCCTCTCAGTTTCACCCATGAAACGTGAAAGAGAAAGAAAGAGAAATAGTCATCACCCTACCATTTATGAAAGTGAGATATTTCCACATAGTAGAATTGGTCCAGGGGTAATTATTGTTATTTGGCCATTTTTATTTCCTTTATTGTTGCTTTGATTAACTTTTTATTTTGGAAAAAATTTAAAAGTACAATAGCATCTCTCTCTCCAGTAATTTTAGAATAAGCATTTAATTCAAATATAACATCTAGAATTTTTTAAAAAAAGATTTTATTTATTTATTTGACAGAAAGAGAAAGATCACAAGTAGGCAGGGAGGCAGGCAGAGAGAAAGGGGGATGCAGGCTCCCTCCCAAGCAGAGAGCCTGATGCGGGGCTCGATCCCAGGACCCTGAGATCACGACCCGAGCTGAAGGCAGAGGCTTACTTAACCCACTGAGCCACCCAGGTGCCCCAACATCTAGAATATTTTGAAAACAAATACTAGACATCATTTCATTCATCATTCATATACTCATATATTTAAACGTATCTGCAAAAGACAGAAAAAATAAAAACCACATAGAATAGGAACATAATCACAATACTGTTATCACACATTCAACAGAATAAACATTTTTTTAAAAGATTTTATTTACTTATTTGACAGACAGAGATCACAAGCAGGCAGAGAGGCAGGCAGAGAGAGAGGAGGAAGCAGGCTCCCTGCTGAGCAGAGAGCCCGATGCGGGACTCAATCCCAGGACCCTGGCATCAGGGATGGAAGGCAGAGGGCTTTAATCCACAGAGGCTTTAACCCACTGGGCCATCCAGGTGCCCCAACATTTTAAATTTAATATAATTTTTATGACTACATGGTTAATATTTTAGAACTGCCTATTAATGAAATTAATATTCTTGAGAAATTACTATGTGAATATCACTTAATCCTCCCAACAAGCCCACAGCAAGATTCTATTATTGTCAACATTTACAGATGAAAAAACTGGATCACAGTTTTTACACAAGGTAAATAATGTGCCTACTAAGTAATGAAACCAGGAATCAAAAATGCAGATCTGGCTGTTCTTGTTTTATATCCTGAATTCTTTTCCCTCAACACTTACATACATAGCATCTCTTCATATCAGTAAAAACATTAAAACATTTACATGCTATCATGGGAGTCTGCCAGAATTTAGCAATTCCTAGGTTTTTTTTTTTTTTTTTTTTTAATGTTTTGGTTTTTTTTTTTTTTTTAAGATTTTATATATTTCTGGGTGCCTGGGTGGCTCAGTGGGTTAAAGCCTCTGCTTTCGGCTTGGTCATGAGCCCAGGATCCTGGGATCGATCCCTGCATCGGGCTCTCTGCTCGACGGTGAGCCTGCTTCCCATTCCCCTCTCTCTGCCCGCCTCTCTGCCTACTTGTGATCTTTATCTGTCAAATAAATAAATAAAATCTTAAAAAAAAAAAAAGCTTTTATATATTTCTTTGACAGACAGCAAGAGAGGGAACACAAGCAGGGTGAGTAAGAGCAGGGAGAAGTAGGCTCCCCACCAAGGTGGGAGCCCAATGCGGGGCTCGATCCCAGGACCCCAGGATCATGACCTGAGCCAAAGGCAGATGCTTAAGAATGGAGCCACCCAAGTGCCCCATTTCCCCTGTTTTTGGACAGTGAAATTGTTTCAAGTTTTTACTATTATAAATGATGCTACAGTGAGCATGTTTATTTGTAAATTTTAAAAGACATCTCTACGGCTTTCCTTAGGTTAGATTTTTTTTAAGTGAAATGACTCCAGGAGCTTTCTTATATAATCGTTTCACGCAAGTTGGTTTTGCCTAGAGGTTGAGTAAATTCAGTAGTAGTAAATGACTGGCAGAACCAGGAGTAAACCCACATGTTTGCAGCCCTTCTTTGAGCGCATGTTGCTTGAGTGTCTATAAGGTGTTATGCACGGAGTTTGCCTATCCCTCTCCTTCTGCCTCCTCCCCACCACGTTTGTACACATTCTCTCTCTCTCTCTCTCTAATAAATGAATAAAATCTTTTTTAAAAAGGAAAGAAAAAAGCACAGAGGAAACAAAGGACCAATTTCAGGAATGAATGGCTACTGCTGTGGGTCCTAAAGACATTAAAAATTGTAAGGGAATATATAACCAATAAATTTATGATCCAATAAATGTGGTTTAGATGAAATGGATAGACAAATTTGTTGGAAGACAAAAAACTACCAAAATTAACACAAAGAAATAGAAAAATCTGAATAGCCCAACTTCTATTCAATTCATAATTAAAATCCTTCCTACAAAGAGAACTATAGGTTCACATGCTTCACTGGTGCATTCTATCAAACAGTTAAAGAAGAAGTAATAGTGATGCTAGCCAAACTCTTTCACAAAATAAAGGAGTAGGGAGTGGTTCCCAGGTAATCTCATGAGACCAGTGTTGCTCTGGTATCAAGACTTGACGAAGCCATTATAAGAAAACTACAGACCAATATTTCCAGTATCTTTTGTAAATGCTATATAAAGGCAAACATTCTAACCAAAGTATTAGCAAATGCCATTCAGTGAAAATATATTAAGGACAAATGAGATTTATCCTGGACCTGCAGGGGTGGTTTAACATTAGAAAATTAATGTAATTCAACATGTCAACAAAGTGAAGAGTAAGGCCATGGGTAAAGCCATCTCCATAGATAGAAAAAAATCCCTTCACAGAATCCAGCAGCCATTCATAACAAAACTGTGCATAAAAGAGAACTCTTCACATTACTGAAGGACACCTGTGTAAAATCTATAGCCAGCATCACATTTAATGGTGAAACTCTTCCTACTTACATTGCCTTTAAGATTGGTAAAAAAGCATGGATGTCTATTTTTCATCTTATATGGAGGTCCTGGGCAGTGCCTTAAGGAGGGTAAAAGAAATAAAAGCACACAGATTGGAAAATAAGTAAAGCTGTCTTTATTTACATTTGACGTGATCCTTTTGTAGGAAATCATAAGGAATCTATTTTTAAAGGCTACCAGAACTAATAATTTCCTACATAATAATACCAGAACTAATAATTTCCTACATAATAATTTGGCATGGTACAGGACAAGGTTAATATGCAAAAATCAGTAGTTTTCTGTATTTTAGCAATTAACACTGGGAAATTAAAATTTTAAATGTGATTTCATGAGGCCCTTGGGTAGCTCAGTCAGTTAAGTGTCCTGACTCTTGATCTCAGCTCAGACCTCGATCTCAGGGTTGTGAATTCAAACCCCCATGTTGGGCTCCATGCTGGGCATGGAACCTATTTAAGAAAAAAAAAAGTGATTTCATTTATATTAGCATTTAGAAATATGAAATACTTAGGGATAAATTTAACAAAATATATGTACAAGACCTGTAAAAAAAAAACAACACAGAACAATACTGAATGTGTTAAAGAAGATCAGAATAAATGGAGTGATATACCATGTTCATAGATTGAAAGACTTAATTTTGTTAATATGGCAGTTCTCCTCAAACTTAAATGCAGATTCATCACAATTCTGATAAAGCCAGAGCAGGCTTTTTTTTTTTTTTTTAATTGAAATTGACAAACTGATTCCAAATTCATATGTTCCACAAAGGACCTAGAATAACAAAAGCTATATTAAAAAGAACATAGGTAGAATAGTTAAACTATGTAATTTCAAGATTCATACTAGTTAAACTTCATAATAGATTCTAGAGCTATATAAGACAGTGTGGTACTGTCACAAGGATAGATCCACAGATGAGTGAAACAGAATTCAGAGTCCAGGGGCACCTGGGTGGCTCAGTTGATTAAGCTTCTGCATTTGGCTCAGGTCATGATCCCAGGGTTCTGGGGTGGAACCCACAGCGGGCTCCCTCTTCAGTGGGGAACCTGCTTCTCCCTGTGTCTCTGCTTGCTGCTCTGCCTACTTGTGCTCCTTCTCTTTCTGTGTCAAATAAATCTTATTAAAAAAATAATAAAGAATTCAGAGTGCAGAAATGAGCCTACCTGTTTATAGTCACAAGGATACCAAGGAAAAGAAGGAAAGGGTTTTTTTTGTTTGTTTGTTTGTTTTCAGCAAATTGTCCTGGGATAAATGAATATCCTAGTGGACAAATACTAACACTTTTACACCAGTCACAATAATTAAAATGGATTATAGCCCTAAATACAAACTCTAAAAACTTTTGAAAGAAAACAGGAGAGAATCTTTGCAATCTTAAGAAAAGCAAAGATTTTTTTAGATCTAATATAAAAAGCATGGATCATAAAATAAAAATTGATAAATATGACTTTTCTGAAATTTTTAATTTCAGAATTAACTATAAATCATTATAATTATAAATTAATTATAAATTAAAAATCAATGCTCTTCAGAAGACATCATTGAAACAACAAAAAGTCAACCATGGGATAAGAAAAAATACTTCAAATACATACACTGGACAATAGATTTATTTCTGTAATATGTAAAGAATCCTTACAATTCAGTAATAAAATGACAAGCCCTTAAAAATGGGCAAAGATCAGGGGCACCTGGGTGACTCAGTTGGTTAAGCATCTGTTTTGGGCTCAGGTCATGATCTCAGGGTCCTGGGATCACATCAGGCTCTCTGCTCAGCGGGGAGTCTGCTTCTACCCCTCCCTCTCCCTCTGTGCTCTCTCTCTCCATCTCGCTCTCTCTCAAATAACTTGAAAAAAAAAATTTTTTTTTAAAAAGGGCAAAGATTTAAGCAAACAATTCACAAGAAAATATGCAAGAATGGCTAATAAGCCAATGAAAAATACTGTATATTATTAGAGGGAATATTGCAAGGAAATGCAAATGAAAACCACAATGAGATATCACTACATTAGAAAGGATAAAATTTTAAAGTCTGATTAACACCAAGTGTTGATGGAATGTATAGCAGCTAGGATTTTCTTATGCTTCTGGTGGAAATGTAAAAAAGTTTCTTAAGCATATACCAACCATACATCTCAGTCATTCCCTTCATAATTATTTCTCAAAGAGAAATGAAAACCTGTGTCTGCAAAAAGACTTGTGCATAAGTGTTCATAGCAGGTTTATTTGCAATAGCCAAAAACTATAAACAGCCCAATGTCCATCAGCAGGTGAATGGATAATAAATCCTGGCATGTCCATACAATGGAATACTATTCAATTAAAAGAAACCTGTGGGACCACTTATATAAACAACAGCGTGGACGAATTTCAAAATCACAGTGCATGAAAGATGCTAAGTACAAAATAGAATCGTATAGGATTTTCTTTTTATAGTATTTTAGAGAATATAAACTAATTTTAGTGACAGAAAGTAGATAGTAGTTCACTAGGGTCGGAGTGGAAGGAAGGAGTGCCAAAAAGGAGCACTCAGAAAATTTTAGGAGTGATGAAAACATTCTGTGTCTTTGTTGTGATGGTGGTTTTACTGTTGCATATATCATGTCACTCGTGGCTGTGCAGCCCCAGAGATATAGCTTATCACAGTTGAGATATGTGAGTCTATAATAGACACCTGATTTGGAAGACTTTATGAGAAAAAGAGAATGTGAAATATCTCCATCTTTTTTTTGTTTGTTTAAAGATTTTATTTATTTATTTATTTGAAAGAGAATGAGAGCGAGCTTGAGGGGGGAAGGTCTGAGGGAGAATCAGACCCCCTGCTGAGCAGGGAGCCCGAAGGGGGACTCAATCCTGGGACTTCAGGGTCATGACCTCAGCTGAAGGCAGTCAGTCAACAAACTGAGCCACGCAGGCATCCTGTCTCCATCTTTTTAATATTGGTTACATGCTGAAAAGATTTATTGCACTACAGAACACATGTTAACATTAATTCCACTTTTATCTCTGTTTTCTTAAATGTGGCTGTGAGAAAATTAGAAATGACCGTATGTGGATGGGTAGCTAGTCAGTGGCAGCAGTGGCGGTGAGGCCATCTTCAGTCACACCATTGCCTGGGGCAGCTCCCTGCACAGTGCTGTTGCTTTGGACATTTCTCTGCCCAGATCACTTGGTTGTAACTGTCCTCACTAAAAGTTCAGCTGACTTAGAAGAGGCAACTGTTACAATTTTGTTGTGATCATTTTATTACATCTAAAATGGTAATCTGTGCTCATTGTAGAAAACTTTGGGCACTGTAGTGAAGAGAACAAAAGCTGTTGAAAACCTTACCTCCGAAAGGCAACTACTGATAAAATTTTTAACAATGTATTGATACGAATCGATCCTTTCAGTCTTTCTGGATGTTTGCATTTTACAAAACAAACATGGTTTAAACCCATGCATGCTCTTTTTCAAATTGATGTTTTATTTTTCACAAGTAAACATTTAACTTTTCTCTGTGAGGGTCTATAAATTTGCTGTGGGAGCACCTCCCTCACAAGATGCCAGGAGGCCTGCTGTCTTTTTCCCCAAGTCCTGTTTTCTTTTAGCCAGTAGCACAAAATGTGTCATTAGTTGAACCTCCCTTCAGTACTTTTGGAATTTTAAGATTTTGTTTCATTGTTGATCCTCAACTTCAGAAGATTCGAGAAGCAAACGTTCCATCAAGAGTGGCAGTTCACTACATAAGGCGCACTGGTTGTGCCATGCACATGGATTTTAGATGAATACGGGTTCACACCACAGGCAGGCGGAGGCTGGTTAGTGCGCTTGGCAGCTCAGCTTCCAGTTTGGATATAGCAGAGCTCATGGGTTTGAAGCCTAAGGATTTCTTTCTGTTTTCTTTTTTTAAATTTTATTTATTTATTTGAGAGAGTGAGTGAGAGAGAGAACATGAGCAGGGGCAGAGGGAAAGGGGGAAAAAAACAGACTCCATGCTGATCCGGGAGCCTGATGCAGGACCTGATACCAGGACTCTGGGATCATGAACTGAGCCGAAGGCAGACCCTTACCCCTCTGAGCCACCCAGGCACCCCCAAGGAGCTCTTTCTTTTAGCAGTGGTGTTTTTGTTCTACCGACACACAGTCTTACAGTTTAAAAAAAAAAAATCAGTTTCCACCTTGTAAAGTATGTTCTCATGGAATCTTAACCCCAAGCCCCCAAGCAGCTGCTCATGTGAGACGGGGCCCACTGGCCCTGAGGACTGTGGGCTGTCCTGCCTCGGGCCCTGGTGCCAGGGATTGCAGCACCAGCTAGAGGAGCGGCTAAGCTGAGCTGTCTTCCCCTCCAGTGACTCCCCACTCTCTCTAAGGGCTGGGATGCTCAAAACATGCTGCTCCTTGGCCTTCTCTGTTTGCTCAAGAGGGAGATTAAAATGCCTGGTGAGGGGAATAGAAAATACCAGCCATTGGCAAAGCACCCAGCTAAAGAATAAAAAGGGGAAACTATTATTTTTTAATTTATGTATGATCAAGGTAATAGATGTGCCCCAGAAAAGGTGATTCTTTCTTATAAAGCCAGGGTATTGTGGCTCCTCCCACCTCCCTGAAGAGTAGTTGGAAAATGCCTTTGTGAATATAATGAAGATCTTTTATTCTCTATCAGAGTGAATAACTCTTTATATCAACTTAAGTTTCTCAAAAACATGTAAATGAAACTCTCCACCTTCATATCTAAATTGATTGTTTCTGTAACATCCCTCATCTCTGACCCCAGCTTGCTTGAATATTCAATTTCTCTGATACAGGTAGTAAACAGGTGTCTGGAGGCACCTGACAAATAAAAAGTTTAATTTTGACTTTGGTCTAGCTCACTTTGTCTCTTCGAACACTTGGAAAGGGGACAAGATTTATTCTGTATGGTTTGAAGTAAGGCAGGTGAGAGCAAGGTCCGTGTGGTACATGCATGATACCAGGAGGAGCTTTCTAACACTGCAGGCTGAAGGTCGGGTGTTAAGGAGGTTAGGGTGTTAAGGAGGAAGTCTAGAACCCCAAGGTACATGCATGACCTGGAGTGACAGATCTCAGCCCTGAGCAGTTAGACTCACTGAGATGCTCTGGGCACACATGTGAGCATACACTCTCTCTCCCTCTCACACTTTCATTCATGCTCACACACCTGGAACGCCTGGGCACCAACCCCAGAGGTTCTGATTTAATTGGTCTTGGATGGGTTCTGGGCCTTGGTATTTTTAGAAACTCAGCAAGTGTGAGAACCCACTGGGCTAGTCTTCTCAGCTTTCATCTTCCTATTTTCCCTTGGGCTCACTCCCCTTTACCCCAGTCACTTCAATATCACAAACAATATTAGCTCTTCTGATTTGGGGATGTACAGATTTTTATTATTTCAGTTTATGGAACTGAGAAGGTGCTGCTTTGTGACATAGCTGGTTTCTGGGGTGCTGTGGAAAGCGCCCCTGAGCTCTGTCAGAGGCTATTGCGCAGGAGTGTGCCAGGTGTGCGCATGACCAGAGCAGGTGGTGCCCCCGCGTCAGGGGTTCTGTGACAGTTTTGGTTTTCTATGTCAGTGCCTTATCACCTCATAGTAGTAGGTCCCTTCATCATTGCAGAGCCCACACTTAACAAGTATCCTACGTTCCGAATCAGGAAGAAACTTGCCTTTGTTTATCTCCATAAACTGTATTTCTCCAATAAATCTTTACTCTTTCATTGAATTCTAAGTATTTGACATGTGCCTGAGGGGATGTCTCAGGTTTTTTAGGCCTTTCTGACCTGTGAGGCTGCAGAGCTGCTAAGCAACTAGCTGGTGCTCTCTGTGGAAATGAAATTGAGCCTGAGGAGTAGGAGCGGACCAGCTGGCAACTTCTGCTTCCCCGTGGCAGCTTGAATTGAGACCATATAAAGAGGATCATGGCACCTAACTGAAGGGATGGCATTTTGAGAAGTCTCACGTTACTAGAATGAAGAAATGAGTGATCCTTTTGGGGAAAGGTGGGTGGCTGCTGACAGCACCCCAACATTTTCAGTCAAGTGTCTGTCAGACTGCAGGATGAGATCCTTGAGATCCTTGAGCGGATCAAGCATTTTGTGGTCAATGAATAAGAACGCAGAGAATCACATCACATGTAAATAAGGG
The DNA here is from genome assembly GCF_009829155.1 of Mustela erminea. Classification (NCBI taxonomy): domain Eukaryota; kingdom Metazoa; phylum Chordata; class Mammalia; order Carnivora; family Mustelidae; genus Mustela; species Mustela erminea. The sequence goes on from NC_045628.1 coordinate 83,971,467, forward strand.
TAAGTCATTCTTATGAAATTGTGAGTCACTGTATAAACAAAACAACAATAACACAGTGCTACGTAGAATGTTAACTTTTACTGGATGGGAGACTGAAGGGACAGACTCTGTGCTTCTTTTCAGCAGCATCTAGCTGCTGTTCAGGTGCCAAGCACTCTGCTAAGGGTTTTTCTAATGGTCTGTCACCTCCTCCTTCAATGCTTCAGATTCCTTAGAACTCTGAGAGAGAAAGAAGCACTAACAATGAGGATGAATTTGTTTCTGGATTTGCCATATTATGTGGAACATGTTTTTTCCTCATGAGTAATTGGTCCCCTAACTAGCCTTCTGTCTGAGAATAAATGTATGGCCAAGGGTTGGGCATGGTGCTGTCCTTTGTCCTGGTGTCCCTCATTTCAAGGACTTGGATTTAACAGGAAATGAGGGAGGCAGTCTTGGACCCTGTCCACAGTAGTTACTTCAGGTTTTCTATGGGGTTTTATAAGCAAGGTGCTATCTGGCTAATTTCTCAGCTGTGAAATGCACAATCCAGTCACTTAATGTTGGAGTGAAGAAACACTTGTTTTTACTCAAGGTCCAGGAGAGGCTGTGCTTAGTATCTTAGTATTTATGGTAGAGTGCTAATACTTCCTGATTGTAGGATAAGGGCAAAATGTGAAGATATATATATTTGTGTGTGTGTGTGTGTGTGTGTGTGTGTGTATGGCCATTTTTAAAGGAATGAACTCGTATAAAAAGGGAAACTGCTGATTATAGAAAATACTTTTTTTAAAAAAAGATTTTATTTTTAGGGGGTGCCTGGGTTAAGCATCTACCTTTCACTCAGGTTATGATCCCAGGGTCCTGGGATCCGGTCCCACACAGGGCTCCCTGCTTGGCGGGCCATCTGCTTCTCCCTCTGTTCCTCCTGTTGCTTGTGTTCTCTCTCTCTCTCTCTCAAAAATAAATAAATAAATAATAAAGAAGATTTTTTTTTTTTTTAAAGATTTTATTCATTTATTTGACAGACAGAGATCACAAGCAGGCAGAGAGGCAGGCAGAGAGAGAGGAGGAAGCAGGCTCCCTGCTGAGCAGAGAGCCCGATGCGGGGCTCGATCCCAAGACTCTGAGATCATGACCTGAGCCGAAGGCAGCGGCTCAACCCACTGAGCCACCCAGGCGCCCCAAGAAGATTTTTAATTTTAGGTAATTTCCACACCCAACATGAGGCTTGAACTCACAACCCTGAGAGTAAGAGTTGCATACTGTACTGACTGAGCCAGCTGGCACCCTGAAAACTAATTCTTGACAGTCCCTTGAATTCTGTTTATAATACCTGCCTAGGAGAATTTTTAAAGTTGGACGTTAATGAAGCCAAAGGTATTTTGCTTGTCTTCTTACAGAAGTTTAAGAATAAGTTTTATTTAGGTTTTAGGTGAATTGATGTGTATAGTATGGATTACTGTGCAGTACTATTAGATGTCTCTAAGTGTAGAAATTGTGCACTAGAGAGTAACATGTTTCATCTCTGCCAGAGGCCAGGTCCTCGCTGTGTCTGAAACACGGGGCTTCTTCCAGGGCAGGATCCTAATGGTTGCAACAAACCAGCACAAAGTGAAACCCTGGCCAACACAAGCAGCAGCTGCACCCTGTCCTGGTCAGTCATCTAGCTGGCTGTCCCTTTATTTCTATGGCTGATCTGGACTTCTGCTGCCATCTGCTGAGTCTGAACCCCTTGGAGTGAGAGAGTGATAGTGGGAGAAGAGTAGAGAAATGTGTTACCAAACCATTCTTGCCCAAGTGCAGTACAGGCCCTTTCACAGTAATCTAAATATTACTGGACCAAGAGAGTTCTGCAGTTTTACCTAGAACACCATGCATCAGAAACTCCAAGAAAATCCTAATGGTGCTGACTCAATCCACATTGTGGAGTGCTTGCTGTGTGCCAGGCACTGTGTTAGGACCCCACAGGTGCTACAGCAAACATAATAGACGGGTGGCCCCTCCTGGAGTTTATGACCAGCCAACAAATACATTTTCAATACCTTTTTCCAAACTAAATTGTCCTAAAACAGACAAGATCTTAGAATAGCTTTGATTGCCCAGCTGGTTGAAGAATGTTGTGTTATTTGTGAATTTCTGAATTTCTGAGAAAGGAGTGTTCATGTGGTTGAGGCTCTAAAGTTAAACCATGCAACAAACTTTTTTTTTTTTTTTTAAAGATTTTATTTATTTATTTGACAGAAATCACAAGTAGGCAGAGAGGCAGGCAGAGAGAGAGGAGGAAGCAGACTCCCTATGGAGCAGAGAGCCCGAAGTGGGGCTCGATCCCAGGACCCTGGGATCATGACCTGAGCTGAAGGCAGAGGCGTTAACCCACTGAGCCACCCAGGCGCCCCCAAACTTTTTTTTTTTTTTTTAAGTATCATATTCATTCTTTCGTTGGGCCTATGATGTTTATTTTTGTTGCTCAGATTGGACTTTAAGACTGATAGCAGCAGTGCTGCCTGCAGAAACAGATTAGTCAAGTTCAGTGAAATCAGAACTTATGTTGGCGGATGGGCTGGTGGTGCCTTTCTGACTCGGTGGCTAAGGCGTGCATTGCCAGCGAGGGGCGCTGCTTCACCATGCCGTCTCGACGTTTCCATGCTATCTGAAAGAGTTATTGTAGAACCTTCTGGCATACAATTTTTTAATACACATCAAGCATATACTTTTCATCCAAAAATACTTCCTTCATAGCAGTTCCTTAGCAAAGGTTATGCTTTATTCATACTTCAGCATTGAACTAAGCCAAACCGTACAGCAGGGCAAACTGGCTTTTTTGGTTTGTTTAATCTGACTCCGTTATTACTTTCTTTGGCTGGTGTGTTTTAGTTCTGGAATTTGTTTCAGATAGATCATTTGACCTGAGAGGATAGATGGTTGAATTGCTAATTGTCCTCTGTGGTTTGCTCTCATCTTTGAGAGAATTAGTAAGAAGGGAAGCTGCTGGATTCCCTGACGCCATGCCTTCCCATCCAGGGAGTGGGGACTAGCGTCACAGAGCTCATATTGTCCTGTTCTTGTTTTTTAGAATAATTTCCTTTTATCAGTTTTTTTCCCCTTAAATTATTTAGCTTTTTAAATCTGCTTCCTTATTTCATTTTAAAACAAGCTATACAAATTTAATGGCAGGACAAGGAAAAGAACATTTAAGAGAATACATTTAAGAGCACTCCAATATAAATGTGAAAGGCAGACCATTAAAATGGAACTCTGTTCCAGGGCCTTCAAACAAAGGTCAGGACTTTGTATCATTTACAGCCTTCCTGAGTGCAGCTTTTCAAACAACCTTATCTTTACCTTTCTTGCCATGTTAGGTCTTGTCTGCAGAAAATTCGACTCTTTACATGCATTTTGGAGTTAACACGCTGATTTTTGCTTTTATAAAGTATGATAATAAGTCTTGGCCCAAGCACATTGCTCACATCCTGAGGGTGAGCATATTACTCAGGCATCAAACCCGGGCACCTGTTCAGGTCCCTCTGGGGCTAACCTCAAGCTTCCATAACTCTAGTGAGTAGTTACTCGTAATCCTGAAAACCCCGCTTTACCTGTAGCTACAGCTGGTTGGCTTAACTGGCCTAAATGAGTAAGGAATGAGAATTTTTAGGTATAGAAACATACCCTACCACGAGAATGGAACTCACATAAGCAGAGGGCCTTTGTTCTGTCACTGCTGCATCCCCAATACCTATAACAGGGCCCCTTACTGTTTGGTGATTTAATAACGGTTTTGAATGATCTCCTAGCAGTAGTGTGTAATCATCTTCCACAGAGAGTCACTTGCTACACAAAATAGCCATTTTCTCAGAAAAAAATGTAATGCTCTTGAGGAGTTGTACATTTTCTGATTTTTTTGTTTATTGGCTCTTTGCCACTTGTGGGTACTGTGACCTGTTTAAAAACGCCATCCTCCCTGAAATGAGCAGCATCACCTCCAGCCACATCTTCTGCAGCAGTGCCCAGGTGCGCATTTGATGAGTGGTGGGTGGAGAGGATGTGAAGAGGATGTATAGATTGTTTGCACCAGAAGTTGACACTCATTCACCATCTTTTTTTTTTTTTTTTTTAAAGATTTTATTTATCTGAGAGAGAGAGAGAGAGATCATAAGTAGGCAGAGAGGCAGGCAGAAAGAGATGGGAAGCAGGCTCCGTGCTGAGCAGAGAGCCCAGTGGGGGCTCAATCCCAGGACCCTGAGACTTTGATCTAAGCTGAAGGCAGAGGCTTAACCCACTGAGCCACCCAGGTGCCCTCACTTTCACCATCTTTAGAAGTCCGTTTCAGTCTTTGAAGGAAGACAGATATTTCAGAAGAGTAGCCAAAGAAGAAGGGAGAGGAAGTAGGAAGGGTCATGGGTCCTGTTATAAGGTATTTGGCATGCATTTCTGGAAAAATATGCTGCCACCACTACAGGTTAGCCACCAGTAGCCATTAATGTTGGTGTATACTCAGGTTTTTAAAAATTTTGCAAGATCAGGGTCATGTTGTGGGTACTCTTTGATTTGTGTTGACTTTCTGTTGGGAGACGTTCTCAAGTATCTAGTGATTTGGAGCTCTTCATATTTGGGGCAGTGCGCTAAAATGCTGATTGGAAGGACTGTGGGGTGGGGCCTGTTGATGGGGGCTTCACTGTAGGGTGATTGGGTGGAGAGCCGGTCCCACAAATATCAGTTTCTAGAGGCTTGTCTGAGGGGCCCTTGAGTTTTTCCAGGAGAGACCCTCAAGTCTGTGAGATGGCCAGTGGCTCTGGGAGGTCTTTTCTCAGGATGGGAGGATCTCTGATGTGCAGGCCATAGTCAGTTCAGTGAGTAGGGCTCAGTCCCCCCGCTTTAATCCACTGCTTCCTGTCTGCTCCTTGCTGTGCTACAGGCTGTGATTCGGGTGCTTCTGGTTCAGTGTCTCCTGCACAGCGTGGGAACCCTAGGACTTGGGTTCACTGCAGATGGACCTCCAACAGAGCACCCTCTTTTCCACCCTCTCCTGCCCTGTGGGCTCCCATCACACACTTGGGTGTATGTGGAATCCATGGTTGCCCCTCCATTTGGTTCTGAACTGAAATCCCTTCTTCACTGTGATTGTTCACATAAGAGCTGTGATGGAAAACTAAGTAGAGTAAGTAGAGTTGTGGCTAATGCTCCAAGTCCTGTATATATTTTTGTTACCCAATTTTTTGGTTTGTTTTTACATAAAAATGTATTATAAACATTTTTCTATGTCATGAAATTTTACTCTCTAGCACTTTATTTTGATTCTTTTGAAGATTTTATTTATTTATTTGACCGAGAGAGAGACAGTAAGAGAGGGAACACAAGCAGGGGGGGTGGGAGAGGGAGAAGCAGGCTTCCTGCGGAGCAGGGAGCCCAACATGGGGCTCAGTCCCAGGACCCGGGGATGGTGACCCGAGCTGAAGGCAGACATCTAAAGACTGAGCCACCCAGGGGCCCCTCTAGCACTTTAAAAAAGTGTTGTATTTCACTAAGTGGGTGATAGACATTAATTTATATGGGAGCACTCCATTCGTTCGTAATTTTTCACCCTATTTGCAACACTCATGTGGATATACTTTTAATCAGCTATATCATTCCTAGACATGATTTGCTGGGCCAGTTGCCAACAGAGAATTTGAACCAGTTTGCCAGAGGGATTTTCAGATACTTGCCTGAGAGGAGAAGGGGAGGAGACAGGAGCAGGTACAAAGGAAGTACGAGTTTTTTGGCTGTGTAAAGGTCTTTGGGGCACTGAATCACAGTGAAACGGTGCTTGTTCCTGCCTCCCGGGACCTTGCAAGGTGGTAAGGTAACCAAGGCATGAAAGAGCTATGCTTTCGCACACTTATTCATTTGTTCATTACTTAACCAAACATTGAACAGTCCCTGTTTGCTAAGCCCAGTGGGTACAAACATGAATATGACTCAGTTTTTGGCCCTAAGAGCATGCAGGATAAGGAGGCAGGATTGTGAAGAAAGGCCGTGGGACAAAGAGAAGCTGGGTCTTGGTTTTATTGTTCAGTATATTTGGTGATGATTGGTGATGATGTAATCTTCCAAACATTCATAAAAGGAGAATAAGAGAACATTTCTCCACATTTGTTTCCAAGACTTTTTTTTAGGTTTTTATTTTAATTCCATTTAGTCAACATACATTGTGGTATTATTTTCAGGTGTACAGTATAGCAGTTCAACATGTCCATACATCACCTGGTGCTCATCATGAACGTGCCCTTCGTAATCCCTATCACCTATTTCACCCACCCCCCACCCACCTCTCTTCTGGTAACCATCAGTCTGTTCTTTATAATTAAGGGTCTGTTGATATGTCCTTCTCTCTGCTTCTTTGTTGTGTTTCTTAAATTCCACATATGAGTTAAATGATACTGTATTTGTCTTTCTCTGACTGATTTCACTTAGTGTTATACATAACCCTCTAACTCCATCCACGTCATTGCAAATGGCAAGGTTTCATTCTTTTTTGTGGCTTAATAATATTCCTGTGTGTGTGTATCTCCTCTTCTTTATCCATTCATCCATTGGTGGACACTTGGGCTGCTTCCATAATTTGGCTATTGTAAATAATGCTGCTGTAAACTTACGGGAGCATGTACCCTTTGAATTAGTTTTTTTGTATTCTTTGAGTAAATAAGCAGTAGTGCAGTTACTGGATCACAGGGTAGTTCTGCTTCTAATTTTTTTGAGGAACCTCCCTACTGTTTTCCATAGAAGCTGTAGCAATCTGCATTCCCACCAACAGTGCACAAGGGTTCCTTTTTCTCCACATCCTTGCCAACACTTGCTGTTTCTTGTGTTGTTGATTTTAGCCACTCTGACAGGTTTGAGGTGGTAGCTCGTTGTAGTTTTTTTTTTTAAGATTTTATTTATTGATTTGTCAGAGAGAGAGAGAGTACACACAAGCAGGTTACGTGGCAGGCAGAGGCAGAGAGAGAAGCAGGCTCCCCACAAGGAGCCCGATGCGGGACTTGATCCCAGGACCCTGGGATCACGACCTGAGCCGAAGGCAGCCGCTTAACCAACTGAGCCACCCAGGCGTCTCCTCATTGTAGTTTTGATTTGCATTCCCTAAGAGTAAGTGATGATGAGCATCTTTTCATGTGTCTGTTGGCTATCTTCTTTGGAGAAATGTCTGTTTATATCTTCTGCCTATTTTCTGATTGGATTATTTGTTTTTTCAATATTGAGTTTTGGAAGTATTTTATATATTTTAGACACCAACCCTTTATCAGATATGTCACTTGTAAATATCTTCTCCCATTTAATAGTTTGCCTTTTAATTTTTTTGATTGTCCCTTGTTTATGAGATGTATCTAGAAAAATGTTGCAATGGTTGATGTCAGAGACATTATTGCCTGAGCTCTCTTCTAGGATTTTTATGGTTTCAGGTCTCACATTTAGGTCTTTAATCCATTTTGAATTTATGTTTGTGTGTTTCTTACAGAATGTGGTCCAGTTTCATTCTTCTGCATGCATGTAGCTGTCCAGTTTTCCCAACACCTTTGATGAAGAGACTTTTTCCCATTGTATATTCTTTCCTGCTTTGTGGAAGGTTAATTGATCATGTAATTGTGGGCTTATTTCTGAGTTCTGTATTCTATTCCATTGATCTATGTGTCTGTTTCATGCATACAGTACTGTTTTGATGACTACAGCTGTAATATAACTTGGAGTCAGGAATCCTGGTGCTGTTTAGAGACTGTATTACATACAGAGTGGGGCTTCTCTGGGCTCTTCAGCCTTGATCGCTCCCCTCCCTCCCCAGCCTCTATCATACTGAGTTCATCTTTTTCCCATGCATCCTATAACCAATCCACAGGACTGTTTTACAAATTTGGGAAAAAAGCTCTGTACAGTATGATTTTGCAACTTACTTTTTTCATGCAGCATGTTTTTGAGATTTATCCTTGTTGACAGAAGAGGCTCTAATTCATTATAATTGCTCAGTTGTATTGCATTGTATAATTACATCATCACTTATCTATCCACTAGCCCATTGATGGACATTCAGATTGTTTCCAGTTTTCTTTTACCAACAGAAATGCAGTGAACATTCTTCTGTATGTCCTCTTGTGAACATGGCAGTTTCCCTAGAGTATATACTTAAAAGTAGGATTTCAGGGTCACAGGATTTGATCATCTTTAACTTTCCTAGATATTGTCAAAGTATTATCTGTGGTTATACCAATTCACATTCCTTTCCTTGGTTTATCAGGGCAGGTTTTCCTGTCCTTGCCAATAGCTGGTGGTGTCAGACATTTTAAATATGTCAACCTAAGAGGTGTGAAATAGTTTTTCAAAATGCAATTCTGGGGGGAGGCAAACCATAAGAGACTGTTAACTGTAGAGAACAGTTGCTGGAGGGGAAGTTGGTGGAGGGATGGAGTAACTGGGTGATGTGATGAGCACTGGGTGTTATGTGCAGCTGATGAATCACTAAATTCTACCCCTGAAACTAATAATATACTATGTTAACTAAATTGAATTTAAATTAAAAATGCAATTCTAGGTGCACGTGGGTGGCTCAGTATCAGTTAGCATCTGACTCTTGATTTTGGCTCAGGTCATGATCTCAGAGTTGTGAGACAGATCCCTACATTGGGCTCTGTGCTGGGTGTGTAGTCTGCTTGAGATTTTCTCTCTCTCTCTCTAAAAAAGAAAATGCAGTTCTCTGTTACTAATGACATTGTATTTTTTTTTTTTGACTATTTGAGTTTGAACCGCTGATGACATGAACTTGCAATATGATTACTCATTCCAAGCCTCATCTCCTGATTTTCATAAAACACGAATACCGGTGTTTTGGAGTCATTCTGAAGATTGGAGACCATGTGCACAGTTTCTGACTCTGTTTCTGTCTGTCTCAAGTCTTTCTTCCAACAATACCCACAAGCCTGCCCCCTACACTGAGGAGATATCCCCCCCCACCCAACCAAGGGTTGTGGTCTGCAGCAGCAGGAGATAGTAACAGAGGCCCCACTGGAGCTGGAAGGACCTTCCTGAGAGCCCAGCAGGAGTCCCAGGAGGGCCCTTCATGCAGTTGCTGTGCCACAGAGCTTGTGGAGTCAGTCAGGTCTGTTGTGTTAACTGATCTCCCTTCTCTCCCCTTGCACCTTTACAGTCCATTCTCACACCGTGGCCTGAGCAATCCTTCTATTTATTATTTTTAAGATTTTATTTATTTATTAGAGAGGCAGAGAGCATAAGCAGGGAGTATGGCAGGCAGAGGGAGAAGGAGACTCCCTGCTGAGCGAGGAGCCCAGTGTGTAGGACTCGATCCCAGGACCCCGGGATCATGACCTGAGCCAAAGGCAGACACTTAACCCACTGAGCCGCCCAGGCGTCCCCCAAGCAATCCTTTTTTTTTTTTTCCTTAAAGATTTATTTATCTGATAGAGATCACAAGTAGGCAGAAGCAAGAAGAGGGGGTGGGGAAGCAGGCTCCCCGCTAAGCCAAGAGCCCGATGCGGGGCTCGATCCCAGGACCCTGAGATCATGACCTGAGCCAAAGGCAGAGGCTTAACCCACTGAGCCACCCAGGCAGCTCCTGAGCAATCCCTTTAAAGCCAAAGGCAGATCTTGTGCTCTTGTGTGGCTTCTGGTCTCACTCAGGGTGAAAGCCAAAGTCCTTATCATGGCCTGTGCGTTGAGTTCCCACCCAGTGGTTTGTTGCCCATTTTCATCCTGAAATGAATCTGCAGGATCATGTCCAGCATTCCAAAGCCAGGAAGTAGAGGAGGGACGGAAGAGTGCAGCGCACAGCTGGTGTTGAATCACTTGGATCAGTTAGGTGCATGTGTAATGAGTTTTTGTGTAAGATGGACTGCTTCCTGTGGCCATAGTCAAAGTAGCATCGCAGCCTTGGGAGTCTCAGTGGGATGGGCACTCACCATCCTGGCCTTCCTTGCCTGCTGTGTTCCAGCCACACTGAGCCTGCCTTTTTTTTTTAAGATTTTATTTATTTACTTGACAGACACAGAGAGAAAGGGAACACAGGCAGGGGGAATGGGAGAGGGAGAAGCAGGCTTCCCCTTGAGCAGGGAGCTCAGTGCGGGGCTCGATCCTAGGACACTTGGGATCATGACCTAAGGCAGATGCCTAATGACTAAGCCACCCAGGTGCCCCATCCCCTTTTTCTACAATTAGTCCCTCTCTCCATCTCTCCCTCTCTCATGTACGCATCTGCACCCACATCCACTGCTCTGTATCCTCCGCTGGTGGCTGTCCAGGTTGTTGGGCTGGGCCTGGTCTACCCCTGTTCCCTGAGTAGGAGAGAGCTTTGTGGTACCGTAGCTAACAGCAAAGGCTCTTCAGAGACCTGGCTTCACTCCTTGGTGTTCTAAGAAGTGTCATTGATAATTTCTTCCTTCCTAGGAAAAATTGGGTACTGAGAGACATGTTTGTCATCTGAACTTGGCAGAATATATCCTTGCCCTATTGGGCACAACAAGAATGTAAATGTAGCATTCTATTTAATATTTTTTATTTTAATCTATTAATATATATTTAATATTAAAAATATTAAAATGTTGGGGGACCTTGGTGGCTCATTCGGTTAAGTGTCTGCCTTGGGCTTGGGTCATGATCTCAAGGTCTTGGGATCAACTCCCACAGCGGGCTCCCTGCTCAGCGAGAAGTCTGCTTCTCCTCTCCCTCTGCCCATCCCACCCCCCAGCCTGTGTAGGTGCCGTCTCTCTCTCTCTCTCAAATAAATAAAATCTTTTTAAAAATACTAAAATGTTATATACACATTTTTTTAAATAATTGAGGTATGATTGATATGTGACATATTAACTTAGGGTATATAACATAATGATTCAATATCTGTATATATTGCAAAACGATTGTCACAGTGAATCTAGTTAACATCCATTACCATGCATAGTTATAAAATTTTCTTTTTTGATGAAAACTTTTAGGATCTACTCTCCTAGCAGCTTTCAAATATGCAATACAGTATGTATTATTAAGTAGTCACCATGCTTATGTATTACATGCCCAGGACTTAACTTATTTTGTAACTGGAAGTTTATACCTTTTGACCCCTTTACCCGTTTCACCCATTCCCCACACTTCACCTCTGAAAACTGCCTGTATCTCCTCTGTAGCTATGAGCTTGCTTTGGGTTTTTTTTTTTTTTTTTTTTTTTTTAAGATTCTGCATATAAGTGAGCTCATACAGTATTTGTCATTCTCTAGCTCCTTTTTTATGGCTGAATAATATTCGTGTGGGGGGGTGTGTGTGTAGATGTAGATATAGATACCACATTTTCTTTATCCATTCATCCATCAGTGGACACTTAAGCTTCCATGTCTTGGCTGTTGTAAATAATGCTGGAACAAACATGGGGATGGAAATATCTTTTCAAGTTAGTATTTTTATTTCCTTTGGATAAATACCCAGAAGTGGAATTGCTGGATCATACAGTATTCTTATTTTTCATTTTTTGAGGTAGCTCCATACTGTTTTCCAAAGTGGCTATATCAGTTTACATTCCCACCAACAGTGCATGAGGGTTCCCTTTTCTCCAGATTATTGCCAAACAGATATATTTTTTTAACATAAAATTTATACCACTATTTGGCAATGTTTGTCACCACTATTTTGGCAATGCAGTGTCTCACTGTCAGCAACATAGAATTAACAAAAAAATTATATCTGTTAGTCATAGCCAAGTTTGAAACAAAATGAGTGGATTTGAAAGCATTGATGGAGGAGTACCTGGCTGGCTTCGTCAGCAGAGCATGCAGTTCTTAATCTCAGCATTATGAGTTAATGCCCCACATTTGGTGTGAAGCCTACTTAAAATAAAAATAAAAATAAAAATAAAAATAAAGCATTGTTGGAAAATGAGGATGGTTACAGAGCTTCCAAGTCTTCAGAGATGTGAATTAAAAGTTGACTGCCCAATATATATTCATCTCAAAGTTATACTGTAACTGTTTCTGAAAAATACATAAAAACTTAATAGTGAATTTCAGTTTTCACTACCATGTTTCATAACTAGGATACTTATACATTTTAATAAATTATACTATATTACCTGATTATCTTTGAAGAGTTCTTACAAAAGTAGCAGATTACTGTTTTCTTTGACCAGCCTATAGCTTTCTAGATATTCCCATTTACTTGATAACATAAAAAAAAAAAAAAATAAGTAACCATAGGGAAGAGAGCTCTGTGTACACTGCATCTAAACACCCGTTCCGCTTGATACTTACGGGCTGACCATCCCCAACAAAGTGAGACAGAGGTAGTACTGAGGGCCCAGAACACACAGAAAAACAAAAACAGTTACTCATTTAAAAAGCAAGGAAAACAAACTTCAAGTTCTGTGACAAAAGCATGGGCTAGTGAAGTAGGTCCATGTGCTGTTTTCAGGTAAGCATCTCATAGACAGGGGCAGAACTTGACAGGCAGCATTTGTCCGGAAGTGAAGAGCAGCCAGTCTTCCCACGTATTTGGTGGACTTAATTTCAAGAGTCAGGATTGGCTTGGAGCCCAGTAGGAGAAATCTGTTTGTCCAGAACTGTGTTTAAGCTGTTCATGCTTCAGCTTCGAGGACTCTGGTTTATCTTTTGGCTGGCTTGATGCCCAGTCCCGGCACAGGCTAGTCCTTAATAAACTCAAGCCCATCACAGTACGTATGCTTTGGTAGCAGACGGTTCTTCATAGAGTTGAACCTGTCATCTACTTGCCCTTTTCAAAGGATGTATACATTGGGTATTGGAGACCAGGGACGGGTATCAGTATCTTTGATAAAAGCATGCACATCTCGGGCACAGTTTTCTTTTGCTCATTAATAACATCCCCATGCCTTGCTTACCGACCACTGGCCCCATCACTGTCTTGCTATGATTTTTCTTCCTCAGGCATCAATGGGTTGAGGCAGGCATTGAATCTTTTCCTTTATGGAGACTTTTTTTCCTCTAAAGGTAGAATTCCCATCAAGAGTGTGAATTAAAACTCAAAATTACCTCCTGTCCTAATTCTCCTTACCACTGGGTAATGCTCCTCTAGGAGCCAAAGACAAATGGCAGGTGGCCTTTTGCTTACCTTATCTTTAGTATCTATCTTACCAGTGTCCCTGTTAGATGTCAGTAGAAGTTCAGAGTTAAGTTTGCAGTCGGACTCCCAAGCTTTGGCAAGTCCTTCTTCCTGGACTCTGTCCTGACCTCTGAGCCTGTCTTAAAAGGAAGAGAAAGCCGCAGAAGAAAGCCTGAGGTTGGTGCCATCCTGGCCAGCCTGAGCTCTCCCCAACAGAGGGAGCCAAGAAGGCTGGCTTTGGGTCTCTTAGTATCTATTCAATTATCTACTCTGTCAAGGTCAGGTTATGCTCTAAGTTTTCTCTGTATAATCTTGTCCTCTTAGCCAGAAACTTTGTTGATCTGTCTTCTGCCTGAGTTCAGCCCTACCCTCCCATCTGGCATTCTTCAGCTCATTCTTGAAAAGTGTATGCTCTTAGTGATGATAGGCTTTCTTTTGTACTGGGAAAATATGGACCTGTACGTACTCAAGAAGTCAAACCCATGGCTGATGGTTACCAGAATTTTCCCTAGAATTCTGTCTTCTGAGGGGCCAAAATCATTGCTTCCTGTGGATCACACAATATTTGTGTTGCCAGAGGCTTCTTGCTTCCCTAAGCACTCAGAACACTGGAAGTGATGATCTGCATTTCCTTCAGCAGTAGAGGTTGTTTTAGAGACTTGATAAAAGTGAGGCATATGATAACTCCGTGTGCATTATGTGTATGCTTATTTTTTTGCTGAATTTTACCAGCCACATTTTAGAGTACCTGTTGTCCGTCATAAGAGCAGGGATGTCTTGTGTGTGGGAGAGAAGGGGACAGAGCCGATTCTGGCTTGTGAAGCTCTTGCTCAATCTCTGTTGGGCTTTGGCTCTCACTCTTTGGATCAGGATGCTGCTGGATTATTCCCTGTGCTGCTGGAGCCAAAGGGCTTCCTGCCAGAGCACAGGGATGCCTGCAGATTGGAGACTGGGATTGGGAAGCTCAGTACAGTACTGATTTCCTAAGCCCAGACTGTGGGCTGTGTGCACTTGTAAGTGCATGCCCATGCACACATGTGGTTGGAACCCAGGAGTTCTCCCTTGCAGACATGACATTGAACAGCATGTGTGCTGTTAAAGATTCATTTGCCAAGGGGCCCTGGCTGGCTCAGTTGGTAGAGCATGCAACTCTTGATCTCAGCATTGTGAGTTTAAGCCCCATATTAGACATAGAGCTTACTTAAGAAAAAAAAAGATTCATTTGCCTATTCTTTCCTGAAGCACTTTAAAGTGGTTTTGTATATTTATTTTTTTTTTATTACTTTCATTACTAAAAAAAATAGTTTATTTTTCTCAACAAGAGATTGGGTTTAATTACTGTAACAAGTCATACCCAAGGGTTAGGTACTCCTTTAAGAGAACAAAAACATTTAGAGATAAAATAATAATTTTGTAGTCAAATATTAACCCAACCAAGTATCTATTTGAGGGCCAACAGAGTTGCAAGACTGTGTAGAAAGGCAGTACTACTTACTGCTGAATATGCAGCCAAATTATGATAATGTAAAGTTTTAAGATAAATAGGTAATCATACTTTTTTCCCCAGATTATGTACTGCAGAAAAAGATGAGTCAGTTATCAATTGTCTATTGTTGTGTAACAAACCATCCCGGAACGTTTGGTGGCTGCAAAATCACAGTAATTTATTATTTGTGGTGATCCTCTGGGTTGGCTGGCCTCTCCTGGACAGTTCTTCTGCTCCATGTGACATCTGCTGGGGTTCTTTATGGCATATTCCACTGGGAGCTCAGCTGGGGGTTTAGCATCCAAGATGGCATCACCCACAAGCCAGAACTACAGCGGGGCAGGCTGGAACTGCTGAGGCTGGCTGGGTCTCTCTTAAATCACACAGGGAGCCAAAGAGTAAAGATGGAAGCAGCCAGGCCTCTTGAAGGCTAGGCAAGGCGCAGAACGGGCACAGTTTCACCTGTGGTTCATTCCACTGGGGCAAGATCCCAGGCCAGCCATGACTGAAGGGGTGGGGCGATAGACTCCACCTTCCTCTGAGAGCTGCAGCCTGTGTACAAGGGATGGAGGAGTTGGTCCTCATTTTTGGGCACAGGCACACATGAGTAGAAAGAGAGGATCTGGACCCCTGAAACCATATGTGTGTATGAAAACTAAGAGGGAATTTTGCTGTACTAAGTTTCCATGGAATGTGCATACTTCACCTACCTTGACAGTGGCAAAAGTAAAAATCTTTAGCAGTTTAGCAAATATCCCTCAATATCATGGTATTTTAGAGGGATTACCTTGTGAAATCTTGCTCTCTCATTGGACTCCACTGTGATCTGAATAGTTTATTACCTGCTCACAATGATGATGCTAGATAATACAGGTAGTTTTATTCTAATGGAATGTGGCATGTTCATCAATAAGTACTCTTACTGTGTTACTGTCTTTAACAAAAAGAAATCATGAATAGTTCAATATAAAATCAAGTCAGATTCTTTGCTCATGTTCTAATTAAGCTCTTGTTCACAGATAATAATTAATTCGTACATAGTTAAAGATACATAATGTTTTGTATGTAAGCATTTTTGCATGTGCTTACACTATTGCAAGTTGCATGTTTTGTTCACTACTGCATATTTAGTATTGAGAACAGAGGTAGGTGCTTAGTAAATTTTTGCCAAGTGAAATAATTGTGGCCATAGAAAGTATTTTTATGGCTGTATTAGTATGTTCTGGGCAATACATTAATTATAATTAACATAATCATTCTATCATTAGATATTTAAGCTCCTTCCAACTCCTGTCCCATCTCCTTCTATTTAAGGGGCTGATTTATTATACCTAATTTGGATACCTCTTTGTACAAATTGATTTTTAAAATACTTTTTAAGTATTATTTTAAATTAGCCTGAAAGGGACACCTGGCTGGGCTCAGTCAGTAGAGCATGAGACTCTTTATCTGTCAGGACCATGAGTTTAAGCCCAATGTTGGTGGTAGAGATTTATTTAAAAAAAAAAAAAAAAAAAAAGCCTTAGAATAAATTTCAAGAAGTAAAATTATTTAATCAGGGTACAAGCAAATTTTATAACTATTGATACTTAATAACAAACATTCATCTTAAAGGAGTATGATAGTTTATATTGCCACCAAAAGTCTGGGATTGTTGAAGAGTTTCAACAACCCATTTGTCTTTATACTGTTTTATTTTATTTCGGTGCTAATAGTGATTTTAAAATATTATTTTATTAGTGTTTCTTTGATCATTGGCAAGGTTGAAAATTTTCATGTTTAGTTTTAGGCCATATTTATTCTTCATTCTCTTATCTACAGGTTACTCTAAAAAGTGTTTTTTTTCCTCCAAAGTACTGGGCCGTTACTATACCTACTCACAGCCACTTGCTGGGTAAATAAGGTGTAGGTCCAGTGGCTTCATCCAGCAAACCTTTCGGAGGCCGCCACGAGTGGTTGAAGTTGCTGTGAGTCACTAATGTGCATTAGTAATTTTCTTTTCTTGCACACACCTTTAAAAGTCAGAGGTTGCTTCTGTTCGTCCCAGCCATTTTTGGAGCACACACACAAGGAAGTGCCTACAAGCCCACGTAGAGAGCTCTTCCTTCTGTCTGGGAACTGCGTGCAGGGCAGAGAGTGGCAGGAGGCTGGTCTGCTGGGCTGGCTGGTGATTCACATCCAGTCCGCCGAGGCCGGTGTTTCTGATTAAGGCTTGACAGACTGGCGGGCAGGATGCACTGAAACACTGTGTTCCACTCTGTTTCCAAAAGAACTCCTGGAAGCATTTGGTTGAGGGAACGCAGGGCGGTGGCAGCCCTTGCGACATGTGTGGGCTATGCACACCGGGAGCAACTATCTGGGCCGTAGCTTTCCATGCACCCGGGCACCTTTCCTCTCAGGGCTGCTGCTCACCGTGGGTGCCCTTCCCAAATATGCTGCTGTTTGTTTCTTTTCCATCTTGGTGTTCTCTTCAGGAAATCTAGTCTTCTGGACCAGATTCCTTTTTAAGGTGAAAAAGAGGAGTACCACCCAATTACAAAGCTAGCTGTGCTGTCTTCCTTTTCCTGGACAGGCTGAGGAAGTGCCCATTGATTTGGGGATAGAAGGGAAGTGTTTGAGTCCCAGGACAGCAGTGCTCAGGTGGCTGGGGGTCTTGACCAGAGATGGGGTCTTCATCAAGGGATGGCCAGAGATTCTTTTCCTCCATTCTGACTCTGAAATTAAGTTAATAGTGTGTATTGAGGACTGAGACATAGGCCCACATGGACCCAACAAGACCCGAGTTCTACATTTCTCATTTTGCAGCCAAAATTTGTAAGTGGAATGTTAAAATGTTGGGATATGGCTTTGCTATATTTGAAAAAAATGCTTCCTTACCAGGAAGGACCTCCATAGAAAATTCCTTCCTTCATACATAATAACTCTTCGCTGACTTTCAGTTATCTTAATCCTGCATTGATGCCCATAAAATAATCGAGCCTTATAGAGTGTGTGAACCCAGCTTTTGTCCTCTTATGAGTTATGACTCAAAAACCGTAGGTGCATAACTACGTTTGCTACAGCTCTGTACTGGAGGACCTGTGAGTGGTGGAGAAAATGTACCCATTTGAGGGTGATCATGTCAGGAGAGCAAAGGCAGGTGGGGCACATCCCTGGCCAGACCACAGCCTTTTCCCCAGGCTGGGTATTGTTGGCATCAAGAGCCCTCGCACCTGGAGAAGTAGCACAGCTGATTGCTGGGCCTCCTCGTGCTGTTCGGTGGGCTTCCTGTCGTGTTTGGGCTGCAGGGCCGGCAGGGCAGGCTCTGGGAGCCGTGCAGCAGCTGGCAGGGCTGCTGGGTAGGAAGCTTACTGAGGGGCAGGATCCCGACTAGGCAGAGGGGATTGTTAGGTGAAATGGACCTACAGTGGAGGCTTGGCTGGTCTTGGTGAATGCTTTGAAATTGGGGTGTGGAGCAGCTCAAGTCTGCCAGAACAGTGGGAGGGCAGTTTGGTTCCATGCCCTACACATCAGCCACTTGGCCATTTTGTTAAACTGTCTCACTGCAGTCCCTTTGATAGATAGCAGACAAGATATGGGGAAATCCCATTTTCCAGAATTTATTTTAACAAGAACCAGTTTTAAGTTCTCAACAGTTTATTGATAAAATATAAAAGGAGCAATCTCTTGGGAGAAATACCTAAAGTGGAAGGCTCTTGCCTTCAGAGCATCGAGCATCTTCTACTACTCTAGTCTAGGTAAAGCTGAGAAAAAGTGCTTCTAGATTGATGTGGAATGTGAAGGCAATCTCAGTCAGGATGCTTCCAAGGTTGGGAGAGTGGCACTGTTGTTTACTAAATGGGAGGACTGGAACAGGTGGGTGGGTTTGCACAGGTGGAGTCATTGCCGTAGGTGGCACAGAGCAGTCACCAAGGAAGTGAGTTTGAACCCTGGAGGCAGCTTGTACCAGACCTAGCACAGTTCATGCAATAACTTCAACCCCAGCACGCCGGGCTGTGTGAAAGAGAAGGCTGGCTTATAGACACGGTGCCTGAGTCCCTAGTGGATAAGCATAACTTTTGTATGAGCTATTAAATAATCCTAACTGAAGCTTTCTGGAGTGCTTTAGGAGAATGAGTTGTACATAATATTTTCTTGGTGCATGTTGCTAGGTGGCATAAAGTTATCAAAGTCTTTTTAACCTATTGTATTGCTCAGTTTTAGACCGTTGATAATTAGTAAGTGGTAAGCAATATAGGAGACACATGGTAGGATAGCTTGAAGATTTTGTAAACTTCTATAGAAGAGGCTTTCCTGAAGAATGGCCTAGGTATACAAATTAGGTACTAGAGGAAAACTTGGGGAAATAGTTTGATTTTTGTGTTCAGTATGCGTTTTACTTTTCCTTCAGCCTGTGGTTGGGTACAGCCCTTGTTTGTGCTTTATCTCCACCTTCCCACACAGCAGGAGGCAACCTGCATGAGAACCCAGAGCACCTCATCCTGCCTCCCCACTTCCTGGACTCCCCAAAGGCACCCCTTTCCTCCTTTGTGGCTCTCCCCCAGAGTCCCATTCAGTCATTCTGTTATTCAGCCAGCTCTTTCTAGTGTCAGATTCCTGACCATCCTTCTTAGGGCAACTTGTTCACTTCAGGGCACAGCCACCCAACCCTGTTCCCATTTTAGCACCCACGGAACGGAGTAATATTTATGGGGCAGCCCTAGGTGAACTGGAAGAGGTTGGAGGTGTCTGTTGAGACTTGGTGAGAAGAATTCATTACCGTTCTAGTTATAATTATGGTAGGAAAAATGAAGTATAAAGTATTAGAAAGATTAAATACTGAATCTGTATCAAATCTGCAAACATAATCTTTATGTTTGTCACCAGAGACACTTGAAGTACCTCTGTGAACTATAAGAGCAAACCCTTAAATGGTGTTGAAACATGTCGTCATCTCTTCTAATCTGTGGGGCGGCCCTCTTAGCTTCTTTCACAGGGAGGAAACAAATGCTCAAAGTAGGTAAATGACCGGCCGGCTAAAGGTTACACAGCTGCTACGTGGCAGAGGGCAGGAGTGAAGCCAGGCCGCATGGCTCATGCTCCATGTCGAGGCTCTGTAGTGCTCTGCCACCCTGCTGCCTGCTCAAGAGCAGGTTTTAGCTCGGAATGGCCCTGCACAATTCTCGATCAGGACGTTGAACGGACGGTGGGTGAGCGCTTGAGAAAGGAGCGCCTCAGCTTGGCTCTAGGCCTCGATGCCCGGTATTAGCTTCATCCCCCTCTATCTCCTGGCGCCAGCCTCTTGCCGTCCCCCTGACTGTCTGTGCACTTGTCTCTTTGCCTGTGCACAGGCTTTTCGCCCAGCCAGAGGGCACCAGCCCCCTTTCCAGTTGTCCTTGTCCTGACATGGCTGTGAGCACCTTTGCCACTCTCTGCTCATGCCTGGCATGTGGTGTGCGGCCCGTGGCGGTCACTAGTGAGCGTAGGATTGTGGCTTCTTTCCTCTCTCTCAGTCTCTCATCCCTGGGGCAGCTTGTCCAGAAGAGGTGCCGCCAAATTGCCTGTGAGCTTTTGCTCCTTGGGGCCGACTAGGAAGCTGTGGGTGAACGCTGAAGTGTTTCCAGGGCCTTTGGTGGGATCTCTTTTTCAGGGAGCAGTCCCCTGTCTTGTCTCTGTCACCCTCTAGCCTTCTCTGATAGGAGGGAAACCTTGGAGCTGAGCCAGCTGCACCACAAGACATACTGTGTGGGGTCTGCAGAGAGTCTAGCAGACAGCAGTATGGGCTCCTGTGGGCAGCAGGTGGCAGGACAGCTTCCTACGAGTTGGGGAGAATGTGGGAAATGAAGCTTCAGTGACTTTCTGGGACAGGCTTAAGGTCATCATTTGTCAGCTCCCACATTAGGTTTCATTAGAAATTAGATAATTTACAATTGTTTCCGTTTTTACTTTTATTTTCATCAAAACCAAGTAGTTTCCATGGAAATTTACAGTGAAGATTGGGTTCATGATTAGCTTTGACCATATCAGCTCCTGCTCATTTTTGTTTCCACGCTGTGAGCTATGAGCAGCCACTGTTTGTCCATGTCTGTATCTCTGAGCTTCCCAGGTTCGAATTTCAGATAGAAAGTCACCCTTCTGTTAAGTGCAAACCCCTGTCATAGGTACTTTTAGCTGTTGTTAATTGCATCTTGGGGTGTATTTTTTTTTTCCTCCCAGTCATTTTTATTATGGATTTGATAATGGACTGATCAGTAGTTTCTGTTTCTTCATCAGTCCATTGAAAACTGAAGAGCAGTTTTGTGAAATGGGGATTTGAGATGAGACAGGGAGTGGGATGGAAGGCGCCAATGGACAGACAGACACAGTTGGGGTCTGGGGATGGATGTTGAAGTCTGGATCCCCTGACTGGTCTGGGGACTGGGGGCCCCTGTTCACTCCTGCTGCCATGCAGCTGCCCCTGGTTGGGGGCACCTCTGCCCTCCCAGGGCCTGGTTCATCCCTCATTGTTTCCCTTGAATTCCATGGAAGCCCTGTCCTGCAACAAAGGAGGGTGGGAGGGCCAGGTGGCCCACCAGATCTCAGAGCCCAGATTCCTCTCAGATCTGCCTTGGAGGGCAAGACTGCCCATGGAGCATTTCCATGGAAGGTATACACTGAAAAAAAGCTGTGTGGGAAGAAGTGATACTGTTAGTCAGGTCTCAGGAATGGTTGGAAGATGATCTCTTCGTTTTCACAGCTCCTGTGAATGAGGTGGTCCTTGTCGGGGGTGGGGGGCCTTGTCACCGCCTGGGCCCCACACATGCCACATCACTTTAACTTTGGCCTTATTAGGTCACCCCTTTTCTCCCTTGGTTTTTGTTTTGTTTTCCTTTTCTCTATTACAGTTGTGATAGGCCTTTTTAGTTTTATTCCAAAGACACTTATTACTGAAGGTACTAAGGAAATCAAAATTAGTGAGACATTGTTTCTGTGCTCGTTGGGCTGCTACACTAGTAGGGGAGACTTTAGATGCCCCGGGACAGATCAGTAATAGCTGGGAGCACAAGGTACAGAGGAGCATACGTGTGTGGGCGGTGGGGAGTGCAGGGGTGGTGTGGGGACGGGTAAGAGGAAGAGACAGTCCTCAGGCAGACAGGACGTGACTGCCGGAGAAAGGGGCAGGGGGACTGCGTGTACTAGCCCGTGCAACATGCATATAGATATGCCAGTGTCCAAGCACATACCATCCAGGAAAAGTACCTATGCTCTGGGGCAGAAGTTGGGCATTCTTGGGTACATTAGAAATACTGTGTATAATGACAGACTTGGCTCCACCATCATCACTGACCTGTGCCAGGAGGGGCATCTGACCTTTGGGAGCGCCTGGACACCCTGTGGGGATGCTGGAGGCAGCGGCTGCTGCCCTTCCTCTCTTGGCACCTCTCCCCAAGCAGGTTCCAACCTACTTCCCGGGGTGACAGTCCAAGCTGCTGGCTTGGTGTCTGAGAGCTAGAGTTGTGTGGGGCTTTAGCGAGGTCACACGCAGCAGCCATGCAGGGAGCAGGGTATGCTGTTGGACGGGCTTAGCACTGGCTGACGCCTGCTTGGGTCTGTGCGCAGTCCATGGCAGATGGGGCGGGTGGATGAGAGGCAGTGTGCGTGTTCCCGTGGATTTAGAAATGATCCTGGATTTCCTTCAGCTGTAAAACCTAGCTGCACATGTGTGTATATAGCATCTTCTGAGAGTTAACTTATACAAATCACTTATTTTCCAAATGAGGATGAGGAACACACAGGGGCAAGACTCTCCTGACCTGGATTATTTGATGGTTTTTAATAAACAGGTTGCCTCGTTAGCATTGGTTAGGTTTTATGATTTGAGGCGATGCTATGAACAGTCATTATTTGTGGTCTCCTGTTCATTTTTCTTGGTTAAGTTCCTAGATTCAAAGCACAATAAACGTATAAACCTGAAATCATGGGTACCCAGTAAACTGGGAGAGTTTGAGAATGTGGTGGTCTGTCAGAGAGTCTACACTCTTCTGCCGTTCGGCAGGTGCTGAGGGAGTGAGCATGACCGGCAGTTCACCCTGGAGAAGACAGGAGCCGGTGGTCATGTTTCAGACAGAGCAGACAGCCGTGGCTAGGGTCAGCCCCCTCGGGCACGCATATTAAATGGGTGCCAAAAGCTCCAGGGTGATCCTGATAAGATGCGGCCTTATACCGTGTTTTCTTCCGAGCTGTCGAGAGTTCTCTGCAGACATGATCTCATCGCATAACATAGCTGTGAAGTCGGGAGGTTGAAGCATTACCTCCCGTCTACAGGTGAGGCATCGCTGTGTTCACTTCTGCACTTTTCTCAACGGCCCCACCAGATTTGACACACTGGCCATTTCTGTCCGTCCAAGCTCTGCTTTCAAAACACAGCTCTGTTCTTAACTTCTGTTCTCCCTCTGCCTCCTCAATGGCTCTCCGTGTTCTCCCCACCCCCTCCCCCCGCCATGCCCTGCCTCCTGCACCTACCATGTCCCCACCCATCCATCTCAGGCCATCAGTGCCTGCCCCCTGCCCCAATCATCTTGTCACGTCTCTTGGTGTCACCAAGAATATAGACACAGGTAGCAGCCAGTGTGCTTTGTCCTGCCATGAAGCGGGGATATGACCAGGAAAGGAAAACTGGATTTTAGTATTACATAATCAGAGGGATATTGGGCGCTGAATTTGTTCCAATTGCTGCATTAGGTGGGTGGATACAGCCACAAATGAGGTGGAATTCAGGCCTCACCAGGTTCTCCCAGTCCCAGAGAAGGACACATGGACAGACAGATTGGTCTGATGAAGGTCATTGGTAGGTGATGCCCTGTCCCAGGGCTGGCAGGAGCATAGTGGTCAGCTCTGAGTTGGCCTGGAAAAGCACTTGATTGGGAAGCCAGGGAGATCGGTTCCTTCTCAGTGTCTGGGATGAGTTCTGATTCTCCAGAGTGGCCCTTAGCTAGCTAGCACAGCCACTGTCTTTCTGCCCGGAACAGCCCTGAGCTTCCTTCTCGTCATCCTGGGATCTTCCTGCACCCTCACTCCTGTTCTCCTCCTGTCTGAGCCACGGGATCTCCTTTGCATTGCTTTCCTACCCCTTATGCCTTTGGACCCCCTCTTGTCTCTTGTCACCACCCCTTCTGCCTTTTGTTGCTCCTCCCTGCTTGCCTGCCCCTCCACCTTCACAGTGCTCTGTGTTCCCTCCCACAAATTCCCCATTTGCTGTCTCAGCCTGTTCCATTATTGTCTCAAGGAGGCCAGCCTCTGCCATCCTTCCTGTGTGCCCACAGCTCTACTGAGCCAACCAACAGGCACCTTGTCCCTTCCTGTCTCCCATTCGCTCTGCCTGTGTGATCTCTCTGACCTCGGAATGCCTCCTGCTCTGCTTACCATCTCTCTGCCCAACCTGATCTTCTCATTGCCTCATGTCCCCGATTGGAAAGCCTCTGTACCTGGTACAGTCTGGCCCCAGCCTTAGCTCCCTCTCTGCTGTCTCTCATGTCCCTGTTTGCTGCCTGCCACTCAGCCCATCCTCTGTCCCCCTGGCCTCTGCTCTGGCTGTTCCCCCTGCCAAGAATACCCCCTGGACTCTCCATCTACCCAAATTCTGTGGGTCCTTGGGGAGCTAGCTGTGCCTTCATCTCTTCCACCAGCAGTGTCTGGTGCCCTTCCCCACCAGCAGGAGGAATCCGTCTCCTCTGACCCTTGTCCTTCATCCCTGACCTTTGTCCTCTGTGTCTCCTGTGGTTGTCCCCAGCTTATTTCTCTTGTTCATCCCACAAGCAGTTTTAGGGGGCTTGTCCTATGCTGGGCACTTCTCTGAGGGCTCCTTTAGGGCCTGGCTTCTCTTTCTCCCACAAGACCAGGAGCCCAAGTGCAAGTTCCAGCTACCATAGCCAGCTAGGGGCATTCAGCAAGCTCTTTATAAATGTCTCTGGTGACCCTCCCCTCTTCCTCTTTCTCCAAGTTAACCTGGGGGTCAGAGGAGGTTAAAGACAAGGTCTCTGACTTCAGCCATTCTTCACATTAAACTGTTCTAGTTTTAGGTTTGCCCACAAAGCAGAATCAGTCCAATCACAGAAATCTTCTAAGGAGAAGCAGAACTTAAGATTCTTCCAGGTCCACCATCAAAATTCCAGTGTGTTTGTGACGCATCCTAAATAGCCTACGGTTTAGTGTGTGGGAGCTTTTGTCACAAGGCACCTGAGGACATGGAGCCAGTTGTGCTCATTCTGAGACTTGTCTGTGGCACATTGCAGGACCCCAGCAGGCACAGAGGGGCAGATGTCACAACAGTCCTGAGCATGGTGGCAACGCAAGTCCTCGTGTGGCTTTGTTTTAAGATGACAGGCATTGATACCACCCACTGAAGCAGCCTTGTGCTTTTCTCCCAGGAGATGGCAGGCAGGGCTCTGAAGCAGACCGGCAGCCGGAGCATTGAAGCCGCTCTGGAGTACATCAGCAAGATGGGCTACCTGGACCCGAGGAACGAGCAGATTGTGCGAGTCATTAAGCAGACCTCGCCAGGTGAGCTCAGACCTACAGCACTGTGAGGGATCGAAAAACACAACTCCACTTACAAGAAGGGAGGTCCAGTATGGCCCCGGCCAGCACATTATCTCTTGGCCCTTTGCCTCACTGCACTTCGTGGTGAGCTGGGCCTGCCTTGCTCTGCCTTCGTGCCCTGTGAGGGGAGGCAGCAGGTGGCCAATCACAGGACTTACCTGGGTCCTGAAATAGCCTGTGGTACTTCCTGTGGTGGGGGCGGGGGTTGCTTGTATATATGCTTTGTTCTGGGAAGATTAAAAAACCCACTGGATATTAAAGTTAGGCAACCCAGCAGAGTGAGATCTAAAATGTTCTTTCTGTTTTCTCTTAGGCTTATGAGGGAGTCTTTGAAAAGGGAGGTTTATTTCATTGATCTTAGAACACATCTTTGCTCACACTCTTACCTCAGAGCAGGCTGGCAGGCAGCTCTCCGGACTGGCAGCCGTGGCAATGGCTCTAGGACAGCCCGCAGTGTCCCCTGGAAGGGGCCAGACACACCAGCACACATGCTCTGCCTCACTGGATCTCAGTGAATGTTTCTCTCCGAGGATGGAGCAGATGAGAAGTTTTGGGTGGCTGAGGTCCATGGGAATGATAAGGGATTTTTGGATATTTAGCAAAAAGAGTTTTCCTTATTTTGTAGAAGATCTTTGATAAAGCCCACTTCATCTATTTCTATTGAGTGGGAAGTTGTATCTTTTTTGTTAAGAGAACACAGACTCTTGTTTTCTTGTTGATAGAAGGTCCTTGAATGATTGCCTGCTGGCTCTTAGAAATCAAGGTTCTTAGAGTCCCAGGGTCTGTCTTGGAGCACAGCTCTAAGGGGAAATGCAGGCCTATGTCTGTAATGATTTTCTTCTACATTTGCCTTTGACATGTATTTGCTGATGCATCTTCTTAGCCCAGGAAAAGTAATTGTTTGGCTGTGCTTCTGCCCTAGATGATGTCTGTAGAGGTTCTCGGCTCTGCCAGGTGTCCCTGTGAGGGGCCTTTGATGGGTGGGGCAGAGCCTTTGACCCAGAAGTTCGTCCGGATCTGCCCACAGCAGAGTTTAGCCTCTGTGGGAGGGCCTTCCAGAGGGCCTGGGGTCATTTCAGAGCCTCTACAGCATTGTTGACCCCAAGGACATGGCCAGTGCGAGGCGCCAGCCTGAAAGAGCCAGAGTCAATGGAGCAGGT
Organism: Mustela erminea; assembly: GCF_009829155.1. Taxonomy (NCBI): domain Eukaryota; kingdom Metazoa; phylum Chordata; class Mammalia; order Carnivora; family Mustelidae; genus Mustela; species Mustela erminea. The sequence goes on from NC_045628.1 coordinate 83,997,747, forward strand.
TCCCCTCTAATACCATGTCCCCATTCTTTCCTCTGCAGGAAAGGGCATCACACCAGCCCCCGTGCCAAGGAGGCCAAGCTTTGAAGGAACAGGCGAGCCTTTCCCACCCTACCATCAGATGAGTGGGGCAGTCTACGAGGGCAGCAGCACACTGGAGGAGGTACCTCGTCAGTATATGGACTTTCTTTTTGCTGGAAGCACTCACAGCGTGCCTGGTGGCCATCAGCACCAGCCCAAAGGCTATGCCGCAAACATGGAGGCTACAGGGATGAACTTCCCAGTGGCCGGCCCTGGGGGCCAACCCCTCCCACTGCAAGGCCCCCACTACAGGCCACACGTGCTGGTACCTGGGGAGCCGCTGGGCTATGGCATCCAGCGTAGCCCCTCCTTCCAAAACAAGGAGGCAGGAGCATACGCAAACCTTGCTGCCAAGGGCCCAGCCGTGCAGCCGGGGGCCGGCCATGCGTTTCCACCCACGGGAGGGGCCACAGGGCTGTACATGCCCCATTCGCACCACAAACAGGCCCACCAAATGCACATGATGGGCTCCCGGGGCCAGGTGTTCACAAGCGACAGCCCCCCGCAGAGTCTGATTACACCCTCCAGAAACAGCCTCAACGTGGACCTTTATGACCTGAGCAGCCCTCCTGTCCAGCAGTGGCAGTCCTCTACCCTGTCCCGCCGCAACTCTCTTCAGAAGCCGGGCCTGGAGGCACCCCCCCGCCAGCATGTGGCATTCCTGCCTGAAGGCCCCATCCCCAGCAGAACCAACTCTTTCAACAACCACCAGCAGCCAGTGGCTGTGCCCATCCGGGCAGGAGTGCCCAGCAAGACGGAGCCTTCCATGCCCTCCCCCAACACCATCACGGCTGTGACGGCCGCCCACATCCTGCACCCAGTGAAGAGTGTGAGGGTAATGCGGCCCGAGCCCCAGACAGCTGTGGGGCCCTCCCATCCAGCCTGGGTGCCTGCGCCCAGCCCCGGGGTGGAGAGTCTGGACTCCAAGGATGAGCACCCTCTGCCCCTGGGGGGTGCCAATGCATACCCGCTGGACGTTGACTATGGCAGCCCAGACCTGAGGTGCCCGCCCCCACCGTACCCCAAGCATTTGCTGCTCCGGAGTAAGTCAGAGCAGTATGACATGGACAGCCTGTGTGTGGGCATGGAGCAGAGCCTCCGAGGCAGCCAGGCTGCCGAGCCTGCCGAGAGGAGTGACAAGAGCCACAAAAATGCCAAAGGGGAGAAAGTGGCTAAGGATAAAAAACAGATTCAGACCTCTCCTGTTCCCGTTCGGAAAAACAGCAGAGACGAAGAGAAGAGGGAATCTCGCATCAAGAGCTACTCGCCGTATGCGTTTAAGTTCTTCATGGAGCAGCACGTGGAAAATGTCATAAAAACCTACCAGCAGAAGGTCAACCGGAGGTTGCAGCTAGAACAGGAAATGGCAAAAGTAATTTCTAATTATGTTCTTATCATTTGGCCCTGGCTCTTTCCTATATTGGTAGTAGGAATTACAGCAGAATTCCTTTTTTGTTTCTGCTTTATGCATCTTTATCACAAATGATTCATCTCACAGGGCAATGATACGGTTACAGGGTGAACACCTTGGAGAAATGACACATATTTCAGGCTCCCTTGCCCGTTCACCCTGACTCTGTAGGGGAGCAGTGAACACTGAGTGTGATGCAGCCAACAGGCAGATTACCAGATCGATTTTTATGGTGTGTACTTATTCCTTAACAAAATTTGTTAGTAACTGGTATTTAAACATTTTGAAAGAGGAGAAACAAAGTTTGAGGTTCTACAAATTGAAATTGTGGGATTTATAAGGGAAAATATATCTGGTAATAGTCTATGTATCCTTTAATTAGCAAATAATATATATTTTTGAAAGATTTTATTTATTTATTTATTTATTTATTTGAGAGAGAGAGAGAGAGAGAGAGAGAGACTAAGGAACACAACCAGGGGGAGGGGCAGGGGCTAGAGGGAGAGGGACATCCCAGTACCCTGGGATCATGACCTGAGCCAAAATCAGATGCTTAACTGACTGAGCCACCCAGGTGCCCCAGTAAATAATATTTTAAATGTACCTTAGTTGACACTAATCTGCTAGAGAAGGTGATTAATGAAATGATCTAAATTAAAATGTTACAATAAGGGTGCCTGGGTGGTTCAGTGGGTTAAAGCCTCTGCCTTCAGCTCAGGTCATGATCCCAGGGTCCTGGGATCGAGCCCCATATCGGGCTCTCTGCTCAGCAGGGAGCCTGCTTCCACCTCTCTCTCTCTGCCTGCCTCTCTGCCTACTTGTGATCTCTGTTTGTCAAATAAATAAATAAATAATCTTTTTAAAAAATAAATAAAATGTTACAGTAAATTTAAATCATACAAAGCCAGTCATTCCAGATTCTAAAAATCAAATCTCTGTCCTTTCTACTCTCCCATTTTCATTGACTTTTCCTTGTTCCCATTTTCCTTAAGCTATTAAATTATTAGATTGCTCTTAGAGTTCTAGGAACTTTGTGGTCCCTTCTTTTTTTTTTTGCAGATTTTTATTTATAGAAATTTCCTCTGGGGCCTAAAATCACCCGTTTTGTCTTCCTTTTAGATTCCAGACTTGTGTCTACATAAGCATATAAAGAACAGAACCAGTTGTTGTCTTGCTTGTAGTATACTGGACCCATTCAGTGTTCTTGTTTCTATAAATTAAGTTAGGACCCTTGTATCTCCTGTCCCATATGTTTCTTCCCACGGACTCCTCTAACATGACTTCCTTGTTTTCCTTCCCCACAGGCTGGACTCTGTGAAGCTGAGCAGGAACAGATGAGGAAGATCCTCTACCAGAAGGAGTCTAATTACAACAGGCTGAAGAGGGCCAAAATGGACAAGTCCATGTTCGTGAAAATCAAAACTCTGGGGATTGGTGCCTTTGGAGAAGTATGCCTTGCTTGTAAGGTGGACACTCATGCCCTGTATGCCATGAAGACGCTGAGGAAGAAGGATGTCCTGAACCGAAATCAGGTGGCTCATGTCAAGGCTGAGAGGGACATCCTGGCCGAGGCGGACAACGAGTGGGTGGTCAAACTCTACTACTCCTTCCAAGACAAGGACAGCCTGTACTTTGTGATGGACTATATCCCAGGGGGAGACATGATGAGCCTGCTGATCCGGATGGAGGTCTTCCCTGAGCACCTGGCCCGCTTCTACATCGCCGAGTTGACTCTGGCCATTGAGAGTGTCCACAAGATGGGCTTTATCCACCGAGACATTAAGCCAGACAACATTTTGATAGATCTTGATGGTCACATCAAACTGACAGATTTTGGCCTCTGCACTGGGTTCAGGTGGACTCACAATTCCAAATACTACCAGAAAGGTATTGTCTTAGATGTGCCACATCCACCTTCTACATCTAGACATATAACTAAACCATCTAAGGCAACTCTTTCCCATCTGGGAGGTTCCTGATCATTTGAAATTATCTGTTTTCCGTTATTTTATAATTCGTCATGACATCCTTTTCTCCCTGAAGCAGTAGTATGATATGTGAAAAAAGTTTTTTAAATTAATGGATTCAAGTTTTACTATAGTATTTTTAGGACAATAGGCTATGGGGTATCATGGGACCTTTGTGGGGACCATCACTATGCCCTTATAAAATGAGCCTTAAAAAATAAGTCTCACAACCTCCCAAGAGTCCTCTCTTCTAGTTAATGTGACCCTCTCTATAGGTATCTGTAAGTACAGATATAGGTTAACTCCATCTTCTAAGCTAATGGCCAGCTTACTTATGACTCAGTTTCTTGAGATAGTTATTTTAATTCCATGGCTCAGTCTTTTTTTTAGTAAGTTTTTTTTTTTTTAAGTAATCTTTACACATAATGGGCTTGAACTCACAACCCCGAGATCAAGAGTTGCATGCTTTATCAATTGAGCCTCATGCATTTATTTTTTAACTCAAAACTAATCCTAAATCATTTAATCTTTCCCATTTTTCTGGCATTAAAGCCACTTTTTAAAAATATTTTTAAGTCGTCTCATGCTTTTCCATGCTCATCTTGAAACAAGTCTTGTCAGACAGGTAGTAGACTTTGACCAGAGTGCTATGTCTGGTATTCCCATAGTTACCTGAGCTTTTCTCCTGGCACATCACACTGTCACCCTTCACAGCACCCAGCTCCTCTTATCGCCTCATCCATCTTTCTTAGTGTTTGTTACCTCTTGACTTGAATCTCACACCCAGGAATCATGGACCACCCCTGCAGAGCAGCTGGGGAGGATCCTTTCTTGTAATATGTCTGGAGCTGAACTGAATTACTTGCCCCTTTGAAGCTGTGGATTTGTTGCATCATTGAATAGTGGAAATTCACTTTGTTTTTTATTCTGTTCTTTCACTGCCCCTGATTTCTGGGTGAAAGGGAGCCACATCAGACAGGACAGCATGGAACCCAGCGACCTCTGGGATGACGTGTCTAATTGTCGATGTGGAGACAGGCTGAAGACTCTGGAGCAGAGAGCCAGGAAGCAGCACCAGAGGTGTCTGGCACACTCCCTGGTTGGGACCCCAAATTACATTGCGCCGGAAGTGCTCCTCCGAAAAGGTTTGTGCTTCCGGCCACAGGCAGCTGCCCAACTGGCAGCCATCTTGACTTCAAACCTGTGGAGCCAGATGACCTCTGAGTCTCTCCAGCTCCAGTTTTCCAAAGCTGAATGTTCTCATTGTATTTTTTGTACTCGTGGAAGCCCGAGAGGAAATTATTTCCCTCACAGGCCTCCAGCATGTCTCACATCTGTTTTGCAGCTGCTGTGGCTTCTGGGGTGAAAGAGGACACACACCATTAGACCTGCCTCACTAGCTTTGGCTGGGATAGATTGGGTGTAGGGTGTGGACTTTCTGTCTAGAACCCAAGAGAATCTCCACAACTGGTTTTGACAGAAACAACTCTGAGGGCACAGGGACACTATTCAGTCTGTCTGAACCGTACATGCCCAGGTTCCTAGCTGCGTATAGCCTATCCAGTTGGTTAGGAAGTATGACAGAACGCTAGTTTTGTTTTCCTCCCTTTCTCCCCTGTTAGTCCAGAAGTGCTGGCAGGTGAGATTTGGGGACAGTGGTATGCGTGAAATTACAAGCATTCAGTAAAATTGATCTGTGTGGCTATTCTATCAAATACTCATTTGACTGAGTACCAGAGGAACCTTTCAGTGATAGCTGTGGGGCTTGTAGTGACGATGCAGTAAATCCAAAGGGTGGTGGTCTGTCTTTTCACATGTGTTGTTTCGAGTCTTTGAAGGCTGTTCAAGTCAGTTTTCTTTGTTAGCTGTGGAAATCCAAGGCAAATCACTTAACCACTCAGAGCCACAGGCATAACAGTAACTACCTTGAGAGGTGGTTGTGAATACCGGCCTCACTGCCCCGGAAAGGTGTAGTTCTCTCCTTCCTCTCCCAGTGGGAGGTGGGAGGTGTCTCTGGCACCCTGACACGTGCCGCAGTCCAGGAAACAGGTTGGTGTTACCCTACCACCTCCAGTGCCACACCAGGGCAGGAGGAGATGGGATGCGGGGAGAACAGAGTTAGCAAACACTGCCGGCAGGTCTTAAGGCCCAGTTCAGGCTTGGCAGTGTTCAGGTGACATCAGGACTAGAGCATGGCTGGGACTGGGATACAGAGCTCTGAAGGAAAAGTGGGAGAAAATAAAAGAAAAATGGACCTGTTCTGCTGCCTTGATGATGCCGGCCCCGCCTACCCAAGCTGCAGGGTGCCCCGCCTCAGCTACTGTGTCTTGGGAGCTCGGTGAGGAAGGGCCTGGCTCCGTGAGTGTGTTACACTGTGTCTTAGGAGACCGTTGTTTCAGTTGCCAAAGGGCCCCCTTTCCCTCTTCTGCTCCATATTCCTCAGCTTCTTCCAAAATCAACTTAGCAAGCCTCCCCAGGAAGCCCTTGAGGCTGGCAGGTGTAGCACTTGCTGTTTTTTAGTCAGTCCTATTTTAATTGATGTCTTTGTGCATTCTTTAAGGACTTAAAATCCTAGTTAGTAGTGTTGCTAATAATAACAATAGGCTTTTAAAATTAGAAAGTTCTATTACAAAAGCATCCTGTGTTTATCACAGATAAATGGTAGAAAAGAAGAGAATACATGAAGACTGGCACCATCCTGGCAGGTGTCCCATCCAGCCTTCTATTCCGAGCCACACGTGCAGGGAGGTGCATTTTGTGTAGGTTGGTTTTCTTTTACATAACATGTATGCTGCTTGAACATGCTTTCCCCCTTAACAGTCAGTTAGCATTTGAGGATTTCACAAAATTCTTCTCTGAGAAGAATACATGCCTTTTTTGGAATTGAGTGAGCCTCTGTCTTTCAGGATACACTCAGCTCTGTGACTGGTGGAGTGTTGGTGTGATTCTCTTTGAGATGCTGGTGGGGCAGCCTCCCTTTTTGGCCCCTACTCCCACAGAAACGCAACTGAAGGTAGGAACTAATGAGCCTATGCATCCACTTGCTGCAAACACACGTGGTTTTCTGATGAACCCATGCATCTCCACTCAGCATTTGACCTTTCATTCTGAATAGTGTTGGATTATCAGTTGTGTATTTTAAAGTATTGTAATTATTATTACCTGTATAAAAATTTTCATTTTACTAATGCCACAAAGTTAGACCTGTGTTTTTTTGTTTGTTTGTTTGGTTTTGGCCAAATGTTAAGCTTTATTGGTTAGCAAGGTGTTTTTTTTTTTTTTTAATTTATTTTTAGCATAACAGTATTCATTATTTTTGCACCACACCCAGTGCTCCGTGTAATCGGTGCCCTCTCTAATACCCACCACCTGGTTCCCCAACCTCCCACCCCGCCCCCGCCACTTCAAACCCCTCAGATTGTTTTTCAGAGTCCATAGTCTCTCATGATTCACCTCCCCTTCCAATGTCCTTCCACTCCCTTCTCCTCTCTAACTCCCCATGTCCTCCATGCTATTTGTTATGCTCCACAAATAAGTGAACCAAGATGCCCTTCAACGGACGAATGGATAAGGAAGATGTGGTCCATACACTATGGAGTATTATGCCTCCATCAGAAAGGATGAATACCCAACTCTTGTAGCAACATGGACGGGACTGGAAGAGATTATGCTGAGTGAAATAAGTCAAGCAGAGAGAGACCTGTGTTTTGATACATATGTGTATCTGAAGTTTTACTTGAACCAGTGGCCACCCACCATCTTGAACCATGAACAGTGAGATGCTTTAAAGGTGCACTGTACATCCATTCTCTGCTGCCACCCATGCCTACTTTGCAAAAAACACTGAAAACTCTATGAACTAGACTTAAAGAAACCAGTTATTTCTTTGAATTAGTTATACTGCATTATATGCTATATTACTGTTTGCAGACTACCAGCTGTGTGGTTGGGCTAGTTTTACATATTTCTAATATCAGTTGGAAAGAATATTTACTCTGTCAATCATTTAATACTAAATAACTAGTTTTAGAATGATAGAATGATAGCCATTCTCTGAAATAAATGATTTGATTATTTAAGGATTGAACAGAGAAGCTGATGAAATCTTTGAGACTTCCTTTAACAGTGCACTTAACCATAGGTGTTTACTAACAATTCTATGAAGTATCCATATGTCCCAGAGTCTATGTTAGGCCTTAAATTAATAATCCCTTACTTAGAAAAACCCTAAATGAAGGCTTAGTTTTCACTCTGGTAATAATAAAAATGCAATTTGACATTATCTGTATCCTAATTGAATTGCTGAACTGTTCACTAATTTGCCTGCATGATAATAACCTGATGTTTTTATTGTGATAAAATTTGACATTTTAACCATTTTTAATTTTACAGTTCATTGGCATTGAGTGCATTCACAGTGTTGTACAACTGTAACCATTATCTGTTTTTGGATATTTTTATCATCCCAAACAGAAACTGTACCCATTAAACAATAACTCCCCTTCTTCCTTCTGCTAGACTCTATAACCTCTCTTCTACTTTCTGTGTCTATGAAGTTGCCCAGTCTAGGTGCCTCATGAAAGTGTAATAACCATATTTGTCTTTTCATGACTGGCTAAATTTGACTTACCATAATGTCTTTGGGGTCCATCCATGCTGTAGCACATATCAGAATTTCCTTTCTTTATAAGGCTGAAGAATATTCCACTGTATGTGTACAGCACATTTATCTATCCATCATGTGGTGATGGGTCACTTGGGCTTGTTCTACATTTTGGTGATTGAATAATGCTGCTGTCAACATGAGTACATATATAAGTACTGCTTTCTTTTGGGGGGTTACATACCCAGAAGTGAGATGGCCAGATCATGTGTTCATTCTGTGTTTAAACTTTTGAGGAACCACCAAACTATTGGCCCCAGTGGCTGCATGATTTTACATTCCCATCATCCATGCACGAAGGGTCCAGTTTCTTCACATGCTCATCAACACTTATTTTACTTGTTTTTTTAATCAGTCATCCTAGTGGGTGTGAGGTGGTATCTCATTGTGGTTTTGATTTGTATTTCCCTGATGATAGTGAGTGAGCCTCTCTTCGTGTGCTTAGTGGACATTTGCACATGTTTGGAGAATGTCTGTTCAAGTCTTTAGCTCTTTTTTAATCAGGTTATTATTGTTGAATTGTAGGAGATCTTTATATATTCTGGACATTAATCCCCAATCAGATATATGCTCTGCAATTTTAGTCTCTCATTCTGGGGGTTACCTTTTCACTCTGTTAATAGTGTCCTTTGGTACACAAAAGTTTTTAATTTTGGTAAAGTCCATTTTATGTATTTTTTGTTTTGTTGCCTGTGCTTTTGGTATCATATCCAAGAAATTGTTGCCAAATACAATGTCATGAAGATTTTCCCCTATGTTTTCTTCTTTGACTTTTATAGTTTTAGCTTTATTAAAACAACTACTCGAGTTCAAACCAGCCCTCCCACCCATACACCCAGCTGTCTCCATGCCTTACCAGTGCCCTGTCACCCCTGCCTGTAGCCTGATAATTTGGCCTTGCTTTATCCTGATTCTAAGTATAAATAATAGAGACGTCCATTAGGTTTTCTCTTCATAGTAGATGAACTTCATGACAAATGTATTTACTAAACATCCTGATGGCTGGTCTGTGCAGTTGACCATCACAAGCATGAGGCCAAGACCATAGGTTCTGTCACCTTTATTCTCCTATGTGAAGTTGTCTTTTTTTTTTTTTTTAAACAAAATCCCAGTGGACCATCTCTTGGCCATAATAAGTACTGAATGCAAACCATGATGGTTCAGTAGAAATCTCTTGCATAAGCTAAAGAAATGACTCCAGTGATCAGCCTCTTCATTTTTATGGAAATCACAAAATTCTTTTGCTTAACTGTATTTCTGATAGAAGAAATTCCGTCTATTATGGTCTGTTTGGCTTACATACCCCCCGCCTCAGGCTGTGAGCCTGCTCCTTACCCATGTTGACCTTTGATAGCTGCTCAGCTTTGCACCTGCTGCTCCTCGATCTATTCTAAATATCCTCCCATTGTCAAAGTCCAATTAGTTAAAAGCTATGTCATCACATACTATCTCAGAACTGCCCTAAATGAAACTTAAAATGTGAAAAGAAAGGAAAACTTTAGTTTTGTTGTCTCTTCAGGTCATAAACTGGGAGAACACGCTCCACATTCCAGCCCAGGTCAAGCTGAGCCCCGAGGCCCGGGACCTCATCACCAAATTGTGCTGCGCAGCTGACCACCGGCTGGGGAGGAATGGGGCCGACGACCTGAAGGCTCATCCATTCTTCGGGGCCATTGATTTCTCGAGTGACATCCGGAAGCAGCCAGCCCCCTATGTCCCCAAGATCAGCCACCCTATGGACACCTCAAATTTTGACCCTGTTGATGAAGAAAGCCCTTGGAACGATGCTAGTGAGGATAGCACGAAGGCCTGGGACACACTCACCTCTCCAAATAACAAACACCCCGAGCATGCATTTTATGAGTTCACTTTCCGAAGGTTCTTTGATGACAATGGCTATCCCTTTAGGTGCCCAAAGCCTTCAGGAGCAGATGCTTCACAGGCTGAGGACTCTGATTTGGAAAATTCTGATATGGTGGATCAGACTGAAGGTTGCCAGCCAGTGTACGTGTAGACAGTGACTTAGAATCCCTGACACTCTGCTTCTTCAGAGGTCCAGGGGGCCCAAAGCTGGTTTCTTAACAGGCCTGATTGAGAGTCGAGGTCTTCTTTGTTCAAGTTAGTCCATTGGTTACTTCACTTGAAGTTCTGGTCTTCAGCAAAAACCCCCAAAACAAACAAAAAAGCTTTTTTATAAAGGACTCAAGTCTAGCAGATTCTGGTTGATGGGGGTGGGGGACAGGTGTCAACATTGCGTTGAACTGAAATTGGCTTTTGAGGACCTTCACTGCATTAAAACAATATTTTTAAAAATTTAGTACAGTTTAGAAAGAGCACTTATTTTGTTTATAGCCATTTTTCTTACTAAATTATAGGGATTAACTTTGACAAATCATGCTGCTGTTATTTTCTACATTTGTATTTTATCCATAGCACTTACTCACATTTAGGAAAAGACATAAAAACTGAAGAACATGTGATAAGAAATCTCTGTGCAATAATGTGTAAAAAAAAAAAAAAAGGTAACACTGTTCTGATATTACTGATACCATTTTATTCACACAGTGGTTTTTGTTTTATATTTTTTCCCACATTTCAAAATTGTGATATAATGTTAAAAGCTGCTTTTTCTTTCTTTTTTTTTTTTTTCTTTTTTTGCTTTTTGCATATGATAGTATACTAGGAAGTGTGAGCAAGGTGATTATGTGGGTGTGATTTCAGATGTCTGGTGTGTAGAGAGTACTGCATGAGCAGGGTTTTTCTATTATAAAATTACCATATCTTGCCATTCACAGCAGGTTCTGTGAATATGTTTTCACTGAGTATCTTTAAATGAGATGTTCTAGACAGTTTGCTGATAATGTATCGTGTGGGTGACTTCTTTGCTATGATTGTATCCCTTATTGTTTTGTCAAAGAAATGCAGATGTGTAACTGAGAAGTGATTTTTGTGTGTGCGTCTTGGGTATGATTGGATTCTTTGGGGGGTAAACTTAAATATTTGTCATATACTAAACTTGTATACATCAAAAGGGATTAATTTAGCTATGCCAAAAAATATTAAGTTAATCATCGAACTCTGTCCATTTTGCTAGTCAGTATACTCTCATAGGCATAGCTGATAAGTGGAACCCTGTGGCCACGGCCCGGCTGCCAGGACATTGCCCGCACTGAACAGTTTGCGTGGTGTCATTCCTCCTGTCATTGTAGACAAGGGAGGTGTTATGACCATGATGAAATTTAATTCTTTCACTTTTTTTTTTGGTGTGCTTTGAAGCATCAATCTTAACTTGGTTTTAAAAATATACTTTTCTAATCTTTGTAAAACAGCAAGGATTATTCAAAGTGACATTGGAATAAAAAAATAAGCCATACGTATTTTCTTAGAAGTGTAGATGTATATATAACTACATAGATAAACACACAAAATTTTCCTTATTTCAAATTAGTATGATTCCTATTTAAAGTGATTTATTTCTCAGTAAAAAGTTCAATTCTTTTTTGCTTTTTAAAAATCTGATGAGTCATATTTTTCATTATGTTATTCCACATATTTTTCCTTGAATTTTTTAGCATAATGTATCCATTATTTAGTATATATCTAGGCAACAACACTTAACAAGTTTATCAATGTCTAAACTAAGAAAAAACAAAAAAAAAACAATTACTGTGTACTGGTTTACATTTGTATGAATGGCAAATTCTGAAGTCTGCTGTGCTTGTATCGTGACTGTCAGTATTTTCGCTATTTTATAGTAACGCCCTGTTATTTACAGCGCTCTGACATACTTTCATGTGGTAGGTTCTTTCTCAGGAACTCAATTTAACTATTATTTATTGATATATCATTGCCTTTGAAAAGCTTCTACTGGCACAATTTATTATTAAAAGTTTGAATCCAAATCCTTTGGTGTGATGTCGTACTGGAATCTGTAATTTCTTGCTCTTATCAATGTGTTTCCCAGTTATCCGTATGCAGCCAGGACTGCCAACTGCTGATGGAGGCGCTGTCATATGAAGGAGGGAGAAGAGCCTCCCCAGACAGGGTTCCGGCTCAGGAAGGAGGGGTCAGGTATGGGAAAGATGGGTTTTCAGGTTGTACACAGAAAGTCCAGGTCAGGGTATGGTTCTGTGACCTATCTTCTCTTCCGTAAGACGCTGACAAAATATACTTCACTAGGATCAGCAGGTGGATTAAGTGGAATATCAAATATGTATGGTGGGTGATAAAATAAATCCTGATCAGGAGCTGATTTCCCTTCGTGAGACACTTAAACTAAGAGGACTACGGTAACTCCCTGAACTTAGATTTAAAATGGTTGGTTGGAATTTCAGAAAATATTATAGTTTGTGTTCTTTCTGTTAATCTTTTTGAATAGTTATAATCGCATGGTTCAAAAATCAAAACATAGATGCCTGGGTAGCTCAGTCTGTTAAGTGTCTGCCTTCCTTTCAGGTCATGATGGGGGTCCTGGGATCGAGCCCTGCATCAGGTTCTTTGTTCAGCAAAGAGCCTGCTTCTCCTGCCCCGCACACTGCTTATGCTCTGTCTTTCTCTCTCTCAAATAAAATCTTTTAGAAATAAATAAAATAAAATAAAATAAAATGGTTGGTGGAATTTCAGAAGATAGTTTGTTTTCTTTCAGTTACTCCTTTGAGTAGTTATATAGTTTCAAAACCAAAACGTGTAAAAGGATATACAAGAAAATGTCTCCTACTGCTTTTTCGAGCCATTCAATTCACCTCTCACAGTTTATTGTGTGTCCTTAAAAAAAATGAAACTTAAGCATACACAGCACAAGAAAATGCATACATTTTACCTCTTTTACACAAATGGGAGAATGTTATGAATACTTTCTGCATCTATTTTCTTCACTTGGCAGTCTAAGTTATCACTCATCATGTTTTATTATACTCTCTGGTATTTCATCACGAAGGTGTATTATAATTAATCAAGCAAAGTCCCATATCAACAGACATTTCAGTTTCTGATCTTTTTCTATTATAAATAATGCTGGAATAAATAACCTCTATAGCCATTATTTTGTGCATGTGCAAGTATATATATAAGATAGTTTCCTAGAGGTGGAATTGCTAGGTCAAAAGTTAAGTATATTTGTAATTTTTATTGCCAAATTGCCTAGCAGAGATCTTGGGAGAACTCTTCCATGGCTCTCTCCTACGCATTCTTGGGTATACCAACAAGGCAAGGCCCTGACCACTTTCACATGGACTGTTTCTCAGGTTAGGGTTTGTAGCGAGGAACCCTGAGTGGGGGAGTAATGCCTCCCTCTAAGAAAAAAAAAAAAAGCAAGCTTGCTTATTGCTTGCTATAAAAGGGGCAGGTTCCTCAGGCTCAGGGTACCTCAGCAGAATCCCTCTGGGTCTCTTGCTCTTCCCCTGTGGGACTTGGGGGCAAGGAGATCTGTGCAAACACGCCAATGCTCATGCTGCTTAATGTTCGGTGAGTAATAAAGTCCTGTGTGTCTGATCCTGGAGTCCCTTGTCTTATTTCAGGATTAATGAAAGAGTGACAGGCTAACTTCTTAGCTTATAAGTAGGGTAAAATCAAATCTTAGACCTGACCACAGGTATTATGCCAATATATACCCCCAAGAGAAACATATGGGAGTATTCACTTACTGCTTTGCCAGCTTCAGAGTATATTATCAACCTTTTTGATCTTCGTCCATTGACTAAGTTAAAGTGTGTGTGTGTGTGTGTGTGTGTGTGTGTGTGTGTGTGTGTATGTACTTCTGACATTCCTCTCATTTTGAAAGAGGTTGAGCATTTTTGTGTATGCCTAATATTCAAGTGCATATCCTTAAAAAGCAATGGTTCTAATTTTATGCATCATTTGAGTGTTGGTACTTAAGGGAATCCCAAAAGATTTCCATTCACTTCTTACTCTTGGTCTTCTCTTCCTGCTCAGCTCCAGTGAATTAACTGGGCTGAAGGCCAGATAACAGATTACTGAGAACAGACCCTTCAGTGTTTTGACAGATTCCATAGGAGGTGAATACTCCGCTCAGAATGTTGCAAGGACACAGCCAGACTGAACTTCAACATATCTGTGGTCATTGCTGGGTGTGACTAGAGTGTGTTGAGGGAAAAAATACTACATTCTTTAGAAGTTTCCTCCACACTTGGCATGTTATGTGTCCCTTGATAAATCTGAATGCAAATCTCAAAGAGAAAAACAGTAGCCAGCATGACTGGCTTCCTCTGAACCTCCTATGGTCTGAACCATTATTCAGTTGCAAAAAAAACCACAAAAACTTTATATTTTTATTTGTTTGCAAGAGAGCGAGCGAGCGTAAGTGGGGAGGAGAGGCATAGGATGAGGGAGAAGCAGACACTCTGGCTGAGCAGGGAGGCCACTGTGGGACTGGATCCCAGGACCCTGGGATCATAACCTGAGCAGAGGGCAGATGCTTAACCAACTGAGCCACTCAGGTGCCCTCAGTTGCAAATTTTTTAAATGTAGTTTATCAAATTCATAATACTTCCTCCAGATTCTACTTATGGACCAACTTTAAAGCCCAGTACTTAATTAATATTTTATTTCCATTGGCAAAAATTCAACATAATAAAAGATCTTTGCTATTAAAATGCATATTTGTAAGTACTACTATGCTGGTATTATTAGCCATTAATTATTTTCCATCAATAAAGAACTTTTCCTCAGCAAGTGAATTTTCCATTTCCGAAAATGACAGCTTAGTGGACAAAATGTGCTTATTCACTGTAGAAAGGAAGAATATTGTTATTGAACACTGGGATGAAATACATATGGCCCACTGTTAAGGGGAGAAAACTAGCTTGAACGGCAACTTTGGTTTTCTTTTGCAACTCACATCAAACTGTTCTAATTTTTATTTCCACCATCAAATATGCTTTAGAAAACTCAAGAGGGAAAGGGAATCCTACTGTATTTGTGGATAGTTTTGCTCACCATCTTCTTTCTTCCTGATACTGTTAGGATTTTTATCTTTTCCTATCTTTCTAGAAAATGCCCTTTACCCATTCATTTAGGAAAGGTCAAGAGGTGACAAATTCTGTTAGGTTTCCTTCATCTGAGAATGTCTTCCTCTCCCCTTTTCTCCTGAAAGATATTTTAGGTGTACTTACTTTGGGTATAATTTCATTTGGGTGTAGGATTCTAGATTGATAGTTGTTCTTTCAGCACTTGAGAAATATGCCCCTTCTGTCCAGCCTTCATGGTCTCTGATGAGAATCTATTATTCTATTTTTCCTCTATGGACAAGGTCATTGTCTTTCTCTAACTCCAAAATGTTCTTTAATTGCTTTCCAGAAGTTTAGTTATGTTGTGTGCTGGCTTGGATTTCTTCAGATTTACCCTGTTTGTGGTTCACTCAGATTCCTGACTATGTAGGTTCACATCTCTTGCCAAATTTGAGAAGTTTTCAGCCATTATTTCATTGAGCACTTTTTCATCCCTGCCCTGTTTCTCTTCTCTGTCCAGTACTCTGAAGATGCAAGTATTACATCTTTTGTTATCCCTGAGACTCTGCTCATCTCTCCCCTGCGTTTTCACCCATTTTCTCTGTGCTGCTCAGGCTGGGTAATTTCTGTTGTTCTTTTAGTTCACAGATTCTTTACTCTGTCCCCTCTCTTCTACTCTTGAGCCCATCCACGGAGCTTTGTATTTCAGTTATTGTATTTTGGGGACCACAAAATAACATTTGATTCTTTATATCTTCTGCTGCTTTGCTGAAGCTTTCTACCCATTTTTTCTTTTCTTTTCATTTTTTAAAAAAAAGAACACAGTTGCTCTTTGAAGCATACATTGTGATTTAAAATCTTAGGTAAGTCTAATATCTCAGCATTGTTGTCTAGTGATTTCTTTCAAAGATCTTCCTGATTCTTGGTGTGATCCTCAGTTGTGAACCTCACATTTTGCATTACATTCCGAGACTTTGGATCTTCTGTTTTAGCTGGCTGTCATGGGCATTGTTCCGGCAAGGAAAGAGGGACATAACTGCTTCATTATTGCCTGGTGCAGGCAGAAGTCAGCCTCTCAGCCTCTTTTTGATATGCAGGGACAGGGACGTTTCCTTGTTAACTGTTGAGCAGGGGTGATGTATCTGCTGTCCAAGTTGTGTCCACTGACATCTTGTTGGGGTGGCCTCATTATCACTGAGAAGTCCTGACTCTGTGCAAAGCCTCCTCTGACACCATCCTAGTGATGGGGGGAGAGAGATGCCTCATTATTGTCAGGTATCGGACACCAAAGTCCAGGTTCCCCATATTTTTCACTTAGACTGCCAAGTTGGGAAAGGCATCACCAGCCAACGGGGATGAATATCCCAGTCTCCTGCTTGAAGTTCTCTGAAATCACCCCAGCAGGAATGTTGAGGAGCCTCATTTCAGCCTTGCAAGAGTAGAATTGTAGGCTTCCACTTTGCCTTTGCTGGCATGGCATTTTAGGGTGAGCGTGTGGTGCCACAGTTTTCTCTGGCAGTTGGCTGGAGTAGAGAGCGATTATGGTCTAAAAGCTGTCTTGCTAGTCTACCCCACTAGCTAGAGAGAGCAGGCTTTTGTTGGGACTCTTTTTGCCTGTGCTTGTTGGCATTTCCAGGCTGTTGGCTTCTAGCTCCAAGTTTGGAACACTGAGGCAGAAAGAAAACCCAGAGAACTCACTACTATGTCATTCCTTGGAGACTGAGGTCCCTAACTGCTTGGCTACCACCTCTCTACCTTTCACTGCTTTTTGTTTTATATGTAACATCTAAGAGTTTTTGTTATATTTAACAGGAGGAATAGGGAAAAGTATGTATACTCCATCTGAAAGTGGAGGAGGGTTTCAATTTCAACTTCAGTTTTAACTAATTAAAACTCAAAATTCAGTTCCTCAGTCATGCCAGCCTCATTTCACATGCTCAGTAGCTACACATGGCTAATGGCTACCATACTGGATAGCTCAGATCTGAGACAATAGGTTCTCTAGTTTTGCATTAATCCTTGCACTGACAAACATCTTGCTGAATTATTTTTTAAGATTTTATTTATTTCAGAGACAGAATGGAAACCGGGAGGGGCAGAGGGAGAAGGAGAGAATCTCAAGCAGATTCCACTCTGAGCACAGAGCCCCAATGCGGGGCTTGATCTCATGACCCTGAGATCATGGGCTGAGCTGAAATCAAGAGTTGGATGCCCAACTGACTGAGCCACACAGGTAACCTCTTGCTGAATTTTAAGATAAGGATAAGCTAGCCTTCATCTCTTATGCATCATTTACACTTGGGCAATGGAGAGACCACACCCTCTCTCAAGGAGCAGAGTCAACTGAAGTGAAGATCTACAGTGCATCCAAAACTACCTTTGGTTCAGCAGCATCATTGACTATTCCTGCTACACTGCTTTGACCACATGGTGTTTCCTAAAATCACCAGTTTCCTTTTCTTTAAGCTGGTGACTAATGTCTCCAAAAGGATCATGATAGCTTATAGCAATAAGTCAAGACTAGAAGACATGCAGCATGTCTACTACAGCAACCTCTCACTTGTCTTGCCAGACATCGCCAATCGATCAAGAAACCCATTCCGTCTGAACCCAGACCTGGCCTCAAAACCAAGCTCAGTGCTTGGAGAAGTTATTGATTGATCAAACCAGGAATCAAGATAATATCTTGTTAACACCCTTAGCACAGCAATGGCAACCTCTTGAATTCCCCTCTTTCTCCTTTGATCCTATTACATCTTTCCTCCTGTGAAAGCCTCGGTGCTCATTTATTCCTTCCACTGACCTCTAACTCTTACATCAGTATGGTCATAGGTGCTCACATTTTCCCTGTCCATAAAAATGAACCAGCTTCAGTGATGCCTCTGTCGCTTGTGTTTTTAAATTCTTGAAGCAGGGCCATGTAAGAGAAAGAGTCCTGGGCAGGGAGTCCAGGGCCTTGATTCTAAGCCCAGCTTTGAATAACTCTGGGTAAGTTAGAACTTCTCTCAGATTTATTAGTTACACAGGTCAGAGAGAATCTGGCTTTTATGTTATTCTTAAAAGCCTTTTGCTTCTCTCATATACTAGTTGTGCTTGTATTTTGCATAGGTTTTCCCAAAAAAGCATTCTAACCAAAACAAGTTTTAAGACCACTAATTTACATGATTGGTAAAGTGTTTTCTTTGTTGTTAAAAGCTAATTTTAAGGTTTATAAACATAATAAATGTATATAGTTTTGAAGAGTCTTGAAAAAAAGAAGTCTGTGTCCATCTCTTACCATTTCCCGCTCCCCAAACACAACCAGCTATCATGTTTTTCTGTTATTTCTTCTAGTATTTCCTTTGTTGGTAATAAGCTTCTAATGCTATTTCTTGACTTACTTATTTCAAATATTTTTTTATCAATAGCATATTATGTTCATTCTCTTACAGTCCCCTTCCCAACCTCTGTTTCCTAACAGAGTTCTACTACAATTTTTTGTTAAATCAATTGTCAGTGTAAATACTACTGAGACTATGCTATGTACTCTTTGAGTCAAATACTATATTGTGATTATGTTTTTCTTTTTATATAATTTTTTTCCTCTTTGACCTAATTGCCTCACTTTTTCGTTTGCTCTGTTTTCTTTGAGCCTGCAGGTGATTTTGTCTGTCCACACATCCTTTCCTCCTCCCTCCCTGTCTCCCCACCCCCCTCATTCCCTTCCTTCTGCCTGTCCTTCCCTCCTTGCCTTCCAACTGTTGCGTGGATCTGTCAAATGCCAGACTGTTTTCCAGGCGCACAAATGCTTTGTCCACCTCCTCCCAGTCGGGACTGGCCGCCCTCCAAACCTGACGAACAGCTCATCTTGGGGAGGAATTCTCTTTGTCACTTTTCTGTGTTGGATCCCATTTTTGCCAAAAGCTGTATCTTCCTTTTTCTTGATTTATACCTAGAAAAAGTTTGGAGTCCTAGTTTGTCTGAAAATGTCTTTTTTCTACTTGATTGAAAATATGGGGAGGCATAAAATTCTAGGTTGAACATTCACATGCATTTGGAAGGCATTAATCCTTTGTTTACCTGCTTCTAGTCTTAGTGTCAGAAGTCTAATGCCATTCGGATTCTCACTCCTGTGTAAGTGGCCTTTCCCCTCCCCACCTTTCTCTCCAAGCATTTAGGATCATCTCTGCATGCCCAGTGTTCTACATTTCATGATTATGCTCCTTGATATACATTGTTTTTCATGTATTATCCTGAAAACCATGTAACTTTCAACCTAGAGGTTTGTATCCTTGAAAATTTCTGGGAAATTTTCTTTCATTGCTTTGAACTTTATTTGCTCTGTTCTCTAACTCCTATATGTTGGATCTCCTCAATTGCTCCTCCAGTTTTCTAAAGTTTATATACTAACCTCCATGTCTTTTTTATTCCACTTTCTGGAAGATTTCATTGACTTTAGATTTTATATTAAACTCTTCAAGGGCTGGCAAGCAATATCTTTTTAATTCCTAAGAGCTCATTCTTATTCTCTAAACAATCTATTCTTGTTTTATGTCTTCAATATTTGTGTTTATTAGCACTCTTATTATTTCAAGTTTTTTCTGCTGTTTGCCAAATTGTCTCTGGGTATCTTTTTGCTATCATTTTTGATACTTGTGTCTTTGTTTTATTCTTTCTCTTTCATGTTGGAAGCTTTCCTCAAATGACTCTGGCCATCTTTTTTTTCAAAAAGTAGCTTTAGGGGCACCTGGCTTCCTAGTTGGTGGAACATGAGACTCTTGGTCTCAGGGTTGTGAGTTCAAGCCCCAAGCTGGGTGTAGAGATTACTTAAAAATAAAATCTTTTCTTTAAAAAGGTAGCTTTAGGGACGCCTGGGTGGCTCAGTTGGTTAAGCAGCTGCCTTCGGCTCAGGTCATGATCCCAGTGTCCTGGGATCGAGTCCCACATCGGGCTCCTTGCTCAGCGGGGAGCCTGCTTCTTCCTCTGCTCTGCCTGCCATTCTGTCTGCCTGTGCTCGTTCTCTCCCTCTCTCTCTGATAAATAAATAAAATCTTTTAAAAAAATAAATAAAAATAAAAATAAATAAAAAGGTAGCTTTAGGGGCGCCTGGTGGCTCAGTGGGTTAAAGCCTCTGCCTTCGGCTCAGGTCATGATCCCAGGGTCCTGGGATCGAGTTCCACACCGGCTTTCTGCTCAGCAGGGAGCCTGCTTCTCCATCTCTCTCTGCCTGTCTCTCTGCCTACTTGTGATCTCTGTCAAATAAATAAATAAAATCTTTTTAATAAATAAATAAATAAAAAGGTAGCTTTAATGAAATATAATTGACACAAATACATAAAGTTCACCCATTCAGAGTGTAAAATTAAACAGTTTTCAGGATATTCAGAGTTGCACAAACATCCCAACAACTTCGTTTGATTTTTTAAAAGATTTTATTTATTTATTTGAGAGAGAGTGTGCGAGAGAGAGAGAGAGAGAGAAAGAGAGCATGAGCAGGGAAACCAGGAGGGGCAAAGGGAGAGAGAGAAGCAGACTCCCCACCAAGGAGGGAGCCCAGTGTGGCGCTCGATTGCAGGACCCTAGGATCATGACCTGAGCCAAAGGCAGATGCTTAATCAACTAAACCACCCAGGTGCCCCCAAACATCATCACAATTTTAGAACATTTTAATTTTCACTTCAAGAGAAACTCTGTTCCCTTTGGTGATCACTCCCATTTTTTTTTTTAAACCCCCCTCCCAGTTGCCAACCTGAGGCAATCACTAATCTAGCTCTTATCTCTATGGGTTTGCCTCTTCTGGACATTTCACAGAGTCATACAATATACAGCTTTTGGAGACTGGCTTCTTTTACTTAACCTAATGGTTTAAAGTTTCGTCCATGTTGTAGCATATGTTAGTATATCGTTCCTTTTTATTGTCAGATAATTTTGTGTAGATTTCCCCCATTTTACTTATCCTGTTTATCCATCAGTTGATGAACATTTGGGTTATTCCTACTATTATGAATTCATGAGCATTCATTCATAAGCATTCATGAGCACGTTTTTGTGGGGATGATGATTTCATTTCTCTTGGGTATTTGCCCAGTAGTGGAATTGGTGGTTCAAATGATAACTCTATATTTAACCTCAGGAGGAACTGCTAGACTGTTTTTCAAAGCAACTACATCATTTTTGCATTCCCACCAGCTAGTATGAGGCCCCCAGTTTCTCTGCATCCATCAATGCTTGTTACTATCTGTCCTTTTATTATAACCATCCTAGTAGGGGTGAAGTGGTATCACTTTGGTTTTGATTTATATTTTCCTAAAGAATAATGATATCAGTCCTTTGCCTGTGGTTATTAGCCATCTTTATATCTTCTTTGAAGAAATGTCTCTTCAAATTTTTTGCCAATTTTAAAATTTGATTATTTATTTTTTATTATTATTGAGTTGTTAGAGTCCTTTATATATTCTAGATACAAGTGCCTTATCAGAACTATGGTTTGTGGGGCGTCTGGGTGGCTCAGTGGGTTAAAGCCTCTGCCTTCAGCTCAGGTCATGATCCCAGGGTCCTGGAATCAAGCCCCGCAGTGGGCTCTCTGCTTGGCGGGGAGCCTGCTTCCTCCTCTCTCCCTGACTGCATCTCTGCCTACTTGTGATCTGTCTGTCAAATAAATAAGTAAAAATAAGAAAAATAAAATAAATTTAAAAAAAAAGAAAAGAAATATGGTTTGCAAATATCTTTCATTCTTGGAAGTGTGTTTTCTTTTCACTTTTTTTAAAAGGCGTTCTTTAATGCCCTTATGTATTTTAACGTTGATGAAGTCCAATTTCTTAATTATTTTGTTGGTTTTCTTTTTGACATCATATCTAAGAAATCTTTGCCTGACCCAAAGTCATGAAAATTTACTCCTGTGTTTTCTTTAAAATTTTTTAAATTTAGGGGTGCCTGGGTGACTCAGTGAGTGAAAGCCTCTGCCTTCGGCTCAGGTCATGGTCCCAGGGTCCTGGGATCGAGCCAGCATTGGGCTCTCTGCTCAGCAGGGAGCCTGCTTCCTCCTCTCTCTCTCTGCCTGCCTCTCTGCTTACTTGTAATCTCTGCCTGTCAAATAAATAAATAAATAATCTTAAAAAAATTTTTTTTTATTTAACCCTTACATTTAGCTCTATGATTTATTTTTAGTTTATCTTTGTGAGTGGCAAGATGCAGGAGTATGATTTCATTAGTGTGCTTGTGAATATTGACCATTTGCTGAAAAGACTATTCTTTTCCCAATGGATTGTCTTAACATTCTTGCCAAAAATTAACTGACCATAAATTTAAGGATTTATTTCTGGACTCTCCATTGTATTTAATTGAACTATGCATCTATCCTTTTGTTATCCATTCTTGTTTAAAGTATCAAGCACTGACAGCTGAATAGGAGACCCACCTGGCGGGGTCGGGGTGTGTTTTATTTATGACTGAGGTCTTTCTGTATTTGCAGGAAAGACTGCACTTGCTGACTGGTGGTCATACAACCAACTGCAAGCATTCTGTGGACTTAGGTCCCAGCAGAGATGGGCTCATAATGTGCACCCCTTTCTCTACCTTGAGATCTCTGCCTCTGTTGCTTGTACATTGGCCATGATCTCCCTCGCGAGTCAGGAATCTTCTGCAGTGTGAGAAGCTTGAAGTCTACCTAAAAATGGTTCCCCATTACTCAGCAGCTGGCACTGCCAGGATATTTATGATTCTTAAATAAAACATTGAACCCTCTTTACTCAGTGCCCATTCCTTTGCTTTCAGTTTGCACCAGGAGCACTAATTATTTCCTCAGGACCAAAAGTAACCAGCTTCTTCTAGTGTTCTTCACCAACCATAGACTTCAACACACTACTCTATTTCAATGTATTACACTGATTTAGACATCTAAGATGTCTGGATGTATCTACATTTTCTTTCTCCCCTAATACCACTAAAATGACAGAAAAGAGATTTTTTTAGGTTTATCTTTTTAGGGCACCTTTAGGTTCACAGCAAAATGGAATGGGAAGTACAGCGGTTTCCCAGGCACCCCTGCCTCTACACACGCATAGCCTCTCACATTATCAACATCCCCCACCAGAGTCCTTTTGTTACAATCAATGAATCCACATTGACACATCAGTATCATTCAAAGTCCATAGTTTACAGTAAGATTTGACTTGGTGTCATACGTTCTATGGGTTTTGACAAAGGTATAATGACAGGTTTCCACTATTATGTTATACAGAATAGTTTCATGCCCTAAGAATCCTTCGCCTCAGTGACTCATCCTCCCTCCCCATAACCTCTAGCAGCCACTGATTTTTTTTTTTTTACTGTCTCCACAGTTTTGTTTTTTCCAGAATGCTATATAGTTGAATATAGATAGATTAGCTTCTTTCCCTTACTAGTATGCATTTAAAGTTCCTTCTGGGCTTTTCATGGCTCATTCTTTTTTTGTGCTGAATAATATTCCATCGTCTGAATTTACCATGGTTTATTCATCTACTCACCTACTGAAGGACATTTTGGTTGCCTCCAAGTGTGGGCAATTATTAATAAAACTGTTTTAAACACCCATGTATGGATTCTTGTGTGGGCATACAGTAGTCTCCCCTTATCCATGGGGGACGTGCTCCAAGATCCCCAGTGGATGCCTGAAACCACAGACAGTGTATGAGTCCTAGATACGCTATGTTCTTTCCTGTACATCCACAGCCGTGATCATGTTTAATTTATCAAAGAGGCATTGTAAGAGATGAACAATAATAACTAACAGTAAAATACAACAAGCATAACGATACACTGTAATAAAAGTTATGTGAACATGGTCTCTTTCTCAAAATATCTTTGTGTACTATATTCATCCTCCTTGTGTTGGTGTGAGATGATAAAAGGCCTATATAATAATATATAATATATATAATAAGACAAAGCGAGGTGAATGACGGAGGCATTCTGATAGAGAATTAGGTGACCGCTGACCCTCTGAGAGTATGTCGGAAGGAGGATTGTCTGCTTTAAGACCACGGTTGATGGGGGGTAACTGAAGCCACAGATGAGGGTAGACCACTGTACTTTTCAACTCTGGGTAAATTCCAAGGAGCACAGTTGCTGAATCGTATGCTGGGAGGATGTTTAGTTTTGCAAGAAACTACCAAACTGTCTTCCAACGTGGCTGTATCACTCTGCATTCCCACCAGCAATGAATGCATTTCTGTTGCTCCACATTCTCACCAGCATTTGCTATTGTCAGTGTTTGGAATTTTGACCATTCTAATAGGTATGTAGTGTGGTATCTCAGTATTGTTTTAGTTAGCAATTCCCTGATGACATATAATATTGAACCTCTTTCCGTATGCTTACTGGCCATCTGTATATCTTATTTGGTGAGGCTTCTTTTCAGACTGTCTATTTTAAAATCAGATTGCTTGTTTTATTATTGCTGAAATTTAAGAGTTCTTTGTGTATTGTGAGTAACAGTCCTTTAGCAGATGTGTCTATAGCGAGTAATTTCTTCCATTCTGTGGCTTATTGTCTCATTTTCTTGAGAGAATCTTATTGTCTTGCACAGTGAAGAAATTTTTAATTGTAACAAAATTCCACTAACCAATTCTTTCTTCCATGGATCATGCCTTCAATGTTCTATCTAAAATGTCATTGCCAGGGGCGCCTGGGTGGCTCAGTGGGTTAAAGCCTCTGCTTGCGGCTCGGGTCGTGATCCCAGGGTCCTGGGATCGAGCCCCGCATCAGGCTCTCTGCTCGGTGGGGAGCCTTCTTCCCCTTCTCCCTCTGCCTGCCTCTGCCTACTTGTGATCTCTCTCTGTCAAATAAATAAATAAAATCTTTAAAAAAAATAAAAATAAAAATAAAATGACATTGCCAGTCTATGACCCCACACCTCTGTGAACATGAGAACATGACTCTAGAAGCAGTGAGGAACTTGGGGGCTGGGGTACCGGGGGGCTGAGGACTGGCACCATCTGGAAGCTGTGCACATGCTCCACTCTGCTCTCTGTGCCTGCATTCACAGACAAACGTGACTGGATGACAACAGAAAATGGTATTGGACCAGTGGGAATCGGCAGCTTTGCACAGGAAGCTTTGGGAGATGTTTATTGCAATCTGCCTGAAGTTGGCCCAGATTGAGCAAGATAAGTTTGGTGCTTTGGAAAGTGTGAAAGCTATTAGTGAACTCTATTCTCCTCTGGTCAGAAATAACTGAAATTAATGAAGCTCTTGCAGAAAATCCAAGACTTGTCAACAAATATGTTATGAAAATGGTTGGCTGATCAAGATAATACTCAGTAATCCTTTAGAACTGGGTGAATTAATGAGTGAAAAAACATATGGAAAATACATAAAATCTACTGAGGAGTGAAAATGGAACCCCTAAATAAACTAGCATAAAGCGACTTAATCTAGTATAGTTGTCTTGAATTAGTTGTGCATAGAGGTTTTAAAATAGCAACTTAACAATACTTGAAACTATGTTAAAGGAGGAAACCACCCCTTAAATTTCTAATGATTGCATATAAACATGACGTGCATCTTTTTTACAACACCCTATGATTTTTAGGCTAGACTCCAGTTATAACATTCAGAATCCTAAAACTATCTATGGTTAAAAACTAGTTATAAAAATTACATAAATCAAGAACAACATTGTAATCTTAAACCTTAGGGAATATAGTCATTTGCTTATATCCTGGATTGCTTATCCCAGATTGAGGTGGAAATGCTCAAATTATCTTCCCATTAGAAATACTAGCACTGGAGAAAGGTTTGTGAGTTGTGTAGTGTCAGATAAAGAGCAATACTGTCTTTAATTTTGCAATATACCACCCTTGCTGGTGCTGTTTTTATGCAAAGAAGCAACAGGCTTGTAGGAAGAGAAATAGTTTAATCATAAACATTCAACTTCCTCATTAATTATGGTTTTTGTTTTGCTGTTACTATTTCATTTCATGCTAGTATTTGTGACAATAATAATTTTAACTTAGGGGAAGTTAATTTTGTTTTTGTTTTTTAAAGTAGGCTCCACACCCACGGTGGAGCCCAACTCAGGGCTTGCACTCACCACCCTGAGATCAAGCCCTGAGCTGAGATCAAGAGTTAGACACTTAATCATCTGAGCCACCCAGGTGCCCCTGGAAAGTTATTTTTTAAGAAGAAATTTAAACCATAATAACGAAAATTTCCAAGAGAATATTTTTAAAAAGTAAATAAAATGTCACTGCTATACCCAAGCTCATCTAGATTTTCTCCTGTTATATTCTATGACTTCCCTAATTTCATGTTTTATATTTAGGTTCATGATTTTTTTGGCAAAAAAAAATTTTTTTGTGAAGAGTGTAAGGTATCTAGATTTTTTTGGTATGAAGATGTCTAATTGTTCCAGCACCACTTACTGAAAAGACTGTCTTTGCTCGTTTCATCTTTGTCAAATATCAGTTGGTGGGCAATATATATGTGGATTTATATCTGTGGTCTCAATCTCGTTACACTGATTTATTTGTCTATTCTTGTGCCCGTAGGATACTGCTTTGATTACTGTAGCTTTATAGTACGTCTTGAACTTAGGTAGTGTCAGTCCTCCAACTTTGTTCTCCCCTTCAGTATCGAGTTGGCTGTTCTGGGTCTTTTGCCTCTCCATATCAACTTTAGAATCAGCTTATTAATATCTGTAAAATGATGTGCTAGGATTTAGATTTGGATTTGGATTGTGTAGGATCTATGGATTAAGTTGGGAAGAACTGACACCTTGACTACAATTGTCCTATTCATGAATATGAAATATCTTTCCATGTATTAACTTCTTCGTTATTTTCATCAGATTTTGTAGTTTTCCTCTGTAGATCTTGTATATGTTGTGTTAGATTTATACTGGAGTATTTCATAGTTTTGTGCTTCTATTGTAAATGGCAATATATTTTTAAGTTACAAATTACAAGTTTCACATTATGCTTGTTCATTGCTGATATATAAGAAAGCCATTGTTTTGTGAAATATAATTGACATATATGCATATATATAATTGACATTTATACATTGTATTCATTTTAGGTATACAACATAATGATTTGATATATGTATATACTGGGAAATGATTATCACAATAAGTTTAACTAATATTCATCACCACACATAGTTACAAGCTTTCTTCCTTGTGATGAGAACTTTTAAGATCTATTATCTTAACAATTTTCAAATATGCAATATATTATTGTTAACTATCATCATCATGAGATACATTACATCCCCAAGATTTATATATCTTACAACTGGGACATTTTTATATGTTGACCGGTTTTGCCCCTTACTTTTGTATATTAACCTTGTATCCTGCAAACTTCTATAATTGCTATTGGTTTCAGGAGTATCTGTATAGATTTTTTCAGATTTTCTACATAGACATGTCATCTGTAAACAAAGACCAGTTTGATTTCCTTCTTCCCAATCAGTATAAATGTATTTCTTTTTTAAAAAAATTTTTTAAAGATTTTATTTATTTATTTGACAGAGACACAATGAGAGGAAACACAAGCAGGGTGATTGGGCTTTCTGCAGAGCAGGGAGCCTGATGCGGGGATCGTTCCCAGGACCCTGGGATCATGGACCTGACCCGAAGGCTTAACAACTGACCCACCCAGGTGCTCCAATGTATTTCTTTTTCTTATGTCAACTGAATTAGCTAGAACTTTCAGAATGACATTGATAAGCAATAGTGAGGGATATCCTTGACTTGTTCCTGATCTTAGCAGGAAAGCTTTGAGTTTCTTACCATTAATTATGATGTTTATTGTAGGTTTTTATAGATGTTCTTTATCAAGTTGAGGAAGTTCCCCTCTATTCCAATTTTGATGAGGTGTTGTTGTTTTTTTTAAATTTTTTAAATTGTTATCATGGATGGGTCTTGGATTTTGTCAAGTGAGTTTTTTCTTTTTTGTATCTATTGATATGAGCATGTGATTTTTCTTAAGCCTGTCGATGTGATGAACTACCTTAATTAATTTTTGAATGTTGAACCAGCCTCATCTACCTGGGATAAATCATACTTGGTTGTGATGTATAATTCTTTTTATACATTGTTGGATTTGATTTGCTAATATTTGTTGGGGATTTTTACATCTATGTTCATGAGAGATATTGGTCTGTGCTTTCTTCTCTTTTTCTGTGCTGTCTTTGGTTTTGGTGTCAGGGTAATGCTGGCCTCATAGAATAAATTAGGAAATATTCCCTTGGCTTCTATCTTTTGGAAGAGATTGTAGAGAATTACTATAATTTCTTCCTTAAATGTTTGGCGAAATGCACCAGTGAACTCCTGTGGCCTGGTGCTTTCTGTTTTGGAAAATTAACATTGATTTGATTTCTTTAATGGATATAGGCCTATTCAGATTTTCAATTACTTCTTGCATGAGTTCTGACAGATTGTGTCTTTCAAGGAAATGGTCCATGTCAACTAGACCAAATATATTCTTTTTCTTAAAAGATATTTATTTATTTCTTTGCTTATTTACTTAATTTAGAGGAGTATGTGGAGGGGCAAAGGGAGAGGGAGAGAATCTCAAGCAGACTTCCCACTGAGTGCAGAGCCCACCACAGGGCTCGATTCCACCACCCTGAGATTATGACCCAAGCCAAAATCAAGACTGACTGAGCCACCACCCAGGCACCCCCCCTAAAATGGATTCTTTTAATGTCCATGCTCTATTGATGTCCCTCTTGCATTTCTGATATTGGCAACTTATGTTCACTCTCTTTTTTTCTTAATTAGTTTGGCTAGAGACATACTGATTTTATCAATTTTTTCTAAGAACCAGCTTTTGGTTTTGTTGATTTTCTCTTCTGATTTCCTATTTTCAATTTCATTGATTTCTACTCTAATATTTATCATTTATTTTCCTCTTCTTCCTCCTTCCCCTTCCTCTCCTCCTCCTCCTCCTCCTCCTCCTCCTCCTCCTCCTCCTTCTCCTCCTCCTCCTTCTTCTTTCTTCTTCTTCTCCTTCTCCTTCTTTCCTAAGGTAGAAGGTTAATGCCTTCAATACTATACATTTCCCTCTTATCACTGCTTTTGCAGCATCCCACAAATTTCGGTAAATTGTATTTTCATTTTCATTGGCTTCAAATATGTTTATATTTCTACTGAGCTTTCTTCTTTGACCTATGTGTTATTTAGAAGTGTGTTGGTTAATCTCCAAGTATTTTGGCATTTTCCAGCTCTTTCTGTTACTGATTTCTAGTTCATTCTATTTCTGTTCTCTTAAATGTATAAAAATATGTTTTATAGCCTAGATTATTGTCTATTTTGATGAATGTTTCATGCTAAAATAAAGAGGATTTGGCTGAAAGTTTGTGTTAGAAACTACTCAAATCATCTCCCCAGCTGCCCTTCTCCCAACTGAAAAAGCCAGGAAATTATTCTCTGAGTACGATAAACTAGAGGGCTGGGATGTTACAAGGCATGGTTTCAGACAGAACTATAGGACTGTCCACAGTGGGATGAAATGGATGTATGTTCTGTTCTCACTCAATTTTCAGAATACTGGCCACAAGGCCATCATCCTCTGGGCAGGAGATTGGTGTTCTTCTCCAGGCCCTCTCAACAGTCTAGAAGGAGTGACATGAATATACTGATACTGAGATTCCCCAAGTAGGGGGTCAAGCCAGATTACTTTACACTGAAGCTTCACCACACACTCAGAGCTTTTGTCGGCATTTTAGTGCTTAACTCTTATGTATGAACCTTTGAAGAATAAAGTGAACCTGAGGAAAGCTTCTAACTTGGAAGATGCAGACAGAAACACACAGACAAAAAAGCAACCAAAAAGAGAGAAAGAGAGATTGTGTGAGAAGAAATTTTCAACAAATTATCACTAATATTTTCAAAATGATAAGAAAAGGTATTGCAACCCTGAAAAGGAACAGGAGGCTGTATATTATTTTTTAAGATTTATTTATTTATCCTAAAGAGAGAGTGCTAGGGGATGGGGGGCAGAGAAAGAGAGAGAGAGAGAATCTCAAGCAGATTCCCCACTGAATGCAGAGCCTGACCACATGATCCTGACATCATGACCTGAGCTGAAAACAAGAGTCATATGCTCAACTGATTAAGCCACCCAGGTGCCCCCAGGATACTGTATATACTTTTTTTAATTTCAGAGAATAAAAGAGAGATCTTTGATACTAATAAACAAACAAACAAACAAACAAATAACAATCATAGCAAAAATGTATAACTCAGGAGAAAGTTTGAATAATAAAGTCAAGGAACTCTTCCAGGAAAAAAAAGATCCCAAAGATGAAGACATGGAAAATAAGAGAGAAACATAAAGAATTAGAAGATATGCCCATGTCTAATTTCTGAATCACAGGAGTTCAGAAAGAGAAAAAAAAAATAATGGAGTTGAGGAAATCCTCAATGCCATAATTTAGAAAAATTCCCTAGAGCTAAACAATATGCTTCTAGATTTAAAGGAAATGAAGTGCCCAGAAAAACGGATAAAAAATAGGCCCATACATGGGATGCCTGGGTGGCTCGGTTGAACGTCTGCCTTTTGCTCAGGTCATGATCCCAGGGTCCTGGGATGGAGTCCCACATCAGACTCCTTGCTCAGTGGGGAGCCTGCTTCTCCCTCTGCCTGAAGCTCCCCCTGCTTAAGCTCTCTCTGACAAATAAATTTTTAAAAAATAGACCCATACAAATGTATATCATCACAATATTTAGAATATTTGGAACAAAGAGAAAATTCAACAAGCTTCTAGAGAGAGAGAAAACAGTTACTATACAAAAGATCAAGAATCAGAATGGCTTTGAACTTAACACCAATTCTAGACATTAGAGAATAATGGAACAAGGTCTTCAAAATTTGTAAAAAATAATTGTTTCCAACCTTTTTAAATGTTTATTTATTTATTTGTTAGAGGGGTGCCTGGGTGGTGCAGTCAGTTAAGCATCTGACTCTTAGATCCAGCTCAGGTCATGATCTCAGGGTCATGAGATGGAAGCTAACATCAGGCTTTGTGCTAGGCAGTGGAGCCTGTTTGGGATTCACTCTCTCTCTGTCTCTCTGCCCCCACAACCACCCCTGCTCTCTTTCTCTCTCTCTCTCAAAAACAAACAAAAAGACATTTCAGATATTGAAAAATTCAAAATATTTTCTTCCCATACAATCTTTCTCAGGAAGTTACTAGAAGGTGCACTCCACTGAAAGAAGAGATTAAACAAAGCTAGAAGAGGACATACGGTCCAAGAAGTAGATCCAATAGAGGGAAAAGGGAAAGGGGATAATTGGGATGATGTTAAAACAATCCAGAATGACAGCCATGCACCATGTGCAGATGACAAGCCATTCATGTGAGATAGGTCAGAAGGCTCTAGTACAGACTTCTGTGGGAGAAGTTCTTTCACCCATCTGGAAAGGAGATTGTGATACTTGGTGAATAGTACAGGATTGGATTTTGGTTAAGTATGTAGAAAACTAAGCAAGTATTAATTCTAGGGAAAACTAAGGGTTGTGCATAAAAGTAAAAATACAGTGGTTCATTTGAAGATAATACTTACATAGATATAATAATGACATGTTAAATGTTGATTATGATAATACTGTATTAGGAAGATAAGGGAATGGGAAGAACATGCGTGGATAGCAGGAGAAAAACATTTTTATCTTCCATAATGGGAAATATTTGCATCATACCTCAGATGGCAAAGAGGTGCTGCCTTACAAGGACGCAATTTGGAAATAAGTCCACTGTCAGATGTATGTATTGAGAATATTTTATCCTATTTTCTTAAAGGTGTCTTTTAAAGAGTAGGTTTTAGTTTTGATGAAGCCAAATCTCTTATTTTTTTTTCTCTAATAATGCTTTTGTTGTTCTATTTGAGAAATCTTTTCCTTGTCCAAGATCATTCACCTGTGCTTTCTTCTACAGTCTTTTAGCTTTAGCTTTAGCACTGGGATCTGTCAAAGTATTTTTTGTGTTTAGTGGTTTTTAAAAATATTTTATTTATTTATTTATATGAGAGAGAGTGTGTGGAGGGGAGAGACAGAGAGAGAGAGTGAGAGAGCGCACATGGGGGTGAAGAGGCAGATGGAGAGGGACAAACAGACTCTCTACTGGGCAGGGAGCCTGACGTGTGCGGGACTCAGTGTGGGGCTCAATCCTAGGATCCTGGGATCATGACCCAAGCCCAAAGCAGACACTTAACCAATTGAACCACCCAGGCATCCCCTGTTTAGTGATTTTTGTTAAAGTGAACATGTCTTCCTCCCCCATTGACTTCCTGTGCCTAGCACATAGTGGGCACTCATATTTTTTGTTAAATTCACATATTCATCTACAAGCTCTTTCAGAGCAGGCCCTGTATGTGACAGGGTTGGTTCCCCCCCCCCCACTCTGGTCCATCAAGACCCAGTGCCAAACACAATGCTATACACAATATAACCCTCAATACATAAGTTCTTAAAGAAGCCAAGGGCAGAGGCCATACCTGTTTCTCTTGTGTCTGTGAAGCCAGGACAAGGCTCTGTTCTACCCCAGGACCTCAGGATGTGGTACGTGGGTTTCCATAGATGAAGATAAGAGTCTCATCCTGGATATACTGCATATGGCTGGAGCAATGAACATGGGGTGGAAATTGGCCCTAGGGTCAATCTTCTAGTCTTATCTTCCTGGGACTTCATATGCTGTTCAGATGCTCATTGCTGGTCTTTGGTTTGCATGTTCTGAATTTTAAGGACAGCTTAGCCTGTAAGCTGAGACCATTTCTTTTCTCTCTGGCAAACTTTGATCTTGAACTTTATCTCACAGTAGCTTGGAGTCTCTTTTCAAAATAAACACCACGTGGGAGTACACACAAAGTCAATATTAGTAAATCGTTAATGGTTGGACACAAATTTTTTACTTTCATCAGCTAAAATACAAGGTAGAAAATCAACCGCAATCATATGATACAGCCACCGGCTTCCTGCTAAGAAAAACTAAATCTCCACTGGCTCTAGTCACGGTCAAGCAAGGTCAGGAATTGGAGGAATACTGAAGGTAGAACCAGGAAGACACAAGTTCTACCATCCCAGATTTCCTTGTGACACTTGGCAGCTTTGGATTTAAGCAGGGCTTCCAGACCACAGTATGTTCTTGTTTTTGTTTTCATGGAAGAAGGAATGATATGAGAAACATAAGAAATGAGAGCTGTGGGAAGTCATCACTGTCAATCGGCAAGCCAGGACTTGCTTTTTGCTGGTGGCTTATATTTGCCTATATTCTGCCTTCTTCCCTCAGCGCTATCTGGTGTGGCCCTTTTTGGGGCCATTGACCAGAAGTCAACTGCATTTTAATTCCTTCTGGAGACAGTCCCAGTTTGACACCTTCCATGATTTTGCATTGTCCAAAGATAAGATTCAACATTGGTCCAGCACCGGAGACCTTTAGAATCCCACTCCAAATACTGCATTGTGGTGATGCAATGGAATCATCAGAAGCTCTGGCTTCAGGTGGATCTGAGTGTAAGTTGCTGGTCTGTCTGAAGCTGCATGATCCTGGGTGATTTTTTAAACCTGAAAGAGTTGCTTAACACTTCTGAGGCTCAACCTCCTTAATATAAAAATAAAGATAATAGTACCAATGGGAGAATTAAATGAAAAGCATAAGCAAAGTGCCCAAGACATAACAGATGCTACCTAACAAGGAGTCAGACCCCTTCCTTTCATCTCTGAACCCTCTTCCAAACACCTGTGCTGTAACGATACCAAAATCTTTTATGAATCTTTAAGTACACATGTTCCTTCAGACTTCCATTATGTTTGCAGACATTTCCTTTATCTGAAATGCTGTTTTTTCTAAATTTTCATTCTGAGAACTACTGCATGCACATGAACACCCATCTCAAGTTCTAGCTCCAAGACGAGGTCTTCCCCATGCATGCCTCAGATGCATGTTCTCTTTTCAAGGCTCTGTAGCAGTTGTGTTCCAAGTGGGAAGTTTATAGCAAGACAGGCCTACCTCAAGAAACAAGAAAAAAAAATCTCAAATAAGTATTCTAACATTACACATGATTAAAAAATTTTCTAAAAAATGAAGCTAAGAGCTTTGAAAAGACAAGCAAAATTGATAAACCTTTATCTAGACTCATCAAGAAAAAAAAAGTGAGGACACAAATAAAGGAAATCAGAAATGAAAGAGATGTGACAACTGACACCACATAAATACAAAGGATTATAAGAGAATACTATGACAAATTATATGCCAACCCAGAGGAAATGGATAAATTCATAGAAACATATAGTTCTCCAAGACTGAAACAGGAAGAAATATAAAATCTGAATGGATCAGTTACTAGTAATGAAATTAACTCATTATAAAGAAGAACTCCCAACAAAATTCTGGGACCAGATGGCTTCACAAGTGAATTCTACCAAACATTTAAGGATGAGTTAACACCTACTCTTCTCAAACTGTTCCAAAAAATGTAACAGAAAGGAATGCTTCCATATTCATTCTATATGGCCAACATTACCCTCATACCAAAATCAGACAAAGCTAGTACAAAAAATAAAATTCCAGTGCTCACCTCCGCTCCGGGCCAGGTCTATGTCCCGGTTTCCCGCCGTCGCGGGCAGGGCGCCAAGGCGGCAGGAGGAGGGTGAGTGGTCAATAGGACCCTTTAAACATCTGTTACACTGATATTGAGATAGAGTTTTTCAAAGCAGCCAACACTATATCACCAGTGTTTCAGATTGGAACCTTGAGGCTAGTTAGTATCACACTCAGGCCACACTCAGCACTTGCCCACTCTGTTGTTTACTGCCTCGTATTCTAGTTATTTGTGTATTTGTCTGTCTCCCCCCACTAGATTATACGCTCCTTGTGGGCAGGGACTATGTCTTTCTCATCTTTGTATCTTTCATGGCACCTAGCACAGTGCTTTGCACATAGTAGCCACTCAGTGTTTGTTAAATAAAGCTATTAGTGTCATTAAAATTAAAAAAAAAAAATAAAATAAAATTCCAGGCCAATAGCCCTGATGAATATAGAAACAAAAATTCTCAACAATATTAGCAAACTGAATTCAACAATAAATTAAAAGGATCATTTGTCATGACCAAGTGGGGTTTAGTCCAAGGATTCAAGGATGGCTCAACATCCAAAAATCAATCAGCATTATACACCACACTAAAAATCATACTCATCACAATAGATGCAGAGAAAGCATCTGACAAAATTAAAAATCCATTCATGGTAAAAACTCTCAACAAAGTGGATATACAGGGAACATATCTCAGCAGAATAAAGACTATGAAAAACTCGCAGCTAATATTGTATTTGACGGTGAAAAGCCAAAAGCTCTTCCTCTAAAACCAGGATCAAGATAAGGATGCCCATTCTCACCACTCTATTAAACATAGAACTGGAAGCTAGCCACCACAATCAGACAAGAGAAAGAAATAAAAGGCATTCAAATTGGTGAGGAAGAAGAGAAAACTCACTATTCACAGATGGCAAGATATTACATCAGAAAACCCTAAAGACTCTACTACTACTAGAACTGATAAATGAATTCAGTAAGGTTGCAGGATACAAAGTCAATATAGAGAAATCCACTGCATTTCTGTATACTAATAATGAAGAAGCAGAGGAGAAATTAAGAAACAATCCCATTTACAATTGCACCAAAAATAATAAATACCTAGGAATAAACTTAAACAAGGAGACCTGTCCTCTGAAAACTGTAAGACATTGTAGAAAGAAATTGAAGATGACACTAATAAATGTAAAGATAAACCGTGATCATGGATTGGAAGAATTAATATTGTTATAAGGGCCCATATTTGGGTCCATACTACCCAAAGCAAGCCATGGATTCACTACAGTCCCTATCAAATTATCAGTAGCATTTTTCACAGAACTAGAATAAAGGATCCTAAAATTTGTATGGAATCACAAAAGACTTCAAACAGCCAAAACTGTCTTAAGAAAGAATGAATCTGGAGGCATCACACCCCCAGGTTTCAAACTGTGCTACAAAGCTACAGTAATCAAAGTAGTAAGGAATTGACAGAAAAATAGACATAGAGGTCAATAGAACCGAATAGAAAGCCCAGAAATAAACCTGCATTTATGTAGTCAATCAGTATATGACAAAGGAGGCCAGAATATACAATGTGGAAAAGACAGTCTCTTCAATAAATGGTGCTGGGAAAATTAGTCAGCCACATACGAAGGAATAAAACTTGACCACCTTAACACACCATATACAAAAATAAACTCAAAATGGATTCAAGACCTAAATGTAAAACCCAAAACCTTAAAACTCCTAAAAGAAAACATTGGCAATAACTCTTTTTTTTTCTTAAGACTTTATTTATTTATTTGACAAACCGAGATCACAAGTAGGCAGAGAAGCAGGCAGAGAGAGAGGGGAAAGCAGGCTCCCCATCAACAGAAAGCCCGATTCGGGGCTCGATCCCAGGACCTGGGATCACGACCTGAGCCAAAGGCAGAGGCCTTACCCCACTGAGCCACCCAGGCGCCCCAGCAATAACTCTTGAACATGGGTCTTAGCAATATTTTTTTGGATCTGTCTCCTCAGGCAAGGACAATTAATGCAAAAATAAACAACTGGGACTACATTAAATTAAAAAACTTTCACACATCAAAGGAAACCATCAACAAAATGAAAAGGCAACCTACTAAATAGGAAAGATATTGGCAAATGATATATCTGATAATGGGTTGATATCCAAAATATATATAAAGAACTCACATGACTCAACAACAAAAAACAAACAATCCAATTTTTTAAAAATGAGCAGAGGGACTATATAGACATTTCTCCAAAGAAGACATGCAGATGACCAACAGATACATGGAAAGATGCTCAAAATCATTAATCATCAGAGAAATCAAAATCACAACAAGATAGCACCTCACAGCTCTCAGAATGGCTTGTATCAAAAAGACAAAATGTAGTAAGTGTTGACAAGGAGAGCGCCTGGGTAGCTCAGTCGGTTAAGTGTCTGCCTTCAGCTGAATTCATGATCCCAGGGTCCTGGAACTGAGTCGAGTGTCAGGCTCTCTGCTCAGTGGGAGTCTGCTTCTCCCTCTCCCTCTGACACTCCCCTGGCTTGTATTCCCTCACTCTCTTTCTCTGCCAAATAAATAAAATCTTTTAAAAAAAAAGATGGAGGTAATCTATTGATTAATGAATGAAGAATATGTAGTAGACTTATATAATGAAATATTACTCAGGTCGTAAAAAGGAAAGAAATCTGACACATGCTATTAAACAAATGAAATTTGAACACATTATGCTAAATGAAATAAGCCAATCACAAAAAGACAAATACTGTATGAGTCCACTGATACGAGGTACCTATCGTAGTCAAAATCATAGAAACAGAAATTAGAAGGGGTTGGTTGCCAGGAACTGGAAGGAGGGGAAATGGGGACCTGTCCCTTCCTGGGTACAGAGTTTCAGTTCAGGAAGATAAACAATTCGGAAGATGGATGGTGAAAATCCTTAACAGGATTGAACTGTACACTTAAAAATAACTAAGGTGCTGAATTTTATAGTGTGTGTGTTTTACTACAATTAGAAATAAAATAAATCAATAATCCTCCAGGGCACACAGGTGTGTGGAGGAGGAGTTGTGGTCACCTTCTTATGGGCCACAGTCATCATGAGCCTTCAGTGGGGTCAGATCAGCTACCCAGAATCCCGTGTCAGCGTTGCTGGTTTCTGGTGTCTGATACCGAAGGGTCAGGCCCCTTCAGAAACTCAGACCACTTTTGTGCCAGAGGCGTACCTGGGAAGTGTCTCATGCCACTGTGCACAATTGGGGACCCAGCTGCTGTGACCTCACAAGGCAAGAAAAGCGAGAGTGAGCAAACAGAATATGTAGATGGGCCAGAATGTGTTTTTTGTGGGCAGAGGATATCTTAGTCTGTTTATCTTCTTGTCTCTTCTAATAAGACAATGCCTTTTCTGACTATGCTGTTGGAAAAGTCTCCCCACTTGCTCACTATGATCTTAGAATCCAATTATTCAGTCATTGTTCCTCAGTCTCTCCTTGTTTTCTTTCCTCTTTCCTTGGGGTTGAGTCTGTGCTTAACTGTGTGTCCTGAGAGTCAATGATTAAGACTGCCTGTGTGAAGAAGGAAATGTTTTCCTTCTCTTGACAAAATTATCATGAAAGATGTTGGAACAAGGATATTTTGGTTCAAGTCTCAGATCTGCCACTTTTTAGTTCTGGGATGCTGAGCAAGTCACCCCATTATCAAAATTCTGTCAGTATCTTTTTTCATTTTACTGGGTTTTGAATATCCTGTTAAGCATATTAGTGTTTTTGGTTCAGTTTAACAAGTGCTTAATGATCACCTACTATGTGACTGGGATCATCCAAAGGAAGATGTCCTCCCTTGGTTTCTTCACTCATTTGATAAATATGTTCTTACACACCTTCTATGTACCAGAAAGCATTCTAGGTGTTGAGGATACCCATGAAGAAGGCAGACATGTTTCTTGCCTCCCGCAACTCCCAGTGGAGTAAAGCATTTAGAAAATGATAATGCAACAGTCTAAGAAGTGTGCCAGGGTGCTGTTGGGAGCACAAGAGATACCTGGTACCTGAGCCAGACTGGAGAAGTGAGAGAAGGCAGGTCAGCAGAAGTGATGTCTGCACTGAGACCTAATGACAACTAGGAGATGACCAGCTAAGGGGGTATGATGTGGGATGGTAGTGTTATGTCACATTATGGCTGGAGCTTTGTAAGGCCAACAGAGATTTAAGGCCAGAGACACATGCAGGGGCCAGACCTTATGAGTCTTGTTAAGGAAACTGAGCAGGGTTAGTCAACGTTGATTTCTATTGCAACTCAAGAACTCTACCAGATTCAAATTGAACCACAGATCCATACATCTCAACGCCAGCGAGCAGCTCCAGAGATAATTGATTTGGAACCAAACCTTTGGGCAAGTGAAGTATTATTAGCCCTATTTTGTGAATGGAGTGGATCGCTCAGGCTGAAGAAGCATAAAAAACCCATCCAGTGTCACAGTGAGAGAAGACGAGAACTCAGGCCTCCAGTCTCTCAATGGAGTGAGTCACTCTGTTAGGGTCCGTGATCAAAGGAACGAGACTGATACAAAGCGAAGGTCAAACAAAACTTTATTTCGCACCAAGCATCAAGAATCAAACTGACTGGTCAGGGCTATCTCTTACGAAAAGGCGAGGACGATGTTCCCGACAAGGTCACTCCCAAGAAGGCCGCTCCGGACGAGGCTGCTCCGCAGATGAGGCCGCTCCATGATCAGAGCCGCTCCCAAGAAGAGGCCACTCCCAAGATGAGGCCGCTGCTCCATGAGGTTGCTCCCCAGACAGGGCCGCTCCCAAGAAGAGGCCATTCTGGACAAGACCGCTTCCCGGACGAGGCCGCTCCCGACGACAAAGAGGCAACGATGACAGCGACGATGACAAGGAGGACAACCCGGATGACACAGACTCTGCTCCCCACGATGCTACTCTGACAAGGCTGCCACCCAGAGGAAGCCACCGCTGCGGACAAGGCCGCTCGTGGCTCGGGGTGGCAAGGCATTTTGCGGCAAGGCTGCTGGCGGCTAGGGGCCGTTGGCATCTCTGGGGCACTGGCGTCTCGGGACCGCTGGCATCCAGGGGCTGTAGGCGTCAGGATCGCTGACCGCTGGGCCGCTGGACTGCTGGTGTCTCGGCACTGCTGACGTCTAGGGGCTGCAGGCGTGGGGACCGCTGACCACTGGACTGCTGGACCACTAGTATCTCGGGACCGCTGACCGCTGGGCCGCTGGACCACTGGAGTCTCAGGGCCGCAGGCGTCGAGGGACCGCTGACAGCTGGACCGCTGGTGTCTGGGCAGCTCAGGGCTGCTGGAAGCTGCACGCGGCTGAAGGCTGCAGGTGGCTCGGGGCCGCCGGAGGCGGGGCCTCAGGCGGCTGGAAGCTGCAGGCGGCTGGAGACTGCAGGCGGTGGCTCGGGGCCGCCAGAGGCTGGAGGCTGCAGGCGGCGGCTTGGGACCCTGGAGGCAGGACCAAAAGGAGGCGGCTGGAAGGAGGCAGGACCAAAAGGAGGCGGCTGGAAGCTGCTGGCCGCTGCTCGGGCCCCTGGAGGCAGGACCGCCGCAGGCGGGGCCGCAGGCGGCTGGAAGCTGCAGGCGGCTGGAGACTGCAGGCGGTGGCTCGGGGCCGCCAGAGGCTGGAGGCTGCAGGCAGCCGCTCAGGGCCGCCGGTGGCTGGAGGCTGCAGGCGGCGGCTTGGGACCCCCGGTGGCTGGAGGCTGCAGGGGGCGGCTCTCGGGGGCCGCCGGAGGCAGGACCTCCGGAGGCGGGGCCACAGGCGGCTGGAAGCTGCAGGTGCCTGGAGACTGCAGGCTGCGGCTGGGGACCCCCGGAGGCTGGAGGCTGCAGGCGGCAGCTCGGGGCCCCCGGAGGCTGGAGGCTGCAGGCGGCGGCTCGGGGCCACCGGAGGCTGGACCGCCGGAGGCGGTTATAGCTCTTACAAGAGCAGCTCTACTATTCACTGTTGACTCCCCTGCTCTCCGCCAACTCTCCGCGGACCCTCTCGCAGCAGCAGCCACCTGACAGCCTGGCGGAATAACCTTTATGGGTGTGGTTGAGCCCCGCCCCTACATAGGCGGCCAATTGAATTCCAATTTCCCCAGTAGATATACATACGCCTCACTGATTGGATGTCTCCACTCAGTCTGCCCCACCCTTATATCCAGGGTCCACAAGCAAGTTCCTCTGGGAGCGGCAGACCCTTACAACTCCACTGCCACCATTTAGTTATCCCACGTGTTTTTCAGTATAATACCTCACTTCGATACAGAATCATTTTAGTAGAGATAGTAATACAGAATTTAAGCCTATGAGTTGAAAATAATGAGAGAAGAAAGCCATGTTCACTGATAAGAGAGGGAAAGTGCCAAATAGTACTTCTTCCAATATTTAGAACAACCCTTTGGAATTTTCTACATTATTCTCCCCACCTCCCCACCAGGTCAGAAAATAGTTCTCATCTTTCTCAAGAAACAAAACAAAGGAGCATAGGGAAAGGGAAGGAAAAATAAATAAGATAAAAACAGAAAAAAATGCAGTTCTGGAGGAAGACAACCATGAGAGACTCTTGACTGCAGGAAAAGAACAAGGGTTGCTGGAAGGGAGGAGGGTGGAAGGATGGGGTAACTGGATGCTGGGGATTAAGGAGGGCATGTGATGAGATGAGCACTGGGTGTTACATGCAACTAATGAATCACCGAACTTTACTCTAAAACTGGTAATATACTATATGTTAACTAAATTGAATTTAAATAAAAAATTAGAACGAAATAATTCTGATCTTTCTTAACTTCCCTTTTCTTACAATTCCTCCTCATACCCAACAGATGCTTCTCTAGTGTTGAACCATCCAAAGAAAGTTACCCTCAGGGACTTCAGCAGCTCAAACCAGGAACTGAGGGCCCTGGGATGGGTGCTTCTAGAAAAGCCTGGGTTGGGAGCCACCTTGTGGTCAGGGCGCTGCAGAGCATAGCTATTTAATGAGGCAAATGCTTTTGGTTTAAAAAAGGAACAAGCTGTATAGCTAAAACATTTCCCAAAGTGATAAAAATGTTCAGACGAGTTGTGTGGTTTACAGCAACTCCCAGGAAACACTTTTTCAAACAGAATTTATCTCTGGTCTCTGTTGAAGGCAAACAGTCTGGGTTTCTGCTAGAGCACTGTTCCTATGATTGAAGAAATCATGACTTAGGCCAGACTAACAGTTCTCAAAGTGTGGTCTATGGGAGCAGGGAGGCCCAGGAGGTCCCCTTTTCCAACTACATATCTGGGGGAGGCTGAACTTTTCCATCCACGTCAACCAAAACAACATAGCACAACAGATTGAATGTGGGGGCAGAAATAAGAATCCAGCTGTCTTCTCTTAAACCAGATATTCAAGAGATTTGCAAAATATGAAACAATGATATTCACCCCAACACCATAACTTTTATTCCCCCCCTTGGAAAAGATAGGTATTTTGCAGAAAGCATGTTGTTTATGTTAACATGTAATGATTTTTTAATTTTTTCAATTAATATTTTTAAATTTTCTAAATTTTAATTTCTACATGATAAATATTGATAGATACAATGCTTTTCCACTCCCTCACTCGACCACACACAAAGTTCTGCAGGGTTCTCGCTAATTTTTTAGAGTGCTTAAGGGTCCTGAGCACAAAAAATGTGAGACCAGCTGGACTAAAGCAACATCGTGTCATCCTGAGCATTCAAAACACCTCAGAACACGGAGGTTCCGAGTGAGTGGTTCTGCACTTTTTGAGGCCCTGGCCCCAAACCACATAAACTGGAACATCAGGTTAATCTGCTGTGGTCTTTCCACCAACCTATGCTTTGAAGGCCCAACATTTGACGTTTGGGTTGTTCCCTGTGAGACACCTCCCGTGTCCCTAGAGATGTTTGCCCCTACCCGTCCCTGGTCCTGTTGGACACATGCTCCCACTTCACTGCTCCAGGAGACCAGCTGTGTGTGGACTCCATGGCCTCACGTGGTACTAGTGGGCCTTGCCTCACACCAGCAACCTGGGACTTCTGGCCCCCACGCCGCACGACCCAAAAGAACAGGGAAGTCAAACGCCTGGAGGGAGGCCTTTGACCAATGAGATTTAGGAGCAAGCCGACGCCATTTCCTTCCTCCCTACCTGCGGTGGATGTGCTGAGTAAAGTACGGGGCTTTCTAGAGACTACCCGGGAGCTGGAGTAGTGGGGTGCGGTGGGTGCCAGTGGTCCCAGCTCCTCCGCCACCACAGTCAAGCCTCCACTCAAAACTCTAGTTCTGTGAAGCCAGGCTGAGGCCGAGTTTACTATTTCACATTCTCAACATTCTCCATGTCCACCAAATGCAAATGACCCACAAAAGAGAGCCGCATTTTCCTTAGTTTGCCATTTTTTGACCCCAAGTGACAAAAATTAAAGCAGCAGCTTCTAACACTACTATCACCTGAGAACAAAGGTTTAAATTTCCCAAAGTGACATTCTTTTTTATTATGCAAAATATTATTGTTTACTGAGCTGGGTATTCAGGTTCTCTCAAAGCTCTCAAAATGGAATGTCTTTATCCTTAAAGGAATTTTTTTTTAAGATTTTATTTATTTATTTGAGAAAGAGAGCATGCACGCACAAGCAGGTGGGGGGAGGGGCAGAGGAAGAGGGAGAAGCAGGCTCCCTGCTGAACAGTAAGCCCAACTCCAGACTCAAACCCAGGACCCTGGGATCATGACCTGAGCTGAAGGCTGCCGCTTAACCTGAGCCACCAGTAACTTCAGGAATTCCCTCTTTTTAAAGTTTTTATTTATCCCATTTACATTTTTTTAAATATTTAATTAATTTATTTATTTGTCAGATAGAGAGAACACAAGTAGGCAGAGAGGCAGGCAGAGGCAGAGAGAGAAACAGGCTCCCTGCTGAGGAAGGAGCCTGATGTGGGACTCGATCCCAGGAACCTGGGATCACGAGCCGAGCTGAAGGCAGTGGTTTAACCGACAGCCACCCAGGCATCCCACATTTACCTTTTTTTAAAACCTTGAGGTATAACATATAATTGTCATGTCACAAAAACTCACCCTTACAATATCCCATTCACTGCTTTTAAGAAGTTTTTCTAGTTGTGCATCCATTACCGTAATCCAGCTTTAGGATATTTCCATCACCCTAATAAATTCCTTCATACACATTCACCACCATCCAACACCTACACAATAGTTCTGTTCCATAGTTCACCCTTTCGCTTTTTCTTTCTCCTCCCTTTCATGTCCAGGTCCACTGTGTTCCAGTGAATGGTCAGTTCATGTGAGCAGCAAGCATGGCTGCGGGGCTATGGCCACTGGCAGAGCAATCTCTCTAAATCACCTCCAGGTCTGTGTCTCAGACACTCAACAGAGAGTCACAAGCCTCTGTGGTTGAAGAGCCTTATTGATTGCCCATGGAGTAAAGTGCCCTTTCATCTGAGTTGGGTCAGCCTCTCTTTGTCAAATTGCTCTTTGCCAGTCCATCCCCTTCAGTAACAGTGGATGCCCTGGTGGGCTCAGCTGTCCAAAGACTGCTTGCTAGACAGCCCTTGCTCAGTCCTCAAAAGGCCTACTTTTCCTTGAAAAACAATTCATTCCTTTCCCGCTTCTTCTTGCTCCTCATCCTTCTTCTATTTTTCCTCCCTCTCTTTCCCCTACTTCCCTCCCTCCTTCAACAAAGCTACACAGAGCACCCACTAATGCCAGGCCTGGTGCAGGAGACAAGAAAATGAAATAACTAAGGCACAGTCCTGCTATCAGGGAGCTCACACTTAGGGAAGACAAACACATAGCCAGTTACTTTTTATAAAATTTTTTTAAAGATTTTATTTA
Source organism: Mustela erminea (assembly GCF_009829155.1). Lineage (NCBI taxonomy): Eukaryota > Metazoa > Chordata > Mammalia > Carnivora > Mustelidae > Mustela > Mustela erminea. The sequence continues at coordinate 84,042,229 of NC_045628.1, forward strand.
TTTATTTGACAAAGAGAGAGAGAGAGAGGGAGCACAAGCAGGGGGAGCAACAGAGGGAGAGTGAGCGGCAGACTCCATGCTGAGCAGAAAGCCCAACACAGGGCTTGACCCCAGGACCCCAAGATCATGACAGGAGGTGAAGGCAGATGCTTAACTGACCAAGCCACCCACGTGCCCTGACAGTTACTTTTTTTAATGTGATAAATTCTGGGATAAAAATAATCAGGGTATTATGGAGATAATGAAAAACATTTTTAATATTTTGTAATTTCCCTTTTAGTTTTTATTGGAGGAATAAATGAACAAATTTTTAATGTACAGAAATTTAAAAATTTTTATGTCAATTGAGATGTTTAAATATGTGTTCTCATCTGTCCAGAAATTAAATATTAATCTTTTTTCACTTCAATGTTGCCTTATTTTCATGTTTACATTTAACTCATTGATGCATCTAAAACATAGTCTCATGTATGATATGAGAAGACACTCCAACTTAATTTTTTTCTAAGAACTTATGTGTTTAGTATACAATGAACAACTGCAAAGTGACAAGAAAAACAACAGCATCCTGACATGAAAAATGGGTGAAGAATATGAACAGGAAGTTCACAGAAGGAAAACAAGGCACTGATAAATACATGACAAATACTCAACCAAATTGTCACCATTAATTGAACAAATGCAGATTGAAACACTAAGGTACCACTTTCCCCCTATTGTTATGGCAAAGACTAAAAACAGTGGCGTTCAGATTCTAGCATGGTTATATTGAAATGGACACTCCTGCCCTATTGATAAACATGGTTACAACTTTTATGAACACAGATTTGGTCATAATTTCAGGGTCCTGTGATGGAGCTCCACATCAGTCTCCCCACTTGGCAGGAAGCCTGCTTATCCCTCTCCCACTCCCCTGCTTGTGTTCCTTCTCTCGCTGTCTCTTTCTCTCTCTGTCAAATAAATAAATAAATAATATTTAATTAAAAAAATTCATGCACATGGTAGTTATTTTAACACTTCTTTAGCAGTATTTTTGAAAAGCAATTATATGTCCAGTAATATGAGGACAACTGAAAATATTACGGTGTGAGTCTTCTGCCATATTGAAATTTCATGAATCTTTAGAAATCCTGTTTTCAAAGCTTTTTTTTTGGCCAAAGGCTTAGTTATAAAATATATAATTTTATAAATATATATATGTATATGTATATGTATATATAGTGATATATAATCACTATATAATGTTAAGTCTTAAAAAGGCAGAATATGGGGCACCAGGTTGGCTCAGTGGGTTAAGTATCTGCCTTCAGCTCAGGTCATGATCCCAGGGTCCTGGGATTGAGCCACTCATCAGGCTCTCTGCTCAACAAGGAGCCTGCTGCCCTCTCTCTCTCTCTCTGCCTGTCTCTCTGCCTACTTTTTATCTTTGTCTGTCAAACAAATAAATAAAATCTTTTTTAAAAATACAGGATATAAAGTTATAGATGTATACTGTGATCTTAATAATGGCATGTAGAGAAAAAAAGAGGAAGAAATATATCAGATTTGTCAATGTTTGAAAAGAAATATGACAAAGTTAAAAAATGGTTGCATCTTCGGAATGGTACAATTGTGGGTGTGTTTTTTTTTCTTCCTCCATCTTTATATCTTCTATTTCTAGATTTTCTTTTTCTTTTAAGATATTATTAATCTAGGGGCACCTGGGTGGCTTAGTTTGTTAAGCAGCTGCCTTTGGCTCAGGTCATGGTCTTGAGGTCCTGGGATCAAGCCCCATGTCTTGCTCCCTGTTTGGTGGGAAGTATGCTTCTCCCTTTCCCTCTGTGCTCGCTCTCTCGCTCTCACTCTCATTTATTTGAGAGAGCAAGAAAGAGAGTGTGCATGCACAAGCCTGCTTCTCCCTGCTGAGGAGCGAGTCCCTGGATACCAGGACCCTGGAATCTGAGCCAGGCACCCCCAGGCACCCCACAGTACATTCTTATCACTAGGTTTTTTGACTACCTCACTGATAATAGCAGAGTATATTGCAAATTTGCAGTGTTGTTTTGGCATGTCCTTGCCTGAGATTTCAAAATCTTGGACAAGAGATCAATGTTGTCTGTCAAGCCAAAGCACAAGGTTGTGATCTATGAAGTCTGTCAATGCTGCCAGAAGACTGACCCTCAAGACAGTAATACAAGTAGAAGTTAATAAAATTTTACTTATAAATGTGACATTACCAGTAGTAATGCAGTTAATGCAGTAATTAATCATCCAAAAGGCATTTAGCCTCACTATATTATTATAAATCTTGTAATAATTTCTTTAAGACAAGGAGATAAGCCCAGTCTACTCATAATGATAAACAACTAAGTATAAACTAGTGCATTGGAGTGTGTGACAATATGTTTGTCACACTCAAATTCTTATCCTTTGTTCCTTCCTGGGGAGAAGGTATACATGAGTAGGGAATGAAGTGTCTCACTTCTGGGCCTCCAGTCTGCTCAAGGGAGGAGTAGGAAGTACCTCAGCTGGTGAGGGATCTCTTTGAGGCATAAGCTGGCCTGGAATAGATCAAGTCTTCTGGCGGTCAGATGTGGGGCAGACATTCATTTCTCTGAATCACTGTGGGAAGAACTGGCTGAGGCCCCAGGCTGGCTCCTCAGAGTGGCTCTTGCTTAAGTCAAATCATGGCATTTAGTCAGCTCCTGGTGGGCTTCAAATGCAAAGCCCTTCAGGTTCTTGAGTATTGCCCCTCTCTTTGCCCCCACATTCAAGACAGCAAGGACCCCTTCTGAAACAAACATCCTGGATCAGGTGCCAGGCTTTTGGTGACCCAACCCAGAAGTTTCTGATTTGTTCCTCCTCTTTCTCCATCTGTCCCATCCTTTTTTACCCACTATGCAAAAGCCCATTTCTTCGTCTTCTTTCCCAGAAGACTTTAGATGATCCCTTAAAACCAGAACCCAAATCTTTAGCAACCCACACTACCATGGATTCCTCTCTCCTCTTGAGCAAGGATGGCTCAGACTTGTGGGCACATCACTTCCTTTATGATAGGTTGGTACTTCTGCCAGTCAACCCAGGGTCACAGACTTGTGTGAAAGCATAGGTCCCCTCTGTGCCTGTCCAGGAGTTCCCTACTGAAACCTGAAGTGCTCAGCTTGCCACTGAAGTATGGTCTGCAGCTCCCACTGCGAAGGCCACTGAAAGGGTTGGAACAACCACTGAGTATCTTAAGCTGTTCTCCCACAGGCTCTTAAACAGAAAATAGAAATAAGGGTAACAGAAAATAGTTTCTAAAAAACAGAAAAAGTCATATCCTTGTACACAAATCCTTTTTCATATCTCTATATCCTTAAGAACATTTTTAAGGCTCTCATCACTTGTTTTTGAATTGATTTCCCAGAAGGGTTGTGCCAATTTATATTCCCATGGAAGTGTTAATTTTAAAACATCTCTTGTAAATGCTGTCTTTATCTTACTCTTAGAGAATTTCATTTCTTCATTTTGAGTAAATACACATGATGTTTCATGTAGGTTTTTCTTTTCATTCTAGAATTGTAGCTGAGGCCCAAAGCCATGGGCAAAGTTTGTTAAGAACTCCACATTCTATGTTCAGGGAGACTTCAAAACCCCTCTGGACTTCTGAGAAGTGCCAGGGGGCAGTCCACCTCATCACTAGTCAGCTCTCCAAACCTTCTTACTTCCCAGTCAGCATAAACCTTTTTGTTCACCTGTTGGGCTTCAGTTCAACCAGAGTTTTGCTCATCAGGAAACTGTGTCATCTAAGCAGAGCAGAACAATGAGGAGGAGATGAAGGGTGAAAGAGGGAAGGCAAGAAGCAGTTCACAGTGATCGCTTGGCTGGACTTCTCCCCTTCAGTGAAGTAAGACTATGTTGGTTGAGTGGATGACAGCTTAACCCGAGACGGCCTAGTCAAGAAGCTGCCCACTGGGCCAGGCATAGAAGGTGTGGAGGACCACGGAGAGCAGAAACTTGTACAAGAAGTTCAAGCAGGAGCTGGACTTCCCATGTCAGGGGCTTGTGCAGATTCAGTCCTCCCAGGGTGTGAACCTCTTGCCACAGAAGCCCTCCCATGCACCCATGCAGCCCCAGGGTTTGGTGGGCCACCTCGAAGAGCTCATGTCTATCAGTTTTGAGCAGAGAGACAGTGGTGACCACCAGAAGGGGGAACTTAGCATGAGGTAAGAAGTGAAACCCAAGCACCCCTCACCTGAATGAGCCCATTCCAATTTTAGTACTCAAGGGTCTGCAACATTCATAAATGTTTATAAGCTTCAGCTCTGAGTCCTGGATCTGCACCTAACAGGCAGTCACAGAAGGAAAACTCTGTCTCTTATACTCTTCTTTCTTTCTCCAACATCAGAGATGCCAGCAAAGAGAAAAGGTGGGGCTAATGCCCCCTTTACCCACTGCCCATCTAGGGCATAAAGACATTTGGCAGCATGCATTGAAAGTAAAGAGTTTGACCAAAATGTCTTCAAGGGACTGGCTACCCAGGGTGAAAGGTAACTTGTTTTTGGTCAAATTGCTTGGGGATGGGGGGGGGAGGCAGGCATATATACATATATTTTATGTTATGTTCTAATGGATTGAAATCAACTAGATTATAAAGTTATGAAAAGGTAGAACATTTGGGTGGCTCAGTTGGTTAAGCTTCAGACTCTTGATTTTGGCTCAGGTCATGATCTTGGAGTTGTGAGATAGAGCTCAGCATCAGGCTCCTCGCTCAGCAGCAGACTCTGCTTGGGATTCTCTCTCTCCCTCTCCCTCTGCCCCTCCCCTCAGTCACACATGCATGCTCTCTCTCTCTCTCTCAAGTAATAAATATGTAAAATTTTTTTTAAAAGTTATGAAATGGTATATAAGCGTGGTTCTCAAACTGTGTGTTGAGGTGCCCAGTGCACAATCAACTCCCAGGGTCAGCAAGGGAAATTCAAAGTTTTCTCCTATTGAATTGACAAATTGATAGGAAAACAGAAGTGATGCCTGTTGGACACCACTCTGCTAACTCAGGGTAGCTCATAGTTTGAATATTAGATCACACTACCTTCCTTGCAATGACATATATCTTTGCAAAGCTGGGAATTTGGGGAAGTGCCATGATGAAAAACAATAATCTTGTGAAGATCAGTGTGGAATGGGAAATAAGTGGCAGCAGCATCCGGTCTTTTTCCAAGATTTGAGGAATTGTGCAGTGCCCAACAAACACACACATCCATTGGCAACTGTGGTTACTTAAGGATAAAATAAAAATAGCACTTTTTCTTTCAATTTAAATGAATTTTTTTTCAAATGGCTACTGGGATTTTAGAACACAAATACTAAATTGCTTGGAACTAACTACATAATAAATGGCACTATTAGGTATTTCTTTTGGCAGGGGGGCACTGAGAAAATATCACTGAAACACTAGTGTACACAGACTAGAAGGTACAGTAGTAAGTAGGTCTCTCTCGCACCCAGAGAGGCAACCACAGACACTCATTTCTTGTATGTCCAAGAGATACTTAATACACATAATAATAATTAACTTTTATTTAACTTTTACTTTATGTCAAGGACGCTTCTAAGTCTTGTATTTATTAGTGAGTTTAATCTTCTATGATACAGGTACTATTATTACTCCTATTTTAAGGACACAAACACTCAGAGAGGCTAAGTAACTGCCCAAATCCCACACCCAAAAATGGCTTCAGGGTCAGAGCTCTTTGATCTACTCTATATTACCTTTGTGCCAAGTTTGGTTATTATCTTAAAGATTTTATTTTTAGGTAATCTCTACACCCAACCTGGAGCTAGAACTTATAACCCCAAGATGAAGAGTTGCATGCTCTGCCAACTGAGCCAGCCAGACACCCATCCCATGGATATTGTCTTTTTTTTTGGACGTTATCTTTAAAAATATGTCAACTTGATAGGGAGAGAAAATACCAGTTGTTTGAGTATTTGTAAAGTTAAGCATTTTTTTAGTTTAACAACAGATCAAAATTAATTAATTAATTAAATTTAATGTCCAACATGGAGCCCAATGTGGGCATGAGCTCTTGACCCTATGATCAGGACCTCTGCTGAGATCAAAGGTCAGATGCTTAATCAACTGAGCTACCCAGGTGTCCCTTGAGCATCTTTTTCATATGTTTACTGGTCATTTATATTTATTCTTTCTGTGACTTGCCTTCTATGTGAGCATTTTTAAACTTTAAAATGTCACCACTTTCTAGGGTGTCTGTAAAAACATTAATGTGCTAATTACTTTGAAGTGCCCAATCAGGCAGAAATGCCAATTATTGTGCTAACTGGAATCTTCGGCTCCTCTATATTTCAGTAAGCCAAATTCATTTTTTTCAAATTAGAAGTTTATTTTCTAGGGGCACCTGGCTAGCTCAGTTGGCAGAATATGTGACTCTTGGGGCGCCTGGGTGGCTTAGTGGGTTAAGCCGCTGCCTTCGGCTCAGGTCATGATCTCAGGGTCCTGGGATCGAGTCCCGCATCGGGCTCTCTGCTCAGCAGGGAGCCTGCTTCCTCCTCTCTCTCTCTGCCTGCCTCTCTGTCTACCTGTGATCTCTCTCCGTCAAATAAATAAATAAAATCTTAAAAAAAAAATAAGAATATATGACTCTTGACCTTGGGATTGTGAGTTTGAGCCCCACATCAGGTATAGAGAGTATTAAAAAAATAATAAAATCTTAAAAAATGGTTTAGAGGAATAGTTACTTTCCAGAGACAAAAATTAATCTTGAGCTTTTCCTTTATCACTTCTAATTTAAAATGGTTATTTGAGAAAAATGGAAGAATCTCCCTACTTCATAAAAGAAACCTTAAAACATTTGTCTCTGACAATTAAAGATTGTGAGTGCTGCAGGAATCACTTAAGGCTACTTGTTTTTTTAAGAAGTGATTTTTTTTTTTTCAAAGTCTGAGGAAGAAATCAATGTTATGTGATATTTTCTTGTGTAAGTTTCATTGCTATTTATAATTTATCTTTGCTGATTGTTCTTTATTTCTCCATGTGGGAATCTTATTTCCATGTCTTAGTTGAACTGAAATGGTTTTAAATTGGCACTGCTGAGGCACAGATCTGTTTTTTTTTAAGTTTATTTATTTATTTATTAAAACTTAGTAATTTATTTATGAGAGAGAGAGAAAAAGATTGGGGGGAGGAGCAAAGGGAGAGGGGCAAACAGACTCTGCACAAAGTGTAGAGCTTGATCTAAAGACCCTGAGATCATGACCTGAGCTGAAGGCAGATGCTTAAGCAACTGAGCAACCCAGGAGCCCCAGGCTTATTTATTTTAAGTGACCTCTACACTGGACTCAAACTTAGTTACCTGAAGATCAAGAGTCACATGCTCTCCCAACTGAGCCAGCCAGGCACCCTGGATTGAGGCCTACATTTAGCAAATAGAGGCCATCTGAGTTCCAGTAGAGAAAGCAAACGAGGACCTCAACAATTATTGATATATGTAAGGAATTGAGTCCTGAAGATAAAAATAATTAAAATGAATTTTTTTCTAAATATTATTAAAAAAAATTTTTTTTAAAGATTTTATTTATTTATTTGACAGAGATCACAAATAGGCAGAGAGGCAGGCAGAGAAAGAGTGGAGGTGGGGTGGGGAAGCAGGCTCCCTGCAGAGCAGGGGGGCTCAATCCCAGGACCCTGGGATCACGACCTGAGCCAAAGGCAGAGGCTTTAACCCGCTGAGCCACCCAGGTGCCCCCTAAATATTATTTTTAAACAGTCTAATAGACACTCCCCCCTTTAAAAAAAAAAAACAGTCTAATGGACATTTCCTTTTATTATGTTACTAACTGGTCCAATTAACTAACCTGTAGCACTAACAATCACATATCAGTTGTGATCTAGACTTTCAAGAAAAGATTGTTCCAGAAAAGCAGGCGGGGGGTGGGGGGAAAGAGAAAAGATTGTTACCATAGAGATTTTTCAGGTAACTTCTTTTTTTTTAAATCCATTTGCTTTACAAAAATATAAAAGATTCATTTTTCCAAATAAATCTGTCTTTCCCAATTCAGTCTGTGGGCTTTAGGAACCAGTAAAATAATGTAGGTGAGATCACCAGGTATATAAATACTAGGAAAGAAACTATGATAATGCAGTTTATAGGTGGATCCATGAATTTTTTTTAATTATCACTTATTTTTATTAAAAAGAAATAACTAGAACCCACCTGTGAGATTTCAAGAAAGCTTTAGTACTTAGAATGAGAAATACTTTAAGGCTAGGGAAAGAAAATAAAATTGTTGCCCCAAATATAACTGCAGGTTTTCTTCCTAGTTAAATTAGTTGCCTTTCACCCCAGGTTTTGAACTTAAAGAATTGCTGAACTAGAGATGAAGTTTCAGTTAGAGGCAGCCTGGTGTTTACCTCCTCCAGCAGCCTGGGAGATATCTACAAAGATTGTTAACGGTTTTGATAAGTAGGGATTCAGAACCAAAGTCTTTAGAATGCCCTAAATGGCATTTGGTTGTTTTGCCCTGTACTTCTGGCAAATAATTTTTCCAGAGATCACCTGAATTTTGTTGAGTAGATTTTTTTTTTTTTGCTTGTTTCTCTTCTGTGCCATGGAGGTTTATGCCAAATAAATACCTGTAAATAGAAACCTGTTACAAATCTTCTTTCTTCACAATAGGTTACATGATCACAGCTGAAACTAAAACAGAGATACTAATATAATAAGAATACTTGTAGAAATTCTTTTATGTCTATATATTTAGTGGTTTGATTTCCTTTACTCTAGAATATACAGATAACTGTTACCCTTACCTACTATCCACTAGGTTATTTATACTGAATTCTATTTAGTATTTTAGTCCAGAAAGTACCATAGTTTCTCTGCGAGCCAAATCAAAGCAATAAACAGCAGAGGGAGCTGGTGAAGTGCCTTTGCAAGTAAGATCTGTGCTCACTCTAAGGGTACAAGAAATTTTTTGGTATGACATTTTCATGGAGTGGAAAATAGGAATTCTTTATTAAACCACCTGCAAATTGCAATATTTCCTTTTAGGTATTTTCTTTTATATCTATATATTCTAAGAAGTTGCTGTTGAACCTACATTGTCAGAAAAATACTGTGCAGATTTCTGTAATGTTAAGGCAAATCTGCATCATATCCACCACCACCACCAAAAAAAAACCTGCACAATTATTAAGGGACCTTTGAATGTCATGGCTTACTCTGTCCTTGAGCCATTATGGGCACCTAATGTTTGTTCATTTCAGAATGAATCAATAAAAACATACTGAGCAGCCTTATGTACAATGTATGTATTAAGCATCACTTTGCACATACTGAAAGCTTAAAACTGAAGATTGAATATAAAATCCATGGGTGTCTCTAAATAAAGGTAACATAAGTTTTTTCAGGACAACAGTATAAGGCAGGTAGGCTTACCTTGTTCTGTTCATAAACTCTATAGATCATTACTTTCATCAAAGTTGAAATTTGTAGGCGTGCCTGGCCAGCTCAGTCAGTAGAACATGTGGCTCTTGATCTCAAGGCTGTGAGTTCAAGCCCCATGTTGGAGATTACTTAAAAGATTTTTTTTTTTTTAAAGATTTTTTATTTATTTATTTGACAGAGAGAGATCACAAGCAGGCAGAGAGGCAGGCAGAGAGAGGAGGAAGCAGACTCCCTGCTGAGCAGAGAGCCCGATGTGGGACTCGATCCCAGGACCCTGAGATCATGACCTGAGCCGAAGGCAGTGGCTTAACCCACTGAGCCACCCAGGCACCCAAAAGATTTTTTTTTTTAAGTTGAAATTTGTCATATTTACCCTCCAGAATTAGATGAACTTAGAACTTTGGAGAGAGAATTACTTTGAGATTACAGAAAGAACACACTTTTACTTCAAATAGGACTCCTCCTTTTAAGTAAATGTGTAGGGACTGAGTCAGGAGAGCTGGTTGGGGCCATCTTTGATAAGAGGTGGGCTTGAGCTCTGTTGGAATAAATAAAGTGAAAATCTTCACAGGAGGCAGAGAGGGTGTTACATGTGAGGGGAACAAGAGTCAGGGGGTGGAGGCCCACATGCAAGTGGTGTGGCTGGTCTCTGGGACAGTGGGACCAGCCTGGCTGAGGTAGATCATGACTTCGGTAGGTCAAAACAAACAAACGAGCTCTTGCCAAATACCACGTTCCTTCACACTAGACTCATCTGGAATGTATTCACTAATGCAGCAGTCCTCAGAGTTTTTTTTTTTTTTTTTTGGAACGCCTCCGCATTCTTAAAAGAGTATTCAAAAGGGTCCCCCCTGAAAACCAAGAGACCCTGTCTCCATGGAAAACTTTGCTTACAAACTTTGTTGGCATCAGGCCCACAGTCATGAAACAGCTTTCCCCAGCATGTAAAAAATCAGACTCAGAACACCCTGCCGTGTGGAACCCACTCTCCCAGGAACCACCGAAAAAATTAATGAATGGAGAGAAAAACAGAAACAAAATTAGAGAAAACAGAAAAAACAACAACTGCTTTGTTGTTCAAAAAACCTTGCCATGGTTGTAGGTCCTTCTCAGTGCCTGTGTGACCCGGAGGCTTTAAAAGGATCAGAATATTTAGGGGTTGCTCAGCTATATATTTAAATTTGCTGTGTATATGACACATCAGGTTCCAGAGTCTCCCAGTGCTAGCGTTTGTGTCACCTGCTTCTGGTGTGAAGATGCTCTCGGGACCCCCAGGTGTGATGTTCATATAGTGAGGCTGACTTACATAAGCAGTGTCGCACCTGAGGTGGAGATTTGTACACCAGCGGTTCTCGTAATCATAAGCGATGGGGATTTGATGATGACAGTGGGCAGCAGTGGGAAAGAGTGGTCTTTCCCAAGCTTCTCTTTCACTTGGAAACACTTTAAATGTTCAATTCCTGGCAATTCCTTTATTTTTCATGAGAGCATATTAGACTATAATTTTTGTTTTATTTTAATCATTTGAAAATGTGGTATTTTAACTTTAAAAATTAAAATCATGTTCCCTTCAATAATCTGAACATTAAAAAAAAATCAAACATTAAACCAATTAAAATGAAAGGGGGCAAAACCCTTATTGATGAATCCAAAGAGCTTTTGTGTATGTGGATTATATTTATTGGTATCTACTATGTAAAGAAATTAAAATTAAGAAATGATTATTATTGCTATTTTCTTTAGGCAAAGGAAAAGAGAGAGAGAGATTGGATGAGCAGGGGAGGAGGAGCAGAGGGAAAGGTCATGGAGCCTTACTCAGGGCTCCATCTCACCACCCTGTGATGGTGACCTGAGCTAAAATTAAGAGTTGGAAGCTTAACCAACTGAGCCATCCAGGAGCCCCAAAATTGAGATGTTAAAAAAATACTAATTTATTTTTTATTTTTAAAAATAAATATTTTAAAACAAAACATTTAGTGAGGAGTGACATTATTTTTTACATTTTTACAAGTTTCTTTAAGTCTGACTTAATAAAAAAGAACTACATTTTCATATGTGTCCCTACATTCAATGCACAGGGATATCACATACTCAGCCCTTGGAAAACCTCACTGTTCACACTGACAGAAAAAGAGGAAAAAGGCAAATAATGTCTCAGTTTTATTATGAAAATAAATTTTTCCAATTATTTTGTTTAAGCAAAATCATCGAATTTCACATGAAAAAATGGGATGTTTAGATTGATCTTCTAAAACAGAAATTCAGGGGCGCCTGGGTGGCTCAGTCGTTAAGCATCTGCTTTTGGCTCAGATCCTGATCCCAGGGTCCTAGGATCCAGCCCCACCTTGGGCTCCTTGCTCAGCAGAGAGGCTGCTTCTCCCTCTCCCTCTCCTCCTGCTTATGTTCCCTCTCTCCCTCTCTCTCTGTCAAATAATAAATAAAATCTAAACAAATACATACATACATACATACACACAATAAAAAAGAAATTCAATTATGGTTTAAAAAAGAACCCATAGGAACATAAAATTTACCATCTTAAGTATTTTAAGTATTCAGTTCAGTAATGTTAAGTATGTTAACAGTGTTAACAGTGTTGTGCAACAGATCTCTAGAACTTTCCAGTCTTAAAAAACAAACTCTGTGCCCCCAACAAACAGTTAGCCATCCCTCTACTTTGTTTCTGTAAGTTTGACTACTTTAGGTACCTCCTATAAGTGGAATCATACAGTATTTGTCTTTTTCTTCTCTTTATTTTTTAAAAGACTTTATTTATCTGTTTTAGAGAGGGAGAGACAGAGAGAAAGAGAGCTACCATGAGCAGGGGGAGTGGCGGAGGAGGGAGAGAGAGGAAATCTCAAGCCGACCTCATGGTGAGCACAAAGATTGCACAATCACGACCTAAGCTGAAACCAAGAGTCAGATGTTTAACTGACTGAGCCACACAAGCACCTCAGTATTTGTCTTTTTCTAACTGGCTAATTTCACCTGGCACAATGTCTTCAAGGTTCATCCATGTTATAGCATGTATCAGAATTTGCATCTGTTTGTTTGTTTGATTTATGCATTTACTTCAGAGAGTGAGTGCACGACTGGGGGGGGAGGTGGAGAAAGAAGAAGAGGGGAAGCAGACTCCCCACTGAGCAAGGAGCCCTATGGGGGCTAATCTCCAGACTCAGGGGTTATGACCTGAGCCCAAACTAAGAGTTAGATGCTCAACCAACTGAGTCACCTAGGTGCGTACCAGAATTTTCATCCTTTTAAAGGAGGATTAATATTTCATTTTATGTCTGTACTACATTTTGTTTATCCATGCATACACTTTCTTTCAAGAGTTTTAACGCTTTTAGGTCTTCAATCCATTTTAAGTTAATTTTTGTATATGGTGTAAGAAAGTCCAACCTAATTCTTTTTTGTCCCCAGCTTTATTGAGGTATAATTGACTTATAAAATTGTGCAAGTTGAAGATGTAAAACATGGTGATTTTATATATGTATGTTTATATGTATATATATCTTGCAAAATGATTACTACAATAAAGTTACTTAACACGTCCATCCCTCACATAGTTACAATTTGTGTGTGTGTGTGTGTGCAAGTCAACTTCCTTTTTTTTTTTTTGCACGTTTTTCCATCCAGTTTACCCAACTCCCGTTTGTTGAAAATTGTCCTTTCCCCATTGAAAGATCTTGACACTCTTTTTTTTTTTTTTAAAGATTATTTATTTAACAGAGAAAGAGAGAGAGAGGTCACAAGTAGATGGAGAGGCAGGCAGAGAGAGAGAGGGAAGCAGGCTCCCTGCTGAGCAGAGAGCCTGATGCAGGACTCAATCCCAGGACCCTGAGATCATGACCTGAGCCGAAGGCAGTGGCTTAACCCACTGAGCCACTCAGGCGCCCAGATCTTGGCACTCTTGTCAGAAATCATTTGGGGCGCCTGGGTGGCTCAGTCAGTTGAGCATCCTACTCCTGGTTTTGGCTCAGGTCCTGATCTTAGGGTCATGAGCCTGAGCCCAGCATCAGGCTCTGGATCCTGCTTGGGATTCTCTTTCCCTCTCCCTCTTCCTCTTCCCTTCCACCTGCTTGCACTCTCTATCTCAAAAAAAAAAAAAAAATCATTTGATCACATATATGAAGGTTCATTTCTGGGATCTCTGCTATATTGTGTTCATTTACATGTCTGTCTTTGTGCTCGTGCTTTGTGATTAAGTTTTGAAATCAGGAATTGCTTTGCTCTTCTTTTTCAGGACTGTTTTGGCTATTTGGGATCCCTTGTGATTCCAGGGGACTTTTAGAATGGGTTTTTCTATTTCTACAAAAAAAGTATTATTGGGATTTTGATAGAGATTACATTAAATCTATACATCATCTGGGTATTACTGACAAATTAGCAATAATAGGACTTCCAATCCATGAACATTCCCATTTATCTGTGTCTTCATTCTTTCAGCAGTGTTTTGTGGGTTTTAGTGTATAAATCTTTCACTTCCTTGGTTAGGTTTACCACTAATTACCTTTTTCTTATTGATGTTATTGTAAATAAGTTTATTTTCTTAATTTCCTTTTTAGATACTTCATTGTTAGTACATAGCAATGCTGCTGAGTTTTTATTGTTGACTTTATATCCTGCAACTTTGCTGAATCTTTAGGATTTTCTTTATCTGACATCATGACATCTGTACACAGAGATAATTTTACTTCTTTCTCACCAATTTGGGTGAAATCCCAGTTCTGCTATTTCTTTTTTTTTTTAATTTTAATTTTTTATAAAATAATATATTTTTATCCCCAGGGGTACAGGTCTGTGAATTGCCAGGTTTACACACTTCACAGCACTTACCAAAGCACATACCCTCCCCAATGTCCATAACCCCACCCCCCTTTTCCCAACCCCCATCATAGCAACCCTCAGTTTGTTTTGTGAGATTAAGAGTCGCTTATGGTTTGTCTCCATCCCAATCCCATCTTGTTTCATTTATTCTTCTCCTACCCCCTTAAGCCCCCATGTTGCATCACCACTTCCTCATATCAGGGAGATCATATGATAGTTGTCTTTCTCCGCTTGACTTATTTCGCTAAGCATGATATGCTCTAGTTCCATCCACGTTGTCGCAAATGGCAAGATTTCATTTCTTTTGATGGCTGCATAGTATTCCATTATGTATATATACCACATCTTCTTGATCCATTCATCTGTTGATGGACATCTAGGTTCTTTCCATAGTTTGGCTATTATGGACATTGCTGCTATAAACATTCGAGTGCACGTGCCCCTTCGGATCACTACATTTGTATCTTTAGGGTAAATACCAAGTAGTGCAATTGCTGGGTCATAGGGCAGTTCTATTTTCAACATTTTGAGGAAACTACATGCTGTTTTCCAGAGTGGTTGCACCAGCTTACATTCCCACCAACAGTGCAAGAGGGTCCCCTGTTCTCTGCATCCTCGCCAGGATCTGTCATTTCCTGACTTGTTAATTTTAGCCATTCTGACTGGTGTGACGTGATATCTCGTTGTGGTTTTGATTTGTATTTCCCTGATGCCGAGTGATATGGAGCACTTTTTCATGTGTCCGTTGGCCATCTGGATGTCTTCTTTGCAGAAATGTCTGTTCATGTCCTCTGCCCATTTCTTGATTGGATTATTTGTTCTTTGGGTGTTGAGTTTGCTAAGTTCTTTATAGATTTTGGACACTAGTCCTTTATCTGATATGTCATTTGCAAATATCTTCTCCCATTTTTTCGGTTGTCTTTTGGTTTTGTTAACTGTTTCCTTTGCTGTGCAAAAGCTTTTGATCTTGATAAAATCCCAATAGTTCATTTTTCCCCTTGCTTCCCTTGCCTTTGGCGATGTTCCTAGGGAGATGTTGCTGTGGCTGAGGTCAAAGAGGTTGATGCCTGTGTTCTCCTCAAGGATTTTGATGGATTCCTTTCTCACATTGAGATCCTTCATCCATTTTGAGTCTATTTTCGTGTGTGGTGTAAGGAAATGGTCCAATTTCATTTTTCTGCATGTGGCTGTCCAATTTTCCCAACACCATTTATTGAAGAGGCTGTCTTTTTTCCATTGGACATCCTTTCCTGCTTTGTCGAAGATTAGTTGACCATAGAGTTGAGGGTCTATTTCTGGGCTTTCTATTCTGTTCCATTGATCTATGTGTCTCTTTTTGTGCCAGTATCATGCTGTCTTGATGATGACAGCTTTGTAATAGAGCTTGAAGTCCGGAATTGTGATGCCACCAACTTTGGCTTTCTTTTTCAATATTCCTTTGGCTATTTGAGGTCTTTTCTGGTTCCATATAAATTTTAGGATTATTTGTTCCATTTCTTTGAAAAAGATGGATGGTACTTTGATAGGAATTGCATTAAATGTGTAGATTGCTTTAGGTAGCATAGACATTTTCACAATATTTATTCTTCCAATCCATTATCATGGAACATTTTTCCATTTCTTTATGTCTTCCTCAGTTTCTTTCATGAGTACTTTATAGTTTTCTGAGTATAGATTCTGTGCCTCTTTGGTTAGGTTTATTCCTAGGTATCTTATGGTTTTGGGTGCAATTGTAAATAGGATTGACTCCTTAATTTCTCTTTCTTCTGTCTGGTTGTTGGTGTAGATAAATGCAACTGATTTCTGTGCATTGATTTTATATCCTGACACTTTACTGAATTCCTGTACAAGTTCTAGCAGTTTTCGAGTGGGGTCTTTTGAGTTTTCCACGTATAGTATCATATCATCTGCGAAGAGTGATAGTTTGACTTCTTCTTTGCCGATTTGGGTGCCTTTAATTTCCTTTTGTTGTCTGATTGCTGAAGCTAGGACTTCTAGTACTATGTTGAATAGCAGTGGTGATAATGGACATCCCTGCCATGTTCCTGACCTTAGCGGAAAAGCTTTCAGTTTTTCTCCATGAGAATGATTTTACGGTGGGTTTTTCATAGATGGCTTTGATAATATTGAGGTATGTGCCCTCTATCCCTACACTTTGAAGAGTTTTGATCAGGAAGGGATGCTGTACTTTGTCAAATGCTTTTTCAGCATCTATTGAGAGTATCATATGGTTCTTGTTCTTTCTTTTATTGATGTGTTGTCTCACATTGATTGATTTGCGGATGTTGAACCAACCTTGCAGCCCTGGAATAAATCCCACTTCATTGTGGTGAATAATCCTTTTAATGTACTGTTGAATCCTATTGGCTAGTATTTTGGTGAGAATTTTCGCATCTGTGTTCATCTAGCTCTCTTTCTGGATGGGATCCTTGTCTGCTTTTGGGATCAAGGTGATGCTGGCCTCATAAAATGAGTTTGGAAGTTTTCCTTCCATTTCTATTTTTTGGAACAGTTTGAGGAGAATAGGAATTAGTTCTTCTTTAAATGTTTGGTAGAATTCCCCCGGGAAGCCGTCTGGCCCTGGGCTTTCGTTTGTTTGGAGATTTTTGATGACTGTTTCAAACTCCTTACTGGTTATGGATCTGTTCAGGCTTTCTATTTCTTCCTGGTTCAGTTGTGGTAGTTTACATGTTTCGAGGAATGCATGCATTTCTTCCAGATTGTCTAATTTGTTGGCGTAGAGTTGCTCATAGTATGTTCTTAAAATTGTTTGTATTTCTTTGGTGTTAGTTGTGACCTCTCCTCTTTTGTTCATGATTTTATTTATTTGGGTCCTTTCTCTTTTCTTTTTGATAAGTCTGGCCAGGGGTTTATCAATTTTATTAATTCTTTCGAAGAACCAGCTCCTAGTTTTGTTAATTTGTTCCATTGGTTTTTTTTTTTTTTTTGGTTTCTATTTCATTGATTTCTGCTCTGATCTTTATGATTTCTTTTCTCCTGCTGGGTTTAGAGTTTCTTTCTTGTTCTTTCTCCAGCTCCTTTAGGTGTAGGGTTAGGTTGTGTACCTGAGACCTTTCTTGTTTCTTGAGAAAGTCTTGTACCGCTTTAGATTTTCCTCTCAGGACTGCCTTTGTTGTGTCCCACAGATTTTGAACCGTTGTATTTTCATTATCATTTGTCTCCATGATTTTTTTCAATTCTTCTTTAATTTCCCGGTTGACCCATTTATTCTTTAGAAGGATGCTGTTTAGTCTCCATGTATTTGGGTTCTTTCCAAACTTCCTCTTGTGGTTGAGTTCTAGCTTCAGAGCATTGTGGTCTGAAAATATGCAGGGAATGATCCCAATCTTTTGATACCGGTTGAGTCCTGCTTTAGGACCGAGGATGTGATCTATTCTGGAGAATGTTCCATGTGCACTAGAGAAGAATGTGTATTCTGTTGCTTTGGGATGAAATGTTCTGAATATATCTGTGATGTCCATCTGGTCCAGTGTGTCATTTAAGGCCTTTATTTCCTTGTTGATCTTTTGCTTGGATGATCTGTCCATTTCAGTGAGGGGAGTGTTAAAATCCCCTACTATTATTGTATTATTGTTGATGTGTTTCTTTGATTTTGTTATTAATTGGTTTATATAGTTGGCTGCTCCCACATTGGGGGCATAGATATTTAAAATTGTTAGATCTTTTTGGACAGACCCTTTAAGTATGATATAGCATTCTTCCTCATCTCTTATTACAGTCCTTGGCTTAAAATCTAATTGATCTGAAATAAGGATTGCCACTCCTGCTTTCTTCTGATGTCCATTAGCATGGAAAATTCTTTTCTACCCCCTCACTTTAAATCTGGAGGTGTCTTTGGGCTTAAAATGAGTTTCTTGTAGGCAGCATATTGATGGGTTTTGTTTTTTTATCCATTCTGATACCCTGTGTCTTTTGATTGGGGCATTTAGCCCATTAACATTCAGGGTAACTATTGAGAGATATGAATTTAGTGCCACTGTATTGCCTGTAAGGTGTATATTGTCTCTGTTCCTTTCTGATCTACCACTTGTAGGCTCTCTCTTTGCTTAGAGGACCCCTTTCAATATTTCCTGTAGAGCTGGTTTGGTGTTTGCAAATTCTTTCAGTTTTTGTTTGTCCTGGAAGCTTTTAATCTCTCCTTCTATTTTCAATGATAGCTTAGCTGGATATAGTATTCTTGGCTGCATGTTTTTCTCGTTTAGTGCTCTAAATATATCATGCCAGCTTTTACTGGCCTGCCAGGATAAGTCTGCTGCCAATCTAATATTTTTACCATTGTATGTTACAGACTTCTTTTCCCGGGCTGCTTTCAGGATTTTCTCTTTGTCACTAAGACTTGTAAATTTTACTATTAGGTGACGGGGTGTGGGCCTATTCTTACTGATTTTGAGGGGCGTTCTCTGCACCTCCTGAATTTTGATGCTTGTTCCCTTTGCCATATTGGGGAAATTCTCCCCAATAATTCTTTCCAGTATACGTTCTGCTCCCCTCTCTCTTTCTTCTTCTTCTGGAATCCCAATTATTCTAATGTGTTTCGTCTTATGGTGTCACTTATCTCTCGAATTCTCCCCTCGTGGTCCAGTAGTTATTTGTCCCTCTTTTGCTCAGCTTCTTTATTTTCTGTCATTTGGTCTTCTATATCGCTAATTCTTTCTTCTGCCTCATTTATCCTAGCAGTGAGAGCCTCCATTTTTGATTGTACCTCATTAGTAGCCTTTTTGATTTCAACTTGGTTAGATTTTAGTTCTTTTATTTCTCCAGAAAGGGTTTTTATATCTCCCGAGAGGGTTTCTCTAATATCTTCCATGCCTTTTTCGAGCCCGTCTAGAACCTTGAGAATTGTTATTCTGAACTCTAGATCTGACATATTACTAATGTCTGTATTGATTAGGTCCCTAGCCTTCAGTACTACCTCTTGTTCTTTTTTTTGTGGTGAATTTTTCTGCCTTGTCATTTTGTCCAGATAAGAGAATATGAAGGAGCAAGTAAAATACTAAAAGGGTGGCAACAACCCCAGGAAAATATGCTTTAACGAAATCAGAAGAGATCCCAAATCATGATGGGGGAGAAAGGGGATAAAAAGACGTTCAGAAAGAAAGAAAGAAAAGAAAAGAATTTAAAAAAGAAAACAAATAAAGAAAAGTATAAAAAAGAAAAAATATATATATTAGATGAACTAGTTAAAACACGCTAAAAAAAGAAAAGGGTAAAAGTTAAAAAATTTTTAGCAGAAGAAGAGAAAAAAAAAGAAAAAGAAAAAAAAATTGAATTAACTGCAAGACTAAAGAATCATAGGGAGAAAGCCCTGAGTTCTGAGCTTTGCTTTCTCCTCCTCTGGAATTCTGCTGCTCTTCTTGGTATTGAAACTGCACTCCTTGGTAGGTGAACTTGGTCCTGGCTGGATTTCTTGTTGATCTTCTGGGGGAGGGGCCTGTCATAGTGATTCTCAAGTGTCTTTGTCCTAGGCCGACTTGCACCACCCTTACCAGGGGCCAGGCTGAGTAATCCGCTCAGGTTTGCTTTCAGAAGCTTTTGTTCCCTGAGCGCTTTCCGTAGAGTTCTGGAGGACGGGAATACAAATGGCTGCCTCCTGGTTTCCAGCCCGGAGGAGCCGAGATCCCAGGGCCCCACTCCTCAGTGCGCCCTCAGAGAACAGCACCCAGTAACTCCCATCTGCCTGACCTCCAGCCGCACTCCAAGCTCACCCAACCTGTGACAGGTTCAAGGTAACCCCGAGCTGTGAGCTCGCTGTCGGCTCTGTCTCTGTAGCCGGCTTTCCCATTCCAATACCCGCAAGCTCTGTGACACTCAGACACCCCTGATCCTTCTGTGATCCTGCAGGACCTGACGCCACGCTGACCCCGCGTGGGCGTCACCCCTGTTTAGCCTCTGGAGCGATGTCCCTCAGCGGAACAGACTTTTAAAAGTCCTAATTTTGTGCTCCGTTGCTCCACTTGCCGGGAGCCGGCCCCTCCCCCTGGGGTCTATCTTCCCGTTGCTTTGGATTCACTTCTCCGCCAGTCCTACCTTTCAGAAAGTGGTTGTTTTTCTGTTTCTAGAATTGCTGTTCTTCTTCTCTTCGATCTGCCTATGGATTTGTAGGTGTTTGCAATCTTTAGATAAGCTATCTAGCTGATCTCCTGCTAGCTGAAGTAGTCTCAGCCTGCTACTTCTTGGCCATCTTGACTCCTCCCCCCCAGTTCTGCTATTTCTGAGGCAAGTAACTAAGGTGCTTTATGTCTCAATTTCCTCATCTGAAATTTGTGAAAATAATAGCATAATTATTATATCACAGAGTTATTGGGAGTATTGAATGAGTTAGATGAAAACAGCTTAAAAAAATAGCTTATTGTCCTTCATGTAGTAATAGTGTGTAAACATTAACCACCATTTTGTAATATTCTTAAATTGTATGGAATGTTTACTATTTTACAATGTGAAAATTCTTGTATATTTAAATAATCCATATGAGACACCAACGGTGTGTCCTTCAACTCTTTTTTTAAAAGATTTTATTTGAGAGAGAGAGTGAATATAAGAGCGAGAGTGAGAGAGAGCATGAGTGAGCAGAGGGAGGACAGGGAGATGCACGCTCCCCACCGAGGAGGGAAGCCGATGTGGGGCTTGATCCCAGGACCCAAGGATCATGACCTGAGTCAAAGGTAGATGCTTAAGAACTGAGCCACCCAGGCACCCCTACAATGCTATTCTGATATAACTATTCAGAATTAGTGCAGACCCCACAAATCAAGGACCCAATCCCATACGACTGCCACTACTTTAGATGCCTGTTTCAAGTCTTAGGAACAACCCATACTTTTGACCCACTGGGATTCCCACAACCCTCTGATTAGATTCAATCATTTGCTAGAATGGATCACAGATCTCAGAAAAACACTTTACTTACATTTACCAGTTTATTATAAAAGATACAAGTGAACAGCCAGATGAAGAGGTACATAGGACAAGGTCTGGAAGGTCTCTATCACAGGAACCTCTGTCCCTGTGCAGATGGGGTGTGTCACTGCAGGTGGATATATTCACTAACTTGGAAGCTCAGCAAATCTCATTGTTAAAAAAGTTTTTATAGTGTTCAATATCCAGCACCCCTTTTCCTCCCTGGAGGTTGAAGAGTAGGTCCAAAACCAAAAGAACCAAAGTTTCCTAACTTTTGCGCCTTTAGATGACCAGCCCCATCACAGGGCCATCTGGGGGCCCCACCTTTTCACCTCATTAGCATAAACTTAGGTGTGCTTGGAGGAGGCTTGTTATGATTAAGGGAAGACGTTCTGTCACTGAAGAAATCTAAGGGTTTTAGGAGCTTCTTGCCAGGAATGAGGGCAAAGCCCAAATGTATTCTTTATTATACTACAGTTGGAAAGAAGTAAGAGAAAATGAATTAATTAATGGCTGTGATTTTAAATAGCCTTATCTCAAACTTTCCGGAAGCAAAGACCATGACTTCAATTTTAATTGTCCTATAGTGTCAACCATTGTGCCAAACAAGTAATCAATTGATAATAGTATTACCTTACAATCATGAAATTCTTCATAGCTTTATAAGTCATCTCAAATGTATTATCTTCTTTGAATCTCACACACTAGTAATGGTCAACACTTTACAGATGATCAATGTCTCCATGCAAATTTCTTACGTAATTACACAAAACAAATGCTTTGGAACAGAAGACTCAATCTGAAGCATTATAGGCCTCAAACATTTAATGTCACAAACTATTCATTTGCCTACACTTTGCAGATAGATCACTGATGTACAGTAATTACTCTTGCAGTGACATTCTGTAATCTTTTTCTGGACTGCTATACTTAGTCAAATATTTATTGAATGCCTACTATATGTCATGCAGAATGTTAATCATTTAGCTTCACACAATTCTTAAAATAAAAAAGGCCATTCACTGTATTTTGGTTAACTTTACCCTTTTGTAATGAAATAAAAGCTACTTCCTTTATTTCTCACACAATAAAAACCTCATTAATTCACTTTCTCAACTCCCAAGTTGCAGGTATCAAATACAAGAAATGTGCTTTTTTAAAACTTTATTTATTTATTTATTTATTTTTAAGATTTTTAAAATTTATTTATCAGAGGGGGGGGGGGGAGAGCGAGCACAGGCAGACAGAATGGCAAGGCAGAGGCAGAGGGAGAAGCAGGCTCCCTGCCGAGCAAGGAGCCCGATGTGGGACTCGATCCCAGGACGCTGGGATCATGACCTGAGCCGAAGGCAGCTGCTTAACCAACTGAGCCACCCAGGCGTCCCAAGAAATGTGTTTTTTTTTTTTTTTTAAAACAACCTGTTTTGCTTTTTTTTTTTTTTTTAAGATATTATTTATTTCAATCTCAAATAGGTGGAGAGGCCGGCAGAGAGAGAGAGAGGAGGAAGCAGGCTCCCCACTGAGCAGAGAGCCCGATACGGGGCTCGATTCCAGGATCCTGAGATCATGACCTGAGCCAAAGGCAGAGGTTTAACCCACTGAGCCATCCAGGTGCCCCAACAACCTGTTTTTCAATGGTGAAAACAATGCCGTTCTGTAGCAGTGACATTAAAAACACAACACAACACAACACCCTGGGGTGTGGCTCAGTTGGGTAAACCTCTGCCATCTGCCTTTGGCTCAGGTCATGATCCTAGGGTACTGGAGCCTGCTTCTTCCTCTGGCCCTCATTCATGCTTGCTCTTCCTCAAATAAACAAAATCTTAAAAAAAAAAAAAATTCTCAGGGCGCCTGGGTGGTTCAGTCAGTTAAGGGGCTTCCTTAAGCCCAGGTCATGATCCCACGGTCCTGGGAAGGAGCCTCACATCCAGCTTCCTGCTCAGAGAGCTCCCTCTCTCTCACCTGCTGCTCTCCCATTTGGGCGCTCTCTATCTCTCTGTCAAATAAATAAATAAAATCTTAAAAAAAAATCTCAAAAGTATGCTTTACTTATAACTAGGAAGAATAAATACAGAAAGATTTCAACTGAGGAAAACTTACACTGAAATGAATTTGACTTTCTGCACAGTCCCAGAAAGCAGACCAGCACCAAAAGATCAAAGTCATAGGAAAGTAGGTATCAGCTGAAAACAAAATAAACCTCTCTTCTGAACAACTTTTCTAATAGTTAAAGCTGGTTTGAATACTGAAATAGCTGCTCTCAGGACTACTTGCTTGGATGTTGTAAAGGAGGCTGAAGCACTAGAGGGAAAGTTATATCACTATATAAAGTACCCATCAACATGGATTCCGTAACTAACATTGCTATTACAACTTTCTTAAACCCGACAAAACGGTTGACGAGGAGTTCTTTCTGAATTCAAGAAGCAGGGTATTCACGGTTAGGATTCCTGTTATTTCACTTTCCCGTATGACATAGCCCTTGAAAAGAGCTCGCAATGATCTCCTGTCCAAATAAATGTGGAGGAATCTCCTGCAGGACCTCCCATTAGGAAAAACAAACCTTACGAACCTTTCTATCTGGGAATGCTCCCCCCACCCCCGCCCTTTCTTTTTGGCAAGGAGAGACGGAGAATTAGGACTTGGAGGACAGAGATGTTCTCAAAGGCGGCGCACTCTTAGGAGAGGAAGTGGGGAGAGCAATTCCAAGTGAGATCCTACACTGCGTGGGGAGTGGAAGGGCCGGGATGAAAGGAGTGAAGGGTAGAGAACAGAGAGCGTACCGCCGTCGCGTAATAATGCGTGGTGATAGGGCGGGGTGTGTTCCGGGTGGAGGGAACACAGCCGCTCGTGGGCACAGGGGCTGGAGAGGCGGAGAGGACCGGGCGCCGGACAGCACGCATGCGCGGGCCCGAAATCGCGGCCGTCACGGTCTGGGTCAACGGCCCGCGTCTTGCCTGGCGCCGCTCTGCGGGCGCCTTCTGCTCCAGCGAGGCGGCTGGGCACAGCCTCTTCTCTTTCCCGCCGCCCAGGCCAGGCCCACGGGGCCGTAACACCGGCGTCGACGGCGGCTGAGACGGCCTCTGGGAGCGCGTGAGGCTCCGGGGTCGCTGCGGCGATTGGCCGGCCGCGGCGCCCGCTCCCATAATGCAGCGCATGGCGCGTCATTGAAGAGAGACCATGATGGCGGCGGCGCTTGGGCCCCCAGAAGTGATCGCTCAGCTGGAGAACGCGGCCAAAGTTCTGATGGTGAGTACACCGCGACCCCCGCACCCCAGTGTCTGCGAGACCTTGGCTGGCACTGCCGTGCCAGGGGTTCCCGTCCCCCGGGCTGGCGACCGGCAAGGGCCTCCAGGGAGCCTTGGAAGTGGAGGAGGTGGCGGTGGCGTGGCGCAGGATTCTCCATCCTACTTTCCTTCCCTCTTGGTTCCCCCTTCTTCTTGGGGCTCTCCACTTCCTCTAGGTGTCTGGCATTCCGGTCGGGCGACGGAATAGGGTGCTGAAGGAAAGAGGGTTTCCTGTGTCTTCACGGTATACCCTGTCCCACAGACTGGGTCGAGAGCGAGGCGCGGTTGTGAGGTCCGGGTCATCTCCGCAGGGCTTTGGTCGGCGGCAGTGTGTGCGCCGCTGAGGAGTTGCTGCCAGAAGGGAAGGAAGGAAGGGATGGCTTAGCCCAGGTGCTGTTAGCAGTCCTTGTTTCCTTCGAGGATGTGGGTCCTCAAGCTCTCCGACCTGCAACCACCTCTGGGGTAACCGCAGCCGCCAGCACGTGGAAGGACCGGCAGGAGGAAGGGAGGGGAATATTTGGGACCAAGGTCATTGGGGCAAAACTTTATTAAGTACCAAGTTCCCTGGGGGTCGCGCATTGAGAGCGGAGTCTAAGGGGCTCCTTAACACTATTCAGTGAACAATTTGATGAGTATGTTACTTGCCCAGGGAGTTTAAGAAGGCTGAGTTAAAGGATAAAAAAAGTATTCCACGCAGGGAGTAGAAGTAAGGATAAACTATATTCAGTAAACTGTATTTTCTGGCTCGGTTTTGTTTTTGTAAATTTTGGTTTCTGTGTTCGTAGTTTTTGTTTTTGTTTTTTTTTTTTTTGAAGTTTGAGGCTCGGTTGATTGCTTGAATTGATCCAGCCTAAGAATCGAATATCGAATGCGGCTAGCTTCGTTTTATTTTATTGATTAATTGAACTTTTTTTTCCCTTTTGGTTCGTTGTTTGGATTATATGTTCGAGCATCACGTTTAAAAGTATTTGAACTAATTCTAGCATAGTATGTAGTACCACTTATCAAGTTTTGTTTTCACACACAACGTCAGATAGCTTAGGAAATTTAACTAACGAAATTGAAAGTCTAATAAAAGCAGGGTTTGCTTGCTTCCTTATGAGCAAAGCTAAGTGAATCGTTTTGTCACAAAACTGAGTAAAATTTTCAAACTCTTCCAAGTCCAGAAAAAACTAGCTAGTGTTCTCAAAATTCCTGACGTGGTATTTCCTGAAATATCTGAAAAATTTCTGGGAGCAAGGGACCCTATTTTCATTAGACTCTGGAAGCAGTATGTGACCCCAAAATACACTGCCTTTGTTCTTACATTAATAAGATAAAATTAGTGTCCTTCATTACTGGCCTGAGTATTAATTAGCACTTGAGTTTGCCAGCACCATTACCGTCCCTCTTCCTTGGCAAAGCTGTTTTATCATTTGTAAGGGAGTAGCTGAGAAGAATAGCAATAAGTTCTGTTTATTGAGTGCATACTACATCCAGATACTATGTGCGATGGTTTTACATACTTTATTAATCCCTGCAACAGCTTTACAAGGTTGAAAGAGAGTTTACGTGGCCCAGATTACATAATTACTAAGTTGATGATTTAGGTTCAGAAATGAGATCTGCCTGACTCTAAAGCTGAGTCTGTTTCTGCTGTACCTCACCACCTCTTAGATATGTTGTGTAGATATCCATTTACATACTTTTTATTTAATCATTCTAGAGGGTAGTATTAAAAAAAATCATTAAAAGTAGGAAATTTGTTTTTTGAAGTTTCCACTTTATATTCACAAATGTGGACTACAAATGTGTGGGAGTAACAATTACTGCATTATTTCTAAGTATGAAAGCTGTATTCCAATTTATTATTAGTAATAACAGCTCACATTTATTAAATGCTTACTGTGTGTGGAGCATTCTGCTAGGTGCTTTTACGTATGTTGCCTTATTTAATTCTTACTAACTATAAGGTGGTAATTTTTTTTTTTTTAAGATTTTATTTATCTGCTTGACAGAGATCACAAGTACGCAGAGAGGCAGGCGGGGCGGGGGGGTCCGGGGCTCCTTTCGGACCAGAGAGCCATACTCAGGGCTCCATCCCAGGACCCTGGGATCGTGTCCTGATCCGAAGGCAGAGGCTTTAACCCACTGAGCCACCCAGGAGCCCCTGTGACGTGGTAATTGTTAACTTTCATTTTCATTTTATAGACTAAGGGGCAAAAACATGTAAATGCTAAGTAATTTACCCAAATTTGCAAGCAAAGTAGTAGAGTGGGGATGCCAACTCAGATTTGTGTGTTACCAGTTTGTGGCTCTTAACCTAAAGGGTAGTAGGACTAGAAAGCAAATAAATTAATTTGGGGATAGTTAGGATTGTTAAATCTTCAACTATTAAATCTTCAACTATCAACTATTTTAAAAGGTTGAATGATTTTAGCATTTATCCATCTGTGGGTCAGATGGATAGCCATCTGAGGAAATCTCATTTATAGGAAGTTGCTATATATTTTAATTGTTAATGTGTTTTGGGATTCAAAATAATTACTGATATCTTTCACAATCGTTTTGCTTAATTTTTCCATTTGGTATCCATATATTTCTTTTATGAAATTTGGCATAGAGTTTGAGTGTGCAGAATAAACTCAAGACATCTCTTAGTACAGAGGTCAGAGGTCTTAGTCCACAATGGATATCAGAAGGAAATTGTAAGCAAATTTTTTGATGCAAGCATACATATTTGGAAATAGGGTTTATAGTTTTATCAGCATTTCTAAGGAAGTAGAGACCCTGAAAAATAAGAACCTAGTCTAAGCATTCTCCCTTCCATTCTACAGATGGGGAAACTGAGGTTCAAAGAGGTAGAAGTGACTTGCCGAAGGTAGGTCACAGAACAAATTAGTGAGAAGAGTGATCCAGAACCTAGATCACCAGACTCCTATTTCGGAACTTTAAAAATTTTTTACTCACCCATGTTGTTTCTCGAAGTCAGTATATTATAATACTGTAAATGTTACATTTTATTGCTTGATGGGAAATTTTGAAATGTGTTTTTGGATATTGCAGTTGCTTCATTGTAAATATCTACACTCAGTCCTATTTAGGTTATTGGGTAAATTGCCAAATAGTGTATTAGACCTTTATAGTGAAAAAAATATTTATTGATTTTATAGATCTCAACATAAATGGTGATTATCCCCCCACCTCAAGTTGTAATAGGGAGTATTTTCTGTAGATGCTTGCTAGAAAATATATTTGAAGGTGAACAAACTAGGAGGAGGATGGACTTTTGTAGGTTAGCAGTTGTGCAAGTGAAGTTATCTATTTTGAAAGCATTGTGCAGATGGAAAGTTAAATAGGTCCTGAACATTTCTTCTGCAAAGAAGATTCCATTTGTTGGCTTTTGGTTAAGATACCTAACCCTAAATTTTTGAGAGTATATTAGATATATACTAGAGTAAGTTAAGTTGACCACACTTAAGTGCTAACAATCTTATCAGTGAGAATCTCCTTTGTAACTGCTTGAATTTAGTAGGTTACATTACAGACCTGAAAATTTGGTGGTGTAGACACATATTCTGTTATTTAAAATTATAGCAGTAATACCGGAACATATTATTTTAAAATACAGCAACAGCACACAAATACACAGAATAAAAAGTGAATCTCTCTCTTCTTCTTTCCCCACTCTCAGTCCGCCCTCCCTAAGCAATCTGTATTAAGGTTCAATATACCTTTTTTCCTGTGTTTTTATAATACACATTATATAGTTTTCTTTTTTTCACATGAATAAGAATACTATCAATATCCATAATTTAGGAAATCTTGCAGATACCTTTCTGAATAGTAAGAAATTCAGGCTGTGCAGAAAGGTGTATAGGGGAAAGTAAAAGTTCCCTAAGCTCCCATTTGCTTTTCAGACATGACTGTTTCTTGAGTACACATAATAAAAATCTCTAAACAGGGTACCTGGGGGGTACAGTTGATTAAGTGTCCCACTCATGATTTTGGCTCAGGTCATGATCTCAGGATCATGAGATCGAGCCCTGAGTTCATCTCCTTGCCCAGCGCAGAGTTGGCTTGAGATTCTCTCTCTCTCGCCTCTGCCCCACTTGTGTGTGTGTGCGTGGTGTGTGTGGGCGTGTGTGCTCGCTCATGCCCTCTCAAATAAATAAATCTTAAAAAAAAATCTCTAAGCATATAAGAGCATACATAACACTTTTATTTTTTATTTTATTTTTTCATTTATTGGGTTTCTTCTTATTTTTTCATTTGTTTAGTTTCTCTTAGTGGATAATTATAAATCAATAGGACCAGCACAAAAGTGACACAGCCTCTACAATGCTGATAGCAATTTTACATTTATAAACACATCAACACAGAGAGTATGTAGGCTGGTAGGCTAACAAAACCATGTCTGAACCTCACAGAGATGGTCCTTCCCTTGCAGCTGGGACCAAGGTGGGACAGGGACCTTATTCTGAGGCTGCATAACTGCCCCCGCCGCCAAGAAGTACACACGTAATTTTTCAAATGTAGTTTTTTACATCAATGAAACTGTGTAAGCCATATCTTCCTGTGCTTTTCTTTATTAATCTCCTTGTGGATGAATTGTTTTTTTTTTTTTTTTTTAAAGATTTTATTTATTTATTTGTCAGAGAGAGAGTGAGAGCGAGCACAGGCAGACAGAGTGGAAGGCAGAGTCAGAGGGAGAAGCAGGCTCCCTGTGGAGCAAAGAGCCCGATGTGGGACTCGATCCCAGGATGCTGGTATCATGACCTGAGCCGAAGGCAGCTGCTTAACCAACTGAGCCACCCAGGCGTCCCAATCCTTGTGGATGAATTGTAATGGAGTTTGTTTCCATTTTGTTTGTATGTGTATGTGTGTGTGTGTGTGTGTGAGAGAGAGAGAGAGAGAGAGAGAATAGGTATAAAATGTAGGATGTCTTTTGATTTTAGAGACATAATGGAAAAGTTTAGTGTCCTTTTAGTATTAATATCATATTTGAACAATAAACCTGAAAAATGGTTTATTTTTTTCAATTTCCTTGGTATTGTTTTCCTGGCTTGCTCGAGCTGTTAGGAATTGTCCTTTGTTGAGTGTGTGTGGTGCCAATATGTTGAAGAGTACATATGTTAACTGATACTTCAAGGAAAAATAGTTTACTGTGGTTGTTTTAAAACTAAAATTGATTTAATACATGTAAATGCAGCTTTAATGGGAGTGATTTTATGATTGGTTTTCATGGTTTTTATTGTAGTAGAATCTGGTTACTATTTTGAAAGCTTCTGTAAAATTGTAGTGAGATATAAAAAATTCCTATTTCATTCTCCCATCAATTCTGTGAAGCAAATAGAAGAGATATAAATTTTATAAAGAAGTTCTGAGATTCAGAGATGGTAAGTGATTTGCCTGTGGTCCCATAGCTGGTTTGGATTTGGAGTTAAGTCTGGTCATTCATTCATTCTAGAGCATTTCTTCCATATGTATTTGCTAGGCATAATGCTATGTATGCTAAGGAGATAGGAGAAAGACATTGTTTTGAGTATAGTCCAATGGGGGAGAAAGGCAAAACTATTAGTTGTTAGGTGGCATTATGGAAGTATATACTAGTGCTCTGAGGGTACAGAGGAGGGACATCTATTGCAGACTGAGTTGGGGACATAGAAAGGGCTTCTAGGTGATCCTTAAGTAACAGGTGATCTTTAAGCTGAGTAGTCAATGAAGGACAAGTTGGAATTTTCCAGTTGGGTGAGGGGTGAGGGTAGAGGAATATATTTGTATAAAGGCCCAAGAGAACCAAATGCCATGCTTGGGGAATATTTGAGCATTTATTTATTTATTTAAGATTTATTTATTTTAGAGAGAGCATGAATAGGAGGAGGGGCAGAGGGGGAAGGAAAGAAGCACATTTCCGGCTGAGTGCGGAGCCCAGTGAGGCAAGTCTGGATTCCATGACCCCAAGATCAAGAGTTGGACGCTCAACTCCCAGGCACCCCTTGTGCATTTATTTAGTAGATATTTCCGGAGCCCTCCTAAGTTTAAGGTACAGTGCTTTTATTTTTTTGTAACCAATTATGAACAGGTCATACATTTAAGAATTTTGATTGTAGCATTTACTTTTATTGGAAAGATGCATTATATTGAGTAAGCATTTTTCTTTTTTTTTAAAAGATTTTATTTATTTGAGATAGAGATAGTGAGAGAGCACAAGCTGGGAGGAGGGGGAGAAGTGGGCTCTCCACTGAGCAGGGAGCCCAATGCTGGGCTCGATGCCAGGACTACGGGATCATGACCTGAGCCGAAGGCAAACACTTAAGCAACTGAGCCACGCAGGCACCCCCATTTTAATTTATTTCACTTTTGTCTCTGTTGTGGCAGTAGTAATTTTTTCCAAAAAATTAGTTAGTGGGGAATTTTTATTTAAAGTTCAATTAAATATGTATTTTACATTTGGACTCATAACTCCACTAATTGAAACATGGCCAGTGATCCAGAGAAATGTGAAAAGACCTTTGAAAAAGGCAGTTGATAAAATTTAACAGCCTTGGGCGCCTGGGTGGCTGAGTGGGTTAAAGCCTCTGTCTTTGGCTCAGGTCATGATCCCATCAGGCTCTCTGCTCAGCGGGGAACCTGCTTCCTCCTCCCTCTGCCTGCTTCTTTGCCTAATTGTGATCTCTGTCTAAATAAATAAATAAATAAATAAATAAATAAATAAATAAATTTAACAGCCTTAAAAATTCAGTAGACTAGGAATTGACTTAAAAAATACAATAAGTTATTTTAGACCACTAGTAAATGGTGATATTCTTAAGAGTGAAATAGGGAGTTGTAATATAATTATTACTTAACACTTGGAGAGCGAGCTGATACAGTAAGATAAGAAAAAGGAGTAAGTGCAAATATTGGAAAGGAAAGTAAAAAAAGATAGTTATTTGCAGGTGATATCCAGAAAAAGAAATCCAAGGAAATTAAACTATTAGAACTATTGGAGTATGGGGACGCCTGGGTGGCTCCGTTGATTAAGCAGCTGCCTTCAGCTCAGGTCGTGATCCCAGGGTCCTGGGATCAGAGTCTCTTATCTAGCTACTTCCTCAGTGGGAAGCCTGCTTCTCCCTCTGACTGCATTGCCTGCCACTCCCCTTGCTTGTGCTCTCTTTCTCTGACAAAGAAAGAAAATCTTGAAAAAAAAAAAAAAGAAACTCTTAATAGTTGTTTGGTAATGTGACCAGATATAAGAGAAATAAACCAATTGTGAGATTTCTTTTATATCAACAATAATCAAGTTAAAATTGGGAAAAAAAAAGACTTCATTACTTCAGTTATAAAAAACCGTGGGAATAAATTATAGGACACTATTAAACATTAAACACTATTAACCATGCAACTTTTTATGAAGAAAATTAAATAGTTTATTTGAAGAATACAAAAGGAAATCTGAATTAGATGAAGGCTATGTTCATCATTTCAAAGAATTAATTTGGTAAGGTGGCAATTCCTCCCTCATTGATCTGTAAGTTGCATGTAATGTCAATCAAAATCTTTCTTTCCTCTTCACCCTTTTTTGAGGTGGGAGAAAAATGTGACTAATTAATTAGAAAGTATATCTGGAAGAACAGTTGTATGAGAATAACATTTTTTAAAAAAGGAAAATGAAGGGTTGGGGGGACTTGATGTACAGTTATTAAGATTTATTCAAAAGCAATAGTAATTGAGGGGCACCTGGCTGACTCAGTGGATGGAGCCTATGACTCTTGATCTTTAGGTTGTGAGTTCAAGACCCATGTTGGGTGTAGAGATTACTTAAAATCTTTAAGAAAATAAAATAAATAAACAATTTTTAAAAAGTTATAGTAATTGAAACTTTGTAGTGCTAGCATGGGAAAAGAATAGAAAATTGAAAGACTGGTCTAAAAACAGAACTTTAATTAAAATAATATTTCACATTGTGAAGGTAACATAAAAAACAAACTATGCTTTAATGCTAGCAGAGGTATAAAAAGTTACAACTTTTGGGGGCGCCTGGGTGGCTCAGTGGGTTAAAGCCTCTGCCTTTGGCTCAGGTCATGATCTCAGGGTCCTGGGATCCAGCCCACATCAGGCTCTCTGCTCAGCAGGGAGCCTGCTTCCTCCTTGCTCTCTCCACCTACTCGTAATCTCTGTCTGTCAAATAAATAAATAAAATCTTTAAAAAAAAAGTTATAACTTTTTGGTAGATTGTTGAATATCAAGAAATGTAGGTCGAATGTATTGTAGTATTACTTTTTTTTTTTTCCCAAAGATTTTTATTTATTTATTTGACAGAGATCACAAGTAGGCAGAGAGGCAGGCAGAGAGGAGCAAGCAGGCTCCCCGCCGAGCAGAGAGCCTGATGTGGGACTCCATCCCAGGACCCTGGGGATCAGGACCTGAGCCGAAGGCAGAGGCTTTAACCCACTGAGCCACCCAGGTGCCCTGTAGTGTTACTTTTTTATAGAAAGATCCAAATGGACATGGGAAGAACCTCAAATTGGGAGTAAAAAATGAAGGACAGAATATATGATCTTGTTTTTGCTCTCTAAATAAAATCTCTGCATATATCTGTATATGTATAGAAGCAGAATTGGAAGATATATACTAAATTTTTAAGAATGGGGGTCTAGAGAATGGGATTGGAAGTGGGAAGAGTCCTTTCTACATTTCAGTATAGTCTGAATTTTTTACAACATAAAACATCAGATCACACATAATATGTCATTCTGATAAATTTGTATTTATACAAATATGTCATAATTAATATGTCATTCTGGTAAAATGTATTTTTAAAATCTGTGATTACTTTCTTGACTATTCTGTATTTATCTCAAAATTAAAAGCTGTCTCATAGCTGAAGCTGAATAGAAACCACATTTGTAAATCAGGTCCCATTTCTGCAGTTTTCTTTAATCAGTGCTAGTTAAGGATAATCTTGCTAGCAAATAAAAGGAAAAAAAAAGGATTTTGAGAAAGAGCTATTAGAAAATCAATAAACTTTATTTTGGAGAAGGGATATGGATTTATTCTCATGCCAAGTTCTATTCACTTATAGTCGTGGGAAAAATTAGGCCCATTATAAAATGACAAAGAGAATATTCTAGAGTAGGGACTTTCAAAATTTAGAAGGTGCATAATCATTCTTAGGGTGTTTTTTTTTTTTTTAAGATTTTTATTTGATAAAGAGATTGACAGCAAGAGAAGGAACACAAGCAGGGGAGTGGGGAGGGGGGAGTGGGAGAGAGAGAGGCAGTCTTTTTGCTGAGCAGGGAGCCCTGTGCAGGGCTCCATCCCAGGACTCTGGGATCATGAGCTGAGCTGAAGGTAGACGCTTAACCGACTGAGCCACCCAGGCACCCCTAGGTTTATTGTTAAAACTAGAATGCTGTCTTCTGTGTAAGGGTACTGATTTACTAGGCTATGTCTCATTTCACTCTCCTATCTTTAATGGCTTCCATAATAGGGGTCTGAAAGCTCAGCGTTTGTTGGCCCCGGTCTCATCTTCCAGTCATAAGCCAGATCCTGTCTACTTTTTTTTTGTTTCCCAGCCAGGGATGGCTACATGATTTGTGGAGCCTCGTGTAAAATGAAAATGTGGGGCTCCTTGTTCAAAAGGCAGGGAAGAGGTGCCATTAGAGGCTTTAAAATACAACGCTCTTTCCTTTATATTTTATACTCACAAAATGTAATAGTAATAATGCTTTCTGGGTAGCAGCAAATTTATAAATTGTAAAAGTATTTTCGTTTAATTTTATGTGGAATTGTGATTGGTCATAAGATATTTTTGGCTTTTCTACAAATTTACTAGGTCATCAAAATTTTTACTTTTAGCCATTTTATTTTCAGTTGCTATAATTGAAAGTGATGTGTGATGTCATTCGCTCTTGGCAAATGCAAGATTGTTAATCTTAAAAAATATTTTATTTATTTATTTATTTAAAGATTTATTTATTTATTTGACAGAGATCACAAGTAGGCAGAGAGTGAGAGGGAGAGAAGCAGGCTTCCTGCTGAGCAGAGAGCCTGATGCAGGGCTCGATCCCAGGACCGTGGGATCATGTACCGAGCCGAAGGCAGAGGCTTTAACCCACTGAGCCACCCAGGCGCCCCTTATTTATTTATTTGACAGAGATCACAAGTAGGCAGAGAGGCCGGCAGAGAGAGAAAGGAGGAAGCGGGCTCCCCACAAAGCAGAGAGCCCGATGTGGGGCTTGATCCCAGGACCCTGGCATCATGACTTGGGCCGAAGGCAGAGGCTTTAACCCACTGAGCCACCCAGGTGCCCCAAGATTCTAAGTGTTTTGAGTAGGATCTTTTTATTGTTGCAGCTATTACTAGAGTTAAATTTTATAGGCTGTGACAACTATGGGATACATTTCTGATTAATTATAAATACAAATTTTAGCTGATGATTCTTACAGAACTTTTTTTTTTTTCTTTAAAGATTTTATTTTTTTCTTTGACAGAGACACAGCAAGAGAAGGGGACACAAGCAGGGGGAGTGGGAGTGGGAGAACCGGCTTCCCGCTGAGCAGGGAGCCCGATGCGGGGCTCAATACCAGGACCCTGGAATCATGACCTGAGCCTAAGGCAGGTGCTTAACAGCTGAGCCACCCAGGTGCCCCAGAACTTTTTTTTTAAAGACTTGGTACTGAAATTAGTTTTAGATGTAACTTTATACAGTATTTTAATGTTTCTTTTGACAGTTCTTGTTACTTGTAGAAGTTATAGAAGAAACCAAAAGTAGCTTGCTTAATGGTTTATTTATGATTAAATTTATATACAATGAAAGATGTGTTTTTATGCATCCTGCCGTAGTATCCTTCAGTTATAAAAGAAAAATAAAATTGTCTCTCTGATTAATACATGGTCTGTCCAGAGCTTTATACTAAAACAGTGCATTTTCTGTTGAATGCAATGATTTCTAAATTTAATTTTTATTTCCAAGCCTGGAGATGCTTGCTTTGGTGTAGAAATTTTGAAAACCAGAGACTCTAAACTCTGAAGGATTCTAACAACTCCCTGAAATGCTTTAGTGCAGTGTCTGTTTGTATAATTTTCTTCTGTAATTTGCTGACAAAGTTTACTCCTTGAGTTCTTGTAAGTGCTTAGACTGGAAGGTTATTGTTTGTGTAGGTATCTTAGGGACAGGGTTGGGTCATAAGCAGGCAAGTGACTTCCCATGATGGTAGGTCCTGGAGCTGCTCCTAGTTGGGCCCAGCTTTGTCCATAGCCACTTGGGGCTTGCGGCACTCCAGACTGTCTTGAGGCATGTGCATGTGTCCCAGGCCACCATCCTGTCTTCACATCTCCTACACATGCTCTCTTGTCCCATTGGGCTTCACCTAAAACACAAGTTCAAAAATAAAATTATTAAGAATTTCAAAATGGCAGGCGCCTGGGTGGCTCAGTGGGTTAAGCCGCTGCCTTCGGCTCAGGTCATGATCTTGGGGTCCTGGGATCGAATCCCGCATCGGGCTCTCTGCTCTGCAGGTAGCCTGCTTCCTCCTCTCCCTCTCTCTGCCTGCCTGTCTGCCTGCTTGTGATCTCTGTCAAATAAATAAATAAAATCTTAAAAAAAAAAAAAAAGAATTTCAAAATGGCAGCAGCAGAGTATCATGTTAAACATAGATCACACACTCTTGAAGCTAGCCTTAGGCTACAGCTTGCCAGGCATTTTGAGTTACTCCCTTCTTCTGGAACCTTACATGTATGTATTCCCTTCTCTTGGAACATTGTTCTCCCCATTCTGCCTAGTTAATGTTAACTCCAGATCTTAATGTAGTTGTTTACTTTCTCAAAGAAGCCTGACCACTCTTAGGTTAAATTGTTTTTTTCATAACATCGTCTGCTTTAGTAATACTTATTTATACCTGCCACTTTATGGTATTTATTTGATTGTATGACTGACTCATCTACTGGATTGTAAGCTCCATGAGGACAGGGCTTCTATTTGTTTTTGGTTGTCATTGGCTCACTATTGTGTCTGAAGCATCTAGCACATTGCTTGCATATAGTAGGCATTTGGTAGTAATTTATGGACTGAAATATAGGAACAGATTACTATAGGGGAAGGCCTAGAGTTTAGCAGTAGGTTTCAGAGACAGATTATGCAGGTTTGAATTGAGGTTTTATTGATGCTTGCTTTTTGCAAGGTTTTGAGTAAGTTTTTATCTTTCCAGCTTCTTAAAACCCTTCTTCTATTGCTTTTTTTCTGTCTCAGCCATACCAGCCCTCTTTTCAGTCTTTCGCTTTCCTGTTCTTCATCCTGCCCCAGGATCTTTCATATGCTTTTTTCTCTGCCTAGGATGTTCTTCACTTTCACCTAATCCTTAAAGTCTCTCCACAGTCACTTTGAGGAAAGCCTTTCTTAGCTTTCCTAAAGTGAGATTCATCTGTCCTACACTTAGATACTGTGTAGTTCTTTCATAACATCTACCATATTTGAAATTTTACATTTATTTGTGTGATTAACGAATACATGTTGGTCTCCCTAGACTCTAATATGTATTAGTTCAAGGACCTTGTTTACACATACTATTTGCTCAGTAGTATTTTTTGAGTGAAAAAAAAAAATGGGTGAATAAACGAGGGAGTACTATGAGATGAACCTAGAGAAATAGTCAGGGAGTGGGTTATCATAGGCCCTTACTTACCATAATAATTTAGCTTGAATTCACCCAGGAGTGATGACTTGACAGACCTCTGTTTTGATATGTGAAAATCTGACTGAGGGAAGCAAGATGGGAGGTAGAAAGACCATTTAGGAGGCTGTTGAAGTTATTCAGCAAAGACTTGATGAAATTCTGAACAAAGGGTGAGGGAGGATAAATTAATATTTTTTAAAAAGTTCTAATGCCACAGTGACTCTAATGGGAAAGGAGAATGACTACATATTTGGGGGAAGCTGGGAATACCTTGCCTGTAGAGCTTGTAGAAGCTCAAAATTTCTCAACATTTTTCTTAAAATGGTCAGTGGAAATTTCATTCTAATTTGTAATATATCCACATTTTAATATAAAATTATTTGACCCCAGTCTTTGAATAAGATTAATAATGTTAAAAAGCTGGCCTGTCTTTGTTCTTTGGTTTTGTGGCAGGGGTTAGAGAAACAATTAGAAAACAACAGTAGTATGGGTAGTGAGCTACTCAGATGAGATATTAGAAAAACCACTCTGTTGCTTATATTAGTAAGCACATGTGGAAAATTATTGAAATTTAGAAATTGAAAGGCAGTATAACAAAGAGGTTGTAGAGCCAGACTACTTGTATTCTTCTTGGCTTCCGACCAGCTGTGTGACATTTGGCCAGTTGATAACATTGCATCAAAGCACATAAATCAAGGCAACCTTAGGGTAAGCACTTAATAAGTATATTGTTGAGTTAATTAAATTTCTTATAGAGTAGTGCTGATAGAACTTTCTGGTTGATGGAAATATTCTCTATCCACACTTTCCAGTATAGTAGCTGGTAGCAACATGTGACTGTTGCGCACTTGAAATGGGCTAGTGCAGTGGAGCCACTAAAATTTTAATTTTCGTTAACTTAAATAGCCACATGTGGGTAGTGGCTGCCATATTGGGCAGCATAGATCTAGAGTGTGGCTGGGTGTCTCTTTGCATTCAACTTCTGATTGGTAAATATTGATTCCAGATTTCAAATAATTCTTGGAGTCTGTCATTACTTCTGGTTGTTGCATTCCTACTGTTAAAATGCAATGTACACTAATTTAGATATCAGCCGCTGCATCTTTAATAGATTTTACCTTGTGTCTGGGTGGCTCAGTCAGTTGGGTGTCTGCCTTTGGTTCAGGTCGTGATCCCAGGGTCTCAGGAGCCAGCTTCTCCCCCTCCCTCTGCTTGCAGCTCCCTTTGCTAGATGTGTGCATTCTCTCTCTCTGTGTCAAAATAAAATCTTTAAAAAATATATAGATTTTACCTTGTTATCCTGATTCTTGCACTAGAATCATCAAAACACATACTTTTGGAAACATTAGTGGTACATAACATTGATGAAGAGAAGATGGCCAAATTCTTTGCTTCATAATTATAATTTTCCTGTTTAGGTTTATAAACAGCAATTAGAATGATCAAAACAATGAATTTTTCATCACCTTTACATACATACCTGCCTTTTAACATTTGTCCCCTTATGAACTATATCTTTTTTTTTTAATGCAGACCTCATGAAAGAGTAAGAATAAAAAATAGTGTCGCATATCCACCTAGCAAATTTTTTTTGTTACAGAATATTGGGTAATGAGGTAGTTCCTCTGTAATGACTGGATGAGAATACCATCATTTCCTTTTGTCCTTGGAAGTATATGGTTCATTTACTGATTCTTGTGTTTGAGAGAACTAGGGCAAGGTTTCTCATCCTTGCCATTATTGATATTATTGTGGTCCGGCATGTGCGTCTTGGGAAGTTTGGCAGCATCTTTATCCTTGATCCATAGTTACCAGTAGCACTTCCCAGTTTTGACAACCAAAAATGTCTCTAGACACTGCAGGCAGCCCCTGGGAGATAAAAATTGCCTTAGGTGAGAGCCAGTGATGTAGAATATCATCATCTGTAGACTCAGAGTCTGAGATTATGTTTATATGATCAATTTTATCATCAAACAGTCTATCTGTTAGAATTTTCTGCAGTGATAGGATTTGCTTTGCCTAATCAGCTAGCCACTAGCAACATTTGGCTGTTAAGCATTTGAAATGTAGCTGGTGCAACTGAGGAACTAAATTTTTAATTTAAGTTAATTTAAACTAATTTAAACAACTACATGTGGCTAGTGGCTACTGTATTGGACAGTACAGGCCTAGAGTGCTGTTATTTTGTCTTTTCTGTTCTGTTGATGATGCTGTTCTGTGCATCATCTTCTGATTCACCTCATAATTGTGTCTTGTCTGTTTTTTTCTCTTTCTCATTTTGGGTGGAAATTTTAAAATTCTGAATTCTCAGGTCTATTGAATGTAATGTTAAAAAAAGACTTAGGAATGTGGTGTTTCCATATTTCTTTGATATGTTCTTGAAAGGTCATGCTATATCTTGAGCAGTGTAGTAAAAGAAAAATAGAGGCTAATGTAATAGGGTTGATTTGTTTTGCTATTGGATTATTTTTCTAGGTGATTTCACCATTTCTTGTTTTTAATTTTGTTGTTAGTTTAGCCATAGTATAGTTGGCAATAGTTGCTGAGTTCTGATGAAATAGTCCTTAGAATGGTGAAATGGGGGCACCTGGGTGGCTCAGTGCATTAAAGCCTCTGCCTTTGGCTCAGATCATGATCTCAGGGTCCTGGGATCGAGTCTGTCATCGTGCTCTCTGCTCAGCGGGGAGCCTGCTTCTCTCTCTCTCTCTCTCTCTGCCTGCCTCTTTGCTTACTTGCGATCTCAATCTCTGTCAAATAAATAAATAAAACCTTAAAAAAAAAAGAATGGTGAAATGGTAAAATGTTTCAAGATCTAAGAAAATATTATTACTAAGATTCCATTATGAATCCTAGACTTATAAAAGGGTCTGGTGGGTTCATAAATGAGTTCAAATCAGAATGAGTTTTATTCTGTTTTTTTAAAAAGTAAATTTTCTCTTTAGTCTTTGAAATACCTCTTAAAAAAAAAAAAATCAGGGTGCCTGGGTAGCTCAGTCAGTTAGGTGTCAGTCTTTTGATTTCATGTCAGTTTATGATCTCAGGTCCTAAGATCTAGCTTTTATTGGGCTCCTTGCTGTTCATGGAGCCTGCTTGAGATTCTCTCTCACTCTCCCTTTCCCTTTGCTCCTTCCCATCAGGCGTGCACTTACTCACACTGTCTCTCTTGCTCTCTCTCCCCCCTCTTAAAAAAAAAAAGGAGAGAGAGCAGAAATCACAAAATACCAAGCATTATAAATATTAAAAAAAAAAAAGACAAATTTGCTAATTAAGGAAAAAAACTCCAAAAATTGAGTCCACGAGACTCTGATGGTATACTGACACTTATGGATAGTTTAAGGGAGTGCCTTCATTGTCTCAACATTATTGTGATGTTTGCTCTTTTTTTTTTTTTTATTTTTTTTTTTTCAATCTGGTTAAGGAAGTTTCCATTCCTATTTTGCCAGAAGTTTAGTCATGGATCTTATTAAACATGTTTCTGCATTTTTTTTAATAAATACCTTTCTCCTTTAATATGTTAATGTGGTGAAAGACATTAGTTTTCTGATGTTAATCCAACTTTGCAGTCCTGTGATAAACTAAGTTGGTCATAGTGTACATTAGTGTATGTTTATTTTTAAAAAATCCATTGTTAAAAAAAATCCATTGTTGTATTTGGTATGTGAACTGTCTTAAGATTTTTTCCATCTCTGTTCATGAGTAAGCTTGGCCTGTAATTTTCTTTTCTTACACTGTTCTCATCTGGTTTTGGTATCAGCATATTTGTGATGATATATGCTGACTTCCTAAAATAGGTTGAAGAATGTTCCCTCTTTTGTATTCTCTTGAAATCTGTGTAAGATTGGAAAGATTTATTCCCTGCTGTTTGGTAAAATCTGGATTAGGGGCTTAAAGAAAAAACATTTAAAACTGATTCAATTTATTTAATAGTTGCAGAACTGTTTAAGTTTTCCATTTCTTCGTAAGTTAGTTTTGCTTTATTTTTCTAAGAATTTGTCCATATTACATAAGCTATGTTTATCAGCATAATGTTATTCTTTTGGTATCTCTTTATTATTCAAGACCTTTGTAGTTACAGTTTCTTTAATCTTGCCTGCTTAAATTCTTGTGTCTCTTCACCCCTCTTGCCAGAGTTTTATTAGTCATTCCAAAGAATGACTAATAAAACTAATAAAGAAGCAAGTCTGGGCTTTTTTTGTTTCTATTTATTGTATATATAATTTCTGTTTCATCATTTTTTGCTCTTTGTTATTTTCTTCATTCTATTCTTTTTGGGTAGGTTCTGTCATT
The DNA here is from genome assembly GCF_009829155.1 of Mustela erminea. NCBI lineage: Eukaryota > Metazoa > Chordata > Mammalia > Carnivora > Mustelidae > Mustela > Mustela erminea. The sequence goes on from NC_045628.1 coordinate 84,083,614, forward strand.
TTTCTAAGTTCTTAGGTTAGAGGTTTAGCTTACTTGTCTTAACCTTCTAAAATTTCCAATGTAAGCATTTAAGGCTATGCATTTTCCTCTTTTACTTGATTTGCATATCGCAGATTTTTGATATGAAGTATTTTGGGTCAGTGTTTTCTATTATTGTTTCTTCTTTCATCCTTAAGTTTTTCTTTTCTTTTTCTTTTTTTTTTCTTTTAAGGTTTATTTATTTGAGAGGGAGGGGAATGGCTGCAGACTGAGAGGAGGAATCCTCAAGCCCACTCCTGGCTGAATGGGGGCCTGATTAGGGCTTAATCCGAAGACCCTGAGATTATGACCTGAGCCGAAATCAAGGGTCAGACACTTAACTGACTGGGTCACTAGGTACCCTGTCTTTGAATTTTTTTAGTTTTCATTTTTAGTCAGGTTCTAATTTAATTGCTTTGTGTTACATATGTATCAGTTATTTAAAATTTGTTTGAATATGCCTTATAGCCTAGTATGTTATCAGTTTTTATTCAGCATGTATTTGAAAAGAATATGTGATATCCAGTTAAGGGCCAAGGTGTTTATGCCTCTTAAATTAAGCTTGTTGTCTTTTTGTCTCCATAAGCTAGCAGTTACAGACAGAGATATATTAATGGATTTGTTGGTAGTCCTCTCATTTTTGCTTTATATATATTGGAGGCTGTGTATTTACATACCACTTCAGTTAACCCTTTAATGATTATTAGATGACCCACTTCTTTTTAGTAATACTTTAAATTGTTTTTTTTTTCCTTTTGTTATCATAGTTATATCAATTTCATTAACTTCTGATGATAATTTGCTTGGCATGTTTTTTCCCAGCCTTTTCTTTTCAGCCTTTTTATGCCCTTGGGTTTTTTGTATGCACGAAGTTGGATTTCCTTTTTATCTAGATTGAGAATCTCAGGGGTTTTTTTTGTTTTTGTTTTTTGTTTTTAAATCTACAGTTAGTTTATTTATATTTATTTGTGATTGCTGATGAGTTATATATTTTTGTTATTTTGTGTATGTGTATATGGTTCTTCCTTTTGCTTTCTTTTGAGGTTTGAGAATCTTTTGTTTCTCATTCCATAGTTTGGGTGTTGTATATATTTTCTATTTTCTTGACCATGGCAGATATTTTAGTATGCATACTCAATTTAATCTGTATATGTTGTCCCAGAACAGTGCAAGAATTTAGAACTACCTCTCCTGATTTATGTTCTGTATATTGTCCAAAATCTTAAGCACCTTTTAATTTCATAAATTAATCATTTAAAAAATATTAGTATTCAGATTTAGTCCCGTAATTAATTTCTTTGTCCATAGTCCTTTGCATTCAAGGCTTTCCATCTGGGATCCCTTTCCTTCTTGGAGTATATCCTTCAGAATTTCCTAAAGGAGGAGTGTTTCCATAGTTAAGAGTTTTTATTTAGGGAGCCTGGGTGGCTCAGTGGATTAAGCCACTGCCTTTGGCTCAGGTCATGATCTCAGGGTCCTGGGATCGAGTCCCACATCAGGCTCTCTGCTCAGCGCGGAGTCTGCTTCCTCCTCTCTCTCTGCCTGCCTCTCTGCCTACTTGTGATCTCTGTCAAATAAATAAATAAATTCTTTTTTAAAAAAAGTTTTTATTTAGCTTTTATTTGCAGGAACATGTCTTCAATTTCATCTTAATCCTTGAAAGATGTTTCCTGGATCTGCATTTCTAAGTTAATAGTTACTTTTTGTTAGTACTCTGTAAGTGTTACTCTGTTTTCTCTCTAGTCTGGTTTTTCCTTGCTTTAAGAAATCATTTTCAAACTGTTACTTCTTTGAAGATAATTCTTTCTTTTTTGGCTGTCTTTCAGATCTTCTCTTTAATTTTTGGATTCTTCAGTTTCACTGTGGTATCAGTAATATGATTTTTTTTTCTTTTTTTATTCTGTTTGGATTCATTGGGCTTTCTTACTTTGAGTTTTAGTGTTTCTCATAAATTTTTTATTTATTTATTTTTTATTTTTTTTTAAAGATTTTATTTATTTTTCTTGACAGACAGAAATCACAAGTAGGCAGAGAGGCAGGCAGAGAGAGAGGGGGAAGCAGGCTCCCGCTGAGCAGAGAGCCCGATGCGGGGCTCGATCCCAGGACCCTGGGATCATGACCTGAGCCGAAGGCAGAGGCTTTAACCCACTGAGCCACCCAGGCGCCCCTGTTTCTCATAAATTTTGAAATTTACTTACCAATTTGGAATACTTCTGCCATTTTTGAATCTTTTTTTTTCTCATCCTTACTAGATGGTGTGTCAGTAAAGATCCTGGCAAAGGAACACTAAAAGGAGTAATTGAACAGTGTTACACTGGGGTAAGGTCTAAGGGAACCACAGTGTTGCATTGGGGTAAGGTCTAAGGGAACCGCAGTGGATAGGGAAGCTTTTGTTGGGGCCTGAATGTGCAGGGAGGGAGAGTGAAGAATTTGAGAGAGCTGCAGCTGTAGGAGAGAGCAGCCTGACTGGAGTTGTGGCTTTTGGTGAAGAAAAGGTGCCACATGCTGGGGCTAGGGGAAGAGGGTGAGGAAGCCTAGATGATATGGTTTTGTGTAGGTTAGTTTCCTGGGGCTCTGACCTTTACTTTGTCCTCCAAGACTTTTAATGTTTGTACCTCTCTACATTTTGAATAATTTTTTGTATCTCTTTTCAGTTTTCTCCTATATTAAAAAAATGCCTTTTTTAAATATATATGTGTGTGTGTGTATATATATATATATGGATATATTTATTTATTTTAAAATATTTAATTTATTTATTTGACAGAGAGAGAGAGAGGTCGCAAGTAGGCAGAGAGGCAGGCAGAGAGAGAGGGAGGGAAGCGGGCTCCCCATTGAGCAGAGAACCCAATGCGGGCCTCAATCCCAGGACCCTGACTGAGATCATGACCTGAGCCAAAGGCAGAGGCTTAACCCACTGAGCCACCCAGGCGCCCTCTTACGTGCCTTTTAATCTATCCGTTTTTTTTTTTTTTTTTTTTTTTTTTTTTTTTAAAGATTTTATTTATTTATTTGACAGAGAGAAATCACAAGTAGATGGAGAGGCAGGCAGAGAGAGAGAGAGGGAAGCAGGCTCTCTGCTGAGCAGTGAGCCCGATGCGGGACTCGATCCCAGGACTCTGAGATCATGACCTGAGCCGAAGGCAGCGGCTTAACCCACTGAGCCACCCAGGCGCCCTATCCGTTGAGTTTTTAACATTTTTTGAGGCATATACAATAAAATTCACAAATCTTGGGTGTCTAGTTTGATGAGTTTGGGCTGTTGTATATACTCCCTGTAACTACCATCTAAGTGAGATATATGTTTATAAAATGTTGAAATTTTTCTTGTATGTTGTTCCTAAGAGATCTGTTGTGTTATCTTGCTACTTACTTTTACCATTTTTAAGTACTTTCATATAGTTGTACAGCCTTCACCACTATCTCCAGAATTTTTCCATTATCCCAAACTGAAACTCTGTACTCATTAAATAATAATTCCCCATTTCTCCCCTCACCCCATCCAAGGCAAGCACTATTCTACTTTCTTTCTCTATGAGTTTAACTGTTTTAGATACCTTATATAAGTGGAATTATATGGCATTTTTCTCATTTCTTGCTTATTTCATGCAGCAGATTGTTTAAGATTCATTCCTGTTGTAGCATGTATCAAAAATTCATTCCTTTTTAAGGCTGAATATATGCCATTATCTGTGTATGTATACTACCTTTTGTTTATTTATTGCTCCATCAGTGGACATGTGGTTGTTTACACCTTTCGGCTTTTGGGAGTAATACTGCTATGGACATTGGTATATGGTCTGTTTGAGCCCTGCTTTTCATTCTTTTGAGTATATACCTAGAGGTGGAATGCTGTCTTGTGTGCTAGTTCTGTGTTTAAATTTTTGAGGAACTAACATACTATCTTTCATAGTAGCTACATTAAAAAAAAAATACATGTTGGGGTGCCTGGGTGGCTCAGTCAGTTAAACACCTGCCTTCGGCTCAGGTCATGATCCCAGGGTCCTGAGATCAAGCCCTGCATCCAGCTCCTTGCTCCATGGGGAGCCTGCTTCTCCCTCTGCCTGCCACTCCCCTTGCTTGTGCGTGCATACCGGCGCGCGCGCTCTCTCTCTCTCTGTCAAATAAATAAATAAAATCTTAAAAAAACAAACAAACCAAACCTACATGTTTTACATTCCCACCAGTAATGGACAAGGGTTCCAGTTTCTCCACATCTTTGTCAACAACTGTTCCTTTCTTTCCTTGTCTTTCTTTGTCATTCTTCTAGATGTAAAGTACAATCTCATTGTAGTTTTGATTTGCGTTTCCCTAATGAGTGACGTTGGGAATCTTTTTATGTGCTTACTTGCCGTTTGTATGTCTTTGGAGAAAATGTATATTCCTGACGTGCCTGGGTAGCTCTGTCAGTTAAGTATTTGCTTTCTGGTCAGGTCATGATCTCAAGGTCTTTGAATTGAGCCCCGCGTCAGGCTCTCTGCTCAGCAGGGCATCTGCTTCTCCCTCTCCCTCTATGCTTTCTCTCCCTTTCTCATTAAAAAAAAAAAAAAAAAATCTTGAATATAAAAGAAATATATATTCGAGTTCTTTGCTCATTTTTAAATTGAGTTCTTTGTTTCTCTTTTGTTTAGTTTTAGGAATCCTTTATAGATTCTGGTGGTTACTCCCTTATCATATGTATGATTGGTAAAAATTTTTCCCATTCTGTGAATTGATTTTTTGTTCTGTTGATAGTATCATTTGATAGGCAAAGGGTTTTTTAATTAGGTTTGCATCATATAGTTTTAAGTTCTTTTAAACATTTTGTACTGTGTTTCTGAACGTTTCCAATATTTAAGAGTTTTTTTGGTTTGATTGCTTAATTTATTATTTTGCAGACTCATGGTGACATGTTTTCTCACGTGTTTAAAAGTTTTTGAATATTAGCTGTGGGAGGTGTTTCTGGAAAAGTCTGAAACCTGGATTATAGTGCATGACCAACACAGGACTACTTTAAATTTATTGGCTTGAAGTTTTTGGGCCACATGGGTCCTGTTGAAATGAAGCAGAAACTTGTTTGAAGGCTTGTTCATGGTTATCAGTTGTAGTAATTTTCTACTTTTACCTATCACTAAGATCAGGCTAGGAAGTTTCTTTCTCCCTCTCTTCTTCCTCCCTCTCTGTTTTTCTTTTTGTTTTTAATGGTTTACCTGTACTAAGTTTTATGTTTACCTGTACTCAGGTTTTGTTTTTTAATGGTTTACCTGTAATAAATTTTATGTTTACCTATACTCAGGTTTTTGTTTTTTAATGGTTTACCTGTACTCAGTTTTATGTGGAGGGATGTCCTGTTAGTTCCCATCTTAGGAGATTCCTGATTATATCTTGTGTCTTTTTTACCTTTGGGCAGCCATCAGAATGGAAATTCAGGGTCACCTGGGATTGGCAGATGTCTCTTGGGTAAATGCATAAGTGCCGTTTTTAATCTTTGGATCCCTGCTTTGGTTTCCTTTTAGCTTCTGAGGATTTCTTAATTTGTTGTAAGCTCAGGAGTATATTAAAAATGTAGAGATACTTCATCCACCATTTTTATTTGGTTTTAGCTGGAGAGGAGTTCAGAGTATCTTGAACTGTTGGGGCCCAAGGAAGGCTCCCTCATTTTAAAAATGCAGTGTTTCAAATAAATGGAGAAATATGAGCAGTTTAAATCATAACCATGTACCCATCTCCTGGATTAACAAAGGTTAATATAGTCATTTTACATATAATCTTAAAAATAATGTCACAGATATAATTGAAGCCTCCTTTGGGTCCCTTTTAGATACTGTTCTCCAGCCTCTGCTTCTTCATAATCATAATTTTAAAATTGTTTGTCCTTAGCATCCATGTTTTTACATTTTGCCCACAAAGAAAAATAAAAACTACCATAATTTAGAGTATCTGAAATTTTATATAGATGATATGTTATATACATTCTGTCATTTGGTCTCTCCTCTGTCAATTTCTATTGCGAAATGATCACAGTTAATTAATACATGTCAGCATACATAGCTACTAAATCTTTTTAAGATGAGAACTTTTAAGATCTATTCTCTTAGAAACTTTCAAATACACAATATTATTAATATAGTTACCATCCTATACATAGCATCCCCATAGCTTACTTATTTTATAACTGGAAGTTTGCCTTTTCACCCCCTTCACCCATTTCATCTTCCTCTTCCTCACAGCCACCAATCTGATCTCGTATCTATGAAGAGCTGTTTTTTGTTAGAGACAACATATAAGTGAGATCATTCTCTTTAAGTAAATGTCTTTCTCTCTCACTTCACTTAGGCATACTGCTTTCAAGGTCCTTTTTCCTAGTTAATTTGACTCTTGGGCCTTTTTCTTACTTGTCTTGGGATCTCCTTGTCATATTCTGAGATGAACCATAAGGTTCATCGGTATTTAAATTGGAATTGTATTAATTATTATAGGTTAATTTGAGGAGACTCATGTGTATTTTTAACTGCAGTTCTCTTACCAATTATAAGATGTATTCATCAGCGTCATTAGATGGGAACCCTGACTTGCCTGGAGAGATCCTTGACTGGAAGTTTCCCAAATACTGCGCTACAGAGATAGGATTAGAAACCTGGGGATTTTAAGTCAGTATCCCATTCTTTTAATTAAAGGGGACTCTAAGATTGTTTAAAAGGATTTTTAAGGTAGTGTAAACCTGTTTGTAAGCAGAAAGCACAGTGCCATTGCTTAGCATAACTTTAAGATAAAAAGAGAGAAGAGAGGAGGGAGGAAATGAGGTGATATGTGAGCAGGGAGCCAGTGGGACAGGAATGGGAGAAGGATTTAGATTTCAGAGAAAGTTGAGGGGGACGGAATATTTTGTTAGAAATTGGAGAAGGTTATAGGAGATCAGTCCTTTTGAAAAGGAAGATACATAAAGGAGCTAGCTAATCATACAGGAAGGCTTTCACTTTGGGAAAGAAAAGAAAGATCATTTTCTAAGAGATTGGAGTACTGGGTATCATGAGATGAGAGGTTTGAGAGAAAAACAGATTTGAAAGGACAGTTTTTGGGAGTGTGCTAGGAAATCACAAGAGATTAATTAGGGCACATCTCTCAAATGAGTTTAGCTGGAAAGGTCCATACCTTTATGTAATTATATATTTTTAATATATATATTAATTATATATAATTATGTATTATATAACCATAATCATTATGTGTTATGGTTTTAAATTTAGGTAGGAGCATTGGTAAGTTCCAAAGGTTTAAGGAAAGATTGTAGATAGAAAACTAAAAATTGAACAAATTCTTAACTTAAAGTCTTCAGGGAATGAATGAAAAATTGCCAGTAAACATGTTTTTAGGTAGTACATCTGTGATTTTCTCTTTTTTAGTGTATGTGCTGCCAAAGGGAGCACCATCTGTGATTTTCTAATTTGAACATTAAGCCCTGCTCTCTCTCTAACAAAAAGAACAATTAGAGCTAAGAAAATTCTTATTATGAGCTCTATGACATAGCTTCCAGTTTTGTTTTCTACTTTTGTTGCTTGTTTCCTTTCTACAAGTTGTGCCTGATTTTTCAATCTTTGACCATTTTTTTTAACACAGTCCTATAAATGTTGGTATTTATAGTAAGCCAAGAATATTACTCAGATTTCTCTAATAGCTATCTGATAGAAATTAGTCTCAACCATGTCTCCTCATTAGTACTAAAAAAGAGTCAAATAATGGGCTTTGATATCACACAAACGTAAGGTGAAATTCTGGTTATGATATTTATTGTGACCTTGGGTATGTGACGATCTGCAAATATAAGTTTCTCCATATATAAAAGGGAGGAAATAATTTGTACAGGGATGTTGCGTGATTAAATAAGAGCGTATGTATGTAACTTAGCAGTCTGCATGAGGAATAATTAATGCTTTTGTTGTTAACCAGAATAAAAGTTACTGTAGCTGCCCAGGGAAAGAAAAAGTCTGAAGGTCTCATAGGATTTAGCAAGTGGGATTTTTTGAGGATAGATTAGCATGATGACAGAGAAACCAGAATGCAGTTAGTGGCAGAAGTGATAGACTGTCATAATTATTTGCGTGATTACTTGATCAGTGTCTGTCTTTTCTAAGACTCAGAATTCTGTAAGGGCAGGGGTAATTTTCCCTGTTGTTACACACTCAGTTTCTGGCATGGTGCTTGAAGTTTAGGTAGCCTTAGTAAATATTCTTTTAATAGAAATTATTTAGGTACTTTGGTTTTCCCAAACCCCTCATATTAAATATGTCATTTAATCCATTTATTAGTGTATTTTGAGTTCTAGCTTCAGATGCCCTTGGCTGTGTGCTACCAATGGTGTTTTCTCAGGGTTTTTTCTAAATTGAAGGTGGCCTGGATAGGCTATGGAATGGTGCAGGCTGGGTGAGAAACACCAGTATATTGTGTTAGGAATTTGTGAGCTTCAGGTTTCTTGCTAGCGTGACTCCTTAGAAAAACCTCAATTTTTCCCTGATGTTGACTTTGTTGTCCTGAAGAAACCCAGAATTGCTCACCTGCTGTTTCCTCTTACCATTACTGTACTCTGCTACCACCTACTATTTCTTTCAGCTCTTCTGATTCATTTGACCACACTTCGTAAGTGTGAGCTTTTTAAAAGTTTTTACTATTTATTAATGACAATGAAAGAACATTAATAGACAATACAAAAAGACTCTTTTATTTTACTGTTATTTCTTTACTGAAAGTTTACAAGCTATGTAAAACATCCTAATGCCTGCATTGGGTGCTAGAGGAGGACTTTTAGGGGGAATTTACTTCCTTTCTATCTCCATGCTTTAAACACAGTAAGTCTTACATGGTACTGAGCCATCTAAGTGTAGTTTCTGTTAAAGAGTTAGGGCACTAGTTTCAGTTTCCACCTCTGTTTCCTCTTTGACCGTGAGCAAATTGATTACTCCATTCCTCAGTTTCCTCATCTGTAAAATGGGGATAATGATAGTTTGTACCTCGTAAGGCTGTTATTAGGATTAATGAGATTATATATGTACATTCCCATCCATCTATTTGCAAATAATGCTTTGCAATGCTGAGTACTCAGTCTTGTTGTGTTGCCTCTCCTTTTGGTATGTGCAAGGCTCTAGGAATTTAGAGATGAGTAAAGTTAAGTTTCTGGTGTCAGAAAAGTCAGAGAAAAGGAAAGAGGGGTAAGCAAATACTTGGGAGTACATTATGGTAAGTTGGGTAGTAGAGATACACCTGTAGTGTATCCTACAAGGTGAGAGAGACACATCATTTGTGTTCAGGCTGACTAGGGAGAGGTCAGAAAAAGCTGATGAAGGAGAGACTGAAGCAGAAGTTGAAGGATGAATTCTGATTTCTTTCTTTCTTTTTTTTTTTTTTAATTTAATTTTATTTTTTCAGTGTTCCAAGAGAGTTCTGATTTCTAAAGAGGAAGGAGTTTACAGGTGGAGGTTCCATAGGTCATACTATGTAGGTACTTTGGAGGGAAAAATGTATATTTTTGGTTTAGGCTCCCCGCCTGCTGAATCTTTAGGGGCTGGGAATCTGTTTTGTGTTTTGTTTTTAACAAAAAAACTTTTCAGCCCTCAACAATGCATATAACTTGCTATTTGGAAACCACTGCCAAGTCATTTTCAAAAAGAATTAAAAGCTTTGGTTTTGGGAAACTAAAGTGAACACCATATTGCCATTTAATGAATCAGTTGATGATTTTATTGTTTTTATGATAATGTTCAACCAGGTGATTGAGATAAACCAACTTTTAGATTATACTTCACTACTTAGGAAATCTGATACTTTATAAATGAAATAGTTAAGTTATATTGAGACCTGTACTTTATTAGAGTGTCTAAGGTCATTAGCCTTAGGAACTATTTTTGTTTGTAGAGTAACTGGCATGATTATTTGCAAAATTGTATATGTACTGCTTTTCAAGGGTGATGAGATGAATGTTTAAATCAGAATTACCTGGGCAGTCCATAGTTGTTGATTTGTATTCATAGCAGTATAACATGTTGCAGTGATGTTTAATAATATGCCTGTGTTTCTGGGGTATAGTCAGCAGATATTAATGAAAATATATCTTGCAAAAACACAAATTTGTTGAATTTAAAAAGACGGTGAGAATGAAGAATTTGCAAATGGAAGGACAAAAATATTTATATTTAGCATAGATTTCACAGTATTTTATTAATAAAGCCTTTTTTCAAAAAACATTAAGGAATTTAACACAATTCTTTAATGAAAATATTTTCATTTTTATTAGAGAGCTGTAGAGGGTGCTGTATCATTGGGAATAGTATCTGAATTGGTTTTAGCTAATTACAAGAATTCCTTTAGGCCAGACTATCAAAGTTGGTTAATTTCTCATAGATACACATTTCTGCTCACTATTTTAACTAAAATTATAGTGACTAATGTTGCTATAGTTTATAATAATGGTCTAACATACTTTATTGCAAAATGTTTTTTATCTTCCAGATTATTTGAATCTAGTTGAAATTTTGATCTCCCCATTTTCTATTGGTTACAGTAGCAAAGGTTTATTTTCCTACCGTCTACCCCGACTCTCCCCGCCCAAATTGAGAATTCTGGTATTTAATTGGTAGACTTATTTAAGCAATCTCTTCTCTTCAGATGGGTCCCAATCAGTCAAAGATAACCACGCCATATAATGAGAATATATATATTTTAGGTTCAAAAGAATATTTATCTTTAGAGAAAAGAACAAAATGGAATTTTAGAACAAAATGGAATTTAAAAACCTGATAGACTTTACAGGTGGTTTTTGTTAAGCCAGAATTCTGGCTTTTTCTGATTTATTTATTATTCAGATAGGAGTTTTATAAATCCCAACTTCACTGTTCCCTAGTTTTTCTGGTTTAATGGTGATTTTAGAAAACTTGATATGTAGCATTATCTGGTAATAACTTTTATTTTAAAGGATTGCTGTTAGAAAACACATTTTTAGTAACTTAAGGATTCATTTTCACCAGTGCTGAAGAATTTAGAGATTATTTGTACTTGATGAAGTGATATATTTTGGAATAAAAAGCAGTAAGTTAGCTGTGTTTAAAAGATAAGGAAAATGTTAGGTAAGTATCTTCTAAAATGTAGGCATCTTTAAAGGGTTCTCATCCAAACTTTGCCAGGAATTTCTTCCTTTTTCCTGAAACCATATTTTAAATATTTATTAAGAAGTTTTATACTATAGTTTCTTTAAAATAAGAAGCAGGAATTTGTCCTTTCATTACCACCACCCATCCCAAGTGAAAATATTTTCTCTTTCTGTGGGTTAAAGGTTTGCTGCTGTTCAAGCTTTCTTATTAAACAAGTGTACTCTGTTTTTTTGTTTTGTTTTGCTTTTGTTTTTTTAACTCTCAAGGCACCACCTTCCATGGTTAATAATGAGCAACGCCAGCATGCAGAGCACATATTCTTATCATTTAGGAAATCAAAATCACCATTTGCGGTTTGCAAGCATATTTTGGGTAAGTATTCGTTTTAAAAATAATTTTGCAGAATCAGATCTCATTTTTCTGTCTTGAATGTTTTTAAATTTTTAAATTTAAATTCCTTTTAAAACAAGCAGGTTTGTATAGTTAAAATTTTCCATTAATATTGATTCTATTGAAGTGGCTTTAAAGATATTCCATAAAGCCAGACAGAGAAATTTGTTTTTACTTTGAATTTTCTTCCCCTGAATATAGTATTCAGTAATTTATTATTCAATAATTTATTCAGTAATTTTTTATTGACCATAACACAAAGGCTGTTAATGGTGGGGGGAGGGGAAGTCTAACAGTTTTTCAGTTGTTCAAGCGTGCTGTCACTTATCATAGGAAATGTACTATAATATAGCTTACCCTAGTGTTTTAAAATTATGATTATTTTGGAGGTTTCAACAGTTTTTCTTTCAGTTTTTTTCAGAAAAAAATTTTTTAACCATGTAGCTTATACTCCGCTTTCTTAGCAAATATTAGTTCTGTGTAGGTTATCACTGTATATTTTTAAATGAAGCATTTTTACTCTTGTAAAAATGTTTTACGGGTACCATTTATCTGACATATGTACAGAAATGATCTCTTTCCTTTAAAAATAATCACAAAAGTTTTAACTCTTGTCCAAAAACGGCATTTTCTTAAATATATACACACAGTTTTCTTCCTCTTACATGTTTTTCAAAAACAGTAAGAGAAAATTTCATTGGTTATTGTTATTTTATAACTTAATTATTGTTGGCTCTTTTTCTTAATCGGAGCTATTTTTTGTAACCCATATTTGAGGCTCTGAGCTATCCTTGACTACAAAGTTGATTAGTTGTGTATTAAGACCTAAAATTTATGACCTTTTATTCTTGTGCTTTTAGAAAGACTCATCTGTTAGCCACCAGCACTCTGGTTTCTAGATTGAAATAGCCTATAATTAAAATTATGTTAATAATGCTTTATGTAAAGGGCTTATAAATAAGTTGTCAGATTGGAGTAGAAAGAGTATTGCTGTAGGTATGGTGAGATCGGGATACCTGCACAGTATCAACTTAGGAAGTCATTTAGCCCGTTTTTCATCTGTAAGAGGAGAACATTGGTACCCTTTTCCTTCATGGACTTGGTTGCCTTAAGCTGTTATGAGGCACAAATGTAGTAACATTTAAAACCGCTTTGTAAACAGTCTAAGTGACCCCATTACCTGATTACAGAAGGCATTTAAAAAATATGATAACCTTAAAAAAGTGCTCTGTTCTCTTTTTGCAAGGAGCTAGCAGTGGTGGTGACAGTGGCTCTGTCTCATTCAGGAGTTAGATCTTATCATTAGAGGGACAGTTTTAATAACCACCTTTTAAATTCTAAATGAGGCAGTTTTGGTCTTTTTTTTTTTTAATGGTCAATTTTTATACTTTGGGGTGAATTTGTTTCTGGCACTAAGAAAATTTGTTACCATATGCCCATGGAGAATATTTGATTTCATGTTAAATTATAAGAAGCAAAACTAAACATCACTATTAAGAATTTAAGGGAGGCTTCATCTTTACTGCCTTGAGATTGTCCAGCATTTAGAAATTAGATTTAGAAAGCCATCGTATTAAACTAGTCACCTAAAATAATTTGAGTCTGGTTTTTATGGCTTATGCCTTAACTACATTAATTAGGATTCCATCATTTTCATCTGACTTTCTGTTGTAATTCAGTTGTCATTCTGTACTAGTTGGGAAATAGTTGATCTAAGTTTTAAGTATTTTATTAGAGTATATTTGTTTATACAGTTCTTTCCTTTTTAGAGTATGTATTTTATGAAGTACTATTGCTTTGTTATGATTTGAGCTTGTTTTAGAATACTTTTGTTTTCCTGATAAAAATTTCTAAAGAATAGTATTGCTAGTTCTGGCTGTGCTTTTAAAATCAGTTTGGGTTTTGAGACATTAACTATTTAAAAGGTTGAGTGCATGTATTATAAGCATAATCTGATCATTAATGTACTGCAAAGCCCTGTGTTACATTAATGTTTACATCTAAACTTCACAGAAAATCTTTCAACTCCTTACTCAGTTGCCACCAGCACAGAAGGGTTAATTCCTCTAAGAAGACTTCTCATACACGTGGCAGTCAATCGCAGTTCAGAATTTTCACATTCTTATTTAGGGATAATATGTCATTTTTATACAGTGGGTAATATTCTGATAAAGGGGAGACTTTCTCTTTGATGCTTCCCTTCTCTGGCCTCTTAAAATTCTTCCTTCCCACTTAAGTTTTATGTTGCTTGTTTTTCCCCATTTCTTTCTCTTCTACACTTTTATTTTTATTCTAGGTTTACTTTTCCACTCTTCTGTGTGTGTGTGTGTGTGTGTGTGCACACGCGCATGTGCGTGTTCATGTTGCATGCCTGTGCATTTTATCAGAAGACTTTTAGACTTCAGAAGTCTGGCACTTAAGGTTTTGCTAGTTTGGTCTGGTCGAATGTGTGTTCCCAAATCCTGCAAGTTCTGTTCTTGTTTAAGAAATACCTCCAACCAGTGAGAGATTGGTTCAACGCTTCTGGGACTAACTTTGTAGCATTCTTCTATCCTTCCCTCAGAGAGAAATGGATTTCTTTAATTTCTTATCTCAGAAGTGGTTGAAACAAAACAAAGTGAAACCCTAGACTTATTGTTGTTTGGTGTGCCTATGTATCATTAAGCAGACTCTGGAGCTTCTGTTGCCTGTGCTTTAGACAGAAATCTTTAAGGCTAGAGGTAAATGTATATAGTAGCTGAATATCTCGGCCTTGACTATTACGGTTTTAGTATTCCTCTGAAAATATTTTTGATCAGAATGTAGTGCTCTGCCTCTCATTATTTACTTCAATTTATTTCACCTCTCATTATTTACTTTAACTTTTGTCTTCATAGTTCTGTGTAGTTTCAGATGGCTGACATGATAGAAATTAATTTTATTTACATAATTATTATTAAAGAAAGTTACTGTGGTGGGAAGTGAAAGCTTCCTGCCAAAGTGGCCCAAAATAATTATCTAGACAATGTCCTGGTCAGTGGAGAATCATCCTACAAGTATCAGAAATTCCAAGTAAATTGTGATTTCCTCATGAAGACTTTGCAATTTCGAGCATCTTTAGAGCAGAGAGCAAGAATAAGAGCTTGTTTGTCCAAGTGAAGTCCTAATCTTCTGCTGGTAGCTTCTAGAGTTCCATAGAGCTTCTGCACATTTATATTACGTGTACATACAGTTTATGAAGGCTAATCATAAGTTTTACGAGAAGGTATAATTCATTAGGTTAGGAAGATTCCTCCTTTTAAATTTGGAATTCAGCTTTCTTTTTTTCAGATCCTCCATTCTTAGAGACAGCTTCTTATGGGAGTAGTAATTTAGCTATGCCTATTTAATATCAAACAGAGGTATCTAAGAGTTATCTTGGAAACTTTTGAATGTCATTCACCTTCTGCAGTTATTTCCTCCCCCAACCCTTGCAAAAAAAGGAGGAGGAGGCAGGAAAAATGGATTGGGTATAAGCACAAACAGAAATAAGCATGTTTCATTGCTTATGAAAACAAGAAGGTACTTGCTTGGTCTCTCTTCATTGGCATATGCCTTTAGGGGCGGGTTAGTATCGCTCAAGAAACATTTACCAGCCATGCTTATTGAATTTCTTCTCTTAATCTCTTGGTTCATCAACACTTTCTTTAGCTGTAAAATGCAGAAAATGAATTAGATGATCTTCGGAATAGTATTTCCAAAATTCTGTGAGTCCGTAAGATTTTGCTTCTTTGTTAAAACTCATAGTTAAGGATTTCAGGTTTCTTGTCCTTAAAATTTTTACCATTGCAATAGAAAATGAAATTAGGCCATCAATCATCATTCAGTTTCAGGAAGAGGTTTATAATAAGAGACTACCTAACTTACCTTTATGAAGCAGTACCATATTTCTCCTTAAGTGATCTAAATAGATAGAGCTAGTTTCTGTTTCAAATCCTCTTTGAATAAAACATGGTTTGTTTGTTTTTTACTCCTAGAACTTTAAACATCTTTTTATAATAAGTTTACATTTTTGGAAGCTGTTGCTTTATTTATTGATAATTTTTTAAGGTTTCTAAATTTTTGTGAGTTCTGATTATCATCTCAATTAGAATTCATGTTAAGATAGCATGGAATAATCAAACTTAAAAAGAAGAAAGTCCGAATTGGTTCCTCTTATTAGTTTTTATAGGTTCAAAACTCATATGTAGTAGTCTAAATTGATAGAAATTTATGTAGGGTATACCTTTTCTCATGCATTTTTATAGCTTATTGTGTCAAGATCACTTAAAGATTTTTAAATGACCTAAGCTTGAGTAGGAGAGAAAATGATGTGCCTGACTATATCTTCATGCTCTTCTAATAAATTCTTGAAGGTGCCATTCTATGCCTAGAGTTAATTTCTCATGGCTTTCAGATACTCATGTCTAGTGATCTTGGCAAATAACCTGCAGTCTAATCATAGACTTTTCATGGATTTCACATGATGGTTATTTTTTAGGACTTCACAAAATTTCTATTTTTTCTTGACTTCATTTTGACTGTTTCTCCCTTTTGATAATGCTGTTTGGAAACCGATTGTAGTGGTATTGGTGAAAGAAAGAAAAAATAGAAGATTAAAATATTTCTTACGGATGTTAATTTTCTATTTTTTCTTTCCCTCCTGATTTAGTTTTTAGTTCAGAAACTATAACTTGCTAGTTAAGGCTGGGTTTTTCTAAGTGTAGCTTTGGAATTTTACTCAGTTTGAACAATATTGCAATCAGAAAATTCACAAGAACTTCTCACCTTGTGTAAATGTGACTCATTTTTGTTTTCTTTTCTTTCTTTTTTTTTTTTTAACATTTTGAGAAAAGTAAGCTGAACGTGATAGTGTTTATTTCTGAACTTGCTATTGGAGATGGGCCATCCTGCTGAAAGCTCAGTCACTTAACAAATATTTTAACAGCATGGCTCATCACAAATAGTGATGTTCAAAGACTAGTTTAAGATATTTTGCAGATACAAAGCTCTATTTTGCACAGGGTGAGAATCTCTTAGGAAATTTTCTGATTGCTTTATATTTTTATTTTTATTTTTTTTAAAGCTGTGTTATTTTTTAGTTCTTCATGCTTTGGAAGTAACAGTTGAAGAGAGGTGAGGAAAGTTTGTGAAAATTGTGATCGGTGATTAGCTGCCACCTGCCTGGGGTGTCTTCTGAGAGGAACTAACCTCTTTGTGGTGCTAGAGCAAGGTCACTGGATTAAAAAAGGAACAGGTAACCATCTTATTCCTTGTCTGAAAAGTTCTGTTTTTAAATTAATAAATGCAAAATGTTCAAGGGAAGATGAACTGCTGTTTAAAGAAAGTTTCTAATTTTCTCCTCAGAAACAAGTAAAGTGGACTATGTCCTCTTTCAAGCTGCCACAGCCATAATGGAAGCAGTTGTCCGAGAGTGGATTCTCTTGGAAAAAGGTAGCATCGAGTCACTGCGAACATTCCTTTTAACATATGTCTTACAGAGGCCCAAGTAAGTATGTGGTGGAGGTACTGCTAAAATACTTATGCTGTGCTTCTCTCTCTCTCTGTGTTTTTAATGATAATGATAATGATGTTTATGGTTAAGCTCTGTTTGGAACTCCTATTTTAAAAATCACATGGTTGTGAGTTGTTTTTGGTACTTAATGAAATACTACTTTTTCTTTATGCTTAC
Source organism: Mustela erminea (assembly GCF_009829155.1). Taxonomy (NCBI): domain Eukaryota; kingdom Metazoa; phylum Chordata; class Mammalia; order Carnivora; family Mustelidae; genus Mustela; species Mustela erminea. The sequence continues at coordinate 84,100,828 of NC_045628.1, forward strand.
AGTACTAGGTTTTGTTTCTTTGAAAAGATGATGCTGGATGTTAGGGATTTTTTTTTTTTTTTTAAGAATTTATTTATTCATTTGACAGAGAGAGACACAGCAAGAGAGGGAACACAAGCAGGGGAAGTGGGAGAGGGAGAAGCAGCAGCCTTCCTGCTGAGCAGGGAGCCCGATGTGGGGCCGAATCCCAGGCTCATAACCTGAGCCGAAGGCAGAACCTTAACGACTGAGCTACCCAGGTGCCCCGGGTGTTGCGTTTTTTTTGATGTTGGTTTAGTTCCAAAGATTTTGATTATAAATAAAAGTTGATCTTGGGCTCAAATGAAAATACTCTGTACTTACTTGTTCTTTTGGTACTTAGTAAGTATTATAAGACATAGGTGAGTATCCTAAGACAGGTGAAGAGGGAACCATCTGTGTTATGTATATATGTACATAGAAATGCACGTTAATAAGGCTGTAGAAGAGAAAGAACCAAATTTTAATAGTTTCTTTTGGAAAATGGATCAGTTTTAAGAAATGGGGTAAAAGTAAGTTTTCTTTTTGTGTCATACACATTCTCTCTGAATATTTTATAAGATTTGTACATTCATTGCCTATATGACTTTTTTAATATGATGAAAATTGTCAGTCACACTATTTGGGGGAGAAATTCATTTACCAGGGTGCCTGGGAGGCTGTTAGGTTAAGCATCCGACTTGATTTCAGTTCAGGTTTTGATCTCAAGGTTATGAGTTCAAGGCCTGCATTGGGCTCCATGCTGAGCAGGGAGCCTACTTAAAAAAAAAACGAAGAAGAGAAAAGAATGCATTTACTACTTACCTTTTTTTTTTTTAAGTCCCCCAAACACCAAGTTGTCTTTTGAGAAGAGGCAGTGCACATTGTATGTATGCCATTTGCATAACTGGACAATTGAATTCGAGGAAAGTGTTATGTAATCAGAAATGTTGGTAATTAGGAATTTCAGTTAGTGGCATTAAACATACATAAAGCTTTAAAAGTAGAACATACATTTGTTCCTACTGATTGTTCACTAGCAGTCTCTGAATTCATAATATTTAATAATAATTACTGGCACAAATTTAGCACACAGTTAAATGCTGGTTGCTTTACATATGCAAGAATGCATGAGAGAAAAAAGGCAAGATTTACTTAGCCTATAAACATTACAGGTGTAATGGGTAATGTTTTCTATAGATGAGTGAATATAGATGTGTGTAAAGGGAGAGTTTGGCTTGTTTTTCCCCGTTTTAATAGCATAAGGAAAAATTGACCAGTTTTCAAACCTTTCTCTTCTCCTTCACACTGGTTTTCTTTATTTAAATTTTAATTTGTGTGATATGATGAGGCCATTTGGGTGTGATATGATATTGTCTTGCCCTGGGGCTGCTCATTGATCCCACCCTTCCCACTTGGGAACCACTGAAATCTGAACCACACACTTAATATATGGTAGACTTAGAGAGAGGGAGTGAGTGTGTGTGTGTGTGTGTGTGTGTGTGTGTGTGTGTATGTGTGTGTATACACGTGCTCACATGTGATCTCTTGTATTATCCAAGAATAATCTCATTCTTACCTTTTTTTTAAAGGAATTTATTTATTTATTTGAGAGAGGGAGAAGAGAGAGAACAAGCACAGAGGGAGAGGGAGAAGCAGCCTGCCTGCTGATGCCCGCTGAGAGCTCGTTGGAGGGCCTGATCCCAGAACCCTGAGATCATGACCTGAGCTGAAGGCTCAACTGACTGAGCCACCCAGGCGGCCCCCACATAATCTCATTCTTAAATAATTTTCATTAGTTCAGAAGCTATTTTGGAGCTGATTGTAGGGTTCTACATTGGTTCACTTACATATTTTCTCCCAAACTGTTTAAAAACAAAACTCTCAGCGAAATTGTAAGAAGAGTACAGTAAACACACACATACTCTTTTCCTAGTGGGGATTCAGTTAACATTTTGTCACATTTGATTTCTCTTATATATGTGCATTCCCCCCCGCCAACCACCTGAAAGTATGCCACAGAAATCGTGGTACTTCATCTTTAAATATTTGAGCATCTCTCCTGAGAGCATGATCTCAATACTCTTGATATAATTGACATATCTGTGTTAATCTAATGTAATTCTGATTCTACATTTTCATTTCCCCAGTTATCTGAATTATGTTACTGATATCCTTTTTCCTTTATGTTACTTATTTGATCCAGAATTTAACCACAGATTATATGTTGGATTTAGTTGTCATGTCTCTTCAGTCTCTTTTAATCTGGAATAATTCTACCCTTCTTTTGTTTCTCATGACACAGCCATTTTTGTCTTGTAGAATTTCCTACAGTATGGACTCAAGTCAAATGAAAACCATTGGTATACTGCATAGGTAGAATACTATGAATATTGTGTTCATAATGTTACATACTTCTCATTTGGTGCACAGAATTTTTTCTGTGTTTTTCCTCCTAATTGAGATAACATTTGCATAGAGTAAAATGGAAGGTACACTTGACAGTATAGCAGAGTGGTTCAGAAAGGGACTGATTTCCACTTCTGCCACTCTGCACTGGCAGATTACCCTCTTTGTGCATTAGTTTTTTTAATTGTTGTTTAATTAACTATTAGAGTTAATACTATTTTACTCCAAAGATAGCTGTGAGGATTAAATGTATGTATTTCTGTGAAGGTGGTTTATAGGAAGCCTTGCATACTGTAAGGATCAACAAACGTTAAACATTATTATTTATTTTCCTATTAACTTACAATTTTTGCCAATGGACTTCCTTCAAACTTGCTTTATGGGGGCTCCTGGATTGCTCAGTTGTTGAGCATCCGACTCTTGGTTTTGACTCAGCTCATGATCTCAGGGTTGTGGGATCAAGCCCTGCATCAGGGTCCCTGCTCAGTAGGGAGTCCGCTTGGAGATTCTTTCCCTCTATCCCTCCCCGCAATTATGCACACACATATGCACCCCCACCCTCAAATAAATAAAATCAGCTTTATGTACATTTCCTAGGAGTAATCAGTGTATTTGAAATTATTGTGTTGCTCCAAAAGTACAGAAATTCACTTTGATCAGTTCATATTCTTCCACATAGTAGGATCTCTGCATTTATTTGTTTAATGAATACTTCAAGTCTGTATTTTGAAGGAATGCTTTTCACTTCAGTCTTGACAGGGAGACTTGTTTGTTTGTAAATGCCCATCATGTGTTGGGGGAGTCCTCCTTAGTAATGGCCCCCCAACCATGTTCAGGGAATGTTTTTGGAGAAAGTGGCATCACAGTCTTGGCAGAGGATATCAACATTTAGAGGCCAGGAAGTGCATGTGCATTGTGCCAGGAATTGAAAGAAGCTCAGTATTTCTGCAGTTTGGAGTGTGTGTGGGTGGGGGGAGATTAGAGAGGGCAGCAGATACCTGACCATGAAGGGCCCCAATCGGGACACTTTCCAGGGCTAAAGAAAACACTATTTGTAAGTAATGATACGAGACAACAGGTAAATTGGGAGTGTTCAAAGAAAGCTGGGCAGGATCCCACTGCTTATAAGCCATATTAAGGAATTTGGAGTTTATCCCAAGGGCACATGGTTGTCGTATCCTATGGCATTCTAGAGTCTGGATTACAAAGTTCAGAGTTAGTTTTCTGAACCTTACCTTTAAGAAGAGATTGCAAAAAGACAGATCTCTGTTTCCTTGTGGTCTAATAGACTTTGTAGAATGCCTCTACTTGTGATCAGTCAGTGCTTCTGCCATCACACTGAGGAGCACAGTTTAGATAGGAAATTTTAAAAAGTTTTGCAGCTAGCATGTTGCCTTTTCGTATTATAGGGAATGAATTTAAGATTATACTACTGGTTGGGGATGGATATAGATCAGAATTGCTAATTGACAGAATCATAAGCTGGCTCTTAATGAACTGACTTGCATCTATTGAACACTGCCTAAAGCAGCTAACACTTATCTAGCACTTAGTATGCACTGGACATAGTTTTAAGAACATTTAATCCTAGTGACAACCCTGTTCTGTTTACCCCCTTTGAACAGATGAGAAAGCTTGAGGCTGTGAAGCTATCTTGCTTAGGGTCACATAGCCCGTAAAATAATGAGTGCAGATTCAAATCTAGACCTTACGGCTTTCGACACTGTGCATAACCAATAGGCTATACTACCCTCATATATAAGCAGTGCTATTAGTAGCTTCAGACATAGTGAGAAATTCGGGAGCATCTTTATAGTAGAGTCACGTAAAGATTTTTCACAAGGATTTTTATGTTTTACAGCCTCCAAAAGTATGTTCGGGAACAGATTCTATTAGCAGTAGCAGTAATTGTAAAACGAGGATCCTTAGATAAATCAATTGACTGCAAAAGCATTTTTCATGAAGTCAGCCAGTTGATAAGTAGTGGCAATCCCACTGTGGTAAGTACGCTATCTGTATTTATAAATATTTAAAATTTTTATTTTGTATGATGTAACAGTAATGAAATCTGTGTTAAAGAACAAGTGCACAGTCTAAAAATCAAGCAATTTTCATTTGTTCATATTTTCTTTTAGTCCTTTGTGTTTACATACTATTGATACAGAATACTTTGCTTTTTCCTTTGACTCTGTTTTTCCGTGTTGGCATTGTTCATAATCATCATTTTAATGGTATAAAATACTATAAGCCATTACACTGTAATATTCTTAAACGTTTCTTTTCTGTTGAGTGTTTTTCCTCATTTAATAAACTGTTGACAACTACTAATAATAGAAATGTTTGAATAAAATATAAAATGATATGTCATATAACAAAAATTATTTAAATGTTGCTGTACTAATGAATCAAGGTATGCTTTGACCACCAGGTGTTAATTGAACACATTTGAGATCCCTTTTTCTTGACTTAATTACTCTGGGGAACGTGTTTTTTTTCCCTTTCAGTATTCTGTCTACCTTTTGAGAACTAGTCATGCCTAGAGAGTGACTGGTGGTAGCCTCCTGTCAGAGGCAGGAGGAGTTGGAGTTGGTGTTAGTGATCAGCTGTGATCTGTGGTTAGAACTTTTGACTGCTTTAGCTGAAGGATATTGTTGAGTTGGGTTTGGTAATACCTGGCTCTTCTGATTTTCATGTGTAAATCTTGAAATGTTTTGGGTGGTTTTTCATTTTACCAATATCTTTAATCATTGGGAAGATACCTATGTGAGGCTATACACGTTAGAACTTCTTATGAATTACTTTACATCTTCAGTGGCCCCGGGAGCGGTACGATTTTAATAATGTATTTGATGTATGAGGTTAGGGTATAGGTACATTTTTGGAGGACTCTAACATTGTCACTTACTTTCTGTAGTATCTTGGATCTCCTGCCCCTCACACCTCTTACCATAAGCAGATGCGCACTCTTCTCTTTGCTCTAGTCATCTGTCCCCCACTCTGGCTTGTATCGCCAGCCTGATATACCAGGGTCTCAACTGAAGGACTGCAAAAGGAAGTTGTCAGGACTTTGGAACTTCCTCTACATGCCCAAAGTATAGTTTGTTTTTCCTTTGGAATACACCAGTGGTTATATGTCTGTTCTTTTTTCTTATCAACTTTATTGAGGAATAATTTACTTAATGTTACCTTATTCATTTAAAATGTACACTTCCATAGTTGTGACAGCTGTGTATGAACTACCATCACAGAACAGATACAGAACAATTTTGGTTGTGTAGATACCATGTTCTTTGCCATTTTTGCCTCAGATTTCTTAAAGTACTGCTCTCCAGTAGAACTTTCTTTGTTGATGCAAATGTTCTGGATCTCTACTCCAATATGTAGCCACTATACCAGACACATGTGGCTTTTGAACATTTGAAATGTGGCTGGTGTGACTGAGGAACTGAATTTTTATTTTGTATTAGTTGAAATTCAAATAAACAGAGCTTGTGGCAACCATATTGGACAGTGTAGTTCTAGAGACTTAGATAATCCAAAGGTCTAATTTTATGTTTTTTTTCCCACTTAATCTTAGTATAGGAAAGTTTAATTGCTTACATAAAACTGACAGCTTCAGAAATGTGCATGTGTGAATCATTACGTTTTATGAGTCATTTTGGCTTTTATTTTATGTAGTGCAAAGCTCTCTTGAACATAGTCCTCAAGATTCTGTTTAAAATTTTTAGATAAAAATGATTGGGAAGCTACTTTTTAACTGTGTTAATCTTTATACTTTCAGAATCTCTATTGGTAGACATGGTCTCCATTTTTGATGATGAGCTTTGCGCCTGTCATGCTGATGCCTCAGGGTTGCCTACATTAGTTGTGTAATGGTAATCTTGTTATTTGCATGGATTTTTGTTCACATTTGTTGCCTAACTAATGGCCATATGTGCAATCCAGTGGTGGCGGTCATTGATATCTGATGGGAAAGCAACTAGCCATAAGTGGTAGGGAAGGGGTATGTGTGCTCCAATGTTTATAACAGCGTGATCGACAATAGCCAGACTATGGAAAGAGTCCAGGTGTCCATCAACTGACGAATGGATTAAGATGGTGTGTGTGTACACACACACACACACACACACACACACACACACACACACACACTGGTATATTACTTAGCCGTCAAAAAGAATGAAATCTTGTCGTTTGCAGTGACATAGATGGAGCTAGAGTGTAATTATGCTAAGCAAAAAAGAGAAAGATTTCACTCATATTTCACTCATATGTGGAATTTAGGAAACAAAACATGAATATTTGGGAAGGGGGAAAAAGGGAAGCAAACCATAAGAGACTCTTTTTTTTTTTTAAGATTTTATTTATTTGAGAGTGAAACAGTGAGAGAGAGCATGAGAGGGGAGAAGGTCAGAGGGAGCAGACTCCCCATTGGAGCAGGGAGCCTGATGCGGGATTCAATCCCAGGATTCTGAGATGATGACCTGAGCCAAAGGCAGTCGCTTAACCAACTGAGCCACCCAGGCGCCCACCATAAGAGACTCTTAACAATAGAGAATAAATAGGGTTGATGGAGGGAGGTGGGTGGGGGATGGGCTAAATGGGTGATGGGTATTAAGGAGGGCAGTTGTTACGATGAGCTCTGGGTGTTAATGTAAGTGATGAATCACTGAATTCTCCCAAAACCAATATTATTCCACTATATGTTAACTAACTAGAATTTAAATAAAAATTTGGAAGGAAAAATAAAGTAGTAGGGAAAAGGTTTAGAACTAAAGCTACTGCTTAGAAATGTTATCCTAGACCCTGCTGCTCTGAATCCAGTTACTCTTCATATTTTTAGATTCTACTTGAGGATGTATTGTTTTATTTGCTAATCTGCAGTAAAGGAGTCCAGCTCATTGTGATTGACCAGGATTTAACCTTCAGGAAATTAACTAGTAATTCTGGGATCTATATGTTTATGACTAATGCTTTTTCCCTTGTTGATTTGGTGATCATGTTAGCCTAGGATTTCAGTGTTGAGGTAGAATTTCTGTATCCTGTCCTCATCCGCTACGAGCAGTTGCTTGGCTCTGGATACTGAAGGCACAGGAATTGCGTTCTCTTTCTTCCCCCTTGGGTAATTTGACCCACCACAAAAAAGTAGTCCCAATGCAACCTGACATTTGGATCTTTTTGAGCCACTGAAATAATTGATGTTCTAAGGATGTTTGGAACAGATGTAACTGTTTAGTTAGAGAAGATTTTGCTCTGTTCACAGTGTGTGCACTCTGAGAATAGTAGGTAAATTTAATATCCTCATGAAATATTCCAAAACAAAGTTTGTTTTTTTTAAGTTGAATTTCTACTAACAAGATTAACAACTTAAAGTAGTGGGGAGTGAGTAGTGAGAGGTAGAATTTAGTTTCAGGATTGCTGGATGAATTTACTTCAGTGACCACACTGGAACATTAAACTAGAAAAGTACTCCTACAGTTACACGACAAGTTAAATGCCCACCATGCCACCATGTGGCCATCCCGATTTGTCCTTGCCTGGTAGTTTAAAACTAGCTCATTTGACAGGTCTATAAAAATGAGGTTAAGACCAGTACAAACAACATTTTAATATATTTTCTTCTCTTTATTTTCTTCTGAGACTAAGAATTTGTGGGAATGCTGTAAGAATTTACTTAACATTTTCTTAATCTCAGAGAATTATTAGTGGGAGGGAGGGTAAAGTAGAATGTTAAAATCAGAACACTGAAACTTTCTTCATGAGTAATTTTAAGAGCTATTTGAAAAGAAGAGCTAACTGACTGATCGTTTTCTATAGATAAAAGAGTTGATCTCATAAATTATTTAGTTTACTAACTTTTTCCCATCATACCTCTTCTAGAATAATGTTCCCATCAACCTTCACTGGTCAGAAACTGAATGTAGTCTGGCTTTCCCACGTCCCTTTTATATTTTGTGGTGGTCCATCCCCTTTACTAAAGTACATGTTCAAATAAGTTTTGGGGCAGTATAGTAGAATAGAACACCGATTCTGATTTTGGATTCACATTTAGGCTTAAATCACAGCTCTTCTATTTATTGTCTTACCAACTTGTACAAATTATTTACCATCTCTAGGCCTTGATTTACTAATACTGTGTGTAAAATAAATGTGATTAATGTCCATTTCTGGGACTCCCCAGGCAAGGAGAGACGATGTTAAGTAAATTAGTAAGTAAGCATTCAACAAATGTATGTTTTATCTTCCCTAGTGATCTAACACCTTTGCTTATAGAAGTTTGGGACATATGCTCTTCTAATAGATTATCTCTTTTAATGGAAATAATACTTTTTAAGTGTTGAAATTAGAAGAAAATATTTATCCTTTTACTCATGAGTGGAAACTAATTGTATATTTTTAAAATTATATATTTAAAAAAATCCAGGACGCCTGGGTGGCTCAGTGGGTTAAGCCGCTGCCTTCGGCTCAGGTCATGATCTCAGGGTCCTGGGATCGAGTCCTGCGTTGGGCTCTCTGCTCAGCAGGGAGCCTGCTTCCTTCTCTCTCTCTGCCTGCCTCTCTGTCTACTTGTGATCTCTCTCTGTCCAGTAAATAAATAAAATCTTAAAAAAAAAAAAAACAAATAAAATCCAACATAATAACTTTCCTTTAAATGCTTTTAGGAGGTTTCTTACAGTGTTCGTTCTTTACAGATAGTAATAAAGTATTTCCTAAGGAGATTATATTTTTTAAATACAGTCCATTTTCCAGGTGTCATGATGTATTCTCAGAGTAATTGTGTTAGTACAATTATTAAATAATATGTTGTTTCCTGCCTGTCTTTGTGGACAGGCTGTTTTTGTTCTGTGGTTATAAAGGTTGTCATGGTTACTTCATCTTGGTTTGTAATTGTATCAAACTCACTCTACTAATTTGAAAGGGATAGGCCTGGAGACTTCAGTTCCTAAGGAAATTAGCTAAGTTTTTTTATTTTAAATTAATATTTAAGCTAAATATTTAATCTATTTAATGTTTATTTCCTTTGAAAGTAGTAAGCATATGTTAAATCACTTTTAAAGCTGTTTAATTTAGCATTTAAGCCTCCTGTCTTCCTCTTTGCCATGCTAGAGAGAAGTGGGTGAGAAATTCACTTATCTACAGCAGTGCTGCCCCTGGATCTGATAGCCAGCCTAATCTCTCTTATCACAAGTCTCATTGATGTTTGCTTAGAAGAGCAGCTGGAAGTCTGCTTTATGTATGGCAACCTTTCATAAAGTTTATTCTTGGTAATAAATCTCCTGGGGTAAGAGCCAGGCTATTATAAGAGACAATCCTCTCTCTGAACAAGAGTATTTTATTTTGTCAGCTGGAGTTAGTATTTGAATATCTTGTGCTTATGACAGTAAGCTGGAGAGTAAGGCAAGCTGTCTCTGAAGGGTATTTTTACACCATCATGAAATTATTGGCTTTCACTGGAAATGAGAATGCTGCTGTAGGATTGTGATGTGAAGACAACAGTTACTTAAGTTGTTAGTGAACTTAACTTGTGAATTTTTAGTAGTTCAGACTCATTTATAATGTTAAGACCTCATTGAATTTCTTCTGTTGTACATATTTACATCTTCTTTTTGAAATTTATTAACTGCTAAAAAATGGTGAACACATCATGTATTCATTTTCTACTTGCCTTTTGTTAATATGGTATTAGGTATAGAAGCAAATGTTGATTCATCAGTTCAGCTAAGATTTACTGAGCATCTGCTATATTGCTTTAATGCTTTAGTTATAGCTTTCTTTTTTTAACCATTATCTTGTAGTTTTAATTTGATGCAATGTACTTAGTAATCAAGAAATGGAACAAAAAAAGCCAAAATATGTATTTTTTATGATAATGATAAAAATACTGTTGTTGTTTGACCTTACCAAATCATAAGCTACTATGTATACATAATACTTCTACATGCATTATCTAATTGGAACCTTTGGACAGTCATATGAATTAGACAGGGCAGAGGGTGTTAACCCCTTTTATAGATGAGAAAACTGAGGCTAAAATAGATGAAGCGATTTGCCCTCAAGTTACTTGAAGTGGTAAATCTCGAAGTGTTAAAACCCAGATATTCTGATTTCTTTGTCAAAACAGGAAGATCCTTGTACTAGATTCCCTAAAGAGTCCCATAGAGTATTTTCATTTAGAGTTTATTTTAGGCATAGTTTTTAAAAATTTTATTATTTGGTTTCTAACTTGCTGAAAACAAAAATGATCAATTTAAGACTACGTGTTAGTGCTAGTCAAATTGCCAGCAACAATAAGTGATAAGACACCAACAAAGGATGGTGGAGAAAAACTGGGGCAAACATGAATCAAAAAGCATTGAGTCTGGTGTCACTTGGTCAAAGGATGTAAAGCATCATATGTTTTAGTAGATTCCAAGTATTCTCTTTATTACAACATCTTATAATAATTGCCTTAGAAATAATTCATTTGAAAAAATTTATGTGAAGGAAGTCGCATTAAAAATAAAATACTAAATTCTCTATGATCTTGGATAAATGAGACATTACTGTGTTAACCTTATGCTGCTAATATTTGTACAAGTGATATTTTATACTGGTCAAATCACTGCTAATTTTAGTTTGACAGTCTTATAGTATACTAATCAGTTCACTTTGATCTGTTTTCATTGAAATTCACCACTTTAAATTATTTACAACAGCTTTTGTTTCTGACCCTCTTAAATATCAGAGTCCCTGTCTTTGGTACAGAAATAATTATCTAGCCCTGACTATGAGAAAGGGCCAAGAGGCAACACTTGAAAGTACTGGTCATTAGAGAGGGGTTAAGAGGTAATACCCTTGGGATGACCATTGAGACCTGAAAGTCTGAAACAGGCAGACAGGAATCTTCTACATGTGTAAGAAAAGGAAAAACTCGTTATCTCTGAGAGGCAGATTTTATGCTTTTCTCCTGCTTTCCTCTTTGTTTGTCCTGAGAAGGAGTTGTCTTCTTTTTCCCATAGGATATCACATTTGGCTTGCTTCCCTAGTTATCTTCATAACAGTGCACTGCAGCTGCTCTGAAGGTAACTTGATTTTAATGAGATTTAATTGATAATCAAATATCGAAAATGAGCAATCAAGTTAGGAAATGAGTCCTGGACACTATGTGATATGTGAGCTGTGAATAGGGAAAAATAATGGTTTTTTGTTTTTGTTTTGAGAAAATAATGGTTTTGATAATGTATAGAAGTGCTTTGCCTTACTGCGCTACAATCAGTGCTTAATTATTCATTGTTCTTGAGGAATTTTTATTAATCTGGCACCTTTGAACCCTAGTGGTGTGGAATATTGAATGTACATAATGTTAATCTCAAATCCTTAACAGAGTTTCCAAATTAAGGAGCAATTAAACTGGTATCTTTTAATGATGAGACTATGTTACTGAATTTTAGTTCTTTGAAAACTGGTAATTTTAGGTAGGTTAACACCAGAATATTTGGTTTCTGATAATACTTGTAACCATGCTGCATAATACATTTTTATGTATTTCTTACATCTTTTATTAGTAATTTGAAAAGAACTTACTTTAAAAAATTTTGTCTTTTTATTTCATAAGTATAAAGTGGAAAAAGGAATACAAAACAATACATACAGGTGATAGTAATGATACATAAATGATGTATGCCTATGAATGAAAAAATTAGAAAACTGAACAGATGTTCAAAGTAGTAACCTCTCTATGGTAGGATTGTGAGCAGGTTTTCTTTGTGCTTTTCTGTACTTTCTAGTTTTTCCTAGATTAAGTATTTTTATAGGAAGAAGTTAAAAACAATATTATGTTCAGAGAATTGAGTGTATAATAAGACTCTGTTTTGTTTTTAATTATCATTTGTTAAGAATGTAATTTTCTGGGGCGCCTGGCTAAGTGTCTGCCTTTGGCTCAGGTCATGATCCTAGGATTAAGCCCAGTGCCCTGTGTTGGGCTCCCTGCTCAGCAGGGAGTCTGCTTCTGCCTCTCCCTCTGCTCCCCTTCCCCACCCCGCTTGTGCTCTCTTTTCATGCTTTGTCTCTCTCAAAAAAAAAAAAAAAACAAAAAACACCTTTAAAAAAAAAAATGAATGCACTTTCCTTTAAGGGTGAAATTTACTTCAGTAACATAAAAGTTTGCTCTTTTGGAGAGATAATCTTTATTGCTGCTTATGAAGCCATCCTATCCCCCTGTGGCTCCTTGCTTATCTGGTGATGTTTGTAGTTAAAGGAGACTTTTATTTTTAAAAAATTCTCTTTGGGGTGCCTGGGTGGCTCATTTGGTGAAGCATCTGACTCTTGCTCTCAGCTCAGGTCTTGGCCTTAGGGTCATGGGTTCAGGCTCCTCGTTGGGCTCCATGCTGAGCGTGGCACCTACTTTAAAAAATGATAAAAATTCCTTCCTCTTTCCAAGTAACATTAGCTTCATAAAGTCTTCAGCTTTCATTGTTTTACCTTTCTTCTTCACTCATTTTTTCATATCTTGACTTTAGACACATGCATGTACTGCATTCTTAAGAAATGTTTATTTCACATAAAAATAAAGCTTCATTGTGAGTACAGGTTGTTTCATTAATTAGAGGTGCGTTACTGAGAATTTGAATGTGGAAATTATTTTAAAATAAGCCATTTTGTGGTGAATAGAGATTGACATTAATAGTTTGGGAATTTATAAATACTTGTATATACTTTTATAGATAATAATTTAAGAATGATAAATTTGTGTTTGATGAGAGCTTCTGGGTTCATAATGTTCTATTCACTGAAGTCTTATTTAGAAAGGATGAGATAAAAACCAAGGTTAAAAGACATAAAATATAGGATGCTATAAAATGTTTACAGAATCAGAGGATCTTGTTGTCTTAGATTTCTATGTGCTAACTTTTTGCTTTGAATTTTATTAATTTGAACTTAATACCTACTTTCTCTCCTAAAGCCTAGGTATATTAAAAACTATGTTCATAGTTGGTCCCAGTGTTATTTAAATGTATCTGTGAGGTTTTGGTTCCTTGCATTTTAATTATTTAACTATTTTAAAAGAAACCTATTTTTAAAAATACGATTTTCTTAACTGGGGAAAAAAAAAATGATGGGATTGTACTAGTGAGTTTCCAAGAGTCTGTTAATGTATAAAATGAATTGAATTATGTAACAGACTATTTTTTCTATGAGAGGTTTTTAGTGCTTCATTTTTCAGACCAGGTTTCTTTCTCCATGTGCCTCGGGCAGTTAAGCTTACACAGTTCTCTTGATGATTTGGGGACATTTTTATATTAAATGTATTTTAAAGTAAAATTAAAAAGTGAGTGTGCATGTGTGTGTTTGTGTGTGTGTGTATGTGTGTTTAAACCAGGCATATTAAGAGTACTTTTACCATTGGTGAAGGCAGCTTGGTCTATACCCCCAGATTCCTGAAGGAATTTGCATGTATTCTTTATTGTTAGGTCCTCCTGGTGTGGCAAAGTCTAAGAAACTGCTTGAATGGATGGGCTGGTGGTGCCATCCATAAATAGTAGTTATACAGTCATGCTTATTTTAATTGAGATTAAGAGGCAAATATGAATTTAATTCTTTTTTTACAGTTTTTAGAAGAAAGTTTCAGACATCTGCAAAATTAGACATGTAGTATATTGGTCATCCATGTAACCATGATTGAGCTTCAGCAGATATCACCTCATGCCATTCTTTAGGAATTTAATTTTATGTATATTTGCTCAAATTTGCCAAGATAAGCATCTGTAAGGTCAAGGTACTGACATCAGAAGCATTTCTGAACAAAGATGTTGCAGTTGGTGGGTGGGTATGACTGTGTTCAGCTGTTGTATAAGCTTGCATAAATAGTATCATCTTGACTTTAATCTTTCGGTTGTTCAGAGGTAGTGTGCATATTTCTGCTTAACCCCTGGAAACTTGCCAAAATCATTTGTATCCTCTCCATCCTTGTTACCTTGACCCTGAATAGTTTATGAGTAAAAGCAGTAAGTTGATGTTAGGAGCCTGTTGAACTAGAAGAGATTATGCTGAGTGAAATAAGTCCAGCAGGCAGTCACTTATCATATGGTTTCACTTACTTGTGGAGCATAAGGAATAACACGGAAGACATTGGGAGATGGAGAGAAGTGAGTGGGGGGAAATCAGAGGCGGAGACAAATCAAGAGAGACTGTGGACTCTGAGAAACAAACTGAGGGTTTTGGAGGGGAGGGAGGGTGGGGGGTTGGGTGAGCCTGGTGGTGGGTATTATGGAGGGCACATATTGCATGGAGCACTGGGTGTCGTGCATAAACAATTAATTTTGGAACACTGAAAAAAATTAAATCAAAAAAATAAAATCACTAGAAACTTGTTTAGCGTACATAGGAATAAAACTCTTACCAAAGAACTCTAATGTTTAAGTCCAAGTCACAAAAAGAGAATTTAGAATTTGACCATGTTGTTCTACTATAGGGGATTAATACTTTGAGAAACTTCTGAGAGACCAAAAGTTCTCAGAAGCTAACCTTTCCAGCACCCTGGTTCACCATTGTTTCCTCCAACCAAATATTACACTTCTTGTGATGGCCTAAATTTTTGCAAAAACAAAACAAAAAAGGGAACATCTTCATTTTCAATTTAAAAAACTTCTGAGAATTATCTCGTTAATGTTTTGGATGCTGTAAAATCTGTTTCGCTTTACAAACGATCTTGGCTGGCCTTACTTTATACACTTTATAAACATGAGAACATAGACAGACCTGAATTCAGATCTCAGCTGGCCTTAATTACTTATCCTCTCCAAATCTCACTTGTTCAAATGTAAAATGGGGGTATGGATTGTTGTGTGAAGTAAATGAAATAATACATTTAACTTTTGTTATCTTGAGGTGTAATTTGCTCTCTATGATTGAATAGATGTATATCCTGAGTTAAGTTGTGGATGGATTTGTATAGCTGAAATTGGGGAAGTATTATTTATAATTACTAGGATAGTTACAAAGGAGAGCTAATTTTTACTTTGTCATAACTAGTTTTCTGACTAGTAGGTGTAAGATCGAAAGATATAATAGAAGATCTAGAGATATAATGGAAGATCTAAAGATAGAAAATGTTCTCTGAACAAATAGTGTATTGGAACAAAGCATTGGAAAAAAATCATGCCTTACGGTTTGTTTCTTACCAAATAATTACAGCAAACTCTGGCCTGTTCTATTCTAACTGCACTATTGAGTGAATTCTCAAGTTCAAGTAAAACTAGCAACATTGGACTCAGTATGGAATTCCATGGTAACTGCAAAAGAGTTTTTCAGGTACTGGTATTTTTATGTTTTATTAGATTGTTAACATTTTACCATCTGTTCCTAATGGAGTGAGAACATTTATTTTATCTAATTGAATGGTGGCCTGTACTTGAAGATTTGTGTTATGATTTCATAGCATTTAATAAAGGATAAAGATAAGATAGGATAAAGATTTGGCAAACATAGTTGACAATTTTAGATTTCTTGTTTAATTCTAGTCTTTAAAAAAAAAGGAAATACCACCCCAAAGATCCTTAGATTACTTATTTTGTTCTTATTGCATTTAGATGTAACTAATTCAATTGGTAGGATTTTGCTGGCCTTAAAATAGGCCTGGCAGAATGCCAATGAGGGCCATGTATTTAAAATGTTATTGCAGATGGTGTGGGCTCTTTGTCTCATATGTATTGTTTGGCTCTGAAGTAAAGTTATGTGAAGGCATTGGCTTAAATCCGAGGGCTCTGCACTAAACAACTGACCCATCCAGCTCTCTAGTAGTTGTCAAAGACTGAGCTTCTTTATGGAGTAGCATTTATATTATAGTAGATGCATTCAAACGGGTGTTACTTGAAAGCATACTTGTGATATAAATTATGAGCAGGCCTGAAAATGGAAAATGTTCTTAAAGAGGTAATGTTTTTCCTTGAAAATTTTAAAGTTTTTGTTTATTTCACTTTATGGTTCTTAAATGGTATACATTTTGAATAAGCTTTTGATTGAAAAATACATGTGATTTATTTATTATAGGAAGAAGACCTTCGTCAGATCTTCATGTTAACGGTTGAAGTTCTTCAGGAATTCAGCAGGCGGGAAAACCTCAATGCTCAGATGTCTTCGGTATTTCAACGTTACCTTGCACTCGCCAATCAAGTCTTGAGCTGGAACTTTCTTCCTCCAAATTATATCCTTTTAACAACTGAAGAGTTTATTTGTGGTAATTTTCATAGATGACTTAATTTTGGCTAAAAGACTTCATCTCTGTAGATTTGTAAAGCATGTTGTTGAAAAAAAGTGAGCTTTTTTAGAAATGGAATTAATTTTTTTTTTCATTTTCCAGTACACAGTGCAGTGGACTACTAAGAGGTTTTAAAATTTCATTTATAACTTTGTAGAAGAGAGTCAAATAAATGGAAGCATTTAGTGGATAAGGGTGTTATTGCTAACTAAGGAATAGCAGTGTTCCTTAGGAAGGAAAAGGAAGAAGGTGGGAAGCAAATTTTTGTCAAGAAACTGAATCATTTCCTCCATCTAACATGTGATTACATTGGATTTTTTTGGCTGACTTTCCTTAAGTCTAATTTGGCATTCTCTAATTTGATCTTTTTGGATGCAGATGTAAATATTAAGGTAGTGGTATGTTTATTCTGTGAAGACCTTTTTTAATGTAAAAATATTAAACTTTTATTTCTAGATAGTTATGAATAACACAAAATAAGTTTAAATGGGTTATGTTGTATGTACGTGTGTGCTTTTTAAAAAATCAGTTACTGAAGTTGAAAAATTTGTATTTCTGAGTTTAAGGTTTATGATTTGCTTTCTAGAACATTTGCTGCCTATTGATAGATTGAAAGCAGTAATAGCTGGTGTCTCTTCATCTTTATCATAATTGAATCAGACAAATCTAGGTTCAGTTCTTAGTTGATGTTAAGCAAATTACTTAACATCACTGAGACTGGTTTTTCCAGATATTAAATGGGGATATGGAATTGTTGAGTGAATTGAATGTAGCAATACACTTAAAACACTCAGGAGTTAGCTAGTATTTATTCAGCTTTAATAGTTTACTTAAATGAAGACGCTTATCAGCTGTCTGTGTTATGTTCCTTTTTCTTGACCTAATATATAAGAAATTTAATTTAACTTCTACATGTCTTTAATAAGTCTTTTCTTGGGGGCCTGAGTATGGGGGGTTAGGGAATCTATTAAGGAGAAAAAGACAAAATGACAAGCATATAGGAAATACATATTCACCCATACCAGAAATTTAAGATGAGACTCATCTTTATTCCAACAGAACCAACAGTTGCTACATTCATATACTAGAAATTACCTACTGTTTTTGGCTGGTAAAATTGTGGGATTTTAAAGGGGTTAAGTGGGGTTAGGTACAACATTATCTTCTATTTTCAAGTTAATACACTTCTGTAGAAAACTAACTAAAATGCTATATAGGGTATTGAGTCTCTGACTCAGACCTTGAGTTCTCCAGTTTTCTTTCCTCAAGGCAGACATGGTCAACTACTGCTCTGTGGGGCAGAGCTTACAGGGATGTTAATCACTTTCTGCTTTTATCCGTGTTCTCTAATCATTTTTCTACTCATTATTAATTTTATATCTTCAGTACATTCTTTTTGGTTGTTAAAAGGCACATATTTTCTTAGGTTTACTTTTTAAAAAATTTCCCCTATGAGTGTTGCAATATAATTTTTGCTCCAGTTTTTGTTAGTAAAAAGAAAGATGTTGAAAAACTTTGAGACAGATTTAAAAAGTAGCAGGCCATATGGAGCTATCAAAACATTAATTATATATGTAGGGAAAATCAACAAAAGTTACACTGCATATATTGGAGCCAATTTTAAAATCTCTGTTTTAGGGGAAAAAGTAGTTGGCTGAAGAGTGACTATTTTGTAAAGGGAAACAGTGCTGTGGGAGTTTGGAAACAAAGTTTGTCTAAAGATACACACATAAAATATTTTCATAAAGTATTTAGATAAAGCTTTGGAAAACCTGTCATCTGAAAATAATAAGCACAACTACAGTGTTCCCAAAGGAAATAATTCCTTGTTTAAAGAAAAGTAGGTCTTGATCTTGACCTTCAGATATTCTACTTCACGGCATACAGATAAATTCATATCTGATCAGAGATGTTTGCATAGTAGCCATTTGTTGGCCACTTGAACTCTAGTCCAGTATCCCTTCCTGTAAGTGGATTAGCTTTAAATGTAGGAAAAAGAGCATGGCAATGGAGTTAAACTAAGCTACATTTTTAGTGCTAATTAAGGGATCAGTTTCAAGGAACCCAATTCTAATATAATTTCTAATCTTGGCTATTCCTTGGTAATCGATTTAATCATTGGAAAGGGAACTGGATAATTATTTAGCTTTGTACCTTAAAGAGGATCTACAGATGAAATTTAACTTAGTTAATATAAAATGGTTGGCTTTTTAAAAAATGATTTATCTTTTAAGGTAGAAGAATAGCTAGTAGACCTTGTAAAGTGTGTATTTTGTATCAAATATATTCTATCATTTAGAATGGTATCATGTTAAATGAGGCTATGTTAAATTGCCAATATCAGTCTCTATTCATAACTTTTTGTAATGTGCTTTTCTCTTTTGCGTCTTTTTATTTTGATGTAATTCTAAACATACAGAGATACTGTAAGAGTAATTCAAAGAATTGGCATGTGTCCTAATACCAAGATTCACCAGTTGAGAACATTTTGTCCCTTTATTTTTCTTTCTATTTCTTTCTGTTTCTACATAAGCATAATTTTCTGTTGTAAGAATATACCACATTTCTATGTAATGACAGATCAGTTGATTGATAGTTGGGTTGTTTCAGCTTTTTGGTTATTATGAATAATGCTGCTGCTATGAACATTCATTATAAGTTCATGTTTGGACTTATATTTTCATTTATCTGGGATACCTGGGGGATAGAATTGCTGGATCATATGGAAACTCTGTGTTTAATCTTTTTTTTTTTTTTTTTTTTTTTAAGATTTTATTTATTTATTTGACAAACAGATCACAAGTAGGCAGAGAGGCAGCCAGAAAGAGGGGGGAAGCAGGCTCCCCGTTGAGCAGAGAGCCCGATGCGTGGCTCGATCCCAGGACCCTAAAATCATGACCTGAGCTGAAGGCAGAGGCTTAACCCACTGAGCCACCAAGGCGCCCCTCTGTTTAATCTTTTGAGGAGTTGCCAAGCTGTTTGCTAAAGTGGCTGTACAATTTCACATTCCCACCGACTTTATATGAGGTTTCCAATTTCTCCACATCCTGGTCAACACTTGTTATTTGTCTGTTTATAGCTATCCTATTTCATATGAAGTGGTATTTCATTGTGATTTTGATTTGCATTACCCTGATGGTTAATGTATTAAACATCTTTTTATGTGATTGTGGGCCATTTGTGTATCTACTTTGGAAAAAATGCCTATTGAAGTCCTTGTCTGTTTTTTAATTGGTTTATTTGTATGTTTAAATTTGAATTGTAATAGTTCTTTATATATTCTGGATACAGGTCCCTTGACAGATACATGATGTTCAAATATCTCCTCCATTTCTCAGAGCCGTATTTTATTTTTTACGATATCCTTTGAAACACAAGTTTTGAATTTTGATGATGTCCAGTTTATTTATTTTTTATTTTATTGTCATATCTCATAGCCCAATCCAAGGTCATGAAGATTTATGCCTGTGTCTTCTTCTACGACTGGCTTCTTACATACAGACTCTTCATATTGAATTACATACAAACCCTTCATATTGAAGACTTTGATCCATTTTGAATTAAGTTTTATGTATGATATGAGAAAGTGATCAGGCTTATTCTTTTGCGTGTGGATATTCAGGTATCCCAACAGATAACTGACCATTGATTAGAAAGATAGAAGAGTCTGGGGGAGTAGGAAGTACCTGAGATATGTCATGGTGGTGAATGATGACTATATCTATTAATATGTAACTTAATTGCCCTAACATGAATTTTTAACTTGGAATGCCAAAAGGATTGATAGGAGAAATTATTCATATCAATCTGTAAGGTTAAATATGCATGCTTAACCTCTAAATTTGTATTTACATAGATATTTGTTGATAAAGGAAATGATTGTAGACCAAAATATGTATTAAATTGCCTGGAAGGAAATTTTGTATAGTCGGCTGCTGAAGCTTTTGGAAATTTCTTACAGAGAAGTACGTAAATTTTGACTATAAAAATGTTACCTTGAAAGCCAGTTGAGGCTAACTCAGCAGTGGAGCTAGGATATTCAGAGAGGTATTAATGAAAAGAATACACTAATTGAATATTTAGATATTTATTCATATTTAAGAGTATACAATAATTTATTTTGCAATGATCTTAGGTCAAGATTAATGTACATACATAGAGTTTCACTGAAGAAATCATAACTCTACAGCAGTGGCTCTTAGTTGGGGTGATTTTGCACAGTTGGGACATTCGGCAATGCCTGGAGATGTATTTGGTTATCACTTCTAGGAGAGTGTTACTGGCAGCTGGTGGGTAGAGGCCAGGGTTACTGCTAGACATCTGCAGTGCACAGGATAGCTCCCACAGGAAGCAGTTATTGTGCTCAAAATGTGATCAGTAGTGATTCCTACAAAAACATTTATGTGAATGTACTTAGCAGTATTATTTATAATAGGCAAAAAGTAGAAATGACCCAAGTAGCCATCAACTGATGAATGGATATATGTGGTTTACCCACATTATAGACTACTATTTAACAACAAAAAAGGAATGCCGATAACTGATAAATGCAGCAGCATGGATACAGCTTGGAAACAACATACATCTTAAATGAAGGAAATCATTCACAAAAAACCACATGTGCAATTCCAGAGTAGACAGACCTATGGAAACGAAGATTAGTGGTTATCTAGAGCTGGGATGGTTGGAAGGAAACAGGAAGTGATGGCTTAAGTGGATGGGGCTTCTTTCTAGATGATGAGAATGTTCTAAAATTATATCATGGTGATGGTTACATAACTCTGAATATACTAAAAACCACTGAATTGTACCATTAATGAGTAAATTATATAGTATGTAAATTAAGTCTCAAGGCTTTAGAAATACCAGTCATGCCAAGGGTAGAAATCTTGCCATACAGGTTGACTGCCTACTGTCGTAGAATGTTACGGAGGGAGATTAATGATAAAGTCTTGAGAGATACTCCTTTTATGGGACCATTAAAGGGAATGAGAACGATTGAAAGAGAAGCAGAGTAGATCGATGGTAGAAATTTTGGGTACCTCAGCAATAGTAAAAAACAGGAAGAAGCAAAAGAGATTGAGCAGGACAGTTCAGACAAACAGAGGGAATAGCTAGGCAAGGGAGTCTGGGAAGCAAAGATGGATCAGTGTTTCAAAAAATAAAGGTTGTAGACATGCTCTGTTACTGATAAGGAAGATGTAGATTGGGTGTCAGGGCACAGATAGTCATGTGGAGATCTGTTTATTTGAGTACCAGGTGGGTGGGGTATTGCCCAAAAGCCATTTCGGCGATTGACTAGTGATTGGTAATTGAGGTAGAAAGTGTAGGTATTGGGTGTCTGGGTGGCTCAGTGGGTTAAAGCCTCTGCCTTCAGCTTAGGTCATGGTCTGAGGGTCCTGGGATCGAGTCCCACATTGGGCTCCCTGCTCATCGGGGAGCCTGCTTCCCCCTCCACTCTCTGACTGCCTCTCTACCTACTTGTGATCTCTGTCTTTCAAATAAATTAAAAAAAAAAAAAGAAAAGAAAGTGTAGGTATTTCTTGGACCGTGAACTGTGAGAAATTGAGTGACAGTTTGAGACAGTTGAAGGTTTGGTTTTGTTTTGTACTTGATGCTTTGGAGAGATGAACCTGTTTATTACCCAAGGGGAAGAAATAAGAATTGAAGCAAGAAAATACAACATCGTAGTGCTATTGAGGCCAATGATAGGAATGTTTAGATAGCCCAACCTGCAACTGAGGTAGTGAGGAAAATAATAAGGTGGAGGATATATGGCATGCCTACCATCATGATCTGAGATTCTTAGCCATTAAATGCTGGTTTGATCAGCTTTGTCCAGGTTTGCTCAAAAGTAGAGGAGTAAAAGTGGTAGAAATCAGTATATGATGAAATTTTTAAGTGTGTGTGTGTGTGTGTCTGTCTGAAAAAATGTATAAGCCATTGTCAAGTTTCTTCTTCGGTCCGTTTTTCTTTTTTCTTTCTTTCTTTTTTTTTTTTTTGTTTGGTTTTTCCTCAAACTATTCTCTGTTTATACCTGATATTTTCACTTTAAAAGAAATTCTGGCACACCTGGGTGGCTCAGTGGGTTAAAGCCTCTGCCTTCGGCTTGGGTCATGATCTCAGGGTCCCTGAATCGGGCTCTCTGCTCAGCAAGGAGCCTGCTTCCCTCTCACTCTTTGCCTTGCCACTTAGCCTACTTGTGATCTTTGTCTGCCAAATAAATAAAGAAATAAACTCTTACAAAAAAAAAAAGGTCAGTCTGTAAAGTCATTAATCAGCGTATGAAGTAGTTTATGTATTATCCTTCCAGGGATATTTCTGTTTTACAAGGAACGTATCTAGGAGAATCAGCAAGAAGAATTTCTGACTTCAGGCTGTTGGAAGGGAAGGTTACGTTGAGAATTGTCCCTCAGTCCTGGGTGATAATTGAGTCTCCTGAATTACATGTTAACCTATACTATAATATTTTGAAAAATATTAGTAGTTGAACTTATAAACTTGGTAGTTCTTATGTCTGTCTTCTTGCCTGTGACATCCTGTTATTACCCCATTATACATAACTATAGTTACTTAGAACCATGATAGCCAGTAGAGCTTTTGGCTATAGGAGAAAGTTAACTTTCTCAGAAAGCAACTGCTTTTCTGATGTCAGCCTACATGTGATTAGAGAGCAAACAAGGGAAGGTCTGGGCCACTAAGTTGTTTGCTACTGTCAGAGCAAGGCTGTGCAGTTTTATTTTCTCTTTCTAACCCTACAAATTTTTCACTCACTCCTTTTTATAGTTTAAAGCTATGCAGGAGCAAAGGAGTAATGGAATGAGCATTAGAAAAAAGTCTGCCAAGAGGAACCTTAACTTCTGCATTTTTAAAAAAATATTTTATTTATTTGACAGAAATCACAAGTAGGCAGAGAGGCAGGCAGAGAGAAAGAGGGGGAAGCAGGCTCCCCGCCAAGCAGAGAGCCCGATACGGGGCTCGATCTCAGGACCCTGAGATCATGGCCTGAGCCGAAGGCTGAGGCTTAACCCACTGAGCCACCCAGGCGCCCCAACGTCTGCATTTTTAAACTTAATTTATTTTAATTGCTTAGTAATTTCAGGCCATAGGCAACTTGAAAGTTGAATCTTACATGCCAAGAGCAGTGTCCTTTGGTGCCCCTTTAGCTCAGTAAGTTACATCATTTATGTAGGTGTCTGTTGGACAGACCTTATTTAATTATTTTAAATGCTGTATTTCTCACTAGAAAATTTCCTTTAAAATTATGTATTTATAAAGAAATATATCCATTGAGTTCTAAATTCCATGAACTAGCTGGGTTATCAGTTCAATAAATTCTTTTTTTTTTTTTTTAAATTTTATTTATTTATTTGACAGAGAGAGAGAGAGAGGGAGCCCAAGCAAGGGGAGTGTGAGAGGGAGAAGCGGGCTTCCTGCTGAGCAGGGAGCCCCATGTGTGGGGCTTGATCCCAGGATGCTGGGATCGTGACCTGAGCTGAAGGCAGACGCTTAACGGCTGAGCCACCCAGGCACCCCAATAAATTCTTAATGGATGCCACTAGTAGTCTGGGATGTACTCTGAAGCATGGAGTTTAAGATTATATTGTTTGCAAAATGATGTTGAGAAGATGGTAAAAGAGTTCCCCACTAAAGTACTTGTTTTCCCCATGTATTAGTTTTAAGTGAATAGTGAATACTCAAATTATAATTATGTGGAGAGTTTTGGTTTATTAATATCTAATGTGAATTCTTGAAGGCCATTCTATACATTTTAATTTTGATGGCAGGATTCCTTTGTTCATATCAGACAGCATTAAGACTGTGGATTTAATCTTTTTCCTGTTTAAGCAACTTTGCTTTTGTCATGGGTAGAACTGTACTTCCTACCCTGGTCGGTTGTCTTTAGCAGATTTTGGTCATTATTTGGACTGGGGAAAAGTGTGCAAATGTGTTACCATTAATGCAAAATCATTGTTCTACTGACAGTAGGCTGGTAGCATGATCTTTATATATAAAGATTATACAGCTGCCCACCCTAGACAGTTCTTGTGATAGATCAGACAGTGATATTAACATTGTGGCCCCACACCTTAGCCCGAGTTGGATTTTTAAGTTTCATGAAAGAGGGAATGACACCTTTTCTCTCTCTTCACATCAGTGTTGGTTGACTAGCCTAGCCCTATAGTAGGATGGGTAAGCAACCAACATACTGGAATTGAATACAAAAGAGGGCTTGATAGCCTGAAAGTTCTCTGACCTAATCACCAAAACATATATCCACACCTAAATGTGTAGCATTGAACTCCATGAAAGTAATGGGAATGTCATCTAATTGGGGTAAACTTCACTTGCTATATCTTTTGAATTTTAATATTTGGTTTTCTATTTTTTAATCCACTTAGGGTAGTAAATATTCCTCATTATACATCAGGTTTCCTTCTCAAAGAAGGAGGAAGTGGGGAATCATCCTTTATGGAAGACTTTGATTTTACTTAACATTTTAAGTCATCTAAAATGTCTGCTTGATGCATTATATCTTTTCATTAAAACGGCTGTATTCTTAATTGAGGATTCATGTTCAAAAATTTATGTTTGACATTGATAAACAACAGATACATGTTGACATAGTTTAAACGTTGAATTAAGAAATACTATGATATTTTTAAAGGCAGTGCAATTTAATTCACAAACCATACAAGCCATTTATTTATTTATTTATTTATTTTTTAAGAAAGAGAGAGGGTAGGGAGAGAAGATTTCAGGAAGCCTCCATGCTTAGCATGGAGCCTGATGCAGGCTCAGTCTCACAACCCTGAGATCATGACCTGAGCCAAGATCAAGAGTCCGATTCTTAACTGACTGAGCCACCTGGGTGCCCCACAAGTCACACATTTAAAATGTAGAATTAAATTTTTTGCTTAAAGTTTACTCAAGAGCTGTACAGCCATTACCACCATTGATTTTAAGGAATATTTATCATCCCAAAAGAAACCCCATACCTTTTAACATTCCTACCTCCACCACATTTCAATGGCAACTACTAACCCATTTTCTATCTCTATAGATTTTTGTATTCTGAATTTTTTTTTTAAAGATTTTATTTATTTATTTGACAGAGATCACAAGTAGGCAGAGAGGCAGGCAGAGAGAGAGACGGAAGCAGGCTCCCTGCTGAGCAGAGAGCCCGATGTGGGGCTCGATCTCAGAACTCTGGGATCATGACCTAAGCCAAAGGCAGAGGCTTTAACCCACTGAGCCACCCAGGTACCCCTGGATGTTTTGGAATCATGCAGTATGTGTTTTTTTTGTTTGTTTGTTTTTGTGGGTTGTCTTTTTTGTTGTTGTTGTTGTTGTTTTGGTCACTTTTATGTGGTATGTTCTTGAGGTTTATTCATGTAGCATGTATTGACATTCCATTCCTTTTTTTTTTTGCCAAGTAATATTCCACCGTGTGGATAATACCATGTTTTATTTCTCAGTTCATCTGATCAGTTGATGGTCATTTGAGTTCTTTCCATTTATTTATTTATTTAAGATTTCATTTTTTTCATTTGATAGAGATCATGAGAGAGAGAGAGCATGAGCAGGGGGGAAGGGCGGGAGAAACAGATTGCCTGCTGAGCTGGGAGCCTGATGCAGGGGCTTGATGGCAGGGCCCCAGGATCATGACCCAAGCCG
Source organism: Mustela erminea (assembly GCF_009829155.1). NCBI lineage: Eukaryota > Metazoa > Chordata > Mammalia > Carnivora > Mustelidae > Mustela > Mustela erminea. The sequence continues at coordinate 84,127,148 of NC_045628.1, forward strand.
AAGGTAGATGCTTAACCAACTTAGCCACCCAGGTACATCAGTTCTTTCCATTTTTTAAAACCAATTTTCAGTATAGAATAATGCTGCTGCGAACATCTTTGTACAAGTTTTTCCTTACTTGCGGATTTGTGTTCCCATTTTTCTAGAGTGTATCTGTGGGAATGGATTTCTGGGTCAATATGGTAACTATATATTTAACATTTTGAGAACTATCAGACTGTTTTCCACAGTACCTGCAGTATTTTCAATTAACATTGTGATGTACAAGTATCCCATTTTGTTTGCACTCTCACCAACACTTACCTGGTTTTTCTTCTTATTTATAAACCATCCTGTTTCATACAAAGTGGTATCTCATTGTGACTTAGATTTGCCTTACCCTAATGGTAAATGCTGTTGAGCATCATTTTATGTGGTTACTGACCATTTTTGTATCTTTAGAGAAATGACTGTTGAGGTCCCTTGTCCATTTTTATTTATTGTTTATTATTTTAATTTTTTAAAAAAATATTTATGTGAGAGAGAGAGTGCATGAAAGAGCACCAAAGGGGTGGGGGAGAAGGGCAGAAGGAGAAGCAGACTCCCACTGAGCAAGAAGCCGGACATAGGGCTTGATCCCAGGACCCTGAGATCATGACCTGAGTCGAGGACAGAGGCTGAACTGACTTAGCTACCCAGGCACCCCTCCCTTGTTGGTTTTTAAATTGAGTTGTCTTTTTAAAATTTTTGGGTTGTAAGAGTCATGTATATATTATAAATATATAAAACAAATCCCTTGTCAGATAAATGATTTTCAAATATTTTCTGCCATTATCTGAGTTGTCTTTTTACTTTACTGATAATGACCTATGAAACATAGAAATTTTAAATTTTTTTCTTTTGTTTTTTTGTGCTTCTGATATATTTATAAGATTGTTTTGCATGACCCAAGGTCAGAAAGATTTTTTTTAAACTGACTTTTTAATTTTTTTAAAAATTTTTTTTTTAAGATTTTATTTATTTGACAGACAGAAATGACAAGTAGGCAGAGGCAGGCAGAGAGAGAGGAGGAAGCAGGATCCCTGCTGAGCAGAGAGCCCAATGTGGGGCTCGATCCCAGGACTCTGGGATCATGACCTGAGCCAAAGTTGCTTAACCAACTGACCATCCAGGTTCCCTGGAAATACATACCATGTAATGTTGCTGAATTTACCATTTAATGTTACTGAATTTACTGACACAAATAGTATTTTTAGTGGATTAAAATTTTTTGTATATGGGATGTCATTTGTAAACCATTATCTTTATTAAGGACTTATTATACGTTGGTTTTATATGTGTAGAAAGTAATTCATCCAAGTATCCTCCACCTCAGACCTAGGTGGAACAACATATATAGACAGCTCCTGGGATTTGGTAGATGTTAGAATCACTCCTTGGCCCAGTGAGCTGGTTACTTACTGAATGTGCCCCAGTCTCACCTTGTTGAAGGAGGCTGACATGAAAGTACCTGCTTTCATTCTGCTTCAGATCACTGCTGTCTAAAGAAAGTGTCCCTGGTTCCATGATTCTCTGGTCATATCATCATCCCAGTTTAAAAATGGCCTCTGTGGGACGCCTTGGTCGCTCAGTAGGTTAAGCCTCTGCCTTCAGTTCAGGGCGTCATCTCAGGGTCTTGGGATCTCTGCTCAGTGGGGAGCCTGCTTCCCCTCTCTCTCTGCCCGTCTCTCTGCCTGCTTGTGATCTCTTTCTGTCAAATAAATAAAAATCTTAAAAAAAAGCCTCTGTGAACCTGCATGGTCTGATCTCTGCCTCTTCCTCAAAACTTTCCTGAGCTATTTTGTTAGAGCTGCTCTCACAAGCTGTTTCCTTCTGCGTTGGCACTCTTCACATGGACTTTCTCTGCCTGGACACCTTCTCCCCTTTGCCTAATCACCACCTGATTGTGCCTGAGATGGGTACCCTAGATCAGGTTTCTTTTGCTATGCTTTCTCATATGTATGTTATATGTGATTTTCTCCCACTTTGCTCACTTCTCATTTGTAAATTTTCATTTGTAGCTCATTTGAATAAATCTACTTACCCACTTATTTGGAAGCTCATGAAAGCATAGGTCATATGTTTGTTCACTATATTGTTTTAGCACCTTGCACAGTCTAGCATATAGTAATAGATGCTTAACAAATATGTATTATTTAATTAGTGAGGTAAGATGATTTGATTCCAAAATACTATTTTATTTCTTGGATGTTTGTTGATGCTGCCAAGATTATTTAGCTGGGAGTTCACCTGGTGTCCATAAATGCTTAAGGGTTTTGGCAATACTAATCAAAAATGACAGTATCATTTTGTAATAAGAATGTTTGGCAGGTATGTTTGGTGTGTTGACTTTAATAGTACTTCTTTTTTGTTTGATTACAGTGCATTTTATTGATACTCTATTTTTGTGGATCTGATTTGGTTTTAGTAAAAAAAAAAAAAATTCAACTCATTTTCTTGGGGAAAGGTAACTGGATCATAAAATAGTAATGAGATATAGAAGCCTTCACCTAAATTAGGATTTCCAGTAAACCCACTGTTACTATTTGCAGGCAAGGCTTGGGAAAACATTTAGGTGAGGTCAGTTCTCCTTTATTTCAGAAGACTTTTGGTTACTTGGACGAAATGCTATCTGTGAGACTGGGCTTATTGGTTCTGTGTTGTGCCAGAAAGAGAAATAACAGTTTTTATTGTTAGAAAAATTCATAGTGACAGAGATTAAATGTTTAAGAAGAAAAACTTGGCTTTCCCTTTGTGAACCTGCATGGTCTGATCTCTGCCTCTTCCTCAAAACTTCCCTGAAACTTCCCCTGAAACTTCGTTGTGCTAATGAAGTAGCTTAAGAATATGGGAAGATGGAGAAATTTAACTTTTTATTACTTTTGTGAAACGTTCATGTTGCTATATTATCTTCCCATACCATAAAGTATTTATAAGTATAAGCTATGGTAATTTTCATACTCTCTCTGTTTGTTTGAGGATGATTTGTAGTTACTGTGTAACTCAGTGTTTTTTTACTGTCAGTTATTACCACAAAATGATACCCTTACTAAAGGTGAACAAGAACTCATTTGCATTTGTAAGGACCAGTGTATTTCTGAGGATGACTTTTCTCCCCTCATATTAAGATATATGTGCTTACTGATAATACTGCTTGCTGTTTGAGACCTTAAGACTTGTTCAGGACAGAAGACTTAGTAGGATTTATCCAGTGACAGTCAGTAGCAGGGTGCATTCAATTCTGTCCTAGTGTGTTTCTCTCTGATCATGCAGTTATAAAATAGGGCAGGTGGTACTTTTATATAGAGTTATTAAATGTTGCTGAGCTTTCCTAAGCAGAGAATTTTAGAGCTAGATAGGATCATTGTGAAACAGACAGTAGAGAATGGAGTTAATTATTCACTGTTCTGAGGTACAGTTGAATTTATGTCTAGTTCTGGCTGATTTTCCAGAGGATTAAGATAGTGTTGAACTTAGAGGACTGCTTGGGTTTTTGCATCAAAGAATTGGAGCCCTTGCTGGAACCCTTGCTAAGAAGGGAGTGGGCTTATATTTGATACAGTGACAGAAATATTGTACTGCAACTTGTGTTTTTTGAATTTGGTGAAAATATGGGAAGGTAAAGTAAGATTAGATGGGGATGACAGATTTTTAAAAAGACAGGATTATTAAAAGACAAAGCTCTGGATGATTGTTTTACTGAATTTTTGTTCATTTGGGTAGAAATGAATTTTCTGATACAAAATATAAATTCCTTGAGTACAATATTTATTATAGATAAATGTTTAAACCCAGAGGCCAAGGGGTGTCTGGGTGGCTCAGTGGGTTAAAGCCTCTGCCTTTGGCTCAGGTCATGATCCTAGGGTCCTGGAATCAAGCCCTGCATTGGGCTCTCTGCTCAGCAGGGAGCCTGCTTCCCTCCTCTATCTCTTTGCCTGCCTTTCTGGCTACTTGTGATCTCTGTCTGTCAAATAAGTAAAATCTTAAAAAAAACAAAAACAAAAAACCCAGAAGCCAGGAAAATTCTTGATTTAAAATCTGATTCAGCTTTTGGTAAATGCTAGCTATTTAACTAGTATCAACCAGTTATAACTTGTAGATCTCCTAAAACCTGATAGGTGTATAATATGTATAATAAATGATTAATTAGTAAGTAATCACTTCATTGTTAGACTCCTCTTTCATTGGTAATACATTTGGATAAAAAAGACAAAGCAGTATAATGTGTAGATATGGCATGTTAATGTAGTAGTATAAATGGAAACTTTTTTTTTCCACTTAAAAAATTTTTTTAATTAACATATATTTGTTTTGGGGTACAGGTCTGTGATTCGTCAGTCTTACACAGTTAACAGCGCTCACCGTAGCACATATCCTCCCCAATGTCCCATCACCCAGCCACCCATCTCTCCCATCTAAATCAAAACTTTAAATCATTTTTCAAATGTCTTAAGAATAGAAGTGCTTGGAGCACCTAGGTGGCCCAGGCAGTTAAGTGTCTCACTCTTGGTTTCAGCTCAGGTCATGATCTCGTTGTCGTGGGAGCAAACCTTGCATCAGGCTCTGCTCATCACGGAGTCAACGTGCCCATCTTCTTTCTCCTCTGCTCTTCCTCCTCTTTCTCTCAAATAAATAAAATCTTAAAAAAAAAAAAAAGTAATGCTTGATTTTTGAATTTTAGAGGTGGTCTTTTTGATTTGTTTTTAAAGTAATCTACACATTGAATTATCTGGGAAAGAAATGATATTTTGGGGTATCTTATACAAACATACAGAAATAGTCAATTGGCAATACCAAATCAAAAATTGAATTGCCCTAATTTTTTACATTTTGAATGTATGGATATGATCCAGATCTATATATGACTGTTCTATTCACATTGTGATATGCTTCTCACTGTTTTTTTTTTTTTTAATGGAAAAGTAATACTTGTACATTCATAGTAACAGTATTTCAGGTAATACAGAAGAACCCTCATAAGCTTTTCCTCTCTTTTTTGAAGATTTTATTTGTTTGTTTGGTTATTTATTTATTTATTTATTTGAGAGAGAGAGAGAGAAGAAAGAGAGAACAAGAGCAGAGGAGATTGAGAGAAGCAGACTCCCTGCTGAGCAGGGAGCCCAGTGTAGGGCTGTATCCCAGGACTCTGGAACTATGACCTGAGCTGAAGGCACACACTTATTAACTGACTGAGCCTCCCAGGGGCCCCCACACCAGCCATAGCCTCTTAGAAAGGCAGCCACTTTAGCAGTTTCACAGCATAGTCTGCTAACTAAAACATGTATTTCTTGTCAGAATAACTTTGTTCTTACAAATTTGTTTCATTCATTATACTGTTCCTTTTGTCTCCTTTAATGTGAAGTTTTTGTTAAAATGCTTTTGGAGTAGTTACATGTTCTTTCAGTAGAGATATTATTTATAATAAAGTTACATGGTTGTATCTTACTATACCAACAAGAGTATGTGTGTGCTTTTACTGTGCAAAAATGATGGTAGTGGTTGTGCTGGGCTGCTTTATAAGGAGAAGGTAGTTAAGTTTGCAGTGTTACAGATTAATTCTTCAAAGAACAATTAAGGTAATCTCTGAGTGAAGTGTGTTATAAATGAGCTTTCTAGTAGAAGGCTAACATGTCAGAGATAAAAGTCCTTTCTAGGTTCAGAGTGGAAAACAAAAAACTGACGTGAACTTTAAGATAATTACAGGATCACGGTGCCTGTGTGGCTTAGTCAAGCATCTTCCTTCAGCTCAGGTCATGTTCCTGGGGTCCTGGGATCAAGCCCTGTGTTGGGCTCCCTTCTTAGTGGGGAGTCTGCTCCCACATCCTCTGCTGCTCCCCCTGCTTGTGTTCTCTCTCTCTCCCTGTCAAGTAAGTAAGTAAGTAAGTAAATAAATAAATAAATAAAATCATTTTAAAAAAGAAAATAATTGGGGGAAAATATTTTCTGATAGATGTCAGATACAGAACTCACAGATCTCCATGTGGTGTGAGCAAAATGCAAGGAATTAACATTTTAAAAATATGCATGTCAGGTTTTAGAGGAAATTTGGCTGTGCATACTGGCACTAGGGGAAGTATATTTAAAACAGACCAGGATCAGGGAAGCTGAAACCAGAATTTTTTTTTTAATTTAAATTTTTTTATTTATTGTTATTATTTTTTATAAACATATAATGTATTTTTATCCCCAGGGGTACAGGTCTGTGTATCGCCAGTTTTACACATTTCACAGCACTCACCATAGCACATTCCCTCCCCAGTGTCCATAACCCCACTCCCCATCCTGACCCCCCCGACCCCCCCCCCGACCCCCAGCAACCCTCAGTTTGTTTTGTGAGATTAAGCGTCACTTATGGTTTGTGAAACCAGAATTTTTAAAAATGAAAGATTTTGGGCGCCTGGGTAGCTCGTTTGGTTAAGTGGCTGCCTTCTGCTCCAGTCATGATCGCAGAGTCCTGGGTCGAGCCCCACAGCGGGCTCCCTGCTCAACAGGGAGCTGCCTGCTTACCTGCCTGCTGTTCCCCCTGCTTGTACTTGCTCTTTGTCTCTCGCTCTCTGTGTGTCAAGTAAATAAATACAGTAATTTAAGAAAAATTAAAGATTTGAGAGTTATTTTGAATGTGAGGTTTAGGTGAGCAATTGCAATTAATTCATTTCCTATCTGGAAAAAAGCTCTCTCCTAAAATTAGGTGTTTCCATTTTCTCTTAATACAAAGCCTTGATATCCACAAGAATTTAAGGAGCATACACTTTTTCGAAATACAAAAAGGGTAGAAAAGAAAAACAAGTATATTGGTTTAGATTTTGTTTCCATTTGTAATACTTATTAATCTTTGCCGTTATCACTGTCCACTCAATGAAGAATGTTGGCAACCCCTTGTTGAGTATAACTAGCAGGCTTAGTTCGGATGCAGGAGATTCATCGCCTTCCCTTGAAATGAGATTTTGCATTTTTCCAAGACTAGTATTACTCCTTTTACTTTTGACTGTATTCTTCCAATATTCTTCCTCTTTGCTTGAATTGTGTAGGGTTCTTGGAGGTTTTAGATTTTACCTTTCTCTTACAGGTACCAGCCCTGAAGTATTTGTCTGTCTTATTCTGAGAGAGAACAGCTTGTGCATGCTCACTGCCTGGATGGCTATATTAACAAGAAAATTGATAGATGGTTTGTTTTGAGATGAACCATTTTACTACAGTTATGTGAATCTGTCTCATATCCCACCTAATTTAAAAATAAATTGATACCCAATAAATAAATAAATCTATACCTTTTCTAAGCATATGAAGTACTAATAAATTGTCTTATTTTTCTGGTTGAAGATATTTAGTAAAATTATACACATATATTTTGTTAGATCTAGATGGCCAACAAAATAACAGTTTGTTACCATTTTAATGTGATATTGCAGACTCCCCTAAAAAATTGGAATGAGATTGTCATGTTTTTCTTTATGCATCTGCTCAACACAGTACTGAGCGTAAGTAATAAATATAAATGGGGTGTTGAAATTTGAGGAAAATAGAGCTGGAAAAAAAATAAGTGGAATATTTTTATGAAATACAAAGAATTTTTTGCCTCACTCTTGGGTACTTTATTTCATATGCTCAAGCCTTATTTTTTAATGCCCCAAAACTTTTTTATTGTGGAAAATTTCAAAGATGTGCAAAAATAAAATACCCAGCTTTGTTAGCTCTAAGTTCTTGTTTTAAGCTATACTCTTCCATCCTCAGATTATTGTAAAGCAAATCCTAGACATCCTATGATTCCATCCACAGATATTTCTCTAAAAAATAAGCATTTTAGACAACATGTAAAAATACTAGTTTTCAATTGATATATTCTGAATGCAGAAGACAGTGTTAACAACATAAGATCAAAATATGCGCCTAGTGAGAAAGTGGAATCATTAAAAAAACTATCAACCATTGAAAACTCTTATGGGGCGCCTGGGTGACTCAGGTCCAAAGCCTCTGCCTTCGGCTCAGGTCTTGATCCCCGGGTCCTGGGATCAAGCCCCTGCATTGGGCTCTCTGCTCAGCGGGGAGCCTGCATCCCTTCTCTCTCTCTCTCTCTCTGCCTGCCTCTCTGCCTACTTGTGATCTCTGTCTGTCAAATTAAAAAAAAACAAAAACAAAAAAAAAAACCTCTTAGTACTCATGGGCTGATTTTTTTTTTTTTCTCCCTTCAAAAAAAAGCCAGGCTTACTTCGTTTTAACTGTTCGTTTTGTGTCTTTTGACTCTTTCTCTGCACTTCCACAAGGGGGCAGATAAAGGAAGAGAAAAGTGCAGTAAGTGACTGACTTGAATTTCACTTTTATTTATCAATCAAATGGAGTTGCAGAACAATTTTGGAGCAATTTTTCAGAAATAAGTAGACTTCTCTTCTGAAACAACTTGTAGTCCCCTCCTTGCTCTTCAGAGACAAAATACTAGATATTTCAAAAGGGGGTTAAGTAATAATTTTTTAAAAAATGATTTCCAAAGCATTGTTGTAGCCTTTAATGTTCTCTAATGATTTGGGCTTTAATGAAAATACAGCATTTTAACATGGGTCTAATTTTTGCAAGCTATAGTTTTAGATAACTATTTTTGAAATTTCTCATTGAGTGATGAAAATGTTGCCTAGTTGATGTATTTAGCTGGACTTCTGATTAGCAATGGAAGGGGCAGAACTACTGTCTTTATACCCAGACATCTTTCTCTTTTCTTAAAAACCTCAGTTTGTACATCAGTGTCATTGAGTGAATTATATTCATGGACACTTACAAATATATTATGGTTATTTCATGTATGGCAAAGATAGTATTCTATTTGAAGCATGCTTAATATTGAAACACTTGAACACCATAAAAGTAGGTTTTTAGTCTGTGGGAATTTTAAATGAGTATCTGTAGAGTTGTGCATAAACTGATTATTTCTTTATCTGGAATTGGTATTTGCATAATCTAATGTGTGGGAGTTTTGCTGCCTCAGTATGATGTGTATTTTCTCTTGGTTGGTTGTTGTTTTTTTTGTTTTTTTTTGTTACCTAGTGAATATATTTCTTTGGGAAAAATACTATTTTTCCAAGTAGTCTATTATGAGACTCACATTTTGTATATGTAGTTTTAGTTGTTACAAGATATTAGGGGGAAGTGTGGGATAAATACTTAGAAATTGATTGTTCCTTTTTTGTATATATTTTGGCATCTGTTTTACATCACGTTTTTTCCTTTTGTTGCTACTGTTAAGATCTCTGATTATCAACATTTTTATATCCCTACAGCATGACATGACATGTAATTCTGATGAAACTGTTCTTATATTCCTGTAGCATGGTTTTGGGTTTTTTGTTTTTTGTTTTTTAGCACTTAATGCCTTTTATTCCTTAGCTTCATTCATGAATTATGTAGCATATGTGAAGAGGCTTAAACTGTTTCCATTACATTCTTTTTGGATGGCTCCTGTTATATTTAGGATATACTTAAACTTTAGACAAAGTAAGAATGTTATTGTTGTTGTCCTTGACACCAGATAACTGGGCAGACATTATATAGCTATGTTTGAATCCTCACAAAATGTGCTGTTAAAGCCAACAGAATCCTGGCGGGAGACTCTTCTGGATAGCAGAGTTATGGAGCTGTTCTTCACAGTAAGTCTTGCTTTTCATCTCTGGTGGTAAAGGCCGAGGGAGAGTGCCACTGAAAAGAGTACATGTTTTGTATTTTTCTTAAGTAAAACAGGACAGATTGCTTTCTCCTCTGAAGCGTTCTCTTCTAATCAATAAATCTGCTTAGATAGAAATTATATAGAAATATTCTTGCTAATTTATAAAAATGTCATGTAAGTATGAAGACTTGAATATCCTGGAGCTGAAGTTCTCAAACATTTTGGTCTCAGGGCTGCTTTACATTCTTAAAAATTACTGACAACTCGAAGTAGCTTTTGTTTATGAGTTTATACTATTACTATTTACTGTATTAAAAATTCAAACTGAAAACTTTAAAAAATAATTTAGTAATTCATTTAAAAATAACAATTTTTGAGGGGGCGCCTGGCTAGCTCAGTCAGTTTAGCATGCAACTCTTGATCTGAGGGTTGTGGGTTTGAGCCCCATGTTGGGCGAAGAAATTAGTTAAAAATAAAGTCTTTAAAATATTGACACCAAACTGTTATATATTGACATAAATAACATTTTAGTGAACAGATAGCTATATTTGGGGGAGGGGGAAGTTTACTGAAAAGAGTGGCATTGTTTTTTATTTTTGCAAAACTCTAATGTTACACTTAATAGAAGATAGCCAGATTCTCAGATCTGCTTCTGCATCCAGTTGGTTGTAATATTACAGGTCAGATAACCTTGAGGAAAGTCCACTGTATACATGTGTGAAAGTGACAGTGGAAAGGGCAAATACTGTGTTAGTATTAGTATGAAAATAGTTTTACCCTTATGGACAACCTGACATGGTCTTAGGAATGTCTCAGGATTCCTGGACCTCACTTGGAGATCCACTTTAGTAGAGTAGTGTACTTTTTTATGTAGTAATTTATCAGTCATGGGTTAAGTTAGTGTTGTTGAATAGCAGTTTATTTCAATTATAACTTTAAATAGTCCTGTTTATTATTTGCTAAATATCAAGAAGTAGGCAGTATGTTCCTATGTTTGCACATGAGGATCCCCACCGTAATAGTCCAAAGCTGGTAAAAACATGTATATCGAGTGGGGAGGGATGCTAATTTGCTGTTAATAGTACAGGCACACAAGTTAGATAAAATGACTGGGGTGAACGTCCAAATAAAGACCAATTAAGAAGGAAAAAGGAAGCCCTTTTACTTAATGTTAGCCATTTTAGTTTCTTACTTTTCCATTTGTTAGAAAAACATTATTTACTATCCTTACAGCTGCCTTCCTGTTCTGATCAAACCATTTAAAATATTGTAGTTTTGTGATATATATTTTACAATACCTAGAATAGGTTATTCATCCATGGTTATACATAAAAATGTTTTCAGCAGAAATGTTTAGACTAAGTATTAGACTAAGTATTACCTTCCATTTTATTCTTTAAGTCAGAGAAATGATGACTAAAAACACTATCAGTACCAAAGAGATGAGTGTGACTAAATTAACAAATTCTGTTGCCTGCCATATCTGACAAATTGTTTTGATACGTATCCAAGTTCAGTTCTTTGTGTTCTTCATTTGACTGAAAGAAGATCCCATTCCAGCAGTTTTTGAAAAGGTGAAAAACTTGCTGGCAGTACTGGAAACAACTCCCCCAAATCTGAACAGCTGTCTAGACAAACTAGACAGCTGCTTCTGTCAGCTGTGAACCACCACATGCAAATAACTTCTGAATTTGAAAGTTTAACCCTTTTTACTGTATTATTTTAACAGTTTTGTGCTTTTGGCCTATTGCTTTCATTTAAGGGATTTATAAGAAGTTTTTAATTTGTAGTTTGTTATAAGAATGACAGTGGGTAATCTTTTAATTCCATTCAGTTTTTGTTACATTTGTTTTCAAGTTATGTGAATGCATTACCTAATAGAAAGCATTTTTCTATTGGATATCCTTATTTCTCTAGAGATTTGAGTAGATAGACATAAATGTACTATGCATGAACTTAAGACTTGAAATATATTGGTCACATCTGAATTTAGGAGTACTCTAGGTTTCATTCTGCCCCTCAAAAGTTTTCAAATGTCTCAATTTTTCTTTATTCCATAAGATATTAGAAAAACCACTCTCGTTAATTTTTCCTCCTACCTTTTTGACTGATTCTCCTTGACCTCATTTATGGTCTCTTATTTTCTCTGCTTACTGAAAAAAATCATTTTCTATCTTAGTTTTGAGTTTTGCTGACTCTATACACGTTTCTTGGGCTGTCTCTTCCACACTTTGGACTTCAAGCACCGCTTCTGCACCGATGACTCCTAAATCTATATTCAGCACAGGCTGCTCTAGAGTTCCAGAGCCTTATAATCCAAGTGCTTACTGGGTGTTTTAATTTGGATGGCGCACAGACATCTCAGATTCAGCATGTTCCAATAGAATTATCTTACTAACTTGCTTCTCTTTGCTCCTTGTCTTTCTTTGCCATTTACGTCCTTGGGTGTTCTGCTGGACTTTCCTTTTCCTTATCCCTCTGCTTTCCCTATTCAGGTGATGAATTGAGTTTTTAATTTGTGTGATACAGTTCAGTTGCGGTAAAACTCCTGTGTAATGCTGACATTGGAAGAAGGGCAAGAATCTGCCATATTATACAAGAATTCATTGGTTTATCATGAGTTTTATATGGTTCATATTTCAGAGAACATAAATTAAGTGTAAACAGTGTTCCATGCAGGCTCTGAGGCATATCCTTATTTTTATTTCATTTTATTACATAATCAATATTAGCTGTTTTGGTCATCATATCTTTTGATTCCTCACTTCTTGCCCAGGAACAAGCAACCATTTAGCTCTATAGAAAAGAAAGCCTCTGTTGTCCGGGATTGCATTGTATTCATTGGCAGAATGTACCCTTGGATAACTTGCTTAAATGTTGATTAGGTTAAATGATATGACGACAGAAATTTAGTTAGTTTTCAGATAAGGAATTTAAGAATGAGTTGTGTTCAGAAGTTCTTGAATCTCGGACAATGTAGATGGATGAATTTGTGTATTATACTTTAAATTTACTATTTAAAACTTAAAATGTAATGGAATATATTTTGATAAACATTTGTGTTATTCTAGACCAGGGATTGGCAGAGTTTTTCTGTAAAGGCCAGGTAGTAAATATTAGGCTTTGCAGGTCATGTGTTCTCTGAGGCAGCTGTTTAGCTCTGCCGTTGTCATACAGAAGCAGCCATGGATGATAACTAAACAAAAAAGTGTTGTAGTGTTCCTGTATAACTTCATTCACAGTTATTAAAATGTGAGTTTTGTATAATTGTCTTATCTTTTGAAATACCATTTTTCTTTTATTTTGTTGACCTCAACCATAAAAAAAAAAATTAAAAACCATCTGAATAGGCCATACAAAGTAAGTAGGAGGCCAGATTTGGCCATAAGCTATGGTTTGCCAACCCATATTCTAGACCAAAGAGGATAGAATATTTTAAACATGTCAGTAGATCAGTTTTGTGACTCTTTAGTATTTTAAATTTCTTAGAGCCTTAAGAAGTTCAGGGTTTTAAAGATTAATGAAATCAATCTGTGAATAAGGATTTGAGTGTCTGTTCACTGTGTCCCAAAAATGTACCTGTGAATACTTGAGAGAAATATGCTAACTTCAAGTAATTTATAAATGATTTGCAGAGTCAAAGTGAACATAATTTGAAACAAATAGAGAACTAATGTTTAAAATTCTGTGACATTCAGAAAGCAAAGAGATTTGTGTAAAAAAAGAAGGGCTGGATGAGTCAAATGCTTGTGGAAAGTAGAAAATGGTTGCCATTGAATGTGGTTGGTGGATTAGGATAAAAAATTACCTGCATGATATTTCTGAAAATAAATAAATTAATTTTAAAAAATTACCTGCAATTTCTTTACAAAGTGTATTTTTCTTTGGCATTTTAATTATGTCAGATCACAGAAACGAAACATCTTTAAAATCTGAGAATATTAATAACACTGTAAAATGGGGAGCAGTATTTCAGGAGCATTTCTTTTTGTACAGAATACCATGGACCAGGTGTTTCACATCAGTATTGCATCATTGAAATAAGATCTAGATGAGGTTTAAATTGGATGTAAATATAATTTAAATAAAATAAAACATTTTAGCCATTATTAAAAGCAATGGTATAGGATAAAATGAAATTCAAGCAAATTGTGGGCAATCTCAGAGTAATGAAAGAGTATGCTTATATACTGGTTGAATTAGCAAATGTCTAGGGATTGAAAGGTATATTGGTTTTCTAAGTGTGCAACTGTTTACTTCTGCTAAAGCAGCATCTATATACTCTTGATTGAACTTGTCTGCTAACTTTAGCAAGAAGCTGGAGCTAGGCATAGTTAGCATAATACAGATGACTGTCGTTGTTGCTGTTTTTAGAAGAAGCAGTATGTCTGACTGGCTGGCATCTGTTTCTCTCTTTGTCATAACATGCTGGAGACAGTTCAATTTTCAAAATGTAGGTAGCCCTCAGTTAAGAATTACTTGATAAGTTTAAAATCATGGCCTATAGTGTAAAATGGACTGAGGGACAATTTTCAAATTTAATTAAGTTCAGGAATTAATTTTCTAGAAATAACCAGCTACAGTGAATTTTTCTCTTACCTCATTCGGCATGATAGACACGTGACCCTTACAAAAGAAGAATTTATTTTTATGGATTAGTAATTCTTTCTAACAGGTACATCGAAAAATCAGAGAAGATTCAGATATGGCACAAGATTCTCTTCAGTGCCTTGCCCAGTTAGCTTCTCTTCATGGACCCATCTTCCCTGATGAAGGATCACAAGTTGATTATCTAGCACACTTCATTGAGGGATTACTGAATACTATCAATGGGTAGGTATATTTGCCCTTTGTAGCTGAAAAAGAACCTTCAGTTTTTTTCTTTGTTTAACATTAGAGGAGAAAAAGAAACTGGTGATTTTTTTCCCTGTTTATATTCTGAAGTATAGTTATATGGGTAATTTGAAATAATACACAGAGACACACCTTTAAAAATGAATGGATGATAATATTTGCATGTTTGGAAATGAGTTCTTGGGACTTTTCTTCTACTACCACTTAATAATACTCATTACTTGACTTGTAGAATTGAAATAGAAGATTCAGAAGCTGTGGGAATCTCCAGCATTATCAGCAACCTGATAACTGTGTTCCCTCGAAATGTTTTAACTGCCATTCCAAATGAACTTTTCTCGTCCTTTGTTAACTGCCTCACACACCTCACTTGTTCTTTTGGGCGAAGTGCTGCATTGGAAGAAGTGGTGAGTGCCTATTCTAAAATAAATTGTGTCTGTTTTTTACAAGGAAATTTGCTGTGCCTTTGCAGCATTTGTCATGACAAATAAGGAAGTGCTAGCTATTGCTAAGACTGCATTTTTGTTACATGTGCAAACTATTTGTAATCTGTGTGTAGAAACAATATTTTTAAATCTTGTGGATTAAAATCACTTTAGTAGATTAAATTTATTGTTAAGATTTTAATTTTAAGAAAATTAAATTGGAATGAAGTGTCTCTATTAAGAATTATGTTGCAAACCCATTTTAACAAAATTTTAAGTTTAAAAATTGCTAGTATGGTAATTTAATATTTTTTGAGGATTAAAAAATTTTGGACTTATTTGGAATTTTGGACTTATCTGGAAATTTTGGACTTATCTGGAAATTACAGAAATATAATTTGGTTCAAATAATTATAATCATGCTGGTTTTAACTAGGCCGTCCTCTTTCATTTTTTTGATGCTATGGTTTAATAGTATATTAGAATTTAGTTTTCTTTAAGATCAATAGCAGTACTAAAGATGTTTTTTGGTGGAAGTTTTCGAATGTATATTTTCCAAATATAAAATTTAATTTAAGAGATTAAAATTCCTTGACAGCACATCTGTGTTACTAAGAGTTACTGTGAATAACTACATTAATCATGGGAAATAATTGATTTTTTTTTCCTCTGTAGTGGTTCTTAAATTGTTGGAACTAATTTTTCTTTTTATGAATCAGAATGTGAGTTTTTTTGAAAGATCATAATTTAAAAGAATATTTATAGTTATCTGTTTGAATTTTATGTTAGATCCCATCTGAGTTGTTTTGTTGGGGGTCTGGCAACATCTGTATGAGTTTTTGTATCCGTTTAAGGGTGTTCAGAATATAGAGAGCTCTAGAATGGTTTATGTAGTTGGACGTTTTAGCGTTTTGATGAGTAAAGGAACCAGGTCAGGCAGATATTTGCGTGTTGGAAAAAAATGTAGGTAGTAGAAGAATAGAAGCATAAAGGCATCATGTGAGATTTGAATTTCTCAGAGGGAAAAATTATGTACTGAGCATGGAAATATGGGGAAATTTTAAGTATTTAACTTGATTCAAACCCTTTTCAAATTATCACAAATTCTGAATCATTCAGGTTTCATTGAACATGATTTCATTGTGCTTTTCCCCCCGCTTGGTTGGTTTGTTCTCTCTTCTAAACCAGGTGGATTAAACAATATGTTGATCACATATTTAGAAACATAGCTATTTTTTCATTTCTGTTTGTGGGTTAAAGAAGTTCCTAGACATTTTATAGAAGAATTGCTAGAAGATATATAACATTCTTGGTTTGCAGATTTTAAGTTGAGAATTCATTTATTTTGACCAGGAGACTGACAACTTGGAAAATAATTTTCTGCCAAGTTGGATAGAGAAACTTTAGAATATGGAAAGCCTAGATACACTTTCAGAGTTGATGTATATTGTGCTTGTTTCACAAAAAGGTGTGCTGTAGATACTATATACCTCATAGATTTCATTTAAGAAAATTGTTACTTCTTCTCATTTGTTTTAATTAATTTAATTGTTCTGTTTATGGTGTTGGAAAATGATTTTAAAGATAATTGGTTGCCGGAGCACGGGGGTGGCTCATTCAGTTAAGTGACTGCCTTCCGCTCAGGTCATGATTCCCAGGTCTTGGTATTGAGCCCCACATCAGGTTCCCTGCTCAGTGGGGAGCCTGCTTCTCCCTCTCCCTCTGCTGCTCTCCCTTCTTGTGCTCTCTCTCTCCTGCACTCTGTCAAATAAATAAACAAAATCCTACCCCCCCCAAAAAAATATATTGGTTACCTGCCTCTGAAACTAAATTGAAAAAAAAAAAATTGGTTACCTATTTAAAAAGGCAGAGGGGAAAGATTTGCCTAAAGCTTTGTATTACTCAGAGGCAAGATTTGGTGAGGTGGAGGGCTACGAGGGAGGCCCCTCAGGATGAGTTGTCAGAGGACTAAACAAATCCTCCTAAATGTCATCTCAACCTCATGTGGTTTTCACTATATCTTGTGTGTGCCAGGGAAGGGGAGCCTGGGGAATGTGCAGCTAATATCAAAGTACATGAACAATTCTAGCCAAACCAGAGTGGAAGTTCTAGGATTCAGGTCCCATCATCTTTTGTTTCCTTGGGTACCCAGTAATTGTAGTACTAGTACATAATACCTATTTGTCAACCTCAGATGAAAAAATGTATTTTAAAAACGATCTTTTAAGTAAAAATAGAAAAATTGGGGCAATTAAAAAAACTGCTTAGAGAGTCAGCATGATACAGAAAGATCATGAATGTTGGAAGGAGACAGTATTGTCATGAGCCAAGTAATTATAAACTACAGAACCTTGAACAAATTGCTTTACCTTTTTTGAGCATGTTGATATAGTTAGGATAATAATTCCTTCTGTTGTTCTGTGGGGTGGATTAATTATATGGAAGTGCCTGAAAACTAGACACAATAAAATGTGGAATAATAATGTTAAAATTAACCTTTATAATAATAGCACTTATTGAGAGCCTGTGTTGTGTATACTGTCTTACCAAGGTAAGACAAGTTCTTGGGTTTTGTGCAAACTAACAGTTTTAATAGTACTTTTCTTCACAATTTTAATTTTGTGAAATGTTTTGTTTTTCTTTAGTAGCGAAGGACGTTTTTTTGCTCCAATAGGAAAATAGACTCAGCATATACACCTCTGTGTTACTGTGAGAATATTTTTTCAAAACTGTATTTTATTTAGGAATACATACAGATTGTCTCCTTTTTAAGAAGTTTATGTCTCCAATGGTGATTATGTGGCTGTAGCAAGGAAAAAAAATCTACATGGGAAGAGAAATTTTTGATATTCATAATGTGCATTTCATGAAACGTGTCTTTACTTAGTGACTTTAGCTTGTGTGTGAAGACAGTTATTTATGACTGCTCTTCAACTTGCAATGAACTGAAAGTCTGTGCTGAAAAAGAATAATTCCAGTCTTCAGCCAAGTAGTTCTCTTGGCTGTCAAAATTTCCTGGTATTACATGAGGCTTCCTGAAGCCAAGAATTTTTTCATTGCACCCCAGAAATCAGATACTGACTATTCCTGGACTAAAGAGGTGAGAATGACTGTAGAGATGGAACCGTTGCCTTAAAAATTAATATTCTAACAAAATAATTGTTCCTATTATATCAGTTGTTTTATAAAATGTTTATAATACTAGTATATCCATTTGAATCAATTCAGTGAAATTTGAAGAAGACTGTGACTTGAACTCTGTACTCTAGTTTGCTTCTTGGTTTCTTTTGTCAATAGAAAACTTTAAGTTCAACTCCCAATAGTTTCATCAGACAGGAGCCACATAACTTGTTCAGTTAATTGAGCAGAGCAGCCAAGCATGATGCTTAAACCTTGAAGTGTATGAAGTGTATACATGTGTGTTTCAGAGTGGGTATGTAAAGGAGGTGGTGTTAGATAAACTTTGTAAAGAAAAAACTTTAATTGTAGTACATCTGTAGCCTAAACTCAAGACCAGCAGGACAAGGTAGTAAAGAGAAAGATACTTGATGAGGTTGTTAGGAAGTTCATTATAGAATGTAACATGGTAAAGTAACGTTGCAGTTTGTTGGGTGAATGAGTGAATGTGAAGTTCAGCATTCTTCATTCAGAGTCTATTTTCTCTGGCTCAGTGGATAATTACATTGTAGGGAGGAGATGTAGTGAAAAGGAAAGCATTTAAGTCAGATTACAAATTGAAGTTGAAAAGTGGGGAGCATAAATTTGAGATATTTCAGTGATAAGAGGGAAAACTACTAACTCACTTTCTGGAATGGTGATATCCATACAATAATACACATATAGTTGGCCTTGCCCCTTAACTCACAAGAGGATGGGACTGTTTGAGAAGCCATGCCAACCTCCCCACCTAGTGGTTCTGATGTCCAGAAAGGATAAATTGATGATACTATAGAGAGCAAGACAGCTGTCCGGCTTCATTATGTGCATTCATTTCATCCGCTTGAAAGAGTTAAAAAAAAAAAAAAAAAAAAAAAGAATTAGACAATGTGCATGAGTATTTTTTAAACCTTGCACGTTTTAAATATACTTCTTTTTAATACTAACAGTTTTACCTCTCTTAGGGTATTTGGAAGAAAATTGGCTATTACACCTTAAATAAAGATTCTTACTAAAACAGGTCTTGAAAAAATAATTGCACTGTTTTATTTAATCCTGGTTGGATCATAATTTTATGAATGCAGTGTTTTCCTGACTTGTACTTGAATCACCTCCAATTTTTTCAATTTGTTGTACTAATCCTAGCACAGAACCAGTGTTTATGTTTTACAGAATTCTTGCACTTGAGGTGTGGTATAGTTGGTTGAGAATAAAGCTTACCTATTGTCATAACTGTTGTTCCATATAATATCCTTTGTATTGTTTAAAACAGTATTATTAACACTAGAAGCATAACCAGATCTAATGTGCTGGGGGTTTAAAAATGAACACAGAGTGAGGTAGAAAAAAGGGATTGCCCGTCTACCCCTTGTAAGCCAGGCAAGTCCCCGAGATGTTGGCACATGAGGATATTGCTGGAGTAATTCAATTCCATAAATATTTATTGACACCTACCATGTGCCAGGCATGGTACTTGATGTATATACATTACTTAGCACTAAGAATTTGAAAATTCATGTGCATTTCTAAAAGGAAGAAACTATTTTAAGGAATTTGTAATGTTTAAGCACTCTGAAAATTGCAGCTCAGACTCTTGGTGTTTTTATGGGGGCAGATTTTTTTCCCCCTTGTGATCTATCTATAGGATTCTTCTAACAGCTGCAATACTTGTCCACTAAATCAATTTATCTTGGGGTCTTTTAGAAGCCAGGAATACTGTCAGCTGCATAGGTATGCTGAAGTTAAATTAATTCAATGCCTTTAGGGCCAGCTAGAAGAAAAAAAATAAAGAGAACGAATTAATTCCTTTTGCATTGAACATTCAGAGGCTTCTGAAGTTTAAGTAGAGTTCATGAAGTTTTATTTGTGACATTTCTGTGATTTTTATCTATGTTATCGTATTTGCCTTAAATAATGCTACACCAGGAAAAGAATCTAAATTCTTCCAACAGATGAACAACAGCATAAACTAGTAAGAGTTCTTTGAGTCTTTAATCTTTCATTTTTCCTTTCTTACTAGTGTTTTACACTTTGCACTACATCATATATTATTTGATCTGTCGTTGGATTCGGGGGTTGTCCCCATGCCTATAAATTTTAAACTTACTGTGAAATATTTCATTCATCCAAAGTAAAAAATTTTATATGTATATGTGTATATATGTTATAAAATAATAAAATGAGTAACTGTATACCAACCTCCAGATTAAGAAATAGTATATCGATAGAACTTTTTTTTTTCGATAGAACTTTTTTTTTTACCCTTACGTTTACCTGGAGTCCTCCCCCCCCCACCCCGTCTTTTATTGTAGGCATGTTTTTGTCTCATCAGTTAATTCTTTCAAATGGTTTTTTTCATCATGTTTGCAAAGGAGCACTGCTAGTGAACTTGTGGTCAGTGTTGGCATTTTTTTCTCCAGCTTCTACAATCTCTGATTGTTTAATTTGTTTTCACTCCCAAGTCCATGTAAAGAGTAATACAGTAACAACAGCCTCAGGCCAGAAATACGGAACACAAAGTTAAACCAGGTCAAGGAATTTCTTAAAGAATATTTCTTAGAGGGGCGCCTGGGTGGCTCAGTGGGTTAAAGCCTCTGCCTTCGGCTCAAGTCATGATCCCAGGATCCTGGGATAGAGCCCCACATCAGGCTCTCTGCTCAGCAGGGAGCCTGCTTCCTCCTCTCTCTCTTCCTGCCTCTCTGCCTACTTGTGATCTCTGTCTGTCAAATAAATAAATAAAATCTTAAAAAAAGTATGCCTTAGAAATAAAATTTTCTGTGTGAGAATGAATTATCCATATCCATCTTCTTGCATTTTTTATGTCCGAATCATATTCTTTTGACTAACTCATGTAATTTATGTTTACATATGAAGAAAATACTGATGATCATTTCAATTTCATGGACTTCTTTTTAATATTTGGAGTCTTCATGTTGGTTATTTGCTGTCTGTAGAAAAAAGATCTATTGTAGTGGGATGGATCATACTAAATACCTGATAGTAACTATTGTCCTGTTAGGAGTAGGTTTGGAGTTGTTTACAGCATGACAATCAAATTAGAACTACTCTAGCATGAGATGGATTTTCAGTGCAAGAGTTATCTTATGTACTTTTATAGTATCTCATATTAGGTATATACATACACACATACTTTATTATTTAGGACAATTTTAGATTCATAGCAAAACTGAATGAAAAAATCAGAGTTCCCATATCCCCCCCGCCCCTACAAATGCAAACAGCCTCCCCTACCATCAGCATCCCCCACCAATGTGGTAAATGAACCAGGATGAACCAGGACTGACACATCCTTATTCCGCAAAGTCTATAGTTTACATTAGAATTCACTCTTGGTGTTATATGTTCTGTGGATTTTGACTAATGTGCATTGATATGTATTCACCATTATGGTATCATACAGGATAGCTTCAGGGCCTTAAAAATCTTTTGTGTTTTACCTCTTTCCCCTCTCGCTGGCAACCACTGATCTTTTTACTGTCTCCATAGTTTTGGGGTTTTTAAAAACATTTTATTTTTTTAAAGGTTTCATTTATTTATTTGACAGAGAAAGGGCACAGACAGGGAGCAGCAGGAGAGGGGCAAAGCAGGGTCTCCGCTGAGCAAGAAACCTGACATGGGGCTGGATCCCAGGACCCTCAGATCATGGCCTGAGTCGAAGGCAGATGCATAACTGACTGAGCCATCTAGATGCCCCTAAAAACATTTTATTTATTTTACAGAGGGAGAGCACAAGCAGTAGGAGAAGTAGGCAGAGGGAGAAGGAGAAGCAAGTACCCTCTGAGCAAGGAGCCTGACATGGGGCTCGATCCCAGGATCCTGGGATCATGAGCTGAGTTGAAGGCAGCTTAACCAACTGAGCCACCCAGGTGCCCCTACTATCTCCATAGTTTTTGCCTTTCCCAGGATGTCATATAGTTGGAATCAAACAATATTGTTAGATTTTAATTCTGAAATTCAAAGTCAAGAAGGGGGAGCAGATTCACATATACATATTTACTTTAGAAAGCCTTCTTTGGCAGCATCTTCATAAATGAAATTCACCACTATTTTTTTTTTTTTAATATTCACATAGACGTAAAAACAGATACTTTTCTATGGCTGAAGGGCTCCAGATTCACTTCTCTGTACACTTCTAAGTTAATTATGAGCTTTGAAATGTAAGTGCTGTTATCACAGTTTGATTACCTTCTCCACCCTCCATTCCCAGATGGAGTAAAGTGGGGTCAAGTAGTCTCATAAGCTCTAAGCCCCTCTCCAAAGCCTTTCTGGCAGCAGGCCTGACAATACTTATGGCATGAGCACATAGTGTCTAGCTTGGACTCCTTGGTCATCTCTGTGCACGTGCTCTGGCTTGGCTGTTGGGTGTTGGCCAGTGTGGCCATGGAGCAGGGCCAAAGTATTATGAAAAAGCACTTGGTTAGGTTTCAGTTCTCCATGATTAGACTGAAAGATTTAGTTGCCAATTGTCATCAACCAGATTTCTCACACTTTGCCTGATGAGTTACTTATATTGGTATTCGGGAGGATCCAGAAGGCTGTTTAGAAGTTTTTAGTTCTTATTTTCTATCACCATCTAATGAATAGGGGCTCTTACAGTCTGTGATTTTCTGCTTTGTTTAGTATCAGGATTATTGCTCTTTCGATAATAAAAAAGCTTATAAGGCTTTTACATCTTACTTCTACTTTTCTATATATGAATAATTAAATTATGATAAGATTCATTATATATGTACTAAAGAACACCAAAGATAGTTTTAAGAAAATGTCCTGCTTCCTTTTGAGATACCAGAGGTCAGAGGATGCTATTCCATAAGTTCCTCTTAAGATATGTTACCAGTCTGTTTGTTTTGGCAAGATAAACTGTTAGGACTTAACAAATGATGTCTGCAAAGCACGTGCTTTATTAAGTATATAAACAGGCCGCAGATGTTTCTTTCGGAAGAAACTGTTTTATTCATCTCTGTATTCCAGTGCTTCGCTCTTAGCATTCAATGTATTTTTATTGAAAGAATAAAACTACCCTTTTTTCTTGCTGCTGATAACACATTGAGCACTGTGCATGGCCATTGTAGCACTGTATTTGTTCATCTTAAAGATCTTTTCTTTAGTCCTCAAAACCATCATAGATTATTTTATTAGGTCATATTTGATACAAAAAATAAAATGTTACTTTAAAACATCAGATCACCATAAGTGAACCATGACCCAACCTAAGATCACCAGTACTGTGGTCAGTGGTACCAGTGTAGTCATCCCAATCCTATGACCCCAGTTTCTCCCCCTTGCAACCCTGCAAGAAAAGTGACCACTGTTCTGAATGTGTCATTCTCTTGCTTTAGGAATTTTCATCATTTCTATGTATAAGATACATCATCGTGTGAATGTTATGCCAGATTTCCTCTGTTCTGCTGTAAATGAACTTTTGAGGTTCCTTTTCTGCCATTACAAACAGCATTACAGCAAACATTCTTCTGTGTGTTTCCTAGCATACATTCATGAGAGCTTTTGTAAGGTCTAAACCTAGAAATGGAGTTTTTGGACCATAAGATAATGTGAATGTTCAATTCTACAAGATAGTTTCAAATTGTTTGTTGAAATGATGGAACCAGTTACTTGTTCAGCAGTGATATGTGTGGGTTTTCATTGGTCCATGTCTTTCCCATCACAGTTTTGTTAAACTTGTAAGTACACGATATGGTCTTACATAATTAAGGTGCTAGTAATGGTGAGCATTTTTTCATATATATGATTCCTGTGGTTATTCCTTTGAATTGCTTGTTCAGTCCATTCCCCATTTCCATATCAGGTTGTCTTTTTTGTACTGTTTTGTAGAAATTCTTTATACTGTACACTAGTTTTTTTGTCAGTTATTTGTTGCAGATCTGTCCTCCCAGTTCTGGGGCTCTTCTTTTCAGTTTATGATATCTTTCTTCTTATAATTAATTTGGAGTAATTTTAGATTTACAGAAAAGTTGCAAAGCAGTACCTTTTACCTAGTTTGCTCTAATTTTACCATGTTATATAACAATGGTACATTTGTCAAAAGTAAGAAATTAACATTAGATGAATTATTATTAACCAAACTTTCATGCTTTATTTGGATTTCACTAATTTTCCATCAGTCATTTTTCTGTTTTGGAATCCAATCCTGAATACACTATTGCATTTAAGCTTTATGGTGTCTTTTGATGAACAAATGTTCTTCGTTTTAGTGTAGTTGAACTTACTGTCATTTCTTTTATAATTAGCATTATTGGGGTGCCTAGCTGGTTCAGTCAGTAAGAGCAGTGTGGCTGTTGATCTCAGGGTTGTGAGTTAGAACCTCATGTTGGGTGTAGAAATTACTTTTAAAAAATGATTTGCATTATTAGTTCCTTGTTTCGGACAGCTCCTCTTCCTGTGTTTTCTTCTAAATGTTAAAAGTTTACCTTACATGACTTGACCATCTTAGACTTCAGTTTTTAATATGGGATCAAGTAGGGATCCAATTTCCCTTTTTTTCATATGGATAACAAATTTTTATTGATTTATATTTATATTTTTTCCCATTTTTTTAAAAAAGATTTTATTTATTTGACAGAGATCACAAGTAGGCAGAGAGGCAGGCAGAGAGATAGGAGGAAGCAGGCTCCCTGCTGAGCAGAGAGCCCGATGCAGGGCTGGATCCCAGGACCCTGAGTTTATGACCTGAGCCCAAGGCAGAGGCTTTAACCCACTGAGCCATCCAGACGCCCCTATTTTTCCCCATTTTTATTGAGAAATAATTGACATACATTGCTGTGTAAGTTTAAGGTGTACAGCATGATGGCTTGATTTACACATAAATGAAATGATGATCACAATAGGTTTATTAACATTTATATCATAGATAAAACAAAAAGAAAAAAATTTTCTCTTTGTGATGAGAACTTTTAGGATCTACTCAAACAACTTTCCTATATATCACAGAGGAGTGTTAACTGCAGTCATCATATTTTACCTTACTTCCCCAGAATTACTTATAACTGAAAGTTTGTGCCTTTTGACCACCTTTCTCCAGTTCCTCCTCCTCATTCCTCTGGTACAACAAATCTGATGTCTTTTTCTGAGTTTTGTGGGATTGTTGTTGTTGTTCTTCTGGTGCCATATATAAGTGAGATCAGTATTTGTCTTTCTCTGACTTATTTCACTTGGCATAATGCCTTCAGGGTCCATCTGTGTTGTCACAAATGGTAGATTTTCCTCATTTTTTTTTTTAACGGGAAATTTTCCAGTGTGTATATATACCAGAGTTTCTTTATTCATCTCTCAGTGGACACTTGGGTTTTTTCCATGTCTTGGCTATAATGTTGTCTATAATGCTGCTGTGAATGTGGGGTTGCAGATTATCTTCTTGAGTTTTTATTCCCTTCGGATATATTCCCAGAAGTAGAATTGCTGGATCAAATGGTAATTCTGTTAATTTTTTGAGGGTCCTTCGTACTAGTGGCTGCACCAATTTACAATCCCACCAACAATGCACAGGGGTCCCCTTTTCTCCTAATCCATGCCATTATTTATTAACTTTTGCTCTTTTGATGATGGCCATTCTCACACCCATAAAGTGATAATCTCCTTTTGATTTTGATTTGCATTTCCCTAATAACTAGTGATATTGAGCACCTTTGATGTACCTGTTGACCGTTCCTATATCTTCTTTGGAAAAATGTCTTTTCAGGTCCTTTGTTCATTTTTAAATTGGATTATTTGTGGGTTTTTTGCTATGGAGTTATATAAATTCTTTATATTTTTTGGATATTAACCCCACATCACATCTATGTTATCATATATCTAGTTTTCACATAAAAGCGGTGTGTTTCCAGAACTCTCTGATCACTTCCATTGGTCGGGTTTCTATTTCTGCACTTATATTTTGCTTTATTCTGAAGGGGTGTTTAGGTATTTGATAGGACAATCTCCCACCCTCACCCCCACTCCCTTCAAGTTCTTCAGAAGAGTCTTGGATATATTTGGCTCTTTATTTTCCATATAAAATTTGTGAATTTGTTAAGTTGGATTGTGGTAGGGGTTATGGGGAATCCCCTCTCTCTCTTTTTTAAAGATTCCATTCATCATTTTGACAGAGAGAGAGTGGGAGAGGGAGAAGCAGGCTTTCTGCTGAGCAGGGAGCCTGTCACAGGGCCCAGTCCCAGGACCCTGGGATCATGACCTGAGCCAAAGGCAGACACTTCTGAACCACCCAGACACCCCAACTATGGGGAATCTTAAGTGAGGAATGGATATCTCTCGATACTAACACTATCCATAAAAGTGGTATTTCTCTGTACTGATTTAAGTCTAATTCATTGTGCCTAAATAAAGGAATACATTTTTTACTAACTTTTATATTTTTGTTACTATTGTAAATAGTATTTTTAAACTTCATTTTTCACATTACTGCTAGCATAGAAAAAAATGCAGTTAGTTTTTGTATATTGATCTGATATTTACTAACCCTTCTAAATTCTTACTGGTTCCAATAATTTATCTTTAGAATCTTTTTAGTCTTCTGTGACAATTACATCATTTGTAAATAATGGTAATGTGTTCAGAAATTACAATCTGTGTTTCTTTTTTCTCATAGTTTAATACATTTCTTTTTCTTATTGTACAGTATTGAATACAAATGGGAACAACTCATCTTTTCTGGTTTATCATTGGGAATAATGTCTGCTCTAGGTTTTTGAGCTGTTCTTTATCAAAATTGCTAATAGGTTTCTGTAAAACTTGACTGACTATTGGATATTATTAAATGAATTTCTGCTTAATAATTTAATGAACTGAATTGCTCTTATGGATATTTCTAATGGTAAAATTGCCCTTGAATTTCTGAGCTGACCCCAGCTGGATAATCATGTATCATGGCCTTTTATGAATGGCTGGATTTGTTTGTTGTCAGAATTATAACAACTCCACAGATCACTCTCTAGCCCATTTTTTTCTCTTCACTCGGTCAGTTTGTATAAGATTAGTTGTTTTTTATTTTGCTTTTTTTGGCTAGTTCACTAGATCTCACCTGTAAATCTGCCGAGCCTGGTATTTTCTTCTGGAGAAAAATTTAAACTAACTAAAAATTTTAAATGGTTGGTTGTGAGAATATTCAAGTTTTCTTTTTTCTTTTTTTTCCTTGGTCCAAATACTAGCAGTGTGTCCATTTTTTTTTAATCAGTTAAGTTTTTACTTCTACTTTTTTCTTCACATTTATAATTTTAATTTTGTTACTTGTATCATTTCAGAATATAATTTTAATGTAAAAATGGAATATGCTAATTGGTAAAAGTAACCCAAACGGTGCATAAAAATTAAAATTCTTCAAAAATCCCATGAATTGCCCACTTTCTTGGCATCTCTTTATTCATATATAGGGTTATAAATACCTTTCCCCTCCTCAAAGTATGAACATTTAATACTCAAAATTGTTTAAAAATTTTTTTGATTAATGAGAAGTAAACCAAATCACTTGTAGTTTCACCTTCTGAAACTTATTAATTTTTTAATGTATTTTTTCCAAATTTTAAGCCATACTTAGACTTAAATAAAAATAAAACCATTACTTTTTATTTATATCATTAGCATTTTTTCATGTCATTAAAATAGTACTGGAAATCATGATTAGGGAAATGGTTCATAAATTTGTTAGCACGTGTTTAAGTAATTCTGCAGTAGACATTCTTAAATGTAAATCACCATATGACTCTGCTGTTAAGTAGACATTCTTAAGTCAGTTCCATTTTCAGTTAACCCTTTGAATGTTGTCTTGTTCTACATTAGGCCACTCTTCACAGCTGCTCTTCCATTAATCAGGCTTTAGAATAGCGGCCATGAGGGAAAGAGGAAAGGTATTTAACAAAGCAGTTGAAACTATATTAGAGATTATTTTATTTTTTCGTTACCTTCTTTGTTTCATAGAAGATTTCTGGTGGCATTTAAATGAAATAATCTTTTAAAACTTGCAGAAAACAATCAGAAATAGAGTAGAAAGTTAAGATTAGAGAAAAAGAGCAATGGTGATATGCAAGCTAGAAGCTTACTTTGTAGGTAATAATAAATTTGATTTTTTAGATTTGAATTTGAAGGACTTGAAATGGGATGGGAGGTAAGGTTCCTTGAGGGTCTCCTGCAAAAAGAGGGAGCACAGCTGCTCCTCAGAGGAATTCTTTCTAATATTAAGTAAAAATAAAGGTAGAAAAAGTTTCTTGCAAAGCTTTATATAGGAGGCAGTGAATGATGCGGAATCCTCCGTCCCATGACAGCAGATGATGCTTGAACAGATTTTATTTGGCTATTTTTTGCAACATTCTTTAACTCTCAGTATACCACTGGGGTCTAGATTTTCAGTTTCCTTTAAGTTCTTTTTTGTTTGTTTGTTTGTCTTTATGTTTAATTGGATCCTGTTTGGAATTCAGAATTTTTCATTTTCTGCCCATAGTAACAAAGAGGAGGAAATTGCCAGAATAAGACCGTTTACAGTGATAAAACAAATTAGAAAATAAATGTAAAGAGATGGCATGCTAAACTCCAATAATGATGATGAAATTGATAGTATAAGTGAAATCGAAGATTGAGTTTAAGCTGATATCCTAGGTAAATTTTTTCAAATTCATCAACTTGTGAGAAAGCAATTTATTTCCAAGGACAATAGGAAAATAAAGTGTTCTTATCCAGTCAGTAATTCCACAGGAAAAACTTCAAGTATTTTGTGACAGGAGTTTTGACTGGGTTGACAATATTCCTTTATTTCTTTTAATATTTGTGCTGCAGAATTTACTTATTGCAGTTTATAATAGCATTGGTGCTGAAAGCAGTATGTACAAAGGTGGAAATAATGGTGTAGAAAATAAATGATACAGAAATGAAAAAAAATTGGTTGACTTGATCATTTTCATAAGTATTTGTAAATCTAAATGAATATGTTCTCGCTTTTATGGAACCAAGAATATGGATGGCTGTCCTTCAAAAAATTATGAGTTATGCAAGTTTTCAAAAGTGTAATGCCTTTTGATGATACCTGAGCAAGAAGAACCAGTGGTCCTCATTAGTAAGTTCTGTGTTTACAGCAAATTCTCCCCCTTGCTAAAACTGTATTGTAACCCCAAAATCAGCCCTCGTGACATTCTCATAATTCATGGACATGTACATGCAAAGATTTATGAAAAACAGGAATTGCGTGACATGCTTATTCCCAGCTGAGGTCAAACAAGGCAAATGCTCTGCCTTCCTGTTTTAGCCTACATATTACAAACAAATTTTCCTGTTCTCTAGGGCTACATTTTTTGCATTTTTGTGTGAATTGGGGTTTTCTAAATTTTTCTCAAAAAATACTGAAGTTCTTGGGGCGCCTGGGTGGCTCAGTGGGTTGAGCCGCTGCCTTCGGCTCGGGTCATGATCTCAGGGTCCTGGGATCGAGTCCCGCATCGGGCTCTCTGCTCAGCAGGGAGCCTGCTTCCTCCTCTCTCTCTGGCTGCCTCTCTGCCTACTTGTGATCTCTCTCTGTCAAATGAATAAATAAAATCTTTAAAAAAAAATACTGAAGTTCTTCCTGTGCAGTGACTGCCAGGATAATTTCACTATTTGAGATGGCCTCTGAGTGCTATGTTGAAGTGCTGCCTAGTGTTCCTGTGTGTAAGATGGCTGTGATGCCTTATGGAGCAGATACATGAATCAGATAAGTTTCATTCAGGCATGAGTTATAGTGGTGTATTAGTAAATGAATGATGTATATTAAATAAGGTGTCTGTAAACAGAAAGACATAAAACTAAGTTATGCATAAAACACAGTTATGTATTGATCTGTTCACCTCGACGTGGTAGAAAAATGTAGTGATTGGAGAAGGACCCTAACCTGTTTAATAACTCAGCGTTTGTGGCATCTTTATAGAATATAAATACCACAGATAATAAGCAGTAACTGTTCATGAAATGAATAAGTTCCAGTTGGTTTCATTCAAAGAATTGCTCATTTTTGGTAAATATGCTTTTAGGGCCAGGTAAATATGTAGTAAGAATTTGGGTTTGCTCTGTTTAAATCCTTATTAAATTATCTAATGACGCTCTTTTCATTTTTTCCTTCATTCTTATGTAAATTTTTCACAAAACAATTTAAAATTTTTATATAAGGGTGCCTAGGTGGCATTAATTGGTTAAAGCGTCCAACTCTTGGTTTCAGCTCAGGACTGATCTCAGGGTCATGTGATGGAGCCCCATGTCAGGCTCTGCACTCAGTGCAAAATCCACTTGGTTTCTCTCTCCCTCTCTCTTTGCCCCTCCCTCCACTTGAACGCACATCTGTATTCATCTTCTCTCTCAGACAAATGAATCTTTAAAAATAACTAAGAGGTCCATTTTACCTAGAAAATGACTGGCTTTTTTGTTTTGTTTTTAAATACACTGTGGGTAAATAAAAGCTGAAGGCATAAGAAAACATAGTTTATCTGAAGTAGTTCCCGTAAGTGCTTAGGTACTATGATCTGGGGGCACAGGGTAATCTGGAATACTTGAAATAGATTTTCCATTACTTCCCTTTTTTAAGTCATTGGCAAATTGCTAGAATAACAGCTTGAGATGATTCTCTTTGGCAAAGGTTCCAGAGTTCTGTATTTGTAGGATGAATGCCTGTTTGCTTTAGAACCCAGAAAAGCCAAGTTTTAAATTAGACCTATTGACCTTCAGTATTCGTGGGTTCACTACCTAGTATCAAAATACCAGAAACCTAGTAACAAAATGGTGAAAACCTTTTAAGTGAGTATATAGTTCAAAACTCTGTTCTTTTATTTATAACAAATTTCTTATGAGAGACACCATTGTTAAAAACTGACCCTAAAATGTGTGTTTATCCTTCATGGCCTTTAGTTATTTTTTGTTTGCTTTTTGCTCTTCCCCATTGGACTGAGTTTAAAAGCATTAAAGGGCACGTTATTTATGTTTCTGTACTAACCAGTAGTTGGTTGACACTAAGTGTTCCTTTCATTGAATTGTGCTAATCTAATGAGTTTGTGGGTGAAGAAATCAATACATAGGTAAATTATGTACCCATATTAGTAATTGATGGCAAAATTAGGATGTGGATTCTTACTAGAATGTGAAAAATGAAGTGATATGTTAAATGTTAAAGACTTTGGGCTCCATAGAGGTATCCTTAATCTCTAGATATAGACTTCCTCCTCAGTATGACAGAATACTTTACAGTGAAGTTCTTTTAGTTATACATGTTGTAAAACTTAATACCCAAGCCTGCATAATTGTTAGTACCATTCTATTCTACATTGCTTACTGTCCGTTTGGCTTCGCCACTCACTTCTACTCACATACTTTGCTCACTCACTTGTACTCACATACTTTGCTTTTTGTGAGTCCACAGGCTTCTGGTGTTCCTCCCACCTCAGCATCCTTTCTGGATTCCTTCCTGTGTAGGCCCTATCCTTGTTTTTCTTTTTTGTTCTAAAATGTTAGGGAATAGCTATGAAGTTCTCCCCACATATTCTTAAATATGCTGATTAGGCCAGTCTGTTTTCATCATCCTTCACTTTTTCTAAAATCGTTGAAAGGTGTATATTAAGTACACATTTAGTATTTTTATTCTAACAGTTCTCTTGACTACAGAAAAATACTGTTTTAATTTTTACTTGCAAAGCACATGTTCCACAAAGTACTGAGCAGCTAGTCTTCTGAAAAGCATTAATTCCTTTGTGCTTAAGAATTCCTTAGATTAAGGGGCACTTGGGTGGCTCAGTGGGTTAAAGCCTCTGCCTTCAGCTCAGGTCATGATCCCAGGGTCCTGGCATTGAGCCCTGCATTGGGCTCTCTGCTCAGCAGGGAGCCTGCTTCTTCCTCTCTCTCTGCCTGCCTCACTACCTGCTTGTGATCTCTGTAAAGTAAATAAATTAAATCTTTAAAAGAAAAAAATTTTTTTAAAATTTAAGAAAAGAATTACTTAGATTAAGTTATAAAGATTTTAGAAGGTTTAACAAAAAGCCTATACATTTTTACTGTAATGTTTGTTTAATTTTAAAATGGGCTCAATTAGCTCTAGATTATTAAATAATTGGGAACCTTTGCTAAAGGAAAAATTCGTTTATATGTATAACTCTGTAACTCATGTTATAATTCCCATCTTATTTCTCTGACCACCTGTTTTATGAGTGTTCTTTTCTCTTAGCTTGATAAAGATGACATGGTATACATGGAAGCATATGACAAATTGCTAGAGTCCTGGCTAACTTTGGTTCAAGACGACAAACATTTCCATAAAGGCTTTTTTACCCAACATGCTGTTCAAGTTTTCAATTCCTATATTCAGTGCCACCTCGCTGCTCCAGATGGCACAAGGAATTTGGTAAGTTTCAAGCTAGATTGTAAGTAAAAATCCATTTCATTATAATTCTGTTTTGTCTATTTTATCCTATTATACATCGTATAATACTAGATATTTACGAAGAGCTTCTTAAGAAGATGTGCTGAGAACATTAGAGCAAAAGTTATCCCATTTTCTAAATGAGTTCAGTGTTTTGTGGGGTGCTCGTAGTTACCCCATTTTTCTTCAGTTTTCACTGAAAACCTGTGTCTTCCACCTGTCTTCCTAGTTGTCCAGTGATACTTCTGTATAAAGGACCATATATCTTAAAGATGTCAGATTTTTCAGTTACTGAAGTTAAATTCTCTGGTGTGGGGAAGTGGGTTGTGAGTGCATTTTACTGTTTATACATGTGCACCATGGTGGGGTAATACCCTCCATTTCTTTCTCTTCTGTGTCTCCCTTCCCCCGTTTTTTTGTAACTGCTAGCATTGTCAAGCATAGTTAGTAGGCCTTAGACCGCTGGGTTGGCTCTGTCCACCTCTCCTTTTCCTGTGATGTGCTGAAGTTATTTTACAGTGCAACAGAAATGTATGATTCATTGAACAAAGGAATGCAGTTCCTCACTCTCTATTTCCTTCTTCAATAATAGACTGCCAATGGTGTGGCCTCTCGTGAGGAAGAAGAAATAAGTGAACTTCAAGAGGATGATCGAGACCAGTTTTCAGATCAACTAGCCAGTGTAGGAATGCTAGGAAGAATTGCTGCAGAACACTGTATACCTCTTCTGACAAGGTACACACAGTCCAAAGAAACCCCATGGAGCAAATATTCTCTATTCACAATTCCCTGGAGAGCACTTAAAGTGTTTAAAGACTTTAAACACCCCCACCCCGTATCCCAGCACACTGGAACAAATGGACAGAAACATACTCATGATTGCATTCCTTGGCTTGTACATTTGGAGCCCAGGCACTACAGCATAGATGGCAGAGAGATTGTGGAAAACATGGTATGAGAAATGATTTGACCCATATCAATATAAAAACTTGGAATAACCAGTTTTCAAATGCCTGTTGTAAACCTTGATTGTTTGTAAAGCAATGTTTTAATTCTATGTCATAAATAATAAATCACAATTCCTATACTGCTATGAGAACAGTTGTGTACTATAATATTTTCATATATGTGTTTTTGTGCTAACTTCTTAATTTATGATGTCTAATAAATGGATATTATGAGTTGTTCTAGATCTTTGTTTATTGAGCTTTATGAAGCTTTGGTTTTTTTTTCCCCTCTTTCAGTTTATTAGAAGAAAGAGTAACAAGGCTCCATGGTCAGTTACAACGACATCAGCAGCAATTACTTGCTTCACCTGGTTCAAGCACTATTGACAACAAAATGCTTGATGATCTGTATGAAGATATTCACTGGCTTATTTTAGTTACAGGTTGGTTGGTTGTTTCTTTTTAAAATGTAGTTGCCAACTGAGCAGTTTAAACTTCATATGTTAGAAGAAGCTTCATATGTTAAAAAAAAATAAAAGTCCATACATAATGTTGGATGAAATTTGAATATAGCTTCTGTATATCACAGAGCTGTGGATGCATTTTTAAAAAATACTGGCTAACATGTATATTTAATGCCTTTTGCTTACCCAGTGACATGTGGAATTCATTGCAACCCACTGATTTAGTACTATTTTTTTTCTGTTTAGTACTATTAGCAGGTTTTATTATTGTTACTGTTATTATCCCCATCTTATAAATAAAGAAGCTGAGAGAGAGTTTTACCACAGAGTAGCCTGTGGTCACACTGCTATTAATTTTTGGAGTCAGAATGCAAATCTAGGCAGTCTGACTTTTAGGGTCTTACTTTATAAGCATTATCAATGTTTTTGTATTTTAAATAATCGAGGAAAAGAAATCTTACTTTTTGAAAAGGCATGCCCAAATACTGATTTTGATAGAGATAATAGTAGAATTCCTATTATGTTTATAGATATATTACTGAAAATTATTAAAAGGTAGTAGATTAAAAAGCCTACATGTCAGTATGAATTATAAAATTGGTGAATAAAACATTTGTCCTTTGTATTTTGAGAGTTAATTATCTGAGAAATAGAAAATTTCTTCTCCTCAAACTTGAAATGGACATTTATAATTTATCTTCACATCAACTTAATATGATGTATGTAAATCAGATAAAATTGAAAACATTTATAGTACGATTTGATAAATGTAGATTTGTTAAGTGTTCGTTTTTAATTTTTTTTAAACTGAAGGCTACCTCTTAGCTGATGATACTCAGGGAGAGACTCCGCTAATACCTCCAGAAATAATGGAATATTCCATTAAGCATTCATCTGAAGTTGACATTAATACAACACTTCAAATTTTGGGATCTCCAGGAGAAAAGGCTTCTTCCATCCCAGGGTACAACAGAACAGATTCTGTGATTAGGTAATATGAACTCTATAGCTGTGCTCTTGTAATTTATACTGTTTTATAAATTCTGAGTTGATGGGTAGATTACTTGAGTGTTAGGCACGTTGTAAATCTGATACATGAAAGAAAACTTGGAGAAGCCTTGAAATAAACAAGGATGGCAAGTACTCAGTATATATAAGTAATGCCAATCTGGTGAGAATTGACAGCTATATCCTGTACTGAGGAAAACAAATGTAAAATTATTCTGAATACAGTGAGACTTTGAAGGGACATTTGATCTAAAGTACTTTGAACATATCCCATGTCCATCAGAAAACAGTGCTAACACACTACAGGCACCCTAAATGAATGAAACAAAGTATATGAGATTCTTAGAAACTGGGGGAATATTAACAAGCATTTTTTTGTTGATAAAGCTAAAACTACATTTCAGTGGCTTTCTTAAGGAAAACTAAGATTCTTACTTTATAAAACAGAAATAGCTGTCCTGAATATGTGAAACTTGAGAGTCCTGTCAGGTGAAGTTAGAAGACAGTAGTGTGCCTAGATGAGAATTGACTTTGATCTTCCTATTAGTAGTGGCAAAATTTTCATTAATTCCTAATGGTGAAATTAAGGAGGGATACACCTAGACAAATATTCTCCTAAAAGGGGATTTGAAACAGCATTTTGGATTTCAGTATCTTTAAATTTAGGTTTCAGGCAGAAATATCAATAATGAAATAACATTGGTTTTTGCCAGTTGCAAAATCAGTAACTCAAGCAGGGTGCTGTCCCCCCTCATCTTTTTATTTTTAATGCAAAAATACATGGATATCATTTATGCCTGTGCAGTAGAAAGTGATTTTTTTAAAAAAATGAACTATTAAGTTAATATCAAGGAAATGTTTGAGAATTTATTTCCTTTATTGTTTTATTCTCTTGTTTGAAATAAAATATCAATGCTCTATGGAAAAAGTTTATTCTTTATGGGATTACTATATGCATTAGATTAGGTGCTTGTGGAAATCATCACTTTTGCTTTGGCTTGATTCATGGCGAATGTTAATTTCAAAGGCAGTTCATTTCAGGGTGCTGTCATATTACATTCTTTGTCACATTTCTTGCCTCGGCAGTACCATCAGGAATGCTTTCCTTGTATTTTCAGTGCTTTTTCAATTTTTGCAAGTCTCAGGTATCAGTGTGGGAGCAAAACATTTTTGTATCTGAGAGCACAGACTATGGAGGGTTGAGATGAGGGTTGGAAACAAAAATTGTCTTTTTTTTTTTCTCCAGTCCAAAGAATTAATTTGAAATTGAAGGCTATATGAGAGAAACACTACTAGTTTGACTAAAAAAAGTTCACATTTCTTGAAGAATTTATCCTTTAACAAATAATTATTGATTACCTAATATGTACCAAGTACTGTTCTAGGCATTTGGGATACATTAGTGACCAAAACCAACAAAAATCAATCCCCTTCTAAAGCTCTTTATAGGGGAAAGATAATAAATAAATCATATGGTGTATTAGAAGACCATAAGACTGTGGGATAAGAAACTGAACAGGGTTAGGAGAATCAGGAGTGCTGATTTCAGAGATTTCTATAATTTTTAATGTTGTGATCAGTATATGCTTTATTTAGAAGGTGACTTGTGAGCAAAGACTTGAGGGTGGTAGGGATGAAGCCATGATGTCCTAGGGAAGAGCATTCCAGGCAGAGTGAACTGCTAATACAAAGGCCCTGTGGCATGCCTGGCATAATCAGGCAACAGTTGGAACTGCCATTGTGGGTTGAGCAGAGTGAGATGGAATTTTGTCAGAAAATGGAGACAGAAGGGAAAATAGAGGGAAATCAGCTAAAGTCTTTAGCCTTTGCTCTGAATGAAGTGGGATGCTGTTGTAGGGTTTTGAACAGAGAATGTTTAAAAGGTTACTCTGCTACCTTGAGAGTAAACTACGAGTGACAAAAATGGAAGCAGGGGGACCAGTGAAGAGGCTAATTGAAGTAATCCAAGGGAAAGATGATGGTGATCCAGATTAGAGTAGATGTTGCAAGAAGTTAAAGAGAGCTTTCTTGGACCCATTTTGCTGACTTTTGGTTTATAAACTGAAAAGGTAATCCAAGATTAATTTGTAAAGTATTGGAAAGTGTGAGTGCTGTCTGAAATACAATGTTTAGATAGCTTACTTAAGAATTAAAGTAAGATTAGGAATTTAAACTATCAACAATTAAAAAATATTTGAGTGTAACATTGTGTGTCCACTATACTTTAATGAAAAAAATGTGACATTTTCATCAGTTCAACTCCCCTATGTGCCACGATCCAAGGATACAATAGAAGTCTGATAAGAGTGATAGAGGAGCACCAAGGTTTACCTAACCTCTTACTAGGGGAAGAATTAAGGGGTGCTTTTGGGAAAGATGGCATTTAACCTGATAGTTGAGGGCTGAATAGGAGTGCAACATACAGCAGAAGGTGAAGAGTATTCCAGGCAGTGACAGTAGCCTAGGCAGAGACCTGGAAGTGAGAGTGTGGCGTGAAGCAGGAGGCATTTTGTTGTTGCTTACATGTAAACGTAGAGGGAAAAGGTCTTTGTGGAGATGGAGAAGTAGGGATGGTCTTTGTATTGCGTGAGAAAGATTGGAAATAGGGAGGTGAAGTGATCAAACCATAGTAGTAAGATTATACTGTGGAAAACGGATTTAAAGGATGACAAGGTAGGTTAGGCAGCCTTTCCATTCGTAGGGTGAAAGAGGCAGATGGTTCTTTCAGAAGAAACCCCATGGGGTACAGTGGTGAGGATATAGGAAGGGTTCCAGGGGAGCCTCAGCGAACTGCCTGTGCTACTCTTCTTTACCTTGCTCCCGCTTTACAAAAGAAAGGCAAAAGCTCTTACTCATTCTGAATCTTATCATAATGGATAGGCAGATATGTAAAAATGTGCAGAGTGCCAAATAAAGGGACAGTTCCAAATAGTATGGTGTTGGGAGTGAATGACTGAGGAATAGAGAACCAGTAATTTTACAAGTCAGAAGGTTTTCAGCCCTTTGCATTAAATGACATTGAAGGAATCAGGTTGTCAGTTAACAGATTGTTAAAAGTAATTTTTGATGGTGGATTTCTGTGATTTTTGGCATATAACTTGGAAGAAGTTCAAATAATTAAGGAACCCTGTTATTTTAAAAATGCTTTCCATTTATGTGAATAGATTTTCCCACTGTTTCTATTTAAATGAAATCGGATTCAAATCAAATTATGTTCAGCTCTGTCTCATTCTAGCAAGACGTAGTATTTTTTCAGATATATGGACTCATTTGGAAAAACAGAATCCTGCTACATTAATTTCAATTACAAATGCATAAAATTTTATTTTTACATTTAATAATTTGTTTAAATTTGTGTTGTACTTTGCTCAATTGTGTATTAGTATTACATCGATAGATAATTCAAAAGATGTTTTAAAAATAGTCTTATGATCACTGAGAATATTTTTAAATTCTATTTCAATAACCAGACATACTTGTTTCAGATAATTAAATGGTGTGAGCAGTAAATGAGTATAAAAATATATTAAGATAATCTGGGGAAATGAAATTGAAATGAAAATTTAGGGAGAAAAAAAATTTGAGGAAAAAGAAACAATGTAAAGTTTCCAACTGTTAAAGAAAAATGTGTTTATTTTTCAAATGGATGATGGTGGGTATCAGAAAGAACACTGATAAATAAATTCCTGTTTATAATTTAGAAAGTTACTGTAATTATTTAATTCAAATTCTGCTAGGCTGCAAGTTATATTATTTAAAACCATTCATTCTTATGAGAATAATCTGGTACATCGACTTAAATGTATTGTGAAGTCATGGGGTATTTTTGTTCATATCCACCCTAAATTGAAATTCTTGATATAGGGAGTAGGTAATATGTAGGGAAAAAGATGTTCTGGGGGTAGAAACTTAAAAACTACTGGTTTGGTGCAAGGAAAGAAATTATATCAAAAGGATGGAGTGATAAATAGTAGCTAGTACTTTGGACACATCCAGTTGGATAAAGAACTGAAATATAAGATTTCATTACAGGGAGATAATTTCAGTCATCTTGAGAAGAACAGTAAGGAAAAGTAGCAGAAGCCCAACTTCAGGTGATTAGAATCTCTGCTTTGGCACAGATAGTCATAAAATGATTTTTAAATGGATTCTTTCAGTTACACCCTTTCCTTCTTTGTGTTTTAGCTAAAGTCAAGTTAAATATATATCACTTCTGATTATGTTCTCTCCTACTCCCACCTCCAGAACGAAGACTTTCCAACTTAACTGCAGATCATGCTCTTTTATTGAAACCATATAACCATATGAATTATGTAGTGTAGGAGATGACACTTTCTTAGAGCATATCATTACGGAGATAAATTTTTTTAGCAAGACTTTTATTTTAAAATACCATTAAGAATCAAGTTTTTGTTAGGAAGTATTTAGGACTATCGGATTTAGAGACAAGATTCAGCATTCAAAGTGTTTTAGATAAGTCGATTTCCAGATCCTCTACCATAAAATGACAAATGTATAAAAACAGCGCTAACCCATGGGAGGTTTGAGTAGTGATAAAGTGCTGAAGAATTTAGCATTTACTCTGAACTTTTAATTTTATGTATTTCTCCATTTTGAATGTGAAAAACATCTTTAGATGGTAACACTGAGACTCGCACATGCAGTACGACTTGCACAGAAGGTTGTCTCTATCCATGACTCTTCACTTTGTCTTGTTTCTTGCTTCCTGAAAGGTCAGCAGTAAAATGGGGCCTTTATGTACAACACAGTTGATGAAAATTTCAAGTGTAGCCTGGCCTAAATTCAGAGAGTTGGGAAACAGAAAAAGGACTTTTAAGAAAAAAACAAGATTAGACAGTCAATAAATAAAAGAATAAATGACTTCTTTTTTATTCCTACAGGCTGTTATCTGCTGTTCTGAGAGTTTCAGAAGTTGAATCTCGAGCAATAAGAGCAGATCTCACTCATCTACTAAGCCCTCAAATGGGCAAAGATATTGTTTGGTTTCTAAAACGCTGGGCAAAGACTTACCTCCTGGTGGATGAGAAACTATATGATCAGGTCAGAATGTAAAACTGACTTCGTTTGGATTTATGATGATAACAATTTTCTTGGTGATTTTCTCATCAGCATATAATTAAGAGCTGAACATCTTCCACACTGAAGAGA
Organism: Mustela erminea; assembly: GCF_009829155.1. NCBI lineage: Eukaryota > Metazoa > Chordata > Mammalia > Carnivora > Mustelidae > Mustela > Mustela erminea. The sequence continues at coordinate 84,167,227 of NC_045628.1, forward strand.
ACCATATTAATGGTGTGCAATTTTAATAACTTTCTTAGAGCACGTCATTTGATTCAGCTTATTTTAACTGTATTAATTTACAGATTACTATTGGGAATGGATTAATTTATGTTCTTTGTATTTGGTGTAAATATCATTTTGGTGTATTAATATGAAAGTAAAGTTGATGGGAAAATCACATTGGAAGATTAAGTGGATTGAGTATATCTTTTTTGGACTTAATAGAAATGAATACATTTAAAATTGATATAAGTAGTACTTCAGATTTAGATGCTAATTTCAGTTTGACTTTTCAGTGGATTTCTTTTGAACATGATCTTTCTTTCTGACTTTAAAAATTTTGTTTTCTCTCTTAAGATAAGTCTGCCATTCAGTACAGCATTTGGGGCAGATACAGAAGGTTCTCAGTGGATTATTGGCTACCTCTTACAAAAAGTCATCAGTAACCTCTCAGTGTGGAGTAGTGAGCAGGACCTTGCAAATGACACTGTGCAGCTCCTTGTCACTTTGGTGGAAAGAAGAGAAAGGTAAGCTGATTACAGGAGGAAGACTGTGTGTCTGTTGTCTGTAGTCTTTCAAGTGGCAGTTACCTGGTCCTAAAGTCCAGATAGGCCTTGCATTTTGGAGCAGTGTAATATATATATATAATTATTATTATTATTATTATTGCTATAAGTGCAAATACAGCTTTCGCATGTTACAGTTGAGGTTTGTGTTGACTATTCAGGGATTTGGCATTAAAGAATCTTATGAGAAACATGTTTAATTCAGTAATTTATAGTTTTAAAAACACTAACCCAGAATAATCTCATTTAATTTTTTCAGGTATCCTGTTCCATTTTAAAGATAAGAAAAACTTGATAATTTAATTATTTTGCAAGTTAAGAGCTTAGTGTTTTCTACAACTCTGGAAGAGTTTCTCATTTTTCTTACTACATAAGAATGTGATTGTACTACTCCTGGCATTGACTAACTCTTACTTAATTGAGTTTCTTGTAATTTACTAGGTATTGTTCCAAGCATTTCACCTACAGTATTTTACTTAATTATTGTATTAGTCTCAACCATGAGAATTAGGTCTATTATTATTGTTATTCCTATGTCATAGATGTGGAAACTAAGGAGAGTAAATAAATTTTACAGTATCAAATGACTAATGGGATTTGAGCGCAAAATTGTGTGACTCCGAATTCTATACCAAGTTTATTATACTGTACTTCAATAACTAATTAAATTTGGTTACCTTCCATTTTTGTTTGCTTAGTATACATATGATGTAAGTAATGCGTCTTGTGTTTTGTTCTTTCTGCCTGTAGGGCAAACTTAGTAATTCAGTGTGAAAACTGGTGGAACTTAGCTAAGCAGTTTGCAAGCCGAAGCCCACCTCTGAATTTCTTGTCAAGTCCTGTGCAGAGGACATTAATGAAGGCTCTTGTTTTGGGAGGTTTTGCACATATGGACACAGAAACCAAACAGCAGTATTGGACAGAGGTAATAGTTCCCCTTATTTTGATAGCATCCTCTTATATCTTTCCCTGTGTGTTGCTGTAAAATACTCTGTGGGGACATAAACATGTCAGTTATACCTTTTTTTGATACTTTTCCCTTATAATGAATAGGTTGAAGGTTATCATTTTTACAAATATCATCTAACAATTTGTCCATATCTGCATTCATGAAAACTTTGAATAGTACTAAGTATTTTGTGGTTTGGGCACATTTTGCCCACAACTCAAATGAAAGCCTAAAGAATCAGTGAAATAGCCCCTTGTTTTGAATGTGGAGATGCAAATTAACCACATATTAGTTTGCTAGGACTGCCGCAACAAAATACCACAAATTTAGTGGTGTAAAAACAGAAATTTATTGTCTATAGACCAGAAATCCAAGATCAAGGTGTTGGTAGGATTGGTTCCTTTTGAAGGCTGTCAGGGAGAAGCTGTTCCAGGCCTCTCCCCAAATTTCTGGTGGTTTTTGGCCGTCTTTGGCATTCCTTACTTTGTAGAAGCATCATCATAATCTCTGTCTTCATCTTCACATGACGTTCTCCATGTGTGCATGTCTGTGTAAAGATATCAGTCATACTGAATCAGAGGCCGACCCTAATCATCTCTTCTTAATTTACTTATATCTGCACCATCCCTGTTTCTAAATAAGGCCTCTTTTTGAGGTACTTGGGGTTTGGACTTCAACATGTCAGTTTGAGGGGGGTACATAATTCAACCAATAACCACTGTGGACACATTGCCTTATGTAAATTAGCTTTAAATCAGGAACCAAGAGTTAACCAGTTTATGTAGGTGGATGGCCTGTAGTCCTTGTGACTAGAATGCTCTTAATGTCTGAGAAGGGACACAGTAACAGAATTAGACTTCAGACCAGAATTTAAATAAGTGTGCTCTCATATATATAGCTTTAAATAGAATTAAGATATCTTCATAGATATACATTTTCTCTCAGGACAGGACTGATTATCTGAAGTTATGTTCTCTGCTAAGAGGAGTTAGAAAAGAGAAAAACAGGCAAGAGGTGTATGTTGGATTTGACCTGTAAAACAGAGGCAAATTGGAACCCACCAAACCAGACCAAATCTGGCCTGCTTTCACTTTGTAAATAAAGTTTTATTGAAACTCAGTCATGTTCAATTGTTTACATTTGTATCTCCGGCTGCTTCTGTACTATTGTACAATTGTAATTGGATAGTTGGGCCGGAGATGACATGTTCTGCGAAGTCTGTATTTACTCTCTGGCCCTTTGGAGACTTAAATTTAATCTTTGGGGGTGGGGGCAGTTAACGAATTAGAAAGAGATGATCGTGACAGAATTCTGTGAATGGCATTGACTAAGTCATGTTCTGTGATTGGTGGTTGTTGGAAACTAAATTACTTCAGGAAGTGGTTTGACTTACATATATTGTAAAGTAATTTCCATAAGAAGTTTAGTCAACAACCATCATCTCATATAGATACAATAAAAAGAAAAAACAACAAAAATTTTTTTTCTTGTGATGAGAACTCTTTTAAGCATTTTCATATATATCATACAGCATAATAATATGTATTAACTGTAGTCCTCATGTTGTACATTACACTTCTAGTACTTAATTATTCTTAAACTATTCCCCTCCACCTCCACCTCTAGTAACTACAAGTCTGTTTCTTTTTTACAGAACATTTTTTTTTAACAAATCTTTTTCTGAAAGTTGGAATTTTTTGTTACTTTATTTTACTATTTTATTAAAATTCCTCATTGTACGTAAGATCATATGGTATTTTCCTTTGTCTGAGTTACTTAAGATACACCCTCAAGGTTCATCCATATGGTTGCAAATGGTAGGATTTACCATTTTTTATGGCTCAGTATTCCGTTGCATATGTACCATAACTCTTTATCCATTCATCCATTGACAGACACTCAGGTTGTTTCCATGTCTTGGGAATTGTAAATAATGCTACAGTGAACGTGGGGGTACAGATGTCTTCTCAAGTTGCTGTTTTTATTTCCTTTGGATATATATCCAGAAGTGAAATTACTGGGTCATGTGGTAATTCTGTTTTTAATTTTTTGAGGGTCCTCCATACTATTTTGCCATAGTGGGCAGCACCAGTTTACCATCCCCACTAGTAGTGCCCTGGGATCCCCTTTTCTCCACATCCTTGCTGGCATTTATCTCTTGTCCTTTTGATGATGGCCATTCTAAAATGAACGAGGTGATATCATATTGTGGTTTTGATACCCATTTCCTAATGACTAGTGCACTGTTATTTCTTTATGTAGGCCAGAATTTATGATGACCCTCAAAATGGGGAATGTTGGGATCCCTGAGTGCCTTAGTCAGTTGAGTATCTATCTTCATTTTGGCTCAGGTCATAATCTCACGGTCGTGTGATGAAGCCCCTTGTTGGGCTCTGTGCTTAAGATTGTCTCCCTCTCCTCCCCTACCCCTACTTGCACATGCACACACATGCTCTCTTTCTCTGCAAAATAAATAAAGTCTTTTAAATGGAGAATGTAACATGGTACAGTTTGTAATGCTTTATAAAGTGAGTATTTATCCAGGTTGAGGAAATAAAGTTGAAATAAATGAAACATGTGAATTAAACTTTAGAAAATTGTGTTTTACTATCATTGATAGGTTCTTCAGCCACTTCAGCAGCGATTCTTAAGAGTGATAAATCAAGAAAACTTTCAGCAGATGTGTCAACAAGAGGAAGTCAAGCAGGAAATCACCGCCACACTGGAGGCCCTTTGTGGCATTGCTGAGGCTACCCAGATTGACAATGTAGCAATTCTTTTTAATTTTTTGATGGACTTCCTTACCAATTGCATTGGATTGATGGAAGTTTACAAAAATACCCCAGAGACTGTCAATCTCATAATAGAAGTTTTTGTTGAAGTTGCACATAAACAGATATGCTATCTTGGAGAGGTAAGTGCTTTCTAATTTTATCCCTTTAGGATTAGAACTCCTTAAAGTATAACAAAATAACAGATACTTTACTTTAAATTCAGTGAATACTACCTGAAATATTTTTGTGCCTCCAAAAGAGTTTTCAAAAAGACTTCAGAATTTTCCAGAAGAACTCAGAATTCAGAGGAAGGCTTATTGAAGGAGTATAAATTACTGACCTAATACTGTTAGTAATAAGTAATTTTTTATATAACATGTTATTCTGTCAAACTCAACCAAATGAGGAATATTTGATAAGACAATAGTAGAAAAATTTAATCAGTTTCTGTCTGTTGAACTCTAAAGCTTAAAATTTTAAGTGGCAATTTGTGTCTTTGCTTTATAAATCAAATGGATATTTAGACACTGAATTCTTTTATGATCAGTAAGCAAAGGTGCATTTTTTAATCCTTCTTAGAAGTTATTTGGAAAGCTGTTTTAAAACTGTCTTAAAGGAATATATTTGTAATTGCCTGCAGATTAGTATAAATCTTGTTTTAAACCATTTCATAATGGGTTCCTGATTTGTACATTTTTTTGCTAGATCAAAGACACCTGCTCAAAAGTAAGATTTTATTTTATAAATATTACAAATGCAGTCACAGATACATGACTGAGAGGGCAGGCCATTGCCATTTATTCTGATGTTTAAGACCACTGTTTGGTACTCTCTGCTTTTGCAAGTTAAACAGTGTTAAATCTTAAAATAATAAATGTTATATAAGAAATTGAAACAGCAAAAGTACAGCAGTTCTGCTGCCAAAATATTATTCTCTCTCTAGTATGTGTTATGAAATGAACAACAACAACAAAAAAGGATGTCAGATTTTGTTAGAAACTGCTAATTTTTAAAATACAACTGCAATCTTTAATGTATGCTTTTTCATTTTTCTTAATGTTTTATAATAGTTTAAAACAAGTATTTGAGCTACTCTTGGGATTCAGAGTAAATTTGTTAGATTATAGTTTCTTTTAGGGCTTATATTTTTTCCAAACTAAGTTCTTCTTAGTAGTGTAATTTATGCACGTTCTTTTACAGTCCAAAGCTATGAACCTATATGAAGCCTGCCTTACTTTGCTGCAAGTATATTCTAAGAATAACTTAGGGCGACAAAGAATAGATGTTACAGCGGAGGAAGAGCAATACCAAGACCTGCTTCTCATTATGGAACTTCTTACTAACCTTCTATCAAAAGAATTCATAGATTTCAGTGATACAGGTAAGATGCAGTGTAATGGTTTTAAATTTTTATTGTTTTTTATTGTTTTTTTTTTTAAGCAAAGGAATATTTTTAAGTGAAATTTTATGAGAAAATTCAGTTTATAAAATCATGAAAGTCGGTCTTTTTGGTTGAAGCAAAGGGGTAAGATCAGCATCCCTTCCTGCTTGGCGCTTCCCTTATAGGAATAATAGTAATCATCTTGTATTTATTAGGTTCTTAAAAATGCTAAGCACTGTTTATATCACAAAGGCAAGAAATAAGTATCATTGTTACACTCATTTTGTTGATGAGGAAACAGGCACAGAGAAAGTCATGTCATTTGCCCGCACATCAATAGCTAGTAAGTTGCAGGACTGGGATTCACATCCTAGCATCTGAATGGGATGCCAGAGGCCAGTCTTTTCTGAGGTACGCTTTATTTATTTATTTTTTAAGATTTTATTTATTTGAGAGGGAGAGACTGTGTGTGTGAGTGAACATGAGCAGGGGTGAAGGGGGGCAGAGGTAGAAGATGACTTCCCACTAAGCAGGGAGCCTGATGTGGGGCTTGATCCCAGGACCCTGGGATCATGATCTGAGCCGAAGACAGCTGCTTAACCGACTGAGCCACACCAGTACTCTGGCGTTATATTTATTGACCAAATCACTCCCTTTTGGTAGCTATCAGCCAAAATTGTAGCACTTTCCAGATTGCAGCTTGGTTTAGAATGTTGGGATGAGTAACACTGAATTCTGGAGCTGAAAGGCCATACTTGGAAGACTTAACTTAGGGTCTCACAGACAGCCTGACCTTGGGAAAGTCAATTAGCCTTCTTCATTTATTCTGCTAAAGTGGGTATGTAATAAATGCTTTTTGAAGTGTCTTCAAAAGCTGCAAAGTATCATGGTGCCTAGCATTGTTCCCCGCAACCAGAAGGTTAAAAGCAAGTTGTTATTACAGGGAAGAACTTCATTACTAATTGAAACATCACTTATTTACATAGTTTTCCTTCACTTGCCTCTTAACCCACTGCCAACCTTGCCTTAAAACCCAAGGGATCTTGTTTTCTTAGAGAAAAATGAATCCTGTCTAGGGTCTTCTTTCATACTTTGTGCAGATATTCACAGTTGTGGACACTTCTGATATCCTTGTAAGATTCTCTTTCTGAGTTGGGTGCTGTGACATTCCACTTTAACCCAGTACTTGAGATTCTTCCTTCTCTGTTTCCTTTATTAATTTATTTGCCTTATTCCCTGAACAATAGGTTTTTGTGATATCTGCCCCTACCCTAAGCACTACCAGTTTTACAGTCCAGAGGGTTTACTCTCCTTCACAGTTAATAAGGCATATCTAGGAAAGAAGCACTATCCTGCACTTCCCCTCAGTGAATTTTTTCTATACCAAAGCCTCAGCTGCCCGTCTGTGTCTAGGCCCAGCCTCTCACCAAGTGTCATTCCTATGTTTTCTGATTTGTTCAGGTTGACGCTTCTCCATCCAAGAGTTCTTAACCTTTTCTAGAGCACATGTTCCTTTAAAATCTGAAGTAGTTACGAAGGTTAATAGTTGGTTGTGAACTCTTAGGAACTAAGCTATAGACTTTCCAGGGCTATAAAGCCCTAGGTCAAGAACCCTGTGCTCTGAGGAGTCTGACTCAAAGTTAAGAGCTTGTATTGAAAGGGTTGGGAGGGCTGTTACACGTTGTGGAGAGGGAAAAGGCATCCCAGTTACCAGTTTGTGGTGCAGTCTGCCATTCTAAGAACATATTATATAGATGAATGGCAGATTTTCACAATAAAAAGTCGAAAAGATGAAAAGAAACAGCATTAGCTGATAAAATAGGTGACAAAAAGGAAAGTGATAATTTAAGTAATTATTTTAAAAATAAATATAATTGAGATAAAATAGAAAATACATTAAATGTTATGAAATACAACTTATATTGTAGGTTGGAGATTAAAAGCATAAGTGGAAATGGGCTTCTGCTCTATATTCTTTAATCCTTAGGAAAGCTTGTGGCTGGAGAGCTGTGTCCCACCAAGCACAAGGCAGGATGTTTTATATAGTCCTGAGAGCCCTATCTTTTAGGAGCAAGCCTTGGGAGTTGGGTAGGAGTTTGAGGATCAGCTTCCCAGGGCTCCAGAGCAGGCACAGGTTTCCTGCTAGATGCAGTTGAGGTTCACCAGTGCCTGGCTTCAGAACATGCCATTTTTCCAACTGGAAAGGAGACTCCTAGGGAAGAAGGTCACAGGCTGGAAAAAGTCATTTTTAAGTAGAAATGCCTTTTTTTTTAAACCTGACTTTACCTTTTTTGTTTGTTATACAAGTAATTCGCTCTTAGTAGAAAATTTTGAAGTTCAGAGATAGAAAAATCATCCATTCTTTGACATAATCTAGAGTCAAATATAAATGGCATTGTGGTCATTGCCCTTTTAGTTATTTTGTATAATTTTGTGATCATACTCTAAATAGAATTTTATATTCTGCCTTTTTTGTCAATGTGTTGTTAGCCTTTTCCTTGTCATTAAGATTTTTCATGGCTGCATGGTGTTCCACGTTTTGGAATTTAACCTGATTTCCCTAATACTGGACATTTGGAATATGTATGATTTTGCTCTTATAACTGGTAATGCAGCAACCGCTTCTGTGGACAAATCTCTTTCTGAATTTCTGATTATATCTTTAGTACATACAGTGCTCAATAGGCTTTTAATGAATTACTTTTGAAGGTAACTGTTATACTGTATCCTCACCAACATTTAAATGTATTAACATTTAAAAGTCTTTTTAATGAATCAGAAGTAGTATCTTTTAAAAATTTGCATTGTTTCATTAATGAGTAGAATGAACTGGGTTTTTTTTTTTAACTTTGTAAAAAGATATTATTTGTTTGTTTGAGAGAGTGTGAGTCTCAGAGCACAAGCAGGGGAGAGGGGTGGAGGGAGAGGGAGAAGCAGACTCCACCCTGAGCAGGGAGCCCAGTGTGGGGCTCTGTCCCACGACCCTGGGATCACAACCTGAGCCAAAGGTAGACACAAGCTTGAGGTACCCAGGCACCCAAATGAACTATTTTTCACTGGGCTTCTGGTTTTGTTAGTTGTTTGTGGATTTTGCTCACTTACTTATTTAGGTCTTAGGAGGATTCTTAATTTATATGCGTTTTTTTTTAAAGCTTTTATTTATTAATTTGACAGAGAGAAATCACAAGTAGACGGAGAGGCAGCCAGAGAGAGAGAGAGAGAGAGAGAGAGGGAAGCAGGCTCCCTGCTGAGCAGAGAGCCCGATGCGGGACTCGATCCCAGGACCCCGAGATCATGACCTGAGCCGAAGGCAGCGGCTTAACCCACTGAGCCACCCAGGCGCCCCTATATGCGTTTTTTTAATAGATTAAGGATAATAACCCTTTTTCATATCAGTAGTTATTTTTGACTGCTTTTTTTTTTTCATGTAACATTTTAATTTCTTTGTTTTCCCCCATAGCTTTATAGTATAGAAAAATTTCATACAGCTAGGAGATAAAATAAGTATTACTGTGGAACTTGTTTAACTTACGGTATAGTGTGTCAGTGGAATAGGTTTTACTTTACTTTTATCATTGTAGAATAATAACATAAACACAGAATATCCTCATATCCTCATCATGTACTCAGAGATCTTAAAAAGTAAAATATAAAAGGATGATCCAGGGCAAAGTAGGATAGAATATATCTAATTCTATTGGCTTATTGATGTTGCAGTTCTAAGACAGCTTTTTTTTCCCCACTCCCCCCATAGATGAAGTGTTCAGAGGACATGAGCCAGGGCAAGCAGCAAACAGGTCTGTGTCTGCAGCTGATGTTGTTTTATATGGAGTGAACCTAATTCTGCCTCTGATGTCACAGGATCTTTTGAAGGTAATTGAAGACAGTGAATGTGAACATCCAAAGTGTGTATGTTTGGAGTTAAGATGTTTTAGACAAGAATACACCTGATTTCATGAAGGGGGTATAAGTACCTGTTTATCTGTTAAGTACACACGAAAACTAGAATTTTAAGTTCCTATTGTGTGTCATTCACACTCCTGTATGCAGCTCAATGTGCAGTTTATGTCCTCATTTAATCATGGCCCAGAGTCCTGCATTCACTGATGATTAGTGACAGAAAAAAGTGGTTCTTTTAGAAACTTAGTTCTGATGTTGGCAGTTCTGATTCCCTCATCATTAAGTTGTCATTAGACAACTTAAGTTATATGTTTGGGTGTATTCACTGATACTTCTGAACATTATTCTCAGATGTGAGGGATTGAGCTGTAGAAGGCATTTTCTATCCACCCCATGTAGAAGTGGGATGGTAAAAAACCAAGACTACCACAGTTTTTAAATTTGTGTACGTTCTGATAACCTCTTGTCTTGGTTTCAGCAGTCAGTATCGGTGGTGATGAGTCCGTCTTTTCTTCTTCCTTTAAGTACCACAAGGGAGGAGAGTCTCTTTTGTGAGTTGTCATAGAGGGTAAAGATGAGGACAAAGATGTGGATGGGAAGGAAATGGGAAGTGTGTGCATGTGCGCATGTTTGGAGCTCACACAAGCTGGAGTGGGAGAGGAAAAGAGAAGTCAGTCATGGGAAGGAAGAAGATAGAGGTTGAGAAGTGGTTGAAAGTTGGGGTTTAAGAATAGGAGGTTCTGCCAGATTCCCACAGAGTGGGCTGGGACCACATACTTCTTTCCTTGAGAAATATTTTTAGGAGAGGATTCTGAAGCCCTGTTAGCCAAGTATTCATGTAGCTACTAGTAGTAGGGGGATGTTTAGTAAGTTCTGTATATTGCTTTTCTTTTAGGATTTTTGGTTTCGTTTTGAGAGTTTTTTCTCATCAAATAGACCGTTAAACAGTTAGATGTGTATTAAGTGTACATTGCCTGCTTTTTACTTCAGTTTTCCAGGACTGCCAGCCAACTTTTGGAAGTGTGAAGGAGTGAATATTCTATTCTATACATAATCTTAACAATTCGTATTTCTCTAACATGCTGGAATGCACATAAACACATTTGCAAAAGGGTTTTAATCATAGGTCATTTAATAATTTGAAATTTGGCTGTTTTGTCTACTTTTCAAGGTAAAGAGGCTATCTGCAGTTGGCTGTAGCTTTTATTAACTGTCCAGAAGACAATTGTTCCTACTATGTATTACTTTTGTATACTAAAATATTCCCTTTATTATAATTTATTTTTACATTTAATTTGGTCTTCATGTTTTCTATATCTTGAATATGTTTTCAAGACATCCTTGTACTTTAAAGTTTGTCAGTTATTACTTTATTTACTGCATTAATGAATATAGAAATTAGATACTAGTAAGCATCTAAATAATATTTCTTTTTCAGTTTCCAACCCTTTGTAATCAGTACTACAAATTAATCACATTTATCTGTGAGATTTTTCCTGAAAAAATACCACAGCTTCCTGAAGATCTTTTTAAAAGTCTGATGTACTCTTTAGAACTAGGAATGACATCATATCCTTTAACTGAGCGTCATTATCATTTGTCACTTGGGGAAAAAGATCTTACCTTAAAGAAGTTTTTTAAATTGGTGTTTTTTAAAAAATTTCTTTTGTGTTTTAGTTTTATTTCTTTAGAAAGCAGTCATCTCTCTAACTATCTTAGTTCTGTGTTTCTTTTGTTAGTTTGCCTCACCTTGTTCTCCTTTCACAGATCCCACAGGTGTTTGGTGCCTGATCCCGAAGTCACTCTTTTCGTTAAGAGCCCCAGTTAGTAATGTCATATACTGTTGCTGAGTCTCTGATCTTAGCTACCGGATAGGAGAGAAAAGTAAGACTTTTTATCAGTTGTGTCCTCTTGATCAGAAACACTAGAAATCTATAGTCCAGCTCCCATTCAGAACCACTGGAAACCTTTTCTCACATAATGGTGTATAGACATACTGCATGCTAACCTACTCCCTTATCTGTATTCAGTCCTAGAATTTGCTAATAGCCATAACTTTTTAATCTTTAATTAAAGTCAAATATATCTAGTTTGTCCTTGACCTTCATGATCAGAATGAGTTCGGAGGTTTGCCAGCTTTGCCTGGAAGCTTTGACACCGTTAGCTGAACAGTGTGCTAAAGCACAAGAAACAGATTCACCTCTTTTTTTAGCAACACGGCACTTTCTTAAGGTAAGAGGTTTGGGTGGCCTGTCGTGAAAAAATCTGCTTTAATAATTAAGGTCTTAATTTAATAATTATGGTCTTAATAAAGATAGGATTTTGAGGCCTTTCATGTTACTTAAAGACTCTATAGACTTCCTATGCGACCTGCACCCCAAAGTGCATGTAAATCTTCATTCAAATGAGGAAATGCTTACATCATTCATAAAGCAGGAAATCATTACTTTTTGTTCACTGTGCTTTCTGGCTATAATTCCCTGAATACATTATTCTCTGCTATTATTGTGTGTTTTTGAAAATCAGAGTGGTTAAAAGTAACAGGGAATTTGGTCACTTGATGATTTCGTTTATCACAGCAAGAGGTAACAGCCCCTTATGGTTGGATTTTTAAAAAACTTTTCTTTAATTTTCAGATTTATTTAATAAATAAGAACAACTACCACCCCTCTTTTTTTTTTTTTTTTGGAATGAGGGGCTGGAAGACTGTATGATAATCATATGTTTTTATTTAGATGTTTTATGTTGTATACTTTCAGCTGGTTTTTGATATGCTGGTTTTGCAAAAGCACAACACAGAGATGACCACTGCAGCCGGTGAAGCTTTCTACACATTGGTGTGCTTGCATCAGGTACTGGACACAAGTGTTTTCATGGGACTCTGCTCATTTTTTTAGCAAGGAGATTATTCATACAGACAGTGTGCCTTTAATACTTGTAGTTCTTAGAGAATCTGTGACTCATTGCTTCCGTTCTGTTTCGGTGAGGCTGTATTTATTTCCTTGTTACTTCTGACTTTCTGTGTTTATTTGACAGTCTGTTTGTCAGTTAATAAGGACTTCTTTTCCTTTCTCCAGTGTTGTGAATCATCCTTTGCATTGATTGCTGCCCTTAAGCTTTTCCTTAAACAAGTGCTAGAAACCAGGAATCAGCCTGAACGAATAGTAGTGACATGGTTTTTGTTCTTGAGGAACTCATAGTACAAGGGAGACCAGAGGAGTAAGACCATGGACGCAGAGGAGTCTGCCTTAGGAAAGCATGGAAATCAGCAGTGTGTATTTTCTGTCACAGTATTCAAAGTGTATTACTTCATATTACACTATGGAAAAGAATATATTGTTTCATTTTATTTTGTTCAGCCTTTAAAGACTCTGAAGTACTCATTCACTGGGGGTTAATATAATGGAAGAAAAGTTACGCTAGCTCACCTATCCCTTCCCTATTTCAGTATTCCAGTATTCGAATATTTCAGTCCCTTCCCTAGTCCCTTCAGGTATATGAGAAAAACTATATTGGGTCATCAGCTGCCTTAGTTACCCAACACTCCTTTCCCCTTTTTTGGTCTCCCCACCCCCACCACCAAGCACATGTAAATGTCCCTCATGACTAAGTGATTTACTTTATTATTGTTATTACAAAAAGGCTTTGGCTTTTTTTTTCTTTCCTTCCTTGTTTAGAGTCCATAGTATTTGCTGTGAGTGGCACTTGGAGTTTGATTTTATTTACCTGTTTAATAAAGATAGGATTTTGAGGCCTTTCATGTTACTTAAAGACTCCCTATAGACTTCCTATGCGACCTGCACCCCAAGCTGAAGTTATTCTGGGACTTCAGGTCTTGTTGTGTTCTGTAGGTACTACTTTCTGCAGATGGTGCCTACCTCAGGTCTGTGGCCTTTTGCTGTCATCTTACTTCCTTATTGCTTAGTAGGAGGATAGGTGTCTTTTCGCTGTAGATATAAGCCATTGCATTTCAGTTGGCCTTAAAAAAAAAAAAATTTACACATTGTAGAAAGGAGAGCAGGGCTTTAGGTTTGGCTAATATAAAATCTTGCTGGGTCTGGCCCTAGAAGGGCTATCATTTTGGGAAATGATTTGAGTTTATACTTACTCCTCTATGAGAGGTCTGTTCCTTGGATAGAGCACTTCAGGTGGCCATCCTGGTTTCATGCTTGTAGGTCAAGGATGGCTACTGTGCCTTACTCTTCCTTTCCAAACGTAATTAACATTTCATTTCACCATTTGGTCTATTATGATATCCCAAGGAGCTACTGAAAAGTAGTGTCAGGTCCACTTTTTTCTTGAAAAGCTGTTTTGTTTGAATGTCCCTTAACCCCACACCTACTCCTCTATATAAGGCTTTATATAGAGGGCATTAGAAACAGAATCTCTACACATACACCCCCACCCCACTCCCATGTTCCTGTGTTTCTTATGCTCTTTCTCCCAGAGCCATTGGGTCCATTACTGGTTTGGAGCCACATTTGGTCAAAGTATCCTGCTTCCACCTTGAGAAAGGACTGAAATACAGTCCTCCCACTATGCCACCTCCCTACAAACAACTCCTGTCTGCCTTTGTGTGACTCTGCTGTCCTCAGAACTGAGTCAACAGGATGTCTATAGAAACCTCTGGAAAACTGTTGAAAGTCAGGTTGCAGACTTAGGTTATATATAAAATCCAAAATAAATATGAAAAATGTGCTTGGAAAACAGAGAAGAGGAACACAGCAACGTTGGTAATTGCATGACTTCTGGAGCCAAGCAGCCTGGATTCTTGCTGTAAAAGCAGTGCAATCAAAAAAAAGGGGGGGATGCAGTGCAGTCTTGGACATATTACTTATATCACTGTATGTAAGAACTTCATCTATGGAACAGAAGTATAAACAGTACCTACCTCATAGGATTGTTATAAAAAGTGAGTTATGAATATAAATGACTGGAACAGTACTTGAAATATAAACTTTCAGTAAATGTTAACTGTTAAAAAGAGTTGTCATGATCATTTCACGATGTATTTAAATATGGAGTTATTATGTACATAAACTAATATAATGTTATATGACGGTTATACTTTAATATAAGAGAAAAGACCTGTTATACCCTGCCTTTCAGAATTCCACAAGGCAGTACCTGATGTGATTTATTGTGTGACATTTGAAGAAGATAAATGTTCTTATGTGTACTTTATCTCTTCAATAGGCTGAATACTCTGAATTGGTTGAAACATTACTGTCAAGTCAACAAGACCCAGTTATTTACCAGAGATTAGCAGATGCCTTCAACAAACTCACTGCAAGCAGCACTCCTCCTACGCTGGATCGGAAGCAGAAGATGGCCTTCCTAAAGAGTTTAGAAGAATTTATGGCAAATGTTGGTGGTCTCCTTTGTGTAAAATAAACAACAAAGCTTTATGCATAATTTAGATCTTTCTGCAAAGTGCACTGAATTGCTAAAAGCTGACTTGAGTCTTGTCCTGTTCTTCAGTTCCTTGGCCATTTTGGATTTCAGAGAGCCTGAAAGTTTGATAGATATTTAATGCAGTGAAACAGGAGAGGTCACTTTGAATCAGCTTCTGCTGTTGGGTGTTAGCCACAATATGTCATATATGTCTTGTAGATTTTGAATGGTGATTTAGGATTTTCAATTCCATATATGTGCAAACAGATATGGCACCATGAAATGCATATTCAGTGCCTTTCCCCCCTTATCAAAACATTAGGTGGCTAGCCAAAGTTTAGAATTTTTGTTAAATTAAATATTAGATGGACATATGCTCCCTGTTATTTCTCAAAATGTTGTCCATAGATCACCTGCATCACTCAAGGAGCTGGTTGAAAAGGTAGTTCTTGGGTCCAACTGTAGATCCTCAGAGTCATAATTTCTGTATGTTGGGCCTTGGATTCTTCATCTTAATAAGCCCCTTCCCTTTGCCACCCCAAAAGTTTTGAATCAATGCAGAAGACATTGACATTGGAAACTCCTAAGAGGTTTTGTGCTTTCAGACTTTTCCTCCCTTTGATGATAAGGTTTATAATTGAGCAGGAAGAAGACACACCGGGTGTTTGTTGGCTTCTTATAGCACACGCTCTCGCTCTTTCTTTTTTGTAACATCCCTGGTGTCGCAGGTTTTATATAATGCAGGTCTCTAATCATACTCTGATGCCTGAACTTAAGGAGGAAAATACATGTATATTTTTGTTCCATAAAAAGAACTTTAGGAACTGTAGCCATTTCATTGCCTTAATTTTAAGAAGAAAATACAAAAAAGAGCAGATTTGTTTTAGTAAGAAATCAAGTCTTGATGCTTCAGAGTTGGTTTAGGGTGTTAGCTGCTATGAACCTGGTGCCCTTTTGATCGTGTATTTATGTGGGTTTATGAGTGAAATGAAAGGCTCATTCATTTGTAGTCTAACTTTTTGAGTATGTATCTCTTCAGCCATGTAGCCATGGCTAATAATCTACTCTGAATGGCTTGCTTAAGCAATAACTATTTTAAAGGATGTGAATTACTGATTCATACAGACTATTATACATTGGGGCATTAGGGGCAATAATTATGCTAGAGTGGACATTCTCCTCATTTCACAGGAGCCATGTAAATTTAAGAGATTAAAAAATTCCTATTTAGATCCTCTAGTTTGACTTTTCTAATCAGGACTTTTGTACTGCTGCCATGCTCCACTTAATTCTATGTGCCAGCTTAAATTATGGAAATGAAAGCTAATTTATAAACTGCAGCATATGAAACTCTGCCTACTTCAGTGTCAGAAATCCCACAGCACAGTGACAGAGGACTGTGGTGCAGGCGCACTCTGCAGCTGTGCTTCCAAGGGGTGGGCTTTCTCCTTCTGTGTTCTTGAACACGCTCAACTGTCCTTCGATTGTAGTGTTGATATCTGAATTGCATATAGTATATGCACCTTCACATGAGATGCTGTGCAAAACTTTGTATGACTCTGTGCTACTAACAATTATAGTTAACAAAACTGGAGCATCGAAATTACACCCACCCAGTGCATGTGACGTTAGACACGAGTGAATGCAAAGCCTGGGGCCCTAACTTTGTAAGGAACATTACTCTTAATCCGATCACTGTTAAATAACAACTGAGGTGGAACAAAAATATCTTAAAAGACAGGTAGGAAAAAACTAACATCACTCTTCATGAAATACACATACTATATTTTTTAAAATACTTCAAACAAGTGCATTTATTTTTTAATTTCTTCTTCTTTTCTCCCCTTAACGTGAAGTCTGATGTGGCAGTGTTCTTGGTGTTTTATGTTTCCCAGCTCCCTAATGCTTTCTCAGTAGTTGTATCTGTGTGTTAAGTAATATAGTCCCTTTGCCAAAGGATGCTGAAATATGCAACTAACTGGGTGGGTCTGCTGGCCATGACAAAATTATAATCAAATTGTTAAGAGTAAAGATGAGTAGGAAAGAAATGACTTGTTAAATAAAAAGGCATCAGTATTTAATAACTTTTCTATAGACAGAAATGTATCTGCTGAATTGGCCCAGGTGTTATTACAATACTGCAGTTTCATTAGATCAGTTTCAGTTAAAGTGAGATTTACTTCATATTGGACCAAATGATACTTCAGTATCTCCAGAATGTTGTTTAGTGGCAAATGGGAAAAACAGCCACCACCATTTTCTAGGTAATGGGGGAGCAACTTTAATTGTAATGGCTAAGACTTCTTTTCAGGGTGTTTGTGTATGTTTGCCTGGTTGAATATTTGCTTAGTTTGGGTCCTTTGTTTTACTTTGTCCCGTTTTGTCTTTGGCTGTGTTTCCTGGCTCTGGTTTTGAGGGTTTTTGTTTTAATGCTCTTGGCCCAGTGGATATAAAGAACATTGGCTTAATTCCAGTAAATTGGTTCATATTATTAAACTAAGTTGTTAAAAAGTTTTAAAAACAAAAATATTATTTTTGCCCCCCTTTTAATATGTTAAAGGGACACTGTTGAAGATATGATTTTTAGAATTTTGTGTTTTACAAAATTTCTGTTGTTCATATATAGTATCCTTTAACTTACAGTTTTCAGTTTATTCTTTATTTGACTTATTTCTGTTTTTATTTTCCTTTCCCATTTGTTTCCCAAACAGAGTCTCTACAGAGTCCCGCCGCACAATCACTAGGGACTTGGTCCTTTCACAATTTGTATCCATGTAACAGCACCTGTAACTGTGTTCTTTGTAGCTCTGTTAAAAAGATTAGTTTGTCTTTACAGTCCTTCTGGATAGGTGGCTGCCTGGGTAGCTAAACTATTTGGCAGTATTTGACAGTGTCCTTCTCAACACATTTATCCCTGTCTTCCTGCCTTGCTGTCTCTTAATCTCTTGGAAGACAGGGGGAGCATGTTAACATCACTGCATTGAGTTTTTTAGTCTGGTATAAAGTATGACATGTTAAAAAAAAAAAAAAAAAAACTTTGCAATAGTTTTCAAATTTTAAGAATTTAGTCTTATTTCATTGTAAACCATGTATCTAATTACATTACATTGCTCTGTTCAGATATGATGGTTACACCTTTTTTTTTTTTTTTTTTTTTTTTTAGTTTTTACTTCACAACCAAGCATCTCTATTATTATAACTCCCCCCTACCCCCGGCCAGCAATATTTAACACTACCCTTACAGACTTTGATTGAATTTTCTCTTTTACCAAGACGTCAAGTCTTTTGTCTTTCTGATGTCACCATATTTCCCATTTTGGTTAATACTTATATGAATCCCTCAAGTATTGAAGAGAACTAGCTTTCAGTTTCAAGGATTTCAGGCTTGAGTATCCTAGTATTCACTGTCAGTTGAACCCTTAAAAAACCCTTTTAAAACAGTTTTACTTGTTTCTGTTTGCCACTTCCATCATTAGGGGTGGTTGTCATTAGACCTTATAAGTTAGCTGTCTCTGACAGGTAATTATCATTATTGGTTCCTGAATAAAATATTAACTGTTAAAGCAGAAGGAACCTCAGAACTTCTTAGTGTTTTTGGTTTTGTTTTTTTTTTTTAACAGAATAAGGAACTGACTTGATGTAAGTTTTTTAACATAATTTTCTATAAATTCTAATACAAAACAGCATAGCTGATTTGAGGATATAATAATGTTTTAAATTATTTTAAAATACAAGTGGGTATTCTCTGATTTGGTAAAACACTACATTTAAGAATTCTTCAGAAGTTGATTTTCTAAAATTAAAAAATGTCCAAATTAGGTATGTTGCTGAGCTCAAATTAATTTGAAGTACCCTGGTGAAAGCTGAACTTTAAATACTTTAAATTTAGATGTGAGAAGTAATGAAATATTCCTCATTGATGATAATGGGGACCCATAACATACTTAGCCAAAGAATATATTTGGTTCAGGTAAAGATACCTAATAAGTGGCATCCATTCTTTTTTAAAGAAGATGGATGAAGTAATCTGTTTCTGGCCTGTAACTCTCTCTACTTTGGGTAGACTAAAATGTTCCACAACCGCTTCAGTGGTGTTTGGGAGGTGCAGCTGGCACGTTAGACTTCTTAGACTCACATCAGAAAACCATGTTCATCCACCTCACCCACTGGGGTTTGTGCTTCACTTATTCCCAGGCCTTTCCAACAGTAGGGAGGAATTTGTTTGTTTCTTTTTCAAACATATATTCTTAGGCCTCTTAGCTATTAAGAGCTGTCAGATGTGTACTAATAGCATATTTTCCTAACCTGAAATAAAGATACTGCATCTGGCACCATGTACCTGATGGGGAATCTGACCTCAAGTGTGTTCTGAGCCTAGGCTTCCTGGCGTGGTGCTTTTTTACCACATAAGATTATGACAGATTGCAAATACTGGTATTATTGATCGGTTCTCTGTAACAAAGAAAGAAGCTCCATGCAGTGAGTTTGTGGTTTTTAATGGTCACAAAATGTTAGCACTGCTACCATTCAGCACGTGTAAAATTTTTTAAAATTTATAAATATTAAAATTTTAAACTTACACTAAGACTTTTCAGTTTTTTTAGAAACCCAGGGATGAGTATACTGTTTAAATATTTACCTCTATTAACATTACTGAAGGTATAAAGTTGCATTTAATTTTTTCAAAAAGATGCTACAGTATGATTTTAGGAAATAAATCAAGGCTATTGTATTGAGTCAGTTACAAGCTGAATATCAAATTGATGAAAATTTTATTTGTATTTTTAAAATCCATAAATGGGAGTTAAATGTGTCTTTTCACTAAATATTTTTATTACATTTTTGTTTTGACCATGTGTGATTTGTTCATGGGTATTTAGCTAGACTGTTTTATGAAGCTTATTGAAATGGTGCTAGTTCATTTACAATCATAGGATGTTTGACATCTGGGAACATTAACACAGTCATAAGATAATTTTGAAAAAAACACGAGACATATCTGTATAGACAAAAAATTTGCATTACCTTTTGGGAAAACACCCCAACCCTAATAGAAGTATTCAGAATTCAGAAAGAAAAAAGTTTTGTTTATATTCTTCTGTAATATTGAGCATATTTATTTTTTTATTTCACTTCACAGTCTTACAAACATTTCCAGAGTTGTTAGTCAAATCACTGGATTTGGGCATATTTGTAGTAAATATTATTAGTAGTTTGGGTCATTCTTTCTGGGCTTTCAGGGAAAGTGGAGAATTACCATCCTGTTCTGTGTTAGACTTAACAGACTTTCACCCTTAATCCAGTCTTAAGTCTTGTAAACATGTGCGGTGGAAAGTTAATTTTTTTAAAGAAAAGCAAATGCTTGAAATATATTGATTTTAAACTTGATTTTGCTTTGAATATTCATTGATTTATTATGGTATTTCTTAGATTATGTCGAAATTTGATTCTACTCCAAGGGTAGATAAAGAAAAAGTAGGTTGTTTAAGGGACAGAGTAAGAGTACATGTTGAATTTTTGTTTCACCCTCTTCATTATTAAGGAGGGACGTTAGGCACAGACTAATCACCTGTCATTTGAAGAGAGCCATAGGTGATATTTAAGGTCCGATATATAAAAATTAGTTTTTTAAAAAATTCATCTTTAATGATTCTCTCTAAAAATAGTCATTTGTGAATAATGCCTCTGGTGCATTAATTAGATTATGTTACATTTTTCTTTATGTTTTAAGCATAGCTTCCCAGATTGGGTCTTGTGCATTCTTTGTAATCTCAAATGGCAGTTCAATTTGACTTTCTTTTAAAGCTAAGTGAAAGCAAAAACATGTTCAGTGAAACCAATGAGAAAATCTTTGGCTCAGAAATTCCATACAGTACTAATAGCGTTATGTCTCACCTCCTATTGACTTCTTTCTGGGTAAATTAGTTTTAATGACTAGCATGACTATGAACAGAGGTAAGTCACTGATGATTCCTGGAGTTAAAGAATGAAAAAACTGAAGTGAAGCACACTTAAATAGGGATGTGCTAAATATTCTTTCCACAGTAGTCAGTGGTTTTAAGTTTTGATGGTTTTCATGTCTGTTTACTTTGCCAGGTGAATCTTCAAATATTCCTATTAGTAAGCCTAAGATCTTAGGCTGCAATACTCATTTGTACATCTGCTTATAACTGCATTGCCCTGGATGGTCCTTTGTGAGGACTCACCTGGTAAAGCCTTTTGAACTGATACAGTACAGGGGAGAGCAGAGAGATTAGATTCAATTCCTAACTAGCTATTTAGGGTTTATGTTAATTCCATGGGCCTATCACTTATATCATAGGACTATACGTGTTGTTAATTCTTCCCAAGGAAAAATTTTAAAACATGGTAATGGATATAATAGTAGATGCTCAGCAGATTCCATTATATTAAAGATTATTTCCAAGAACACATTTTGATCAATAAATGTGACCTAATACAAAGTCTAATACCTGATTGTCATTAATTACTTTCAAATACTGTGATACCTACACATCAATAAAATGTGACCTTCTAGCCCTACCCAAACCACCATGTTGATACTGGGATAGAGTTCACCATAGTATTTACTGTTTCTTCTTTTCTATATGATAAAATCGATTAATTTAAGTCGTTGGTTTCATTTCTGTTGAATATTCAGCTTCTGTTCCTACAACAATAACAATCCTAAAGTGATTCCTAAAGTAAGTTTTACGAATCACTAATTCTTTATGACTTAGTGTTATCAAATAAATTGGAGAAATAAACCAAGTGGGTTTTTTTTTTTTTTTTGGTTGGTTTTTTGTTTTTACTATGTGAAGCTAAAGCTTTACTACACTAATGCACATTGGAAACTAGAAGATCTTAAAGAGATTTTCTTCAGCTTATTTAATGGTTTCTTCTCAAAGCATCTTATGGGACTAGAATTCTAGTGAACATCCTTTGCAACATGCTTAGGTTGAATAATCTGGTTATACAGTACTTGAATGGAAGAAAAAGACTGCGTTCTTGTAATTATGGGTAATTACTAGTTATTTTTTAGAAAGGGAAAAACGAAGCTAAAGTTTATCTTACGAAACATTTTCAAAGTAATCTTCATTCCTTTTATGTACCATTTCTGAAGAGTAGCAAGATGAACGAAAATAGTTTCTGAATACACAAAGGAGTAATTCCTGGATTGAAACTGATTTGAAAGCATCTTTCAAGTTTAACTTGACAGATAATCTTCACTTTACTTCAATAATAAATTGCCTTTGATGTTTTACATTTCTTAATGATTTTCAAAAACCATTAAATTACAATGCAAACATTTCACCAGGAAAATTCTGATCTTCATGCAGTAGAGATGTGCTGTCTGGGCAGTCAGCACTCTTGGTGAAGGTATAATTATATGAACTTCCTGACATCTAGGTCACTTTATTTATAAAAATGACACGTAGCTGTACACATCACATGAAGCTACCTTGTGTCTCACATGTTATGAAAGCAATTGAAACGTTGAAAGCTTGAAAAGATGTTTCTTTTCCTTTTTTTAAAAGATTTTATTTATGACAGATAGCAAGAGAGAGAACACAAGCACAGGGGAGCTGGAGAGGAAGAAGCAGGCTCCCACTGAGCAGAGAGCTTGATATGGCATTGGATCCCAGAACGCTGGGATCATGACCTGAGTCGAGGTCACTTAATGACTGAGCCACCCAGGAGCCCCTAAAAAGATGTTTCAAACCAAGAGTGATTTGCTTTAGCATAAATTTTCTGATAATTTACAAGCCAAGGCAGTCGCATATGTATGGACACTACCTCTAAAAATGTACTGCCATAAAAGTTGGTTATTGTTTCCTGGTTCATGTTACTGATTTTTTTTAGTTTTATATATTTTCTTTACAGCCTCTTTGCTAAGTTACAACTGATTTTGAAATATTTAGTAGATTTGTCTTAAGTTCGAAGCATTCAAAGTAAACAAAGCATGTTACAGACCTGCAAATAGTACTTAAAATTATGGTACTCAACAAAGTTGTAAACCTCTTTTATGAACTACTGAATGTCATCATTTGGCAGCTGAGCAATTTATTTATATCCTCATCCAAAAAAAAGGACTTAAAGCTATTTGGAAAATACATAACTTAGTAAGATCATAAAATTGATAAAGGAAGGTAGGAACATAACATTGATTTCCTTGGGGAATGGAAAAGTATCTCCCTTGAGTTTCGGTGACAGTGAAGCTGGAAGGGAACCTCTCTTACACTATGTGTTACGTGGTAGGTACTGTATGCTAGATGTCTTACACATTGAAGGCACTCAACTGAAGGCTCTGAAGGACTCCTGGCAGGTCAGCTGACCAAAAAGTATCTGTTATTTTCATGGATAATGTTGTTGCCTCATAATTACATTGTTTGCCCAATTAGTAGTGGGTCTTATTTCAGCATGTCATCGTTCACCAGATCTTGCGCTCATTTATATCTCTTGCGTTCTATAGCCAACCCCCAAATGAAAAATGCCTCTAATTCTGTCAATATTACAAAGCCTCAATTTAATGTCTTAGTGTCTCTATTTTAAATTTTTTTTTAATTCCTGTATTAAGACTGGGTAAACTAGACAGAGGTTTGAATTTAATATTTGTAAAACGGACATCTAGCTTCAAGTGCAAAATAAGCTACCTGGAATACGTTTAATTTGAAGGGAATCTAAAACCTTAAATCTTGTCTATTGCCACCATTCTTAGGTGTAATTTATAAGATAGAGAAACGAAAGGAAACAGTTCCATCAAGAGTCAGTACTTGTCTCGCAAAGCGGGACTTGGAAGGCCTGGAACAAACTGCGTTCACCCGCTGTCCGGAAGCGCCCTCGGGCGGGAGGCTGCGCGCATGCGCGAATGCTGCACGGCCCGGCCCGGCCCCGCCCATTGTCCTATCACGGCGTGACTGCGCGCGTGTGGCTTGTGAGTGGAAGATCCCGGTTGCCAAGGTGGGGTAGTTTCTGCGCTGTTCGGCGGCTTCGGAATCGATTGTGGTTCTTTTTCTCTTGTGGCTCTTTCTCCAGTGCAGTGGAGGAGGAGGGGTTTCAATTAGTGGTGTCTGGGGATGGCTGCCGCGCTGAGAGGGGAACCTGGTTGCTGTTGTATGAGACCCGGCCTCGTGGGCCCCGGCCCGGGAAGGTCCGCGCGGCTGGGCTTAGGCAGTCCAGGTGCGGGGAAGAGTCAACCCCCAGGCCAGGGCAGCACGAGAACTCCCCTCGGGTCAGAAACGGAACTGGGGCCTACTGCTATTCACTTCTTTGTCCCGGACGTTCAAGCCTCCGCACCTGTCTCCTGGGGCCTTAGGAGGCAGGTCTTCTGCTGGGCGCAGGGTGTTGAGTGGCGTAGACCAGGCCCCAGCTCCCCAGGACAGGCGGGAACACGGGAAACTTACCGGTACTACAGGGCAGTAGCGTCTCCTACAGGGATCACAGTAAGGGACCTAGCTGGGATGGGGGACACTTTCCAGGGGAAAGGGAGGATGTGTAAGACCAGAAGGATATCTTGACAGGGGTTGTGATTTCGTGGAGGTACACAAAGCAGTTCATCGTGTTGTACGTTTATGATCTGTATTAAACTGTAGGTAAATTTTACCTTTTTTAAAGTTAATTTCTTAAAATAACAGGATAAATAGAATTTTAGAAAATGAGAGGGAAGAAAGCATTTTAGGCAGGGTAACTACGTATACAAAGATGAAAATGAAAGATTTTGGCCATTTTCTGACAGTAAATGGGATTAAGGATAGAGTCGTAGGGCAATATGCAAAACTATTTAGGAAACCTCTAGGCCATTCTTACCCATTTTCAGAGGGAGCCTTACAGACTACCTCAGATTTCCCTTCCCTCCCTCCACACCCCCACCCATTTACTCAGGCTCTGAGGTGAGCCCTAAACCTGGGGGTTTCTCCTAGTGCTCTTTCCACTGAATCACACTGCCTTGACTAAAATAGCTTGCAGACGGCAATATGAAACTGTATGAATTTATACAGTGGGGGAGGGAGTGGCTTGCTTTAGTAAATTTAATATATGGAGATTGAATTTTATATATTTGAAGAATTTTATATATTTGAAGTGTAATTGGATTTACACATTACTTTTTAGGATTACATTAGTTACTTTGAGTTAAATACTATTTAAAGAAATAGAAAGAAACCACAGTCCATTAGGAGCCTGCTAATCCCTACTGATGCTGTAAATTAATGTTTCCAGCCCTTTGTTCATGCTGTTCCTTCTGCAGTCCTCACTCTTCATCTTTTCTTCTCCCTCAAGGCCAAGTTAAAGTGCCACCTGCTGTTTCACTTCTGTTTGCCCACTCATGCTCTTCATTCCCGTCCCACTGCACTAACGGTGGTGAATGGCGCTTTTCTAATAGAGGACTCACCATATTATCACAATGATTCGTCTTTTCCTCAACCATGGCACTGTAGACATTTGAGGTCAGGTAGTTCCTTGTTGTGGAGGGTTGTCTTGTAAATACATGGTATTTGCCAGCATTCCTGGTCTCTACCCACTAGATACCAGTGTCACCCCACACACACACACACACTCTTCTGACAACCAGAAATATCTCCAGACAGTGCCAAATACTCCCCTTCTGGGGCAGGCAGCAGGGGTACAAAATCCATGAGAACCACCGATCTTATGTATGAGCCATATGAGACTCAGCATCAGTTTAATAATATGACATAGCACTTCCCAACTTTTCTGGACTTGAAAATCTCTTTCACATCAATTTCATAAACCCACTTAAAAAACATTGTTTTTATTTATTCTTCTCCTACCCACTTAAGCCCCCATGTTGCATCACCACTTCCTCATATCAGGGGATCATATAATAGTTGTCTTTCTCTGCTTGACTTATTTCGCTAAGCATGATACGCTCTAGTTCCATCCATGTTGTCGCAAATGGCAAGATTTCATTTCTTTTGATGGCTGCATAATATTCCATTGTGTATATATACCACATCTTCTTGATCCATTCATCTGTTGATGGACATCTAGGTTCTTTCCATAGTTTGGCTATTGTGGACATTGCTGCTATAAACATTCGGGTGCATGTGCCCCTTTGGATCACTACGTTTGTATCCTTAGGGTAAATACCCAGTAGTGCAATTGCTGGGTCATAGGGCAGTTCTATTTTCAACATTTTGAGGAACCTCCATGCTGTTTTCCAGAGTGGCTGCACCAGCTTGCATTCCCACCAACAGTGTAGGAGGGTTCCCCTTTCTCCGCATCCTCGCCAGCATCTGTCATTTGCTGACTTGTTGATTTTAGCCATTCTGACTGGTGTGAGGTGATATCTCATTGTGGTTTTGATTTGTATTTCCCTGATGCCGAGTGATATGGAGCACTTTTTCATGTGTCTGTTGGCCATCTGGAAAATAATGAATACTGTTATGCTGGAAATAAAAAAAAAAAAAACAACTTTTAAACAACAAGAAAAAAAAAAACATTGTTTTTAAACAATGCTAAAGATACGATAAAGTAGTGACTTAAGTAAAAAAGTGAGAATATTGAAACTAAAGTTCATTTCATTTAGTCTGTAGCAATGTTTATTACATAAGCAGATTTAAATTTCTCCCACTTAACAAGTGATGCAATCTTGAACTCACTTTATTAAGGTAGAAAACAGTCTATGATTGCTAACATTGCAGCCCCTTCCACTCTCCACATGTTCCTCTATTGATCTTACTATCATCCAACACATTTTATTCCTATTGCTTATAGTCTGTGCCTCACTGGAATATGAGCTCCAAGAGGACTGGGACTTTGATTTCCATCACTAAGAATAGTGATTAGTATAACGCAGTACCTCAGTAACTGATTACCAAATGAATGGATTTGGTCAGCTTTAAT
The DNA here is from genome assembly GCF_009829155.1 of Mustela erminea. NCBI lineage: Eukaryota > Metazoa > Chordata > Mammalia > Carnivora > Mustelidae > Mustela > Mustela erminea. Next base: position 84,194,056 of record NC_045628.1, read on the forward strand.
GTAAAATTTTATTTTGGAACACAGTCCATACTAAGCCATAGATTGAAGTATAAATTGCCTATAAATTGGAGTATAATTTGCAATGAAAGTAGACAGTTTTCTTAGACTGCTTTTTAGAATTTTTTTTAAACATAAACTGGTTTCTTTTTATGGTTTTCAGGTTTTATTTCAAGCTGCAGTTTGAAAGCCCTTCTTCACAAATGGAGCTGTGGAAAATGCTTAGTAATAGTAAATAAAAATTCAAATTTTCTTGTCTATATCAGGGATAGATGTACGTACATGTGCCTATACAATGTACATGGGTGTGCATGCATACATATATGTATATACAAATTCATATGTATATACACTAACACACACATACTTTTTTTGTCCTTTACCTCTTCTAGACAGTAGCATAGTGTAGCTTTGATCAGGAACTGGTTGTACACTTCAACTCTGCCAGGAGATGCTGGATTGTGTGAAAAGATTCTTAATCCTGAAACACCAAACCAAAATGAGGCCTTTTAGTAGGTTGCAGATCAGTTTGCTATATTTTCTTAGTCTCTCTTGGTTCGGCATGCACAACACACTAATCTTTGGAATTTCCCCCTGGAAATTCTCCAGGCTGATAGCTCCTGGTATGCTTTCCTAAAAATTTATTCTTTGTGCTTTTTGCAGTAAACTAAAGTTGCTCATTTAAAGTCTTCATACCATTGCCCCTCTATGTTGATTTAAGTTACTTTTATTCTAAATTATAACCTCAAAGGCAAATAATTCATCCTGCTGTCTGCATCATCAGTTCACCACAGATTCTTCCACATCTACAGAACTTAATACATTTCTCAATTAAATATAAACAAAACTATAAAACAACAAAATTCAAATTAGTTCATTGCAAACATTATTTTATTGCTGAATTAGTAGGCAGTTCTTTTGAGATTATTCCTAATCTACTTGAAACTGTATAATGCATCAGTTCTTTTACCAAACACTTGATGCAAAGTCTATGTCCTCTACCTTCAGTGCTCTTTTTCCTTTCTTTGCCTACGGGCGAACTTATTCTTTAGATCGTAGTGTAAATATCCCTTCTTCACAGAAGCCTTTAATAACCAGAGTCATGACAACAATATAATTTAATTACCTTACTTAACCATCCATTGATATCCATGCTAATAACATTTCCCTCAATATTTTTATTGTGATAATATACATGTAACATAAAATTTACCATCTTAACCATTTTTAAGTGTACAGCTCAGTAGTGTTAATATATTCAGTACTGTTGTGCAACAACTGCCACCATCCATTTCCAGACTCTTCATCTTCCTATAAAACTGAAACTATCCACATTAAACAACTTCCCATTTCTCCCATCCCCCAGCAACCACCATTCCACTTGCTGCCTTTTTGAATTTGACAGTGGAATCATAGAGTATTTGTCTTTTTGTGACAGACTTTTTTCACTTGTAAAATGTCCTTAAGGTTCATCCATATTATAGCATGTGTCGAATTTATTTCCTTTTTAAGGCTGAATAATATTCCTTTGTATGTGTATCCATTCATCTGTTGATAGACACTTGGGTACTGGTCTCTTAGATCATGTAGAAAACAAAAAGTAGAGTTATAAATTGACATTACAATAAAAGTAATAAAGTTACTTTCATAATTGCCCATATATTTACCTTTATGAGATCTTTATCTCTTCTACATACGGCTTTGAGTCACTGTCTAGAGTACTTTCTTTCTTTCTTTTTTTTTTTTTAAGATTTTTCTATTTCTTTATTTAACAGAGAGATCACAAGTATGCAGAGAGACAGAGAGGGGGGAAGCAGGCTCCCTGCTTAGCAGAGAGCCTGATGCGGGGCTCGATCCCAGGACCCTGAGATCATGACCTGAGCCGAAGGGTTAAGCAGAGGCTTAACCCACTGAGCCACCAAGGCGCCCTGTCTAGTGTACTTTCATTTTAACTAGAGGACTCGCTGTACCAATTTTTGCAGGGGTAGTCTAGTGGTAACGAACTCCCTCAGCTATTGTTTATCTGTGAATCTCAGTTTCTCGCTCACTTTTTTTTTTAAGATTTTATTTATTTATTTGATAGAAATCACAAGTAGGCAGAGAGGCAGGCAGAGAGGAGGAAGGAGGCTCCCCACTGAGCGGATTGCCCAGTGCAGGGCTCGATCCCAGGACCTTGAGACCATGACCTGAGCCGAAGGCAGAGACTTTAACCCACTGAGCCACGCAGGTGCCCCTCTCCCTCACTTTTGAAGGACATTTTCATCAGATAAGTGTTGTTGGTTGATTTTTTTTTTCCTATTCAGCACTTTTTAAGTATATCAGTCCACTCCTTTCTAACCTCCAACATTTCTGATGAGAAATCTACTAATGATCCCTTTTGGTGATCCCTTTTATGTGACAAGTACCCTGTCTTGATGCTTTCAAGATTCTATTTTTGGCTTTCCATAGTTATTTTTATTATGTGTGGGTGTTTTGAGTTTATTCTACTAAAGAGGTCATTAAGCTTCTTGGATGTTTATAGTTCTGTCTTTCACCTAATTTGGGAAGTTTTCAGCCATTATTTCTTCAAATAATTGCTTTGTCCCTTTTTCCTCTCTTTCTGAGACTCCCACAGTGTGTATTTTGGTCTACTTGGTATATGCCCTTAAGTTTTGTTCACTTTTCTTTATTCTTTTTTTTCTTTCTTTCTTTTCCTCAAACTTAGTAGTTCTAATTATCTTATCATCAGGTTTGCTGATTCTTCTGTCTAATTTGCCTTCGAATTCCTCTAGTGAATTTTTCATTTCAGTAATTGTAATTCTTAGCTCTGGACCCTTTAAGTTTCTTTTTGTTTCCTGTCTCTATTGATATTCTCATTTTGTTCATACATCATTTTCTTAGCTTTTCCCACATCTTCCTTTAGTTTCTTTAACATGTTTTAAAGTCTTTCTCTAGTAGGTCCACCATCTGATCTTTCTCAGCGATGGTTTCTCTTGATTTACTTTTTCCCTTTGAATGGGCTATACTTTCCAATTTCTTTGTATGCCTTGTGATTTTTTTGTTGTTGTTGTTGAAAACTGGTGGTAACTCTGGAAATTAGATTCTTCCCCTTCTCAAGGATTTGCTGATTTTATTATTGTTCTGTTTATTGTTTTGGAGTTTTGATGTTGTAGGGCTGTCTGTGCTGAGTATCAGCCTGAGGTGTAAACTTAAGGTCTTCTCCGGTTTTTTTCTGAGCCTCTACCTCTTCCTGGGAAGATTTTAAGTGCCTTTCTAAATTCCCCTGTATATGTAGTTCCTTTTTATAATGATCTTGTCCTTAAATGTTTGGCTTCCCAAAGGAGAACAAGAGAAAAATAAAGTGAAGAAAGAACCGCTGGCCCTTTAAATCCTCTCAAAGTTTCTTGAACTGGAGGTGGAACTAAGGACCACAGTGGGAGCCTTACCCTAATGGCTGCTTGACTGTGTCTCTGCCTCCATATGCAGAAGCAGCTGTTAGTGATCAGTATACAGATCCCCAGTATTTGAAGGACAGAGCCCTTATTCACTACCTTGTTTCCCACAATTGCATACAAACTACTCCTGGGACTTTGTGTGCTATTAAGCTTTGTATTTGTTCATTTGGCATCAGCTAGTTACAGGGCCAAACTAGTGGCCAGAGTTGTTTCCATCTTCCCTGCAAACCAGTTTTCATGGGCACATCAAGGTCATATCACAAACCTCCCAACCACAAACTGTAAAATGTATGTTTTTACTTTGTGCCCAACAGGGTACATCCCCACCTAATTTCTTCCCATCCACCTTAGCAGTAAAGACGAGTTCCAGGTCTCTCTCTGCTTCTTTGTCCCCACATGTGACAAGTTTTGTATGGCCCTTTATGGTGCACTATGCCTCTCATTTCTAGGGAAACTGAATAGTAAACACTTCTTGTAAGGGCATTGATCTCTCTGTGCCCTCACTCAATCTCCTTGATATATTAGGACCAAACACAAAACAGAACCCTGTATACAGCTTCCTGACACAGGAATAAGGAGTGGGGGATGGGTGACCACCGCAGAGCTAAGTGCCAAAACTGACTGAAATTAATTGTACTTGAGCCTTCCTTTGGAAGTTGAAAGCCTTTAAATAAACTCTACAGTTCTAAAATAGTTACATCAGACAGATTGTACCAGTACAGCTGGTCTAGTCTTCCCAGAATCCTCTAATAACCTTTATACACACCCTTTTTCACCATTGATTCCCATGGATACCACTTAGACATTGTCAACTCTCAGAACAGTTTCATCTCTTTCTGACCACTTTATGTAGAGGATACAAAATGGTGGATCTGCTGCATGGATGATTCACTGTGTTGCCTACAGTTGTTACAGTGATAACTATATTTTATCAAATCTGAGATACCATGGATTATAAGAATACCATCACTTTAAGAAAACATGCCCACAGTTAAATTTATACACCATCATTTTTAAAGTCATGTCCTGATTTTAAGTTGTTAGAATGAGAAAAAAAATAGGTGAGGGATACTTGGACCTCAGTGTATTAGTTTTGCCACTTCCTCTGAATTTAAACATTTCAAAATATGAAGTTTATAAATGAGAATTGGGTCAGAAAGTAGGAATATCCTTAAATGCAGAATATCTGATTCTTTCCAAATAGAGCTGATGCCAACTTAAATTATTAACCAGCTTAGAGTACCAATATCCCTACATTCTCATCAGCATTTCCATTCTTTCAATTTACTTGTTTTATCTGCCCAAGCTTATTTTGGCCATTTGTTTCTAATACTGAGGATATAGAAACTAATCAAAATATTGGTAAGTGGTTTAGTGCTATGATTTGTTTGATGTTCATATAAACAAAGCTTTAATCCAAAAAAAAAGTGTAATTGTACACAGATGTTTATAGTATTTTATTCACAATAGCCAAAAACCGGAAGCCATCTTAAGTTCCTTCAATGAATGAATGTTTAAATAAATTTTAGGACCAGTATATCAATTTCTATTTTAAACTCATAAGTGCATGCAGGTGCATGCACACACACACACACACACACACCCTGCTGCTTGGATATTTTGAATGTATTGATAAATCTGGGGAGAATTTACACCTTAATAATACTAATTCTTCTAGTTCATGAGCGTGGTATGTCTCTCCTTTTACTTAGGTCTTCTCTAATTTCTTTCAACAGTGCTATGGAATTTTCAGTATCGAGGACTTACAGTCTTTATGTTAAATATACTCTTAAGTATTTTTTATGCTATTTTATAGGAAATTGCTTTTAAGCTTAATTTCTATTTATTTGCTGTTAGAATACAGAAATGCAATTTACTTCTCTGTATTGATCGTATACTCTTAGACTTTGATAAACTCATTTATTAATTCTAGTAGTTTTTGTTGTTGAAATTGGTTATGCTTCCTTAAAATTTTCTGAAAATAAACTTTGTCTTAGAATAGTTTTAAGTTTACAGAAAAATAGGGAAGATATCAGTGAGTTCCTATGTACCTATACCCAGTTTCCCCTATTATTAACATCTTCTACTAACAGGGTACGTTTGTCACACCTAATGAACAATATTGCTACATTATTATTAACCAAAGCCCATACTTTATTCTGATGTCCTTAGGTAATACATAGGCACTTCTTGGCAGTGACTGTTGTGTTTTTCTTGTTTTTGATGACTCTTAATCGGGGTTTGTCTGATTTTCGTTCATGCTTACACTGGGATTATGTGTTTTGTGGGGGGAAGACCATGAAGTACTGTTTTCGTCACTGTATATCAAGGCTACAGGCCGCTGATAATGAATTATCACCATTGATGTTGACCTTGATCACCTGGATGAGAGTAATGTTTCCTTAGGATTTTCTCTGTACATAATCATGTCTACAGATAGGGGCATTTCTTCCTTTCCAGTCTTTATGCTTGCTTGTTTTTGTTTTGTTTGTTTGCCTTCTGGAATTAATGAAAAGCCAGGATAATTTTAAATGAAAGTGGTGACAGTGAATATCCTTTCCCTTGTTCCTGAGCTTAGAGAGAAAGCATTTATTGTTTCACCACGAAGAAAAGTATGAAGCTTATGTGTTTTGTAGGGGCCGCTTGTCAGATTGAAGTTCCCTTTTATACCTAATTTGTTCAGTTTTTAACATGAATGGATGTTGAATTTTGTCAAAAGCTTTTGTAGTATCTATGCAAATGATCATATAGCTTTTCGCTTTTAAACTGTTAAACTAGGGGGACGCCTGGGTGGCTCAGTGGGTTAAAGCCTCTGCCTTTGGCTCAGGTCATGATCTCAGGGTCCTGGGATCAAGCCCCACATCCGGCTCTCTGCTCAGCAGGAACCTGCTTCCTCCTCTATCTCTGCCTGCTTCTCTGTCTACTTGTGATCTCCCTCTGTCAAATAAATAAATCAAATCTTTTTAAAAATAAAATAAAAATTAATAAACTGTTAAATTAGGAGTCAGCACAATTTTTGTAAAAGACCAGGTAATAAATATTAAAATATTTACTAAAATAATAACTTCTTTTTTTTTTAAAGATTTTATTTATTTATTTGACAGAAATCACAAGTAGACGGAGAGGCAGGCAGAGAGAGAGAGAGGGAAGCAGGCTCCCCGTTGAGCAGAGAGCCCGATGTGGGACTCGATCCCAGGACCCCGAGATCATGACCCGAGCCGAAGGCAGTGGCTTAACCCACTGAGCCACCTAGGCGCCCTAAAATAATAACTTCTTATAATAACTTATGATAATAACTTATCATAAAAACAACTGTAAGACATATATAAACCAAAGGGTGTGGCTGTGTTCCCAGTAATCTGATTTGCAAAAAAAAGCCACAGGCCTGATTTGGACTGCAGTCCAGAGTTTCCTGTAGCTAAGATTGTTTGCTTGATCAAACTTGAGTCAGCCTCCTGAACCTTCTAGGCCCATCTGTGCACTTCTTTGTAAAATCTCATTTTAGCAAGAAGTTTGCTAAATCACTTTCACCAGAAACCACCATCCCTCTCTGCCTCTGATATCTGATCACCCTCAATCAGGAATTGAACCTGGTTGTATATTGACATATTTTTATGTTAGATTTAATCTGGCTTCATTAAACAAGTTGGGAAGTACTCCTTCTCCTCTGTTTTCTGGATGATAAAATTATCAACATTTCTTTTTAAACGTTTGCTAGAACTCATCAGTAAATTTTCTCAGCCTCGAGTCTTCTCTTTGGGAAGGTTTGGTAATAAAATTAGTCTATCTTTGATAAATATAGGTTGATATGCTTCTTTAAATAGTTTAATTTTACTTGTTTTTGAACTTTCTATAAATATGTTATAGTGTTTATACCTTTGCTTTGCTCCTTCTCTTCCTAGAGGGGTAACTGCTTGCTCATAGAGGGCTTATTTATGTTCCTAGATTAAATTGTGTGACCAGATGTTTTATTAATGAGACTTTACAGGTGAGTCTTTGATGAAGAAAGGAAAGAAGAAATCAATAAGCTATTTATACTTCATGAAAACACATTGGTTTGTCAGTAGTTGATACATACAAGGTTTTTGGTTTGGGTTTTTTGTTTATTTGTTTTGTTTTTTTTTGTTGTTTTTTTGGTTGTATTTTTGGATCCTAGGTAGAATGGCTAGCTCTTTGATTTTGAAAAGTAGAACAAAAGCAGCATCTAGCAGGCATTTCTCATTAAAAAAAAAATATATATATATATATATGTATATTTATTTATATACATATATATATATATATATATATATGTATATTTAAAGAGGGAGCATGAGTGGAGAGGCAGAGGGAGAGAGAATCTCAAGCAGGCTCCATACTGAGCCCATCAGGGGCTGGATTCCAGAACCCCGAGATCATGACCTGAGCCGAAACCAGGAGTCAGAGGTTTAACTGACTGCACCACTTAGGCATCTTGGCATTTTTCATTTTAAGTGGCTGCTCAGCATCTCTTGAACCCTTTTCCTAAGCCTGGTGAATTTGCCAGGTTCGAATGCTATTTTACCAGCTGCCCTAGGTGGCATAGGCAGGGGGCCAAGATTGTCAATCAGGTACACCTCCACAGGCCTTGGAGGAGGAAGGGAGCCATGTGACGAAGCTATTGAATAATCTTTGCTGATTTTCAACACATCACTTGCTGTACACTTTGGGCATATTTTAAAAAGCAAATAAGATGCTGTTTTTATGCTCTTAGAAAAAAAAAAATTACCTAACTTTTGGCTTAAAAATATGTTTGGTACTGTGTAGTAAAGAATTTGACCTCAAAGAGAGGTTTGAGGCTTTGCCAAGGCTCTTGGGAGGTAACCTGTAAAAACGTAGACTGTCCCAGGTTGTGGGAAAGTCTTCGTTATTTATCAGGGCCATGAGGTCTTATCAACCCTACCTCCTGGTTGGGACAGCTGGAAACTGAGTTCATCCAGGTGGGCTATCATTCAGTCACTCATACCAGCACAGTGAAACCTTAATAATAGCTGGACACTGAAACTCTGCAGAGCTTCCCTGGTTGGCAGGACTCCATGCATATGATCCCGTATCTGCGCCAGGAGGGTGATGCATCCTGAGGGCGATGGGAGCTTCCTGTTTGGAGCTCTTCTTGACGCTGCCCTGTGCATCTCTTCCTTTGGCTGGCTCTGATTTGTATCAACTGTGAGTACAGTTGTTCTCAGTGAGTTCTGTGAATCCGTCTAACAAATTACTGGACGTGAGGGTGGTTTTGGGAACCCCCCTGAACTTGAAGTGGTCAGGAGTCTTGGGAAGACTTTGCTGTCTGGACCAGAGCTGTGCCTTAATCTCCCAGTCTGGCTAACTCCATTGGTACCACAAGAAGTGATTGGCCTGGCCATCAGTTCCTGCAAGACCCCTTCTTTTTCTCCCTCCCTGTGTTTTACTTCTTCCCCTTCTCCTTGTCATTCCTTTAAATTTCCATACCTCTTTCTATTCCTCTCCTTTATATGTCTGTCCTTCACTTACCCTATCAATAACACCCATGAGCCTTAGATCACCTGAACAGTGACATTCAAACTCAGAATGATCTCTGATTCGGGGATCTACTGTGAAATGTCCACATATGGCTATTGGGGTGCCAGAAGAAAGCAAAATGTCTTTCGATATTTATGGTAAAAAATTTCATTCTGCTAGGAGTCTTAAAAATGCAAGAATCTCATTTGTAAAAACTGAATATGGATAAAGGAAAAGCCTGCATTTGTTGAGCTGTATTTCAATAGGCGACCTCTGTAGATGTTTGATCTCAGAAATTTTAAATATGAGTTTCTCTTATAAAACCCACTTCCAGTTTGGACCTTTGCTGTGAGATAAAAAATTTCTAAATTGTTATTTGATGGGAGAGAGGAAAAATACCCCCACAATACCTTTGCTTATTTATTTGCAGATTATAGACGATTTGTGAAATGAGTGACTCTGATGATGAAGATATCCCCCAGCTGTCTTCCCATGCCTTAGCAGCCCTCCAGGAATTTTATGCCGAGCAGAAACAACAAAGTGACCCAGGCAGAGATGATAAATATAATATTGGAATAATAGAAGAGAACTGGGTAAGTAAATGCATTCCACATCCCTCCGAAAGTATGGGTGCGATGCCGATTCCGTACTTGTCCACACCTGTCGGTCCTGCCCTGTGTTTGTATCCTACTTCATATCAGTGTCTGTCTCACCTGCCCCTCAGAAGCTGATAGCCTGTCCTGGGAGCTGAGACAGAGTTCAGTCCATGATCATCTAAGACAGCATAAATGCAGATTTTCCTGGGTCTGACCATCAGGCTAGTTGGTGATCAGACGGGGACAGAATGTTCATTTGTGACCAACACAAACTTGTGCTTCCTTCTTGTACATGGACGGTTTCTATTGGTTTTTGTGGAACCCAGCATCCTCATAAAAGGGGTAAAATATATCATTGCAGTAAATAGGGTAACTAAACTTAAGCATGCAATGAAAAAAGATGAGAGGGAGTTCTATAGAAGATATTAATAATTTCTGGTGCATAGAATGTATTTTAATTATATTTTTGTGGTCTAAATAAAAATAGGAATTAAAAGAAAAAAAAAAGTGAGTTGAGGGAACCCAAGCTAGGATGGAACCTGGCAATTTAAATTTTTGAGGGAGATAGTTGAGAAATAGATGAAGCTTGTATTTTCTCTCTGTGCACACCCCTCAGTAATGGATTTGTGTGTCTCTCTCTCTGTCACTTTGGAACTAGAAGGAAGGTTTTGTATGCTTTTTTTTAATAACCTTTTTATAGCCTATACATTTTGTGTCAAGTTTGGATCTCTTAAGTTGTATAAAATTCTCCTATTTACCATCTGTTTGAAACTGACTGATAAAAATATTTCTACACTAAATTTTCTACCAACACAAAAGCCTTTTTCTCACAATTTCCCTTCTTTATGTGTCTTTGTCTTCTGGTTTGCTGCTTCTGTAAATGTCAGAGACTTGAAGTACCTCATTCTTTTCTTTTCTCCCTGCTTAATGTTTGAAACACTGTGTGTTTTTTTCTGATTTTAAAAGTAATCCATGGTTGTTTTAGAAAATATATAAAAATATGAACACAAAAGTAAGTTATTCCTAATCCCACTACTTAGAATTAAGTATTTTTATAATTTTGACACTTTCTTTGATTTGGTTTATCAAGTTGAGAAAATTTCTTAGGGACCAAAAAAAAAAAAAAAAGGAGAGAGAGAATGATGCAAGTATTGGAAAGAAAACATTATAAAACTAGAGAATAAATTCAAGAGGCTCAATATTTAACTAATTGGAGTTAGAAATATTGAACTGAAAACAAAGGGGAGAGGAAATCTTCAAAGATTAATATTAGAAAATTTTCCAGAACTTCAGATCCTTACTAAGACACATGGTTACATGACTGAAAATTCTATATGCAGGTGACAAGATCTTAGAACCTTCCAGAGGAAAAGCAGACCACCTACAAAGACTCAGGATGAGTCACATTGCACTTTTTGATAGCTTTGTTAGAAAACTAGAAAAAAGTGGAGCAATGTCTTCAGTATTTGAAGTAAAATTTTGTTCAGCCTAGAATTCTGTACTCAGCTGAGCTATCAAACATGAAGATAAACTAAAAAACATTTTAGAAATGGCAAGTCTCATGGCATTGACCACCCATGCACTGCTTCTCCAAGGCTGCCAGAGGATGTGGAAGAATTAGAGGTGAGTTCAAAGAAACAAGCAAATGACACATGTATTGAGTCTAGGAAAAAGAAAAGGTAACATACTAGAAGGAAATGGTAGCAAAATATGTTACTTGCCCCCACAGTAAACACTGACTGTGATTTTAACCAAAACAGGTTATAATTAATATGGGGAGGTGAAGGGTAGGAGAGGGTGTGCATGACAGAGTGAAATTCTCATCTGCCATAATGTAAAGTGAATTAATCAAGAGATAGCATTTAGAGACACCTGGCTGGCTCAGTCAGAAAAGCATGGGACTCCTGATCTTGGGGTTGTGAGTTTGAGTCCCACACTGAGTGCAGAGATTACTTAAAAATAAATAAATAAACTTTAAAAAATAAAAAAGGAGCATTTAAAGCATAATATTTGGAAATGTGGGAACAAATGACAGAAGAGCCAACACTTCAGAAGATGCTTTTGAGGAGTGGGGGCAGGGACTCTTGTTTTTCTTTGTAAGCTTAGTAGTGCTTCTGACTTTTAAAGCTATCTTCATGCAGCACACTGAATAAGAGAAAGACTTTTATTTTTTAGAAGGGTATGAGGAGAGCCAAAATACACAGCTGTGCTCTGACAATGCTGGAGTAAGAGAGAAGGGCAGCTCGGTAGCCAACTGCCAGAAATAGTCACCCACCTCCCAGTGCAAGTCGAGCAGACCCCCCTGCATATCCTGTGTATTAGGGGCTTTCCTCCAGCTTCTTAAGCACCCACTGAGCCACCCAGGCACCCCACTTTTTCTTTTTAAAAAGTAATTATTCTTTGAAATTATTTTACAGAAGGCTCTAATTAAGCCCCTGAGCATCAGGGGCTGCTGACATCACAAAAGGAGACAACCAATCAGTGTTTCTGCTGATGGAAGAACACACTTCCACCTTTGTGTGATTCTTGCCTAAAAACTAAATTTGAGTCTGATTAAGCTTCTAGGTTCAATTACCAATTAGCAGCATATGTTAACCCACACCACAGGGATGAGGACAGCAAAACCCAGTCTGTGATCCTCTTTCTCCCACGCCTGGCCTCAGCCTTTACCTTATGAATGTTTCTTAAGTTACTTGTTTTTTCCTCAAGGGGTAAGTTGTTTGTCATCTTGCTCTTTGTCTTTCTTTCTTTCTTTTTTTTACAACAGCTGTCATCTATTCAGCATTCTTTGGTGCAGTCTTACAGGCTCAGTGGGTGCTGCTTAAGCAAAGAGAGGTGGAGCTTGGCATTTTCCTGCAACTAAGAATGGTTAGACACAGACATAGTTCATTTATATCCAAATGAATAAGTACATTCTGTCTTTGGAAACGTTTATCCACCTTGGTATTTTCTAGGTCAACAGTCACAAAATGTGCAGAATAAAACAGATGTCAGAGAAAAGTAACATAAAAAGTGTGTGGGGAGGTGCCTGGGTGGCTCAGTGGGTTGAGCCTCTGCCTTCTGCTCAGGTCATGATCCCAGGGTCCTGGGATCGAGCCCCACATTGGACTCTGCTCAGCTGGGGGCCTGCTTCCCTCTCTTTCTCTCTGCCTGCCTCTCTGCCTACTTGTGATCTCTGTCTGTCAAATAAATAAATAAAATCTTAAAAAGAAAAAGAAAAAAACCTGAAGAAAATGTGCACACTGATATGGTAGATATAAATTAAAGGACAGCATTTATGGTGGTTCTGAAATGACTTTGACTCATTGCTCTGTTCCAGCAGCTGAGCCAGTTTTGGTACAGTCAGGACACTGCTTTGCGACTTGCAACAGAAGCCGTTGCAGCTGCTGGAGAACATGGCAGGTAAGATCCAGAGTTGGTCTCTCTTTTGCCTTCTGATCTAAAGTAATGTTTGAAATGGCCTTCCTTGTTGAGCAACGGTTTGTAAGAAGTCTGAACCCTAATCTGCAAAAGCGGTAAGCCGTGGTTTGCAGAACATGACGAATTAAGAACTGCTCCAGGACTGAGTTTAGGGACACAGAAATCCACTCATAAGATATCCTACCTCTGATATTTATTTCAGTGTTCTGTAACCTGTTTCTTACATTTATACCCCTAAAGTTTGCTTTAAAAGAAAAAAAAAAAATCTTTATGTTTGACTTTTGAAGTTTTAAGAATACAGGTTTTCAGGGTGCCTGGCTGGTTCATTCAGTGGAGCACGCGACTTTTTTTTTACCATTTGTATTTTTTTGTAAGGATTTTGTTTATTTATTTTACAGAGAGAGATCACCAGGAGGCAGAGAGGCAGGCAGAGGTTGGGTTGTGGGGGAATGCAGGCTCTCTACTGAGCAGAGAGCCTGAAATAGGGCTCGATCCCAGGACCCTGGGATCATGACCAGAGCCAAAGGCAGAGGCTTTAACCCATTGAGCCACCCAGGCACCGTGTATTTTTTTTTTTTTTTTTGCTTATAATTGATACATTTATTATTTATTTTTAAATTTTTTAAATTAACATATAATGTATTATTAGCCCCAGTGGTACAGGTCTGTGAATCATCAGGCTTACACATTTCATAGCACTCACCATAGCACATACCCTCCCCAATGTCCATAACCCCACCACCGTCTCCCTACCCCCTCCACCCCCCAGCAACCCTCAGTTTGTTTCATGAGATTAAGAGTCTCTTATAGTTTGTCACCCTCCCAATCCCATTTTGTTTCATTTTTTCCCTCCCTATCCACCATGACCCCCCTTCCTGCCTCTGAAATTCCTCATATCAGAGAGATCATATGATAGTTGTCTTTCTCTGATTGACTTATTTCGCTCAGCATAATACCCTCTAGTTGCCTCTACATCGTTGCAAGTGGCAGGATTTCATTTTTTGATGGCTGCATAGTATTCCACTGTATATCTATACCACATCTTCTTTATCCATTCATCTGTTGATGAACATCTAGGTTCTTTCCATAGTTTGACTAAATTGTATACATTGCTGCTATAAACATTCAGGTGCAGGTGCCCTTTTGGATCACTACATTTGTATCTTTAGGATAAATAGTCAGTAGTGTGATTGCTGGGTCATTGGGAAGCTCTAGTTTCAACTTTTTGAGGAACCTCCATGCTATTTTCCAAAGTGGCCGCACCAGCTTGCTTTCCCACCAAAAGTGTAGTAAGGTTCCCCTTTCACTGTATTCTCATCAACATCTGTCATTTCCTGACTTGTTAATTTTAGCCATTCTGACTGGTGTGAGGTGGTATCTCATTGTGGTTTTGATTTGTATTTCCCTGATGCCGAGTGATGTGGAGCACTTTTTCATGTGTCTGTTGGCCATCTGGATGTCTTCTTTGCAGACATGTCTGTTCATTTCTTCTGCCCATTTCTTGATTGGATTCTTTGTTCTTTGGGTGTTGAGTTTGAAAAGTTCCTTATAGATTTTAGATACTAGCCCTTTATCTGATATGTCATTTGTGAATATCTTCTCTCATTCTGTCAGTTGTCTTTTGGTTTTGTTAACTGTTTCCTTTGCTGTGCAAAAGCTTTTGATCTTGATGAAGTCCCAATAGTTCATTTTTGCCCTTGCTTCCCTTGCCTTTGGCGATGTTTCTAGGAACAAATTGCTGTGGCTGAGGTCGAAGAGGTTGCTGCCTGTGTTCTCCTCAAGGATTTTTTTTTTTTTAAAGATTTTTATTTATTTATTTGATAGACAGAGAGAGATCACAAGTATGCAGAGAAGCAGGCGAGAGAGGGAGAAGCAGGCTCCCCGCTGAGCAGAGAGCCCGATGTGGGGCTCGACTCCAGGACCCTGAGATCATGACCCGAGCCGAAGGCAGAGGCCCAAACCACTGAGCCACCCAGGCGCCCCTCTCCTCAAGGATTTTGATGGATTCCTGTCTCACACTGAGGTCTTTCATCCATTTTGAGTCTATTTTTGTGTGTGGTATAAGGAAATAGTCCAGTTTCATTCTTCTGCATGTGGCTGTCCAATTTTCCCAACACCATTTGTTGAAGAGACTGTCTTTTTTCCATTGGACATTCCTTCCTGCTTTGTTGAAGATTAGTTGACCATAGAGTTGAGGGTCCATTTCTGGGCTCTCTATTCCGTTCCTTTGATCTGTGTGTCTCTTTTGGTGCCAGTACCATACTGTCTTGATGACCAGAGCTTTGTAATAGAGTTTGAACTCTGGAATTGTGATGCTGCCAAATTTGGTTTTCTTTTTCAACATTCCTCTGGCTATTCGGGGTCTTTTCTGGTTCCATATAAATTTTAGGATTATTTGTTCTATGTCTTTGAAAAAAATTGATGGTATTTTGATAGGGATTGCATTAAATGTGTAGATTGCTTTAGATAGCATAGACGTTTTCACAATATTTGTTCTTCCAATCCATGAGCTTGGAACGTTTTTCCATTTCTTTGTGTCTCACTCACTTTCATGAATACTTTGTTTCCTGAGTACAGATTCTTTGCCTCTTTGGTTAGGTTTATTCCTAGGTATCTTATGGTTTTGGGTGCCATTGTAAATGGGATCTACTCCTTAATTTCTCTCTCTTCCGTCTTCTTGTTGGTGTATAGAAATGCAACTGATTTCTGTGCATTGATTTTATATCCTGACACTTTACTGGATTCCTGTATGAGTTCTAGCAGTTTTGGAGTGGAGTCTTTTGGGTTTTTCACAAAAGTATCGTCTGCAAAGAGTGAGAGTTTGACTTCTTATTTGCCATTTCAGATACCTTTTATTTCTTTTTGTTGTCTGATTGCTGAGGCTAGGACTTCTAGAAACATGTAGAATAGCTGTGGTATAGTGGACATCCCTGCCGGAGCACACAACTCTTGATCTCAGGGTTGTAAGTTCAAGCCCCGTGCTGGGTATAGAGATTACTTTTAAAAAAATTAATAAGAAAAAGAATACATGTTTTCTGTTTTGTTATTTCAGTTTTTATTTTCATCAGAATTTTGTATGTATATAATTTAAAGCCAAATGGTGCTGCAAGGCTTGCTCAAAAAAAAAAAAAAAAATCAATTGCTTATTGCCCACTTGTGTGCTTCCTTCCCTCTGCTCCCTTTCCATGGATGCATTAGATATTTACAGCCATATTTCTCAATACCTGTTTATATTGGCACTTCTTGATCTGTCACTTGTAGACATTATTTCTTGACTTCTTACTATGGAGTGTGACGATTTAGCTCTCTCTCAAATTCCACACATATGCATGCTTTCTGTCTATATTCCTGATTTATGTCTTAATATTGGTGAGAACAGGGTTTATATTATGCCACCACAAATGTCCCTTAAAGCTGAGCCTTATACTCTTCCTTTTCTAGTATGATTTTTCATTTTCCTGATGACAGTAATTCTTACATTTTATGTGTATCTGTATTCATATCATGAATTAATGCTCAGGCTCTCTTCCAGTTATGTGAACCTCCTATCCATGAATGCAGACATGTTTCAACTCCATGAAAAAAGTCACTTCTGAGGCTTACAAACTGCTCTTACCTAGACTAGTTGATTTCTAGCTTTGCTGTCGGTCTTGGTATCTCCCTTCACCAGAGCCCTTTTACTTCTCTTTTCCACTGGATTTCTGTTTCCTGTACTCCAGTTCTTAGTGTACAGCCTTATCTAGGTTGGTACATCCTTCGATAGCTTCCACCGAAAAGGTACACTGGAGGAAAATGTTTAAACCTTTCATATATGTAAGCACTTTTATTCTGTCCTTCCTCTTGACTGTGTTGGTGTTGTTGGGTATCTCTTCTAGGTTTTGAGGGCATTGGCTCACTGCGTCTGGGTTTCTGTAGGCGCTGTGAGAAACCCAGTGCCATTCTGGTTTCTTGTAGGAAACCTGTGTTTTCCTGTCTCTGTCCACAGCAAGCTTCAGGTTTTCTCTTATTCCCATCCTTGGTGCCTTGCTGTGGCGCTTTCACCTTCTGTACTTTTTATTTTCTTCTTTCCTTTTTTCTATTTTCTTAACTCAGGCCCTTCAGTTTGGGGAAAGGTTTCTGCCACAGTTTTGGAGGCGTGGGTTGGGGAAGAGAATCCTGGGAACGAGTTTCTTCTTTATTAAATAGACTTTCAGTGAATCTTCCTGTTTTTAGCCCTGCCTTCTCCCCCAGGTCTTCCCTGAGCCTTTGGGGGTGCCCTGATGTAAGCCAGGATGCTTCTCAGCTTACCTGGCTGCCAGTTTAGGACTTGGCTTGTTGGGTCTGCTGAGCCAGATTCCACCTATCCATTTGCTTTTATGCTTCTTAAGGGGTTTTTGGTTGGTTGGTTGGTTGGTTGGTTTTTATAGTTTTGGGTCTTCTCTAGAGTTCTCTTTGCTCTTGGCAGTTCATGCTTAAGCAACAGGATGAACTTAAACTTATGTTTTATTTTGTAGGCTTTAATGAGGGGCAAATGTAAATGAGTGTGTTATATCTGCCATCTTTAACTGGAGGTCCTAAGTTTTTCATTTTGCTGCTCTTTTTCTTTTAAATTATATGTAGATGCTTATCAGCTTTTTCTTAATGACAGTGTTTTTACACATGCTTTCTTTTTCTCCATTAATGTATGGGCATTGGAGGAAGTTTTTTATTTTCTCTGAAAGGCATCTTCAGTATTTTTAGGAAGTGTGTCATAGTATTCCAAATTAATAATAATGGTAACATTTATTGAGCTCTACTGTGTGCCCTGTCCACTGTATACATGCTTTACGGGGGTCATCCCTTTTGATGATCCATTATACTCTGCATTGTAAAGAGAGACTCTGAGGCTCCCCAGATGGTGTCTCCTGCGGAAGATCACCCACCAGCAAGTGGCAGAGCTGGGTCTGCTGCAGGATAAATGACATTGTCTCCCCCAAGTTTATCACCATTCCACTCTCAGTCCCTCTTGCGCCTCAGACCACTTTCCTTTAGCCCTAAGTACAGCTCTGAAATTTCATGGTAGAGATCTGCTGCTGACAAACTCTCAGATTTCGATTGTCTGAAATTATCTGTCTCTCACCCTCTTTCTCAGAAGATACTTGCATTGTGTGTTTAAGCCAGGGCCACTGCTTGGTATCTTTGAGCACAGTGAGGACATCATTCCATCCTCTGCCTCTCTCTGGCCCCCAGAGCTCTGGCAGCAGCCTGAGGTGGGGGTTCTGATGGCCCTTGTCTGTTTGGGCTGGGACATGCGTGTTTCTCACAGAAGTATATGTGACATCAACAGGGTGTATCACACGCTTCAAGTGCACTGGGGCTGAGAAGCCCTGTTAGGGAACCAATTGGTACATGGAACACGGGTCTCTGTTCAGAAATGCATTTCATGAGGCACCTGAGTGGCTTAGTCAGTTAAGCATCTCCCTTCAGCTCAGGTCATGATCCTGGAGCCCCACATTGGGATCCCAGCTCAGCGGGGAGTCTGCTTCTCCCTCTGCCCCTCACCCACTTGTGCTCTTTCTCTCTGTCTGTCTCTCTCACAAATAAAAAAATAGAATGTTTTTTAAAAATGCATTTCACAGTTTTAAAGCTGTGTCTACTTTTTAAAAGGAGTACTTTTTTGAATGATAATATAAATGATGAAAATCTAAAAGTCACAAAGAGGATCGAGGAAAAAGTCAACCTCCAGGGTCCTGGTTCTCCTCCATGTGGGGAGGTGGGGAGACCACCTCCAGTGGTCTCTGGCTCTATGCATCTCCCAGAGACCACCAGAGCATCTGTAAGCATATGCTCTTATACCCATGGAAGCTACAGCAACTTCTTGCTAGACATCTATCCAAAGGCAAGGGAAACAAAAGCAAACATGAACTACTGAGATTTCATCAAGATAAAAGGCTTTTGCACAGCAAAGGAAATAGTCAACAAAACTAAAAGGCAATCTATGGAATGGGAGAAGATATTTGCAAATGACATAACAGATAAAGGGCTAGTATCCAAAATCTATAAGGAACTTATCAAACTCAGCACCCAAAAAACAAAAATCCAGTCAAGAAATGGGCAGAAGACACAAACAGACATTTCTCCAAGAAAGACATCCAGATGGCCAACAGACACATAAAAAAATACTCAACATCACTCGGCATCAGAGAAACAGATACTGTGAAGGTTGTGGAGAAAGGGGAACCCTCTCATACTGTTGGTGAGAATGCAAACTGGTGCAGTCACACTGGAAAACAGTATGAGGGTTCCTCAGAAAGTTGAAAATAGAGCTACCCTATGACCCAGCAATTGCACTGGTAGGTATTTACCCAAAGGATACAAACAGTGATCCAAAGGGGCACCTGCACCCCAGTGTTTATAGAGCAATGTCCACAATAGCCAAACTATGGAAAGAAGCCAGATGCCCAACAGATGACATTCAAAAGAATGAAATCTTGCCATTTGCAATGATGTGGATGGAATTAGAGAGTAGAATACTAAGCAAAATAAGTCAGAGCAATACAAATACCATGTGATTTCACTCATATGTGGAATTTAAAAAACAACAGCTGAACATAGGGGAAGGGTGGGAAAAATCAAATAAGATGAAAATTGGGAGGGAGACAAACCATGAGACACTGGACTCTAGGAAACAAACTGAGCGTTGCTGGAGGGAAAATGGGTGGAGGGATGGGGTAACTGGGTGACGGGCATTAAGGAGGCATGTGATGTGATGAGCACTTGGTGTTCAATGAAACTGATGAATCACTAAATTCCACCTCTGAAACTAATAATAATAAAAGCGTGGTTTACACTTATTCCTTCAGTATCTTGCAGGGTAATGATATGTACCATTCCATTTTATTAGATGTACCGCAGTCAACTCAGTAATTCAATATTTAGGTTACTTTTAATTTTTTGAGTACTTGGTTTTAAAGTTAAATGTTGGAGTACTACCCATTTGTAAACTAGGGACTGCTTATAATGAAACAAATTCTTTGATTTCCTTATATAAAAAAGAAACAGAAATTCAAAGTAGCTTTTTGGCACTGATGTTGAATTTTACGATATCTTATTGAGGCAACCGTTTGGGGTTTTTCTCTCTAGATTATGAATATTATAAATTAGCTTCAAAATATTTTAGACTTAAGGTATTGGAAATAAATATTAAAACAAGGACCAACGTGAAAATAACAAGCAAATTTAAGCCTTGGGCTATCTAACTTTCTTCCTAATGTGTTCCTAATGTTTTACATTTTTTACTATAAAAAAGCAGTTATTCTTTCACATACCTTAAAATTATGAGTTGCAGAATTTTTAAACACCAGATTCCTTAAAAGTGAGGTAGTATAGTTTTATCTTGAAATTTACTGCCTTTACATTAACTTGCACTCCGATTAAAATCTGAATGCAAGGACCTGTATTCTCTTAGAGAAGTAGTTGTTACTTAACACCATAAGCTATGGATCTTTCAGGAGTTTTTTCCTTTTCTTTTCTAGAATAGCCTGTGTGAGCGCCCCCAGTGTTTACCAGAAACTGAGATCCCTACACAGAGAAGACATTTCTGTATACATCTTTGAATATGACAAAAGATTTGCCATATATGGAGAGGAGTATATCTTCTATGATTACAATAATCCATTGGATTTACCTGAAAAAATTGCCACACACAGTTTTGACATCGTAATAGCGGATCCCCCCTACCTTTCCAAGGAGTGTCTCAGAAAAACGTCAGAAACCATCAAGTATCTGACTCAGGGCAAGATTCTGCTGTGCACAGGTAGGTACGTCTCTGGAACAACGACCAGATATTCCAGTCTTAGGTTTCAGGAGCTGGAAGAGATCTCAGAACTCAAAGCCTGAATCCATCTCCTGTGTAACCCTACACAAGTTGCATAGCCTCTCTGTGCCCAGATTTCCTTATCTGTAAACTGGGACTGGTAATATGTCCTGCCTTTCAGCATTGCTGGAATTAAGTGATATGATAAATGTGAGATGGGGTCTGGCACTTGGTGAGTGGACTATGTTTTTTTACTCCTTCTCATCAGGAATAGTAGCAGTATTTGATCCAGCCTCTCCACTTGCTGAAAGAGAAACATGGAATCGATAACATTAAAATGAATTGCATAGGGTTACAGAACTAGGCATTGGATTAGATTTATTTAATCAGCAGAAGATTTTCTTACTGGTGAGAGTCATGCATGTACTTTCTAAGGTGGATATACAGAGGGCTGGTGGAGAACTAGCATGTTAACTCCTGGTCAGTTACGTTGGGGGGCTGTTGTCCAGACCCCGGGGTGCCCTTGGGCTGCTGATGCCCCTCAGGCTGGGCAGGAAGCTGGAGCTGCAGGGAGTCTGTTTCCCATTGTGTTGGAGAATTGTCAAGACGGTGACTTTTTCTCCCAGCTCATGTTTACTTAAGGCTTATTAATTCAGTAGTTGTTTGCTAGCCATCTGTGTTGGCTGACAGGCTGGCGCTCTGAGCTCATGGACCGTACCTTTTAGTTTTAGGGGATAGATCAAAAACTAGCAAAACAGACAGAAGAAATGTATGGACCGTACCTTTTAGTTTTAGGGGATAGATCAAAAACTAGCAAAACAGACAGAAGAAATGAATGACCAATTCTGGTAAGTGTAGTGAAAAAATGAAAGAATCAGAGAAGGGTGGGGCAGGCACTGAGACTGACCAGTGCCCTTAAGATGGGGCTGGGAGAGAGCTCCTGGAGGAGCAACATTCCAGTGGAGACCTCAAGGGGCACCCACCCTGGGGTGGGAGTGGGGAGGAAAGAGATTATAATTCCGGGAACCAGTGTCAGAGCCCCCTGGAGTTTTCCTCCTCCCCCTGGTTCTTGGAAGGATGTAGAGAGCACAACCCAGCACTGCGCAAGTGCAGGGAGCATCGCTGGAGTGGGGGGAGGGGCAAGAGGAGCCCTACAAGTGATGGACCCTGTTGGGGCTATCCTTTAAAGGCAGCAGCCCCCAATGGACAGGACCCAGTTGGCCTAAAGGAATGTGCTTTCACTTTGTGCTGAAAGGGATTGAAGGACAGAAGTAGAAGCAGGTCCCCCATTGAGGGTATGTCCAGCAGAGAAAAGACGTGGGGACAAGGTATGACAGTAGAAAGGAGGGCAGGCAATGGAGTAAAGATACACTTTGAGATCAAAGTGGAAGAACTCACTATGCTCAAGATGTGGTGGGAAGGGAAGAATCTAGGATGAGTCCTGGGTCTCAGGCCTGGGCTGGCTGGAGAAGTACTTCCTGCAATGGGGTGTTCCAGGAGAGGTGCTCCGAGGTCCCGGAGCATGTCCACAGTGGTGGCCACATGCCAGGCAGCAGGTGAGATACCGGAGCACTCAGCCAGAAGCTGGTGTGAATGTATTCCCCTGAGTTTGCAAGGTCGGGTATTACTGAGAAGGGGGGTTCTTGACTCAAAGTTGGAAAACACTAGTTCTTAGTAATTATTTTCACTTATGTTACTTTGTGGAATATAACTTCATTTCTAAATTTTTCTAAGTATCTCAGTTTTGCAGAAATATGAAAACCATTTATTAAATGAAAAAGGGAAAAAGTAGGTAATTTGCAAATGTGTTGAAATAAAAAGGGATATATCCAGAATTGACCTTCCCCTGTATTTGCTGAGCGATATTGTCAACTTCACGTATTCTAGTCAAGAATCCCTTCACTGCTGGCGATGGCATTGTAGTTGGCATTTCAGACTCTGGGTTCACTGGGTTTTTTCCCTTCAGGTGCGGTCATGGAAGAAGAGGCAGCAAAACTTCTTGGCGTGAAGATGTGCAAGTTTATTCCAAAACACACCCGGACCTTGGGAAATGAGTTTCGCTGTTATGTGAATTATGATTCTGGGCTAGACCATGAAATCTAAAATGCAGGTAGTAATATAATATGGTAAAGGATCCTGTACGACATTTCTCTCTTATTATTTCCTTGATAGACTGAAGTTATAACCTCCGCCCCTCCCCTGCGAAGTGGGGCTATCCCTGGCCTAATTTTCAAAATAAAGAATATAGGGTGCCTGGGTGGCTCAGTGGGTTAAGCCGCTGCCTTCGGCTCAGGTCATGATCCTGGGATCAAGTCCTGCCTTGGGCTCTCTGCTCAGCAGGGAGCCTGCTTCCCTTTCTCTCTCTCTCTGCCTGCCTCTCTGCCTACTTGTGATCTCTTTCTGTCAAATAAATAAATAAAAATCTTTTAAATAAATAAATAAATAAAATAAAGAATATAACTTCTCACTATGACTTCCTGACTGCAGGTGCCTCTAGAGCTCGGGATGCTTTTGCCAACTTGAATCCATTGAATTAGAGTGGGTGAAATCTTAGAACCTATCTAAAGTCTGCTTTCCTCTCCTATGAATACGTAAAAAACTGAGGTACAAACAGCTTAGCAGCTTGGCCAAGACCTGAATTAGGACCTAGGCCTCTGCCTCAGGCCATCTGCCCCCTTCAGATGGGCCCATTCTGACTCCACCCAACGGCCTGCCAGTTCTTCACAGCCGCTTTCCTGGGGTGTCATAGGACTTGTGAAGGGTCCCATCATCTGCTCCAGCGCCTCAAGGAGGAACAGCTTGTCTCCATGAGAGAAGTTGGTAATCCTTAGAACTAGTATCTGAAAGTCTCCTGGATGTTTCCTCCTCTTCAAGGCCCAGGTGCCTTCTGCACACATAGCCCCTGCACCCTCAGCAAAGCCACAGCAAATGCTCCAAGCCCCTGAGAAACGGAAACTGCCATCTACAAACCAGACGCTACAGCAGAAGGAGGTGAGAAGCATGCTAGACTGTTAGATTTCAGAAATGAGACATCATTCGTCCCCACCACAGAACAGTAATTACTGATACCTGCAACTTGGATTTCAAGACCTTGTCCTGAGTGACAGAAGCCAGTCCCCAAAGTTTCCATACTTCGTTTCCATCTATGTAATATTCTTGAATGGTGAACAGATTGGTGGTTGGCAGAGGTTAAGAGACGGTCCGGGGAGGAGGATGGGTGGGTCCAGGAAAGGGAGAGCTCAGGGAAGCTGGAACACGTCTGCATCTTGTTTGTGCAAAGCTTACACACAGCTCCACAGATGGCATTACACGGCACACACACTTGCACACACGTGTGAACTCTGAGTGAGGTCTTTGGGCAGTTTGCGATGTCCAGCTCCTGGTATTCTGTGCTTGGTTAAGATGTTCTCATTGTGGGCAAGTGGGTAAAAGACACACAAGACCTCTCTGTAGTGTTCTTGCAATTTCCTGTGAGTTTAGAATCATTTCAAAATAAAAACATAAAAAGGGGGGGGAATAACACTTACCTACCTCAGATGACTCGCTTTGCTAACAAAACATGAAAGGAAGTGCCAAGCAGAGCTTTTATTTTCTGACATGACTGCCAACGATTTTCCACACACAAGCGCTCTGGCTGTCCAGGTGCTTGAGTGAACCGTGGGCCTGCAGTGGATGTGGGGAGGGAGCAGGAAGTCTGCTCTTGAAAATCAGAGACTGTGGGATAGTTACTGCAGTGAAAACCCAGCCTGTCCTGGAGAGTCTGGTACCCCGGCACCTGTGCTCAGGAAATGGGGGTAGGGGGAACCTGCTTACTGTCTGTTCGTTCTTACCCTCGATGGTCCTACTTTGGGATAATTTTCAATTTACTTTAAAAATCACTTGGTATTTTTATGAGACATTTATATTTTATCAGTATGTCAGCACCTGGCACATGTGAAGTATTCAATAAATGTTCTTTAAAAAATACCCCCTTATTATTTCTTCATGAAGTCAGTTCACTAAAAATTACTTAGGCCAGTAACAAATTTTAGTAACATGTATGGTAATGTCATATGTAATTTAGGAACTGTGGGCAAGTAGCAGCCTAGAAAGAGAAAATTGCAGTTACCCTAGAAGTCTAGCGTTTAGATGAGGAGAAACCTTATTTCTTCATGGAGGGTGGGGGAGGGAAGGACCAAGCTCAACTCATTAAATGTTTGTATAATAATAAGCAGCCAACATGTGTTTTATTACTTTGGACCCCTTGTGATTTTAGCAAACCCGTGTTCACATGTGATCCACTTCTGGGTCTCATAAAAGGTCTGCCACTCTGCCTCTGCAACCCTGAGGAACCGGAGTCACAGCTGAGGGGCTGCCCAGCCCGCCCAGGGAAGGCAGGTGTGTGCTGCATGGCACATTTGATGTAAGCTCCCTGACTTCTTAGGAGGCAGCCTCACCTCTTCCACTCGACCAAACCACTTCAAAAACTCAAAAGAATATTCTAAGAGACACCTTTTTAAAGTCCTTGCTAATGCAGAGATTTCCACTGAGGCACAAAATAACCATAGCATGAGTGGAAAGAGAAAGGATAATAATTTCCACGTTACTGACAATTCAGAAGTCTATACAATGACTTAGTCGGGTTGTTTGGGGGTCATGGGGAACCCTGACAGCTGAACACATGAAATCCCAGAGTCCGTTGGAAACCCCATTTTCCATGGGAACATCATGCTCTTCCATTCCTCTCTCAAATCAGAGCAGACTAAGCAATGACCCCTTTCTCCCTTTGCCTTGCTAAGAGACCTACAGCAAACAAGAAGTTTGGGTAACTGGACCCTGAATGTGGAACTCTTGGCATTTGTGATGTGTTTTGGTTGATATTCCCAAATGATTGTTTTTATCAAACAGTAGACATACTGTCAGTTGGCTGGAAAAAAATCTTCAGTAAGCAGCAAGGTATGCCCATCCCCAGGGCCACCTCAGAGCCCTCCAGACAGAATTACTTGAAGGAAATGTTGGCAGCATGGCCTTTCTTGGAGAGGAGGGAAGAAGATGTGAAGGTCCCACTAGCAAAGTGTGCCATTCCGTGAAGCCTGGGACTGAAATGGTCTGGTCAGCGTGGTGCCACTCCATTCACTGTGGGCGCCGGGGAGTGGGGTGACTAAGACCCACATGGGAGGGGCTGATCCTCACCTTGGGGGGTGTGGGTGGGCAGAATTGCTGTAGCCAGCACATTTCCCCAGATGTTTGATAAAACACAGTAACTACCTCTCTCAGCTCTAAAACACCCCTTTAGTTTAACAAGGGAACAAAATTCTGTCCCAATAAACTCTTATTATTCCCTGAAACAGTATCTCCCCGGACTGTATCACCACCCTCTGCCTCCAACAAATATTTTTTTAAGTTTTTATTTTAATTCCTGTTAACATTCACTCCAACGTATTCTATCTGGTTGCTGCTCCCTAGTGATAGATTTTTTTAAACTTTTGTACAAAAAGTCATTATGATGATCAAAGCAATAAACATGAAAGAATAGCTTGATAGTTATTTTCAATGTAGCTTATAAATTACCGAGGCCAATATGTTCTCCTACCTCCTATGTGTCAGGCACAGCATCCATGTATAAGTGAGGAAAATGCAGCTCCGATTCACAGAGCAGCATTTGTGAGGAGTGGCCTGCCAATGCCTGACTGCTCACCAGCCAGTGCAGGGTCTGCTTTTGGCTGAGGATGGCGACTGTGCCTGCTTCACATGTGGTTCCCAGGGGTTTGGTGCCTGGAACAGGGCAAGTGCTCAATACATATTAAGTGCATGAATATTCCATTCAGAGAAAAAAACACAAAGAAAGGTTACCTGTCTGGTTCTGTAGAATGGAAAGCTAAATTTCTTCCGCAGGGAATGTGCTAGCCTTTCATAAGCTAATTCGTTAAATAATAAAAATAAAACAGTGGTAGTTTCCTCAAATGTCTACTCTCTTTAAGTCTAGTCTTCTGTGATGTTTCCACTATTAGTATTTGAGGAGTAGCTGGAAAATGTTACCCAACAGTGGCGATGACTAGAACGATCATCCAAGCCACTGGTTTAACAGCAGTTTTTCTTTTTAATTTATGGATTTGATGTTATTTTTGAGCTAGCAATGAAAGATTGCTCTGGACAGGAATGTATTCCAGGTATACTACCACTAGGGATACCTTTTTTCCCCACACACACCACTCCCCCAGAAGTTGAATGCAGAAGTAAAATTTCTCAGATAGTACAGAACTATACATTGTACATAACTAGCACTTTCAATTCTGAATTTCTGAATTTTTGGAAAATTCTGGATTTGGCTCAATAATGTATTTTTCACGTACAAACTTCCGTCAGTACAAGTTGAAAATTCAGTGAACCCTCCAACTAGATCAAAGTAAGGCTGATACTTTGTAACTAGAGAGCTAAAGCCCTGTTATTGAGAGCTGAAGTTTGAGAGTGAAATACATATAATTAGGGTAGCCTTGGTGGCTCAGTCAGGCATCTGCCTTTGGCTGGGGTCATAATCTTGGGGTCCTGGGATCGAGTCCTGCACTGGACTCCTTGTTCTGCAGGGAGCCTGCTTCTCCCTCTGCCTCTGGTCCCCCTGCTTATGCACATGCTGACAAATTTTTAAAAATCTTTTTTTTTTTTAAAGATTTATTTGTCAATAAGAGGCAGATTGAGAGAGACCATAAGCGGGGGGGGGGGGGCAGCAGAGAGAGAAAGAGAAGCAAGCTCTCCACTGAGCAGGGAGACTGATGCGGGGTTTGATCCCAGGACCCTGGGATCATGACCTGAGCCAAAGGCAGACACTTAATGACTGAGTCACACAGGCACCCCTCAATTTAAAAAAAAAAAAAAAAAACTTAAAAAAAAAAAAACCCAAAACATAAAAAAGGGACACTTCTTGGCTTGGTTGGGGTGTCACACAAAAGACACACTGACTTACAGGAGTAGTTGATCTTTTCAAGACCAAATCAGATCTTAATTTAAACTTCAACCATAAAATTAAGATAAAGTGAAAACTAAGATAGTTTCCTCTAAAAAGTCAAGTCCATCAAAGCCGAGTCCAGAGAGAAATGCACACGGCCAACGTGCCCTTCACCTCCAATTGCTTTAATGGTTTAAAAAGAACTTCTCACTTTTACAAATAATTGTGTTCATGGACAAACTTTCAGCCTACAGAAGGGAGTATGGTTTTAGCTCGCATTGCAGGATGTAAATAAAGAGGCCCCTGATACTGATTTCTGGACATCGTAAGCTGGCTGGCTTCTCATGTGGCTAGTTCTTGAAGCCCTTAAAACTAAGCTGAAACTTGGACTCTACTGAGAATTGGCAGAGATAGGACATTCCACCTCTAGCCTTATCCACCACATCTTATGTGGTCCCACTTACTTTCAAAAGTGAAAAAAATGTTTAATTATATACATCTGTGGCCCTTTATAGAGTCATGAACAAACCACATTTGAGGCTTCTGGAATCCCTGGCCAGTCTGGGGTGAGCTAAGCCTCCTGCGCTTCCATTTTACTCATGTAGCAGCCTGTGAAGATCTTTACTGAAGGTCACATTCAGCCCTGTTTTGTTATGGTCAGCAACTGGTGACAGGCTGAATTCAGGGACTCAGGCCCCAGTACCCGCTAA
This sequence comes from Mustela erminea, assembly GCF_009829155.1. Classification (NCBI taxonomy): domain Eukaryota; kingdom Metazoa; phylum Chordata; class Mammalia; order Carnivora; family Mustelidae; genus Mustela; species Mustela erminea. Next base: position 84,222,405 of record NC_045628.1, read on the forward strand.
AAAGTTTATCTGAGGATTCCAGTTGCGCTTCTAAAAACCTTGCCAGAGGAGGAAGGGAGAACAGAATGGTTATAAAATACTTATATGTCAAGTAAAAAATTTTTAATATACGCAAAATTCCTAATATAAAAATAGTTTCTGCGTCATTGAAAACATTGAACAACAAAAAAAGTAGGTATATATGCTACTTAAAAAAAAAAAAAAGATTTCTTTTAGAAGCACCCATCTACCCATCTATCTGTAGAGGCTGGCACCTCTGAGAGCGTCCCAAAAGCATGGCACTGTAGCGGGGGGCGGGGGGGGGCGGGGGAAGGGTCTGAGCCCTGAGGACCACGGAGGGAGGGCCACGGAGAGAGGAACACGGAGAGAGGACTAAGGAGGGAGGGCCCCGAAGCCACTTCGCCACACACCAGGCTCCGGCTACATGCGGAAGGCCCTGGTGCTACGCTCCCTACCTGCGGCCGTGTACCCGGTAACTTGCCGGCAGCCTTCACCAGCCCCATGCCTTTGCCTAGAAGAAAACCAGGTGATGCTGTGTGAGAGCAAGCCGTCAAGCAGTCGGTCGGAAGACCTCTGCAGTTGGGCTGTGTTTCCTTTACTGCTCTCCGTCCTCGAGTGCGCTCGGGGGAGGCGGCTGAAGCAGCCCGCGCTCCAGGAGAGGGGCAGCAGCGCCTCAGGGCCGGCCTGGCTTGTCGCTGGGGCTGAGCAGGAGCTTGGCGCCCTGCTTGTCCATGCTGGAGTTGATGCTGTCCGCTTCCTTCTCCTGCTCGGGGACGCACGTGCAGCCCACCGGCACCGTGACGTACTCCTCGGCGTACACCGAGCGGCCGCCCGCGCACGCCGAGGTCCGCCGCAGGATGACGGTGGGCACGTACACCGGGGCGCTCCGGAAACGCAGGTCCTCCTCGCCGAACAGCCCGGTCAGGCAGCCCCTGCACAAGCAGTAGGCCTCGGGCAGGTACTTCGGGTACCTGGCAGGGTCGTAGGAAATTCTGCGGGGAAGAGAGCACAGCTTTAGTTCACGCTTTGCGGCAAGAGGAACGCACTGCGCGCTGAGAGAGGGCAGCCAACAAGGACTTCCACTTCTGGGTTCAGAAGGTGTTGAGACCATTGATTAATGGAGCAGGAAGAAAGGTGGGGCCGGACAGTTCATTCCGCAGTTAGCGTCCACGCAAGATCCCAATCTTAGACGCACCATGTGACTGCTGTATGTTAAATGGTGAAGACAGTTTATAACTGTAAGTACATTCCCTAAAAATGCTCTCAGTCTGTGCTAATATACACAGAAAAGTAAAATGTATCTATTCACGTTAATGACCGAAATTCATTGGCAAAGTGAAGAGATGTACAATGAAGCAGGCTCAGAGCCTGGAGTTAGAGCCTGGCGGAGGCGGCTGTAATCTGGAGCAGCCGGTAAGCGAGCCACGTGCACACTGATAGGCGGCCACAGGGCCACCAGAATGTGAGACGCCCTCCCTGCTTCCCAAGGAAACAACAGTCCTCAGCCCCAAAGCCCTGGTCCCTAAGGCCCCAGATCTGCCTCCCCTTCAGACACTAGGCTCTGTAGCCCCAGGGTACCACCCACACCCTTCCCCAGGAAGGTGCCACCTCTGCAAGAAGCTAGCTGGCCCAGGTGCCAGACGGTGCAGGCACCAGCCACATGGCCTCTGACACAGCTATCAGCAAAGGCAGCTGCAAGACACCTGTCCAGAAGGTCACAAGGAGGGCCCTGTGTCTGTCAGGGTCTGTGTGCCCTCCTCTGTGAAGGGGCCAAAGCCATGCTGGGGAGAGCAAGCTGGCCAGCCTGGGACATTTGAGAAACTAATGCTGGTTTAAATGTAATCACTTCCACCCTCCTCCAAGGCTCTCTATTTTCTGGTCAGATGCCAAGAACCAATGTCAACACCTACAAAACAGCCCACTGCCACAATGCCAAGGGAATCTAGGGCTTCACTGGGCCGGATGGCTCCCTGGGAGGGGAAAAAAAAAGCACATCCTGGCAGGATTCTGCCCTCTGCCACCATCCCCTGCAATGAGCCAAGAGGTCAAAGCTGTGTTTGGTCACTAATGGAGATCCAGGGCTCTTCTGTAATGTCCCCTTGCACAGGGAAGGATGATCCCCATTCCTCATGGGACTGCCATTTCCCATGGCAATGGGAATTCTCATTTCCACGAATCTCCCCCACTTAAAACATGTGCAATCCTCTTACAAATGTTTCTCTTGCTTCTGGAACTGAGTCTTAGGGACCCTAAACTCTCAGAGCCAGAAGTCAGGACTTCTGGCCTCTCAAGCAACACACACACACTTGTAGACCCACAATGTGCCAAGTCCAAGAAGGCCCCAAAATTGCTGTGCCAATGAGAGCTTATGAAATAAATTTTTTTTTAAGATTTTTATTTATTTATTTATTTGACAGACAGAGATCACAAGTAGGCAGAGAGGCAGGCAGAGAGAGAGGAAGAAGCAGGCTCCCCGCTGAGCAGAGAGCCCGATGCAGGACTCGATCCCAGGACCCCGAGATCATGACCTGAGCCGAAGGCAGCGGCTCAACCCACTGAGCCACCCAGGCGCCCCATGAAATAAATTTTTAAAAATAAGGCATTCCTAGAGGTCTTTACAGCCAAGAACTTGGGATGTATATAGTTTCTCATCCAGGTTTCTAGACAGCAGAGTGTGGCTCCATGGAGAGGGACAGTGGCCCAGGCTGGCCTTCACCCTCTACGGCTTGCACAAGTTTTATATCCTTCTGCAGAAAACCCCTCTTGACTGGTTTTCTTATATGTCCCCCTGCTAATGACTAAAGTTCATTCACAAAGTTAAGAAATTTCCAGTTAAGAAGCATGCTCAGACCATTCAGTTAATGGGGCAATGGGGGGTAGGAGGCTTTGGAAAGGTAAGGGACAAGTCAGCGAGCAGTGGGGTGTCCCAACAACAGAGCTGAGGATTTCTTGCAGAGAGGAGCTGAAAGGTGGACAGACCAGCGGTGCTTACTGGGGCCAACTGGGGGCATCTCAGGGGTAGGAGGCAGAAGCCTGAATGGACTTCAAGCATGGGAGGGACAGGGTTGTTAAACTGATTGGCCAAGAGACTTCTCTATTGAGAGCTCATGTCAGAGGAAGTGTTAACTCTCAATGGCAGGATGAGGGTGGGTGGTTCCAGATATGTAAGGAAAGTACATGGGTTTCTTTTTCTGTTTGGATCCAACATCTTTAGACATTAGTAGACTGAAGCATGATTGGGTGGGAAAGAGTCTAGAAATTGTTATTTTCACACAGCACCAAATTTACTCACTGCCAACTACATGCCAGGGACCATGCCCCCCAGAGCCCGGAGCTGGGGGGCCCACCCAGGCACAGTGGTGGGGGAGCTGGGTAACACCTGCTGCACGCAGAAAGGCCAGTGAGGCCAGGAGCCAACAGTTAAACTAGAGGACCCAGCCCAGCCTGCCACTTGAGCATTCTAAAGCCAAGAGGGACATCTGCAGTACTTGGCCACTGTCTGAATGTGGGGGATAAGGTCAGAGGAAAAGTCAGCAGTGATTCCACAGCTTCCTGTTGGGGTGACCAGAAAAATGGGAGTAGCAACAGGGGGAGGGGGAGCTAGGAGGCCTCAGGCCTGGCCATCCCTACTGGTGGTTGAACGCTGAGGCACAGATATCTTCACCTCCCTTCTCACTGTTATAAGGCAAAGGCAGAGTCAAGGGTGAAGGCTATGAAATCTGTTATGTGCAAACAGGAAGAGGGAGGGGTGGGGACTGTCTACACAATGTAAGTCATCTCTGAAGCCAAAACATTGAAATTTATACTGATTTTGTCTATTCATCTTTCCCTCCAACAGAAACACAAAAATAGTGGTTGAAAAAATATTTTTTAAGCTTCTCATTACCACTTTTTCCTCAGATCTGCCATGAGGAGCTTTTGGAACAAATGAGCTCTATCCTTGCAAGGACTGACAAAGTTGACCACCCTTACCATTCCAACTTTTTCAACCTCCTCTGTAAAGCCTTGTTCTTACCCCTCATCTGAGGTATGCAGAGGCACAGCACTGGGAGGACAAGTCAGGACAAATCCAAACTCTTTGTTTTGCCTTCAGAGGCCTCTGCAGCATGGTCCCTACTCCATTCCTTTCCAGCATTGCCTCAAGGTCTCCTCCTTCACACATCCTAGCCTACAGTCATCCCAAAGAGGAATGCCCCCTTGCATGTGCTACAGCTCAACTTTTATTCAAGATGCCCTCCCCCCAAAACCAATATTAAATCTTGCCATATTTTAAGGTCCAATTCAAATCATTACGAGTTTTCAAATTTCCTTAGCCAAATTCACTCTCTTTCTCCCCCAGGTCCTCACAACACTTGGTGCCTGTGAAACAAAGCTACAGTTTTTCTATGTTTTCCCCTGGGAGGGAAGATTCAGGGCTGTACTCTTTCTCATCCTTTCCCCTAACATGAGAGAAAGAGTTTGGTAGATGGTGAGCTGCTGATGGTGAGTCTGGACTGCAGAGCTCCCTGTCCTTCATACCCTTAGGTCCATATAAGGCCCTAACTTAAAGTTTGATGAAAAAGGAATTTATACTATCTCTGGTCACCTTCAATATTTATTCAGCAACATCTGAGTGTAAGTGTGATGTTTCAGCCAATGAGGATAGAGATGAAACACAGATCTACTAAGCAAGGACTCACCATTTCTGGGGATAAACACTTAGAGAGTTCATCCAGCTGTGGCAGCTGGGAAGGCTTCCTAGCAAAGGTGGTTCCTGGGTGGATTCATCCAGATGAGGACGGGAGAAAGGGCAGTTAGGACAGAGGGCAGAGCCTAGAGCCCAGGGATCATGTCAGTATTAAGGAACTGTGGAACAGGAAGGGAAGTATGAGATGATGCAGGGGTAATCTGTGGAGGCTGGGTCATTTAGGGGCCTCAAATTCATAGGGAGGAATTTGGATTGGACCGTGAAGGCAAAGGGGAGGATGTTAAAAAGGGAAGTGACCCAATCAGATGGAATTTTAGATAGATCTTCCAGCCTACACAGTAGAATATGGTCTGGAGCCCAAGAGAGAGGTACTGGCTGAAGGTAGAGATTTTTTTTTTTTAAGATTATTTATTTATTTGACAGAGAGACAATACAACGAGAGAGGGAGCATGAGCAGGGGGAGTGGGAGAAGAAGAAGCAGGCTTCCCATAGAGCCGGAAGCCTGATGCAGGGCTTGATCCCAGGACCCTGGAATCATGACCAGAGCCAAAGGCAGATGCTTAATGACTGAGCCACCCAGGTGCCCCAAAGGTGGAGACTTTTAAATTATTAGCATATAGGGACGCCTGGGTGGCTCAGTTGGTTGGACGACTGCCTTCAGCTCAGGTCATGATCCCGGAGTTCCGGGATCGAGTCCCGCATCGGGCTCCCAGCTCCACGGGGAGTCTGCTTCTCCCTCTGACCTTCTCCTCACTCATGCTCTCTCTCACCTCCTCTCTCTCAAATAAATAAATAAATAAAATCTTTAAAAAAAATTATTAGCATATAGATGGTAGTTAAATAAGATAATTCAGGGAAGTATATGGAGAGACAAAAAATGAAAGACAGGGAAAAGCAAGGGGAGGGGCAGCGGGAGAGGGGTAGAGAGAGAATCTTAAGCAGACTCCCCACAGAGTGTGGAGTCCGATGTGGGGCTCCATCCCACAACCCCAAGATCATGACCAGAGCTGAAATAAAAAGTCAGATGTGTAACCAAATGAGCCACCCAGGCTTCTGGGAAAACCAATTTTTAAGGGAGAATATGTCTTACTGTGGAGATTGACAGAATCAAGAGTGGCAATCCCTGAGCCAAGGAGGGTGGATGCTAAAGAGAGGCTGGCCAAAAATTGGAACTGAGGGGGCCAGTTTACTGGAACTAGAGGGATGGAGGAACATGTTAAATGGCACTATGAGGATATGACCAACAGCATACAGAATGCTGGAAATTCAGCACATGTTTATTCCAAGGGAGAAAGGGAGGGAGGGAACCCCAAAGAACACTGAGGAGAGTGACATAAATACAGGGGACATGGGGCACCGCTAACCTGCTTTACATCCACTGTTTCTGTGCAGTTGTGAATTGAGCAACTTTTTACTTGTAAGTGTCTCCGTTTGGATGAAAACTTATGATTGCTTAAAAAAAAAAAAAAAATCAGGGGCACCTGGGTGGCTCTGTGGTTAAAGACTCTGCCTTCGGCTCAGGTCATGATCCCGGGGTCCTGGAATCGAGCCCTGCATTGGGCTCTCTGCTCAGCAGGGAGCCTGCTTCCTCCTCTCTCTCTGCCTGCCTCTCTGCCTGCTTGTGATCTCTGTCGAATAAATAAATATCTTAAAAAAAAATTAAACCCAAACTAAGGAACTTTCCAAAAAACAACTGAAGGTACTCTTTAAAAGTGTCACAGTCTCAAAAGACAAAGAACGAAAAACTGCCGCAGACTGAAGGCCGCTAACGGGTCTAACCACCAGAGGCTGTGTGTGAGCCCGGGTGAAGTGCTGGGGCAGACAAGAGGCATTAGTGGACTGGCTCTGAGTAAGGACTCTGGATTCTAGGATTGTTATCAAGCATTTTCTGATCTTGATAATTCTACTGAGTTTTGATGCTGCTGTTTAGGGAATCTGGGTAAAGGGTACACAGAAATTCTTTGTACTAATTTCATAAAGGTTTTTGTTAGTTTGAAACTATTTCAAAATGTAGACTTAAATAATATAATAGAAAAAAAAGAGAAAAAATTTTAAGGTTCTAAAAAACCACTGATAAGGTAATTAGGGAACTATGAACCTGACTGAATATTTGAAGATATTTGGGAAGTATGAACTTCCAGGTGTGTTAATGGTATTGTGTGGTTTTATTTAACAGAGTCCTTATCGTTTAGAGATGCACACCAGATACAAGAGTGTACACAGACATACATACACAAACAGTGCTAAATGCTTGCGAAGTTACAAAGTGCCCTGGGAATTGGCCAACTGAAAAGTTAGTCGTGATCATTACTTTTGCAGATTTTCAAGCTCTCACGGTGGCCACTGGGCAAGGGTATGGCCCCTCCATGAACGTTCATGCCAGCCCATCAGGACAAAGTAATGCAAAGTATACACAGACCACTGCGAACACGTGGGTGACTGGAGGCTACGGCCCCAGGAAAGTCTGAGGCAGGTTTAGAAAAGGAGTGCTGAGCAACCTACACCCAGGCAGGAAAGCAGCAACCACATGGGTAGGAAACTTCCAGCAGGTCACCGTAGCTGGAATGACATGAGTGCAAGCTCATGCATACAGAGGGCGGAGATTTAGTAAGACGTGTAAGAAGTGGACAGGATCTTTGAAGACCAGCGCAAAAAGTCTGGATCACGGGAAGCCATGTGAGGATGGTAAGCATGTAGAAACCCGATCAGTGGACGTTTAGAAAGACCATTTTGATAGTGGCGTAGACCCAACTACAGGCCAAAATCGGGGCTGGGGCAGGAAGGTCAGGCACAGCCTCTTCACACTCAGTTTCCTCCAATGCTAGTGTGACCTGGGGGCATCCAAGATCCCTTTCAATTCCAAGTAGTTGGGATTTATCTTTATCTACGCACTCCTGTATGCAGGTAACAATCTGTGTAACAATCCTCATACCATCTGTTAATGATAGGCAGAATGAACAGTCACTTAGATGCTGTGATCATCAGAAGGCTCATCATCTGGCTAAAAATATCTACTCCACCCCTACCAGTCGGCCCCCCAGGACTGAAATTTCCACTGGCACAGTGACACTTCTGGGCTAAGGCATTATGACAAAGAGACATCTGCCTATCCCCACTTCTGCCCGGTACATGGAACATAATAACAAGGCATATGCATTGGTGGGTTTCAAATTGTGGCTTATGATCAAGAGGTTTCTCTTAAAATAGAAATGTGCTACCAAGGGGAGGGGTGCAGATACAATGCAAATCACATCCTGATACCCAGTATGGTGGGTATCAATCCCAGCAGGTACCATGGAAGAGAGAAAGCACAAAGACGGACATTCTGAAGGACACTAGTTGGGGGGAGGTGGGGAAGAGATCAGGAAGAAAGGTCTAGAAGCTTTGGAGACACAAAGTTAAAGCCTGTCACCCCAACCTCCTGGCTTAAGAGTCTGAGGAAATTATCAGCCTGGAGTGTTTTCTAGTTAAAGAAAGCTACCACGAAAACAAGACATCAAGAAACTCCAACACAGATCCTTTTCTCTTACCAAACATGGAAATGCAATTGAGTAAGAATCCTGCACGGCTGTCTTGCCTCCTTGTGAGCAATAATTCTTTTGTCTTTACATTTTCTGCATGCTACACTGTGGAAGCTTGGCACCGGAACATACTTGAAACAAATCAGGTTTTCCCCTCTGATGGGATCCAAAAGTGTCCCTGGGGCCACGTGTGAAGCCTGGCTTGAGTGAGTGACAGCTGGCCCAGCTTAATCCAAGAACAAAGGACAAGTCCTCCAGGGATGATTAGAGGTGATGGAAACTGAGCTTGGAGAGGAATGTGAGTGACAGCAGAGACAGAAAAGAGCACTGCCCCTGGGACCCTGAACTTGGTAGGAAACAATTTGAAGCTGTTCCCCAAAGACTGCCACCTGGAGAACAATGCGTACATTCCGGCAGACAGAACCGCAGCCACCCGATGTGCTCTCCATCCCATGCCCAAGTATAGCTTGGTATTTACTGGCACAAACTCACCAGCATGGCTCACCTTCCCACTTTGCAAAACATACAATTATTTTGATCTCAAGACAGCAGAGGCTAAGTATGATTGTTTCACAGCCATTCCAAGATCCCAAACTAATGGAACAAAGTTGGGGAAAATGCCTTCTCTGGTCAGATTGGAGACCCACAAGGACTGAAATGGTCTAAGTGGAAACAAAATTGTCTCAAAATTGTCTTGCCAGATCTTAAGGTCAATGTGTTCAACTCATTGTCAATTACTTTTTTAAAAAGGGCAGGATGAAAAAAAGGGGGGGGGGCCAGGATGGAGTCATAAGCCTAAAATTTCAGTCCTATTTAGTTAACCAATATCATTGCCTCTGCCTGGTTCTTTGCTGCAGAGAGGATGAAGCTGATGACTAGGCTACTTCCTCCAGCTTCCTGATGGCAGGACTGTTAATGTGGTATTTTTTAATCCATGTTTTTTGCTTACAAAGGACAGCTGTCATCTACTGAGTTTCTGAGATTCCCTAAATTAATCTATAAAGTACAGTTCTAAACAAAATCCCAGTAGAGTTTTTGTAGAACTTGGCAAGCTGATCCTAAAATTCATAGAAAGAGAAAAAGTCCAAGAATACACAAGATAATTTTGCAAAGGAAAGAGGGGGACTCACTTTACCAGAGATTAAGATCTTCTGAAACCATGGTAATACATGGCAGCCCTCTGGGGAAACTGAGGAGAACCAATTTCCCTTCCCAAGAGATAAGATTCCTCTGCAGAGTACCTGTCTTTTTGCCCAGCAGGTGGGCAATAACAAAAGGCAGAAACAAGATTTCCAAACTGTGGTTTTCCGACCATGTGCATAAGAACCACAGTGGGAGTTAAAAGCAGAGATTCTCACCCTTGACCCCCTGAGTCAGGATTTCTGCATACCAGCCAGCTGTGCATGTGACTTGTCTTGCTCACTTGAAGTGGGGAGTCACTGACGGTCAGCAGGAGCCTGTTCCACAGCACAGCCAGCAGTTTCTTCAAAAGGTAGCCACATATATATTGACTGCAGTTGATAGCAAGTAATTAGATGATTGCATTTTCCCCAATACACCCAATTTTCATGATCCTACCAGTGTAGCACTCCCTACACTGAGAAATCTAGCTAATGCAGAAGGTCAGTGTTAACCAAACAAGCAACTGGCATTGTAGAGAGGATGGTGTGCGGATCTCAACTGTGCTTCACTGGAGGCCCACAAAGGAGCTTTCAAAACTAGTGATCACTATTCCCCCCACCCCAGAGATTCAGAATTCATGGTTCTGGCATGGGGCCAAGGTATTGGGATTTTTTTAAAGCTCCCCAGATTATTCCAACATGCGACCCTGGTAGAGGCCGGTAGGTCTCCAGATATGAGAGATAATGAGTCACTGAGATGGGGGTTTGCATAACCTTCCAATTTCTTTTTCCCTTTGGAACCAGCCCTGAAGCTAGGTGGTTATGAGACTATGGGGGAAAGAATGGTGCATGACAAGGCTCAGAGCTGCTATGAGAGGGCTCTGTTTGCAGGCCAGGGAGTAGCCAGGGTCATAAGGACCACAGTTTCCCTCTGCTGTAAAGCTGCGGCCAGCAGCTCCAATGGTTCCACCCTCTCTCTATTCCCTAAGGCCTGAGAGAGCCAAGATCTTCAATACATGCTGCCAAGGAGCTCTGAAAAAAGTTCTTCTGGCCCCTGCAAGAAAACAGCAGTTGTGCATTTCTCCTGAAAGAGGACATGGAAAAATCAGCCTGGGAGAGCAAAGTCTGAGCTGGCACTGATGCCCTGGAGTCAGAGCCCCAGTGGATTTCACCTGGCCCTCTTCACTGGCCAAGGAGAGCTAGGGGTCAGCCCTACCTCCCTGTGGGGACTGAAGCTGACTTTGGTGTGATCCTGAACTTGGCATCAAGGTCAGTCCTGAAGCTGAGCCAGTGAGGCAGGCTCCAGAACTGACCAGGCTCTCCTGCCAACCAGGCTGGCTCTGGACTACTGGGAACCTGGAAGGACTCACAGCTTGTCCGTCCTTTCCCTTTCCTGAGAAGGAAACCGAGGCACTGATAAGGCGAGGGGCTTGTCCAAAGTCTTTCAGCTCACCTGGCTTCGTCCCATCCGCTGCCCCACCCACAAAGCCACGCCACGGTTGGGGTATTCAGCTGGTAGCCAGATGCTTCGTAAGTGCTAAATCTACAAGCAGGAAATCCACTGATGCCATGTAAAAATCTGTTTTCTGGAAGATCAGGGAAGATGAGAGAGACTCATGGCTTGGAAAAGAATTTGGAAGGTAATTTGGAAAAAAAGCTTTCCCAGAGGGAAAGAGAGAATGAGAAATTAGAATGAGGGCCAGAATTTCTCAAAGGGTTTTATTCTTTTGTCATGGCAAATGCCACACATTCATTGCAGCTGGGAAATATCTCTTCAAAGGAAAAACATAGCTCATGCCCACGGGGTGGCTTAACTATCTTTCCAGGGGAAGCTGCAGAATTTGGGTTCAAAGCCATCTTTGATGTGTCCGTCCTTGGGGCAGCCGGGTGAAGCACCTCCGTGCATTAAGGGTGGAGCCCACCTTGATCTGAAATGAACCAGCTGTTGCCTTACAGTGTTCAGGAGGAATAATTCATACCAAAACATTAGCCTAGGCTATTTAATTCTGGAAGAGTCCTTAGCAGATTATTTTCTCTTTGACCTCATTACTTTAGTGAGCAATGTACTCATTACCATCCTTCAAAATCTTCATGTGCCATTTCTGGAAGACAGGCACCATAAGGAATTTCACTTCGTGGTATGTGTGTTCCTTCCAGGACTTGGCCCAATTCTTCTGTTGGTATCAAGAGTACAAACATTCTATTCAGGTGAGGACATTTGGAAGAGGTGACGATGGATGAAATATTATCATTATCCCTGGTTGCTCTAACAATGCCAAAGTAAAACCCAGGCAGTTGAAGAAAATAACTATCAAAGCAAAATGAACATATCTGTTTTCAGAAAGAGAGACTTTAATCCCATGACAATGCTCTTATTTTTACTCTGTGAAACAATGATAGGTGCACTAGAGCCCGTTATATTGAGCAGCTCAGAGAAAAAAATCCACACAGTACTTCGGCCAATTAAACGTCACTTATCCATAAAAAGTTTTCCAGGGTTGGGGCAAGGGGAGGGGCGGTGCACTGCTGGTTAAGTGGTTAAAGGGCTGCCTTTGGCTCTGGTCATGATCCCAAGGTCCTGGGATCTAGCACCGCCTCCCCCACCCTCCCCACAGTCAGGCTCCCTGCTCAGTGGGGAGTTTACTTCTCCCTTTCCCACTGCATTCCACCCCACCCCACCGCCGCCCCCGTGCTCTCCCTCTAATAAATAAATAAAATCTTAAAAAAGTATTTTGGGGTGGGGTGTATCAACATTTCATAAACAAGCTGCCTTGAACCATGAGTGTCTCCTTTTCTAGGACAATGGGTTTGGTGAGCAGTGCCCTCACCCTCCCTGCAAGCTGTAACTGGAGACTTCCCTAGCGGGCAATCGGACACTACTTCTGCTCTGTCCGCCCTCCCCTGTCGCTCTCCCCAGCCCTTCCTTTCTTGAACAGAGAGGTACCACAGTGAGCAGGCACAGAAAGGGCACAGCACCTGCGCTGCTACACCATATACAGATATTCCTTGAAGGCACGCACATTCCTAGTTTGTTCTTAAGCCGTGTGCAAAAGCTGTAGATTTGAATCAGGGACCGAGGAAAAAGTGCACTTGCTAAGGAGAATTATAAACAGGAAAGGACGACGCTTCTCCGTTCCAAAGATCACAGGGCCCGGCCTCCCCAGGAGGAAGCCAGGCAGGTCCGCCACGGCGGCCGGGGAGAAGGCGGGTTGCCGCGGTGCTGCCCCCTGTCGGTCACAGTGGACGCAGCGACCCCATTGAGGCCCCCTCCCTGGGAGAAGGATTGGAGCGGGTGCAGTCCTACAAGGCTTTGGGGTAAGGGAACCACTGTGCTTAAGGCTGGGACACAAACATGCAAGTGCGTCAGGGGAAAGGGGACATTTAAAAGGAAATATTTTAAAAGGGGGCTCAGTGCAGCAGAGAGAACTTCAACATTATACTAACTCCTCTCACTATCTCTGGTTAATGTTATATTCCCTTCACAATTTTACAAATGACAAGATGAGGGAAAAGTGATGTGATCCGTTGCCCTGAGAATGTGCGAGGAAAGCGGCAAGTCTGTGTTCTGAGCACTGCCCTGGCTCGGGCAGTATGTGGGGAGTGGACGCAGCTGTTTCTGCAGTGGTGAAAGGGAATAGGTGACGGACAGTCCCAGGGGAAACAGGATGTTTGGGTTAGCTGAACTGAAAGGTTAGAAGAGGGTGAAGCACAAATACCCTTTTAATTTCAACCTTTCCTGACGAAAACCTTTCTAAAGTGCAGTGTTGCTAAATATCCGATGATAGATTTATCATGAAGAACATGAAGTTCATCCCTGTAAATGGGCATCACTGGTCTGGCCCAGGGGACGGTGGTGACCTTGCCTGACTCACACATGAGCTGGAAGCCATTGCTGTTGCTGTGCCCCTCTTCCCCAAAAAAGTCACCTGTTGAAAGTTCTGGTAATAGGGAGTGGTGCCAATTTGGGTTCTGCATGGGAAAAAAATCAGCCTATCCGATCTGGTGATTGTACTATTGGACTCTCCTCCAGCCTGTCCCCTTGCTGAGACAGCTCCTCCTCCCCCAAGGCTCCTCTGCCCTGGGAGGATTTGCCCAGCTGTGGGTGGTCTCACCGCCTCTTCCAACTCCCTGCTGGCAGTTGCCTTTATTTTTAAGTCCCTCACCCTCCCCATGCCCTTTCCTCTTCCTTCTCTCTTCTGTTACTTCTTCTTTCCATTTATTTCCCTTGCTGTGTTTGCTACCCATGGAGTTGTTTATTGCAAAATAAATTTAGGTATAGTCTCTTAAATTCACAGGAGGAAAGAGTTATATGGAAAAGTAGCAAAACCTAAAATTAAATTGTTGTGCATTAATCATAACCTAGAGAAAAGTTATCTTTAGACCATGACCCCAAATTGAGAAATATAAACAATTTAAAAATCAGAGTATTGGTAGGTGTTTATCTTTGGGGTTTCAACATCAATGAGTGATGTGTACCTTTAAACCTTAATGAACCTCAGTGTTCTTACAATGTATTTCTTACTATGTCAGTTTGGCTTAAAAAAGTTAATGCGCAATTACATTGATTTTATTCTTGGCATTTTGTTTCTAAAGCTAAAGAGAAACAAACATGATGCCACAAAGTAAATGAGAAAATATTTTTATATTCTGGAAGTTGAATGCTGCTTTTCTACTAGCACATTGGTCAGGAGCATGGGCCAGATGGAATTAAAGATCCAGGATGAGGTCCTGGCTCTACCATTTAATGCCTAAACTCTTGGCCCAATACCTTCATGTCTCCAGGCCAAGTTCCCCACCCATAGCAGCTTAGCTGTGGGGGCACAAGCGGCCCCAAAAAGTACAGTGTCTCTCTTGTCAGCCAGAACAAACAATTCTCTTCAGACCAATGCTCAGGGAAAATCAAGGCTGTAGTTACCTGTTAAGTTTTGTTTCTTCACTCTCTGCTTTTTCCTCATGGTTGGTGAATTTCCCTTTCTGCTCTCAATTTAAAAAGGAAGATGTTTTTGAAATCAGTAATACATGCACATGGTAGAAAATTCAAAAGATATGAAGGAGTGAAAAGTAAGTCTACTTCCTCCTCCATCCCCAGCCTTCCAGTTCCCTTCCTGACAGACACCATGATAACCATGTTCTAAAGCTGCCCCTAAGTGTGTGGGGGTGGTGTGTGTGTGTTTGCGTGTGTGTGTACATTTAAAAATAACATATGTATGTGTTATATAATAGCTTCTCTTTAACATGCAAATAAAGCTATTACATAGCTTCTCTCTAACATATGACACTGTACTGCAACTTGCCGTGTTGCCCTCTATGTTGGTGATGGACTGGTCTCATTAGGCAGGTTTACAGCTGCCCCATATCTCCTTCTGGCTGTTTTATGACATTTTATTGACCTAGTTGCCTATTGGTGGGTGTTGGGATGGTTTCCAATGCCCTATTACCACCATGGACATGCTTGTACATACATCATTTGCTACACAGACAGGTGTGGCTGGAGGAGTAAACCGGTACCTAGAGCTGCTGGGTCAAAGAGCAAGTATATTTAAAATGTGAATGGCTAATACCTGGTTGTGTGGTCTCATACCCCCTGCTGTAATGAGACTGCCTTTTTCCTCACCCCTTTGCCAACAGAGCCAGGTTTCTCAGCCCTGTTTTAATATGCATTTCACTTTAGGTTGCCTGAGTTTCACATAACTGACTCCTTTACCAGGAACTACCCATGATCTTTGTTCCACCCTATATTACATCTTTTTCTTTCTTTATTTTTTTTTTTTTAAGATTTTACTTATTTATTTGACAGACAGAGATCACAAGTAGGCAGGGAGGCAGGCAGAGAGAGATGAAGGGAAGTAGGCTCCCAGCTGAGCAGAGAGCCTGATGCGGGACTCGATGCTAGGACCCTGGGATCATGACCTGAGCCGAAGGCAGAGGCTTTAACCCACTGAGCCAACCAGGTGCCCTTCTAATTTTATTTTATTGTTTATTTTACCAAGAAGAAATGGCATATAACTGTGTAGGTGAATGTATCAGTCTTGTCTTTTATGGCTTTGGGGGAGTCTGTAAGCTACTAAATTGGCCTCTCCACTCCAAGACTGTAAATATAATTGATTGTGTTTTTATGGGTTTGTGGTTTTATTTTTACATTTAAATCTTTCAGTCATTTGTTATTTATTTGTATATAGAAGTGAGATACAATCATGTTTTTCCAGTTGGTTACTCAGTTGTCCCAACACCATTTTGAATGATCCATCTCCCCCTTAAAAGTATGAAAAGTCACCTTATAATCCAATTTCTATTTTAAATCCTATCTTATCCACCTAAGTCATCCTTTCCGTGCCTTCCTGTATTTCTTACTGGCAGTCTGTTTCCCCATCCTTCTTCCTTTGGTGTTCTGACTCGTTTTAGACTTAACATACTACTTCTAATTCTATACTTAGAGTTGCAGAGGCGAGCGTACTCTTCCCCCCAGGCTACACAGGTCTCACAGTGAAACCACTAAGAAACCAGTCCTGTCCTTCTACACACTGCTTTAGAAGAGGTTTTGAGCTTCTATGAGAAATTTTTTTTTCCAGTCTTCCAGTGACTCAGGAGCATTGAGAAGTGATCAGAGGTCAGGAGAAAAGAGAGTCCATCTCCTGGTGGGAGAAGGCAGGGCTTGCTTTAGCACCCAGCAGTTTGGAGTCCTGGCCCAGTGCCCATTCCTAAAAGACTGTCCTTCGTTCAGAGAGTGTAAGCCTCCATTGGCTCACAGGGGAGTAATGTCATCGGTATTTCTAAATAATAAGAAAACTAATGCAGATGATACCATCATCAGCCACCTGATACAGATATAGCTCCTGCTGCCAGGCTCCATACAGCACAACCTGGGCAGCTTAGACCCGGACTGCTCTATGCTGTGTGTTGTTCTTTTCCATGACCTACCTTAGCCACTCCCTCCTCCCTGCTGCTCTTAGAACTTTCCCAGGAGACACAGGTAAGGTAGTAAAGACAACTCAACTTAACTTACTATGCAGAATTCGAGGGCTGACACCTCCTGATCTGTACTTCAGTCCCAATCTTTCTTCTGAGACCACATTTCCAAGTCAAGTTGGATATTCATACCTGTGTTCCTCTTAGGCACGTAAAACTAAACTCAACAGGTCTACTACTGAATTTACTTTCACCCAAAAAACTCTTCTCATTCATTTTCTCTGTTTTGCTTAAATACCATCAACAACGCAAGCCAGAAACACAAGAGATGCCCAAGGAGGTCTTGAAAGGTCACTGCTGTGTGTTACTCTTCTGCCTTTCAGACCACAGCCTAGCCTGGGAGACATCTATTTGCCAGGAGAGCTTAGAATTCATTAAAAATTCTCACTTTGCAACTACTGCCTGGAGAAGACAAGCTCTTGTTTTGGGAGATCTTCCAAGCTTCTTTAATACTATTTAGCATATCAAGGGTGTAATATGAGGTTGGAGGAAAAAGGATAATATAAAAGCCCATCCTTTGGACTGTGGATATGATGGGAAGAAAGAGGAAAAGCAAGAGAATGAAGGCATCAAAAGGAATGGTTCGATATGTGTGTCCTGAGGGCATCAGACGAATGAAGAGTCAATTAGGGCAGGAGGGAGTTCTGGGCCTGACTTCCATGGTGGGAGGGAGCTCAGCCACAAGTGAACCTGATCCTCAGCAGAGCGGCCAGGAGGAGGGGAGGCCCCTGACTAGCAGGTGGGGGCTTGGAGAAGCCTGGATTGGTTTCAGACAAAATCATTACATTCTGCAAATCTTAATAGCAGATATGCACTTAAAGGCTTAAAGACACTTAAAGCCTCAAGCCATTACATGTTTTACACTCTCCCTCTCCCTCACTCCCACATACAATCATCATGCACCAAATCTTGTCACTTTAACTTCTTTAAGTAATACCTTTCAAGCTGACCCTAGTCTCACTTTTTCCACTGCCGCACTGCCTCAGTCCAGACCCTAACTACCTTTTGCCAGAAGTACTGCACTGTGTCCTGTGTCTCCCCTCAGATCCATCCCTCATTGGGGGTGCCTTACCAAAACACAAAGTGGTCACATGACTTCCTTCATCAAAAAACATCCTACAGGATACATATCAAACTTGTAGCATTGCTTTTTACTTTTTTTTTAATTAACACATAATGTATTATTTGTTTCAGGGGTACATGTCTGTGATTCATCGGTCTTACACAATTCACAGCACTCACCATAGCACGTACCCTCCCCGATGTCCATCACCCAACCACCCCATCCCCCCCGCCCAGCATTGCTTTTAAGGCCAAATCTAGTTTCTGCTTCCCTCTGCAGCCTCCTCTCTTGCCACTCCCAGCCACACAGAAACACACATGCGCTTGCCATTCTTCCATCTCTTCCCTCTTGTCATAAGCACTCCCTGTGAACCACACTTGTCCTTGCTTTTTCACTGAGGGCTTTTCCAGGTCTGTGGCAATGTGAGGGCTCCCTCCTTGGACAGCGAACTTTGAGCCCTTGAGGACAGTGGTACTCAACAGTTAACAGCAGGGAAGGGGACAGTCATAAATGTGTGCTGGGGACATTCCCGCCACACTATACCCTACACAAGCCCTAGAACACCCCAGCCTCACTACTTTGTATGTTATTCCTTTCTTCTGAGATGACCTCTTTACCAGGCCAATCTCCGAGTTATGCCCATTCTCCAAAACACATTTCAAATGCCATTTTGATCCCCCTCACCACTTCACACTATCACACTCTTAAGCTTTCCTGTCAAATAGTGTTCTGCCTTGTTTCTTTCCCAATTATCTCCACTTCTCCCTTAGACTATGAGCTCAGATGAAGGGCTTCTTAAGGTTTAATGCTCAACAGTGTCTGGACCACCGCCACAGGCACTCAGAAAATGTCTGCAGACTGCCACACTAGAACTTCACAGGTCTCCTGTACAAAATTCTAATGACGGATCACTCGGGTTGGTCCCTTGCGGAATCTACTGAACTATATACCTGGCAAATAGGTATTCAAGAAACATCTGCTCCGTATTCACTAGTGAAAGGGTAAATAACGGGATGCAGGTTTCCCTCCAGCGAGAGGTGATGAGACCTTTGCGGGAATTATTTATTCCCAGCCCAGTCTCTGCACTTGGTCCGCCCGCCTCCCTACCTGCCCTGCCTCGCTACATCTGCGCATCCCCGTTCCTCTCCGCGACCCACCTAGCCACTCCCGACCGCCCCGCCCTGCCCCGCCCTGCCCCGCCCTGCCCCGCCGCACCTGCCCTGGCCACTCGCGCCCAGCCTGCCACGCCCGGCCCCGCCCTCCTCACCACCCACCTCACTTTCGCAGGCCCCACCCGCCGCATCCCACCTGCCTCGCCCAGCCCCGCCCTGGCCGCCCCACCACGGCCCCGCGGCTCACCTGTAGGCCCACGGCGACACGCTGCGCAGGTTGGTGGGCGGCCGGAAGCGCCGGTCGCCCGGCCTGCCCCCTGCCGGGCAGCTCGCGTTACGCGCTTGCTCGCGCGGCCCCAGCTGCAGCGTGTGGTGGAAGGCGCCGAGCACGCCCGCCGCCAGCCGCCCGTACAGCTGCTCCAGGAGCTCCTCGGGCCGGTCGGCGCAGCCCCGTGGCCGCGCCGGGCGTCTGTTCGCCCTCAGGCCACCTGCGGCCCGGCCAGGCCCCAACGCCAGCAGGACGCCGACCACCAGCATCCAGACCTGCAAGACAGGCCGCGCTCAGCGTCCGCCCGCGGCGGAGGAGCCCGCGCCCGCCCGCGCCCGGCCCGCCGCGGTCTGGGAGCCGGTGGGCGCCCCCCGTCGCGCAGCGGACCGTGAGGCGGGCCCGGAGGATGGGTGCTGACCAAACGGGCCCCCGAGCGCCGCCCCCGCCCGCCCGCCGCCCTCGGGGGCCCCGGGACCCTGCCCTGCGCCGGCCCGCGCGCCCCGGGCCGCCGCCGCCGCCGCCGCCCCGAGCCGGGGGCCGCGGGGGAGACGGCTGCGGGGTGCGCGTGTGCGTGTGCCTGCCGGGCTGCTGCGCCCTGGGCTGCGAGTGCCTGTGACGGCCGTCCGCGCCACTTACCCCCGCACGCGCCATCCCCCCGCGGCGGCGACCTCGACGTTCCGCTTGCAGCGCCCGGCCGGTCAGCGACGGAGCCTGCCGAGCCGGCGCCCGCGCTTGAGACGCCGGAGCCCGCCGCCCTCAGACTCACGCCCCCACACCCTCGTCATCCGCCCGCCTCCCTCCCGCGGGGGCTGCGCGGCCGAGGAGGGGCCGGCGCGGGGTCTCGGCGTGGACGGCCCTGGGTGCCGGCCGTCTTAGCACCGGACTTGGCTTGAGTGAGTTCCCTCGGGCGTTTCCTCCTCTGCGTCCGCGGGCGCGCACCGACGAGCCGGGGCCACGAGGTCGTTGCCCGGGTTCTCAGGAACAAGCCGGGGCTGCACCCTGTGCTTCTGGGACTGGAGCACATTTGCCCTCTGATGAAATGCACTCACCAGTAACTCCGGCATCCCTCCGGTTGTCAGGAGAGACCCGCACCACCTGAGGGCTGGCCAGCCGCGTTGATTCGCGCCCGACGAAAGTGGCGCCTCCCGAGGCCCGGGGAAGAGCGAGCTCGGAACTGCGTGCTGCGCGGCAGACGGGGAGGACGAGCGAAGGTGCTGCGGCCCTGCCCTGGCGCGGGCCTGTCTGGCTGAAGAAGGCCTGGAAGGATCTGGGCAGATCTGCAGATCTCCAGAGCTCAAAAGTGGGGCCAGCTTTGTGAAGTTAGGGGAGACAGATTCTGGCTCAGGGCAAAAAGATTCTTCTAGTATTTAAAGCTCTCCGAGAATAGAACAGACCATCCGGAAAAAGAAAGAGCTAAAACCTAGAAGATTCTGTTCTTTAGGACGACTTCCTCTTCTGAGACTCCATAGTTCAAAGAAATAAATTTATTAGAGATTAAAACATTTCTTTTTAACAGGGTGAGAGGAGGTCGTTTCTCCTTTCCCCTCAACACTCAAGAAACGAACCTTCTGTGCCTCTTCTAGCAACTCTAAAATCAAAGTACTAAAATCCCCCAACTTGCATTTTTATGTCTGTGAGTGGGCATCACTTGATCTATTACAGTGTTGGATAATTCCTACTCCATGATATCTGTAAGTGCAAGCAGTCTTGTAAAATAATATTCTGTGAATAAATTAAAAAATATATTTAAATGAAGGGACTCTATTATACTTCAAGAACACAAGAAAACGTGCTCATTTGTTCTACAGATTAATGCTTTTTAGATGGCAGGCTAATGAATATGGCCATTTTACAGCAGTCATTCTTTGAAAATGAAAATGAAAGACTGATACCTTGAAAGTGTAGAAAATAGGTAATTTATGCTTCCCTGAATGGTTTGAAGCTTTGATATTTGACTGCCTTGGTTGTCTACAAGGTATTGGTCTCCTTGATTAAATGACATTTCAGTTGTGCTGTGTAGAAAAAGCAACACTTTTACATGCCTTGAACATTATGTAACTGAAGAATTTCAGAATTACTGCTAAAAATCCACTGAAATCTCCAATTTAAGCAATTTACAGCTCTTGGTGAGTAAACGTTTGTTTTGAGGTTATAAAACACTTCTTTTCTGACGAGTAGATAAATTGTTCATGTTCTTTGTTATCTTTCTGGTAAAATGGGAATAAAGATCAGTATTCTAAATACTGCTTATTTTGTATTTGATAAAAAGTGTGGGAGTCCTTTAGGAGAATGAGACTGTCATCACAATAGTTTTCCTAGGAATACTCAGTATGTCTCATTACAATATCCTTTCATATGCAAGGGGACACAATTGTGCCAGGCTGTTAATTCTGTATGTTTTTCAACAAAATACCTGTTGTTGTCTGGTAGCAATTTCTCTCTTCTTTCTTAATTGGAAATACAAAGTATTTCTCTTCTTTCTTGGTTGGAAATAGAAAGTATTTCCTTCCCAACAGTTTCACCTGAAAATGCTTACCTATTTGATAGAACATAAAATTCATCTTTGTGAGTCTAGACAGAGTTGAGAAAATTTCTCAGAAACAGGTGCAAAGGAATGCCTGGGTGGCTCAGTCAGTTAAGCTTTTGCCTTTGGCTCAGATCATGATCTCAGGATCCTGGGATCCAGTCCCATATCAAGCTCTTTGTTCAGTGGGGAGCCTGCTTCTCCGTCTGCCTGCTGCTTCCCCTGCTTTGTGCTCTCTCTCTCTCTCTGAAAAATAAATAAAATATTTTTTAAAAAGTGCAAAATGTTTTGTCTAGTTTTTCATCAGTTACCCTTAAGTCTGAACATATGTATGCACATACGAAATAAACATGTTAATAATTAAATCCAAATTTAAGAAAAATGAGAAAAAGGCAACCAACTCCTCATGTTCCCTTAGAAATTAATGCTTCTCTGGTGTTCTTTACTGAAGATGTCACCATCCTTGTAGTTACAAAATCTTGATCTCAAGTCATCCTCAGTTCTTCCCTCTCAACACCTCGTCCACTCAACCATTCCAGTACCAGACACAACTTAAAACAGACCAAGCTGTTGGGAAAAATCTTTTAGGCACAATAACTCTGAAAGCCAGCATGAGGTTGATCACTCCTATAGTTAGCTTTTGGGTTACCCATGCTTCCTTCCTTCCTTTAAAGGACTGTCACATTTTTCCACCAGTAGTGCTTTTTATTACTACCACCTTCTTGGTTAGCACCTATATCTACCATCACTCCTGCTTATCATTCCTGGCACCTCTAAGATCCACACAAATAATTTATTCAAATTAATTCTAAAGGACTACCTCCGTTCCAATTGTCTTTTCTTCCATTTTATCTCAACTATCAAATCATATGGTTGTACGCCAGATATTATCATTACCAATAACTGCACTACATGCAAATATAGGATTTCAAATAGCTACTCCCTGATACAATCACTGTTCTCTGATCTCATCAGTTCTTCTAATCCTACCACTTTTCTACTAAGCATCCCATTCTTGAGTCATTTCCTTCTTTGTCTACTTTAGAGTTCATGGTTCAGCACTATTACCACACCCTTGCAAACACCGTTAATCCCTTGTTCCTTTTTTCCTCTTAATATTTGCTCACAATAATCCCAACTCCATTAAAATCATACAACTTGGTTGATTAGACTCCATTCTAACTTCTGACCACAAATCTCAGATAAGCATTCAACACACACATCCATTACATTTCCCCAGTTCTATTCCCTTTTACCAAGATCATTAATTTACATTTCCTCTCTATCAAATCTCTACTACTCATTTCCCTCCTCACCAAATGTTCCATACCCACAGATGAAAGCTATTTTTTTTCTACCACTGAATACTAACCTATTTTCATTCACTTTCATATATTCTGCCTTCTTTCCTGATACATTTGATAAACCCTTGACCCCAGTTCCCACTCTAACAACCATCTAATTTCCTTACTTTTTTAAAATATTTATTTATTTGACACAGAGAGAGAGCACAAGTGGGGGTGCAGCAGGCCGAAGGTGAGAGAGAAGGATCCCCGCTGAGCAGAGCGCCAGACTGATGTGGGGTCCAATCCCAAGACCTTGGGATCATAACTTGAGCCAAAGGCAGCCTCTTAACTGACTGAGCCACCCAGGTGCCCCTAATTTGCTTCCTTTTATAACAAAATGTTCTGAGTTGTGTCCCTTCTCTGGCTCCAAAACCTCATTTTTTACTTTCTGCTCAACCTATCCTAGTTGGCTATTTATCTGCAACACTTCATTACAATAACTTTTAACAAAGTTGAAGTGATATAATTATTGCCAAAGTCAATTGTGTTTATCTAATTATTAGATTTTTTTGCACACTTTCACATACTTAACCACTCCCTTAGTCCTTATTCCTTTTGATTAATGTTTGTATAGTGTATCTTTTCCCATCTTTTCATTTTCAACCTGTCTGTGCCCTTATGCTTAAAATGTCTCTTGGGATGCCTGGGTGGCTTAGTTGGTTAAGCATCTGACTCTTTTTTTTTTTAAAGATTTTATTTATTTGTTTGACAGAGAGAAAGAGAGATCACAAGGAGACAGAGAGAAAGAGAGGAAGCAGGCCCCCCGCTGAGCAGAGAGCCCGATGCAGGGCTCGATCCCAGAACCCTGAGACCATGACCCGAGCCGAAGGCAGAGGCTTAACCCATTGAGCTACCCAGGTGCCCCAGCATCTGACTCTTGATCTCAGTTCAAGTCTTGATCTCTAGGCCTTGAGTTCAAGTCCCACATTGGGCTCCAAACCCAGCATGGATGTGGACTTAAAAAAAAAAATATGTCTCTTCTAAGTAACATATAGTTTGATTTAATTTTTAATCCAGTCTGATAAGCTTTGTCATTTAACTGGAATATTTAATCTTTTTACATTTACTGTATTTAATAATATAACATAATTATTAATATAATTAGTATTTACTAATTATATAATTATTTACATAATTTGGTTTACTTTTTAATACTAATATGTAAATACTAATATAATTGGGTTTACATAAGTTATATATAATAACTTAAAATGTGTTAGTATAACAAGTATTTACTTGTAAATTATGTAATTATTAATATAATTTGGCTTACTTTTTTATACTTACTAATGTGTAAATACTAATTGGGTTTAAGTCCTACTATCCTGTTACTTGTTTTCTATTTGTCCATCTGTTCTTTTTTTCTTTGTTTTTCCTTTCCTGCCTTTTTTGGATGAATCAAGTACTTTTGTTATATATTATCCTTCATTAGCTTAAAAAACTTCTATTCTGAAATAATTTCAGATTTATAGAAAAGTTGTAAGAATAGAATAAATAACTCTATTTGCCCTTCACACAAATCCATCAATTGTTAACATTTTTCCACATTTATCATTACATTTTTTTTCTGACATCAGGATCCTTTGTTCTAAAATACTTTGGTAATGTATTACGGAAAAAGGGCATTCAGTTATGTAACCACAATGTGATTATCAAAATTAGGAAATTTTACAGCTAATAGTCAGATTGTCTAATAGACCTATTCATATATAAAGTTGTCCCTATAATGTCGTTTAGAACAAATTTCCTCCAATCTAGGATCTGAATGAGGATCATGCACTACATTTCATTGACATGTCTCTTTGTCTCCTTTAATCTAGAGCATTTCCTCTGATATTTTTTGTCTTTCATGATCTTAACTTTTTTTTAAAGATTTTATTTATTTATTTTTGACAGAGAGAGACACAGGAAGACAGGGAACACAAGCAGGGGGGAGTCGGAGAGGAGCACAGGATTCCCACTGAGCAGGGAACCTGATGTGGGGCCTGATCCCAGGACCCCGAAATCATGACCTGAACTGAAGGCAGATGCTTAACCCACTGAGCCACCCAGGCACCTTATGATCTTAACATTTTTGAAAAGTTCAGCCAGTGATGTTGTAGGATATTCCTCAATTTGGGATCCTTCTCATGATTAGGGATTGGGTTAGGTATTTTTGGCAGGAAGATCAACTAAGAAATCTTGGGCTCTCTCAGTGTATCACATCAGGAGGCACATGGTTTTAGTTTGTCCTATTATTCGTCATGTTAATTTTGGTCACAAATTAAGGTTGTGTCCAACAAATTTATCTTCTACAAATTGATCTTCTCTTTTGTAATTAATAAGTAATTTGAGAGGAAATACTTTGAGGCTGTGTAAATATACTACTCTCATCAAACTTTCCTCCACTTGCTTTAGAACAACAGATTCTTGAATTAGTTACTGCCGTGGTTGCAAGATGGTGATGTTCTCAGTCTTTTTGTGTTTGTTAGTTATTCTATTAGATTTTTAATCATATATTCTTTTATTTCAGTTGTTACTCTAGAGACTTCAATATGCATCTTTGACATTATGGTCTGCTACTATCTGAACAATATAGTAACCTTAGAACAACTTAATACTTCTTCCCAGTTTTTGGGCTACTATTGTTATATATTTTATTTCTAGATATGTTAAAAATCCCACAAATCATTACTATTGTTGTTTTAAGTAGTCACTATTCTTTTATATATCCCCCTACCTCTTTGGTGTTTTTCACCATCTTTCATGGTTTCCAGTGTAATTTTCCTTTAGACTATAGAAATACTTTTAGTATTTTCTGTAGAGCTAGTCTATGGTAATCCATTTTCTCAAATTTTATTTGTCTTAGAAGTCTTTAACCTTAAAGATATATTGAAACGATATATTGAAAGATATATTCACTGGAATAGAATTCTAGGTTGGCAGGGTTTTTGTTTTTGTTTTCTTTTAGCACTTTTAAAGATGTTATTCTATTGTCTTCTGGTTCCATAATTTCTATGGAGAAGTCAATCCTAAGTAATATTATTGTTCCTCTGAAGGTACTGTGTCCTTTTTATTCTAAAGCAGTTGTCTTTGTTTTTCAACATTTAAACATATTTTTAGGGTGTAGTTTTCTTTGAATCTACTCTCATTGTGTTCACTGAGCTTCCTGCATCTGTGGGTTGATACCTTTCATCAATTTGGGATAATTTTAGACACTGTCTATTCAAATGTTACTTTTACTCCATTCTCTTTCTTTTCTGAGAGCCCTATTATGTTTATTTAAATTTTCTGCTTTTTAAAAAAGATTTTATTCATTCATTTGAAAGAGAGAGAGAGCATGAGCAGGGGGTGGGGGAGAAGCAGACTCCCCTGCTGAGCAGGAAGCCAGAGGTGGGGCTCGATCTCAGGCTCTGGGATTATGACCTGAGCTGAAGGCAGACACTTAATAGACTGAGTCACTAAGGCACCCCTGCCTTTTTTTTTTTTTTTTAAGATTTTATTTGTTTATTTGAGACAGAGAGAGAGAGTACAAGTGGAGAGGAGGTCTAGAGGGAGCCCGATGAGCATGGAGCCCGATGGGTGGCTCAATCCCAGGACCCTGAGATCATAACCTGAGCTGAAAACAGATGCTTAACCTCTAAGCCACCCAGCTTAAATAATGATGATAAAGCTTAAATAAGGTGATAAAGCAGATGATTATCTTACATTTTTTATTCTTATGATATTATTCTTATCATTTTTTATTTTTATTTTTTATTCTTATCTGCTCTTACCATCTGCTTTATTCTTTTTTCTAATTTTTCTAATTTTATTTAAATTCAATTAATTAACATATATTACTCATTTCAGAGGTAGAGTTCAGTGATTTATCAGTTGCATATAACACTCAGTGCTCATTACATCACGTACCCTCCTTAATGCCCATCACCTAGTTATCCCATTCCCCCATCTACCTCACCTCCAGCAACCCTGTTTGTTTCCTGTAGTTAAGAGTCTCTTATGGGTTATCTCTCTCTCTGATTTCATCTTATTTGTCCCTCCCTTCCCCTATGATCCACTGTTTTGTTCCTTAAATTACACATATGAATAAAATCATATGATAATTGTCTTTCTCTGATTAACTTACCGTAATACCCTCTAGTTCCATCAACATCATTGCAAAAGGTAAGATTTCATTTTTTTAATGGCTGAGTAATAGTCCATTGTGTGTGTGTGTGTGTGTGTGTGTGTGTGTGTGTATCTATCACATCTTCTTTATCCATTCATCTGTCAATGGACATTTTAGCTCTTTCCACGGTTTGGCTGTTGTGGACATTGCTGCTATAAACATTGGGTGCAGTTGCCCTTTTGGATCACTGCATTTGTATCTTTGGATAAATACGTAGCATTGCAATTTCAGAGTCATAGGGTAGCTCTATTTTGACTTTGACAGAACTTCCATACTGTTTTCCAGAGTGGCTGTACCAGCCTGCATTCCCACCAATAGTGTAAGAGGTTCCCCTTTCTCTGCATCCTTGCCAACATTTAGTGTTTCCTGACTTGTTAATTTTTATCATTCTGACTGGTGTGAGGTGGTATCTCATTCTGGTTTTGATTTGTACTTCCCTGACGCACATGTGTTTGTTGGCCATTTTTATGTCTCCTTTGGAGAAATGTCTGTTCATGTCTTCTGCCCATTTCTTGACTGGATTATTTGTTCATCTACTTTATTCTTTCCATTCTTATTTCATTTGTGCTTCAAATTTGATGTTTTCTAATGATGGCTTCACTAATTCTGACTTAAGCTGTGTCCAGTACTTTGTTAAATCCATCCAAATAAGTTAATTTCAAACGTTGTATCTTCCAGTTCTAGGTTATCCTTGATTCTTGTTCATAGATTCCAGTATCCTGATGAAATTCTCTTTTCACCCATTGTGTCCATCTTTCTCTATTTTATTTAATATAATAATCATATTGTAAAGCCTGTTAGATCTATTATCTGGATTATCTAAGGGCCTTCTTCTTTTCTTTTGTTTATTGGCTATTTTCTTACCCTTTATTTCTTACTGTATGCCTAATGTTATATATATAAGAACCATGGGAACTACAAATGATATTGTTACCTGAGAAAGTTATTCTTTCTTCTGCTAGTCAGAGATGATTTGGTACTAATGATGTCAGTCCAATCAGGGATTGAGCTGGGTTGGGGCTGGTTGCAGTTTTTGTAAGTCAGTCCACCCCTGGTTCATGTCTATCCTTCCAGGCTTTTGATCAAGAGCCTGGCAGATCTATCTCCTCAACTGTGAAAGACAGCAAGAGAGTCAAATCAGCCCCTGGAGGTTTTGAATTTAGACCATTAGTCTCCTACCCCACACAGCTCACAAAATAGCAAATGTCTTGAGGGTAGACAAATTGCGTTATTTGTGGAAAGCCCTTCTCTTTAGTGGAACTTTGTCCCCTAAGGACTCTAAGATTGTGGGAGATTTAACTTTAAATCTCTTTCTTAGAGTTTTAAAACTTTAAAACCCTATAGCTTCCAGTACAATCACAAAGTTCAGCAAATGCCCATGGTGGAAAAATGGTCAGAAATTTGGGATTTCTTGAAGTTTTTAGTATATTGTGCCAACCACAACCACATAACTACAAGTTCTGCTAGTTTCTTTTTTTCCTAGAAGACTCCCTTTTTCTGGCCAACCCCAATTTCAGCCCATGCTCAAAATTGACAAATGTCTCTAGAGATGAAGACAGCCAGATCATCAACTCATCTAGAATGAACTCTTTCCAGTCTGGAATTTTAGTTTAATCTTTTTGCTCCCACAGCTTTCCAGTAATTTTTGCAATGATTTGTTGCACCCCCCCCCAACTTGTTATAGTAGGAGCATTGGCCTAATATGACCTATTGCATCCTCCTTAGAACTGGAAGTCCCACTCCCCTCAAATGTGAAACTTCCTACATCACTTACTGCTCCTTTCAGTCTTTTTTTTTTTTTAACCCCCTGACCTCATCTTTCCTGACCTCCAGGGCTGGTTGCTTAGACTTCTCCATCCTTACTTTCTCTAAGTGGCCTCATTCAATGGCAGTGGTGTTGAATACTATCCCTACACTGAGAGTTCCCTACCTTGCATCTCCAGCCCCTTACCTCTTCCAGTTTCCAAGTTTTGTAAATCTAACTGCACTATTTGTATCTCCAGTTGGATGCTGAAGAGACATCTTGAATTTAGGATGGTTAAATCATGGCTGATGCCTCCCCCAACCCCCATCCACACCTCCCGGTTCCTCATAGTTGCTCATCCTTTCTTCTCTTTCCCATATCCCCATATTCAATTCATTAGTAAATATTTCTGATGTCTGCCTTCAAAATGGATGCTGAATTAACCAATTCTCATGTCTATTGCTAAAAACCTGGTCTCGGGGTGCCTGGGTGGCTCATTTGGTTAAGCATCTGCCTTCAGCTGAGGTCATGATCCTGCAGTCCCAGGATCGAGCCCCTGCATAGGGCTCCCTGCTCAGCTGGGGAGCCGCTTCTCCCTCTCCCTCTGTCTGTCTCCATGTTTGTGCTCTCATCCTGTCAAATAAATAAAAATCTTTACAAAAAATAAAAAATAAAGGATCCCGGGGTGGCTCAGTCAGTTAATCATCTCCCTTTGGCAATAGTCATGATCCTAGGGTCCTGGGATTGAGTCCTGCATTGGGCTTCTTGCTCAGTAGAGAGCCTTTCTCTTCCTCTGCCTGCTGCTCCCCTGCTCGTGCCCGCTCTTGCTCGCACTCTCTCTCGTACATAAATAAATAAAATCTCTAAAAATAAAATAATAAAAAGAAAAAAGTAAAACCTGGTTTCAGTCACCTTCATCTCTTGCCCAGGCTACTAGTAGTTACAACCATTTCCTTCCCTTCCAACCTGCCCACCTGTTAATTCATCTTCATGGCAACTGGTGTGATTGTCAGTTTCTAAAATTTAATCAAATCCTATCACTCTCCTTCCTTGCGCAAAACTTTCTAAGGGCTTCTCTATTATTGTTGTTAGAGTAAGACCCAAACTGTATAGGTTCTATGTGATCTGGCCCTTGCCTACCTCTTGGTCCTCTTGGTCCTCACCTCCTTTCACCTTCTTGCTTATCTTGTATACACCACCCACCATGGTGGGCCCCAAGTCCTCTTACTATCACTCTAACGGAAATAACCTCTAACATAGACAAATCATTCCAATTTCAGTGTTCATCATTTCATTGTTCTGGTGTTAATACAAATGCCACCTGCTTGAAAGGTCTTCCCTGACTCATCCATCTAAATGAGCTCCTCCCTCTACTACCATCACTCCCTATTACATTATTCCAGTTAATTAACTGCACTTAGCAACATCTAAAGTCTTTGAAAAAATATATTTATTGTCTGTCTTCCTCACAGGATTTAAGCTCTTTGAGGGCAGAGTCTTGTTCTGTCTTGTTCACGGCCGTATCCACAGAATCTTGCACATAGTAGATGTTTAGTGCCCTTGTTGAATGCCTCCCCCATTAGATCATAACCATCTTTTTTTTTTCTTTTAAAGATTTTATTTATTTGACAGACAGAGATCACAAGTAGGCAGAGAGGCAGGCAGAGAGAGAGAGAGAGAGAGAGAGAAGCAGGCTCTGCACTGAGCAGACAGCCTGATGCAGGGCTCGATCCCAGGACCCGGGGATCATGACCTGAGCCGAAGGTAGAGGTTTTAACCCACTGAGCCACCCAGGCGCCCCAGATCATAACCATCTTGAGAGCAGGGACTGTGATCTAATTTTGGTTTTCCTCCTCCTGCACCTAACAGTATCATGCACATTGTGGAGACAATGTTAAGATGGGTGGGACCACCCTCTAGTGAGGTGTTAAGGTAAGCCTCTTCTGATTGCCCCATCATTGCAATTCCTCTGACCATTAATGATCAGCCAAACACATTGCTAAAGAAAAATGCAGACAGTCCTGGCCTCCATCCCATACCCCAAGTCATGAATGGGAAAAGCCTTCTTAGAGCTGTCATTGCTCAGTGCTATTGGTTCATGCCCCTGGACTGAAGGAAGAAAGGAAATACAGAAAAGAGCAATAGGGTTATGGTTTGGTATTTTCTCTTACTATAGTATCCAAAACATAACTTTTAATGGTATTATATTCCTGTGAGGCACACCTTTTAAAGTCTTAACATTTTCTAAACTCTAAGTAATTAAGTTTAACTACAGATCCATCAATGATATGTCCTAACACCGTATTTTAAACAAGCTCTGAACCATAAAATCAATGTAGTGTTTTCATTCTAAAACCTTGTTTTAATGAAATCACAGAAAATACCAGCTGCACTACAGTACTGTAGGGTACTGTAGTGAGCATACCCACATACTTATACATATGTGTAGATACTGGTCAGTGCTACAAAATATATTTCTTACTGTGGTCAATATTTTCAAGAGTAAGGAAGTCACTAATGTATTAGTTTCACAAATCTTTATTCCATACAAAACAAAACTTTAGACCCATCTCATAAAACAGAATACACTTATTTAAGGTTTTGACAGTGTACAAAATTAAAATTTGGGTCCTTAATCCAAAGTTTCACATAAGTATATCTTGTAAGGTAATTTCTTTCCCTTAATAAGTAAAATTTATGTTATATATTATTCGGGAAGCAAATCATCTCCTAATTCTTCATCAGCAAAATCATCCTCATCGATTCTTTTTTTGGCTGCAGTTTTTGGTCTTTCTATTTGAGGGCCAAGTGGATCCACATAGGAGGCATCTAGGTTTCAAAATAGATTGTTGTATTAGAATAATAAAGAAAAACAACAAATGTGAAAACAATTTGTCTCATAAGCTAAACTGAACTGAGTGAACAGAAATGCTCTCCCAAGTCATTTAAAATGTTGTCTGTAAATAAAAAATTCTTAATGCCCAATTATACATTTTTTTTTTTTTTTAAAGATTTTATTTATTTACTTGAGAGAGAGACAGTGAGAGAGAGCATGAACGAGGAGAAGGTCAGAGGGAGAAGCAGACTCCCCATGGAGCTGGGAGTCCGATGCGGGACTCGATCCCGGGACTCCAGGATCATGACCTGAGCCGAAGGTAGTCGTCCAACCAACTGAGCCACCCAGGCGTCCCCCAATTATACATTTTTGCCGTCTCACCAAATCTTCTTCAGACCTGTTATGCCTGTAGGAACTGGGTGAGGAATACCAACACTTGCCTATTTCTTTGTTACTGCTACTTTCATAAGGTTCATTTGTCCCAGGTAAAGCTCTGAGTTTGGCACTTAGTCGTTCACCTTTACTACTGGCACTACAGTTCTGGCCACTATCTGAAAACACAAAGATAAAAATGCATTTGTTTAATATGCTGAGAAAAACATAACATTACAATATGAATCTTAAAGTACACTTATTTGCCAAGAAACAGGTTGTTTTATTTGGAAGCCAACGTCTGAGGGATATAATTCTTGTTTCCTGAAACTCCAAAGAAACCTCTTGTTGAGAATCTGTAACATAGATAAAACATCATTTAAAAGTAGTCTTTATATGTAGTCTTTCACATGTATGCTTAGTTATAGGTTTCAATTTTGTAGATTCACTGGTGAGAAGTTAGAGACCATGTTGATGAGTATAACCTAGCAAAGAATAAAGAGAAATTGGAGAAACAAATAGGAAGTCATAAGACAGTATGAGCTGTATCATCAACCTCATTAACAAGGCTGGTGAGTGGCCCTAAAATCAATCAAATGAAAAACAGCAGAAGAGGGTAGGAGAGGACCTAGATCATATAATTACTTTCTTTAAACATTAGGAAAATGTTCATGTAGGAGAGGATTAGATTTGCCCTCTAATAGATTTTGGCTCAGTATAAGGAAAATCTTTAAAAGGATTATAGCATCCAAATATGGACTGGCTACCATGGGAAATATTGCAATCCATATCACTGAAGATTTTCAGATAGGGCTGAAGACTCACATTAGCAGGAAATACTAGTAGTGCTTCTCAACCTTAAATTTCCATTATATTTTTTAAAGAAATACTCCTCTAGCTCCACAGTTTTTAATTCATTCCTTTAAAATTCCCACAATGTCATTTTTTCCTATTATGGGAGCTTCACTTTTAACAAGAATTGTCTATCAACATTTACTGATCATTTTTTTTCTGAGTATACTTTATATTTCAGTTTATTGATAATGTCTCTAGGAATAAACCAAAACAAGATGGTCTTTAAAATCCCCACATTTCAATGGTGGCCAACTGTGTAAAAATTATAAGTCTTCTCTAAGTTCTTATAAAAAATGACCATTTCCCCCCAATAATATCCTTAGATTTAGGCTCTGAATGGGTCCACATATTTTGGTGTATTTTTTATTTTTTTGCTCCTGTCTAATTTTTGTTACATTTAGGCCCATCTTTTCCATCTGTAAGTGTAAATGCATATTTTTCAAGGGGCTTAAGTGAGCTCAGGTCAAAAAGTTTGAAAACCATTGCTCTAGGCAGTATTTCTTTTTTCACTTTTCATATAGATATGGGTTACCTATGTGAATAAAAGAAAACTCTGACATCTCCCTCAGGCAACCATTGCCCTTCTGAAATTCTAACATAGCAAAGGATTCCACTCTTGTAGAACAAGCAAACTTCAAAAAATAAAAACTGACCTTCCTAGAAAAACTTCAAATGTCCAACTGAAAAGCCATGAATATAGTTTTTGAACATTTTCTATTATAAACACCAGTGAAGGTATATTGTGAATATCCTCATTTCATCATTTTCAATCAACTTTCATGGAGTAACACTGCCATACATGGGCAGGTGTAAATGGATCGATAAGCATTTGTAAGTCTGGGTGGGTTTTATCCCTAAATAATGAAACAAGTCATTATATTCATTTCATTGTAACAACAAACAACAATTACTATATCCTAGAGAAAAGTTAAAATATCAAGTAATTTCTAAAACAAGAATCTGGAGATCAATTTATTATCTGAATTATCAATCAATGAACACTAAAACTTATAAATGATACTTTTATAAGAGAAAAATCTTAGAATCATAGAATTTATAGTGTAATAAGGATTCTTGAAACTTACCTATACCAGAAAAAACAGAATATCCCTATGAAATGGACAATGTATATAGATAATTCCCAAAGTAAACAATACAATTGGTCAATTAAACATAGAAGTATTTAAACTTACTTAGCCTTACAGTAAGTGAAAAAAAGTCAGAACACTACATACTAAGTGATACCATTTAGAAAGCTTAAAAACAAGCAAAATTAAAAACAGTGTTTGCATGCATTGTATGTGAAAAGGCGAGAAACTAAAAAAATATAAACTGAAATATATTTAAAACATAAAAAAGAAATCTCACAGTGGTTACCCGTGAAGAAGGGAGGAGATGGGGTGGGAAAAAGCACATAGGTAGGCATGACAGTAATGTTCTGGTTCTAATGTCTTACGATGTTTGTTTATGTTTTATGATAGCTTCATTAATTTGAACTTTATATGCTTTGTAACTTAAGAGTGCTACATTGATTCTTTTGTAGGTATCAAGTATTATATAATTTAAACCTTCACATAATTCAACACTATTAAAATGGCTAAGATTTTAAAAATATCAGGTTAGTAAGTGAAATGAACAAAATTTCTGAGATTAATATGGTAGTATATATCAACACTTAATTTTATGGTCACCAAGATAGCAGAATAGGAAACCCCAGATCTTTTTTCCTCACAAAGACACCAACTTGACAATATACAGTCCAAAAAACCTTCATGAGAACTCCAGAAACCAGTTGGAAGTTGCAGTACCCCAGATAAACTCAAATCAAAGAACAATTGCACTGAAACAGGTAAGAAAAGCCTTTTGATTTCAACTGTGTCAGCCCCTATTACAAGCCAGAAGAACTCAGGATTGGGGAAAATAAAGCCCATGCAGATTCTCCCTTTGGAATGAAAAAGAAGAATGGAATATACATCCAACATTTTGGTTTTTCAGGGAACTGCGTGAAAGACTGGTTTGTCCTGCCTGACCTGGAGTGATGAGGAAGCAAAATACCTGGCTGGTGGTTTGTTGCACTGCCAGAGTACCTTCCCTCACTGCACATAGTAGCTTCTATGTGATCAGGGGAAAGTATCTAGCTCATGGCTTCTTCTTGAGCAAGGGTGATGATTAGAGTGGAATGTACATCCAATAGTCCAGCTTTTGGTGGTGGTGGTGGTGGGGATTTCCAAGGGCCTGGTCTCACCTGACTCACAGCACTAATGGGGAACTGGCACATCTTGGATGCATGGGGTCACCGAGAACAAAAGAGGGCTCAGTAGCCTTTGCAGTGCTAGAGATCCTGCAGCACCACAGACATCAGAGGAAGCAAGAGATACAAATCCAGAAAACTTTCTATTTAGGAAATTACATGTAGAAGCTGAAAGAAGATTCATACCAATAAAAACTCTTGAGAAATTCCCATAGTCTCTATTGGGGCTGATTTATGACAGTTTCTCTTGTACAAATCCAGCCCTCTAAAACCAGAGAAAAGCGGCTGTTTTTTCAAATGAAGAAATCACAAGAAACATGAAAACACAGCGCAATGACAGAAACAAAACAAATCTTCAGAAACTGATCCTGAGGAAACGGAGACCTATTGATTACCTGACAAAAAATTCAAAATAATTTTCTTAAATAAGTTCAGTGTGCTACAAGAGAACACAGATAGACAATAAAATCAGTAAAATGAAGCATGAATAAAAGTAAACTCTCAACAGAGATAGAAACTAAAAAAGGACTAAAGAGAAATTCTGAGGCCAAAGAATACAGTAACAATAACTGGATTGAAGAATTCACTACAAGTACTCAAAACCAGATGTGATTAGGCAGAATAAAGGATCTGTGAACTCAGATATAGGTAATTTGAAATTACTATATCAGAAGAACAAAAAGAAAACAGAATGAAGAAAAGTAAAGAAAGCCTAAAAGAATTATGAGACATAATTCTGATTTTGGGACTAAACATATCAATATACATATTATAGGAATCTCAGAAAGAGAGAAATAATGGATGAAAACTTCCCATATATGAGAAAGGAAATGAATATCCAAATTTAACAACTCAAGGAGCTCCAAATAGGATGGACCTAAAAAGATGCACATTGAGACACATTATAATCAAACTGAAAATTCAGACAAAGAATCTTAAGCAAGAGAAAAGCTAATTCATAAAAGGAGCTAGCACACAATGATGAAATTTCACAACAGAAACATTACAGGCTATAAGAGGCAGGATAGTATCTTCAAAGTGCTAGAAGAAAACTGGCAACCAAGAATACTATATTTGGGGGCGCCTGGGTGGCTCAGTGGGTTAAGCCGCTGCCTTCGGCTCAGGTCATGATCTCAGGGTCCTGGGATCGAGTCCCGCATTGGGCTCTCTGCTCAGCAGGGGGCCTGTTTCCCTTTCTCTCTCTCTGCCTGCCTCTCTGCCTACTTGTGATCTCTGTCAAATAAATAAATAAAATCTTAAAAAAAAAAAAGAATACTATATTTGGCAAAACTGTCTTTCAAAAAGGATTGAGAAGTAGACTTTCCTGGATAAACAAAAGCTGGGGGAGTTTATCACCACTAGAGCTACCCTGAAAGAACTGCTATCCTTTTGTTGACACAAAAAGATACTATACTGTAAGAGAATATCATATGAAAATATTAAGTGGGGCGCCTGGGTGGCCCAGGCATTAAGCGTCTGCCTTCAGCTCAGGTTATGATCCCAGGGTCCTGGGATCGAGCCCTACATTGGGCTCCCTGCTCTGCGGGAAGCCTGCTTCTCCCTCTCCCACTCCCCCTCTTGTGTTCCCTCTCTTGCTGTGTCTCTCTCTAATAAATAAATAAAAATCTTAAAAAAAAGAGAAAATATAAAGCTCTCTGTAAAGGTAAATGTAGAGATAAATACAGAATCTAGTAATATTGTCATGGTAGTACATAAATCACTTTTAATTCAGGCATAGAATATAAATGATAAAAGCATAAAATATAACCATTAAATTATTTTAATGAATATAAATTATAAAAAGATACAATTTGTAACATTGATAACATAGTGTTGGGGCAATGTAAAGGAGGGAAGTTTTTGTATGTGATTTAAATTATCATTAGTCTAAGATAGATTATTTTACCTATGGGATCTTTTACATAATTCTCTCAGTAACCACAAAGAAAATACCTACAGAAGATGCACAGAAAATGAGGAAGGGTTCAAAGTACGTTGTTAGAAAAAAAAACAAAAGAAATGAAAAAAAAATGACACACAAAAGGCAGCAAGATAGGAAGAGGACAAAATAACTAAAGGCATACAAAATAATTAACAAAATGGCAAGAGTAAATACTTCCCTATCTGTAATTATTTTAAATATGAATGGATTAAAATCCCCAATAAAAAGACCTAGAGCAGCTGATGGGTTAAAAAAAAAATCCAGCTATATGCTACTTAGGAGAGACTAACTTTAGATACACAGGCTGAAAAGTGAAATGGTGAAAAAAGATATTCCATGTAAATGGTAACAGAAAGAGAGCAGGAATGCCCATACTTATTTCAAGCAAAATAGATTTTAAATCAAAAACTGTCACAGAGACAAAGAAGGACATTATATAATGATCAAAGGACCAATTCACCAGGAAGACATAACAACTATATATGCACCTAAAGAGCAGAGCACTCAATATATGAAGCAAATATTGACAGAACTAAAAGAAGAAAAGATAGTAACACAGTAATAGTAAGAGATTTCAGTATCTTACTTTCCATATGGCTCAACCAGCCAGAAGATCAAAAGGAAACAGAGGACTTGAACAACACTATAGATCAATTAGACTGAATAGATATTTACAGAACACATTATCCAACAACAAGGAAAATCCTGCTTCAGACAACTGTCGAGTGGCAATTTTTAACCCTGAGCTTGTGCTTAAAGCTTTTTATCAATATGACTGACAAGTTTAAAAAGTCTCAAGTCTTCATTTGTGCATCACTTTACAGATACTGGTCTGTAAGTATTTATCTGTCTGAAATGTCAATATTCAATAATTACTTAGTCATAAATGTAGTTAATAATTAGATATAAAAATTATTTATACATTACTATAAATCTCTTAAAAAGATCAAGTTTTGACACACACACACAGAGGAAAAAGAAATTGCTTAGAAAATTGCAGGAAGCCCCAAGAATTTCAGTATTGGTGAAAGCAGGTACAATAAAACCAGTTTCAGACATTCATTTTAGCCCTAAGAGTAGCTTAAAATGATCTCAGAATGAATAACTGATAATTGGTAAAGTTAGTTTAAAATTACATTAAGTCCTAAGGCCCCAGTATACATAAGAATTCTTTGGAAGAGTTCTGTAAGAGTGAAAACGTTGCAAAGAAAAAAAGTAAAAGTAAGTAATTAATTAATATGTTTTTAACCCTCATGCTGCAGCTGTGCTGTTGGAGCCAACCGTATGCTTCAATCTTTTTAATCTCCTGTTGATTAGAAATCCCAGTCTACATCAACTGGTTAACACTGTTTTCAAACTGGCAGATCATATGAAAAACAGAAATGAATGGTAGTATCTTCAGAGGTCAAGCATTATACAGCG
Organism: Mustela erminea; assembly: GCF_009829155.1. Classification (NCBI taxonomy): domain Eukaryota; kingdom Metazoa; phylum Chordata; class Mammalia; order Carnivora; family Mustelidae; genus Mustela; species Mustela erminea. The sequence continues at coordinate 84,260,585 of NC_045628.1, forward strand.
AGAAGTGATTGATTTGATAAACACCAGACCCCCCTCCTCTCTCCACACCTTTTTCAAAATAACCTAACTTCATTTCTTTTTTTTTTTTAAAGATTTTATTTATTTATTTGACAGAGATCACAAGTAGGCAGAGAGGCAGGCAAAGAGAGGGGCAGGGAAGCAGGCCCCCTGCTGAGTAGAGCGCCTGATGCGGGACTCGATCCCAGGACCCTGAGATCATGACCTGAGCCGAAGGCAGTGGCTTAACCCACTGAGCTACCCAGGCGCCCCCTAACTTCATTTCTAATAAGATGCTCTGTCATCTCTGAACTACCCCCTCGTAATTACAGTGACCTCTATGGACAAAATTCCCCATTTCTGTGGTGTTGGCAAGTCTAGCCAAGGCCACACCTCTTTTTCTGAAGATCACTAAACTAGACATTTCTTTTCTGGATTCATGTATGAATTCTTGTGAGAGGCCTCTGAAAACTCAGGGGGAGTTCTGCAAAGTTCCAATAATCCTGAAATTCCCTGGACTATGAACATCTGTTTTAACAGCATTGACAGCATATTCTGGCACGTAGGTACCACACCACACCTGGGTAAAGTTCAAGAATAGTTGTTTGTGATTTAGTTCAAGTCCAGGAAGTAATTTTTCTTCAACATTCTTTTTAACATAATTTTGATAGGCTCTGTATGCTTGGCCAATACCTCCATTATCAGCAATATTTTCTCCCATGTATTAATTCCATTGAGATACTGTCCACCCGCTAGGTCCCAGAGTTTCCATACTGGTACACCATGCATGGGATTGGTCTTTAAAATTATTTGCTGACTGTTGAGTCTACCAGTCAACAAGGTCTCCATCCTTGTTACAATTTCTGCCATTGTCATAGAAGCCATGGGTGATTTCGTGTCCTATGACTGTGCCAATACCCCGGTAGTTCAATGAGTTAGACTGCTGGGCACTGAAGGAGGGGAGCTGCAGAATGCCTGCTGGGAAGACTATCTGATCTCTGCCTAAAGAATAAAATGCATTGATTACAGCTTCTGTGCTTGTCCACTTTTTCTCAGAGCTTCTTTAGTTGTTTGTTTTGGCTGAACTTCAAATTTTGAATTATGTTTTCAAAGTATTCATCTTTCCTGTAGTCCAACTTGAGGTATTCATTATTCAGTTATTATCATTTGAAATAATGTCATCAGGATAGCTAATTCTTCCTTTAATGGCTAAGGCCTTTTCCTCAGCTTACTTTTTCATTTCGGTATCCATCCTAGTGAGGTCATCTGAAGTCTGCATAAAAAACCTCATGGGTCTAATACTCTATCCCCAGTGGTTTCACTTATTGGTGGAGCATAACAAATAGCATGGAGGACATGGGGACTTAGAGTGGAGAAGGGAGTTGGGGGAAATTGGAAGGGGAGGTGAACCATGAGAGACTATGGACTCTGAAAAACAATCTGAGGGTTTTGAAGGGACGGGGGGTGGGAGGTTGGGATACCAGGTGGTGGGTATTATAGAGGGCACGGATTGCATGGAGCACGGGGTGTGATGCAAAAATAATGAATACTGTTATGCTGGAAATAAAAAATAAAAAAATAAAAAAAAATAAAAAAAAAAAAACCTCATGGGTCTGTGTAATCAAATCCTCAACCCTATGTTTACTTTCTCCATCAAGTGCTGCTTCCATGTACAGCCTTCCCACAGCATTCTCCATATTCTCATTGACATTGCTTATGACAATGACGTTCTCATGACATTGCTATTTCTGACGTTGTGCCATAAAGGGCCTTGTTGAAACAATTTCTGGACTCCTTGTAGGTTGGCTGAGGCTGCTTACAAGATCCATTATGAATTTCTGAAGTTAAGAGAGTTCATTGGAGAGAGCAATGTGATGCTTTACGGTCCTAGCAAACTCTTTTAAAAAGTAGTTTGACAGTTTCTTTTAAAGTTAGACATATACTTGCCATACAACCTAGCTATTCTACTCCTAGGAATTTATTCAAAAGAAATGAAAGTATGTGTCCATGTAAAGACTTGTACAAAAATATCCATAGCTGCTTTATTTCAAATGCCCCGAAACTGAAAACAACAAAAAAAGTCAACAACAAGGGAATAAATTGTGGCATGTCTATGCAGTAACTCTGCAATTAAATGGAAGGACACTGTTTTTCACCAAAACAGTGAAAGAAGCCAGTTAAAAAAAAAAAAAAAGCACGTACTAAAATATAGTTATGGAAAACATCAGTAGTTAACTGAAGATTGGGGTGGATGAATGGGGCAGAGGGTGGGAATGAGGAGTTTCAAAGGGAAAAGAGGAAACTTTGGAGGGTGATAGATTTGATCCTAATCCTGATTATAGTGACTGTTTTATGAGACTCCTCAATCTACACATTAAGTACGTGCTATTTTTTGAATGTCAATTCTAACTCCAGATAACTGGGAGTTAGAGGATCACAAGGATGATCCTCTCCCTTCTGCTTCATAGTATAAGGAAGAGGTTTCTGTGTGAGAAACATGGATCAAATCTATTCCTGTACCATTTTATATTCCTATCAACACTGAATGAGATTAACAATTGCTCCACATCCTCTCCATTACTTGGTATCCTCAGTCTTTTTTAGTCATTCTACTGGGTATCCAATTGTGGCTTTAATTTGCATTTCCCCAATGACTAATGAGTGACCATATTTTCATGTGCTTTTCATTTGTATACCTTCTTCATTAAAATTTTTTGATGACTTAGTTTAAGTAACAAATATGGTGTATAGCTCCAAGAATGTTGAGGACACATGTTTACCTTTCCTAAATCCCTGTGAATAACAGTAAATCTTTATGAAATCTATAGCAAAGCAGAGAAGGAGTGTATGTGTGCTGTGGCAGTAATGGCAGGGGAGATACCAACATAATAGATTTGGGAGAATCACTCCCCCCCACAGCTTTATTGAGGTGTTAACTGACATATAGCATTGTGTAAGTTTATGGTGTACAATGTGATGATCTGATGCACATATACATTACAATATGATTACTACCATAGCACTTTAACACTTCCAGCATATCACAGTTACTTTTTTTTTTTTTGCGATGAGAACATTTAAGTTCTTAGTAACTTTCAAGTATATAAGACAATATTTTTAACTATAATTACAATGCTGTACATTGGATCTCCAGAACTTGTTTACCTTCTTAACTTCACCCCTGGGAACCACGGTAACCATGATTCTACTCTGTTCCTACAAGTTTGTTTTTTTTATTTCCATATGTAAGTGGTATCAAACAGTATTTGCCTTTTTCTGTTGGACTTCTCATTTAGCACATTGCCCTCAAGATTCATTCACGTTGTTGCAAATGGCAGGATTTCTTTATTTCTCATGGCTGATTAATATTCTATTGCATATATATATATCACATCTTCTTTATCTTTTCATCTGTGGACAGATACTTAGGTGTCTTGGCTATTGTGAATAATGCTGCAATGAACATGGGAGTGCAGGTATCTCTTTAATATCCTGTTTTCATTTCCTCTGTATACAAACCCAGAAGTGGGATTGTTGGATCATATGATAGCTCTGTTTTTAATATTTTAAAGTGTCTCCATACTGTTTTCCATGGTGGTTGCACCAATTTATATTCCCATCAACAGTGCACAAGGATTTCCTTGTTTCCACATCCGTGTCAATACTTATTATCTCTTACCATTTAGATGACATTCTAACAGGTGAGAGGTGATAATGTCATCATGATTTTGATTGCGTTTCCCTGATTAGTGATGTTGAACAAATTTTCATGTGTCTGTTAACCACCTACATGCATCCTGTGGAAAAATGTCTATTTAGTTGTGCCTCTGCCTATTTGAAAATATTTTTTTGGGGACGCCTGGGTGGCTCAGTTGGTTAAGCAGCTGCCTTCGGCTCAGGTCATGATCCCAGCATCCTGGGATCGAGTCCCACATCGGGCTCCTTGCTCGTCAGGGAGCCTGCTTCTCCCTCTGCCTCTGCCTGCCATTCTGTCTGCCTGTGCTCGCGCTCTCTCTCTCTGATAAATAAATAAAATCTTTAAAAAAAAATAAAAAAGAAAAAAAAAAAGAAAATATTTTTTTGTCATTGAGTTGTAGGCATTCTTATATATTTTGGATATTAATCCTTATCAGGTATGTGCTCATTCATATACTTTTCCTCATGAAGTGCTTGTTCAAATATTTTCCTGATTAAAAAAAGACAACAAATAATTGGGCTGTTTTCCTACTTAGTATTGAATTGTAGAGTTCTTTTTGTATTTTAGATACAAGTCCTTAGTCAGATATGTGTTTTGCAAGTATATTCTCCTATTTTGGCTTCCCTTTTCCCTTTGATAGGATTATCTTTTGAGAAGTAAAAATTAATTTTAATGAAGTTCAATTTATCCATATTTAAAAATTTTATGGACAAATGCTTTTAATGTCACAGCTAAGAAATCTCTGGCTAACCAAAAGTCACAAAGATTTTCTCCTGCAAGTTTATACGTTGCAGTTTTATAGTTAGTAATATGATCCATTTTTTCCCCCCAATTAATTAACATGTAGTGTATTAGTTTCAGAAGTAGAGTTCAGTGATTCAACGGTCTTATATAATACCCAGTACTCATTACAACACACACCTTCCTTAATGATCCATTTTTTTTTTAAATTTTTGTTTATTTGACAGACAGAGATCACAAGTAGACAGAGAGGCAGGCAGAGAGAGAGAGAGGGAAGCAGGCTTCCTGCTGAGCAGAGAACCCAATGCGGGACTTGACCCCAGGACCCTGAGATCATGACCTGAGCTGAAGGCAGCAGCTTAACCCACTGAGCCACCCAGGCGCCCCCTTAATGATCCATTTTGAGTTAATTTTTAATATGGTGCATGGTGTAGATCAATGCTATTTTTTTTTTGCATGTGGATTTCCAATTATTCCAGCATAGCTTGTTGAAAGGACTATCCTCTTTCTACACAACTGCTTTTTGCACTTTTGTTAAAGGTTAATTGACTATGTATGTTTGGGTCTATTTGCAGACACTATATTTTATTCCATTGCTACATATGTATCAAAAGAAAAACTTTCGATGTCCACCTTTCTGGAGTCACAAATAACATCTGTTTTACCTGTTCATCCTCTACTAGAGTTTGGAAGTTATACATCACATTTCAATTATTTTTATATTTACTAGATATATTTAGGTGTATTTTAATATGGACATTTAACAGAGTCTAAAATTAATCAGTATCTTCACCTTCTTCCCAAACAAGTGGAGATCTTTGAATACTTTATTCTATTACAACTTACATCCCTGCCTTAAATGTTACTTCAGTCTAGTAAATTCCTTAGTTTTACCTTAATTTAAAAAAATTTGACAACATAGAGTATTTCCATTTTTTTAAGTATTCAAAATGTAATTAGATTTAATAGCCTATTTACCATCATATTTGCTTTTTTTTTTTCTTTTTTGTACTTCTGGCTTTTCCCTCCTCAGCCTGAAGTACCCTCTTTGCAATTTCTTTTTAATAAAAACCTATTGGTTAAAAATGCTCTAAAATGACTTTATATTGTGTTCATTCTTGAACTATAGACTCAATGGCATACAATTTCAAGTTGATAGTTATTCTGTCTTCACACACTGATGATGTTCCAATATTTCTGGTTTTCTTTTTAGACTGAGAAAACTGAAACAGTTTTCCTGCCTTTCATATACTGTAATTTGGCCATGATATATGTATTATTTATCCTATTTGAGCATTATGTCACTTTGATAATTTGAGGATCTCATTAATACTAGAAAATTCTCTGCCATTATTTCCTTTTCCTCATTCTGTCTTTCTAACCCAATTATACGTAGGCTAGACCTTTTTTCACTACATCCTTCATGTCCCTCAATTTCTATTTTCCATAACCATGACCCTCTCTCCTTCATTTTGGGTAATTCCTTCAGCTCTATCTTCCAGGTTGTATATTCTCTCTTCATCTGATCTAATCTGGGATGAAGAGATTAGAGAGAATCATTCATTCTGAATGTATGATTCTCTCTAATCTAATCTAATCTAATCTGAAATTCGGGACCAGCAAATCTTTCCTGTAGAGGGCCAGATAGTAAGTATCTTAGGCTTTGTGTGCCATATGGTTTCTGTTGCAGCATGAAGGCAGACTGAGCATGGCTGTGCTCCAGGAAAACTTCACTGAAAAAAACAGGTGGTAGCTCAAGCCAGATCTGATCTGTAAACTGTAGTTTTCCAACCCTTTATTTAACCCTAAATTTTCTAATAGGTGAGTTTCTAATTTCAATTCTATTTTTCATTTCTGAAAGTTGTATTTTTGTTCTTTTCAATCTGCTTAGTAACTTTTATATTCTCTTATCCCTTCGTCATACTTAAAATACACAAGTATTGCCCACTATCTTGATCTGATTCCTATGTGTCTATAGTGAGAGTTTGGACAGTGAGGGATTCTGTGCTGTCTAATTCTTTTAAATTTTTTTTTTTTTTTTTTTTTTTTTTTTTTTATTTACTTGAGAGAGAGAGAGTGAGAAGGTGAGAGAGGAGAAGGTCAGAGAGAGAAGCAGACTCCCCATGGAGCTGGGAGTCCAATGCGGGACTCGATCCCGGGACTCCAGGATCATGACCTGAGCCGAAGGCAGTCGTCCAACCAACTGAGCCACCCAGGCATCCCGTGCTGTCTAATTCTTAAATTTTAGATAGCAAGTGTTTAAGAGCTCAGGTACCAAAGGATAACCACCACATTGTCAAAAAAATTTATCTGAATTATTCAGTTCTTGAATTCAGATATCAAGGGATAATCTATATTCTCACTTTTTTTAAAAGAGATTTTTAAAATTTGTCAGAGAGAGAGAGAGAGTACAAGGAGGGGGAACAGCAAGCAGAGGGAGAAGCAGGCTCCCTGCTGAGTAGGGAGCCCAATGTGGGCTCATCCCAGGACTCTGGGATCATGACCTGAGCCAAAGGCAGGCACTTAACCAACGGAGCCACCCAGGCATCCCTCTGTACTCTCACTTTCAAAAAATATTTTTACCTAATTAAAACATCTGTAGTCTTTTAAAATGGATTCTACAGTTTCTGTTGTTCATTGTGCCTTTTCCTCATGTGTTCAGACTTTTAAAAATTGTACATTCCTATTCTTTGTAACTTTATTTGAAGTATTTGAGTCTTATTTATAGTATGTTCCTTCAGGATAGATTTAAACTTGTTTCTCCTAGGTACTTGGGAGCAGCACCAACTCACCTCTACTTTATGCCAAATTTTCAGTGTGGGGTTCCTTTAGGATCCATATTACACAGGTAATATATATTCTAGCTACAAAACTCTGTGATTGATGGTTTATGGTTAGGAATTTTCCAGGGAGCTTTTCCTTTTATTTATTTATTTTTTAAATATTCCAGTAGTACCAAGGTGGAAATCCATCCTTTGTGGGGGAGATCCTTTTCTAGTTTACCCACTACCAGTATTTCCTGTTAAGGATCCTGTCTTTATAAAGGGATTCTTTGAACTGACCTCTTTTTGGTGGCCCCCACTGTATTTCTTGTTCCCTATGAATGGTCTATAAACCTAGGCTCTAGGTCACCAGGTATTAGCTAGGACAAATGCCAGCTTCTGCACTTATTCCTTTGGACTTTATTTTTTTTTTGAAGTAGGCTCCACACCCAGCATGGATTCTAAATCAGGGCTTGAACTCACAACCCTGAGATCAAGACCTGAGCGGAGATCAAGAGTTATATGCTTAATCGACTGGGCCACCCAAGTGCCCCTCTACTCATTTTTTTTTTTTTTAAAGATTTTATTTATTTATTTGTCATAGAGAGAGAAGTGAGAGCAAGCACAGGCAGACAGAGTGGCAGGCAGAGGCAGAGGGAGAAGCAGGCTCCCCGCCAAGCAAGGAGCCCAACGTGGGACTGGATCCCAGGACGCTGGGATCATGACCTGAGCCGAAGGCAGCCACTCAACCAACTGAGCCACCCAGGCGTCCCCCTTCTACTCATTTTTAACCTCCAAAGAATCTCCCTTTTTCTTGCCAACTCAGCCATGCATTAAAAAAAATTTTTTTTTATTTTCTTATTTTCTTTTTTCCTTCCTCTTTCACCAAGTATTCACCATTTTTAGGGAATGCTATTCCTGGAGGCACTTCCCTGAACATTCTGTCCATCTTACTGTCAGAAATAGAAGTAATAATTTCGTAGTCAGCAGGAACATACATAAATGTTACTAAAAAGGTTAAGTCTAATCTCTTTATTTTTCAGGTGAGAAAATAGGCCTAAGGAGGTAAAGTCACTTGTTCAAGAGTTCACAGTTAGTGGTAAGGCCATCAGCAAAACCAAGGTTTCCTGATTGCCAATCTATACCTTGCCCATTCTACAATTATGGCTTTTTTGGCAAAGTGTGCAAAGTGTAAAGTGTGGCACCTTCCATACAGTTGTGAAAAGTATATATGAGTAAGTATGGCCTTATTCGTATATACATTCCTACTATATGGTATTTCAGAATATGGCTGTCTTAATAATGATAAATACCCAAAGTAAACTCACAATCTCTTTTCATAGCCTTATGTTTTAGACACTTTTCCTATCCCCAGAATAACCTACACCTTCCTGTCTTTAAAGTCCCTTGCAATCTTGAGATTTGGGGGAAAATCTCATGATATTTCCGCTAGAGGAGAAACTATATCCTGCCTTGACCAATGTTTTTAAAAGGCAACTCATACCAGGAAGGCAAACTATTTGCAACATTTTAGAAAGTTAAGGTTTTAAAATATGAGTTCTTTTTTTGGTGAGAAAGTGAGTTTTATAACATAGGCACTATTCATGGAACAAATTAAGTAAAGTTAAGAGGCTGACTACATAAATTTTTACCATTCTCTTCAAATAAAAATGAACACAGTTTCCAAGGGAAGACAGTCTTCACTTACTTAGAAAGAGAACAGTTTGTTTCCTCTTCTCCACCTTCCTGCGTCCCTATACTCCTGAAATCACTGGAATCCGGTTTTTGCCCAACAGTGTACTGAGACCACTTTCTTTAGGGTTACCATCATTATCTTAACTGAAAAATCTGATAGCCTTCTTTAGTTTTCAAGGTCCAATTAACCAATATCTGATAATTCTCCAACATCTAACCCCCTTCCCTTAAGCTAGGACTCCTATCAACCATCCCTGATTTCTTATTTTTTGAAAGTGCTATCTAAAATGAAACCTTCTAAAAAATTCTTCCTATTCCTCTGATTATGTTACAAACACAGTGCCCCTTACTCTTTTCAATCTCTTTTTAAATGATTCTCTTTTGGTGAGCTGTTAACTCTGATTTCACTATCCATTAGACATTAAAAAATACCTTTGATCTCTCTCCTCCCATCTCCAAGATGGCACCTACAAAGATGCAATCACTATGGAAGATCTTCTCTCATTAAGTATAAATAAATTTTTGTTTGTATCTAGAAATACTGAAGAACATCACACAGCACTTTTGAGACCTTCAGCATGAATCTACTATCCGGTTTACATCTATGTACTTTGTAGTACGACTTGCAAATGATCTATTCTCTTGTTATGACAAAGCTGATCTTCCTTTGCCTCTGCCACTTTTGAAAGTTAAGGGGCAGTGTACCATAGCTATGGATCCAAAGTACCCTTCCAACCCCTACTGTCTAAGAAAGTAATGGCATTGTCAGCTCAGATGATATAATCCTCATATAATTTTAGGAGGCCCATTGCTTGAACCTAGTTTTACTGTAAAAATTTCAGATCCTTTTTACATTGTTAAAGTTGCAATTCTCAGTTTAACTTCACCCCTTACTCCTTACTCCTATTGACCTAATTGTATTATTACCCAATAAAACAGCTAACAGGGGCATATCAAAATTGGAAAAGTTGACTGTGATAGCTACTATAATAGGCAGTACTCAGGTGAAGAAGCTGTGGAGGGAATCAGTAAAGATGTATGCAAAGTAGATAACTGATTTATCACACTTTTTAAAAGCTCATTTGGGCTGAGCATGGAGCCTAATGCAGGGCTTGAACTCTCATGACTGTGAGATCGAGACCTGAGCTGAGATCAAGAGCTGGACACTTAACCAAATGAGCCACCCAAGCACCCCAAATTATTGATTTTTGAGTTATATTTTGTATATCTAAATGCTTAACTCAGTACCTGGTATATAAATGTATGGGAGAGGGAGAAGTTGAAAGGGAATTGGCACTTATTAAATATCCGCTATGGTCGGGAACTTGACAAATGTTTATTTATTGATAAACAAAAAGACATAAAAGGAAAAAAGAACTGGTAGAATATGTGTGTATGTGTATATGTATGTGTGTGTGCTCATGTATATATAAAATGTGTACATATATTTTACAGATATATGTGTTTTACATATTTCATCAGATTTAAACACATATATTACATATATCAGTAAAATGTCTAGATAGGATTTCCTGGGCTTTTTGTAATTTGCTTCTGATGGAAATATCAAAAGAGGAGTTTCACAAATGTTTTGACTAACAGCATTATTGGAATAAATATCCAGCTTTCCAAAGTGTTAACTTCAAAATACAACACTCATTTGCATATATAATTTCTAGAATTTTGTTTTTAAAAAAACCCTTTTACAAACTTTGTAAGTAAAGTCTGTAGTAAGAGAGAGGTACACTTGACATTTACCTTTATGCATTGATAAATGTAACCCTGTGGTAGGAAAAACTCTGAGAGTAACAAACTCCAAGGTCATACATCCAGGAGAGCAAAGAACATGGATCCTCACTATACCCACATGTGGATAACAGAATTTCAGGTACTGCCCCCGTTCTCCTTGGTCAAATAGGAATCAGCCTTATCAGGTGCTTGCCTGTGTCAGACACTGTCCTAAGTGTTTTCTATGTATTAACCTATCTCCTCCTCTCAACAACCCTATTAGGTAGATCCTATTTTCACTTCCATTTGACTGACAAGGAATCTGTGACAAAGAGATAAAGTGGGAGTGCCTGGGTGGCTCAGTGGGTTAAAGCCTCTGCCTTCAGCTCAGGTCATGATCTCAGGGTCCTGGGATCGAGCCCCACATCGGGCTCTCTGCTCAGCAGGGAGCCTGCTTTCCCCCCGCCTCCTCTCTCTCTACCTGCCTCTCTGCCTACTTGTGATTTCTATCTGTCAAATAAATAAATAAAATCTTAAAAAAAAAATTCTTAAAAAAAAAAAAGAGATAAAGTGACTTGCCCAAGGTCATGTACAATATGGTGACTTGGAAAAAGAGGTCCACAGATGTTGAATGAATACCCGGATTGAGAAATTAATTACAATGACCTCAAATGCAGGGCAATAAGCCAAGGGCCAAAGGAAAGGAGCATGTTCTGTTGAAGACACAAAACCTCACACACTCTGTTATTATGTGTATGACGTATTTGGAGGTGGCCGGGATGTAAACAGCTAAGACAGTTTTAAGAGGAAAAGGTCAGTGATAAAGAATCTTATTGCACAAGCTATGTGCATGGATTAGACAGCTGAAATCAGTGCTTTAAAGAGGATAACCTGAAGGCCCCCCACCTTTCACACCCAGGAATTATTTATGGAGAACTTGGCCTAGAGCAGGAATTAGCAAATTATAATCTGGGAGCCAAACCTGGCCTACCCCCTTTTTGAACATCTAGTGAGCTAAGCATGGTTCAGACATTTTTAAAGCTTGGGGAAAAAAGCAAAAGGATAACAATATTTGTGACACATGAAATTTATACGCCATTCAAATTTCAGTGTCAAACATGATGTTTCAGAGAGCCCAGCTATAGCCACTTGCTTACATGCTGTCAGTGCCTGCCTTTGTGACACCACAAGTATGTGTATGGCCCTGGAGCCTCAACTGTCTACTACCTTGTTCTTTACATAAGTGTGCTGACCCCCTGGCTTAGAGAACACTATACCAGAAAAACAGGTGACATGTTAGGAGATGAGACCAGCAAAACACAAGAGAAACTTCTTCAGAATCTGTGGCACAGAGCATACTTTGGTGCCACTGTGAGTACTATCAGTTCTCTTCTAATACTTATTGCTAATCAAGTTCCCTTGTATATACTAGCTTCCAAATGCTTAGATACTAAGGGCATTCAGCACATTTCCTCTTTGGCTTTCTGAGGTGAAGAGGGCACTTACCCTGGAACTTAAGCGGAAAGGAGTGACACACTGGTGAAATGAGTCCTCAGTCCCTCTGGCCTTCTCCAGGCTTTTTTTGCCCCATTCATACTCACTCCCTTTCTTCTTAGAGGTCAGCTACATTTTATTGATGTGATTCTTTGAATTTAGATATATTTACATGTGCTTTTCCTATCCTACCTCCTTAAGCTAATCTTTTGTCCGTCCATAGGTGGTGGTCACTAAGCATGAGTTGTTCACTCTGCCTGGGACATCACTGAGGTCCCCAAAACTGTGAGAAGGTATTCTATTTAAAAAAAAAAAAAAAAAAAACAAAATCCAAAAAACTTACCCTTGGACTATAGTTTTACAACAAAATTCCAAATTAAAAAACAAAACATGGTTACAATGTATTTTATAAAAGACATGTTCCTCAAAACGTTGTCTATAAAAGTTAATTTCTGCTCACTGAATCATATTACCCTCCTCACTTTCATTATAAAATCATTTTAGTGTAAAACTAAGAGATACACTGTCATGGAAAAGTTCGCAACCAAGACATAATAAAAACTAAAAAATGCAGCAAACTACTAAGTAGCACACAGAGTAAATAAAAACAATTTTAAAATGAAACATTCATAACATAGCACTCAAGTCACAAAATGCAACCATCATGCTAAAACATAAAATGTAAGATGTAAAGTGCTTTACAAGAAGGCACTCTTGTTTCTTGAGGACAGATACCCATGAGAAGCAGATGTGCTCTGCAGATTTCTTGGTCTTTTAACTCAAGGCAACACATTAGGCAGGAATATGATTGCTCCTCTCACCTGGCTTATCCATGTAGACCATACATAGGCTGACTATGGAGACTTAGAACTTGCAGAATATAGCTCTCCTTGTGGAAGCTGACTTTCAGTGTGACTTAACTTTTTTCTGAATTGTTTGATGTTTTTGCACTGAGCAGCTGAAATCTTAACCCCAAATGTGGGTCTTAAAAGAGTCATGTGTTTCTACTTCAAGGAGTTAAAACATGTTCATTTCATTTTAAGTTAACTCTACAAAAACAAACTAAAGTACTGAAAATCCTGGAATGGATAGTCAATATTCTTAACCTAACATTATGGCTTTTTAACAGTTTGTATCAAGTTAATAATAGTAATAGCTACTCAGCATTGGAGTGTGTGTCAGGCATTGCACTGAGCCCCCTTCCATGAATCAAGCATGTAATTTTAAGTTAGTTTCAAGCTCACACCACCTCCCAGGGTAATATACTCAGGAGTGAGAGAGCTAGGGCATGAGGCCAGAGGCTGGATGACTGCTGCTACTGTGAATTTATATTTGGTGGTAATAGTAGCAGCAACCTTTCCATACACACTATATCACATTTACTCTTGTAATATGTCATTTAAGATCTATCAGCATCAGCTGGGACCTCGTCAGAAATGCAAATTCCTGGGTGTGGCCCAGACTGGCTCAGAAATGCTGGACTAGGGGTGCCAGGGTGGCTCAGTCAGTTAAACATCTGCCTTGGGCTCAGGTCATCATCCTGGGTCCTGGGATCAAGCCCCACATCAGGCTCCCTGCTCAGCGGGAAGACTGCTTCTCCCTTTCCCACTCCCCCTGCTTGTGCTAGCCCTCACTTTCTTTCTCTGTGTGTGTCAAATAAATGAATAAAATTAAAAAAAAAATGCTGGACTAGCAGCTCAGCAGGCTGTTGTCACAAGACTTCCAGGTGATTTTGCCACAGGCTAAAATTGGGGAGACCCACTGAAGAGGACAGAAGCTGAGGCTTATTAAATAAACTAAGCAAAAATAAAGCTGAAGTAGGACTAGACTGATCCACAAAAAAAAAGTGGACGATTTTCAAGGGCCCTCAAGATTTCATTTTATATGAACTAGTAATTCTGATATTTAAGTTCCCTATGATCCTCGCTCCTGGGCAATACTCTAATACTCTAAAAATCTAGTTGTAGGCATTACATTTATTTTAACAGCTTAAGGCTGGCCTCTTTTGGATGCATTTGGAAAATCAACCCTTTCCACTATCTGACCTGTGGATCTAATCCAGACAGAAGTGTCAAGTATTTCCACATAAAGATGTAAATGTGCATCTCTAGGTTTCACAGGTAGAAGTGGATGATGGGTAAGATTGGGGCCTGTCGCATGTGGGTTTGTACTGGGAAGTCCTAGCTAAGGCATAATAAGGGGGCCAGTGGCCACTCTGCAGACAGTGACTGGGACTGGTGGAGTGGCAGCAAGACTGCTGGTGAGGAAGGCACACCCACAGTGTGCTGCAGAGTGCTTTGGGAGGGCCCTATGAGGTGAAAGGGAAGAGAAAGCGAGAGAGGCATCCACAGCATGGTTTATTCAGACTTCAAAGCCAGGACAGCCTATCCTGTGGCCTGTGCAAAGAGCTGAAGAAAAAAAAGGCAAAAAATATGATTCTTGAAAAAGTGTCAGGGTGGAACCAGCAAGGTCACTGAAAGAAGCATTCCAGCTTGTGCTGCAGGAGGAAATGAAGTCTGGGACTCCATGTAACTGAAGGGATCAGGAAATAAGGAACAAAAAGGCAAATGGTAGGAGAAAAAAAGCAAATAAGAACCCTGAAAAGGAAGTAGCTAATGCTTTAAACTTGTGCCAAAAGAACCAAGCAACATGAAGCCCAGCTTGTAAAAATGCCCTAATAACACAGAATTTCCACTCCAAAATTTCTTCCTGTGAGAATAAAGCTTATTTGTACACTAGAACTGATTGTGTTGGGCTGAAATGGACTGGATGAGAGAAAATAAAATGTATTAAAAAGAGAAACCAGGAGCAGGAGGTGTATTTGTAATAGAAAGGCCTCTCCTTCCCTGCCCTCAGGTATCAGATCTGGAACAGCCACACCTTTCTTCACTGAACTAACCCTGACCAAGGTGGAGGTCCCAAGCCCAGGTGAGGTATTTCATTTTGTTCTGAGACATAGCATGATTTAAGGAGTATTACAGAGAGGTCATCTTGCGGGGAGCGGGGGCTGAACCATTCTTCATGTTGAAGGATCTGGCACCTCAGTGGCCTCTGAAGCACACTTTGATCTTTCTGATGTTTCTAAAGAGGCAGACATTAGTCTCTGGACCAGTGTCGTCTGGGATCTGGCTCAGCACCAACCGATTCAAGGTTCTTAGAGCATGCCCTGGCCCTGATGTTTCTAAAGCAGGTTTTCAAACATTCCAGACATCTGGGTAACTCAGGCTCAGGTTTAGGCTTTAACACTGGTTACATTTTGCAAGCTTATGAATTACCAGAAAAGGCTCTGAGAACTTAACATAGGCTGTTGGGGGCTGTTCTAGAAGGAACTGGTTGGTTACCCTAAACTTAAGATTTTTAGAGGAAGTATAGAAAACTTAGAAGATGGTGACCTGGTCCTAGAATTCTGATAAATACGTAATATTTCCCTAGGGGTTACTCAAGATAATTACTTCTTGAAGGACATTCAATTTCAAAAAAGCTTGTCTATCACAAACTGCTTGCCTCCTAAGAGCAACGATGAATAGGGAGCAGCAAGTTGGTCTGTTGAACCTAAGTTCCTCTTAACTATGGCACAAAGCCTTGTGTGCTGACTCCTTGCCCATTAGGGACATTTTTGGTACATACAGGTCCCTGATCCCTCATCTACAATTTCAAATTCAAAAGCTTATGAAAGCCAAGTTTTTAGGTAGCAATAGGTAAACTTCATGGGCATAAAGCCTGACTTGACCTGAAGTTATTTTTAACCATCATTTTAACCATCGTTTATCATAAATGTTAACCATCATTTATCATAAATATTTTAACCATCATATATCATAAATGTTGTTAACATTTATGTGTTATTATTAACATATTTTGCCAAATTAGTAATAGTTATATTTGACTGAGATGATCTCCATGGGTATTATATATGGCTAATGCATGATAATACTTCTCTAAACTTCAAAAAATGCTGAATTCCACAACACACTTGACACAACAGGCTTTGGATAACAAGTTGTAGGCCTGTAGCTCTCCAGCTTACCAGAACTGTTGGGACATATCTCTCAGACCCAAGACTCAGTTAAGTTCAAGCCCGGAGGGTTATGTGAACACATGAAAGCAGGAATGGGGCCAGGTTAACAGAACTGAGGTGACATCTGAGGGTCAGGGGACACTATGGAGATGTCAACACCCAGTATGACCATGGAGGGCTGACCAGATTGTAAATGGTTACTCCCTGCTGTGGCAGACTGCTCTTGGCATTCCTGGGACTCAAGCTGAAAGCTACTTCTACCAATTTCTGAAACTCTGAGTAAAGACTCCTGTGACTCAAGGGTAAAAAGGCAAGGACTGTGAGGTTCAGCTGGAGAAGCTGGACTGCTCCTTAGAGAATCAAATTGTCTTGCTAGAACTAGATGCTACTGGTGACTGTAACTGCTTAAACCTATCTGGCAAAGCAGAGCTTAGAACTCAGGAAAGAATCTTTATCCCTGTTGCAGCTTCTATCCTCAGGAAATTTAGAATACACACATGCATTTCTTCCAGCACAGAAGCAGTCTTAGCAGCACCTGAAACTTGTGTCTTTCCAACTAGATGTTAATTTCCCTGGACCCAGGGACCATGTCTTACTCATCCACATGTCCTCAGCACTTAGCACAGTATCTATCTGGCACCTGGTATGCACCCAATAAATGTTTGTGTATGAAAGACCCACCTGAACTAAGGGTCCCCATTTGTCTTTGTCCTGACTTCTAGATGAAGAGACGGAAGAATGAAGTTGAGCAGCAGCATGGACTTGGGTCACTTATGCATGAGAGTGCTGAGTATGGATATAAGAGAATATATGTGTATTTCTAGGTCCCAATTTCACATTTATTTTTCCAATTAGTTTCTTTCAAACCACCAAATTTCTATGAAGTTTAACTTTTACTACCCCCTGATGTAGACAGAGGAGGTAGATTTTGTTGAGGAAGAAAGAGAAAAGGAAAACTTAACAATCTTCTTATTAAATAATGTTGTGACAAGCAATCAAATTCAAGGAGCTGAGAGATGCAAACAAATTTAGAAATCACTTAAAGCCTCCAGCATTTACATGGTTGGTCCAAAGACAGAAGGCTGTAATGAACCATGTCTCCTAATTGCAAGACTCACACTATTTCTACAAGAAAAGTGTAAAGACTCAGGACTGCCAGTGTTCTTTAAGATTATCTTACTTCTCATGGTACTACCTTAAAACGTAAATTTAAAAAATATAATACAGTAAAACCTCATTAGTATGGCCATCCATGTTCATATATGCAGCATGAACCTATTTAATTATCACTTAGTAGAAACAGGTATGGTTAGTTAAGAAGTAATATCCACTAACATTTACAGTCATTTACATAGCAGACTGCTTACAAAATTAATTACACTAAATGACTTTTATTGTGTATAGAACAAGCAAACAAAGGACATTTTTTTTTTTTTTTTAAATTCAAGGTGTTTCTAGTAGCCCATGTACTACCCACTTGTCAAAACCAGTATTTCAAGGAAATGGGAAATACTTACCACTGCCGGCACTCCCCTCTCTTCTGCTGCGGGAGCCCCCACTGCTGTCTCTGCCAGACTTTATGCGCTAGAACAAGAAGACAAGTTTCAAACAATAAATGATAGACCCTCAAAGTTGAATATAATTAAATGTTGATTTTAAATTAACGTTGCTCTGTTGCCCTTAAGATTCACTGCTCCTTCTCCCCTTAAAGCTGGGTTCGAATTGCTCCTTACCCAAGAGTGGACTTAATGGGAGAAAAGATGAGGCTGTTGTGTCAATAAAGTGCTCATAGCCTGCCTGCTACCAGGTCCTCAGTCCTTATGAAATACTCAGGGAGCACTTTCACTTACACGCGCAGTGTGACGTTGCTTACAAACCCAATATTCTCCCGATATGAAAGTTTAGGTCTTAAACCAGGGGGCTAGCAGGAGACAAGGGAATCCACAGAAGGGCTATTTCTTGAGCCAGTCCTACTCTATAATGGCTGGACTTGAACTATTTTGGGGAAAGGAAAGATAAACTGGCTTTTGAAATTCAACTTCTACAATAAAAGCGCAACTAATATCTCACAAAACACCTAAGATCTGTTCAGTAGTCCATTTTCGTAGGTACAAGCTCACCCTTAAAACATAAGAACTATCTCCAAGCTGTGACATTCTTGGGTTTCTTGAAGCAATTTACAGTTATTTTGTGTTCTGCTTATATGTTAGACTTTTTGTATTGACACCAAATTGTCCTCAAGTCATACTGCCAGATTCTCGTACGCCTAATGCTGTGTTTAGATGGACAGGGCAGTCAGTGACCAGAATCAGACAGTTTTAATAAATATTTACTCTGCAGCTGACTTAAAAGTTATAAACACAGGTTGGTATCTTATTTAGATTTTCAATAACATAAACTCAATTTCATATTTAATTTAAAGGACAAACCCTGACCCTGACAACTCCCCAGATGCTTGTAAATCATCAGATCATGGATGGCGTTATTGACATAGTGGTCTGCTAGGAAGAAAAAAATTTCCTTTCAATAATTCAAGACTCATTTCTGTAAAATGGAATACCCTCCTAAAACTCGGAACTTCTAAATACATGTAAACATGCTCACATTATTTCTGTTAAAAAAGAAACCTCCCTTGAAATCCCATCTCTCCCCTTTGCCCCTTCTCTTTTGAAAATCTAGAAATGATGATGTAACAAAATAAAAATTTTAATGTCTATAATCAGATTTTAAAACTTGTTTAAATCTCTCCACAGATTATTTCTAGCTTATCTAAAACACCTACAACACAATACTATAAAATAAACTTAAAAAGACAAAAGCCCATGTAACTTGAAATTTTTTCAAATCAAATGTGAGACGAGATCTTGCGTCCTGCTTTAGTAACCGTATGTTTATAACAGGACAATTTAGAAAAGTGAACACTTTCCACCATCACTACATTCTTCACCCCATTCCATCTATTCTTTGCTCTCATCTAGAATTTCCCAAGCCTTTGGCTTTCAGCCATCTTTTCCTAAATTAAGTCCCTTAAAACCTCACTTTACTTGCAGCCTACTATCACCCCACCACTTTCAGTATATCTCCATCAGGACCTCCAGGCTCCTTGTTCACCCACTTGTCTTTCTGCTCCACTCACCAAGAAACCTAAAACCTGGCTTGATTCAATGACTTCTCCTCTTCTCCTACTCCCAGGACACCGTGTCCTGCTGGACACATAACACATAAGGACACAACAGTGTCAGCCTCCAGGGGCCTCCCCACTGCTGGCTCAGCCTCTGCCCCCAGGTCCCACAGAGCAAGCATGTTTTTAATGTACCACATTCTGTCCTTTTCACCTTTTTTCCCCCAGTTTAGGAGTTTCGTCTTTTTTTTTTTTTTAATTTCTTTTCAGTGTAACAATATTCATTGTTTTTGCACCACACCCAGTGCTCCATGCAATACGTGCCCTCCCTAATACCCACCACCTTGTTTACCCCAAAGATAACAGATGTAGTGAAAAGAAGGGCCATCTGTACCCCAATGTTTATAGCAGCAATGGCCACGGTCACCAAACTGTGGAAAGAACCAAGATGCCCTTTTCACCTTTTGAAACTGACTGCCCCTCCTACTTTGTGAGTAAAAGGCAGCCCGCACAGTTTGGTGCTTCCTCTTTCTATGGACCCTCTCTGTCTGCTACACTCTTCTTTATCTTCGTCCCAGCTCCCCACTCATCCCTTAAGGTTCAGTTCCACTCTCATCTTAGGGAAACTCCTGTGACCCAGGCGACTGCTTATTCAGTGTGCATACCAGCACCTATGCCCTCCTCACACTCATGGTCCTGCCCTGCTGGTCTTTTTCCTTTACCACTCTCCTGTGGGCAGAGAATGTGGGGTTTTGTTTTGGTTTGTTTTTTGTGGGCAGGGGGTGGGGGGAGAAGAGGGAGTGATTGGAGGATTCAAGGGAAAATCTTAAGTGAGAAGGAATCTTAAGCAGGCTCCATGCTCAGTGTAGAGCAGGATACCGGGCTTAATCTCACAACCCTAAGATCATAACCTGAGCCAAAATCAAGAGTCAGATACTTAACTGACTGAGGCACCCAGGTGCCCAGAGAATGAGTTTTTTTTTTTTTAAATCCCCTTCCAGCTGAACACCTATTTGCTTCTGAAAATCAAATTTCACCATACTGAATCTTGTGTACTTTGTTCTCTAACCCTCTTTGGTATTTTGGCTGACATTTTTCTCCTCCTTTTCATTTTACTCAGTCTTTATTTCTTGCTCTTCCCATTTTGTTCTTTTCCAGACTATAGTCAAGTTTGACAGAATGCCCTGCAGCTGACTTGTTTGTGTCCAGTGAAGAAGAAATATAAAACATCTCTTTAAAAAATGTTGCTAAGTGGTGCCTGGGTGGCTCAGTCACTAAGCGTCTGCCTGGAGAAAGTTATTTAGTCATCATGGGTCTCAGTTTTCTCATCTACTAAAAAAATAATAAAGCCATACCCAACATCATAGGACTATTGTGATTATTAAATTAGTTAACACACATAAAGTGCTTACTTAGAACAGTACCTGTACCTATCACGCACTCAGTAAATGCTAGCTGTTGCTATTATTGTCTAGTTAAGCAGGAATTAATTGTCTAGTCAAGTGGAATTAAAGGGAAAACTGTAGCCAGAACCATGAAGAATGCTAACATCATTCATGACCATTCATCCAGCACCTTTACTTCTTTTCCCTCCTGCGGCAAAACTTCCACGGTTATTAGTACTTCCAGAGGAGAAGAAAGGATAAAGACAGACGGTCAACTTTGTATTCCTTTCCAAGAGTTTGATGTGATTATCTATGATATCCCTGCTTTCAATTACATGGTCCATTTCACAAATGATCTCAAGTTCACAATATAGAAATGTTCTTCTTGGGCAAGAAACACCAAAATTTGACTGTAGAGTTACCAATTCTAAAAAAGATATGTGACTATCTAACAGTGTGAAAATGCTTAAAGAAATCAAGACATATCTGTATAATAGTGTATTATGCAGGCATTAAAAATGATTATATGGAGAAATTCTAATTACGTAGAAAAATGTTAAGTTTCTGCATTAGGACCGATTCTAAACAAGAAACACAGAGAAAAAGCAATACATTTTAAGTTCAAATTTAGAAAAGGAGAGTGTCCTTAATTCAGAAGTTTATTTATTATATTTTGTTTCATAACTAAAAGTGCTTTATGAACTATGCAAGCCAGGAAATAGAATGCTCTGCCCCATGGGCTCACAATCTCAGAAACACAAACTGAAATGGGACATGCAACAATTAAAAGATAAATTAGCTCTCAGATAGTGAAAATTCTTTCTCTTTGTCTCTTCTTCCTAGGACCTTTCTTTTCCACTATTTTTTCTCCTTCGCTTTCTATATATAAGCAAAACATAAGTGAGAAAACATCAAGAACATGTTTAAGATTTAATGTGGAGTACCAAAGAATAGAGAAATTGATTTTAAGGGTGCTGCAGAGAGAGTGATTTGTGGGTGAGAACTGTGACTCTGATTCTAAAGAAAGATTAACCAGTTAACATTTGAGAGAAGATATTAAGGATAAACTATAATGAGAGAAGATAGCAAAGTGACCTTAGGTTTTATACGGATTACAATGAGGGCAGAGATAAAATATCACCAAAAGACGCACAGCTCAAGCACTGTAAGATGTTAATAATTGGAGTAAATAAGTAAGAGAAACACTGGATCTAATCTAAATGCATCAATGGTAACTTGTATGAGTTTACTGAAGTATTCTTAATTAAGTCATTAGGGAATTATTTAAGCAAAGACAGTGGAAGGATGTCAGTTCTATGAGATAAACAGATAAAAACTGACTATAGTCAATGTATATATAAGTATTTTGATGGAAGAGGAATCAAAAGGCTGAGTACTAACTAGAAAGGAAAAGCAGTCTCAGTGACATTTTTATATTCGCTTTTTTTTTTTTAAGGCTTTATTTATTTGAGAGAAAGAGAGAGAGCGAGCAACAGAGGGGTGAAGGGCAGAGCAAGAAGCAGACTTCCCACCGAGCAGAGAGCCCTGTACAGGGCTGGATCCCAGGACCCTGAGATCATGACCTGAGCTGAGGCAGACTGACAGATGCTCAACTGACTGAGCCACCCATGCTCGCCTACATATTTATTCTTAATAGTATGATCCAACAGTCCACGAGAATATTAGCTCACAGCAGTCAGCCAGACAAAGAGTTTAACACCACAGAGAGAGAATGCATAAAGGAAAGAAGATGAGGTAAGAGGACAAAGGAAGAGAGGAAGCCTATGTAAAGATGAAGTACTACGAAGACCAGAACCAGAGCACAGTATAAATAATGGCTCAAACTAAGCATGGGAAAATTAAGCAATAAAAAAATTGTGCAAAAGCAACTCTGCATCTCTTTAAAGGGGGAGTATTTGGTCTCTGCCCTTAAAGTTCATTTCCCAGGGACTCCTCAGAATCAGACTTCCTACAGCTTGTGTTATCAACCCTTGTTAGAAGGGCTTTTAGAAGGGAGTTAGAAGGAGTTATCAAGTTAGAAGGGCTGCTATTTATTATGTAAAACACTAGAAGTCTACTAAATCAGAGATGGTAATGCATATGCCAGTTTTCTTGATTAAGGTTGTAAGTTGCAAGAAGAGTATTATGCATGATCCATAATTTGTATTAGTTGTGTGTTTTCTGTTCAGTATAAACTTAAACTACTGATCATTAAACTTAGGAAGCCTTAAAGACTTTGACTATTTCCATGGTTCTATACTAAGTAACTTGACATAACAACTAATTTTAAGCTCTAAATAATGTTCTTGGTTTGAAATATATACTTATTTTTGATTCTTCTTAATGAAACACATTTAATAGTGATTATGAGGACAATTATGATAACCTGAATTTTGATTTATACCCATTTAATTTGACAAAGCTTTCACATAGGTTACCTAACTTAGCAACTGATTAATGGTAGTAAATTGGTCTTTGCAGCAAGTTTTAAACTATATACCCTACCATGGCATTTTAATGCCAACTTGATATTTTACAGGATTTTTAAGGTAAAAATTTATGTCATGCTCATAATCCTTAAATAACTGAGAATAAAACAACCAGATCACATCTCAAAGCAAAGATAACCATACTTTGAAACCAAACATGGACTTTAGATTTAATTATCCAAGATAATTAATTTCTTAAAAAAGTCTAGTCTTAAAGAATATATTTTCTTTCAATGAAAGGCAGACACTCAAAAATCGTGTTAAATTTTTAAATATTCAGTCTTAAACCTAAGAGAGATTATTCTCTTAAAGAAGTAAAAATAAGAACGCGGTTATTCCACATATTGCATGAAACACAGAAATAAAATGCTTCCATGTATATTAATATTATCCTCAGAGCCATGTTCTACTACATAATGAAAAAGCTTAAGGAGAAAGTACTATTATTATATAGTCTTTAGCTTGGCTTCCATGGGCCACAGGACACTCCAATTGAAATTAACTGCATAAATTAATCTGTAAGTTATTTTATGTTGGGGAAAGTTACAGTGATTTGTCTATGAGCAATCATCCATGTATGTTGATTCTGATGCATGCACTTTCTCCTATTAAGAAGTGGTTCTTGATAGAATTTTATCCTCAAAGTAGAATTTTAGCTATTCTTCCTTTTGTGCCATAGCAGAAAAAAATTTCAACTTTATTTTATTGAGAGAAGCCCTCAGAATCACTCAGTTGAGCTACAGAAGGCTGACATTTTGAAAATTAACAGACAGCAGTTTTCGGCCCATATGAGATACCTGTTCCCTTATTTCTTTCATTTTTTCCAATCTCTTGAGTTTTGTTGCATATTCTTGAACTTCTTTTAATCCAATATCTGTGCAGAGACGAACCAAGAAACGCAGACCTAAATTGTAAAAAAAGGTTTTAGAAAAATATTAATGCACAATGTTGAAAATATAACAAATCAAAGTCTCAATCTTGGGGACACAACTAGGAATGATACTCACAGTGTTTGTTTCTATTAAAAATTAACTACAGGGCACCTGGGTGGCTCAGTGGGTTAAAGCCTCTGCCTCCGGCTCAGGTCATGATCCCAGAGTCCTGGGATTGAGCCCCACATCGGGCTCTCTGCTCAGCAGGGATCCTGCTTCCCCCTCTCTCTGCCTGCCTCTCTGCCTACTCATGATCTCTGTCAAATAAATAAAATCTAAAAAATAAATAAATAAATAAATAAAAAATTAACTACAGTTTGTATTCTCTGGCCCTAGGGAAATGGTCTTCCTTGAAAGAGGACCTAAAGGGACAGACTCTCTACCTGCCTTGCCCTCAGGTGAGACCACACCATCTACTTAGAGGCCTTCCCATAATCTTTATGTCTTTATCTGTTTTTCCTTTACACCACTTATGACTACTGACATATGTATTTGTTTATTGCCTTTCTCTTCGCAGGAATTTTTCATCCGTTTTCTTTCTGCCATGCCCACAGTACTTGAACAGTGCTGTATACCAACACTGTAGCATTCACAAGAATTTGTAAGTCAGCGATTCATGACCACTAACATATTGTAAAAGTAATGGTACCAAAATAATTTAAAATGTCATTATATAAATTGCCCATGTATACATTTATCTTAATAATTCATAATAAGAACATAATTTACATATATTTTACAAATAATACTTAACTATTTCTCTTACCTACCTATCCTTAGAAAGAGTAGCTTAGGAATATTTAATGTAAAATAAAAATCATTGTTTTTGGTAGATGGTCTCTGAAATTTAGTATGTCATCTAAACTCTCTAGAGCTGGTCAATTTTTGCTAACTGAAGAATATATCTTAAAAATGAATTATCCTGTTGGGTTTATCAGAAAACTACTCTGCTCAAAACAAGATATTACACCAAATTTTTTTTTTCTATCACTATAGTTAAGGTAGACAAAGTATAATTTGTTTTGAAAATTATCCAGGCCGAAGTCATCTTGAACATTCCCTATGGCACAGGTAATCATTCATTTAATTTTTGGAGTGAATCCTTTTTTAAAAAAAGTATTTTAGGGGCGCCTGGGTGGCTCAGTGGGTTAAAGCCTCTACCTTCGGCTCAGGTCATGATCCCAGGGGCCTGGGATCGAGTCCCGCATAGGGCTCTCTGCTCAGCAGGGAGCCTGCTTCTCCTCATCTCTCTGTCTGTCTCTCTGCCTATTTGTGATCTCTCTGTCAAATAAATAAATAAAATCTTTAAAAAAAAAAGTATTTTATTTATAAGTAATCTCTACACCCACACAGAGCTCAAACTCATACCCCTGAGATCAAGAGTCACATGCTCCACCCACTGAGCTGGCTAGGGGCACTTTAGTGTGAATCTTAAACTCTCAATAAAGAAAGCCATTTGGACTTGCGTGCAGATTCTCCCTGTATTGGTCCAGTGCAGAGGTACTATAGCCACCGCGGGGGTTCTTCATCAGCGGCAATTCTGTCAATGCAATTTGGCAATGTCTGGGGACATTTCTGTCTTTGTAACGAGGGAGTGGAAGTGCTAGGAGCATCTAGTGGGTAGAGGCAAGGGATGCTGCTAAAATATTTTATAATCTGTAGGATGGCTGCCCACAATACAGAATCAGCTCATCCTAAATGTCAATGGTGCCAAGGTGGGGAAGTCTGCCCAGCAGACTTTTGGGTTGCTTCATTTTTACAAAAGATATTGCTACCACTCATTTAATCTCTGAATCACCAGTTTCCTAAAGTGACTGAGATTAAGAATCACATAAAAAAAAACTTAAAAAAAAGACATAGGAGGGGCATCTGGGTGGCTCAGTTGGTTAAGCATCTGACTTCCGGCTCAGATCATAATCTGGGGTCCTGGGATTGGGCCTGTATCAGGTTCCCCGCTTAGCCGCTCAGCCGCTCAACCAGGGAGTCTGGTTCTCCCTCTCTTTTCCCCTCCCCTCCATTTGTATGTGCTCTCTCTCTCCCTCTCTCAAATAAATAAATAAAAATTTAAAAAAAATAGGAAATGAAAGATATCTGTGTCTACTGCAAACCTAAATGAGAATCTCTGTAGGTTGAGCTAGAAATTTACGCTTTTTAAAGTTTTTTTTTTTTTTACATGTAATTCCCAGAAAGCCTGTTTCCTGATGGCATTTGCAAACTACCCCTGTAAAAACAAATCAGCTTCTAATCAGCATTAGAAAAGTTCTTGCTCCTAAGATGCTACCAAAGGTCATAATTCTGAGCTCTCTGCTGTTGATCTTTCCCAAAAGCCAAATGGAGAAAAAAATTAATGAAGGAACATGCAGTACATCTCATTCCCGGATCAGGCTGGGCCACTGGAAAACTTGGCATGGAAAAGATTTATCTTACTGAACTGAAATGGATTGTTTATAGTGTTCATTGTTACTGAAAGACAAAATTAAGAAGTCTTTCAAACATTTTATTTGCTGTGGGGATGTCACAAAAGCAAGGAGCTGCTACAACTTTAATTGATCTTATCAAATATATCTTTTGCTTTCACAACATAAATGAAGAGTTAGAAATGAATGTTTTTGTCTTCCCAAGGAATTACTTTGTTTCCTCATAAATAGAAAAGATTATATAACTGATTACATTTTTTCTCTTTCCTTTAGGTGCAAAGCTATTCAGGGCCAAATACAGAGTTTAGTGGGAGTATGCAGCATGTAAATATGGGTATTTTGTATTTTCTTGATTGTGATTTTGTTGTTGGGACTCCCGTAATACTTCACGTTATTACTTTAAGTTACATAAAAACCATTATGCAACAAGATAGGGAATAAATGAGTATTTTCTACAAAGCGAATTTCACAAAAGAAAAATAAGCCCAATACCAACATAATGTTTTAAACTTGAAGTAACGTTAAAATTCATTTGCTATCTGTATGAGCAAGACAATTGTTCTACTTTCATAAACTCTGAAAGTATTTTTCAACCTCAGAAAGTTGCATATTAAGTGGAGTTAAAAATGCCTTTTCTGGGGTGCCTGGGTGGCTCAATCGGTGGGGTGTTTGCCTCTGGCTCAGGTTATGATCTGGGGACCCTGTGACCCAGCCCCACATTGGGCTCCCCAGGGAGCCTGCTTTTCCCTCTCCCTCTGTCCTTCCCCCTGCTCATGCCCTCTCTCTCTCACAAAAAAATAATTTTTAAAAAATGTGTTTTCTATAAAACATGTTTATGAACTTTAAAAAAAACAAAATTTATTCTTCAAATTTCATAAAACCTGAAATACAGATGTTTACAACTAAAGAGAACCCAGTGGTATACTTAAATCCATCAAAAATTAAATTCTATACAATGTACCTGCATAGTCAAAATTTCTGATCATATAACCATATGTGTAATCATGTATCACAAATTATAGGCTGGTAGTTATATATGCAATTACTGTAGCAAATGTAGGTATCACACTTAATGACATAAAATGTGAGAACTTATAGCTTCAAAGTTACAAGGTGTAAACTCACATTCAACATTTTCTGGAAATTTTCTGTGAATATCCTTATAAGTATCTAATGCTTTTTGGTAGTTACCTATAAATAAAAAAAGAGAAAAAGCCACACTAGCAGATTATAAAACTTAATAAGATTCAGCAAAGTAGTAATTTTAATTCAAGACACTGGCACCATTTATTGGTTTAATAAGAAGACTTTCATGTCTTTCACAAGCATATATAAACTATGATTAATATAACTTCTGAAAGAAAATGTACAGAGAAATTTGAAAAAGGGGTAGAGCAGAAGTAAAAGAGTGATGACTGAAACTTAGTTTAGTCTTTGGGGCACCTGGGTGGCTCAGTCAGTTAAGTGGCTGCCTTTGGCTCAGGTCATGATCCCAGGGTCCTGGGATCAAGCCCCACATTGGGCTCCCTGCTCAGTGGGGGACCTGCTTCTCCCTCTCCCATTCCCCTTCCCTGTGCTCTCCTGTTCTCTGTCAAATAAATAAATTAAAATCTAAAAAAAAAAAAAAAAAAGGGGTGTGTGTGACTGGGGTGGTCAGTTGTTAAGCATCTGCCTTCGGCTTGGGTCATGATCCCATGGTCCTGGGATCAAGCCCTGAGTCATGCTCTCTGCTCATCAGGAAGTATCCTTCTCCCTCTCCCACTCCCTCTGCTGTGTTCCCTCTCTTGCTGTCTCTCTCTCTGTCAAATAAATAAAAAAAATCTTAAAAAAAAAAGAAGACAAAAAGCTTAAAAAGAGAAACTTAGTTTAGTTCTTAAAAAAAGTGTCAAAAATTAAGATCTATTCAATTTCTAAAAATTAAAGATTATTTCAGAAGAACTGATAAATTCAAAAACTTAAAAACTGAAACATTAAAAAGTTTACAGAAGCATTTTGTTTTATAATACTATAAATTTAGCTTCATAGCAGCAAAGAATAGGAAAAAATGAATTTTCGATCTTTGCTAAAATCTCAGTAAACAATGAATCTCTCTAGGCCCTACTATCCACAAAGCCTAGCCATCCTGACCCTCCAAGAGCTGTGGTGAGAACTGGATGCAACAGAGACAGGAAGTACCCAGCATCCAGCAGCTCTCAATAAATATCAGCTTCTATTCTTCTGATCTGTACTTCAGTAACACAAGGGAGGTTCCATCTTAAATCACTCAGAATACCTCATATGTATGTACATTTTACATAGGCCTGACACAGTAATGAACACTGGTAACTCGGAACTCACTCTGATATCAATAACATGTGCATACAGGACAGTGATGTTATAGATCTCATAGGAAATACAGTAACAGCAAAGACCAATGATCTAAATGATTTGAGGACTCCTGCCATTCTGAAAGAGCTCACGGGGATAAAGAAAGAAACCCACAAAACTGGATGAGAACACTGTAAATACTGTCACATCTGTGCTCCCCTTGGATTGAGGAATTTATTTTCCTGGATCATTTGGCTCTATAAGAGGGAT
Organism: Mustela erminea; assembly: GCF_009829155.1. NCBI lineage: Eukaryota > Metazoa > Chordata > Mammalia > Carnivora > Mustelidae > Mustela > Mustela erminea. The sequence goes on from NC_045628.1 coordinate 84,289,638, forward strand.
TACAAATCTATTAACATTTATCTCCTTACTTAATCTCTGCTGAAAGTCTTAATTATATCATTCACTTCTGGTTAGTCCAACACTACTAATTTGCCCTGCTCCATGCTTCAGGACAAGTGTAGCAGTACAGGATGGAATAAAAACAGTTCCTGAAAACACAAAGATACCTAGTGGTATTTGGTATAGAAAACACTGCCCCAGTTGTTCTGGTCCGGGGCCTTCTTCAAGCTCCTCTGGTGTGAGACAGTTTTTGAAAGTTTGGCAGAGCCTACTACGATGTTTAGAATTAGGTGAACAGAAAATGGAAATGTAAACTAATGTGTACAGAATGTCTATTTTTCTGAGACAAAGTTGTCAAAATGATTACATGTTAACTTTGAAAAATAATGACTCTGTTCTTAATAGCAGTGATGGATTATATGATTAAGACCCACTTTGTAAGCCTAACGTTTTTTTGTATGTCGTAATTACTATGTTTCTCATATAATTGTTCAATATATATAGTAATCAAAAGCTAATGTTTTAATAAACAAATATGCAGTTGGAAAACCATTATGTGGATAATTACCTAAAAGATATAAAGAAGTAAAGTATATAAAATGAATAAAATTAAAGCATTTACCACTTCTTCTAAAACAACTAGCTACCATCAGCTGCCATTTCACTTGTGTAGGCCTATAAGAGAAATAAATTATATGAAATCAGAGATGAAATAGAAATAATCTGTGATGATCAGTTTTATAAAGCTATACATCTATATTATCTTTCAAGTTTTTTCAAATCTTTTTTGACCTTTGATTAGATCTTTATTATTGACAATGGCATATATATAATTTCTTTCATTATTACCTATCATACGCATATTAGAAAATTTAAATTTAAGAGTTCTTCAATCTAGTTCATGCTTTATTTAGATTTTATGTGAACCACTTAACCTGTTTGGCTAAAGACAACTGCATTCTATTTTAAACATTATCATATCTTTGCCATAATTTTATACTTTGGCTTAGTACCGTAAGGATTAGAAATTTAGTCTTGCAAACTAAGTACCCATGAAGCAATTTCTGACCTTGTGTGTGAATAATTAGATAAAGATAAAGACAGAGTAAAAAAGAATTGTATTCATCCTTTTTTGACCTCTTAAAATTTTTTCTTCTTCTTTTTTTTTGGTGATCCTGCTTATTATGCAAAGCTACAGGCTCTCAACCTTTTTTAAAGATTCCATTATGCAGTATTTGAGGGTACTACCACATTATGTAATTCAACCAACACTTATCAGATGGACCATTTATACAAAATTTGGGGAATACAAAGCCAAATAAGATACCTGCCCCCGCCCCCTCAAATTTTATAACCTTTTCCTTTATAAAAAATCTGTGTGTGTATGTGTGTGCTCCAAAATTCATTGTTTATGTACCTCGCCCAGTGCTCCAGGCAATACGTGCCCTCCTTAATACCCACCACCAGGCTCACCCAACCCCGTATCCCCTTCCCCTCCAAAACCCTTGGAGTTTGTTTCTCAGAGTCCACAGTGTCTCATGGTTTGTCTCTCCCTCTGATATCCCCCAACTCACTTCTCCTCCCCATCTCCCAATGTCTTTTTCTAAAATAAGTAATCATGACCAGGATTTCTAAAGACAGTTACAAATATCTAAGAAAATAAGAAAACAAAATTTGAAGAAATGAAAGACCAGGAAATAACTGAATGTTTTTCTTTCTTTTTAGACTCTTCCTTCCATTTACCTGATGACTTCAAAGACAGATAGCCTCACCCCTACTCAAATTGATGGCACAGCTACCAGATTTGGAGTTAGATTAAATCAGGGTTTAAATCACAGCCCTACTACTTGGGCAAGTTACTTAACCTCAAATCCACTCCCTACATAGCCATCCCCTTTGATCTAAAGAAAACATGTATCTAATCACATTACTTCCCTCTTTAAAATGAATCACCTCCCTTCTAACCACATGTTAACTCCAAGGTCCTAATCCAGTTCATCCACTGTTAGCCATTTGCTGCCTCTCCAACTCCATTCTGTGGTGCCCTGCCTAACATTTCATGCTACAAGTCCAAACAGGAGGACAGAGTCCCCTGCATTCACTGCATTTTCTAGACTCCTGGTCATTCCACACACCATTACTTCTACTTGGAGGCTCATTCCAACCTCGTTTATGCTCTTCCATGCTTGACAGGATTAGACATTTTAGGCACTCTTCTAATGTCCTAGAATCTGTTAGTATTGCATTTACTATACTACATTATTATTAAGTTTTGAAATATCTTATTAAACTATAAATTCCCAAAGGAAGCAGAGTCTTTGTGTTCCTAGGACCTAGCATGATGCCTGATATATACTGGGAGCTCACTAATCATTAATTCCTTCTCATTTACATATTCAAGTATGTATCTTTATTATTTCCTTCAAGGTTGGGATTATGATTTTTAGTTTGGTAACCTTTTAATTCTGTGAACTTGGTAAGTTATTTAAAATTCCATCTCTGTTTACTCATCTACAAAGTGGGGATAATAATAGTACCTACTTCGTAAAGTTGTTGTGAGGATTAAATAACACAATATATGTAAATAATAAACACTAGTTATTATTATAACCACTTCTTTTCTCTTCTTTAGGAAAGCCTTATTTCATGAATGTCACCTACTGGGAAATTTAAAAAACACTAGAGCAGTAGTGTATGCAAGGATATGTATACATCCTTATATGGAAAATGGATTAATTATTTTCTTTTTTTTTTTTTTTTTTTTTAAAGATTTTATTTATTTATTTGGCAGAGAGAGATCACAAGTAGGCAGAGAGGCAGGCAGAGAGGCAGGCAGAGAGAGAGAGGAGGAAGCAGGCTCCCCGCTGAGCAGAGAGCCAGATGCGGGACTCGATCCCAGGACCCTGAGATCATGACCTGAGCCGAAGGCAGCGGCTTAACCCACTGAGCCACCCAGGCGCCCCGGATTAATTATTTTCAACCACTAAAGTAGCCCAGTGAAGAGAGGAAGAACAGAGTTCAGTGACTTAATGTTAATAAGGAGTAGATAACATTCTGGGTTATTAATTATAGTAGATCATTACTGCAGATTATCTGCGACATTGCTCGCTTCCATTAGCACAGATAATTGGATACTGATTTAATGTATATGATCATCACAAGCTTTTATGCATTACAATAGTTGATAAGCTGTCATGTATAATAAATGAAACGAAGTACAATTTAGGACATGATATAGATGTATTTTATTAATCTTCGGAATTAAACTGCCACGATCCTATTGTTACTTTTAGTAACTAGAGAGAGGCGAGACGCTATTAATATAGGTTAGGACAGTTTTGCTGAAAAGTAAATGAAAAAGCTAATTGTTTTGGCTTGTCTCTTTTATCTGTCTTACTATCAGAACCTAGTTTATAAATAATAAGTCAAGTTTACTTCTTGAATGAATACCTACTTCTCTCCCCAATCCTCAAAGTAAAGAAAAATACTACTATTTTACAGATAGCACATTAAAGACATAGTGATTTAAAATAACATCCCCTTGCCCCAGCACCACCAGCAAACTGGTTATAAATTGCCTAGCACAGTATAATGAATAGAGGACTGTACTAATTGTTTGAAGTATTTTAAATCTACAATGACTTAGCTTTAAATTATAGAATTATGAAATTTTAGAAGTGGAAGTAGCCTCAGACAACAATTCATTCTACCTGTTCATCTTCAAGGAGAAGGAAATGGAGATGCAGACAAGCTTGCCTAAGGTCACTGTCCCAACAGTATTTACCAGGATAATATCCCATATAAATCTCTTATGTCATACTTTCAGAAAGTAATGAGGGATAGAGTCTGAGAATTACCACAGGGAAGAATTATGATCTCTGTATTTGGAATAAGTAAGCACCACTGGAAAGTCATGACTTCTGGATTTAAGATGGCAGAGTAAAAACCTTGTACTTTACAATGAGTTTCTGGAAATCACCCCCCCGCCCAAAACAGGGAGGATAAGAAAGATGAGTTCAAATTCTGTCTCAGATGAAACTTTAAAACCATATACAAATGATGGATGATGGATAAAAAAAAAGTGGAACCTGACTTTAGCAGGGCAAAGAAAGATAAAACTCAAGTGCTTGCCAACAGCATACTGAAAACATGTGTTCAGATCTTCTCTGCAAACATAAGAAATGCTCAAGAATTGGAATCACCAGCTCTGAGGAAGAGGGGGTAGGCATGAAACTACAAAAAGGAAAACAGGCTGGAATGTGACTGAAAAGCAGTTGGACACCCCCTCTGTGTAGCCAGGGCACCCCTACTCCTAGGAGCTTCAGGAAGACTCCACCCCAGGGTGCTGGACGGAAAACTGAAGGATGGGGCAGAGTCTGCTTCTGGAGCAAGGAGATGCTCAGTTCAGCCCCTTTCAGCTGCTGGAATGACGAGAGCCAGGCTTACATTCCTGAGGCACATATTTACCTATGAAGTTACCAGGATGCTCCTCTGAATACACTGAATGGCCCCAGAGAAAAGACTAGAGTTTTAAGATGAACTCTCAGGAACAAAACCGTACTATCAACATGTTCTAATGTAGCATTTTGTGAAGGTGCTACTGGCATTTAGGGTGAGACAACTCACTGCACAGGTTCTCTGCACATTACAGAATGTTTACCATCCTTGGTGGCTGCGTACCTAATACCCACAGTGCTTCCCCATCATCATGACAATAAAAATACCCTTCTCCCTACGTTTCCAAATGGCTCCCCCAGCCTAGGGCAAATGTTGCCTTTCTTTGCTCACATTATCTTTTTTCTTTAGTTTTTACATCTTCTATTGTGAAGTATAACACATATGGAAAAGTTCACAAAACATATTACACAGCTCAATAAACCATCATAAAGTAACTCATGTAATTGCCCTGCAGTTCAAGAAACAGGATATTGCCAACACCCTAGAAGCCTTCTTCACACTCCCTTCCAAAATTACTTCCTTCATCTACAAAGGCAACTACTATCCTGACTTTTTTTTTTTTTTTAAGATTTTATTTATTTATTTGACAGAGAGAGAGATCACAAGCAGGCAGAGAGTCAGGCAGAGAGAAAGGGGGAAGCAGGCTCCCTGCTGATCAGAGAGCCTGATGCGGGGCTCGATCCCAGGACCCTGAGATCATGACCTGAGCCGAAGGCAGCGGCCTAATCCACTGAGCCACCCAGGCGCTCCTACTATCCTGACTTTTTAACACTGATTTAGCATTTTTGAACTTTACATGAATGAAACAATATCTAGGTACCCTCTTTTTATAGCTTTATTGAAATACAATTCATGTAGCATATAATACACTCATTTAACATGTATAATTCAAAGGCTTTTGGTATATCACATTAATTTTTTAAAATTATGATTAAAATATACCTGATAAAAAATTTGCCATTTTAGGTCATTTTGGGGTGCACACTTCAGTGGCATTAATTATATTCAGAATGTTGTACAATCACCACTACTGTCTTTTCAAAACCTTTCCATTGGCCAAACAGAAACCACACAACCTCTAAGTATTAACCCTTCATTTCTCCCCCGACTCTAGTAACCTCTAATATACTGTCTCTGTGAATGTGTCCATTCTAGGGCACATGGGATCACACCATATTTGTCCTTCTGTGTCTGGCTTCTTCTTTTTTTTTTTTCTTAAAGATTTTATTTATTTATTTGACAGAGAGAGAGATCACAAGTAGGCAGAGAGGCAGGCAGAGAGAGAAGGGGAAGCAGGCTCCCCACTGAGCAGAGAGCCCGATGCGGGACTCGATCCCAGGACCCTGAGATCATGACCTGAGCTGAAGGCAGCGGCTTAACCCACAGAGCCACCCAGGCGCCCCTGTGTCTGGCTTCTTTTGCTTAGCATGATGTTTTCCTGGTTGTAGCATATGACATATTGTAACATGTGTCAGAATGTCATTCCTTTTTATGGCTGAATAATACTCCATTGCATGTATACAACCACATTTTGTTGTTTATCCATTCATCAGGATGGCTACTTGGGTTGTTTCCACCATTTGGCCTTTGTGAAAAATGCTATAATTACTCATATACAAATACCTGTTTAAGTTCCGGCTTTCAATCCTTTATATATATCTAGGAGTAGAATTGCTGAATCATATGGTAATTCTAAGATTAGCTTTCTAAGAAGCCACCAACTGATTTTCCATAAAATACCACTTTACATTTCTATCCACAATGTACAGGGTTACAATTTCTCCATGTAATTTTATTATTATTATTTTGTTGTTGTTTTTAAATGTAACAGCTGCCCTAAAATCTGTGAAGTGGTGTCTCCTGGTGATTTTGATTTGCATTTTCCTAATGACTAATGATGTTGAGAATACTTCTGTGTGCTTAATGATCATTTGTATACCACTTTAGGGAAATGTCTACTCAAATCCTTTGCCTATTTTTAAAATGTCTTCTTGTTCCTGTTGTTGTTGAATCACAGAAGTCCTCTATATAGTCTAGATATAGTCCCTTATCAGATATACGCTTGCAAATATGTGGGCTATCTTTTCATTCTGTTGATAGAGGCTTTTGATGTCCAAAAAGTTTTAAATTTTGATGAAGTCTAATGTATCTATTTTTTTTCTTTTATTGCCTGTGCTTTTGATGTCATTATATCTAAGAAATCATTGTCAAATCCAACAGGATAAATATCTTCCCCTCTGTTTTATTCTGAGAGTTTTATACTTTTAGGTCTTACATTTAAGTCTTTGATCTATTTTGAATTAAATTTTATATGGGCTAAGGTAAGGGTCCAACTTCATTCCTTGATATCCACGTGGAGATCAATATTTCTGAGTGCCTTTGATTGGAAAGACTGTCCTTTCCTCATTGAATAGTTTTGGCACCTTTGTTGAAAATCAATTTACTATATACATGAGGACTTCTCCCTGAGTCCTAGATTCCATTCATCTCCATGTCTGTCTTTGTGTCAATATTGTTTTGATTACTGCAGTTTCTGCACCAAATTTTGAAATCAGAAAGTGAGAACTCCAGCTTTTTTCTTTTTCAAATTGTTTTGGCTGTTCGAGATCCCTTGAGATTCTATATGAATATTAGAGTGAGCCGGGCAATCTGCTTTACTCAGTCCATCATTTCAAATGTTAGTTTCATCTGGAAATAATGATTAATCTGGGAACCCAGTGGCCAGTCAAGTTGACACATAACATCAATCATCTCAGTAGAATTCACCAGTGAAGGTATCTAGTCCAGGGATTTTTTGGTTGGAATACTTGATTACTTCATTCACTCTCCCTACTAATTACAGGTCTATTCAGATTTTATATTTCTTCTTGAATCAGTTTAAGTTTATTGTGTGTTTCCAGAAATTTGTCAGATATATCTATACTATCTAACTCATTGGCATACCACTGTTCATAGTATTCTTATGATCTTTTGGTTTCTACAAAATTGGTAGTAATGACCCTATGTGCACTTATAATTTTAGTAATTTAAGTATTCTATCTTTTCCTTCAACAATCTAAGCTAAAGATGTGTCAATTTTATTAATCTTCTTAAAGAACCAACTTTTGGTTTTACTGATTTTCTCTATTGTTTTGCTATTCTCTGTTTTATTTATCTCTGATTCCATATTTATAAATTTTTCTGCTTGTTATTGGCTTATTCAGTATCTTGCAGACAGCTTACAGATGGATACCGATTTTATTTAATCTGTCAATCTTTTTCTTTTATTGGAAGATTTTAATCTATTTCTAATGTTATTATATTAGTTATTACTAATGTTATTAATGTTATTACTAATATGGGATGATTGCTTCTTCTTTTTTTTTTTGCTTCTTCTTTTTAGATATTTGTTCTGTGTATTTCATATTTTTAGTTCCTCAATTCCTCCATTACTGTCCTTTTTGGGTATTTAGTTGATTTTTTGTAGTGTACTATTTTGATTCTCATCATTCCTTTTCTGTGCATTCTTTTATGTTTGCCTTTTAAATTATATAGGGGAAAGAAAGGTTATAAGCCAAACTAAAAATATAATACTGGCTTTTATTATTTACCTATGAAGTTACCTTAACAAGTGTTCTTTAATATTTTCTTAGGTCTTGGGAATTATAGTCTAGTGACTTTTCAGTTCAGCCTGAAGAATACCCTTTAGCATTTCCTGTTGGGTAGGTGTACTGGTAATAAACTCCCTCAGCTTTTGTTTATCTGAACATGTCTTAATTTCTCCTTCATTCTCTTCTTTTCACATGACACAAATACTCTTATTTTCTAAGCCATTTAACAAGGTATAAAACCAGTCTTAGTGGGGTACCTGGGTGGCTCAATAAGTTAACTATCTGCCTTCGGCTCAGGTCATGATCTTGAGGTTCTAGGATCAAGCCCATCATCAGGCTCCCCGCCCAGCAGGAAGTCTACTCCCTCTCCCTCTGCCCTTTCCCCTACTCATGTTCTCTCGCTCTCTCTCAGATAAATAAAATGCTTTTAAAAAATTTTTTTTATTTATTTGTCAGAGAGAGAGCACAAGCCAGGTGGAGAGGCAGAGAGAGACCACAAAGCCAGGCAGAGAAGCAGAGGGAGAAGCAGGCTCCCTGTTGAGCAGGGAGCCTGATGCGGGACTTGATCCCAGGACTCAAGATCATAACCTAAATTGAAGGCAGATGCTTAACGAGCTGTGCCACCCATGAGTCCCTCAGATAAATAAAATATATTTTTTTAAACAATGAATTCTGGAACACTGAAAATAAAATAAAATAAAATAAAATGAAAAGGTTTTAACTTTTGACAGAAACACATCGAGAGAGGGAACACAAGCAGGGAAAGTGGGAGAGGGAGAAGCAGGCTTCCCACTGAGCAGAGAGCCTGATTGGGGCCCCGATGTGGGGCTGGATCCCAGGACCCTGGGATCGTGACCTAAGCCGAAGGCAAATGCTTAATGACTGAGCCACCCAGGCCCTAGATAAATAAAATCTTAAAAACAAAACAAACAAACAAAAAACCAGCCTTAACTCTCAAGCCATAAAAACCAGGCAATCTGTAGTAGTGGGTAGTTGTTGACTCCTATTTTATTTTTAAAATTTTTAATGTTTTTATATAAATTCTGGTTAACATACAGTATTATATTAGTTTCACATATACACTGTGATTCACATGTCATCACACAATGTGATTTCACATATACAATGTGATAAAATGATTCAACAATTCCATACATGACCTGGTGCTCAGTGTAAAAGTATACTCCTTAATCACCATCACCTATTTAACCCCCTGCCCCACCCACCTCCCCTCAGTAACCATCAGTTTGTTCTCTGTAGTCGAAAGTCTGTTTCTTGCTTTGCCTCTCTCTCTTTTTTCCCCCTTTGCACACTTGTTTTGTTTCTTAAATTCCACATGAGTGAAATCATATAGTATTAGTCTTTCTCTGACTGGCTTATTTTACTTACCATTATAGTCCTAGCTCCATCCAAATCATTGCAAAAGGCAAGATTTCATTCGTTTTTTATGGTTGAATAATATTCCAGCACATGCACACACACACACACACAGAAATACACACATCTTCTCTATCCAGTCATCAGCTGATGGATGTTTGGGCTGTTTCCATACTTTGGCTATTGTAAATAATGCTGCTATACATCAGGGTGCATGTCTCCTTTTGAATTGGTATTTTTTCATTCTTTCAGTAAATACCTACCAGTAAAATTACTGGATCACGGAGTAGTTCCACTTTTAACATTTTGAGGAGCCTCCATACTATTTTCCATAGTGTTTGCATCAGTTTGTATTCCCCCCAACAGTGCAAGAGGGTTCCCCTATCTCCACATCCTAGCCAACACCTGTTGTTCCTTGTATTATTTTAGACATTCTAACAAGTGTGAGGGGTACCTCATTGCAGTTTTGAGTTGTATTTCCCTGATAAGTGATTATGAGCATCTTTTCACGTGTTTTTTGGTCATCTGTATGTCTTCTCTGGAGAAATGTTTGCTCATGTCTTCTGTCCATTTTTAAATTGGATTTGTATTTTGGGTGTTGAGTTCTATAACTTCTTGATATATTTTGGATACTCACCTTTTATTGGATAGGCCATTTGTAAATATCTTCTCCCATTCTGTAGGTTGTCCTTAATTTTGTTGACTGTTTACTTCACTGTGCAGAGGTCTTTTATTTGGATGTAGTCCCTATAGTTTATTTTTGCTTTTGCTTTTCTTGCCTCAGGGGACATCTAGTAAGAAATTGTTATGGTCGATGTCAAAGAGGTTACTGCCTATGCTCTCTTCTATGATTTTTATGGCTTCAGGTCTCAAATTTAAGTCTTTAATCCATTTTGAATTTATTTTCATGTATAGTAAAAGAGAATGGTCCAGTTTCATTCTTTTTCATGTAGCTGTCCTGTTTTCCCAACACCATTTGTTGGGGAGACTATCTTTTTCCATTAGATATTTTCCATTAGATATTCTTTCCTGCTTTGTTGAAGATTAATTGACCATATAGCTGTGAGCTCATTTCTGGGTTTTCTATTCTGCTCCATTGATCTAATGTGTATGTTTTTGTGCCAGGACCATACTGTTTTGGTTACTACAGCTTTGTAATATAACTTAAAGCCAGAGTTGTGGTGCCTTCAGGCTTACTTTTTCAAAATTACTTTGGCTATTTGGGGTCTTTTGTGGTTCCATACAAATTTTAGGATTAGTTCTAGTTTTATGAAAAACACTATTGGTTATTTTGATAATGATTGAATTAAATGTGTAGATTGCTTTGGGCAATATAGACATTTTTAATATATATAATATATTCTCTTCTAATCCATGAGCATGGAATGTCTTTCAATTTCTTCATATCCTCCTCAGTTTCTTTCATCAGTGTTCTATAGTTTTCAGAATACAGGTCTTTATGTCTTTGGTTAGGTTTATTCCTAATTATTTTTGGTGTGATTGTAGATGGGACTAATGGGACTAATTCCTTAATTTCTCTTTCTTCATACAGGTGTACAGAAATGCAACAGATTTCTGTATGTTGATTTTGTATTCTGCAACTTTGCTGAACTCATGTATCAGTTCTAGCAGTTATTTTTTTTTTTAAGATTTTATTTATTTATTTGACACAGAGAGAGCACAAGTACGCAGAGCAGCAGAGAGAGAGGGAGGGAGAAGCAGGCTCTCTGCTGAGCAGGGAGCCCGATGTGCGGCTTGATCCCAGGACAGTAAGCAGCTGCTTAACCAACTCAGCCACCCAAGCACCCCTCTAGCAGTTTTTTTTTTTTTTTTTGTAGAGTCTTTTGGGGTTTTTATCCAGAGTACCATGTCATCTGCAAATAGTGAAAGTTTCACTTCTTCCTTTCCAATCTGGATGACTTTAATTTCTTTTTGTTGTCTGATTGCTGTGGCTAAGACTTCTACTACAAAAAGAAATAAAGACAAAAAGAAATATAGTACATGCAAAGAAATAAGTGACGTTATTCCTGACTATAGAGGAAAAGTTCTCAGTTCTCACTATCCGCTTAGGATAGTGCTGGCTGTGAGTTTTTCATATATGGCCTTTATTATTTTGAGGTACGTTGCCTCTAAACCTACTTTGTTATTTATTTTTTTTTAAATCATGAATGGATGTTGCACTTTGTCAAATGCTTTTTCTGCATCTATTGAAATGATCACATGGTTTTGTCCTTTCTCTTATTAATGTGTTGTATCATGTTAACTGATTTGCAAATATTGAATCACCTTTGCAAACTAGGAATAAATCCCACTTGACTGTGGTGATTTTTTTTTTTAATGTATTGTTGGATTCAGTTTGCCAGCATTTTTTTGAGGACTTTTGCGTCTATGTTCATCAGAGATATTGGCCCATAGTGCATTTTTGGCATTGCCTTTATCTGGTTTCAGTATCAGAGTAATGCTGGCCTCACAGAATGAATTTGGAAGTTTTCTTTCCATTTCTATTTCTTTGGATAGTTTGAGAAAATAGATATTTACTCTTCTTTAAATGTTTGGTAGAATTTTCTTGTAAAGCCACCTGGTCCTCGAGTTTTGTTTTTGGAAGTTTTTGATTTTTTTTTTAAAGATTTTATTTATTTATTCGACAGACAAGAGATCACAAGCAGGCAGAGAGAGAGAGAGAGGAGGAAGCAGGCTCCCTGCCGAGCAGAGAGCCCGATGCGGGACTCGATCCCAGGACCCCGAGATCATGACCCGAGCCGAAGGCAATGGCTCAACCCACTGAGCCACCCAGGTGCCCAGGAAGTTTTTGATTATTGATTCAACTTCTTGGCTGGTTATTGGTCTCTTCAAATTTTTGACTTCTTCCTGTCTCAGTTTTGGTAACTTAATATATTTTTGGCAATTTACCCATCTATTCTAGGTCATCCAATTTGTTGGTATATAGTTTTTCATAATAGTCTCTTAACTATTTGTGTGGTGTTAGCTGTTATTTTCCTCTCTCATTTGTTACTTTGCTGAATTGAGACTTTCTCTTTTTTTCTTGATAAGCCTGGCTAGAGGTTTATCAATTATTTCAAAGAACCAGCTCCTGGTTTCACTGATCTGTCCTATTGTGTTTTTTTTTTTTTTTTTTTTTGGAATTTTGGTACCATTTATTTCTGCTCTGATCTTCATTATTTCCTCCTTTATGCTGGTTTTAGGTTTTATTTGTTGTTCTTTTTCTTGCTCCTTTAGGTATAAGGTTAGGTTGGTTGGTTGAGATTTTTTTTCTTGCTTCTTGAGGTTGGTCTGTATTGCTATATACTTCTGTCTTAGAACCACTTTTGCTTTATCCCAGAGGTTTGGGACCCTCATGTTTTCATTTCCATTTCTTTGCATGTACTTTTTAATTTCTTTTTTTTAAATGTCCTTTTAATTCTTTCATTGTTTAGTCACATGTTATTTAACCTCCATGTATTTGTGGTCTTTCCAGAGTTTTCCTTGTGGTTGACTCCTAGTTTCATTGTGTTGTGGTCAGAAAAGGTGCATGATAAGACTTCAGTTTTCTTGCACTGGTGTAGGTCTGTATTGTGCCTAATATAATCTATTTTGGAAAATGCTCTCTGCACACTTGAAAAGAATGTGCATTCTGCCGTTTTAAGATGGAATTTTCCAAACACATCTGTTAAATATATCATTCCAGAGTGTCATGCAGAGCCATTGTTTTCTTGATTTTTTTAAATTTATTTTTATTTATTTTGTTTTATTTTATTTTTTTTTAAGATTTTATTTATTTATTTGACAGAGAGAGATCACAAGTAAGCAGAGAGGCAGGCAGAGAGAGAGGAGGAAGCAGGCTCCCCGCTGAGCAGAGAGCCCAATGTGGGGCTTGATCCCAGGACCCCGAGATCATGACCTGAGCCGACTGAGCCACCCAGGCACCCCTTGATTTTTTTTTAGATGATCCATCCCTTTATGTAAATATGTTGCTCAAGTCCTCTACTGTTATTATATTATTATTGATTCCTTTATGTTTGTTTTTCTTTATGTATTTGAGTGCATAAATATTTATACCATTATTTTATCTTCTTTTGGATTTTCCTCTTTATTATTAAATAGTGTTCTTCTTTGTCTCTCGTTAGTCTTTGTTTTAAAGTCTCGTTTGTTTGATAAAACATTGCTACTCTGGCTTTCTTTTGACATTCATTTGCATCACAGATGTTCTTTATCCCCTCACTTTTGATCTGCAGGTATCTTTAGGTCTAAAGTCAGTAATTATAGGCAGCATATAGAGGGGTCTTGTTTGTTTGTTTTAACCACCCTGACACCCTATGTGTGATGAAACATTTAATGACTTACATTTAAAGTAATCATTGATAGATATATATTTATTGCTCTCTTATTACTTGTTTTGTGGTTGTTTCTGGAGCTTTTCTCTGATCCTTTCTTATCTTTCTTTCATGGTTTGCTGATTTTCTTTAGTAATATACTTAGATTTCTTTCTCTTTATTCTTTACATACTTAGTAGTTTTGATTTGTGATTACCATTAGATGTATACAGCATCTTCTGCATATAGTATTCTATATGAAGCTGATGGTTGTTTAACTTTCAATCCATTCTTTACATGTCTCCTCCCCATGTTTTAGGTATATGGTGTCATAGTTTATATCCTTCCCTTTTGTGAGTTCTTTGACTGATTTCTTGTAGAAATATTCATTTTTACTGCTTTTGTGTTTCCTACTTTCATACTGTTACTTTTAGTCTTTCTTTTCCATTCATAGAGTCCCCTTTAGTATTTCTTGCAGGACTGGTTTAATGGTCATGAACTTCTTTAATTTTTGCCTGTGAAATTATTTCTCCTTCTACTTTGAATGTCAGCCTTGCTAGATAAGTACTTGGTTGCAGATTTTTCCTTTTCCTATGAAGACATCATTCCACTCCCTCTGGCTTGGAGAATTTCTGCTGAAAAATCTGCTGACTGCGTTATGGGTTTTCCCTTATAAGTAACTGTCCTCTTCTGTTGCTTTTAAGATTAAAAATAATATATATTATTTATTTATTTATTTATTTGACAGAGATCACAAGTAGGCAGACGGGCAGGCAGAGAGAGAGGAGGAAGCAGGCTCCCTGCTGAGCAGAGAGCCCAATGCGGGGCTCGATCCCAGGACCCTGGGATCATGACCCAAGCCGAAGGCAGAACCTTTAACCCACTGAGCCACCCAGGCTCCCCACTTTTAAGATTTTTATCACCATAGTTTATCACCATATTTTGCTGGTTTAATTCAAATATGTCTTGGTGTGGATCTGCTTTTGTTGATTTTGATGGGGATTTTTTGTTCCTCCTGAATCTGGATATGTTTCCTTCCCCATATTAGGGAAGTTTTCAGCTATTATAAAATGTAATATAAAATTTCTGCCCCCTTTTCTCTCTCTTCTTTGGACTCTCATAATATGAATGCTATTATGTCTGATGGGGTCACTTCTCATTTTGCATAATTCTTCTTTCTCTCTTTAGTTCAGTTCATTGTTTTTCATTACTTTGTCTTCCAGGTCACCACATTGTTCCTCTGCTTTTTCCAGCCTGTTGTTCATTGCATCAAGCATGTTTCTACTCTTATTTATAGCACTCTTCATCTCTGATTCTTTTCTAACTCTTTCATCTCTGTGTTATGGGGCTCACTGATGTTTTTTATTCTTTTCTCAAGTCCAGTGAGTATCCTTTTGATCACTGTTTTAAATTCTCCATCATGTATGTTACTTGTATCTGTTTCACTTAGATCTCTGTCTGTGGCCCTATCTTGTTCTTTCATTTAGGGTAATTCCTCTGTCTTCTCATTTTATCTAAATCTCTGTATTTCTGCGTATTAGAAAAACCAGTTATGTCTCCTGCTCCTGAACATTATGACCTTATGAAGAAGACTTCATGTAGTGCTCAGGGCCTGATTCTTCAGGAAATGTCTCCAGTGTGTGCTGCGTGTGCTCTGGCTGCTCTGCCCTTCAAGCTAGTTATCTGCAGAGGTCCTCCTTACCTATTGTGGTCAGTGTTTGGTCCCTGGCCTGAATGTGCATGAATTTTAACTAGGTGTGTTCCAGTCTACTTGTGAAATAAGACCTGTCACCACCTCTACCAAAACTGAGGCCCTGTAAAACTCTGGTTGGGAGATGTAGTGCGGGCATGGATTTGTGCTGGTTTTCCGGGGGAGAAGCCTGCCATGCCAGAACTGAGGTAAGCCTTATTTAAAAGAAGGGCATTTCCACCCAATCACCAAGGGGTGGGTCTTAGTGTAAACAAGTTAGGTCACCAGTGTTGGTGCTATACTGCTTCCTGCAGGAGGTTCCTGTGCTTATATTGAAGGGAGGGAAATGTCACTGGCCAGCTCCTTTTTTCCTGGAGAGGCCTCTCCATGAATGTTGCCTTTCAGGGACATGTTCTGAGAAGGTAAATAATCTCCCTATTTTGTACCTCTGGTACTCTTCAGATCACTGTTTCAATGCTGAATGTCCTTGGGTTGTTCCTTTGCCTTCTCTCCAAGAGCAGTCCGGCCCTCTGACACTTAAAACTTCAGACTTTAAGCCTCTTGGGTTGCAAAAACTCATGAAATTCAACGTCTCTAACTTTCAAAGCCAATAGCAATGGGGAAATGTTCCCCTTGTGCATTCCTGTGAGCTTCTTTCTTGCCCTTCTCTGCAACTATACTCCCTCCTCTCCACAGCAGCCAGGATCCATTTCTTCCCTAAACCACATCTCTATACTTCTTACCTTCATCAATGTGGCCTCTTCACTACCCTCAGTTGTGCAGTATGTTCTGCCAGTCTTCAAATTGATTTCCAGGGTATTTAGGATTATTTGATAGTTATCTAGCTGTATTCACAGCATGATGCAAACCTAGACCTCTTACTTTGCCACTATCTGGCCATCCCTTCATTCTGAAAGGACTGTTTTGCTAGATATAGAATTGTTGGGTTGATAGTAATTTATTTTAGAATTTTATATCATCATACTGTTTTTTTGGCCTCCAAGATTTCTGAGAAATCTCCTGATAATGTTACCAAGGATCCACTGTATTTTATGAGTAAGTTTTTTCTTGTTGCTTTCAAGAGTCTTTGTCTTTTGGCAGTTTTATTATAATGTGTCTTGATATAAATCTCTGAGGTTTTTCCTACTTTAAATTCATTGAATTTACTGGATTTGTAGAGACATGTCTTTCCTCAAATTCTGGAAGTTTCAGTCACTGTTTCTTGAATCTCTCTGCTTCTTTCTCTACCTCTTCTCCCTCCAGAACTCCTACAATGTGTACATTGGTCTGCTTGGTTGTATTCCATATTTATAATAATCATGACCAATATTAAGAAACAATTTCTAATGCAAAGAATTCTCTAATAATGATATTACATTAGATGGACCAGTTATGACTAAGATTTCTTGATGTTTTAAGACATGATTTATGGATAAAAGAAAATAGGAACCAGTAGTATAGGTTTAATACAATTACCAAAAATATTACTAAGAACCATAAACATCTAGGAAATATAGCGAAGTGAGGAGTTTCTACCGTAAAGGAACACAAATGACAGGTAATGTAGCTTAATTCAACTATGTGCCAACTACTCTGGAATATGTAAAGAACTATACGGCACAAGAACAAACACCTCTCCACTGCCTCCAGAGAGCTTACATTTTTATTATAGAGGTAAAAATCACCTGACAATTAAAGACTTAGAATATAAAAAAAGGAGAAAAAGTGAAGGTTAGATGTATGGTACAGAAAATAAATGCTCAGGAAAATAAATGCCTAAACTCATACTGAATGTCTCTGTCACATAGCAAGAAGCAAGTAAGAAACAGGTGGGAATAGAAAGGAAATGTACGGGGGGCACCTGAGTGGCTCAGTGGGTTAAAGCCTCTGCCTTCAGCATAGGGTATGATCCTGGGGTCCTGGGATCAAGTCCCGCATCAAGGCTCTCTGCTCAGCAGGGCGCCTGTTTCCTTCTCTCTCTCCCTCTCTCTGCCTGCTTCTCTGCCTACTTATGATCTTTCCCTCTGCCAAATAAATAAATAAAATCTTAAAAAAAAAAAGAAAGTAAATTTACAGGAAAGCAGGGAGAGGGGAATATTAAGGGAGTTCCTAGAAAAGACTTCTCTATTTCCTGGAAAATTTAAGTTTAAAATAGGTAGATTGAGGAGATCTGTGAGGAATATAGGAAAGGCAGTTAGTCAGGAACACTTATGACTCATGAGGAGTGTTTACAAAATATAAATTTGTATGACATCACCCCATCTAGTTATAGAATTTATGTCCAGTAAATTTATGTCCAGTAGTGCTTCCAAGGCTGTATATGAATAGAATAGAATGGAATAAATGGTTGGATTAATCCATGAACTGAAATGTATTGGGACAGGTTGGGCAGGAAAACAAGAGAGAAAAAGTAACCAAGTAAGCAAGAAAGGAAACAGATGTGATCATTTAAACAGCCTGTAAAAGTCAGCCTCAGAAGTAAAACCAGGAGACACTGAAACTGCAAGAGAAAGGAAGGTCAAGAGACTGGAGGTCTTATCAAAGAAAAGCATAATGGAAAGTAAGTTATATGGAAGTTGGGAAGAGAGGTTATGTTCAGACAGGTGGATATTAATGAGCTTTTATTGGTATAAATGTGCTGGGTGATAATTAGAATTGGGTAAGATCTAGGTGGCTGAACTGCCGAAGAGGTAAAGATGTCAATGAAGTTTAGGGAGGTTAAATCTGTGAAACTAGACTATTGATGGCATAGAGAGAGAGAACATGAACTAGACAAGGTAAGAGAATGGCTATGAAGTCAACATTTAACATTCACAATTAGGAGTCAAAGATGGAACAGTGGTGGATGGAGCCTCAAATTAGGAAGACTGTTATATGAGTTAATGGGCTAAGGCTAGGGTTAGTATTAAGTGTAATAAAAAGTGTAATACCTATGTAGCTTTAATCTCAAGCATATGATTAAACAAAACCTATCCCCTTATGTTGGTGATTAGTGTTAGGATTTTCAAAATATTTATGTGATTTAAGAGATTAAATGGGATTAAATTTTATGGCATTAGCTAGTGAAGCTAACATCATAAAAATTAATTATCTAGGGGCACCTAGGTGGTTCAGTCAGTTAGAGGTCTGCCTTCAGCTCAGGTCATGATCTTGGGAGTCCCAAGACTGAGCCCTGCATCAGACTCCCAACTCAGCAGAAGGTCTGCTTCTCCCTCTGACCCTCCCCTCACTCATGCTCTTTTTCTCTCAAATAAATAAATAAAATCTTTTCTAAAACAATAGCCTAGGAGAAGAGTCTAAGATGGTGAAGGAGTAGGAGACCTTAGCTTCATCTGGTCCCACGAATTCAGATAGATAACTACCAAACCATTCTGAACACTTGCGAACTCAACTGGAGACTGAAGAAAAAAACAGCTGCAACTCTAGAAATAGAAAATTGACCACTTTCTGCAAGGTAGGACGTGCGGAGAAGCAAATCTGAGGTGACATATGGGAGGACAGACCACAGGGGAGGGAGCATTCCTAAGCCAGCTACTGGCTAGTGATATAGCAGTGCTTTTAGAAGTGTGCTGCAGTGAGGGACAATCCACCTGAAAGGAGTGCAGGTGGCTAAGTGGGGGCAGAACCCTAGGTGGGATAGTGTAGTCTTAGAATTCCCCAGGATCACAGGAGGACTGTGGATGCCTGAGAGCAGCAGAGCTGCCAAGGCATTAGAGCAGGGAAGGTGGCTGCAATCAGCGAGCCCATGAGTGGGCGCTCAGCTTGGGGTTGCCATGTGAACCATGACATAATCAGGTGACTGTTCCCAAACAGGGGCCCAGCCAAGATGCTGGACTGGTGAGAATCCCCTTCCTCCCCTAGGAGGAGTGGCATGAGAGCATGCTGCAGGAGTCTTCAGGGTTTGGAGACTTGAAATGGGGTTGTGTGCCTGAGTTAGAAACACTCAGTCATAGGCTGGATAAGCATGGAGTGTGGCCGGAGACCAGGGAGACATGAGTGACTGACTGCTTTTCCCTGAGGGAGCACTAAGGAGTGGGGCCCCAAGGATTTGGCTCTGGGCCTAGAGATTGGGAAGCTACCATTTTCATTCTCATCTTTTAAAGCTGTGGGGAAAGCCTTGAGGGAACAAAAGCCACAGAGAGCAAACTGGAGCAGATTATTATACTGGTCCCTTGGCAAAGGTGCTGCAATTCCAACTGGGGCCAAAAATCTTGAAAATCAAGGCAACAGGCCCCTCCCCCAGAAGATCAGCAAGAACATCCAGCCAAGACCAAGTTTACTGAGCAATGAGAACTGCAAAAAAACTCCAGTGTTAGGGGAGCACAGCACACAGAATTCATGGCTTTTCCCCTAAGATTCTTTAGTCTTTCAAGTTTAATTTTTAAATTTTTTTTCTTTCCTTTTTCTTCAACCAATTTCTTATTTTATCAACTCCTTTTTAAAATCTTTTTTTAAAATTTTCATTTTTACAGTTACATTCTATCTCTTCATTGTATTTAATTTTATTTTTGTATATATATGTTTTTATTTCTTTATCATTTTGGGATGCGATTTCCTCTAACAGACTAAAATACACCCAAAATCTAATGTATGGTTCTGTACTATTCATCTGTCTAATCATATTCTTTCATTTTTTTTCTTCTTCCTTTGTTTTTTTTTTCCTGGCTCTGTAAAGTCTTCTTTAATTTTCATATTTACAGTTACATTCTATCCTTTCAAGGTATTTAATTTTATCTTTGTATATATATGTTTTTCTTTCCTTACAATTTTGAGATGTTGTTTCTATTAACAAACTGACCAAAATACATAGCTCTTTTCTGTTCACCTGTTGATATGCCTTCCTTTTTGTTGTTGTTGTTTTTTCTCTTTTGTTTTTTCTTGTCTTTTAATTTTCATTTTTTACAGTTACATTCTATCCTTTCATTGTATTTAATTTTACTTTTGTCCACATATAAGTTCTTTCTTTAAAATTTTGTGATCTAGATTTCTAACAGACCAAAATACATACAGGATCCAGGGTATTGTTTTATTCTGTTCACCTGCCTGATTATACCCTTTTTTCTATCTTTTTAAATTGTTTTGAATCTTCAAGATGTTTTTCAGCTTCAGGTTTCTTTTGATTCATTTAGTGTACATTTCTGTGGGGTCGTTGTTGCCATTTTAGTATTTTGTTCACTTGTTCATCTATTTGTCTCTGGAAAGAATGACAAGACAGAAAAACTCACCTCAAAAAGGAAAACAAGGGCAGTACTGCTAGGGACCTAATCAGTATGGACACAAGTAAGATGTTGGAACTACAGTTCAGAATAATGATTATAAAGATACCAGCTGGATTTGACAAAAGCATATAAGATACAAGAGAATGCCTTTCTGGAGAAATGAAAGAACTAAAATCTAACCAAGTCTAAATCAAAAAGGCTATTAATGAGATGCATAAAAATGGAGGCTCTAGCTGCTAGGATAAATGAGGAAGAAGAGAGAATTAAGGATATAGAAGACAAAATGATGGAGAATAAAGATGAGAAAAAGAGAGATAAACAACTACTGGATCACCAGGGGAGCATTCGAGAGATAAGTGATACCATAAAGTGAAACAATATTAGAATAATCGGGATCCCAGAAGAGGAAAAAGAGAGGGGTGCAGAAGGTATATTGGAACAAATTATAGCAGACAATTTTCCTAATCTGGGAAAGGAAACAGGTATCCAAGTCCAGGATGCACAGAGAACCCCCCTCAAAAATCAGTAAAAATAGGCCAACACCACGATACAGAATAGTGAAACTTCCAAATCGTAGAGACAAAGAGAAATTCTGAAAGCAGCTTGGGACAAGAGGCCCATAACCCACAAGGGTAAAAACATTAGATTGGCAGAAGACCTATCCACAGATATCTAGCAGGCCAGAAAGAACTGGCATGATATATTTGGGATGCTAAGTGAGAAAAATATGCAGCCTTATTTTTCATTCAAAATAGGCAAGAGAAAAAGCTTCCAGGACAAAGAGAAACTAAAAGAATGTGTTATCACCAAACCAGTCCTATAAGAAATGTTTAAAAGGATCCTTTAATCAAAGTGAGAGCCCAAAGGTAACACAGACCAGAAAGGAACAGAGCCTATAAAGCAAATACATGTAGTAACAGTCAAGTTACAGGTAATACAATGGCACTAAATTCACATCTTTCAATAGTTACTTTGAATGGAAATGGGCTAAATACCCCAATCAAAAGACACAGGGTATCAGACTGGATAAATAAGCAAGTCCCATTGATAAGCTGCCTGCAAGAGACTCATATTAGACCCCCAAACACCTCCAGATTTAAAGTGAAGGGATGGAAAACCATTTGTCATGCTAATGGACATCAAAAGAAAGGTGGGATGTCAATCCTTTTATTAGGCAAATTAGATTTTAAACCAGACTGTAATAAGAGATGAGGAAGGACACTACATCATAATTAAAGGGTCTCTCCAACAGGATGATCTAACAATTATAAATATTTATGCCCCTAACATAGGAACAGCCAATTATATAAGCAAATTAATAATAAAATTCAAGAAATATATCGATAATAATAGTAGGGGACTTTAACACCCTACTCACTGCAATGGACAGATCATCTAAGCAGAAGATCAACAAGGAAACAAAGGCTTCGAACAACACACTGGACCAGATGGACTTCACAGGTATATTCAGAACATTCCATCCAAAAGCAACAGAATACACATTCTTCTCGGGTGCACATGAAATATTCTCCAGAATAGATCACATCCTGGGTCACAAATCAGGTCTCAACTGGTACCAAAAAACTGGGATCATTCCCTGCATATTTTTGGACCATAAATGCTTTGAAACTTAAACTCAATCACAGAAGGAAAGTTGGAAAGAACTCAAATACATAGAGGCTAAAGAGCATCCTACTGAAGAATGAATGGGTCAACCAGGAAATTAAAGAAGAATTTTAAAAATTCATGGAAACAAATGAAAATGAAAACACACTGTTCAAAATCTTTGGGATACAGCAAAGGTGGTCCGAAGAGGAAAGTATATATCAATACAAGCCTTTATCAAGAAACAAGAGAAACATCTCAAATACACAACCTAACCTTACACCTACAGGAGCTGCAGAAAGAATAGCAAAGAAAGCCTAAATCCAGTAGGAGAAGAGAAATAATAAAGATCAGAGCAGATATCAATGAAACAGAAACCAAAAAACAGTAGAACAGATCAATGAAACTAGGAGCTGATTCTTTGAAAGACTTAATAAACCAGTTTTGATAAATTCCAGGCCAGACTTTTTCAAAAAGAAAAGAGAAAAGACCCAAATTAATAAAATAATGAATGAACGAGAGATCAAAACCAAACCAAAGAAACACAAACAATTATAAGAACTTATGAACAACTATATGCCAGCAAATTAGATAATCAAGAAGAAAGGGATGCACTCTTAGAGACATATGAACTACCAAAACTGAACCAGGAAGAAACAGAAAACCTGAACAAACCCATAACCAGTAAGGAAATTGAAGCAGTCATCAAAAATCTCCCAATAAACAAGAGTCCGGGGCTGGATGGCTTCCCAGGGGATTTCTTCCAAACATTTAAAGAGGAATTAATACCTATTCTTCTGAAGCTGTTTCAAAAAACAGAAATGGAAGAAAACTTCCAAACTTGTTCTATGAGGCCAGCATTATCCTGATCCAAAACCAAAAAAAGACCCCACCAAAAAGAATTACAGACCAATATCCCTGATGAACATGGAAGCAAAGATTCTCACCAAAATACTAGCCAATAAGATCCAACAGTACATTAAAAGGATTATTTGCCATCACCAAGTGGGATTTATTCCTGGGTTGCAAGGGTGGTTCAATAGCCACAAATCAATCAAGTGATACACTACATAAATAAAAGAAAGGACAAGCACCATACGATCTTCTCAGTTTATGCAGAAAAAGCATTTGACAAAATATAGCATTCTTTCTTGATTAAAACTCTACACAATGTAGGGAAAGAGGGAACATACCTCAATATCAAAATCATATCATATATGAAGAGCCCACGGCTCATTCTCAATGAGGAAAAACTGAGAGCTTTTCCCCTAAGGTCAGGAACATGGCAGGGATGTTCACTATCACCACTGCTGTTCAACACAGTATCAGAAGTCCTAGCCTCAGCAACCAGACAATTAAAAGAAATAAAAGGCATCTGAATCAGCAAAGAAGAAGTCAAACTCTCACTCTTTGCAGATGACATGATACTCTATGTGGAAGACCCAAAGACTCCACCCCAAAACTGCTAGAACTCATACAGGAATTCAGCAAAGTGGCAGGATATAAAAATCAATGCACAGGAATCAGGTGCATTTCTATACACTAACAATGAGAGAGAAGAAAGAAAATTTAAGGAGTCAATCCCATTTACAATTGCCCCCAAAACTAAAAGATATGTAAGAATAAACCTAACCAAGCAGGCAAAGGATCTGTACTCAGAAAATTATAGAACACTCATGACAGAAATTGAGGAAACACAAAGAAATGTAAAAATGTTCCATGTTCATGAATGGGAGAACAAATATTGTTAAAATGTTTATGATACCTAGAGCAATCTACATATTCAGTGCAATCCCTATCAAAATGCCATCAACTTTTTTTCACAGAGTTGGAACAAATAATCCTAAAATTTGTATGGAACCAGAAAAGACTCAAATAGCCAGAGGAATGTGGAAAAAGAAAACCAAAGCTGGTGGCATCACAATGCCAGACTTCAAGCTCTATTACAAAGCTGTAGTCATCAAGAAAATATGGTACTAGCATAAAAACAGACACATAGATCAACAGAACAGAATAGAGAGCCCAGAAATAGACCCTCAACTCTATCTTTGATAAAGCAGGAAACTAATCTTTGACAAAGCAGGAAAGAATGTCCAATGGAAAAGACAGTCTCTTCAACAAATGGTGTTGGGAAAATTGGACAGCCACATGCAGAAGAATGAAACCGGATCATTTCCTTACACCACACACAAAAATAGACTCAAAATGGAAAACGACCTAAATGTGAGATAGGAATCCATCAAATTCCTAGAGGAGAACACAGGCAGAAACTCTCTGACCTGGGCTGTAGCAATTTCTTGCTAGACACGTCTCCAAAGGTCAAAGAAACAAAAAACAAATGAAGTATTGGGACTTCATCAGGATAAAAAGCTTTTGCACAGCAAAGGAAACAGTCAACAAAACTAAAAGACAACCTATGGAATGGGAGAAGATATCTGCAAATGGCGTATCAGATAGAGGGCTGGTATCCATAATCTATAAAGAACTTATCAAACTCAACACCCAAAAAACAAAAACCCAGCCAAGAAATGGGCAGAAGACATTAACAGACATTTCTTCAAAAAAGACATTCAAATGACTAACAGACACATGAAAAATGCTCAACATCACCTGGATCAGGAAAATACAAATTAAAACCACAATGAGATCCCACCTCACACCAGTAAGAATGGCTAAAATTAACAACACAGGGAACAACAAATATTGGGGAGGATGTGGAGAAAGGGGAGCCCTCTTACACTGTTGGTGGGAATGCTGGTGCAACCATTCTGGAAAACAGTCTGAAGGTTCCTCAAAAAGTTGAAAAGAGAGCTACCCTATGATCTATCAATTGCACTACTGGTATTTACCCCAAAGATACAAATGTAGTGATCCAAAGGGGCACCTGCACTGCAATGTTCATAGAAGCAATGTCCACAACAGCCAAACTATGAAAAGAGCGCAGGTGTCCATTGACAGATGAATGGATAAAGGAGGTGTGGCATATATATATATGAATAATACTCAGTCATCAAAAAAATGAGATCATGCCATTTACAGCGACATGGATAGAACTACAATGTATCATGTTAAGTGAAATAAGCCAATCAGAGAAAAACAATTATCATATGATCTCACTGGTATGAGGAATTTAAGAAACAAAACGGGATCATAGCGGAAGAGAGGAAAAAATAAAACAATATGAAGTCAGAGAGGGAGACAAACCATAACAGACTTTTAATCATAGGAAACAAACTGAGGGCTGCTTGAGGGGAGGAGGTGAGGGCATGGGGTAACATGAGGGTGATGGACATTAAGGAGGGCTTGTGATTAATGAGAACTGGGTGTTATATAAGACTGACGAATCAGTGAACTCTACCTCTGAAACCAGTAATACATTATATGTTAATTAACTAAATTTAAATTTAAAAAATTAATTTAAAAAACCCAAAAACTGCCTAACACAAACCCCACACAGATATCAATCAAATTATTAACCATTTCTTTATCATTCAAATGATTCAAAGTCACATTTAATGCTAAAATTCAATTTGGCCAAAAACAAAACAGACCAGAATTTTTCAATTATTTTTCAATCAGGTATGTACAAAACATTGGGATATGAACTTAAAGACAGCTTTTAAATTTTTAGTATACAATGTAAATTGATTACACGTTGAAACCAGCACAACTTACTTCTATTAGGACTCTTTCAGAAATGAAACCTTGTCTTAGGACCAAGTCAATCATTTTTTAATTGATAATGAAATAATACTTACTTGCTGAGTATGAATAAAAAAATACATAATGAAAAGGACCTTAAGGAAGTATTTTTAAAAATTTTTGCATAAAGGAATAATATACTTATCATAATAAAGACCAAGTAAAATGGAATATCATTCAACAAAATGGAAATAATATGTTCATTAATATTTGCTCATATAATATTTGTAATATGTTTATCAGATTCTAATTTTAGGGATAAAATCAAATCCCAATACAAGGCATTTTCGTAAACATGAAATCAGTATAGTTACTTACTGTATAAGAGAAGCTCTTTCAAAGTATTGAATGGCTTTTTCACAAAACTGGGTGTCAATGTAATAGGCTCCAAGCCACTCAATGACTTCAATGTTAGAGGGGAAATACCTGTATGACTGGAAAAAAATATGGAATGTGAGAATACAACATCAGTGACAACGTATAATTTACATCTCAACATTTTACCTACTAAATGGATTAATTTATCCAATGTGAGGTTTCTTAGTAAAAAAGTATGAGCTGTCATAAGTACTTTCTAAGTTTCGAAACTACAAGATTTAGAAAACTTAACATTTGTTTGATATATTTTTAAATTACCTATCAATAGCTTTTTGATGTACTGATAGATGATCTGAGTCAAATAAGTAATAGAATTAAAAAAGAGATGAAAATAATGCTTCAATGGAACAATTTTTACCTTTAATTTTCTTATTAAATTAATAAAGAGCTAGCTTTATATTCCACAAGTGCTTTATTTTATTTTAAATCACTCTTCCTTTTAAACTGGCAAGCACTTCTAAATTTTAAAGATGAAAAGGACTGCTGACTGTTTTATAACAATTTGTAAAAAGCTAAGAAGTAGAAGGAAAGTAAGATTATACCTACCTCATAGTAATATTGAAATGCTTGGGATTTATCCCCTTCACTATCATATAATTCTCCTAGTTTAGACAAAGCTCTAGAGTCGGTTGGAACAACACTGATCAGCTGCATTAACCATTCAATTGCTTGATTGGGATCTTCCATTAATTCATATCTTGGAAAATTTTAGTTAAGGATAATACAATTTTTCTAAATTCATTGATCAATAAGGAAACCTAAAAACAATATTACAATAAACATATTTCTTAGCCTATAGTAATGTGCTATTTCATACTGGTAACTCTGAATTTCTTCAAGGATGGGGATGAAAAATGGAGCACTGTACACTCATATTCATATATACCTTTTTGTTTTTCCTTTTGCTTCATTACTATCGACTAAAATCAACTCCCAAATCTCTAGCAGAATTAACAGTTTACTCTTTTATCCAAAGCACTATCCAAAATTTGTCCTTAATAAAAATGCCTGCAAGTTGTGTTCAAATTATTCTACCTCTCTTGTATGTCTGCATCTATCAAGGGAAGAGTTTCCCTGTGAGTTTTCCCTAATTAGATTATAAACCCCAAATAGGAATTTCTTTTTTTTGAGTTTTTGTGCCTAGTAAATCCTCTGCATACACTGAAATAATTTATCCCCACCAATACTTATTGACTATTTTTATATTATCTGTCTTAGTGAAATGAAAATGTTCCAACCCAAAATTTTACTTAAAAAGAAGAATCTTCTTTTTTTTTTTTTAAGATTTTATTTATTTGAGAGGGAAAGAGAGACAGAGAGAGAGAACGAGCAGGGGAAGAGGCAGAGGGAGAGGAAGAAGCAGACTTCCCATTGAGCTGGGAACCTAACATGGTGCTCAATCCCAGGACCCTGAGATCATGACATAAGCCAAAGGCAGACGCTTAACCAACTCAGCTACCCAGGTGCCCCAAATACCTTGTTTTTAATGATAACAAATGTGATATCATAAGAGAAACATAAAACCATGAAAATGTATTCAAACAGCCTTACACATATCAATTGCTTAACTGAATCCAAACTGATCCTTAACTGGGCAGTAAAAGATCATGATAGTGGCAGTTTCAGAGAGATCATATGGACAAAACAAAAAAGCTAAAAGGAATAAACATGAAACCAACTGCTCTAAAAATAATTTTTTCATTAAAAAATGTTTTATGTACTTTAACAAAAGTAGAGCAGATAGTATTAAAAATTATTAATGGTATACCTTATAACATACTTTTTCCTTTTTCCTTTTTCTAATATATTTCCATAAAATTTATATCAAGATAATACTATCTTAAACACCTATTTACTATTTTATTTATTTAATTTTTTTTTATAATTTTTTTTTTTTATTTGACAGAGAGAGATCACAAGCAGGCAGAGAGGCAGGCAGAGAGAGAGAGAGGAGGAAGCAGGCCCCCCGCAGAGCAGAGAGCCCGACGCGGGACTCGATCCCAGGACCCTGAGATCATGACCAGAGCCGAAGGCAGCGGCCCAACCCACTGAGCCACCCAGGTGCCCACCTATTTAATATTTTAAACTTGGGGTACCTGGGTAGCTCAGTCAGGCAACCACCTCTTGATTTTGGCTCAGGTCATGATCTTAGGGTCGCAGGATCAAGCCCCATGTCGAGCTTCTCACTCAACAGGGAGTATGCTTCTCTCTCTCTTCCTCTGCCCAAACCCCTCTCTGAAGATAAATAAATAGAATCCTTTTTATAAAAAGAGAGATTTTAACCTTTCCTGGAACACCCAGATTGCATGGTCAATTAAGTAATCGACTCTTGGTTTCGGCTCAGGTCATGATCTCTGGGTGGGGACACTGACTCTTATGATGCATTCTGTGCTGAGCGTGGAGTCTGCTTGAGTTTCTCACTCCCTCTCCCTATGCTCTTCCCCCCATTCATGCATGTACTCTCTCTCTCAAATAAATAAAATCTTAAAAAAAAATATTTAACCCTTTCCAAATATTGTTGTGAAGGCTTGTTATTTTTAAAATAGAGAAATTAAAATGTTTTTCAAGTACTGTCAAAGGCACTAAAAATATTAACAAATTTCTGCTTTTTCAACCAAAGGCAAGGGGGAAAAAAAACCCCAAACTAAAGAAGGCCAGGAGTTGTAGGAGAAATTGATATGGGAGGAATGTTTTCTATTTACATTCCCCAGAGTTCTAAACATAATACTGGCACATACAGCACACAGTCAATAAGTGGCTACTGAATGAAGGGAATGAATGACTGAATTCAAATAAACTACTGGCTAATTTTGTAGGGTAAAAGCCTTTGAAGAGTTATAGTCATTAAATGTATACATCAGCTAAAATAATTAAGATAACCAAATTCAATCGAAATTCAATCAATAGTACTAATAAGTAACTAACAATATTTTCCTTTTAAATAGTATGTTACTTCTTCAAAAATACCCTATAAGACTCAGAGTTAATGCATTCTAAAGTATCTCATCTACAGCCAATGAATAGTTTATATGTATTAAACATGTTATACTCAATGATTTCAATTATTATTTCCAAAAATTAAGAAATAGTAGTTTTAACCTTTAAGTAATTCCTTTTATAGCAAGTGATCTTTTAAAATAGGATCACCCAAAAAACAGACTCATAATTATAGAAAACAAACAGATGGCTACCAGAGGGCAGTTGGGTAGGGGGAGTGGATGAAATAGGTGATGGAAATTAAAGAGGGCACTTCTCATCATGAGCACTGAGTAATGTACAGAATCATTAACTCACTAAGCCATACCTCTGGAACTAATTTAACACTTGTGTTACTAACACTAGTGTTAACTAATTGGAAATTAAAAAAAAAAAAAAAAGAAAACAAAACAGGACCACTCAAATATTTTTATCACATATTAATCTGATAGGTTTTAAAATATTATCCTCATCAATTATTTAATTGGCTAAGGTTATTTAATGATTGGTACTCAGTCCCCAAATGAATTAACAACTGTTCTTAAGTTTTTCATATAAGATACACATTTGCTATCTGGTAAAGAACTTGGGCACTGTTTCTCAGGATTGCGTGAAGTTTCAGGAAACAATCCAAAGCCTCATCAAGCCGATTTAGCTTCTTATAGGTAAGGCCTTAGAAAGAAGAGAGAAAAAAGCTATAAGCATTATTGGTAGACATTTTCTCAAAGTCACAAAATAAATCCATATATATGTAATATTCATCCAGAAGAGAAAATAAAGATGAATAGATTTTTCTTAAAAAAGAACAAGGTGGGGAAGGAGATTTCCACTAACATTTGTCAGAAACCTAAACACACTATAATGCTTTAATGATTGTAAAGTGTTTAAGGGGGACCAGGAATAGAGAGAGACATCAGCAGAATACAGAGTTTAGAAACTGACTCAGTTACAGAATTTAAAATCTGTGGGGACTAAGGGACTAGTAACAAAAGGTGTCAGGACAACTGACTACACATGAAACAAAAAAATGTAGGTTCCTATTTTGAATACATTCAAAACTTATTTTAAAAACTAAACAGAAAAACAAGGATGTAGAAATATGAAAAGAAAATACAGGAAAATGATTTTATCTTCTTGGGGAAGAGCAACAAACAAATGAAGCCACACATTTTCAAAAAGCAAAATTTGACTAGAAAAATTGTTTGACAAAAGAAATTACAAAGTTAAAAAGTGAAGGAAAAACTTATAAAGAGAATAATATATACCTAGGCAAGAAATCTCCTGCATTAAGGCTTTTACTATTCAGTTTCCTTGGCCAGTAATGCTCTTTTCCCACTTACCCATGTCACACCCTCCCTTCCTTAATAATACGACTTTAAACTCTCCTTGACTCTGCCTAAAATGGCCAGTTCCTCCCTGCCTCCTCTCCAACCCAGCCAGGTCTTCTTTTTCCCTCTGGCAGGAGATTAAAGACTCTTCTGGGGGAGGAAGAATCCAATTGGCCAACAGGCAGCTCCCCAACTACACAGATCAGACAGATGGCCCTGTGGCAGGGTGCCAGTACATCAATTTCGCTTGTGGCCTCAGAGATCCCACTCAGCTTTAGCTGCAAACTCCTAAATGCAAGAAGACCGGCCAAGATCATCAGACAGCTGAGCAGAGTTCGTGACATGAAATATAGTGGATAAAACAAACAAGCAAACCAAAAAAAGCAAAAACATACCTATGCAGGGAGAAGAACACTTCAAAAGAAACTTCATTAATATCCCAAGAGATAAGACACAGTATTGCATCATTGTGTTTGCCCCACTACAAACTCATGAACAGAAAGAAATGATACCCATGTCAGGTGACCTCTGACAAGCAGGGAAGGGAATAAGATGATGGTACGCCTCTAGGTCTTATAATATTTTGTTTAAAAACAATACGTGATGTGAATATGACAAAATGTTAAAATGCATTAATTATAGTGGTAGGGACATGAGTATTTATTTTTCTGTAAAATTTCTTTATGTTTGAAACTGATCATAATTGAAAGGGAGAAAATGGTTTTTTCCCACCTATCAGTTTGGCAAAAGTTAAATATCCAGTATTAACATGAATTTGGGAAATCAGTCTCATACACTATGGTGGTACATAAATTGGAAAAGTCTTTTTAGAGGATAAGAGACAACGTCTATCCAAATTTTACATGTGCATAATTTTTGGAATTATTAGTTTCATTTAAAAATAATCTACAATCCAAGAATATCCTTTTCAATTTTTTGTTACAAGGAAGTCAAATTTTCCCTCTAATAAACTGGAGTTCTTTAAGCCAACTTAAGAGAGAGAAAAAAAAAAAAGAAAAGAAAAGAGAGAAAAAAAATTATAAAGGAGAAAACCAAAGAAAGAAATTTTGCCTGTTTAACTTACCAATATTGTAAAGTGCTTCAGTACAAGAAGAATCATTTCTTAGAGCCTCTTTATAGAATTCAGCTGCCTTCTCATAATCACCATTTGCAAAAACTGTATTCCCTTTATTAGTGAGAGCTGAGGGATTATATCTATCAGAGTTCACAGCTAAATCTGCATAGCTGCTGGCTTGTGAAAATTCATTTTCCTAAATAAAGTACAAAACATACACAAAATATTTGGAGTTTATCAAATATATTTTCTCTCTGTTCTGGATTACAGACACGATAAACAGACTTTCTGAGATTATAAATATGATAAATATTTTACATATCTTGGTCTTGATAGGCTTATTCTACAAAAGATTTTTAATCAGTAAGCTCCTTCAACTACCCAAGTTTCTTAGGACTGAATTCTTCAGAGACTCGTGGTTTGAATAACAACACTAATTACATGTGAGTGGCTCCAGTGGCTCCAGTCTGAATGCCTAAATTTCAAATCGCAACTGCAATACTATGTTTCCCAAACCTACACCACTGAAATAGGTAAAAAGTCATCATTCTCCTTTCTGCACCTCAAACTGATTGCGTCACCTACTAGGATTTGCATTTCTAGCAATAAATTGTCTTCTCTCCATCTTCTCTGCCAAGTGTTCCATCAGGACCTTGACTTCATTCACTTAAGCTGCATGGACCTTTCAATTCTTAATAGTACAGCATTTGTGCTGTGTCCGCTTGCTTATGGTAGGAACCAGACTTCCTAGAATCCTAGTATCCCCTTCCCCCATGGTTCTTTTCTAGAGTTGGCTGTAAGAAACACGTAGGACACGTGGAATGCAGCCATGAAGCAGCAGCTTTTATTCTCTGAAGGTCTTTTTCCGGTCATCAGTGGCAGGATTGTTGCAGAAATGCCTATGGGTTCCAGCCTGTCCTCATTCCTCATTTGACTCCACATCCGGCTCTTCTTCCCAACTGTGCTGTTCCAGCTGACCACAGTGACCCAGATACCTGACGGGGCTTGGCTCTGGACCCAAAGAGGAGGCAATAGTGCAGAGGCAATTGCTTTCCATAGGGCTTTCCATGAAGGCCCCCTTTGGGTGGCTGCTGGACATGCTTGGCCACTAACTCACTGATTGGTGATCCCTGTTCAGATCCTCTGACTCTCCTTCTGCACCTTCACCTCCATAGCTCCTCCATTATTGTGCAATTTCTGGTTCCCAGATCCCTTCTCCCTAAACACCCACAGTGACTGCTTCCCTTAGTGAGCTTTTAAAAAACTGAGATACAATTCACATTTCTAAAAATGTACACTTCTGTGGTTTTTAATACATTCACAAAAAGTTACACCACCATCACCAATATTTTCAGAATATTTTTACCCCCCCTCCAAGATATCCTGTACCCATTAGCAATCATTCCCCATTCCCCCTCCCACGCTGGCCCCTGGCAGCCAATTACCTGCTTTCCATCTCCATGGATTTGCCTATTCTGGACATTTCATAATAAATACAGTCATATAATAGGTGGCTTTTTATGTCTGGCTTCCTTCACTTAGCATAATGTTTTCAAGGTTCATCCATGTTGTATTATGCATCAATGCTTCATCCCTGTATACAGCTCAATAACATCTCATTGTATGGATAGGCCACATTTTGTCTATGCATTCATTGTTGATGGACACCTTGGGTTGTGCCCACCCACTTTTGTTTGCTATGAATAATGCTGTTATGAACATTCATGTATTTGATATAAAAAATGATACCTAAAAGTGGGGTGCTGTTGTCATAAAAACTAAAACATATAACCTTATCTTTTGGACTAGGCAATAGGCAAAATTTAGAGAAGCATTAGAACCACATTATTGGAGGCTGGAGAGGCAGTAAGGAATTGCTATCAGAGGTTGAGTAGACAGCAAGTCATATTTTACAGTCATGAAACAACTGGAAAAACTGGCATCTACACTGACTTGGAAGTTAGAAAGTGTCCTTAGTAAATGTATGCATGTGGCCAAGGAGGTCTCCAGGCAGGAGGTTTAAAGTGCCAATTAACTTACTTTAACTGGGCATGATAAAGTACACAAAGAGAGAGAAGCTTAAGAGAGAACTTCAGATTTTCCAACCTGAATTTAGAAGAAATATAGGCTGGACAATAAAATTATTTCATATCTCTAGTTTGGGCTGGACAATAAAATTATATCAATCTCTAGTTTCTCTTAGAAGCAAGAGTATCAGAGTAAGAACTGGTTGCAGGGTAGAGATCACATCAAGGGTGTGGCTGTAATACCCTTTGGAACCCTCTCAGAAGGATTTAAGGTAGTGAGTAGCAAAGCTGACCTTCTCTCTCAGGTAGAAAAAAGCTTCCAAGTATCTTTGGGGCTCTATTCCACAAAAGCCTTGTACACCTAAGTGGAAAGGGGTCTGCCTTGAAAAGAACTGTGGATGTGGCTTTTGGGGCACCCCCAATAAGATTTATAGAAAACCTGCCAAGTTTTTAAGGGAACTGTACCAGCTTAAGTGTTGCCAGCTTGGATTAAAGGGACACAGTTCAAAATGAAAGAAGACCTGTGGGTCCCCAATTTTTCTGGGAACAAAGCAAGCTAAGAAAGTTAATCAGCTACAAGTATTGGTTATTTATTTTTGTAAAAGGAAGGTGCCCTCTGAAAGCAGAGCCAAGAGCAACAGAGCCCAAAGGATCGGGCGTACCACTCCCAAGGATCAAAGCTGGGTCCTGAGGAATATTCCCTTTTCCTACTTTAGGGGGCACTGGCCCCATGTACTTAGTTAGATTTCTGACCCATTCAGAACCAGTGTCTGCTAGGTACCTCCATCTTACCCCTTTTGAACAAGAGTATCTATTACAGTTACCCTGTTCTTTTCGCACCACAGGATGTTAAGTCTATGGAGGAGATGGCATGTTTTTCTGTCCCCAGACCTTTGGATCAAGAGGCCCTGTGTCTGAGAAAGCCCCATCTCTATTCAGACCTGATGCTGTGAGTGTTGAGACTATGAGTGTCCTTGGAGGGGTAATCACTTGCATATGGAAAGGATGCACTGAATGCAGGCAGTGACAGACTTTTAAAATAAAGGTCCCAAAAGAGTCACACCTCCCAGTATTCAGGCCCTTATATGGTTCTCTTCCATGTTTGCTTTGCCCAAAAAGAATAACAACAAATTCAGTGCACACAGGAGCCTGATAAGTACCCAAGTGCCCTGGGGTCTCCTCCTATGGACCCTATCCCATGTAAGAAGTCTGGGCTCCCCTGCCAGAGAAGGAGGAGGAGGAATGAGTTGCTGGTCAGCAGCTCAGCTGTTGACGTGAGAGAGGCACTGGTACCATGCAGCCTCAGTCAAGCCTCAGAATATGGCAGCAGGATGAGTGACCCCAGGCCAGACCAGCAGAAGGACCATCCAAGTGAACCCAGCATTTTCAGGTAGAATATGAGCTAATACACAGTTACTTTAAGCCACTATGTTTTGGGACAGCTTATAACAGAACAATAGAAACTGATACAACTACATGCTGGATATCAACAATACATATCCAATTATGTATCATGTATATGACTATGTACCAGACTCACAATTTTGCCTCAAAACAACTATTTTCCTCAGAATGATGTGCAACAAATTATTGATCAGATACTGTGATGACTCTCCTTGGTTAACTAAATCTAACCATTTTTCTTCTTTTTAAAAAAATCTTCTTAGTCTCCACCCAAACATTCATCAAACTTTGATCACTTATTTAACCACTCTGTCACTATATGATAATAATGTCCATTTGGTCACTAATTTAGCCATTTTTACAAAAATTACAAATGATTTTCTAAATTCAAATGTAATGGCTGTAATGGAGACTGTGTTTCAGACCCCCATACTTGTCCTTCAGAAGTGCTGGGAATGTTGCTGGCCATCAGTCTCAGCTGTCAGCCCTCTCTGTGAATCACTCTAGCCCAAAGAGGAAGAGGCACCTTGCCCAAAGTCACAACCCCTTCCTGGTGAGCAGGCTGTATCCAATGACTGGTTGATGCACAGGTACAAAGGCCCACCCCTAGCCATCCCAATTCAGAGGGTCCAGCAGGGTTGGCTAAGGCCTGTGGTGACTACGTCACAGCCCAACTTCCTTCTCCCCTCACTGCTGCTTCCAATCCTTCTCTCTGAGGTGCTGATCCAAAGAGATCTGCCCAGTAAACTTTATGAAAGCTCATACCCAACTCATGAGTTTGCTATCTCACCAGCAAAAGTGGCCTTTTCTGACCCTTCATTCTTGCGTGCTACCTCTCTGATTTCAATATTATGTACTTCCTCTTGGTGCCTTCCTTTACTTCAGACATCATACTGTAGTTCTTTTCTGTTCTTCTTGATCTGAGTCTTATTTTTGTGTCTTTAATGTATGTGAATCCCAAAGTTAGTTCTCAGTTCTGAACTACACTCTCACACCTGGAAATACTTTCTATTGTCTTAGTTCAGGCTGCTATAGCAAAAATTACAGACTAGCTTAAAGAGCAACATTTATTTCTCATAGTTCTGGAGGCTGAGAGATCCAAGATCAAGATGCCAGCAAATGTGGGTTTGGTCAAAACCATTTCCTGGTTTGCAGATGGCTTCTCTGCTGTGTCCTCACATGGTAGAGAGTGGGCTCTGGTTCCTCCTTTTCTAGTAATGGTCCTAATCCCATCAGGGATGGGACCATCCCATCCCATCTGTCTCCTGAGTTCATCCAACCCTAATTATCTCTCAAAGTCCTTATCTCCAAATACAGTCACATTGGGGGCCTGGGCTTCAATATAGAAATTTGGTTGGGGGAGGGGACACAATCAGCCCATAGCATCTATTATCAAAGCTTTAACCTCATCAGAGATGATCATCAAATTTTATATAACCCTAACTTCCCATCTGAGATTAGTTCCATGTATTCCTGGACATTTCTATTTAAATATATCACCACTGATACAAACATTTAAAAAAATATATTTAAAAACAAACTCAGCACCTCTCCCCCTAATCTGCAGCCTCCTCTACTCCTGCACCTGGCACCACTCTCCTGCCAGACTTAAGATACTGGAAGCATTGTTCACCAGTGGTTCTGAGCTCCTTTGCATCACAACACATGCAAGAAATAACATCTTTCCACTGTAACAGTAGTTCAACACAGCAGTAACTGTCAGTGGGGCAAAGATCAGAAGTTCAAAGAGGGACTAAATACAGTGATCCTTATGCATACATTCCCTCCCAGCTTTCCTGCCTCTGTGATTTTGTTCATTCCTTTTGTCTCCCAAAATGTTATTTGCCTCCACAGAATTTCTTTCTTTCTTTCTTTCTTTCTTTTTTTTTTAAAGATTTTACTTATGTGACAGAGAGCAAGCGAGAGCAAGCACAAGCAGGGGGAGTGGCAGGCAGAGGGAGGAGCAGGCTCTCCGCTGAGCAAGGAGCTGGATGCAGGGCTTAATCCCAGGACCCTGGGGTCATGACCTGAGCTGAATGCAGATGCTCAACCAACTGAGCCACCCAGGTGTCTCTCCACTAAATTTCTGAAGCACTCATCACCTATATTAATTAATTATTCTCTACTTTCAACCAAACTTCCCTCTTCCCTCCTAGGCTACCTGCATGCTTTTTTTTTTTTTTTTTTTTTTTAAAAGATTTCATTTGTTTATTTGACAGACAGAGATTATAAGTAGGCAGAGAGGCAGGCGGTGGGGGGAGGGGGAGGGAAGCAGACTCCCTGCTGAGCAGAGCCAGATGTGGGGCTCCATCCCAGGACCCTGAGATCATGACCTGAGCCGAAGGCAGAGGCTTTAACCCACTGAGCCACCCAGGCGCCCCCTGCATGCTTCCTTTGTTCCAAATTAAGAAAGTGCCCTTTTAGTGAGCTTCTAGGCTTTTGGTATTCCCCAAGACTGGGATCCAGCAGATGCTCAAAGTGTGCTTCTTATGGTGACACTACATCTTACATAAATCATTTAACCTGAAACATCATTTTCTTTACTATTAACATGGTGTTGAAATAGGGAGTGTCTGGGTGGCTTAGTCAGTTAGGTGTCAGACTCTTGATTTTTGGCTCGGCCATGATTTCAGTGTCATGACATCAGTCCCTGTGTTGGATTTCAAACTGGGTGGGGAGCCTGCTCAAGATTCTCTCTCTCCTTCTCTCTCTGCCCCTCCCACTTACCTTTCTATCTAAACAAAACAAAACAAAACAAAACAAAACTCTAGTTCATCTCCCAGATCTACATTCTATAATTCTCTGAGTGATGCTTAGCACCATAATTTTTCTCCCTCCCTTCTATTTCTGAGATGATCCTCTTGCTCATGTCCATAGACATGGCCCCTGGCCCAGAACTTGTCATGACCAGACCCTCTAGACACCCAATCCTACTAACATTCTCCACTAATCTTCTTTGGAGCCTCTCTAGGCATGCTCTTCAGGCAGAAATTCAGCAACATAAAAATACCACATTATCAACTCTTAGTATAAAAAAAACAAAACTTACCAAGTAATAAAGAAATGAGAGGTTGGTTGCAGCTGCACTTTTCACTCTACTGTCCTTTTTTTCAAACATTTTTAAGGTCTCTACAGCCTAGAAATGAAATATCTGGAAGTTACTACCATTGTAATATGACACTATTTAGTCTTAAGGTTGGGGTAAAGATCAATGTATCTAGAGTATAAGGGTAGGTTAGGACACAAAGGGAGTGGATTAATATGTTTAAGAAAACAGATTATAAGATGAGAATTTCATACCAGAATCTGAATGTCAAGATCCTAGAAAATGTTCAGACTAAATAAGCAAACCAAAACCAGACATTAAGAAAAGGTCTCAGGAAAGAACATCAAAGACATATAGGAACCCAGTGAAGAGGTCTAATAGCAATGTAACTGGAGTTCCAAAAAGGGAAGAAAGACTATTGGTCGATAATTTTCCAAAACTGATGACAGAAACTAATTCTGGAAGTATTACAAAAAATAATCTTAAGTAGATCTAAATATAATTATATTCTCAAGCCATGAGAATGAAAGTGCATTTTTAACCATTTGGCCAGTCTGAGACAATCCTAACCAAACAGGATATTTGGAATGGTCAAACACTTAGCATGAAAGGTGAGTGAATACTCAACCTAGAAATGCCTGAGAAATAACAGGGAAAAAAAGTGGAGGAAGGCAATGAGTTTTCCTTCCTTCCTTCAAAATACATTTACTGAATAGAAAATGCTTGGCTTCTTGGCACCTTCTGCTTTAGGGAGAGTTGAGTCCAACCAAAAATCCTACTTTAGTTTTTATGATGGTCAAGAGCCACCTAATACTGAAAATACCTGACAAATCTGTGTCATGCAAGTGTTTGAGCTCATATGAAGTACCATTAAGTGTACTGACTCAATTTTGTTAAGGATAAAAGATTTTAAAATACTAGATTCTACATATATTGGTTATAATATAGGTAATTATTCTTTTCAAGGTTTTTTGATTATTTTAAGGAAAACCACTTAAAGTTTCTAGAATAGTAGTTTACAATTCTTCAAAGTAAACCCTGGAAGAAAAAAGACCCCAACACCATAAGCTCACTTCTGAGATTCTCACTTACTTTCTTGGAAGGATCTTTGACAGAATTGCCAAGAAGTTCCTAAGATGCTGTTTACACTGTACATCCTGTAGAAGTTATCTCATTGACTCTTTATACAACCTCCATGGCTATTAATGTAAAAGTTACTGCTATTTTGAATCTCTAGGTTTTATAAGCTGTATTTCACTTTGAATAAGAATTGACATGTTTTAATCTTTACCTTTAGAGTGTGTCAAAATAAATATAATGTGTTGATTTAAAATAGAAGGCATATGAACAGATTTAACTCACACATCTATTAAGTTCTCTGAAGTAAAGTACAGAGGAAAAAAACTGTTTTCTGATATTTACGATATCCATAAAGCAGGTTATCAAAAGCAAACCAACAACAGTTAAAAAAAAAACCCAGTATGCTATATAGTTGTTTACATCATTCCTTTTAGAAATAACTATTCATATTAGTCAAGAAAATGTCTTAGATTTTTAAATTCTCATCTTGTTACCTTGTGGCTCATTAGTAACAAGACAATAAGACTACATATAACAACAAATTCTCCTCCTCTCAAAAGGTTACTAATGAATTCAAACAATACATATAAAAAGCAACATAATCTTAAACCACTATTTAAAAGAGATAACATAAGTATTTTGAACTTTACAACATTCGTTTAAAGACTTATTTATTTATTTGTGAGAGAGAGATAGAGAGTACAAGCACATGAATGTATGAGTGGGGAGAGGGGCAGAGGGAGGAGACAGAAGAAAATCCTCAAGCAGACTCCACGCTGAGTGCTGAGACCAAGATCATGACCTAAGCCAAAACCAAATGGCTACTCAACTGACTGAGACACCCAAGTGCCCCACACTTTACAACATTAAAAAATATGAGAGAATAAAAAGATATTTCGTATTTTAAATTTCTAAACTCTAAATCACTCTAAGAAAAGCTATAAAATTATTCTAATAAAGGGAACATTCCCAGGATATCTAGCTTTGAAATGGGTTGTTTTCATAACCGTTCTTTACATGTCCATAAAGGCATAGCCAATATATCTGTTTTTAAAAAGAAAATTTTATACATCAATTCATTTACAAGTGAAACTGATAAAAGTACACCTAGTAAAATTAAATTTAGTTCTGAAGAGCAAAACAAATAATGAAAATAAACATTGATAGTTTGCATTATGTTCCCTCCACCCAAAATGGTTAGGAAAATAGATATATCTCCATTTTGGGTTTCTTTTCTGAATGATGCCATCTACCTACTGGTTTCTGTATTCCATTGCATCTGTCCATACATTATCACTGGCCTTTATGACAAACTACTTCATTTCATCTACCTTCAGCTTTTTGGTGGATTCCTTCTCTATTACAAAGGTGA
The DNA here is from genome assembly GCF_009829155.1 of Mustela erminea. Taxonomy (NCBI): domain Eukaryota; kingdom Metazoa; phylum Chordata; class Mammalia; order Carnivora; family Mustelidae; genus Mustela; species Mustela erminea. Next base: position 84,330,275 of record NC_045628.1, read on the forward strand.
GTACAAAACAGCACTATCATCACAAAGAACCATACTCTGAGATTTCGGCATCTTTACTTAACTATATAATTATAACCTCATATAAGAAGGCATACATTTTTCTCTTTTATTTTGAATTGTAAATAAAGTAGTCCTCATCAAATTATCATTATGAGTTATGTCAACTCAATCCATTTTAATCTAACAGGGTTCCTTTCAACTAAGGTTGTATCATACCCACCTCATCATACTTACAATATACAAATAAAAGAAACACAAAGTCAAAGCAGCAATGTTGAAAAGAAAGCAGAGATTACATTTTTAAAACATACGTAAACTAATTAAAATCTTGAAAATGCAAATGGGGCATAAGGTATTTCAAAGGAGAATAGCTAGGTAAGTGGCAAACAATATGATTTGTGTTAAGTGAATTCTAAAATGAAATTCTAAATGAAATTTAACATGAAGAAATTAGAGTTTCTCCTTTAATAGACAATTTTAAAACAACAGTAATACACTTAAATCTTTCAAAAAGACCATTTAAAATAAAGTATCAAGAGAAAACTGGCAAATACGGTTTTCTCTACTTTGTCACCTGTAACAGTACTTTTCACACACATAAAAAATTATTTTTTTGGTGCAGAGATGACATTGGCAAGATAATAAAGACCAATTTTTGTGACTTCACTTTCACTGGAAAAGTGTTACAACACTTATAGAGAGGTATCGCTGCATTTTTTAAAAATTAATTTATTTATTTGACGGAGGGGGAGCACAACTAGGCAGAGTGGCAGACAGAGGGAGGGGGAGAGAAGCAGGCTCTCAGCTGAGCAGGGAGCCTGATGTTGCGCTTGATCCAGGATGCTGGGATCATGACCTGAGCTGAAGGTAGCCACTTCACCGACAAGCACCCAGGCACCCCAATCATCACTGGCATTTCTAATGACCGCGAGTGTAATGACTGCGAGTGTGATGATCGAATGACACAAGAGACATAAAGGTACTTTGAAAGTCTTTTTGGTGCTTTACAAATGCCAAAAAAAGGTTAAGTATACTAAATGCATATATACAATGGAACCAGTCTATGGGACTGCATTATATTAATCATATAATGATTACATGAGCCCTGGGGTTTATCTCCCCACTTCTCTAGAAAGAAGTTAGTCATTCTGTTGTCTCCTAGACAAAAGGAAGACCTTACGTAGGAAGAAAAACTGAAACACAGGCTTGGGACAGGATGCAGTAAAGATACTGTGGCTTCTTCTGGCCCTACCTCTCTGGGTCTAAACTTGGGAGGAGCTGAGTTTTCTAGTTATAGACACATTTGACATTAATCATTGGTTTTATGAACCAGGATATCAGGTTTCATTTTGTTCCTTCTCTTCAGTTATTGTCACCCCCATCCTTCCTTTTTAAAGCTGTCTACTCTTCTAGGCCTTGTCACAACCAGGTCTCATTTGAGAGAGACCACTGAAGGTAGAGTACCCATTCCATCTTGACCTAAGGTAGCAAGGTAGCAGTGGTACCAGCAAGAGCTCCTGGAGCATTATGAAACTGTGTTTAGCAATGGGACCCTTTTATGCCCAATGCAATGTTAATAAGTAAACCAAATATACAAAACAGGTAACAAGAAAGCTACTCTGGTGAGCAAAGCAAATGGAAGCATCAGGCTACTAGTTGGGCTCCTAGCATTCCCTGATTCTAAAAAACCTTAAAGCTTTAGGAAACAGTTTGAAAACCTCTAGGGGAAAGTTGATCTCTGAACTAGAATATGGTTTAGTAATTTAGGACCTATGCTTTACATGAACAGTATTTACATGGGGACAAACAAGACAAACACATCAAAATTAAAGTGATATTATATTTTTGGAAATGATGTTAAGACAAATAAAAATATTACTCAACTTTGGAATAATCACAGATAACAATAATCTAGAAACAGCTCCACAAGATTATTGCTTTCACCAGTTAACATATAAAACTTCATCTATAACTTTTAAAAACTTACTTGATTAAAGTCCTTTTGTCTCAAGTATGTAATTGCTTTGTTTATTTCCAGATCATTTGCTAACTCTACATACTGAGAAGCTTTCACAACTTCAACACACCTATAATGGAAAGCATAAAAAAAAGTTATTTTATTTTGTTTTGGCATATTTATTTTGTTGGTGAGTTCCTTCTGACTTTTCAAAATAATGTCTAAGGGTCCCTTGGGCTATCTAAGGCTAAGCACCAGATTTGTTGCGAAGCAGGGAGTAAGTTGCTGAATTGTTTAGTTTGTACACTAATCTTATCTAAATTAACTTTGGTTTATTGTCACTTCTAATTATTTATGGTATTTTAAATAAAATTGGGTTGATATGTATAGTCTCATTTTTTAATTAACTACTAAAACAATTTCAATTTGTAACAGGTTAAAAGTATTTCTATTTATTTTTTCATCTTAAATGTTCTGATGGTGAAAAAAATTCTATAGAACTTGTAGAATATGTTTAAGTTTTATGTCCAACTTGAACAGACTATCATAGATCTGTTCCCCAAAGCACACAGAACATTTGTTTTTAACTATATATCAGACACTGCACAGATTCCTTTATAAGCATTATCACATTTAATCCTCACAACAACCCTGAAAGATAGGCATGGTCTCTGTTTAGAGATACAAATATGGAAGATCTAAGATCACACATCTAGAAAACTGTCAAGTAAGAATTTGAGCCCAATTTTTATTGACACCAAGCCTATTCTTCAAATTGAAGTCAACTGAAATCAGTTGACCATGACCCTTATTAAAAAAAAAAACAGAACATATAAAATATCAAAGGGCATCATACATAATAAGGACAAGGACTGTTTCATGCAACTTATTTCAGTAAACAATGTAAAATAAATTTCTTACCAAGGTCTGGTTCAAAAATATTTCAACTCCAATGGCCTGGACAAGAATTTTTTTTTTTTTTTTAAGATTTATTTATTTATTTGAAAGAGAGAGAGAGAGAGCATGAATATGGTGAGGCAAGGCAGAGGGAGAAAGAGAATCTCAAGCAGACTCCCCACTGATCGTGGAGCCCAATATGGGGCTCAATCTCACTACCCTAAGCTCACTACCCTAAGATCATGACCTGAGCTGAAATCAAGAGTTGGACATTTAACTGACTGAGCCACTCAGATACTCCTAGCTTGGACAAATAATTTAAAAACATTATAGCAGAAGATCCCTTTCTTCAGGTAGAATCTTCTATTTTATCCTTGACTTATGAAAGAGCCTCTCTGCTTGCAGTGGGGATAGAGGACGTGAAGCCCTGCCTGCACAGTACCCCTTTGAATGACCCCCTGTTCCCAAATCCACCCCAACAAAGTAGCCTACTAAGACTGCAAGGGCTCCAAGTGAATGATCTTGAAACTACTGATACATCACTGCATTCAGCAAACATTTGTTGCATGTCTACTAGATGTCAGACATTATACTTGGTTCAGGGACTAAAAGGGTAAACAAAATATGGTTCATGCCCTTGCAGGTGAAGCAGACCAGTAAATTTAGTTCTGTATAAGAACTATAATAAAGGAATACAAGAATGCAGGGGTAGAGACTCTAAACCACACTGCGGAAAGGTATTCCAGAAATATCTGCCACTCAGTTTGAATCTTAACTTTTTATTACTTAAAAGAGACACACCTTAAATTAGGAATATAGAATAACCAAAAGTAAAGTGAAAAAAAGAAATACCAGTAGCCAAAAGAAAACAAAAAATGCAAACTTAAAGGCAAGAAACATTATTAGAAGTAATAAAGGACACCACTTAATTAAAAAGGGCTTATTAATCCACCAAGGATATACCCCATTCTAAATCTTCATACACCTAATAACATAACTTCAAAATAATATAAAACAAAAGTTAATACATCTGAAGAAATAAAGAAATCTATAACTACAGTAAAAAAAAAAACTTTTTTTTTAAAGATTTTATTTATTTATTTGATAGAGAGAGAGAGACAGAACACAAGCAGGAGAGCAGGAGAGGGAGAAGCAGGCTCCCCACTGACCCAGAAGCCTGATGCAGGGCTTGATCCCAGTACCCCGGTATCATGACCTGAGCTGAAGGCAGTCGCCCAACTGAGCCACCCAGGTGCCCCAGTAAAAAAAATAACTTTTAACACAATTCTCTCAATAGCTAAAAGAATAAGCAAACAAACTACTGGGTATTTACCCTAAAGATACAAATGTAGTGATCCAAAGGGGCATGTGCACCTGAATGTTTATAGCAGCACTGTCCACAATAGCCAGACTATGGAAAGAACCTAGATGTCCATCAACAGATGAATGGATAAAGAGGATGTGGTGTATATATAAAGGAAAGAACCTAGATGTCCATCAACAGATGAATGGATAAAGAAGATGTGGTGTATATATAAAGGAAAGAACCTAGATGTCCATCAACAGATGAATGGATAAAGAAGATGTGGTGTATATATAAAGGAAAGAACCTAGATGTCCATCAACAGATGAATGGATAAAGAAGATGTGGTATATATATACAATGGAATACTATACAGCCATCAAAAGAAATGAAATCTTGCCATTTGTGACGACGTGGATGGAACTAGAGGGTATTATGCTGAGCAAAAAAAGTCAATCGGAGAAAGACAATTATCTTATTATCTCCCTGATATGAGGAAGTTGAGAGGCAATGTGGGGGTTTAGGGGGTAGGAAAAGAAAAAGAAACAAGATGGTATCGGGAGGGGAGACAAACCATAAGAGACTCTTAATCTCACAAAACAAACTGAGGGTTGCCGGGGGGAGGGGGGTAAGGAGAGGGTGGTGGGATTATGGACATTGGGGAAGGTAAGTGCTATGAAGTGTGTAAACCTGGCGATTCACCGACCTGTGCCCCTGGGGCTAATAATGTATTATATGTTAATAAAAAAATTAAAAATTATGAAAAAAAGAATAAGCAAACAAAAATCAATAAGGATAAAATACATCTTATCAAAAGTGACATGAGAAGAAAACTGAAGTCTTTTATTTATTAAAAAGGTAGGATCTGTTTAATAAAACTCTTCTTATAGAGAAAACTTCAAATGCAGATGGCTTTACTAGTGAATTCCTCCAATTGTTTAAAAAAAAAAAAAGCCAATCCCCTCCTCTGGCGGGGGGAAATATCTGAACTTGCGGCGTAAAGACAGTTTACCCCTGTAACAAAATCAAAGACATTATTTTTTTAAATTACAAATTTCAGGGGCATCTGGGTGGCTCTGTCAGTTGAGTGTCCAGCTCTTGATTTCAGCTCAGGTAATGATATTGGGGTAATAGGATTGAGCCTCGTGTTGGGCTCAGTGGGGAATCAGCTTGAGAGTCTCTTTCCCTCTTCCACTGTCCCCCCCACTGGGACTTGCTCACTCTCTCTCTCTCTCTCAAATAATAAATTCTTAAAATTACAGACTTCATCTTTCTCACTAATGTGGGTGCAAAAATCCTCAGCTAAAGATCACCAAATCAAATCCAGTGATATTTTAAAAGGATAATACATCACAATCAAGTAGAGTTCATTCAGATGATTTAACATTCAAAAATCGATCTTACGATTTTTTGATAGATAGATTTTCATAAAAACTCTTAGCTAACCAGAAAGAAAAAGAAACATTCCTTCATATGATCAAGAGTATGTGTAAGAGTCCTATAGCAAGCATCATACTTAATGGCAAGTTGTGGAAAGCTTTACCCTGTGAGATCAGGAACAAAACAAAAATGCCTATTTTATCACCACTTCAATTCAGCACAGAACTGGTATCAAAGCCAGTGCAATGAAGGAAAAAAACAAAAAAAAGCATAAAGATTGGGCAAAAAGAAATAAACTGTCATTATCTATGGATAGCAAAAGTGTTCATATAGATAACCCAAAAACATCTAGAGATGACTATCTGCATTTAATACATTTAGTAAGTAAATGTATTAAGGTCAATGGATAAAGATCAATATCTAAAATCAACTATATATCTACATACTAGAAAAGCACAAGTAGAAAATGAAATTTTAAAACTATGCCCTATACCATCAAGAATCAAACACGTAGGAATAAGTATAACAAAAGACATGCAGCTCTCTAGACTTAAAACTAAAGAAAGTATTTGTGGGTGCCTGGGTGGCTCAGTAGATTAAAGCCTCTGCCTTTGGCTCAGGTCACGATCCCAGGTTCCTGGGACCAAGCCCTACATTGGGCTCTCTGCTTGGCGGGGAGCCTGCTTCCCCCCTCTCTCTCTGCCTGCCTCTCTGCCTACTTGTGATCTCTGTCTGTCAAATAAATAAATAAAATCTGAAAAAAAAAAAAAACCCACAAAGCTAAAAAGTATTTGAAAGAAATTACAGAGACCTAAGTGGAGAAATGTATTGTACTTACAAATTTGAAAAGTAAACATTTTAAAGATGCTCTCCAGCCTGATCTATAGATTTGAATGAAATACCAATTAATTTCCCGGTAGGTCAAGAGAAATGGAAGACAAGACACAGACTAGGAGAAAACATTTGAAAAGCAATTTCCAGACTTTCACTAAGCTACTGCATGGTACTGCTGTCCCACTGTCCATCTTGTTTGGCCATGTGGCTAAGCAGGGACCAAAAACTGACACTAGCCCCTGATGCAAATGCATGTCCCAGACAGCAGTCTGCAGAGCCCAAGCAAATCTAAGTTCCTGATATGTCTTCCACAAAAGCCTTGTGATCAAGAGTCTCCCCCATCTCCCAGGGCCTTCTCCTTGTCTACCTCCTACATAAGATTCTCATGGAGCTTACCAAAGCTCCCTCTTTTTGGTTTGAATTGACCAATCTGGCCTTATCCCATGAGCCCAAAACATTCCACCCATGGACCCTAATATGGCATGTACCCCAGCTACAGCCTTTCTTTCTGCCTGTACCCTGTCTTGACTTCCCTGTATGGTGCCTCCACTTGTACTTCCTCTAGGACCTGTGAGTAATAAACTTCTCTATCTCAATTTCTCATGGTCAAGAGTAATATCCATTGTACAGATGCACCACTACACAGCAATGAAGATGAACAAACCAGAGCTACATGCAACAACACCGACAACTGCCACCCAGAGTAAAAGACACCACACATGAAACAATATGCATAGCACAAGTCCACCTATATGATGTTCAAAAAAATGCAAAACTAAAGGGATGACTGGTTAGGTGGTTAAAGTCTGTAGAAAAGCTAGGAAGTGATTACCATTTAAGTCAAGATATCCATCACCCATCAGAATGGGAGGGGCAGTGTTTGAGATGGGCACAGCAGAACTACTAAGGTGCTGACTATGTTCTATTCTTTAAATGTTATTAATCTAGATAGGGGTTACATGGGTGTTTGCTTTGTAATAAATCACTGAGCTGATGTTATTGGTTCGTAATTCTTATGTGCTTTATATTTAACCACATAAAGGTTAAAAATAATTTTAACCCCATACAAATGAGCTAACAAAAATATAGTGACAGAATAATTAATGATGAAAAATCCAAATAATGCCAGGACTGACTTTTTCCTTTTGGTTTTCAATAAACAGGTATATTATATTACATGAGTTTCCAAACCTGGCTGCCCATCAGAACCACATGGGAAACAATGAAAAAATATAGATTCTTTTGTTCATCTAACACCACTGAAAAATACGAATGCTTGCTCTCTACCTCAGAACCCTAACTCAGATATATTGGGAGTGGGAGTGGAGCCAAGTCATTTTCTTTTAATAAGCTCACAGTATCATTCCAATGAGTACACTGTTTAAGTCACTGGCATAGTAAATGTTCTGACCTTAACTAGTATTTGTCCTTAGTGAAGCTAATACATTTTTTACTACTCATTTCTCTCAGCTATAAAAAGGCAATGATTTCATGCTTATCTCATTGAGACAAAATATACAACAGTATTAAACAAGAATCCAAAATAGCTGTCCTCGATAAATTGAAGCTAAAGTAAAAAAAATTTAGCCAAAATTTAGGATGTGAATGATACTATACCAGGCCTGAGCTATACACCCATTGAAAATTGCCCCAGAGAGAAGGAAACAAAATTAATGACCCTGTCTTTAGTAAAAATACATAAAATTTCTGGTTTTATAATTAACTTACTAATAGCTTTGAGAGCTAGATATTGGCATATTCCAGATTTCAAATAGGCTGAAATAGTCAACAGTGAACAAAACAACTAGCAACCACTTTTTTTAAACTGTCCCCTTAAACCATTAAAAAAATTTATATATATAACAGCCAATATGACTAAGTGAAATAGAAGACTATAACGATTTGTCTTGATGAAGTCATTTAAATATTATTGAAATGGCACAGAAATCAGGTAAGTTTAGTTTAAATGCTTTTTTGTTGTTTAATTTGAAGTCCTAAACATTCTCTAAACATTGAACAGATGTTATTTTTATCTTATAAAAGCCTCTTCTTTAATATTCTACAAAGAACAAGACATGAAGAAATTAGACATGGAGAAAGTATGAAGCTTATAAATAACCATTATGGAATGATATCCTGTATGTAAAGTTTTTTTTTTTTTAAAGATTTTATTTGTCAGAGAAAGAGAGAGAGACAGAGAGCGCGCACACAAGCAAGGGGGAGGAGCAGGCAGAGGGAGAGCCACCAAAACATCCCGTAAGTATTTTCTAACCATAGCCAGAAGCTCTGATGTTGACTCTAAAGATCACTGTCCTCCATTCAAAATACACATATATACATACAGAGGTAAATAAATGCACATAGTTTTTTTGTATATAATCACATAAAATGTACACATATGCATATATGTTAATAAGTATATACACATATATATTACAGTTTCTGAAAAATATTGTGTAAGCTTTATGAATATCAAACAATATGAATACATTGTTTATATTATATTTATATATATTCATATATATAAAATATATGACGCTTTGAAGAAAGCTTCAAAGTTACTAGAAACATGGGCTTTCACATAATCTGAGATCGGGCAAATATTTTTTAAAACCTGGCAAGTTCTATCTAGAGAAATAAATGCCCACTTAGTTAACACATAAAGAAATAAGACTTACTACATTTACAAATGAAATCTTAAAAATACCTATGAATTATAACATAGTTATGATATCACTATGCATATCACTATGCTCTTTGACTAAAACTAATATTATACTACATAACATTAAAAATACTGTTGGAGGAATGATGTCAGCAAAATGGTGGTATAGCAATTTCTAGTACTTGTACCCTCCCCCAAAGATCGATTTTAAGGACTATCCATGCATGAAAATATTTTCACAAGAGCTAAGGATTCTAGGTGAGGGATTACAGCACCTGGATGAAGATCAGATGTAAGAAAAGACACACTGAGGAGGACAGATAGATTCACAGACCCCCTTCATTTTTCCTCTGAGCCTAGACAGCCTGGCATGGAGAGAGAAAGCCTCTCTCCAAGAGAAGTTGAGTAAAGTAAGTGTCTGACTTAACTGCAGACTCTAGACTAGACCATCCCAATACCAGGCTGACTCTCAATGCCCTTGGTGGCTCCCTAGCACACTCCTATGAACCCAGGATCCTGCCCATCCTGCTACCTGTAGGATTCTACATCCTCAGGTGGCTCCTAGGCATCAGGCTCCACAGATAGTACCTGTGAAACAAGGTTACCAGCTCACTCCAGTTCCTGGTGGCTCCAGTGGCCCAAGGTGGTTCCTGCAAACTTAGGTCCATGGCCCAATGGGTAAAACAGCTTCAGTGGTTCCAGACAATCTCTAGATTCCCAGCAATCTCCCATGAACCCAGAATCCTGACACATCCTAGCATCAGCCAGCTCCCAGGCAACTTTGGCCCTACAAAATAGACAGGATGACTGGGCCCAGAGACAGGATGACTACTCTACACCCAAGCTTTTGACCCACTTCAGCACCAGGCTAGCTACTATAGCCCCAAATCTCAAATACCAGGTCAGCCCCCAGGTTCAAAGCAAGCCCCCATGGTCCCAGGTTCTTGGTCCACCCAAGTGCCACAATTACTTCTGCAAATCCAACCTCCATGCCATCTACTGAGGGCTGCAGGATACAGGCCAGCTCCTGCAGCCCCAGACTCTAGGTTGGCTCTCACAAAACCAGACTTCCAGCCTGTCTCAGTACCAAAACAGCCTCTGTGGACCTAGACGCTAGGTCCACCCCAGTGGTTCCCAATGCTTGGTTGGTGCCTGGAAACCTAGGATCCAGGTCTGCCCACACAGACCAAGGTCCCAAGTCCATTACAAAGATTCAAGCACCGAGCACACCCCAGGGAAACAAGGCTTCAGCTCCACCTTGTGACCTAGGCACCAGACTGGTCCCCATGTACTCAAGAACAAGATCTGCCCACTACTAAACCAGGCAACAGACAACAGACCTGTCTACTCAAGTACTACACCAGATGGTCCACCCAGAATTTCTGGACAGGCTGATTTGTAAAGGGCTTTACCTTATAAAGACAGTCTGTAAAGGCTAAAAGAATAAATCAAGAAGTTCTACAAGGAAATAGAAACTATTAAAAAAAAAAGCAGAAATCCAAGAATTGAAAAACACAATAACTAAACTGAAGAACTCATAAAAAGCTTCAACACAGACCTGACCAAGCAAAAGAAGATATAATGAATGTAAGACAGATCATTCGAAATTATCTAGTCAGAGGAACAGAAAAATAAAAGAAGTACCTACTTCTTTAAGTTCTCAGATACCAACAAAAGGACATAAGGATCATGAATAATCAATAAAATATACAACCACCAAAGGAAACTAATAAAATTCTAAGGACTGACTAAAAAAATGGAAATCAATGAATTGTCTGACAAAGAATTTAGAATAATCCTCTTTAAAAAGTTTAGTCAATTTTAAGAAAACAGACAACTAAATGAAATTAAGAAAACAACACATGAATAAATCAAGAAGTTCCACAAGGAAATAGAAACTATTAAAAAAATAAAAGCAGAAATCCAAGAATTGAAAAACACAATAACTAGACTGAAGAACTCATAAAAAGCTTCAACAACAGACCTGACCAAGCAAAAGAAAGACAGATCATTCGAAATTATCTAGTCAGAGGAACAGAAAAATAAAAGAATGAAAGAAGCCTATGTGAATTATGGGATATCATCAAAAGAAAGAAATCTACCCATTATTGAAGTCTAGGAGAAGAAAGAGAAAGGAACAGAAAGCCCAGTTAAAGAAGAGTATTTGAGAATCCCAAATCTGGTGAGAAATTCAGACATCCAAGTTTATGAAGTTAATAGGTAACCCCAAATTTCAAAAAACCTTCTCCAAGACACATTATAATAAAATTGTCCAATATAAAAGATAAAGACAATTTTAAAATCAGCAGAAAAATAAAAGAATGAAAATTTCAAAAAACCTTCTCCAAGACACATTATAATAAAACTGTCCAAAATAAAAGATAAAGACAATTTTAAAATCAGCAAGAAAAAAAAGTTCCTCACTTATAAAGGACACCCCCCATCAGACTATTAGCAGATTTCTTAGCAGAAACCTTGTAGGCCTGAGGAGAGTGGAATGATATACTGAAAGTACTCAAAGAAAAATGGTGCCAATCAAGAATAATTTACCTGCCAAAGTTTTCTTTCAGAAATGAAAGACAGAGACTTTCCCAAACAAACAAAAGCGGAGGGAATTCACTCCTACTAAACCTGTCTTACAAGAAGTGAGAGGAGTTTAAGACAAAATGAAAGAATGCTAATTAGCAATATGAAAACATATAAAAATACAAAACATATTGTTAAAGTTAAATAGCAAACTCAATATTATAATATGCAATACTGCAAATTATAATATGGAGCTATGTCAATCACATAATTCAAAAGGATAAAGGACAAAAGTATTAAAAATAACAACTATAATGATGTTAGTGGGTACACAATATTTAAAAAGGTAAATACACAATATAAAAGAAGGTAAAATTATGGGGAATGTAAAAGAGTAGAGGTTTTGTATGCAAAGTTCTCATTAGCTTGAGGCTATTATAACAATAAAATATTTTATGTAAACAAAAATCTATAGTAGATGCACAAGAGGCAGAATGAAGGGAATCAAAGCATACCACTACGAAAATCATCAAATCACAAAGAAAAACAGTGAAAGAGAAAGAAGAAACAAGGGAACTATGAAACAGCCAGAAAATAATAAGATGACATTATACCTATCAGTAATTATTAACTACTAAAATTAATTAATAATTACCTATCAATAGCCTCACCTAGCAATAATTAAGTATAATTGAATTAAATTCTCCAATTAAAGCACAGAGTATCTGAATGCATAAAAAGTCCCAACCACACAAGAGACTCACTTCAGCTTTACAGACACATACAGGCTCAAAGTGAAGGGACAGAAAAAGATACTCAGTGGAAAAAAAAAAAAAAAAAAAACAAGAGCTATACTTGTATCAGACAAAATAGACTTCAGGTCAAAACTGTAACAAAAGACAAAATGGTGGGGTGCCTGGGTGGTTCAGTGGGTTAAAGCCTCTGCCTTCGGCTCAGGTCATAATCTCAGGGTCCTGGGACTGAGCCCCATATTGGGCTCTCTGCTCAGCGGGGAGCCTGCTTCTTCCTCTCTCTCTCTTTCTCTCTCTGCCTGCCTCTCTGCCTACTTGTGATCTGTCTGTCAAATCAACAAATAAAATCTTAAAAAAAAAAAAAGACAAATTGGTCATTATGTAATGATAAAGAAGTCTTTTCATCAAAAAGAGAATAATTGTAAATATGCATGCATTCAATATCACAGCATTTAAATATGTTAAGCAAATATTAACAGACCTAAGGGAAGAAGTAGACAGCAGTATAATAATGGGGGATTTCAATAATGCATTGTTCACTTTTAACAATGCATAGATCATCCAGACAGAAAACCAGTAAGAAAACATGGGATTTGAAATATATGTTAGACCAAATGGGTATACAAAACATTCTATCTAACAACAGCAGAATACACATCCTTCTAACGCACACACAAAATATTCCCCAGGATAGATCATATGTTAGGTCACAAAACAAATGTAGCAAATGTAAGAAGACTGAATTTATACTTAAGAATCTTTTCCAACAATAGTATGAAACTAGAAATCAATAATAAGAGAAAAACCAGAAAATTCACAATATGGAGAGTTTAAAAAATTACACTCCTGAACAACCAGTGGGTCAAATAAGATATCGAAAGGGAAATTAAAAAAATACCTTGAAACACATGGAAACAAAATATACTAAAACTTATGGTATACAGCAAAAACAGTTACAAGAGGGATGCTTATAGTAATAAATACCTACATTAAGAAAAAAAAATCATAAATAAACAACCTAACTTAATACCTCAAGGAACTAAAAAAAAGAACTATGTTCAAAATTAGTAGAATTAAAGAAGTAACAAAGATCAGAAATAAATGAAAGAGATTAGAAAAACAATAGAAAAGATAAACAGAACTAAGAGCTTTTTTTTTTTTTAAGACAAAAAAATGACTTTTTTTTTAAGACAAAAATCTTTAGCTGGACTACCTAAGAAAAAAAGAAAGATACAAATAAATAAATTCAGAAATGAAAACTGGTGAATTAGAAGAAAACAGGTGAAAACTTCCTTAACATGGATCTTGGCACTGATTTTTGGCTATTACACCTAAAGCAGAAGCAATAAAATAAAAAAGATACAAGTGGGACTACATCAAACTAAAAAGGTTCTATACAGCAAAAGAAACTACAAAAAATAAAAATGAAAAGACAACTACAGAATGGGAGAAAATATTTGCAATTCACATATGGACATATCTTGGAGACACTGTGGGTTCAGTTCCAGACTGCTGCCAATAAAGCAAAAATTGCAATAAAGCAAGTCAAATGGATTTTTTGGTTTCCTAGTGCATATAAAAGTTGTTTATACTATACTGTAATCTATGAGGAGTGAAACAGCATTATGTCTTTAAAAAAAAAAACAGTGTACATAACTTAATTAAAAATGCTTTGTTGCTAAAAAATGCTAATCATCATCTGAGCTTTCAGCAGGTTGTAATCACTGGTCACAAGTCACCATAATGAATATAACAATAATGTAGGACTTCCTGGGAAGATAGCAAAGTAGGAAAACTCTAGGCTCACATCCTCCCATGTATACATAACACCCCGTCGGTGTAAATAACCCAGAAAACTCAGAGTGTATCACAAAGGGACATAAATCCCTGGGGAACTCCTCCAGAAATAAAGGAACTGAGAGGCACCATTTCCCTCCCTTGCTCCTCAGCATAAACACATGCCCACCTATGGGACTTGATATATAATTTGCCAGCCCTACTCCCCCCCGTCCCCATGTTGTGCTTCTGCCAAACCATCCCTCTAGATAGCCCACCTTAGTCTGGAAATATCAGAGGACCTGTAGTCAAAGCTTGACAGTATTGCAGCCCTACTGCTTTATGCAGTCCTTTAGCAGATCTGCACTTTCCAACACACTCTTGGCCAAAGCCCATATAGGGCAGTGCCACAGGCCTGGCAGTGTGCAAGAAGTCCCGACAGTGGCCAGTACCACTCCAAAGTGACTCCTGCCCCAAAGAGAGGGAAACATAAACAGATCAGTGAGATGGAGGCCCCAGCAGTGGGCAAGAGGCAGATAACTGCTCTGACCATAGGTCCTACAAACCAATGGAAGCTTCTTGGGGACAACACAGGGAGAGCACCCTGTAGTTTGGTGCTACTACATCTCTGGCAAATGCCTGGCCTGACTCAGCTGAAGCCAAGGCATCTGCAGACTGGCCCACTAAACCACAGGGACAAAAACTGCCCATAACAGGCAAAGAAAGCCCCTGCAGATGACTGGACTGAAGGAAAATACTGGCTCAACCACAAGAGCAGGGTAAACATATCACACACAGGAGATAATCTCTGAAATGCCAGGTTCTGGTGAACAGGGGATACTGCATGGCAAAGCACATAAGGCCGGTACTCTGAAGAGTACCAGATGTAGCTGACTTTCCTTATACACAGAAACAGACACAAAGAGTTAGACAAACTGAGAAGACAGAAGAATATGTCCCAGATGAAAGAACAGGGCAAAACCACAGCAAGAGCTAAGCGAAACAGAAATATGTAATATGCCTACTACAGAATTTAAAGTAATGATCATAAAGATATTCATCAGACTTAAGAGAAGACTGGAGGACATAAGTGAGATCATAAACACGAGGTGAAAAACAACTAATCAGAGAGTGGAACACAGTAAATGAAATTAAAAATATACTAGAGGGAATAAATAACAGACCAGAGGAACCAAAAGAACGAAGTGGCAAACTGGAGGACAGTGTAATTGGAAGTAATCAGGCTGAAAAGATGACATAGAAAAAGTTATGCAAAATTAGAACAGACTTAAGAAATTCAAAGACACCATCAAATGTAATAACACTGGCATTATAAGGATCCCAAAAGGACAAGAGAGAGAGAACAGGGGGCAGAAATTTATTTAAAGAAATAATGGTCGAAAACTTCCAGAATCTGGGGAAGGAAACAGAAATTCAGGCCCAAGAGGCACAAAGATGCCCTAACAAAATTAACTCAAGGAGGTCCACGCCAAGGTACATAATAATTAAAATGGCAAAAAGTAGTAATACAGAAAAAATTTTAAAAGCAGCAAGAGAAAAGAAGACAGTTATATACAATGGAAACCCTATACGGCTATAAGTTGATTTTTCAGCAGAAACTTAGCAGGCCAGAAGAGAGTGGCATGATATGGTCAAAGTGCTGAAAGGAAAAAATCTGCAGACAAGAATACTCTATCCATCACGGTTGTCAATCAGAACAGGAGAGATAAGCACTTCTTAAACAAACAAAAGTTAAAGGAATTTATGACCACTAACTAGCCCTACAAAAAATGTTAAAGGGGACTCTCTGAGTGAAAGACCATAAGCAAGAATAAGAAAAGTAGGACTCACAAAAGCAGTAAAAATAAGTATAACCGTAAATACCACTCAAGGGATTCACAAAATAAAGGGATGTCAAGTATGATACCATATACCTAAAACATGGGGAGGAGAGGAGTACATAATGGGTTCAGACTTAAGTGACCATCAACATAATTTGTACTGCTGCATGCAGAAAAGGTTATACACAAACCTAATGGTAATCACAAATCAAAAACCAGTAATAGATACACAGAAAATAGAGAAAGGAATCCAAGTATATGATTAAAAAAAGCCAAGTAATCATGACAGAAGAAGGCAAAAGAAGAAAGGAATGGAGAAAAACTCTAAAAACAAGCATAAAACAAGTAACAAAATGACAATAAATACATACCTATTAATAATTACTTCAAATGTAAATGTAAATGTAAATAGACTAAACACTCCATAATCAAAAGACATAAGAGTGATAGGATGGATTAAAAAAACAAGACCTAGGGACGCCTGGGTGGCTCAGTTGGTTAAGCGGCTGCCTTCGGCTCAGGTCATGATCCCAGCGTCCTGGGATCGAGTCCCACATCGGGCTCCTTGCTCCGCAGGGAGCCTGCTTCTCCCTCTGACTCTGCCTGCCACTCTGTCTGCCTGTGCTTCCTGTCTCTCTCTCTGACAAATAAATAAATAAATAAAATCTTTAAAAAAAAAAAAAAAAAAAAAAAAAAAACAAGACCTAGAAATAAGAGACTCATTTCAGACCTAAAGACACCTGCAGACTAAAAGTGATGTGATGGAGAAACATTTATCATTCAAAAGGATATGAAAAGAAAGCAGGTAGCATTGCTTATATCGGATAAAAGAGACCTTAAAACAAAGACTGTGATGAGACAAAAAAAGACACTATATAGTCATTAAGGAGACAATTCAACAAAAAGACATAATAACTGTAAATATTTATGTACCCGACATGGGAGCACCTAATACTTAAAGTGTTCAATAACAAACCTAAAGGAAATAATTGATAATAGTAACATAAAGGAAGTAACTGATAAGTCAATGGATAGATCACCCAACCAGAAAATCAACAAGGAAAAAAGGACTTTGAATGACACACTGGACTAGATGGAATAAACAGATATACTCAGAACATTCTATCTTAAAACAGCAAAATACACATTCATCTCAAGTGACATGGACCATTTTCCACAAGAGATCACATATTAGGCCACAAAACAAGCCTCAAGAAATTAAAAAAATCGGGGCGCCTGGGTGGCTCAGTGGGTTAAAGCCTCTGCCTTCGGCTCAGGTCATGATTCCAGGGTCCTGGGATCGAGCCCCGCATCGGGATCTCTGCTCAGCAGGGATCCTGCTTCCCTTCCTCTCTCTCTGCCTGACACTCTGCCTACTTGTGATCTCTGTCTGTCAAATAAATAAATAAAATCTTTAAAAAAATAAAAAAAGATCAAAGTCATTCCAAGCATTATTTCTGACTACAGCACTATGAAACTAGAAATCAACCACAGGAAAAAATCTGGAAAAACCACAAATACATGGAGACCAAATAACATGGTACTAACAGTGAATGGGTCAATTAAGAAATCAAAGAAGCAATAAAAAATACATAGAAACAAATAATAATGAAAATATAATGACCCTAAATCTTTAGAATGCAACAAAAGTGGTTCTAAGAGATAAGTTTATAGCAATCCAGGCCTACCTCAAGAAGCAGGAGAATCTCAAATCAACAATGTAACCTTACACCTAAAGAAGCAAGAAAAGAAGAACGAACAAAACCCCAAACCAGTAGTAGAAAGGAAATAATAAAGATTAGAGCAGAAATAAATGAAATAGAAACTAAAAAAACCCAAAACAACAGTTCAATGAAACCAGGAGCTGGTTCTTTGAAAAGATCAATAAAATTGACAAACCTTTAGCCAGACTCATTAAAAAAAGTGCTCAAACAAAATTAGAAATGAAAGAGGAGAAACAACTGACACCAAAGAAATACAAGAGAGTACAACAGAATATTAGGAAAAATCATATGCCAATAAACTGGACAGCCTAGAAGAAATCAATAAATAGAAACATATAACTTCCCAAACTTAATTGGGAAGAAAAAGAAAAGTTGAACAGCCAGGATCATATATATGGCTTCACTGGTCAATTTTAAGCCAATCCTTCTCAAACTCTCAAAAAAACTGAGGGGGAAAATTCCCAAACTCATTTTATGAGGCCAAAACTACCCATTACCAAAACTAGGTAAGAACATTACAGCAAGAGGAAACTATAGGACAATATCCCTGATGAATATTTATATGCAAACATCATCAACAAAATATGAGCAAACTGAATTCAACAGCATGTTAAAAGGATTAAAAGCAAATGCTCTTATAAATACCAAGGTCAAATGAGATTTATCCCTGG
Organism: Mustela erminea; assembly: GCF_009829155.1. Lineage (NCBI taxonomy): Eukaryota > Metazoa > Chordata > Mammalia > Carnivora > Mustelidae > Mustela > Mustela erminea. Next base: position 84,348,601 of record NC_045628.1, read on the forward strand.
ATGCAAAAATAGATCAATATGTGCAAACCACTAACTGTGGAACATCACATTAACAGAATGAAAGATAAAAATCATAAGATCATCTCAATAAATGCAAATTTAACAACCATTCATGAGAAAAAGCCTCAATAAAAAGAGAAGACATGAGTGTTAGAGAAAAAGGAACCCTTGTGTATTGTAGGTGAAAATGTAAACTGGCACAGTCGCTAGGGAAAACAGTATGGTTATGTTAATTTAGGAGAAATTGTTAATTTAGTAGAAATGTTAATTTAATAGATGGTAAATGTTAATTTAGTAGAAAATATCAGTCAAACTGGTTGGCATTGGATAAATGTTCAAAATTTCACTCAACTGCTAGGTTGCAAAGACATAGTTATAATCATATTTTTGAAAAGATAAAAACATTAAAAATTAATATGTAGGGGTGCCTGGGTAGCTCAGTCATTAAGCGTCTGCCTTCAGCTCAGGTCGTGATCCCAGAGTCCTGGAACTGAGCCCTGCCTCAGGCTCCCTGTTTAGCAGGATGCCTGCTTCTCCTTCTCCCACTCTCCCTGCCTGCGCTCCCTCTCTCGCTGTGTCTGTCTCTGTCAAATAAATAAATAAAATCCTTAAAAAAATTAATATGTATACCTAGTAAACTTTAAGAGAATTCAGGTTAGATTTAATAATAGTAAAACAAATAATACATACTATTCAGCATAATTAAAGATAAATAAATAGAGTTCATTTATTGTGAGGTGGTTGCCCCCCAGATCAAGGAAATCTTTGGTTACAACCACAGTTTGGTGCCCACAAAAAGGGACACAGTGATTCTGTTGTACTCTAACACCATTCAAAACACAAGTGGAGTACTGTGTACACATATAGGGACACATTTTAAGGGACTCATTTATAAACTAGGCAGGCAACTAGTCAGGTAGAAAACCAGTCATTCTAGAAAAACACATTATATCTGAAATGAGTAAAGAATCTGGAACTGTGTATCTGAAAAGAAAAAAACTCTGAAGAAAGTCCTTTCATCACTATTGGCACTAACTGGCAAAACTTCTGATTCAAAACATGAGCAAATACAACTTCTGGAAGAATGAGAAACTACTGGATTATAAAAAAAGAAAAAAAGGAAGTGACACTAAGAAAGCAGAGGAGAGAGTTTCCTGCCCCTACTGAATCCAGGTGAGACTGGGATTCAGGGACGGAAAATGAGGAGATGAGTTGAGAAGGTGGCTGAATCAGGATGCCTGCCTGCAGGGCTCTTATGGAATCACTGAGCACTCCATCTCTGTGTGAAGCAAAGCCCGCAGACTCCCCTTAACCAGACAACCAAAGAAAATGAAAATGCTCTTATAAATACAAAATAAAAATGCATGAACAAAATAATTAAATGGAAGAGCTGGATGAGAAAGTCAAGAAAGTCTCCCCGAAAGCAAAGCAAAGCTAAAGCATGGAAAGTATAGGAAAGATAAGTGACAAGAGAGTCTCAAACCCAATTGATAGAAATTTATAAGTAGAGAAGAAGGAAATCAATTACCAAGGAAATAATATAACACAATTTCCCCAAATTGAAAAGAAACAACAGACTACAAATTGAGGGGTCTGTTGAGTGCTTAGGAGGAAGACAGAAAAAAAGACATACTTAAACATACCATTATAAAATTTCAGAATAACAAAAGCTACAGAGGAAATTCTAAAAATCATCAGAAAGAAAACACAGGTCACCTACAAATAACAAAGATGAGTCTAGTATTAGACTTCTAATCTGCAACAATATTAGCTAACAATGAAGAAATGCTTTTAAACTTCTAAAACAAAGTTACAACTTAAAATTTAAAATTTTTTACCTCATAAAATAAATGATCAATCAGGAATGAGAATAGAACTGCACATTTACAGACATGCACAGAAAGATCTTAAAAGGGTTAATTAGGGATGAAATAAAGGAAAAAATAAAGTGGTAAACAAGGAAAAAAGATCCAAACCAGGAGAAAAATGGCAGTAATCCCCAAGATATTTAACAGCAGGCCAATACAGTAACCATCATATAGAAACTGAGGCAGAGAGAACTATTCTGTAAGAGAGAACGCCAAGAAAACCTGAGTCTGCAACAGAAGCAAAAAATGCAAAAAAAGAGAGCCAGGAACTGGAAATACCAATAAAAACAAAACATCACGGATCAACTGTGACGCCTCCAGTACAAATTAAACCAGGGAGACAATGTATTCCAAGGAATAGAATGGACTCCAAGGAATAAACAGAATAGGTAAGCATCTGAAAGATGGTAATAATATGCTAAAAAAAACAAGTTATGTCTAGCAAGAAGAAACATGAAACATACTTAGAAAACAAGAAAACAAAACAAAGCCCAAGCTCATACTTACAGAGAATAGACTGTGTAATGGACGAGTGAAAGAAAGAAAGAGAAGAATAGTTAAATCTTCTGTACTTGGCTTTGTAACTATGTATATGTATCTTGGATTTTTAAAACTCTGTAAGGTACCATACAGAAGAGGTCATAGACTCAGTCTATGTTTGCTTGAAAGATAACAGAAAAAAGTTCCACGAGGGGCAATTTTGGGTTCAATACAAAGATTTTTGTAACCCTTAAAGATGTTCAGAAATAAGCTGAATACCAGAAGACTCCAAGCAGAAGTTAAACGGCCACCTATATGGGATGCTACAAAGGGGATTCCTGTACTGGGTCGAAGAAAACAAATTCACTACTCATCCAACAAATATTCTAAGATTTTTCCAACTCTAATAAAACTCCTAACTTCTATTTAGGAAGTACATTACATCAGGAGACAACAGCCCCTTTAGGTACGAGAGCTATTCCTCAGGGAAGAAAGTTTCAGTACTACTGACAAACTTCAGGTAGAGAAGGAAAAAAATGAGAAAAGGTACAGTAAAATGGAAGAGGATACAGGCTGGATTTGTACTGTGGAATTATGCATCCTTATATTGAATGGTAGCACACCTGACTTACTATTTAAGAAATGACATAAGCAATAATAAAAATACAGTAGAACTTTCAGAATGCCTTATATTGATTTTACCACAAATTATTTTCCTGATAAGTAGAAATCAATATTCATAATTACTTTTCTAATAAAAGTTTAAATCAATAAATGTATAAATTATGAAAACATCATATCCATCCAGTTAGACTGAATTTCTCTCTTACCAATCATAACCTACAGCAAAAGATGTTTCAATTACAGGAGCAATGAGTTTTGCGGCTGTCATGATGTATTTTTCTGCCATGGCTTTCCTATATCAAACAAACAAAAAAGTTTTATTGAGAGACTTGTATAAAGAGTTTGGATTTTTTTTTAAGTATAAACATTACCTATCAAAGCTAACACACCATGAAAGTCTACTATATAGTGGACAGCTACACTAGAAATCTGTAAGTCAGGTTGACAACCATGGCTAGGAAATGGGATTAGCAAGCCACAACTTTCTTCTGGATCAACAGCTCATCTTTCTTTTCAGTGCAGGCTGACAAATAGAAGAAACACTGGATGAACATAATAAAAATAAAAAAAACTGGTATTAAAACAAAACAAAAATCACTGCTTAATACAAGATGAAAATTTTTGTGTATGGTATGAGACAGACCGAACTTCATTCTTTTGCATGAGGATATCTAATTTTCCCAGCAACATTTGTTGAAAAGACTATCTTTTCTCCATCAAACTATCCTGGCGCTTTTATTAATTATAAATGTACAAGTTTATTTCTGGACCTTCAATCCCATTCCAATGATTTCTATGCCTATCTTTATGCTACTAGCATGAAGTACTACTACACTTGAGTTGTGTTTTGGAGTATGAGCCCTCCAATTTTGCTCTTCTTTTGGAGTATGAGCTTCCACTTTTGCTTTTCTTTTTCTTTTTTTTTTTTTTTTAATTTAATTTAACTTTCAGTGTTCCAAAATTGTTTATGCACTAGTATTGTTTTGGCTACTTGGGATCCCTTAGACTTCCATATGAATTTTAGGATCAATTTGTCACTTTCTAAAAAACCACTGCTCAGATTTTGATATGGATTACACTCCATCTATAAAATAATTTGGGAAGCACTGTCATCTTAACATTAAGTACCTATCCATAGAAATGTGATGTCTTCCCATTTATTTAGCATATACTTCAGTAATGTTTTATACTTTACAGAGTGTAAATTTTATACTTCACTTGGTAAACTTATTCTTAATTATTTTTATGCTACTGTAAATGTAATTATGAATTTCATTTTGGCTAGTACCTTGCTAGTATGTATTTCTATAGTACTAATTCCTATATATCGATATCTTACTCTGCAAGCTTGCTGAACTTGTTTATTAGTTAAAATTGCTTTTTAGTGGATTCTAAAATTTATGTAGGATATTCCACATATAAGACCATGTAATCTGTAAACAGAGATAATTTTGCTTCTTCCTCTCCAATCTGGATGTCTCTTACTTCCTTTTTTGCCTAATTTCCATGGGTAGGACCCTGAGTGCAATGTTGAATTAGTGACAGGGAAATTCCTTATATTGTTCCTGTTCTAAGGGTCTAATCATGCAGTTTTTCACCATTAAGCATGTCAAACTGGGCTTTTCATAAATGTCCTTATCAGATTGAGGAAGTTCCTTTCTATTGTTAGCCTGTTGAGGTGTTTTAGTTTGTTTCCATGAAATCATATTGGATTTTGTAAAAAAAAAAAATTTTTTTTTCTTTATTGATATCCTCTATTATACTCATTGGTTTTTACAGAGTAAACCAATTTTGCACTCCTAGGATAAATCCCATTTGGTCATGGTACACAATTCCTTTTATATTTTGTTTGTATTTTTGGCTTACTAGTATTTTCTTTGGGATTTTTGCATCTATATTCATAAGATACTGTCTCTAGACAATAGATATTGATCTATTATCTCCGAAACCTCCCCTTTTTTTGTACTGTCTTTGTCTTGTTTTGGTATCAGGGGAATGCCAGCATCATAAAATGAATATTTTCTGGAAGAAGTTGTGTAGAATTGATGTTAATTGTTTTTTAGGCATCTTTTAGATTTCTCTAGTAAAACCATGTGAGCCTGGAGATTTTGGTGGGGGAAGGTTTAAAATTACAAATTAAATATTTACAGGGCTATTCAAATGATCTATTTCATATCAGGTGAGTTGTGGACACTTGAGTTTTTCAAGAAAGTGGTCCATTTTGTCTAAATTGTCAACTTTGTGGGTGTAGGGTTGTTTGTAGGCTGTAGGTTGTTTGTTCCATTACTATCCTTTTGATGTATACAGAGCCTATAGAGATATCTCCTGTTTTGCTCCTAATACTGGCAAGCTGTCATTTCTTATCACTTTTGCTTTAAGTTTCTTAATTTTATTCATCTATTCAAAAAATCAGCGCTGTATTTTTCACTGGTGTTTTTTTTTTTCAATGTCAATGATTTCTATTCTTTATTTTTCTAGTTTATTAATTGAGGAGCTTAGGTTATTAGGACTTTCCCATTATCATTCTAATTACTTTCCCTTAAGTGTTGTTTTTTTTTAATTTTTTATTTTATTTATTTATTTATTTATATTTTTTATTTGATTTTTTATTTTTTATAAACATATATTTTTATCCCCAGGGGTACAGGTCTTTGAATCGCCAGGTTTACACAATTCACAGCACTCACCAAAGCACATACCCTCCCCAATGTCCATAACTCCACCCCCCTTCTCCCAACCCCCCTCCCCCCAGCAACCCTCAGTTTGTTTTGTGAGATTAAGAGGCACTTATGGCTTGTCTCCCGCCCAATCCCATCTTGTTTCATTGATCTTCTCCTACCCACTTAAGCTCCCATGTTGCATCACCACTTCCTCATATCAGGGAGATCATATGATAGTTGTTTTTCTCTGATTGACTTATTTCGCTAAGCATGATACGCTCTAGTTCCATCCATGTTGTCGCAAATGGCAAGATTTCATTTCTTTTGATGGCTGCATAGTATTCCATTGTGTATATATACCACCTCTTCTTTATCAATTCATCTGTTGATGGACATCTAGGTTCTTTCCATAGTTTGGCTATTGTGGACATTGCCGCTATAAACATTCGGGTGCACGTGCCCCTTTGGATCACTACGTTTGTATCTTTAGGGTAAATACCCAGTAGTGCAATTGCTGGGTCATAGGGCAGTTCTATTTTCAACATTTTGAGGAATCTCCATGCTGTTTTCCAGAGTGGTTGCACCAGCTTGCATTCCCACCAACAGTGTAGGAGGGTTCCCCTTTCTCCGCATCCTCGCCAGCATCTGTCATTTCCTGACTTGTTGATTTTAGCCATTCTGACTGGTGTGAGGTGATATCTCATTGTGGTTTTGATTTGTATTTCCCTGATGCCGAGTGATGCTGAGCACTTTTTCATGTGTCTGTTGGCCATCTGGATGTCTTCTTTGCAGAAATGTCTGTTCATGTCCTCTGCCCATTTCTTGATTGGATTATTTGTTCTTTGGGTGTTGAGTTTGCTAAGTTCTTTATAGATTTTGGACACTAGTCCTTTATCTGATATGTCATTTGCAAATATCTTCTCCCATTTTTTCAGTTGTCTTTTGGTTTTGTTAACTGTTTCCTTTGCTGTGCAAAAGCTTTTGATCTTAATGAAATCCCAATAGTTCATTTTTGCTCTTGCTTCCCTTGCCTTTGGTGATGTTCCTAGGAAGATGTTGCTGCAGCTGAGGTCGAAGAGGTTGCTGCCTGTGTTCTCCTCAAGGATTTTGATGGATTCCTTTCTCACATTGAGGTCCTTCATCCATTTTGAGACTATTTTCGTGTGTGGTGTAAGGAAATGGTCCAATTTCATTTTTCTGCATGTGGCTGTCCAATTTTCCCAACACCATTTATTGAAGAGGCTGTCTTTTGTCCATTGGACATTCTTTCCCGCTTTGTCGAAGATTAGTTGACTGTAGAGTTGAGGGTCTATTTCTGGGCTCTCTATTCTGTTCCATTGATCTATGTGTCTGTTTTTCTGCCAGTACCATGCTGTCTTGATGATGACAGCTTTGTAATAGAGCTTGAAGTCTGGAATTGTGATGCCACCAACTTTGGCTTTCTTTTTCAATATCCCTTTGGCTATTTGAGGTCTTTTCTGGTTCCATATAAATTTTAGAATTATTTTTCCATTTCTTTGAAAAAGATGGATGGTACTTTGATAGGAATTGCATTAAATGTGTAGATTGCTTTAGGTAGCATAGACATTTTCACAATATTTATTCTTCCAATCCAGGAGCATGGAACATTTTTCCATTTCTTTGTGTCTTCCTCAATTTCTTTCATGAGTACTTTATAGTTTTCTGAGTATAGATTCTGTGCCTCTTTGGTTAGGTTTATTCCTAGGTATCTTATGGTTTGAGGTGCAATTGTAAATGGGATTGACTCCTTAATTTCTCTTTCTTCTGTCTTGCTGTTGGTGTAGAGAAATGCAACTGATTTCTGTGCATTGACTTTATATCGTGACACTTTACTGAATTCCTGTATAAGTTCTAGCAGTTTTGGAGTGGAGCCTTTTGGGTTTTCCACATATAGTATCATATCATCTGTGAAGAGTGATAGTTTGACTTCTTCTTTGCTGATTTGGATGCCTTCAATTTCCTTAAGTTGTCTGATTGCTGAGGCTAGGACTTCTAGTACTATGTTGAATAGCAGTGGTGATAATGGACATCCCTGCCACGTTCCTGACCTTAGCGGAAAAGCTTTCAGTTTTTCTCCATTGAGAATGATATTTGCGGTGGGTTTTTCACAGATGGCTTTGATGATATTGAGGTATGTGCCCTCTATCCCTACACTTTGAAGAGTTTTGATAAGGAAGGGATGCTGTACTTTGTCAAATGCTTTTTCAGCATCTATTGAGAGTATCATATGGTTCTTGTTCTTTCTTTCATTGATGTGTTGTATCACATTGACTGATTTGCGGATGTTGAACCAACCTTGCAGCCCTGGAATAAATCCCACTTGGTCATGGTGAATAATCCTTTTAATGTACTGTTGAATCCTATTGGCTAGTATTTTGGTGAGAATTTTCGCATCTGTGTTCATCAAGGATATTGGTCTGTAGCTCTCTTTTTTGATGGGATCCTTGTCTGGTTTTGGGATCAAGGTGATGCTGGCCTCATAAAATGAGTTTGGAAGTTTTCCTTCCATTTCTATTTTTTGGAACAGTTTCAGGAGAATAGGAATTAGTTCTTCTTTAAATGTTTGGTAGAATTTCCCCGGGAAGCCGTCTGGCCCTGGGCTTTTGTTTGTTTGGAGATTTTTGATGACTGTTTCAATCTCATTACTGGTCATGGGTCTGTTCAGGTTTTCTCTTTCTTCCTGGTTCAGTTGTGGTAGTTTATATGTTTCTAGGAATGCATCCATTTCTTCCAGATTGTCAAATTTGTTGGCGTAGAGTTGCTCATAGTATGTTCTTATAATAGTTTGTATTTCTTTGGTGTTAGTTGTGATCTCTCCTCTTTCATTCATGATTTTATTTATTTGGGTCCTTTCTCTTTTCTTTTGATAAGTCTGGACAGGGGTTTATCAATTTTATTAATTCTTTCAACGAACCAGCTCCTAGTTTCATTGATTTGCTCTATTGTTTTTTTGGTTTCTATTTCATTGATTTCTGCTCTGATTTTTATGATTTCTCTTCTCCTGCTGGGCTTAGGGTTCCTTCCTTCCTTCCTTCTTTCCTTCCTCCCTCCCTCCCTCCCTCCCTTCTTTCCTTTCTTTCTTTCTTTCTCCAGTTCCTTTAGGTGTAGGGTTAGATTGTGTACCTGAGACCTCTCTTGTTTCTTGAGAAAGGCTTGTACCGCTATATATTTTCCTCTCAGGACTGCCTTTGTTGTGTCCCACAGATTTTGAACCGTTGTATTTTCATTATCATTTGTCTCCATGATTTTTTTCAATTCTTCTTTAATTTCCCGGTTGACCCATTCATTCTTTAGAAGGATGCTGTTTAGTCTCCATGTATTTGGGTTCTTTCCAAACTTCCTCTTGTGGTTGAGTTCTAGCTTCAGAGCATTGTGGTCTGAAAATATGCAGGGAATGATCCCAATCTTTTGATACCGGTTGAGTCCTGATTTAGGACCTAGGATGTGATCTATTCTGGAGAATGTTCCATGTGCACTAGAGAAGAATGTGTATTCTGCTGCTTTGGGATGAAATGTTCTGAATATATCTGTGATGTCCATCTGGTCCAGTGTGTCGTTTAAGGCCTTTATTTCCTTGCTGATCTTTTGCTTGGATGATCTGTCCATTTCAGTGAGGGGAGTGTTAAAGTTCCCTACTATTATTGTATTATTGTTGATGTGTTTCTTTGATGATTTTGTTATTAATTGGTTTATATAGTTGGCTGCTCCCACGTTGGGGGCATAGATATTTAAAATTGTTAGGTCTTCTTATTGGACAGACCCTTTGAGTATGATATAGTGTCCTTCCTCATCTCTTATTATAGTCTTTGGCTTAAAATCTAATTGATCTGATATAAGGATTGCCACACCTGCTTTCTTTTGATGTCCATTAGCATGGTAAATTCTTTTCCACCCCCTCACTTTAAATCTGGAGGTGTCTTCGGACTTAAAATGAGTTTCTTGGAGGCAACATATAGGTGGGTTTTGTTTTTTTATCCATTCTGATACCCTGTGTGTTTTGATTGGGGCACTTAGCCCATTAACATTCAGGGTAACTATTGAGAGATATGAATTTAGTGCCATTGTATTGCCTGTAAGGTGACTGTTACTGTATATTGTCTCTGTTCCTTACTGATCTACCACTTGTAGGCTCTCTCTTTGCTTAGAGGACCCCTTTCAATATTTCCTGTAGAACTGGTTTGGTGTTTGCAAATTCTTTCATTTTTGTTTGTCCTGGAAGCTTTTAATCTCTCCTTCTATTTTCAATGATAGCCTAGCTGGATATAGTATTCTTGGCTGCATGTTTTTCTCGTTTGGTGCTCTGAAAATATCATGCCAGCTCTTTCTGGCCTGCCAGGTCTCTGTGGATAAGTCAGCTGCCAATCTAATATTTTTACCATTGTATGTTACAGACTTCTTTTCCTGGGCTGCTTTCAGGATTTTCTCTTTGTCACTGAGACTTGTAAATTTTACTATTAGGTGATGGGGTGTGGGCCCCTGAGTTTGAGGGGCGTTCTCTGAACCTCCTGAATTTTGATGCTTGTTCCCTTTGCCATATTGGGGAAATTCTCCCTAATAATTCTCTCCAGTATACCTTCTGCTCCCCTCTCTCTTTCTTCTTCTTCTGGAATCCCAATTATTCTAATGTTGTTTCGTCTTATGGTGTCACTTATCCTTCGAATTCTCCCCTCGTGGTCCAGTAGCTGTTTGTCCCTCTTTTGCTCAGCTTCTTTATTCTCTGTCATTTGGTCTTCTATATCACTAATTCTTTCTTCTGCCTCATTTATCCTAGCAGTGAGAGCCTCCATTTTTGATTGCACCTCATTAATAGCTTTTTTTATTTCAACTTGGTTAGATTTTAGTTCTTTTATTTCTCCAGAAAGGGCTTTTATATCTCCCGAGAGGGTTTCTCTAATATCTTCCATGCCTTTTTCGAGCCCGGCTAGAACCTTGAGAATTGTCATTCTGAACTCTAGATCTGACATATTACCAATGTCTGTATTGATTAGGTCTCTAGCCTTCGGTACTGCCTCTTGTTCTTTTTTTTGTGGTGAATTTTTCCGCCTTGTCATTTTGTCCAGATAAGAGTATATGAAGGAGCAATTAAAATACTAAAGGGTGGCAACAACCCCAGGAAAATATGCTTTAACCAAATCAGAAGAGATCCCAAATCGTGAGTAGGGACCAAGGGGATAATAAGAGGTTCAAAAAGAAAGAAAGAAAAAAAAAGAAAAAAAAAAAAGGAAAGAATTTAAAAAAGAAAATGAATAAAGAAAAAATATAAAAAAGAAAAAATATATTAGATAAACTAGTTTTAAAACGTTAAAAAAGGGTAAAAGTTAAAAAAAATTTAGCAGAAGAAGAGAAAAAAAAGGAAAAAGAAAAAAAATTAAATTAACTGCGAGACTAAAAAAAATCACAGGGAGAAAGCCATGAGTCCTGTGCTTTGCTTTCTCCTCCTCTGGAATTCTGCTGCTCTCCTTGGTATTGAAACCGCACTCCTTGGTAGGTGAACTTGGTCTTGGCTGGATTTCTTGTTGATCTTCTGGGGGAGCTGCCTGGTGTAGTGATTCTCAAGTGTCTTTGCCCTAGGTGGAATTGCACTGCCCTTACCAGGGGCTGAGTATTCCGCTCAGGTTTGTTTTCAGGAGCTTTTGTTCCCTCAGCGCTTTCTGTAGAGTTCCGGAGGTTGGGAATACAAATGGCAGCCTCCTGGTCTCCAGCCCGGAGGAGCCGAGAGCCCGGGGCCCCACTCCTCAGTGCACCTTCAGAGAACAGCGCCCAGTTACTCCCATCTGCCTGACCTCCAGCCGTGCTCCGAGCTCACCGAGCCTGTGACCGTTTCAAGGTAACCCCGAGCTGCGATCTTACTGTCGGCTCTGTCTCTGTAGCCGGCTTTCCCGTTCCAATACCCGCAAGCTCTGCGATAATCAGACACCCCCGATCCTTCTGTGACCCTGTGGGACCTGAGGCCACGCTGACCCCGCGTGGGTTTCGCCTCGGTTTAGCCTCTGGAGCGATGTCCCTCAGCGGAACAGACTTTTAAAAGTCCTGATTTTGTGCTCTGTTGCTCCGCCGCTTGCCGGGAGCCGGCCCCTCCCCCCGGGGTCTATCTTCCCGTCGCTTTGGATTCACTTCTCCGCCAGTCCTACCTTTCAGAAAGTGGTTGTTTTTCTGTTTCCAGAATTGCTGTTCTTCTTCTCTTCGATCTGCCGATGGATTTGCAGGTGTTTGCAGTATTTAGATAAGCTATCTAGCTGATCTCCTGCTAGCTGAAGTAGTCTCAGCCTGCTACTTCTCCGCCATCTTGACTCCTCCTCCTAAGTGTTGTTTTTTACTGTTTCCTTTCAAGAATTTGTCTTTAATTTTCACAAGTTTAATCATGATGTATATTCACATGGATTTCCTTGAGTTTATTCTCTTTGGTATTTATTCAGTTTCTTGTATTGTGTATTTATTTCTCTAGCTAAATTTGGGGAGTTACCAGCCATTATTTCTTGGTCTAATCTCCTTCTCCTAAAACATTGATGACAAAAATTGCAGATCTTTTGCTTTAGTCCCAGATGTCACTTAGGCTCTGTTCATTTCTGTTTTTACTTTATCTTCTCTCTGTTGTTCAGATTGTGTAATTTCTATTTTCCATATTCAGGTTCACTGAATCTTTCCATATCTCCTTTATTCTCCCATTGAAACCATTCACCAATGTTCATAATCACTTGTTGAAACATTTTCATCATGGCTGATTTAAAATTTGTCAGATAATTCTGACATCTCCGTCGTGTCAGTGTTGGCATCTACTGATTCGATTTTTCATTTGGTTTGAAATGAAATGAATCCTGGTTCTTGGTATGACTAGTATTCTTGATCAAAACTTGGGACATTTCTGCACTATAATACTCCAAAGTTTTATTTAAATTTTCTGTTTCAGCTGGATTTTTTGACATGGTTCCAACAGGGGAAGAAGAGATACCACCTCATTTTCATCAGATAATAGATGCCTAGGTTCCCAATAGAACTTCCTTTGACAACCAACATGGGAACAAGTCCTTGTGCCTGCTGGGTAGGGCAGGAGTTCCTGCTTCTACCATAGTCCCTGCTGACACCACAGTGGGGTGGCTTGTTACCACTGAATGATGATGAAAATTCTGACCCTCTATTATTTTCTCTGACACCAAAAGAGAGGGAGAGTTCTTCACACTGCCACATGAAGTGGAATTCCAGGCTTCTGTGTGCTGTCTGTTGACACCAGAGTGATGGGACTCATTAAGAGCCTATCAGATTAAAGTCCTGGCTCCCTACTTGGACTTTTGGGGTATGGGTAACTCTTTACAGCCTTATCGGTGTAGAAAACTAGGCTCCCACTTGACTTTTGTTGGCATGCATGGGAGTGGGGCTACAGTCTCTGTGTGTGTGTGTGTGTGTGTGTGTGGTATTTGTCTCAAAGTTTTCAGTCTTGATAGCCTTGTCTCCCCTCCTTTTCCTTTGGCTAAAGAAAGCAGGCTTTTCTTGGGGCCTTTTTTTTTTTTTTTTTTAAATACAACCTTTGTCATTTTCTGATTGCTAGCTTCTTCAGCTCCAAGTTTGGGAAACATGAGAGGAACTCGCTGCCATGCTGTTCCTCAAGTCCTGAACTCCCTTCCTAATCTGTCCTTTTCTCTTCACCTTTCTTATATTTGTTTTATATATAACTTTCAGGGGTTTTATTTGTACTTAGTGGGAAGAAGAGGAGAAAACTATGTCTACTCCATCTTCCCAGAAGTATTTTTAATATTAAACTTTCTAAAAATTAAGGGCCTTCTATACATATAATGGAATATTATTTAGCTTTAAAAAGGAAGGAAATCCTGTTACATGCCACAACATGGATGACCCTTGAGGACATTAGGATAAATGTACTAAGTCAGTCACAAATTACACAAATGTAATTCCATTTACATGAGGTAAATAAAGTCAATTCATAGCACAGTAAGTAGAATGGTGGTTGCCAGGTGTTGGGGGCAGGACCTAGAGAGCTGTTCAATGGGTAAAATTGCAGTTTGAGAAGATACAGAGTTCTGGGATGAAATAGTTGAGAGGGATTAAGAGTAAACTTATCATTATGAGCATTGACTAATGTATAGGACTGTACATCTGAAATTAATATAACCTTAATGACACTGGAATTAAAAATGAACAGAATTAGTATATGACCTAACACTTACACACACACACACACACACACACACACACTCACACAGAGTTCTGAAGACTGGTTATAAAACAATGTTAATGCACATAACATTACCAAACCAAGAAGTCTTATGTACCATAATAAAGATGGCAAATTTTATGTTTGTGTTTTTTACCACAATTAAAATAATTAAGGGCCCTCTGCCATGTGATATACTCTTAACACATATACAGTAAATATCAAAACTTTCAGACCATACTTGGCAGAGACTAGGTACCATATTGAAGGAAGGAAGAAATAAACAAAATTTTGTCTTTGGGAGATGAAATTTAATTGGGAAGGTGGGCAAAAATACATAAATATATAATTTTTTAAATAAAAGTAATATGAGCAAAGTTCTAATATTACACCAAATGCAGAGAGAAAACAAATTACAAGAAAACAGTAAGAGTTATTGAGTAAGAATAATTGGGATCAGCCTGAGGACTATGATTATCTTGAAGGCAGAAAGAGAATCTAGTAATATATAGAAATGGTGAAACAATAGCCTTACTGGAGAAATATACTGAATATAACAACTTTTGAGGGAAATAATCAGAATGTACATTAAATTTTTTTATAAAAATTAAACCTATTTGGTAAGGCACAAAATATTACCTTTCGCGTTCCATTTGCCTTAGATGATCATTTTTTATAGCTTCAATCACTAAGTTAGTATGTGGGTCATCCTGGGAAAATAAAATTGGAAAAAAAAAAGATCAATTCAGAAGTAAATACCAAGAACTTGGATTTCTAATCAACCTCACCACTAAGCAGTTACATAAAATGGAAAGTAAATTAATCTTTCTAAGCTATTTTCCCTTGCATAAAGCAGAACTTTTCTTCTCATTTCTGATTATCGATTGCATTCTCCTTGAACAAACAGATTCTGAGCAACTGATAAAAGGTCAGACTGGATAGAATAGGACCAAGTACACAGAAGCTGTGTGACATAAACTCTAAACTCAAATATAAATACTTTAATGATCATCAAATTCCTTAGTAATCAATATCTCTACTCTCCCCTAAGAATACAGATAATTTTTTGGTAAGATATTTTTTCTCAATATGAAAATAATATATAGTAGTTAATGTTTACTTAGCACTTACAATGTTACAGGTACTCTTGTAAGCATTTTATATGCCTCATTTAATCCTCACAACCCTATAAGGTAGGTTAGTATAATTAGCCTTATATTATGTAAAGAAGCTGAGGCATAAGAAGAGTAAGTTCTGAGTGATGGATAAGGATAAGGACTTCTTTTCATTTTTGATCTACTTAGTACACACAGTTTTAGTTTCCTCTGTTCAACAATGACTGAAAAAAAAAAAAAGTTAAAAAAAGGCTTTAGTGGTTCCTTTGTCAAGATATTATTCTTAAAGAATGGCATATAATCTTATATTTTGTAAGATTTTCTCTTTTTTCACTAAAATTGTAAAGTCATTCTTTAATCATAGTCTCTAGCCCTATTTCAACAGAGTCACAATGTCAACCTAATTTAAATAGCAAATAAAACTGGTAAAAGCACATTAATTAAATTTAATTAATCAAAACATATTAATATAGGGCTAGAAGAAACCTAAAAGGTCACTCATTCCAACTTCTTCATTTCTAGAAACAGAAAAGCACAGATAACTGGTAGCTGGCTCAACAGCAGTCTTCTTATACTCACACTTGGTGAAATATATTTATCATCTTCATCAATTTCTAACGGAACAGCAATCAATTTTTGGAATGCCTTCTTCATTTTGTCTCGATCTCCAACAGCAAAGTAACTAAGAATTAGGTTGAAGCCTGCCTTCAGATTTGGTGCCATACTCATGATGTGCTCAAATGAATTAATGGCATCTGAATACTGACCAGTTTTTATAAATGTAACACCAATGTTCTGCATGATTTTAATCCTAAAGAAATACAAACATAGATAAGCTTTAAAAGTCTCAATTCTGGTTCCACAGATAGGTTCTTTCTTTCCTTTCTCATTTTTTATTGCTATGTTAAAGCTTTATTGAGGTTTAACCTACATATCATAAAATTCACTTGCTTTTAGTATACAGTTCAGTAAGCACTGCTAATATCTCCACAGCTGTGAAACTATAAACACATTTCTATTTTAAGTCACCTCCGCTACCCTAAAAAGAAAATCTGCACCCATTAGCAGTCACTTCCCATTCTCATCTCCTGCCCTACGCAATCATTAACCTACTTTCTGTCTCTCTAGATTTGTTTCTTCTAGACATTGCATAAAAATAGTCATATATAATATTTTATATCTGGATTCTTTCAATTACCATAATCTTTTGGGGGGTCCTCCATACTATAGCATATATCAGTACTCCATTCCTTTTATATTTCCAAATATTATTCCACAGTATGAATATACCATATTTTATTTATTCATTGCCTATTTGACAGACATTGGATTGATTCCACTTTGGGGCTATTATGAATAATGCTATGAACATTCACACACAATCCTTTGTGATAGCATGTTTTAATTTCTCTTGGGTATATACCTGAGAGTGGAATTACTGGCCCACTGGTAAATTTGTGTTTAACTTTTTAAAAAACTGCCATATTATTTTCCAAACTGGCTGTACCATTTTATATGCCTAGGGTATGAGGTTTCCAATTTTTCTACAGGCTCTTCAATAATTATTTTCAGTCATTTGATTATAGCCATTATAATAGATGTGATCCCATCTTATTTCTAACCACTCCTCAACATAATACTGTTTCAACTAAATTCACTTATTCATAACTCCCTAATCAGATCACAAATACTGTTATTTCTTTGGCTCATCCCAATTTTCCCTTTGTCTGGAATGTAACCCTTTCTGCCTTCATCACGTAGATAACCTATTGCAAGTACACCTCCTTCACAAAGCCTTTCTTGACCATTCTTGTTCTTAAAAATCAGTCCCTCGATTTAGTTACTATAGCACCTCTTGATTACTTGACATAAACTATCTAATATTATTATCTTTTTCTACAGTGCTCAAAGTTTTGGAGTTACCTGAGTTAAAAGTGCCTAAGAGCATTGTGTCCTAGAAGCTAGATATTTCCCAATAATAATGATATATTACTAAAAAACAAATAATCACTAAAGGTGGCATTCACAAGTAAACTGGCTTTCACAGAGGAATTATACTAAGCCCAAGGAAAATTATAATCAGTAAATATCCTGGAAATCATCTATGGTATCAAGGTCACTACAAGACCATAAGGTAATTTGCTGTTTCTGCTCCTGAAATATTGTATGAAT
Source organism: Mustela erminea (assembly GCF_009829155.1). NCBI lineage: Eukaryota > Metazoa > Chordata > Mammalia > Carnivora > Mustelidae > Mustela > Mustela erminea. The sequence continues at coordinate 84,365,708 of NC_045628.1, forward strand.
AGAAAATATTCCAGCTTCCTCCTCCTCTCCCCTCTTCTAAGATTCAAATGCAATCCCTTCCTGAACTATTTCATTCTCAATCTACAGCAAGAATATAAGGTGGTCTTAATTTCTAGCCTATAGGAATTAAGGTATTCTGTAGTCTGTTATGTTCTAGAGGACTGCTGTTTTGATTTTATGTTGGCAGTAACTTATATTTGCCGTTAATGGCCTGCTAGGTTATCCCTTATACATGCCAATTAGTTTTGTCTTATTTTAATTGATTACATATTTTGTCTCTAACCTTTAACTAGTCATTATATAAATGTGTGTAAGTAGTCAATAGGGGAACACACCAAAATGCTACTGATACAACATAAATCTAAACACCTAACATGTACAAACACCTAAAAACATCCAACCCACTGGTGACAGGTCAGAAGAGTTATCTTGTTTCTGAAAAACAACACTTAAATTTCACCAAGTTATCCCTATGTAAACTTACCTCATTTCTTTATGGACGCTTGGAATTTGATCTAGTGCCATTCGGTAGAATTTAATGGCTTTGGAATAATTTCTTTGCTTTAAATAAATATTGCCCATATTCACTTTCAATCTTCCTAATAAAAAAATAATGAATATATAATATTCTATTTTCTTCACTTCTTCTGTATTTTAAATGTCCTTACTTCATATTCTTTGATGCTTTTCTCAAGTTAGGAAGCTTCAGACACTAACTAAAATCTCACTTGTAAAGAGTTATACTATTTTCCTGTATCTACACACTAATCTCCCATAAGGAAATGGAACTAAAGATAGATGGAAATGTGAAGCCTGAAGATATGGCTAGAAAACAAGTGATTTACATTATAAAACTGGAATTGTGCTTTTCTTAAAAAAAATGAATTTAAAAATTAGATTCAATAATGCTACACATATTTTAATATATTAAAGGAAATGAAATTCTGATAAACTTTAACACTACTACCAAAAAATTACACAATATAAATGATATATATATAAACTGTAGTCTCTTGGGAATAAATTTACAAGGAAAAGCAATTTTTTAAAAGATTTTATTTACTTGAGAGAGAGAGAGGGTGAGTAAGAGAGAGCATGAAAGAGGGGGAGGGGCAAGGAAAAGAGAGAAAGAGACTCCCCATTTGAACAGGGAGTCCTAAATCAGGCTCAATCCCAGGACCCTGGGATCATGACCTGAGCGAAAGATAGCTGCTTAACCAATTGAGCCACCCACGCGCCCTTTGGGAAAGCATGTTTGATGGGATTGCAATGGTTCATTCTACTTGTGATGACAGAATATAATTTTTGTTTACTGTTAGGCAATATACGTTATACCAGACAATACATTTTTTGTTTACTCTTAGGCAATATACCTCACACCAACAAATGTTTCTTCATTTGTATTTATGTGGGTTTTCATATAAAACAGTATCTTTAAGCAGGACACTTCCATATAAACACAAATTTGTTTAGAGCATAGATTATTTGAAGAAAACAAGGGGAAAAGTAAATTAACACTACAAAACTACTATACTCAGTCTGCCTGGCTGGCTCAGTCAGAAAAGCATGCAACTCTTGATTTTGGGAGACTGTTGATCTTGGGATCATGAGTTTGAGACCCACACTGGTTGTAGAGATTACTTAAATACATAAACTTTAGAAAAAAATAGAAGAATTATACTTACTGGGAAAATTGACTACATATACCCACCTGCATTGCTAAACATCTTATTTTTCACTATAACTTGATATGTGTTTAGTGCTTCAGCATACATTTCATTAGCTGAATATTGACTAGCCAAGTTGAAAAGAACCTAAGGAATAAACATTGCAAAAACACATGTAATGACCATTATAAGCCCATTTTATCTATACTCTTTTCAGAGATTAAGATCCTATAACAAAGCTAGATGCCTTTCTCAAGATACCCAACCAACTAGGAAGTGAAGCATGCACAGAAATATCTCGCATTCAAAATGAAGCTGAAAATTGAGACAAGTATAGCTATCCTCTATACGGCACCTTAATTTCATAAGTATTCTTTCTAATTTAGGTGGTATTTGCCATCCATTAATCTCAGAAAGAGCTACAAAGAATAAACTTGTATTGTTAATGTTGCTGGTAATAAAAGGAGAAGGTAAGATAGGGAGTCAAATTTTCTTTGTAAATAAAAATTAAACCTTATGTGGAAATAAAGATTCATTTGTGTACTTCTTTACATGCAAAACTGTAAAAAGTATTTCTCTGTATGCAACATTATAATTTAAGTCACTAAGTTATAGAAATTTACCTTCCTACAGATAAAAAAAAAATCACTAGAAATTATTCCCTAAAGATTCTATGGAAGTTAAAGATACTAGCTACTAAGAATAAACATCTAAAAATTCCTATTCAAAGTTTCAAATGCCCTTTTTTCCCATTTGTATGGCAGATGAACACTTTTCCCATTAAAAATATACCCTTTTAAAACACCAGTATAAACATCTAGTGTCTTTTTAGAATTAAAAAAAGTTCTGTAAGAAATTAGCTTTTGGTTTTTTTCACTACCCTCACAGAACATTGTATTATTTACCTAGTTGGAAGTTCTTAAAAATCACAAACAAAAAGTCCACATTAGAATTTCATTAAAGTAACCACACTAAAAACAGAGCATAAATATTAGCAATCTTCCAGAAATAGAGTCATTGGGTGGTGGGTTTGTGGGTATTTCTTAAGTTATTAAAAACTAATTAAATTAAAAAAAGTCTCTGCACAGAACAAAGAGTGCCTCATGAACTTCATAAAGATGTCTATTAATTGAATTCTGAGCACCTAAGGTCCAATAAGATTTATAATAGCTAACTGAATTTAAATAAAATAAAAATAAAATAAAGTCTTCGTAAAAATTAAATAAAAAACAACAACGGAAAATAAGAAAAAAGAAAAAAACTTTCAGAATCTACAAATCCTAGCCAAAATAATTTTACTCAACAGGTATTTTATACTTACTGAGTATGTTAAATCCAAATTGATATTTTCTGGAGTTGTAACTTGTTCTCGTTGTCTCACCAAGACTCTCTCTTTTCTTCCTGCATCTTTTGCCTTTTCTAAGGCCTGAAATCAAGTTCTTACTTTGTAAATTCCTTTAAGCATTCATTATGAGCATTTTATGCTTTTGAAAGATATTTGCATATGAAGCTTGGTTGGATTCCTTATACTTCCTTGGATTCCCAGTATGCCCTCCTATACTCTTACAATAAACTCCCCTTGAAAACAAAAGAACCCAGAGTATTTGTTTAAAGTGGAACTTACCATCATAAAATTGCCACGGGTTCTCCCCACTGCTCCCCAGAAAGAGGAAGTATGAGTGATAAAATGGAGAGTATATTAGCCCCAAGTCAAGTTTCTTTATCATCATACCTGCTATCACCATTTAGATTTGACTCTACGTATTTTCTTTTTTTTTCCATCCAATCCTGAATCTTTGGGTATATTAATTCCAAATTATATGATAAAAATTTAGATGGATTTGTTTGGTTTCTGGGATGCTCAAAACACAGAAAAATCAAAAGATAACTGCTATCCACTATTATAACAAATGCTTATTACTTAGTGTGGCTCCTATATCCCACTCAGAATGCCAAGACCCTTTTCCTGATTTCCACCAAGAGACTAACTACAGGCAGATTAATTTAACATAGGATTTTTTTTTTTTTAGAGCTAGATAAAAAAAGCACCAGTTCTGTGAGCAATATAAGTAGCTCTTATACTGAACAATTCTAATGATATTCATTAATGTGATAACTAAGTCTTAGAAAGTACACTTATATGGTACGACAAAGTAATGAGGACAAAGCAAATAAAGAAAAAATATTTAATTAATTTATTAAGATTCTATTTATTTATTTATTTGAGAGAATGAAAGATCACAGAGTGAGAGGGAGAAGCAGACTTGCCACTGAGTGGAGAGCCCTATGCAGGGCTCAATACCAGGACTCTGAGATCATGACCTGAGCTGAAAGCAGACGCTTACCCTACTGAGCCACCCAGGTGCCCCAAAAATATTTAATTAAAAAAAGAGAAGCAGAGGGATGCCTGAATGGCTCAGATGGTTAAGTGTCTGCTCAGGTCACGATCTTGGGGTCCAGAAAGGAGTCCCGCAAAGGGCACCTTGCTCAGCAGGGAGCCTGTTTCTCCTTCTTCCTGCCACTCCTTCTCCTTATGCTCTCTCTCTCTCTCTGACAAATAAATTAATAAAATCTTTTTTTTAAAAAAAGGCACGAAAAACCAGAGTTGGGGGTACCAAAAAGCAAACTATGATTTTGCAATTTACTTAGAAAAGAGTATTTTAGGGTAGTGAGGTTTAAATAAGAAAGCAACACTTAGTACTGCATGTGGACCGTGGTAGCTATGCCTTTCAGCAGGCTTTGAGTCTAATTCAATAGGCCACCAAGGCTGCAAAATTTAACCAACCATTCCACCAGAATTTGTTTTCCTATTGTATTGACCAATGTGAAAAATTACAAAATCAGTCAACTGTTTTGACCTGAGGATTTTTATGAAGCAGCTGCCCATTGTTTTTAAAAAATTGCTTTAGTGAAAACTCTAAGGCCTGTCAACAGCAAAAAACAAACAAACAAACAAACAAACAAACAAACAAAAAACCTATGTGTATTATTCAGGTATCCCTTACTTTTTAAAGTTCATAAAACGCCACTCTGCTTTAACAAAAGACCTACATTACCACCTATTTCTTGCTAACTCAAAGAAATATGAAGAAGATTTCTGCTTTTACAAAAAAAAAAGGCAAGAAGTGAAATAGTGTGTAACCTCTATTTTGTAGCAAACCCTTCCAGAGGCAGCCCACATCTCCAGTAGCGACAGCAGCCTCACCACATTCAGCATCTCAGCATCAAGCCATCAGAGCTCTGGACTGCCTGTGAGCATCTGTGCTTTATTTTGATTTTCTTTGTGTATCCACTAGCAAGATGTGTCCCAAGACATCAGAAAAGCCTAAGAGAGGTTAGTTTTTGGGTCTAGGAATGCTCAAAGATTTTTCAATATAAATTCATGGTAATTGTTTGATGCTATTTGCTTATGAAAGATTTTGCTCTACTTCTGGATAGCAGGGAAAATCTGTACATTTGCTTTTTATTTGTGCACATACATATGACATATAGTTCACCATCTTGAATCCTAGAAGTTTATGAACTTACCAATTTTAAGTCTCCACAGCTGTTGGCAATACAGCTTTCTTCTACCAATTCATTTACTTTCTTCTCTAATTGTCTAATCTTTTCTTCTGGACTATTAAAGAAAAAGCAGAGGTACTGATTCATTCAAGCACAAATAATATATATTAAAATTTAATTTACCTGTAACATTGTCCATTATGTGCTTTTATAGAAACAGGTTGCAGATAAGACAAATGTATAAATGGCATTAAAGAGCAAATGCAGTACTGTTTTTAATAATTATATAATTAATAGTAAAAATGACATCTTTGGTTAATAAAACTAAATAATTACTTGGCACAAGTGTAATTTAATACTGAGCCAAATGCTTTACCCTAATTATGTCATTTAATCCTCCCAATAACATCTGATATAAGTACTACTGTTATTATCATTTTACTGATAGAGAAATTGGTTTAGAAAGTTAATTTTTAAGCCCAAGATCACACAGCCAGTTAAGTTATAGTGCCAGGATTTAAACCCAAGTAAGGTAATTCGAGGACCCGTGCTTTACATTATGATGCCCAAAAGAAAGCAGATCCTTTCTTAGACCCTATGACAAATGAAAACTTTACTTTATGGTGAAGAAAACTGAAGACCCCATAAAAGAGATGAAAATTATTATTACTTATTATGAGATGGGTACTCTAGAGAGTATTTCCAACAATGGGAAGAAGTTAAAAAATCCTGATTTAATTAGTGGCAAACACAGTACTCCCAAATCAGTCACATTTCAAAAATAACATTAATGTCATTTTGCTACCACTTTATTCCAGCAAAGTATCACAATGCTCTGAATGTACATCAGTGCCTAAATAAAATTTTACTATGAATATTTGAGAATACACAGTAGTTCTTTCAGTTTTCTAGAAATGGACTTATAAAAAATACAGGAATAAATTCAATAGTATAGCTTTGTCTATAGAATCATGTTTTTTGGTAGAATCTGACTAAAATTTAGTCAGGTGGGATACAAATTTTATTGATTTACTAAAAATTTGCAAATTTCTTACTGAGCAATGAGCATAATAAATGCCATCTTATAAAGGTTACAACAAAGTACAGAATTCTATTTTATAGTCCAAAACACCCTAATAAATATCTTCAGATATTACTTACAGATAATTATTAAACCTAAAACATGAATACAAAATTTTAAAGTTATAAACGTTATAAAGACATTATAATTACCCTATCCCTATCAAATGCCAGGAAAATGAACTCTATATGCAGACACTGTTAGACACCTACCCACCACACAGGAACCTGCCACCATCTTTTCTCCTCGCATACAGATCTAAACTAGTCAAGAGTCTCATTCTCTTGCCAAACGTGTGGTTCAGTCATGAACATATGATGCACTTCTGGCCAGTGAGAAATTAAGACAGGTTTGCTTAGGGTAGAGGCTTCCTGGGAAGATTTTGTTTGCTCTATGAAAGGGACCCAAAACTGGGAACTTTCTGGCTCTAGGATTTATTAACTACATGGAGATTTTGAACTCTCAGGGCTCTTTTGGCATGATAGGATGGCAAGCTCTTAAGAAAAGCCAAGAGAGCCACAGAGAAGCTGAACCAGGGATGATGTTATTGAGCAGTTAAATTAACCAACCCCAGAAGTGCCTTTCCACCAGACTTCTTATTAAATAAGATAATAAATGTTCTTATCGTGTGTGTTTTCCTCATGTTGGCAGCTGAAAGGGTTCTAATGACCTGGTATTTAAATAAAGTAACATACTTTTATTAGCAATGTGTTGTCATTAACTAGGACACAGAGAAAATAGATTTTCTGTAGAGGTTTATTAGTGAAAAAGAGAAATTATGTAATTTATACAATAGCCCAAATAGTGGCTTTAAGAACTACAATTTTTAAATCTCTATTATACAGAAGAAAAATAGTGTTTAATAACAAGAGGCTCTGTAAACAGCTTGGGTTCAAACTCAGTCCTGCCACTTATTAGAGATGCTAAGAGAAGACGGCTGTGTTTACTTTCTCCCTAAATGAACTAATGATAAAAACATCTCAGTCTTCATTTATATATAGCCCTTGCACAGCAGCACACAGTGAATACTCCATAAACACTGGCTTATGTTACTACTTGTAAAATGTTTCCATCAATGGTACTTAGATCCCAGTAAGTACCTATACCTGAATTTTTACCACAGCTCTTGGCTACTCTTTAGCTGCTAGCAAAAAACTAAGTTAATGCTCTAAAAAATTAAATTTCTCAATATTGATACGACTCTTCCTGTATGTTCTCTTAATTTTTTCATTGAAATATGCTTTTAAAATAAGTATATCCTATTCCGTTTTCAACTCCATTTGGTCTCTAAGAGAATCAATATTAGCATTTATAAACATTAGACTTATCTTCACAAAAATATTAAAATAAAACTGCATAGAACACACAAGGCTGTTTTTCTTAGACTTGGTTCTTTTTCCTATTTCAAAACCAGAGATGATGTTTTGATTACTATTCTGTTGACATGAACTTTTATTTTTGAGGATACATGATTAATTTTTTTAAAAACTTCTTTAAAAAATATTTTTATTTATTTATTTGACAGACAGAGAGACAATGAGAGGGATAACACAAACAAGGGGAGTGTGAGAGGGAGAAGCGGCTTCCCATTGAGCAGGGAGTCCAATGTGGGGCTCTATCCCAGGACTCTGGGATCATGCCCTGAGCCAAAGGCAGACGCATAACTGACTGAGCTACCCAGGCACCCCCAAAAGCTCTTTCAATTAATCACCCAGTGCTCATCATGACAAGTATACTCCTTCTCATCACCTACTTCCCCTATCCCCCATCTACCTCCACTCTGGTAACCATCAGTTTGTTTTTCATAGTTAAGACTCTCTTTCCCTATTTGCCTCTTTTTTTTCCTTTGCTCATTTGTTTCTTAAATTTCACATAGGAATGAAATCAGCTGGTATTTGTCTTTCTCTGACTTATTTCACTTAGCATTATCTCCATCCATGTCCTTGCAAATGCCAAGGTTTCATTTTTTTACGGCTGAATAACATTCCACCAAATATATATATACGCCACATCTTCTTTTTCCATTCCTTTATCTATGAACACCTAGGCTGCTTTCATAATTTGGCTATTATAAATAATGTTACTATAAACACAGGGGTGCACATACCACTTTTAACTTGTATTTTTTTTTATTCCTTGGGTAAATATTTAGTGGTGCTATTGCTAGACTGAACAGTAGCTCCATTTTTAACTTTTTGAGGAAACTCCATACTGTTTTCCATAGTGGCTGCACCAGTTTCAATTCAAACCAACAGTGCATGAGAGCTCCCCTTTATCCACATCCTAGCCACCACCTGTTGATTCTTGTGTTGTTGACTTTAGCCATTCTGACAGGAGTGAGGGATTAGCTCACTATAGTTTTGATTTGCATTTCCCTGATAGTAACTGATGATGAGCATCATCTCATATGTCTGTTGGCTGTCTAGATGTCTTCTTTGGAGAAATGTCTGCTCATGTCTTTTGTCCATTTTTTAACTGGATTTGTTTTTTGGGTGTTGAGTTTTATAAGTGCTCTCTCTCTCTCTCTCTCTCTCTCTCTCTCTCTAGGATACTAACCTTTAACTGGATAGGTAATTTGCAAATATCTTCTCCCCTTCCATAGCTTGCCTTTTAGTTTTATTGGTTGTTTCCTTTGCTATGCAGAAAGATTTTTAGTTTGATGTAGTCCCAATATTTTATCTTTGGTTTTACTTCCCTTGTCTCAGGAGACATATCTAGAAAATGTTGCTATGGCTGATGTCCAAGAAATTACTGCCTGTGTTCTTTCCTAAGATTTTTATGGTTTCAGGTCTTGCATTTAGGTCTTTAATCCATTTTGAGCTTATTTTTGTGTATGGTGTAAGAAAGTACCCCAATTTCATTCTTCTGCACATGGCTGGCTGTTCAGTTTTCTCAATACCATTTGTTGAAGAGACCATCTTTTTCCCATCGGATATTCTTTCCTGTGTTGTCCAAGATTAACTGACCATATAGTTGCAGTTTATTTCTGGATATTCTATTCTGTTCCGTTGAACTTTGTATCCATTTTTGTGCCAGAACCATACTGTTTTGTTTACTACAGTTCTGTAATATAACCTGAAGTCTGGAATTGTGATGCCTCCTTTGCTTTTCTTTACCAAGACTGCTTTGGCTATTTGGGCTCTTTTGTGTATCTACACAAACTCTGGGATTGTTTGTTTTAGTTCTGTGAAAAAGGCTATTGGTATTTTGATAGGGATTGCATTAAACATGTAGATTGTCTGGGTAACAGACATTTTAACAATTTATTTGTTCTTCCAACCCATGAGCATGGAATGTCTTTTCATTTCTTTGTGTTGTCTTCAACTTCTTTCATCAATATTTTATAGTTTTCAGAGTAAAACTCTTCACCACTTTGGTTAGATTTATTCCTAGGTATCTTATTATATTTGGTGCAGTTATATCTGGAACTGTTTTTTTTTTTTTAATTTCGCTTCCTGCTACTTCATTATTGGCATATAAAAATGCGACAGATTTCTGTAGTTTGATTTTGTATCTGAAACTTCCCTGAATTTATCAGTTCTAGCAGTTTTTCGGCAAAGTCTTCTTGATTTTCTATATATGGTATCATGTCATCTGTAAATAATGAAAGTTTTAATTCCTTGCCCATTTGGATACATTTTATATTTTTTTGGTGCCTGATTTCCGTGGCCAGGACTTTCAGTACTATGTTGACTAAAAGTGGTGAGTGGATTTCCCTATCTTGTTCCTGACCTTTAGGGGAAAAGGTCTTATTTTCCCGCTTAGGATATGTGTTGGGGGGTGTCTCATATATGTTGAGGTATGTTGCCTCTAAACTTACTTCGTTGGTTTTTATTATGAATGGATGTTGTACTTTGTCAAATGCTTTTCCTGCGTCTATTAAAATGATCCTGTGGTTATCTTTCTTCTTAATGATGTGATGTATCACATTGATAGATTTGCCAAATCTATCAAACCACTTTTGGAACCCAGGAATAAATCCCACTTAATCATGGTGAACAATTTTTAAAATTTATGTTGGGTCCTGTTTCCTAGTATTTTGTTGAAGATTTTAGTATCTATGTTCATCAGAGATATTGGTCTGTAGTTCTCAGTTTTTGGTATCTTTATCTGGTTTTGGTATCAGGGTGATGCTGGTCTCATAGAAGGAATTGGAAAGTAATCCTTCCCTTTCTATTTTTTGGAATAGTTTGAGAAAAATGGGTCTTAACTTTTCTTTAAATGTTTGGTAGAATGTGTATTCTGCTGTTTTAGGATGGAATGTTCTAAATCTATCTGTGAAACCCATCTGTTCCAGTGTGTCACGCAAAGTTATTGTTTCTTTTGTCAATTTTCTATTTAGATGATCTATCCAATGATGTAAGTGGGGCATTACAGTCCATTACAGTTATTGTATTATTAGCAATTATTTCCTTTATGTTTGTTATTGTTTCATGCATTTGGGTGCTCTCATGTTGGGTGCAGAAATGTTTATAATTGTCATATCTCCTTGTTGGATTGTCTCCTCAATTATTATATAGTGTCCTTCTTTGTCTCTTGTTACAGTCTTTGTTTTAAAGTCTAGTTTTTGTGATGTAAGTATTACTACTCTGGCTTTATTTGACATCCCTTTGCATAATAAATGTTTCTCCATCCCCTCACTTTCAATCTGCAGGTGGCTTTAGGTCTAAAATAAGTCTCTTGTTGGTAGCGTATAGATGGGTTTTGTTGGTTTTTGTTTTTTTTTTTTTTAAGATTTTATTTATTTGACAGACAGAGATCACAAGTAGGCAGAGAGGCAGGCAGAGAGAGGGAGGGAGGCAGGCTCCCCACTGAGCAGAGAGCCCATGACCTGAGCCGAAGGCAGAGGCTTAACCCACTGAGCCACCCAGGCCCCTCTGGGCTATTCTTTAATCCATTTTGTTACCCTGTGTCGTTTGATTGGAATGTTTAGTCCATTTACATGAAAAGTAATTATTGATAGCTATGTATTTATTGCTATTTTATTACTTGTTTTGTAGTTGTTTCTGAAGATTTTTCTCTGATCCTTTTTTTTTTGTCTTTCTCTGTTTTATAGTTTTCTTTTGATATATTTGGATTTCTTTCTCTTTATTCTTTCCATATTTATTATTTTTGGTTTGCAGTCACCATTAGGTTTGTATGTAGCATCTTCTGCATATAGCCATCTATATTAAGTTGATGGCTGTTTGAGTTTGAACCCATTCTTCACTCCTGTTATCCCCTCACTTTAGGTATATGATGTCATATTTTACATCCTTTTGAGTTCCTTGACTGGTTTTTAAATAAAATATTTTTACTGCTTTTGTGTTTCCTACTTTCTCACAGTCACTTTTGGTCTTCTCTTTTCACTCAGAGAATCCCCTTTAAACATTTCTTGCAGGGCTGGTTTAGTGGTAATGAGCTCCTTTAGTTTTTGTTTGTCTGGGAATCTCTTTATCTCTTCTCCTATTCTGAATGACAGTCTTTCTGGATAGAGTAATCTTGTCTGAAAATTTTGCCTATTCAGCATTTTGAATATATCGGGTTGCTTCCTTCTGGCTTGGAAAGTGTCTGCTGAAAAATCTCTGCTTAGCCTAATGGATTTTTTCCTCGTAAGTTACTGTCTCCTTTTATCTTGCTGCTTTAACATTTTCTTCTTTATCACTATATTTTGCCATTTTAATTACAGTAGATCTTGGTATGGGTCACTTTTGTCGATTTTGATGGGTATTCTGTGTGCCTCCTGGCTCTGGATATCTGTCTTCTTCCCCAGATTAGGGAAGCTTTCAGCTATTATTTCTTCAAATAAATTTTCTGCTCCCCCTTTTCTTTTGATGGACTTTTATAATATGGCTGTTATCACATTTGGTGGAGTCACTGAATTCCCTAAGTCTATTCTCATTTTGTGTAATTTTTTTTCTCTCTTTTCTTCAGCTTGATTACTCTCCACTACTCTCATCTTCTATGTCATTAATTCGTCCCTCTGCTTCTTCCAGACTGCTGTTCCTTCCACGATGCAGGTTTCTCATTTCATCTATTACACTTTACTTCTGGTATACCTTATATCTGTATTAAGGGTCTCAATGTCTTTCACTCTTTCCTCAAGTCCAGTGAACACCTTTATGATCACTACTTTAAATTCTCTCTCAGTCATTTTATTTCTATGTGTTTCGCTTAGATCTCCTGCTGTTGCCTTATCCTCTGTTCTTTCATTTGGGACAAATTCCTCTGCCTTCTCATTCTAAGTCTCTGTGCAAACTTCTCTGTATTAGGAAAGTCAGCTATGTCTCCTGTTCTTGAGGATAGTGGCCTTATAAAGAAGAAGTCCTGTAGTGCCCTGCTGTATAGCGTCCCATGTTCCCCAGGGCCTGGCGCTTCCAGGAGTGTCTCCAGTTTGTACTATGTGCACCTGCTGTTGTGTCCTGGCCACTTTATCCTTCGGGCCCGTCACCTGCAGAGGCTCTCTTTGCCTGCTGTGGACAGTTTTTGGTCCCTGGTCTGAATCTCGAAAATTTTAATGAAGTATTCTCTTTCCTGTTTATGAAATGAGACCTGTCATCACTGTCACTGGAACTGAGAGTCTGCAAAATTCCCTCTTTGGGAGGTGCTGTGCTGGTAGGGGTTTGGTCTGGTCTTCTGGGGGAGGGATCTGTAGTACTGGGACTTACATAATCCTAACTGCAAAGTGCGTTTTCATTGGAGTATAGGGGATGGGGCTTGGTGTATGCAAGTTAGGTAGCAAACGTCTGCACTGTGCTGGTTCCTACAGGTGGTCCTATACTTATGCTGAAGGGCAAGGGAGGGAAATGGCAACAGCCCATTTATTTGTTCCTGGCAAGGTCTCTCCATGAACACTGTCTCTCTGGGACACCCTCTGACATGAGCAAATAACCTCCCCACTGTGTGCCCCAGGCACTCCTCAGATCACTGTTCCCTTGCCTTGTGTCCATGGGTCATTTATCTGCCTTCTTTCCAAGAGTAATGCAATGGCTGCCAGGCTCTATCCTGGCCATGCCTGCTAATCTTTAAAACACTAGACTTTGGGGCACCTGGGTGGCTCAGTGGGTTGAGCCTCTGTCTTTGGCTCGGGGTCATGGTCCCAAGGTCCTGGGATCGAGCCTTCATGGGGCTCTCTGCTCAGCGGGGAGCCTGCTTCCTCCCCCGCAACCCCCACCTGCCTGCCTCTCTGCCTACTTGTGATCTCTCTGTCAAATAAATAAATAAACAATAATTAAAAAAAAAATCTAGGCTTTAAGTCCCACTGCTTGCCAGAATCCATGAAATTCGGCCCTTTTGGCTTTCCAAGCCAAATCTATGTCAGTCAGTTTTCCTTATGCACTCTCCTGTTAGTCTGTCTCTCACCCTTCCCCACTACCACAGCTCTCTGACCACTGCAGCTGCCATGTTTCTGTCCTAAACCCTGTCTCCATACTTCCTACTTTCTTCAATGTATCCTCTTCTCTACCTTTAGTTATGGAATTTGTTCTGCCAGTCTTCAGATTTCTGGAGTATTTAGGATGATTTGATAGTTATCTAGTTATATGTGTGGGATGAGGTGAGCCTCAAGAAGTGGGGGTAGGGTCCTACTCTGCTATCTTCCCCTCCCTGTTTACTTAAATTTTACATAGAGTGAAATCATATGGCATTTATCCTTCTCTGACTTATTTCACTTGGTAGTATACTCTCCAGTTCCTTCGATGTCATTGAAAATGACAAGACTTCATTCTTTTTAATGGCTGAATAATATTCCATCACACACACACACACACACACACACACACACAATCAATATATACACCACATCTTTATCCATTCATGAATTGATGGACACTTGGGCTGCTTCCATATCTTGGCTTATAAATAATGCTGCCATGAACCTATATAGGGGTACTACTCACATGACCTTTTAAAATACCTGAAAATTATGTATTTGGAAAATAAAAATTAAAAATACACAACACTAAAACAACATGAGAACTTACATACCTATCTTCATTTTTGGCTTCCAGAGGAGGAGCAGGGCCCCTTGACTGACCAAGGGGGTCAAATGCAGAGCCTGAGATACAATTCAAGAGCTCATATTGAATTTGTGATACAAATAATTAAAGAAAACTTGTATAAGTTAAATTTACCTATTTATTAAATGGCTTAAATTACCTATTTATTAAATAGCCAGGACATTTATTATGTTTATATAAACACTTTATATATCAAGAAATTGGTAAAATTTTAACATACATCAAATTTTATAAATAAAATGTGAAAACAAAAATGAGTATTCTTTCAGCATTTACTTCTCCTCCACAGTAATCTATCCTAACTCTAGGAACTCTAAATTATCAATCATGCGAGTAATAATCAATCATGCTGGTATTGAGTTTTTAACTATTCTATTGATATAATACTATTTTCACCTGTAAATTTTTAATTAGGCTTTAACTTATATTAAATGAATTGCATTTTTTAGTTTTTTAAAAATGCAGACATTTTTAATGTACAGGTCAGCACACTTTGACAAATTACATGCCAGTATAACCAACATTCCCATTCGGATGCAGAACGTTTTCATTGCCCCTTTCCTCTTTTATTTATTTATTTTTATTAACATATAATGTATTATACCCCTTTCCTCTCTTAATGGTACCTAAAATAATAACATACCTTACCATCAACGGCACATTAGATTTTATTTAAAATGGTAACATTTTACATTTACACACAGAAACACAGTAACAACATTAAAACATCTGAAAAAAGTTATTAGAAGAGATAATATAACAAACCTCTCAAAGCTGCTTTGGTAAAACCAGCTGCTCTCACTGCTGTCATTGGTCTAGTAACTCCATCCTTGAAAGAAAAAAAATCATTTAAAAGGTGTTCTTAAATTAAGATTTGCTTCTTATTTCTAGTTCTGGACATATATTAACATAGTCCCTTTTTTTTTAGTCCCAGTTTTTCTGATTTTTTAAAAAGACCTATTCATTTATTTGAGAGAGAGAGAGAGAGAGCATGCACACGTGTGGTGGGGAGGGGCAGAGAGAAAGGAAGAGAGAAACTCTAAGCAGACTCTGAGCTGAATGCAGAGCTTCATGCAAGGCTTGATCTCACAATTCTGAGATCATGACCTGAGCTGAAACCAAGAGTTGGACGTTTATTTGACTGTGCCCCCAGACACTGCTTTAACACTTATTTTTAATCACTCTCTGCTTTTTCCTTACACTTGCCTCCTCATGTGTCAGTTCTGTCTCTACTTTCCCTTCCCCCATAAAATTTCAATTCCTCACTTTAACGTATCTTACTCCTAGTTTGGAAAGAAAATCTCAAAAGATTTTTATATAGCACCTAATATAAGTTATATAGGTTATTAGCTGCCTACTCCTCTACCTTTTTGGTCTCCTATATGCCTATGAGAGAAACTACAGAAATTCTTACAAGTTATAGCATAGGAAAAATGGGACCCAAAGTTCACTACACAAGCAAACTATCAGTTCTATGTCCACTCCCCAATGGGATTTCATTTGAGACCTGAGTAAATCCAATGAGATTTTGACTCCAAAGATTCTGAACAGTCTAAACTTCAGCCCAAAATTTAAAGAATCATGTTCTTTATATAAGAAACACCTTCTTTAACATTTTAAAATAATATAATAAAAAGTGTCGGCAATAATATTCTAAGTCACAAGAGAGGCCCAAAATGAACAACCACATGACAGAGATACCTGAATAGCCCCTGTCATTGGTCTTCCCATCGAGGATGCCAGGGATGTCTTGGACTAGTAAACAGAAAACTAAATTAAAATGATTCAAAAATAATCTACATTTAATTTTATAAAAACCAAGTTACAAAAATTTCTTTATAACTTTTATCTTCATTCAATTGGCAAGTAAACCTAATCTTTTCCATTTATAACCTAAGGATATAAGACTAAACAATAAAACTCTAAAACAAGTCTCAGCAAACTACAACTGTCAGCCTTTGTCAATAACATTTTATTGGAGTACAGCCATACCCCACTGGTCTGCACACTATCTACAGCAGCTTCTATACTACAAATGCAGAGTTTGGTAGCTGCAACTAGGGACTATGACCTGCAGAGCCTATACTGCCTGGCCCTTCACAGAAAATGTCTGCTGTTTTCTATTCTGAAGCACCACCAAAAAATCAAAATTTATGAGTAATACAAGCTTAGGCTGATTAATAAAACCATGTTCCACTTAACACACAGTTACATTATGTGTATGACTAATTTCCTTATTCATATCAATAAATATGAAGTCAAGTGTCCTGGACTTCAAGGTACTAAAACCAATTTTCTGATCCCTATGGAATATTACAATAAAGACTAGGAAATACTATTCTACTTCATTCTTCCGTTTTTCTCCCATTCTCCCTTTGGATGCTAAAGACATCCAAATTTGGGCAAGACTTCAAACCTTTTCTTTATGGATTTTTATATAGCATCTTTCCTCCAAATATCTCAAATAAAAGAAACACTGAAATATATGCCTCTGAAAATTTTCTCAAATTTTATAATTTTATTTTTCATGTATTAATTGGTAGGTTTTAAAATATAAACATCATTACTTTTATATAACATTTAACTTCACATAAAAATATGAATGGAATACACATGAGACTTGGTAAAACTACACAAAAAATGAAAGGAAGTCAATCAACAAACACAAGGTTTACAAATAGAAATGATAATATTTTCTGATAAATTTATAATCAAAGTGACTATAATATAAAAGCTATTAATCAAATTAGACTTTTATAAGGTTTGTAACTATCTAAAATGAAAAATATATCTGGGTCACAGACGGAAAGATAACTCAAATTATTTAGAACTGCCTAAAGTGAACTTATGGGTAAGAAAAAGCACCTTAGTATTTTTAGCTAAAGTAAACCTACCCCATATCCAGTAGCTACAGGTCTAGTAACTGCTGTGCTTGGTATTTTAGCAGTTATCTTGGGGAGGAAAAAAAAACATAGTTAATAGAATTCAAATTAAGCTATACAATAGAAAACTAGAAAAGCAATGGGAAATATAGACTCTTCAATAGAGAAATATTTATATAATATTTAGAATAACTTCTCTTAAATTACTCTAAATATTAAGGGTCCCAGGTATTTTAAAGTATTAAGAAGGAGAGTTTTTCTGGAATTCATTTTAAAGGATTAAAGAAACCTGAGAATTATCTGAGGTACCAATGAGAAAGGTTAGTTTTCATGACTGCTTCAATCATTCATTATATATACTGACTACTGCCAGCCACTAGGCCGAGAGACACAGGATCTTGCATCAGAGAATCTACGTTTAAATTTCAGCTCTCCTTCTACCAGCTGTTTTTATTCATACTTTTTTGAACCTAAATTTTCTCATCTTTGAAATAAGGATATCCTGATGCCAAAATTGTAATTGGAATCAAACAGGACCATGTAGACGGTATCTCCCAACTAACACAATGTCCCTTGTGTTAGTTGTTAGGCATATTTGTTTGAAATATTTGATTAAAGCATCATTAGTACAAGAGCTCTACTTCTGGTTATGATGGACTGCTGTTTTAAACAACTTTAAATAACCTTCCCACTAAGAATAACTAAAAAAGCTGGGAACATTTAAAAAAAAATGTTTTTTAAGGATTGTCTCTCCCTCTTTTATTTTTTTTTAAAGGATTTTATGTATTCATTTGTCAGAGAGACACACAGCAAGAGAGGGGGCACAAGCAGGAGAGTGGAAGAGAGAGAAGCAAGCTTACTCCTAAGCAGAGAGCCCAATGCGTGGCTTGATCCAAGGACCCTGGGATCAAAGGCAGACGCTTAACAACTGAGGCACCCAGGTGCCCCAAGACAAAAATATTTTTATGAAAAATCAATTTGAATATATTAGAGAATCAAAAAGGCAGTGAAGAATTAACAAGGTTTCAAGCTATGGAAAAGGAAAAGCTAGAGAAGTATGCCTGCATTTGAGCCTGCTTTTCTCCAAAAGGCATGACTAAGTAGCTGAACACAGCTATCTAAAGACTCTCTTAAGACATAAAATGTTGGAGTTGGGAGGGGGTGCTGCCACGGAGGCAGCCTTGGTAATCCTCTAGGCTTTGACTGTGATCTCAAAAGGCTATACTCTACAACTGAAAGTAGATAAAAAGCATACAAGCCCTCATAAAACTGAAGTCCAATTAGGAACCATCTCAAACTCAACTGAATTAAGGTTAGCCAGGACTCCTAATGTCTCTAGGACCATAAGCAAAAGTAAATTCTCCAGTGAAAGGTAAGATCATATAGAGTTGCGCTAAACAGTGGAACTTTTCTGCAGTGGTGAAAATGTTCTTTATCTGCCCTTTCTGGTAAGAGCTATTAGCCACATGTGGCTATTGAGCATTTGAAATGTGAGTGACTGGTGTAATCTGAATTTTTATATTTTACTTTATTATAAATAGTTTAAATGTACATAGCCGCATGTACCTAGTCATTATTATACTGACAACTCAGACATATACCCTTAAATTATCTCTAAAATTTTTCATTTACAATGCCTGACATTGAATCAAAAACAACCTGACATACAGGAGGCAAGACTACCTAATGAAAAGGGAAGAGAAACAAAAGACTAGAAAGACACTCAGAAAAGGATACATATAATGGAAATGTCAGACACAGACTTCAACATAACTATGTTTAATATGATCAATGAATTAAAAGACAAGATTGATAACTTCAGCAGAGAACTGGAAAGTATAAAAAAGGAATAAATAGAAATTATAGAACCCAAAAACAGTTGAAAATGTAAAATTCTAGCATTGTCAAGGAAGTAGTAAAACTCTAAGTAATACTAGACTTTAATAATTTAAAGATGAGTATTGTAATCTTCAGAAAAACACTAGAGAGAATGGTTAAAGAATATAAACACACAAGATAACATTGGGAAGATATGGAATAATAAAAAAAGAAATAAAGAAGGCAAGAAATAAGAGAAAATGATACATAAAAGAGTCAGAGAAAACAAAAAGCAAATAGTGAGACAAGTTAAAACCAAATCAGTAATTTCATTAAATGTAAATGAACTAAATACTTCCGACCACATTTTAAGAAAAAAACTCAGTTACATTCTGTTAATGAGAAATACATCTTAAATATATGGATATGGAGAAGTTGGAAGTAAACAGATGGGAAAGACATATCATGCACACACTAGACAAAAGAGAGCTTCTGTAGCCCCATGAATATATCAATATCTGACAAAATAGACAAACAGCATGACTAGATATAGGACATAAAAAATAATATTAGGCTCAATTTACATTGAAAATATAATAATTTGAAATAGTTCTTGCTCCAAATATATAAAGCAAAACTCTAAAAAAAAGAAATAAATCCACAGTGTAAATTTTGATATCTTTCTAACATAACTAGTAGTAGCCCCCCAACCCAAAAAAATCAGTAACAATATAGAATTCTTGAACAAAACCATTAACAAACTTGATCTAACTGACAGATCTTAGAAAAAGCTGAAAAGGAAGGATATGTGTCTCAGCAATTTTTCCATGAGAACAAACTAAACGAAAGAGACCATTATTCTTTTAAGTACTTACTAATGACTAAATTGTGTTGCAGTTTTTTTACTTTAGCTGGGGTTGATCTCCTCAGAAAAAATGGATTCTACGTGGGCTCTTTACTTATTCACTTACATCCTCATCTGCAATGCCCTTCCCATATCTCAAATCAGTCTTAATTGTACACACCCTTTAAGATTCAACTGAAATTTATCTTCTAAGCAGTCTTTGCTGATTGTCCCAACTAGTGGACAAATAACCTCTTTTTGTGGTTCCCATAACATTTGTACTCTTTCAATACTTATTACATTATGCTTTTGAATATATGTATCCATTTCATTTTCCTTCCTGAGATTATAAAGTCCTTGGAACTAGCTAGAATTTTATCCCTTGAGTAAGCCTAGCACCTCTCACATAAAAGTTACATAATTTTTCCCTGATTAACATAATAAATAGGATATGAAGAAAATATTCAATATGGGGTCAAGAGACTTAAGCTCTGCCCCAATTATGGATACCGGTGAGATCTGGCCCTCTAGGCCTAAGTTTTCTCATCTATAAAATGAGGATCTCTAAAGTTGCTTCTGAATATCAATGAAGGGCCAGCATGATAAAATGATCACCTGATGCCTGATACCTGAAATCACTAAAAATACCATTTACCACGATCAAGTGGGACTTATTCCTGGTTGCAAGAGTGGTTCAATATTTCAAATCAATCAATGTGGTATGCTATGTTAATAAGATAAGGGATAAAAACCATGTGACCATTTCAATAGATACAGAAAAAGCATCTCACAAAGTGCAGCATCCATTCCTGATTAAAAAAACCCTCAACAAAGTAGGTTTAGAGGAAACATACCTCAACATAATAAAGGCCATATATGAAAAATCCACAGCTAACATCATCCTAAATTGGGAAAGACTGAGAGCTTTTCATCTACAGTCAGGAATAAGACAGGGAGGGGGAAGAGCAACATGGCAGAGGAGCATGAGACCTAAATTTCATCTGGTCCAAGGAATTCAGTTAGATAGTTATCAAACCATTCTGTATACCTATGAACTCCACAGGAGATTGAAGAAAAGAACAGCAGTAACTATGAACAGAAAAGCGACCACTTTCTAGAAGGTAGGACATATGCAGAAGTGAATCTGAGGTGATACATGGGAAGAGAGACCACAGGGGTAGGAAGTCTCCGTCAGCTGGCTCCCAGCAAGTGACAGAGCAAAGTCATTTCAAGCAGGGACCCCACAAGTGGCAGATGTGGGGAACAATCTTCTTCCTCCACTGGAAGGAGCAGCAAGGAGCACACTGCAGGAATCTACTGGATTTGGAGACTCTAAATGGGATCGTGTGCCAGAGACAGAAATGCTTGGTCACAAGCCAAATGAGCATGGAACATGGCCAGAGACCAGGGAGATGGGAGTAACTGACTGCTTTCTCTGAGGCGCACTGAGGAATGGAGCCCCAAGGTTTCTCCTCCAGGGTTGGAGATTGGGAGGCAGCCATTTTCATTCTCTTCCTCCAAAGCTGTACAGAATTCAAAGAATAAAAGCTACCTAGAGCAAACCCAAACAGATTGCTTAGCCCGGCCCCTGGCAAGGGTGGTGCAATTCTACCTCAAGCAAAGACTTTTGAAAATCACTGCAACAGACCCGTCCCATAGATCAGCAAGAACATACAGCCAAGACCAAGTTTACCAATCAATGAGAACTGCAAAACTCCAGCACTAGGGGAATACAGCACATAGAATTCATGTGGGCTTTTTTCCCATGATGCTTTAGTCTTTGAATTAATTTTTTAAAAATTTTCTTTAATTTTTTAAAAATTTCTTTCCTTTTTCAACCAACATCTTATCATATAAATACCTTATTAAAATCTTTTTTAATTTTCATTTTTACTGTCATACTCTATCCTTTCATTATATTTAACCTTATTCTTTTGGGTATAAATAAGTTTTTCTTTCATTAAAATTTTGAGATACAGTTTCTTCTAACAGAACAAAATATACCATATATCTACTATATGGCTTTTTTATTTTTTTAAGATTTTATTTATTTATTTGACAAAAAGATGGAGAGAGAGCACAAATAGGCAGAGCAGCAAGCAGAGGAAGAGGGAGAAACAGGCTCTCCACTGAGCAGGGAGCCTGACGTGGGGCTCAATCTCTGAAACCTGCGATCATGACCTGAACCGAAGGCAGCTGCTTAATCAACTGAGCCACCCAGGAGCCCCTTATCAAGCCCACTTTAAAATTTTAAAAAAATTTTCATCTTTACAGTCATGTTCTATCCCTTGCTTACTCTATTTCTGTATTTATGTAAGTTTTTCTTTCTTTGAAATTTTGGGAGGCAGTTTCTTCTAAGAGACCAGAATACACCCCAAATCAACTGGGTGGCTCTGTTCTATTCACAAGCCTAATCATATTCTTTTTTTCTTTCTTTTTTTTCCCTTTCTTTTCCCCCTGGTTTTGGTCTCTTCTGATTTGTTCAGTGTATATTTTTCTGGGGTTGTTGTTACCTTTTTAGCATTTTGTTCTCTCATTCATCTTTTTTTTGCTGGATAAAATGACAAGGCAGAAAACCTCACCTCAAAAAAGAAGAATAACAGGCAGTACTGACTGCCAGGGACATAATCAATACAGACATTAGTAAGATGTTGGAACTAGAATTCAGAATGACAATTATAAAGATACTAGCTGGGCTTGAAAAAAGCATAGAAGATATTAGAGAATCCCTTTCTGGAGAAATAAAAGAACTAAAATCTAACAAAGTTGAAATAAAAAAGATAATTAATGAGATGCAATAAAAATTGGAGGCTCTAACTGCTAGGATAAATCAGGCAGAAGAGAGAATTAATGATATAGAAGAACAAATGATGGAGAATAAAGAAGCTGAGGAAAAAAAAGAGATAACTACTGATCATGAGGGGAAAATTCAAGAGGTAAGTGATACCATAAGATGAAACAATAGTAGGATAATTGGGATCCCAGAGGAAGAAGAAAGAAAGAGAGGAACAGAACATATATTGGACCAAATTATACTGAAGAACTTTCCTTCAGTACAGGAAACAGGCATCAAATGCAGGAGGGGCAGAGAAATCCCCCTCAAATCAATAAAAACAGGTCAACACCCTGTCATCTCATAGTAGAACTTACAAGTCTCAGAGACAAAGAGAAAAGCAGCTTGGGACAAGAGCTCTGTAACCTACAAGGGTAAAAATATTAGACTGGCAGCAGACCTATATCCACAGAGACCTGGCAGGCCAGAAAGAACTGGCATGATATATTCAGAGCAAAAAATGAGATATATATGCAGCCAACAACTATATCCAGCTAGGCTGTCATTGAAAATAGGAGAAGAGATAAAAAGCTTCCAGGACAAATGAAAACTAAAAGAATTTGCAAACACCAAACCAGCCCTACAGGAAATACTGAAAGGGGTCCTTTAAGCAAAGAGAGAGTCTAAAAGTAACATAGACCAGAAAGGAACGGAGACAATATATAGTAACAGTCACCTTACAGGCAATACAATGGCACAATATTCATATCTTTCAATAGTTACCCTGAATGTAAATGGGCTGAATGTACCAATCAAGACACAGGGTATCAGATTAGATTAAAAAAACAAGACCCATTGATATGCTGTCTGTAAGAGACTCATTTTAGACCCAATGACACCTCCAGATTTAAAGTGAGGGGGTGGAAAACCATTTACCATGTTAATGGCCATCAAAAGAAAGCTAGGGTGGCAATCCCTGTATCAGATAAATGAGATTTTAAACCAAAGACTATAATAAAAGATGTGGAAGAACACTATAACATACTTAAAGAGTCTATCCAACAAGAAGATCTAACATTTGCAAATCATTATGCCCCTAGCCTGGGAGTGGCCAATTATATATATATATTAATAACAAAATCAAATAACAAATAACAAAAATTAAAGAATACATTGACAATAATAAAATAATAGTAGGGGACTTTAACACACCCCTCACTGAAATGGACGGATAATCTAAGCAAAAGATCAACAAGATATAAGGGCTTTAAATGACGGGCACCTGGGTGGCTCAGTGGGTTAAGCCGCTGCCTTCGGCTCAGGTCATGATCTCAGGGTCCTGGGATCGAGTCCCGCATCGGGCTCTCTGCTCAGCAGGGAGCCTGCTTCCTCCTTTCTCTCTCTCTGCCTGCCTCTCTGCCTACTTGTGATGTCTCTCTGTCAAATAAATAAATAAAATCTTTAAAAAAAAAAAAATAAGGGCTTTAAATGACATGCTGGATCTGATGGGCTTCACAGATATATTCAGAACATTCCATCCGAAAGCAACAGAATACACATTCTTCTCAAGTGCACATGGAACATTCTCCACAATAGATCACATCCAAGGTCACAAATCAGGTCTCAACTGGTACCATAAGACTGGGATCATTCCCTGCTTATTTTTGGACCATAATGTTTTGAAACTTAAACTCAATCA
Source organism: Mustela erminea (assembly GCF_009829155.1). NCBI lineage: Eukaryota > Metazoa > Chordata > Mammalia > Carnivora > Mustelidae > Mustela > Mustela erminea. The sequence continues at coordinate 84,389,973 of NC_045628.1, forward strand.
CAGAAGGAAAGTTGGAAAGAACTCAAATACACGGAGGCTAAAGAGCATCCTACTAAAGAATGAATGAGTCAACCAGGAAACTAAAGAAGAATTTTAAAAATTCATGGAAACAAATGAAAATGAAACACATGGTTCAGAATCTTTGGGATACAGCAAAGGCGGTCCTAAGATGAAAGTATATATCAATACAAGCCTTTATCAAGAAACAAGAGAAATGTCTCAAATACACAACCTAACCTTACACCTACAGGAGCTGCAGAAAGAATAGCAAAGAAAGCCTAAATCCAGTAGGAGAAGAGAAATAATAAAGATCAGAGCAGAAACCAATGAAACAGAGACCAAAAAACAGTAGAACAGATCAGTGAAACTAGGAGCTGATTCTTTGAAAGACTTATTAATAAGATTGATAAACTCCTTGCCAGATTTTTCAAAAAGAAGAGAAAGGACCCAAATTAATAAAATCATGAATGAAAGAGAGATCAAAACCAAACCAAAGAAACACAAACAATTATAAGAACATATTATGTACAACTATATGCCAGCAAATTAGATAATCAAGAAGAAAGGGATGCATTCCTAGAGACATATAAACTATCAAACTGAACCAGGAAGAAACATAAAACCTGAACAAACCCATAACCAGTAAGGAAATTGAAGCAGTCATCAAAAATTTCCCAACAAACAAGAGCCCAGAGCCAGATGACTGCCTACGGGAATTCTACCAAACACTTAATGAAGAATTAATACCTAGTCTCCTAAAACTGTTCCAAAAAATAGAAATGGAAGGAAATTTTCCAAACTCATTTTATGTGGACAGTATTACTTTGATCCCAAAACCAGAAAAAGACCCCACCAAAAAGGAGAATTACAGACCAATACCCCTGATGAACATGGATGTAAAAATCTCACCAAAATACTAGCCAATAGGATCCAACAGTACATTAAAAGGATTATTCACCACAACCGAACAGGATTTATTTCTGGGCTGCAAAGTTGGTTCAATATCTGCAAATCAATCAATGTGATAAAACACATTAATAAAACAAAGAATAAGAATCACATGATACTCTCAATAGATGCTGAAAAAGTATTTGACAAAGTACAGAATCCTTTCTTTTTTTTTTTTTAAAGTTGTTTTTTTTTTCAAAGATTTTATTTATTTATTTGACAGAGAGAGATCACAAGTAGGCAGAGAGGCAGGCAGAGAGAGAGGAGGAAGCAGGCTCCCTGCTGAGCAGAAAGCCCGATGCGGGACTCGATCCCAGAACCCTGAGATCATGACCTGAGCCGAAGGCAGCGGCTTAACCCACTGAGCCACCCAGGCGCCCCCAGGATACTTTCTTGATCAAAACTTTTCAAAGTGTAGGGATAGAGGGTACATACCTCAATATCATAAAAGCTATCTAGAAAAACCCCACAGCAAGTACCATTGTCATGGGGCAAAACTGAGAGCTTTTCCCCTGAGGTCAGGAGCACAGCAGGGTTGTCCACTACCACTGCTGATATTCATAATAGTACTAGAAGTCCTAACCTCAGCAATAAGATAACAAAAAGAAATTAAAGGCGTCCAAATCAGCAAAGATGTAGTCAAACTTTCATTCTTTGCAGATGATGTGATTCTTCACATGGAAAACCCAAAAGACTCCACCCCAAAACTGCTAGAAGTCATACAGAAATTCAGTAAACTGTCAGGATATAAAATTAATGTAAAGAAATCAGTGACATTTCTATATACCAACAACAAGACAGAAGAAAGAGAAGTTAAGGAGTCAATCCCATTTACAGTTGCACCCAAAACCATAAGATACCTATGAATAAATCTAACCAAAGAGGCAAAGAATCTGTACTCAGAGAAGTACAGAATACTCATGAAAGAAATTGATGAAGACACAAAGAAATAGAAAACGTTCCATGCTCATGGATTAGAAGAACAAATATTGTGAAAATGTCTATGCAACCCAGAATAATCTACACATTTAATACAATCCCTATCAAAATACCATCAACTTTTTTTCAAAGAAATGGAACAAATAAACCTAAAATTTGTATAGAACCAGAAAAGACCCTGAATAGCCAGAGGAATGTTGAAAAGGAAAGCCAAAGTTGGCAGCATCACAATGCCAGACTTCAAGTTCTATTGCCAAGCTGTAATCATAAAGACAGTATTTTGTACTGGCATAAAAATGGACACATAGATCAATGGAACAGAACAGAGAGCCCAGAAATGGACCCTCAACTCTATGGTCAACTAATCTTCAACAAAGTAGGAAAAAATGTCCAACGGAAGGAAAAAAGTCTCTTCAACAATTGGTGTTGGGAAAACTGGACAGCCACATGCAGAAGAATGAATTTGGACCATTTCCTTACAGCACACACAAAAATAGACACAAAATGGATGAAAGACCTCAGTGTGAGACAGGAATCCATCAAAATCCTTGAGGAGAACACAGGCAGCAACCTCTTTGGCCTCAGCTATAGCAACTTCTTCCTAGAAATATCACCAAAGGCAAGGGAAGCAAGGGCAAAAACAAACTACTGGGACTTCATCAAGATCAAAAGCTTTTGCACAGCAAAAGAAAAAGTCAACAAAACCAAAAGACAACTGATGGAATGGGAGAAGATACTCACAAATGACATATCAGATGAAGGGCTAGTATCCAAAATATATAAAGAACTTAACAAACTCAACACCCGAAGAACAAAGAATGCAATCAAGAAATGGGCAGAAGACATAAACAGACATTTCTGCAAAGATGACATCCAGATGGCCAACAGACACATGAAAAAGTGCTCAGCATCACTCGGCATCAGGGAAATACAAATCAAAACCACAATGAGATACCACTTCACACCAGTCAGTAAAGCTAAAATTAACAGGTCAGGAAACAACAGATGTTGGTGAGGATAGGGAGAAAGGGGAACTCACCTACACTGTTGACGGGAATGCAAGCTGGTGGAGCCCTTTGGAAAACAGTATGAGGGTTCCTCAAAAAGTTAAAAATAGAGCTACCCTATGACCCAACAATTGCACTACTGGATATTTACCCCCAAAATATAAATGTAGTGATCTGAAGGGACACATGCACCCAAATATTTGCAAAAGCAATCTCCACAATAGCCAAACTATATTAAGAGCCTAGATGTCCATCAACAGGTAAATGGATAAAGAAGATGTGGTATATAAATATATATAATGGAATATTATGTAGCCATCAAAAAATGAAATCTTGCCATTTTCAATGATGTGGATGGACTTAGAAGGGATTATGCTAAGCAAAATAAGTCAAGCAGAGAAAGACAATTATCATATGATCTCACTGATATGAGGAATTTGAGAAACAAGACAAAGGATTATAGGGGAAGGGAGGGAAAAATGAAGTAAGACGAAACCAGAGAGGGAGACAAACCATAAGAGACTCTTAATCTCAGGAAACAAACCAAGGGCTGCTGGAACGGAGGCAAGGAGGAGGGAAGGGATGGCTGTGTGATGGACATTGGGGAGGGTATGTACTATGGTGAGTGCTGTGAATTGTGTAAGACTGATGAGTCATAGACCTGTACCCCTAAAACAAATAATACATTACATGCTAATAAAAAAATTAAACTAGAAAGAAAAAAGAAAAAAATAATAAATAAAAAAATAAAAAAGGACGGGTGCCTGGGTGGCTCAGTGGGTTAAAGCCTCTGCCTTTGGCTCAGGTCATGATCCCAGGGTGCTGGGATTGAGCCCTGCATCGGGCTCTCTGCTCAGCAGGAAGCCTGCTTCCCTGCCCCAGCCTCTCTCTGCCAGTCTCTCTGCCTATTTGTGATCTCTGTTTGTGAAATAAATAAATAAAATCTTTTAAAAAAAATTAAAAAGGAATAAGACAGGGATGTCCACTTTCACAACTTTTATTAAACATGTACTAGAAGTTTTAGCCATAGCAATCAAACAACAAAAAGACATATAGGTCAAATCCAAATTGGCAAGGAAGAAATGAAACTTTCACTATTTGCAAGGGACATGATATTCTATATAGAAAACCCAAGACACTCCACCAAAAGACTGGTAAAAGTGATAAATGATTTCAGTATAGTCACAGGACATAAAATCAACATACAGCAATTTGTTGTGTTTCTATAATGAAGCAGCAGAAAGAGAAATTAAGGAACCAATCCCATTGCTACCAAAAATAAAGAAAAATAAAGATACCTAGGAATAAACCTAACAAAAGTTAGAAAGACCTGTATTCTGAAAACTGTCAAACACTGATGTAAGAAACTGCAGAAATCCAAAGACATTCTGATTAGAAGAAAAAATATCGTTAAAATGTTGATACTATTCAAAGCAATCTATACATTTAATGCAATTCCTATCAAAACCGAGAGCATTTTTCACAGAACAAGAACAATTCCGAAATTCCAAAATTGTTCCAAAGACCCCAAATAGCGACAGCAATCTTGGAAAAGAAAAGCCAAGTTGGAGGCATCACAATTCCAGACTTCAGGTTATTTTACAGAGCTGTAGTAAGCCAAAGAGTATGGTCCTGGCACAAAAATAGACAAGTACATCAATGGAACAGAACAGAAAACCCAGAAATGACCTCACAACTATATGGCCAATTAATCTTCAAAAAAGCAGGAAAATATCTATTGGAAAAAAGACAGCCTCTTCAATAAGTAGTGCTGGGAAAACTGGACAGCCACATGCAAAAGAATGAAACTGGACCATTCTCTTTTACCATAAACAAAATAAACTCAAAATGGATTAAAATCCTAAATGTGAGATCTGAAACCATAGAAGTCCTTGAAAAAAGCACAAGCAGTAATTTCTCTGGTATTGGCCACTGCAACTTTTTTCTAAATAGGTCTCCTGAGGCAAGGGAAATTAAAGCAAAAATAAACTACTGGGACTATATCAAAATAAAAGGCTTTCTGCACAGCAAAGGAAGCAATCTAAAAAACTAAAGGCAAACTATGGAAGGGGAGAAGATATTTGTAAATGACTTATCCAATAAAGTTACTATCCAAAATACATAAATAACTTATAAAACTCAAGCGATCATCATCACTTACCACCTGGGAAATTCAAATCAAAACTACAGTGAGCTACCACCTCACACCTGTTAGAGTGGCTAAAATCAACAACATAAGAAACAACAGGTATTGGCCAGGATGTGGAGAAAAAGAAACATCCTTGCATTGTTAGTGGGAATACAAACTGGTACAACCACTGTAGATAACAGTATGGAGGTATGTCAAAAAGTTAGTAATAGAACTACTCTATGATCCAGCAATTGCACTACTGAGTATTTACCCAAAGAAAATAAAAACATTAATTCAAAGGGATTTGTTCACCCCTATGTTTAAAATAGCATCATTTACAACAGCCAAATTATGGAAGCAGCCTAAGTGTCCAACGATTGATGAATGGATAAGGAGATGGTATATATATAAAATGGAAAATTATTCATCCATATAAAAGAATGAAATCTTGCCATTTGCAAGGAAATGGAAGGAGCTAGGGAGCATAATGCTAAGGAGAATAAGACAGAGAAAGACAAATGTCATTTGATTTCATTCACATGTGGAATTTATGAAACAAAACAAATGAGCAAAGGGAAAAAAAGACAAATCAAGAAACAGATTCTTAGCAATAGAGAATAAATTGATGGTTATGGGGGGGAAGGGTGTGTGAAATAGGTGACGAGGATTAAGGGGGCACTTGATGTGATAAGCACTAGGTGATATATGTAACTGTTTATTCACTGTATGCTACACCTGAAACTAATATAACACTATTAACAACTGGAATTTTAAAATAAAATAAAATAAAAAGTGGCTAAGATGGCAAATTTTATGTTATGTGTTTTTTTTTATCACAACAACAACAAAAAAATTTCACTTACTGGAGGTCTTCTGCCATGACTAGTTCTCACTGCTTGCTGAAAAGCTGTGTCATTCTCTAATTCCTAAAACGAATAAGCAAATTCAACAATTTAACAACATGAAGTGAGAATTAAGGAAAATAAGTTTAATGTCTTCTGTTTGGTATTCATGATCCTCTGTAATTCATCTCACTCCATCTGTTGGTACCCAGATAGCAGCTCAAGGACTCTTACCCTCAAAGCTCCCCCCTCAAGCTTCCCTAATATCAAGGCTCCTTCCTTGTCTAGGAAGAGGAATACTGGTAATGTCAGTCAACTGTTAGGGTATCTTATCTTATTGGCCACGATTTAAATTTGTGGTATCATTATGCTTGGATAAAATATCAAGTACACAAGGATATGGCCTTTATTCTTCTTTCTTCCAAAGAGCTAGAGCAGTAAGAGCAGAGAACCATCTCTTTCTCTCCCTCTCTCTGTCCTCTCTCCCTCCCTTCACTTCTTCCATATTCGGGGACCATGGTTACTAGCCCCATCCTGAAAAAGCCTTAGGACATTTCATTTTGCTGAAGTAAATTCTGGAATTCAGACCGGAGCTGAGCAAACAGAAGGCTCCACAGGGTCCAACCTGCTGTCCCATTTGGAGACAAAGCCTCAGTTGAAATAAAATGTTATTATGCTTTGCTGACTCCTGCATGTACTCATATTCTTCATCAGGAAAGGTGAGGATAGTAGTATTGATCAAGAGCAAGATACAAATGTTTTAAACTCTCTCAAAAGCACCCAGTTTTGCCAACCACAACCTTCTAACCAGCCTTTATTTCCTACTCCTTCACCAACACAAACTCTGGCTCTAACTCTTCATAGAGATGTTATAGGCAACTGTCAGACTTGCCTCTGATTTATTTCAGTCTACTTCCCAAAGAATGTACTTCTGATTGTTAAAAAAAAAATTAAAAAAGATAACTATCAGTTAACTTTTAAAACCTCTGCAAAGTAAAATGTTTATATAACTAGGATGTTAATAAAATGCATTTTATTTTTTCTATTTTAAAAATTTTTTTTCTTTTCAGTGTTAGAGAATAAGATGCACTTTAAATGTGATTTTATTATGTCCAAGCATTCTTTAATTTTTACCTTAAATAATCTTGATAACCTCCATATCAACTACAGAAAATTAGTAAGTACACAATTTTCAGTTACTCATGGAAACCAGGCAATTTTCATATGAAGTATAAAGCAAAAGGCAACCTTCAGCACAATTAGTTATACTACTTTGGCAGATGCCTTACGAAAAGGAAGCTTCCAATATTCCTAAACGATAAGTAAAATTTTATTAATGAACTTGGTGAACTTTAACTAAACGACAAATTAAAAAACTGTCAACAAACTCTCAACTTACAAATACCAAACTAACACAACTTTTGTAATTTTTGTTTGCAATTTTATTAGTAATTTGCATAATCTTCAACATCTTAGAAACTTTCAATTTATTTACATATGGAGCTTGTTATTATTCCAATTAATTAAGATATACAAAAACTGTGAGTAAACCAAACGTCATTTTTATTTTACTATTTAATTAATTTTTGTGTCTGGCATTCTGAATATTCTCTTTGAATTAAACAATGAAACCACACTGTGATGACCTGAGAAGTTAGGAAGTTTCTCTGGTGCTTTAGAGGTGGTCATATTCATGATCTATTAATTCCACTTCTGGGACTCTAGCCAAGGAAATGTTCACTCAAAATATAGAAAATCATTTATGCATAAAATTGTTCACTGCATAGTTATTTAGAACAGTAGAAAACTGGAAATAAATATCCTGTAATCTGAAAATAGTTCTAATCATCTATACATATTTAGTAAAATGCAGCAATTAAAATTATACAGTTGACCTTGAACAACACAGGTTTGAACTGCATGGGTCTAATTATACGTGGATTTTTCCCCAATTAACACATTGGGAAATTTTTGGAGACTTGTGACAATTTGAAAAAACTTGCAAGCCATCCAGCCTAAAAGTATTGAAAAAATTAAGAAAAAGATATTATTGTAAGGATACAGTATATGATATATAAAACATAAAAATATGTGTTAATTGATGATGTTATCAGTAAGGCCTCTGGTCAACAGTGGGCTATTAGTAGTTATGTTTTGGGGGTGTCAAAAGTTGTATGTAGATTTTTGATTGCATGGGGGGGAATGAGGTAAATCAGTGTCCCTAAACTCCATGTTATTAAAGGGTCAACTGTATTTAAATTCTTAGCATCACGAGTTACTGTTTATGATGTAGCTGAATATACGAAAGCAAACAGAAAAGTAAATGCTAGTTCAATTCCAAAGATGCTAAAGGAAAACTGTACATGTATGCATGAAGGAAGGACAATGCAAGAAAATATTAACAGTAGTTATTTTGGAGTGATGGGATTATGGATAATTTTGTTTTCAACACTGAGCATGTACATTTCTTTATACATACAAATTTTAAAACTGGGAAAAAGGGGAAGGGCTCAGTTATTTTCAAAATCTATGCAAACTTAGTAAAACACCTATGTTTTAGTGTAAGTTTTTAAAAAGGAGTCCACATAATCATATCTACGTATCTACATTATACACAAGGAGGGAAACACCTGTGTATATTAAAAGACAGAATACAGCAAAGTATAAGTTTTTAAAAGGAGTCCACATAATCATATCTACATATCTACAGTATACACAAGAAGGGAAACACCTGTGTATATTAAAAGACGGAATACAGCAAAATGTCAAGTGATTAATTATATCAATCTATAATTAATTTGGGTGATAGGATTTACATTGTTTCATTTCTCTCCAAACTTTCAAGTTTTTCAAATTATCTCAAATGATTATATGTCTTAGATTTTTATTTCATATAGTTAAATGAATGGTTTCTATTTTCTTTCCTTGTTTTCTTTCCAGATCTCACATTCACAGACTACTTCTTCTCCAGAGGAAAAAACAATTGAAAAGTTACTAAAGCAATTTAAAAAAACTCTAGAATAAGATTTCCTAAATTCATATAAAGTCCTATAAATGCTAGTATTTGATTATTATATACTAGCAAAAAAATTAACAACCATATCCCTCACCCTTACTTTATTCACACGCTCATTCAAGGTAACTTTATAAAAAAGTTTTCTTCTGTTTTACAGTTTAGAAACTCTAACTCTCATAATGATATAAAGTAAAATACTCAAATATTTTTTAAAAATTCAAGTATTTGTCTTAACAATTTCATCTTTTTTTAAAGTTTAAGTGGATATAGATGGATATAAACAGATGATTAATGATACCATTTTAACCAAAATATACAGATACACATAAATTTACATAAGGAAATGTTTGGTCAGATATGCATATGCTAGTTAACATTTACTTCTGGATGGCTAACATTCCTTTAATTTTAATTTTTCTTTACACTTATTTCTATTTCCTAAGTTTTCTATAAAATAATCATAATTTAATTAAAAGAAAAAATCACTATACGACATTTCACACTTACAGCATTAAAAAAAACTGGTTTTAGATGCCTCAAGCGACTTAGATCTTTTTACTTACACATTGAGATAGCTAGTGCTGGAAAACGCAAGTATATAATTAATCCTAATTTGTTTATATAGCCTTTCTCATGATTTTCCCTTTTGCTGAAATTAGTACTATTAGTAGAAGTTAGTACAGACTTCAGTAACAGCACTTTTCTAGGCTTTTAACCAGTTTATTTAATCTAAAGCAAAATAAAGCAGAACACTCAAACCCGAAGTTTTCATGAACCAGCTGGTTAACAAAGACAAACATAAAATATTCAGTTTTTTTTTTGTTTTGTTTTGTTTTTACCTCAGTATCATAGGTTGGATTGTAGTCATTATAACCAGAATAAAGATCATCTTCATCTGTCTCTGGGGCCAGGTGTACATTTTGCATCATTTGTACCTATGAAAAACTGGCAGTATAAATATGTTCTTGTTATATGAAATCTTAATTGAAACAAAATATAACTACTTAACAACATCCTGGTCAAATTTACTGCTACATATTTTTATGACTTAAGATTTTTTTCATATCAAATTCTGAAAACCAGGTGTCAAAACATTCATTCATTGCTCTCATTTCAAATTTATCCCACACTTTTTACATTAAAAGGACAGTGACAAGCGTGAGAGAAGTACAGTTGGTTGCCCTTATTTTCAAAGAGCTTAGTATCAAATGCAGAAGAAGGTATGTTAATTACAAAGCAATGCAGAAACCACTATACACCCACCACAATGGTTAAATTTAAAAAACCAAACCCACAAAAGGTCAGCAGAGATGGAGTAATCTAAATAGTCATACATTGTTATCGGGGTGTACTATAGTGCAAATTTGGGGAAAAAAAGTCTGGCAGTTTCATAAAATTAACATTTCTTTCTTTTTTTTTTTTTTAAGATTTTATTTATTTATTTGAGAGAGAAACAGTGAGAGAGAGCATGAGCGAGGAGAAGGTCAGAGAGCGAAGCAGACTCCCCATGGAGCTGGGAGCCTGATGCGGGACTCGATCCCGGGACTCCGGGATCATGACCTGAGCCGAAGGCAGTCGTCCAACCAACTGAGCCACCCAGGCGTCCCAAATTAACATTTATTTCTTATGACTCAGCAACTCCACTCCAAGTATTTACCTGAGAGAAATAAAAACATTGGTCTACAAAAATGCCAAAAACTAGAAATGGACCAGGTGCCTATCAACAGAATGGATAAGCCAATGTGCCATATTTATGCAACCAAGTATTACTCAGCAATAAAAAAATAGTGCACTAATGACATATAATATGGAAGAATTATGTTGAGTGAAATAAGCCTCACAAAACTGTACCTTATGGGTTGTTTTGTTTTAAAATTCTAGGACAGGCAAAACTATTGTGGAAAACAATCAGAAGAGTGGTTGATTTTTAGGCATTGAGATTAGAGACTGAATGAAAAAGTGCATGATTATATAATTTTCTAGGGTGACAAATATTCTATATCCTGACAGGTTTGGGTTATACTGGTATAGATACTTGTAAAAACTCAACAGATGCATACTTGAAATTTTTCTTTTCATTGTACATTTTTTTCTTGAAAGAAAAAAACTGTAAATAAATATCAAACTATAATATGCCTACCTAAGTATTTAAGGGAAAGCTTAAGATCTATAATTTAGTTTGATGTGCATAAAAAAGATGCCCCATAAAAAGGGGTGCCTGGGTGGCTCAGTCACTAACTGTCTGCCTTCGGCTCAGGTCATGATCCTAGGATTCTGGGATCAAGCCTCATACTGGGCTCCCTGCTGGGAAGGAAGCCTGCTTCTACCATTTCCCCTGCTTGTGTTCCCTCTCTCACTGTCTCTCACCCTGTCAAACAATTAAAATCTTTAAAAATTTTTTAAAAAATAACATGGATAAATATATAGGTCTGTGATAAAGCAAGTATAGAAAAATGTTAATTGTAGAATCTATGGAGCAGGTATGACATTCCCTGTAAAATTCTTTAAGCTTTACTATACATTTGAAAATTTCCGTAATAAAATGTTGAGGAAAAAATGCAAGACAGAATAAAACAGATGTCAGAGAAAAGTAACATAAAAAGTGTGTGGGGGTGCCTGGGTGGCTAAGTGGGTTAAGCCTCTGCCTTCAGCTCAGGTCATGATCTCAGGGTCCTGGGATCTAGCCCTGCATCAGCTCTCTGCTCAGCAGGGAGCCTGCTTCCCCTCCTCTCTCTCCCTCTCTCTCTCTCTCTCTCTGCCTGCCTCTCTGCCTACTTGTGATCTCTGTACAATAAATAAATAAAATCTTTAAAAAGAAAAAGTGGGGGGAAAATATAATTACTGTATACATATACTCTAAGTAAATGCTGTAATTACTAGAGAATTTGGGAAGAATTCTTGGATAAGTAATCATTCAAACTGAGAAATATTTTAGACAGTTTGGGGGTTACCCAAGAAATGTAGTACTGAACTACTTTATCTTAAATTCCATATTTTCTTTACAGCTTGTACAATTTTAAGTGTGCCAGTAAATTCAGACAAAAATTTCAGCTTTATCTTATTGCTCAGAATAATGCCAAACCTATGTGGCTACTTGTAACCTTTAAAAAAAAGTTATGTGAAATATAAAATTATTAATTTTTTGTATAATTCACATACCACAAAATTTACTTTAAAGGTGTACAATTTGGTGGTTTTTAGTATATTCACAACGTTCTGCATTTACCACCACTATCTAATTCCAGAACACTCTCATCACTCCAAAAGAAATCTGGGACCCTTCTGGTAACTACTCGCCATTCCTCCCTCCACTCAGCCTATGGCACTAATCTACTTTGTCTCTATGGATTTGCCAATTCTGGATATTTCATATGGAATCATCAAATATGTAGTCTTTTATGCCTGGCTTCTTTCACTTAGTATAATGTTTTCAAGGTGTGTCTATGCTGCAGCACACACCAGTACTTCATTCCTTTTTGTGGTTGAGTAATATTTTATCTATTTATTAGTTAACTGACATTTGCATTGGTTCCCTTTAAAGTTATTATGAATAATACTTCTATGAACATTTGTGTGAGTTTAGTGTGGACATAAATTTTCAATTCTATTGAGTGTATACCTAGGAATGGCATTGTTGGGTCATGTGGCAACTCTACGTTTAATTCTTGGAGAAGCTGCTGGACTCCAAAGGGGCTGCACATTTTACATTCCACCAGCAATGTACAAAGGTTCCAATTTCTCCATGTCCTAGCCAATACTTGTTATTGCTGCTTTTTGATTATTGCCATTCTAATGGGTATATAATGGTATCTTTGTGGTTTTGATTTGCACTTCCTTGGAGACAAATGATGTTTTGCATCTTTTCGTACACTTATTGACCATATCTCTTTGGATAAACTTTGCTCAGATGCTTTGCCCATTTTTAAAAATTGAGTTATTTGTCTTATCTGATTTACAAAAATTTTTTATATATTCTGGATACTAGACCTTATCAGATCGATTTGCAAATATTTTTATCCCATTGTATGTGCTGTCCTTTCATTTTCTTGATAGTACCCTTTGAAGTGTCCTTTGAATTTTGATCATGTATAGCTTCTCCATTTTTTCCTTGGTTGCTTATGCTTTTGGTGTTGCATCTAAAACAAACAAACAAACAACAACAACAAAAAAAACCCCACTGCCTAATCCCAGATCAAGAAGATTTACATCTGTTTTATTTTAAGAGCTTTATGGCTTTAGCTCTTATACTTAGGTCTTTTGAGTTAATCTTTCTTTAGAGATGAAAACTATGAGAGAAAACGGCAATCAGATAGAAATGTTCATTCCAAACACCATCAAAAGTACTAAAAGTCGTAAGAATACAAACTCCCAGTAATAAAATAAGTAAGTCATGAGGATGTACATTATAGTATAGAGACCATAATATGGTAATAACTTTGGTGACGGATGGTAACTACATTTATTGTGGTGATCATTCTGTGATGTATATAAATTTCAAAACACTATGTTGCACAGCTGAAATGTGCATGTCAATTATACTTCAAGAAATAAAAATTTGAAAAATAAAAGTCATTGGTATAGGAGAAAATATTTTAACTTAGAAGCTTTAGCTCAGAGAATATTAAACCAGTGGTTCTCAAAGTTTAGCATGCATGGAAATCTAAGGGCCTGTTAAAATACAGATTGTTACTCCCTCACCAGCAGAGTTTATGATTCTTTAAGTCCTGGGTGGGAGTCATCACCATCCCCTCTATTCCTTACAGTGTGCATTTCTGATACAAGTTCCCAAGTGGTGTTGATGATGCTGATATGAGAACCACACCTTGAGAACTTTCTGATTATGAGCGCCATTTCGGTCAGTTCAACTTACTTGCACATCATGAAGAAAAGCAACTTTTAGAACTAGAGAAATACCCTTCTCGCTGGGTTGCAACCCCAATGTAATTAGCTTACATCTGGGCCTTCTGCACAGACATCTATTGCGCAATTTAATCTTAGAAATGTGCAAAGTGAGGCCAGGAAAGGTGAAGTACAGGTGGCAGAGCAAATACTACAACTTCAGTTCTCTGGATTCCCCAAGGGTTCAAAAGTAGTTCTCACAAATCAACCCATTAGCGTTGAAGCAATCTGGGGATAACACTACTTCAACATAAATTAAATGTCAGTAACAACTTTTTTAAAAATGCAAAAGTTTATTTTCTTTTTTAAGATTTTATTTATTTATTTGACAGAGAGCGATCACAAGCAGGCACAGAGGCAAGCAGAGAGAGAGAGAGAGGAGGAGGAGGAGGAAGCAGGCTCCCTGCCCAGCAGAGAGCCCGATGCGGGGCTCGATCCCAAGACTCTGGGATCATGACCCGAGCTGAAGGCAGAGACTTTAACTCACTGAGCCACCCAGGTGCCCCAGTCTGTCTGTTTTTGAATGACACACTCCCACTAGTCAGTGGGATAGTTGGATAGTCTACAACCAAGATGTCTATTGTAGTTCCTCAAAAGGTCACAAGCAGAAAATCCACTTGGTAAAAGGAAAAGTGGGATTTTAGCCCTAGAAAGAATCTTGGAAAAATACTTCAAGTCTTTGGAAATTTGTTTCATCCTTGTGAGGCTAAGTACAGGCTTATGCTTTCTTTTGTGACCTCTCCTATTTCACGTATTAAACATTTTATTAAAAATTTCAAATAGTCTGGGGCGCCTGGGTGGCTCAGATCATGGTCTCAGGGTCCTAGGATTGAGCCCAACATCAGGCTTTCTGCTCAGCAGGGAGCCTGCTTCCCGCCCCTCTCTCTCTGCCTGCTGCTCTGCCTACTTGTGATCTCTATACATACAATAAATAAAATCTTTTACAATTTTTTTCAAAGTTTTAAATAACACACAAAAATAAAGACGAATATTCAGTGTATCTCCTATAAAATTCCAGAGGTGGTGGAAAGGTCTAATCTGGGTTCGAAATTCCCGGTTACTGTAGGGTGACTGATTTGGTACCGCCAACAAGTGCAGAGCAGCACCGCCCAAAGCTGCTTAGAGGAGTAACGCAAACTCGGGGAAGCAACGCCCGCGCTTGAGAGTGACAGACGCGGGGCCTGCAGGCCGCGTCCAGCCGCAGGCGGGAGGGAAGGAAGTGCCGGTAGGCAGCCTGGGCCGCTCAGCAAATGAAACCCCCGCCCCGAGCGGCGCGCCAGGGACCCGCGCGGGGGCGTGCCGCCAGGTGCCCGGCCTCGGGACCGCCCCGCGCGCGCCGGCCAGAGGCGCTCCTTGCCCCCGGGCCCTTCTCCTACCTCCCAGCGAGGGGGAGCAGAGCGACGGTGAGTCTAGCGGGGTACGACGCGGCTTTCTCGAGAAATCTACCAAGAGCACGCGTAGGCCAGAGCGCGGCGCCCAAGTCGTTGCCACGCGCGGAATCCAAGGAAGCGGCTCCCACAATCCTCCGCGCCAGAGCGGGGGCGGGGGAAAAGCGGGAGAGGCGAGGCGAGGCGGGCGGGGTGGAGAGAAAGTGGGGGTGGGGCTGGAAAGGAGTGCGGCCGGGCGGGGGCGTGGCCGGCCCAGAGCGGGACGCGAGTGGAGGCCGGGGCGACCCGTGCATGGTGGGAGCAGGATGGGGGTACCCAGTGAGCGGATTCTATTTAGAGCAAGAAGGGAAAAAAAACAACAGTTTATAAATCTTGATGAAATCAGTCAGGATTACCCGGGGATGATACTAGTTTATTCTTAAGTATCTCTTGTAGCCGTCACTCACTGCCCACTTTGGTCACCCTGTGAAGTTGCTCAGCTGTGCCTGCTTCTTCCCTCCTTCCTCATGTCTAGGTGTTCCCACAGGCACCCTGTGTACACCTTATCCAAGCTCTTGTATTTTCGTCTGGTGAGTGTCTTAAAGGGCAGGAACTGAAATTTTGTGTCCCAAGCACCTAGAACCAGGTTCATACTAAAAATAAATGCACAGGATGAATGAGAAATGCATAATTTCTGTTTAATGTTTAATATTAACTGTTAATGTTTAATATTAAGGTTTGCTTTAGATTTTGAAGGTTAATTGGAGTCAGGAAGGGAGGTCTAGACACCAGCAATTACTGAATTTCAAACATTAAGTACATGTTGGGAGACAGTTTTTTAAAATACGTTATATGTATGTCAATGTAATATTTTAATTATCATATTAACAAGGTTATCTTGAGGGGGAAAATGACACATAGTAAAGAGGGACAATTTTTTATGAATCTCTGGACTAATGTGGTTAATTTAATGAGTCAGCAGGACTAGCCCACAGTACCTACTTTTTTTGTCAAACACTACTACAGATGTTGCTGTGAGGATTTTTAAAGACACAGATAACAATTAGAACAGTAAACTTTGAATACGGCTGATTACCTCCCATCATGTAGGTGGGCCTCATCCAATCAGTTAAAAGACTTATGGGAAAAGACCAATGTCTCTGGAGGGAAAGAGTATTCTGCCTCCAGGCTGCCTTCAGACCCCAGCTGCCACATCAACCCTTCCCTAGGTCTCCAGCCTGCTATCCTGCCCTGCAGATTTTGGACTTGGAAGTCCCACAATTGCATGAGCCAATTCTTTAAAGTAAATCTCATTAAATATATTATTTTGGTCCTCTTTCCATAGAGAACTCTGACCAATATAGGGAACAGCTTTGGATGATTGGCATAGCTGTCCCGCACCGTGCAAAAGGCAGGTTTGTTGCTATCCAGTATGTAAAAGATAGCGTCTCCCTCTGAAGCAAAGCCTAGCCAGTTTGGCCTGCAGTTCATTATAAAAGATTAAAGTTTCCTAAGTTCAGGGTTCTTCAGCTGTGACACAAACCTGTTGCACGTGCAGCATCCACCTGGCCTACCATCATGGGACTTGGGGAGGCAAGGAGAACTGAAAGGAATATGAAGCTCAGGCTGCTTGCTGTGCTTTGAAGAACAAAGTCCTTTGGTTCAGGTACTTTCTGGCAGCATTTATGAAACTGTGTTAGATTGGAAAGAGGGTAAACTCACACAATTTTTGACAGTATCTAGCTATGATGTCGGGCTGAAAGCATATGTTTATTACATATTTGTTGAATTAGAGAGCACCATACAGCTCTTCTCTCAAGTTCTTGCACTTCAATATATTAGACAATTTTTGTTATAATTTTAGGTCTTCAGGCCTAAATTTCTATGAATTTCTAGTTCTATAACTCTATAGAATTATCTACAGCTCTAAAATTCTATACATTTCTAGCTTTCTCAAAAAAAAAAAAAAATTACTGAGCCTGGGTGGCTCAGTGGGTTAAGCCTCTGTCTTCGGCTCAGGTCATGATCTCAGGGTCCTGGGATCAAACCCCACATCAGGCTCTCTGCACGGCAGGGAGACTGCTTCCCCCTCTCTCTCTGCCTGATGCTCTGCTTACTTGTGATCTCTCTCTCTCTCTCTCTGTCAAATAAATAAAATCTTTTAAAAAAATTTACTGGAAACAAATTTAAGTTCCTTTATACTTGATTGCTCTTTAAGCATGGTATGACCTAACCAGAGAGGGGTCAATCATCTCCTTCACTTAAAATATTGTTATGTAGCTATCACTTACTGAACATACACTCATATTGCTGGACAAAATGTTGGGGTCACAAAGCTTGTATTTCTCAAATAAAAGCTCCACAGAAAGCAGAGGTTTTTATTTTTTGTTGTTGTAGACTATACCTTAGTGCCTAGGGAAGTGCGTGAAAATAGTTGACTCTCAATTATTTATTGAATAAATTGGCAGGGCTTGTAATTAATTACATATAGAGGCAGGGGTGAATGAGAAGCAGAAAGCATGAATCTTACATTTAGTGCAAACAATGGGGGAAATGTTCTAGCACTACTAATTAATATGGAGATTTGAGAGAAAAGAAGTTTTACATTTTGAACATGAACATGTTGAGTTTCAGATGTCTTTAAGATGTGCAAATAGAGATGTTTGAGTAGGCAACCATATATAAAGATGTAAAGCTCAGAGAAGAGATTCCATCTGGAGATATACATTTGGAATTCACAGTCTCTCAAAAATTGATGGAGTTGGAGCCTGGGAGTGCGTGAGGTTGTTATTGGAGAGGAAGGTGTGGAGGTCTGAGAAAAGAGAGCTTAGAACTTGGCCTCAGAAATTCATAATTTAAAGATTTTGATCAACAATAGCCAAACTATGGAAAGAGCAGAAATGTCCATTGACTGATAAACATCAAGAAGATGGGGTATATATACATAATGGAATATTACTCAGCCATCAGAAAGAATGAAGTTTTGACATTTGCAACAACATAGATGGAGCTAGAGTGTATTATGCTAAGCAAAATAAGTCAGAGAAAGACAAATACCATATGATTTCACTCATATTTAGAATTTTTAAAAGATTTTATTTATTTATTTGACAGAGAGAGAGGTCGCAAGTAGGCAGGCAGAGAGAGAGGGGGAAGCAGGCTCCCTGCAGAACAGGGGGAGCCTGATGTGGGGCCTGATCCCAGGACCCTGAAATCATGACCTGAGCCGAAGGCCGAGGCTTAACCCACTGAGCCACCCAGGGGCCCCTCTCATATGTAGAATTTAAGAAACAAAACAGATGAACGAACAGGAAGGGGGGAAATAAAAGAAAAAGAAAAAAAACATAAGAGACTCTTAACAATAGAGAAGAGACTCTTAACAATAAAGAAGGGTTGAGGCGGGGACATGGGTGGGGGTGGGATAAATGGGTGATGGGTATTAAGGAGGGCACTTGTACCATGAGGACTCTCATGGTCCCATTTTGTCCACTGATCTTCACTAAGTACAGACATAAAAAAAGGCAATGGTCGTGCTCGCTTTGACAGCACATATACTAAAAAAAAAGGCAATGGTAGGATTCATCCAGGGTTAGAATTTGTTAGGCAATTGCAAAGAAAGGGCAGAGGGGAAAAAATGGGTTTTAACAGTAGACATAAAATTTAATATAATTAAAGGGGAACTGAACTAAAGGGAGCTAATGAATAGGAGGAAAGTAGAGTAGTCAGGTTAGAAGTGCTGATGAGGTTGGAGGAACAATTGCAGTAGGGTTACTTCAGCAGATTGGAGAGTAGGCTTTCTGCATGAGTGATGATGGAAGTAGTGCAGTTTTGAAATGGTAACAAGGTCCAGGATTTGATGATAGGTGTGATCGGGAGGAAGCCATTTGGGATTCAGAGTCCAGAGTTGAGGTCACTGGAATAAAGTATACTAAGTCAGGTGGAGAGGGGAAGCAAGGAGAAAGTCGGAAGAGGTTGAATAAAGGTTTACCAGATGGCTTGAGATTCACAGCCACAGAAGGGTTGCAAGAGGGTGGGGAATTGGTGCTCTGGAAGTCATATGGGGAAGCCAAGGAGAACCTACTAACCCTGCTTCCTGACGCTGGGATCCCTGAGCAATGAGAGAGTAACCTAAGAGGGCTTCATGGGAAGCATTGTCCTTGGAGGACAGCCAGTTTTCCCCATAAAAGAGCAGAGAGATGAGAGAATACTGGGAAAAGAGTTTGAAGATGTGGGGATACCACCAACACTGGACAAAATTTCTGGTGGACGTGGGGAAGTATTGGGCCAGGTTATGGCTGCTGACACGAATGACTTGCTCTCTGGGTAGTGATCAAGGACAACAGGGATGTGGGAGGGAATGGCTTTAGACTGGACGCTCTCTGGGAGGGGATGGGCACTAGGTTAGGTAGTCCTAACAGAATTGTGCTGAAACTGGAAGAGACGTACAGTGTTCCCTTTCTTCGTGGCCAGCTGTTGATGGGAGTGGCAGGTCATTAGCAGCGGCGGGCACCCAGGAACAAGTGGGCACCAGCCTCGTGGACTTTTATTCAGTGGAAGGTGGTTGAGGATGGATATGTTCAGTCTGGTTTTTGGCATTGACTTGATGCTCTTGCAATACTGCTCAAGGTCTCTGTTGTCTGTCAGTCATCAGTTATTCTGTCTACCCTGCTACATTTCTCTCCAGTCATTCCTCTTCTCTCCATCTCCCTAATACCTAGGGGTTCTGGACAACCATGCTTTCTGGTCTGTCTGGTTACCATAACTTCCTAATTTTTCTCACTGCTTCCTCTTTACTCTTCTATATTGCTCTTGTTCAATTTATTGTCACACCGTAGCCAAAGTGATCATCCTTAGGTGAAAAGCTGATCACAGTATTCCCTGTTTAGAACCTACTGGTGCCCTCTCTCCCCACTCTGCCTTGACTTCTGGACAAAGTCTAAACTCGTAACATGACTTATAAGGCCCTTCACAGTCCCTTCACAGGATTCTTGGCTGCGCCAAGAAAAACCAATTCATTCTAGCTTAAGCAGAAAAGGAATTTTTTAGGAAGATATCAGGTAACTTACAGAATTGTTAGAGAGGCTAAGGAATAAGGCTTGGAAAAACAAAAGAAACCCAGGAAGGTAAGGCACAGACAAAATCAGATCAGAGGAACAAGCTGCCTGACTTATAGAGAGCAACCCCTTAAGTTTGCTCAAGACTGAGGGAGTTCCCAGGATGTGGGTTTTTCAGTTACAAAATCAGGAAAATCCTGGGCAAACCAGGGCAAGTAGGTCACCTTACTTAGTCTATTGCTGTAGGCATCTGTCATCTTTTTTTTTTTTTAGAGATTTTATTTATTTGAGAGAGGGATAGTGAGCAAGAGAGAGAGCACAAGCCAGGGAGGAGAGGCAGAGGGAGAAGCAGAACCCCCTGCTGAGCAGGGAGCCTGATGTGGGGCTTCATACCAGGTCCCTGGGATCATGACCTGAGCCAAAGGCAGATGCTTAACCAACTGAGCCACCCAGGTGCCCTGGCATCTGTCATCTTGATACCTTAATACTTGCCCTCCACTTGATTCCTGCCATCTTTTCATTGGACACTTGATGTCACATAGCTATATTCTGTTGTTACTGGCACGTTTTGCCTTACCACTGGACATTGGGTTTTAGGCACCATGAACCATTTCTAACCATCCATTCATTTTCCTCCATCCGTAATCAGAGTCCCCAATGGGAACACGAGCTAACTGGCTTTAGGTCAATATATCTTGTTCTGAGAGCTCAGAGACAGGGTATCTGCTCCCTCTGAGCTTCCTTCTTCTGATTTTGGGATTTTCCTAAAATGGGAAGGGTGTTTAGATCTTAGACAGCCAGAAGTGACTAATGTCCATGACATCTCCCTTTTTTTTTTTTTTTTTTTTTTTTTGCCCTCCTGACTTGCATATTATGCCCCAGGCTATACTTCATTTCTTTCAAGACACTGGAAAGTATCATGATCTCTCTCACCTCTAGGCCTTTACACAGCTGTTTTGTTTTTTTCTTTTTCTTTTTCTTTTTTTAAAATATTTTATTTATTTATCTGAGAGAGAGAAAGAGAGACAGAGCATGAGCAAGGGTAAGGGCAGAGGAAGAGGGAGTAGCAGGGTCCTCACTGAGCAGGGAGCCAAACATGGGGCTTGATCCCAGGCCCCTGAGTTCATGACTTGAGCTGAAGGCAGATGTTTAACTGACTGAGCCACCCGGGCACCCGTTTTTGTTTTGTTTTGTTTTGTTTTCTAAAATGGACTTTCTACAGTCCTCTTAACCCGAGCCACCCTTTTTTCCAGGATGCCTTTCTTAATCCTGGTGTATTAGTTTGCTAGGGCTGCCAAAACAAAATACCCCAGCCCAAGTGGTTCAAACAACAGAAATTTATTTTCTCAGAGTTCTGGATGTTGGAAGTCCATGATCAAGGCATCAGCAGGGTTTGTTTCTGCTGGGTCTCTCTCCTTCGTTTGCAGCAGTGCCTCCTTGCTGCTGCTTCCTATGGTTGTCCCTCTGCACATGGCACCCCTGTGTGTCTTAATACCTTCTTGTAAGGACACCAGTCAGATTAGACTAAGACCCATCTTAATGCACTTGTTTTAATCTAATAACCCCCCCTTTTTTAAAAAAAAAAAAGGATCGATTCATGAATTTGCATGTCAACCTTGGGCAGGGGCCATGCTAATCTTCTCTGTATCATTCCGATTTTAGTATATGTGTTGCTGAAGTGAGCACTAACCAAATACTCTCACATTCTGAGATACTAGGGGTCAGGGCTTCAACTTAGGAATTTGCAGGGGACACAGTTCAGACCCTAACAGCTGGTTAAGGTTAGGCCCTGTGTATGCCTGTATGTTGATCTTCCACTATGAGTGCACATAACACAGTTTTATAATTTACTACCTATGTGTAAAAGTTTGCCCAAGTCTACCTCATACATCTGAGCACCCTTGGATTTCCACCCCAGTACAACAAAACTTTTTTTATCTGATAAAAGACAATTGGGGCACTGTGCAACCTTTCACCTATTCTTCCCAGAAAAATACCATGAAATGCCGTCATTGCTTGTGGAATATTTAAAATTACCATGATTCTTTTCTACCTTGAAAGTTAAAAGCAAATTAGCCTTGAAAATGCAGGTGAAATTTTTTCCCTTCATTTTTCCAATAACAGACCAGTTCTTTCCTAAGGTTAATGACCCGTCCAGTCAAACACATTATCCCTTTCAAATTTAGTAGGAAGATAATCACCAGTCAGTACTTTGAAACTATGATCATGGAAGTTCCAGATCCTGTTGATCTTTTGTTTGTGTGACACAGTGGCAAGCTATACTCCTACCTGGATGTTCTATCAGGGGCTCACTTTGTGTTGAAAAGTGCAAGAAAGAGTGAGTAGGCTCAATTTTACATATTCTGCATCAAATGTACTGCACTTTCTCCCTTTAGAGACACTTAAATGAGGAAAAACACCTTTTTTTCCCCCCAACTGGCACCAATCAAGTCTGGAGAAATCATCCTTATGGACTTTGGGAAGGATCTTTAGATGCTAAACTGTAGATAGACCCTGTACTCACAGTTTAAATAGATATCACACTTTGTTCTGGGACTTGTAAGATTTCTTACTTGTGAGTTACAAATTAACTTTAGCCTCCTGATAATTCCAATTTGTTCTAAAATAAATGGACATTGGACTGTAAATTACCAAATGAAAGAGTCCCATTCCATTCACAACATAAACACTATAGTCATTAGCAAGTTGAAATTAATATGTAATACACAAGAGGCAGGAGGTATTTCAAGTTGTACCCACACTATCACATGCCTCAAGGGTAGCATCTGAAATAAACAAAGCACAGTTTAACCCAAGATTCTAATTTATAACTAGGGAGTGCTCATTAAAGTCCAACCATAAATTTCATAGTATATTCTTTGCCAAAGAAGAATTAGCCCAATGACTGAACATTATCATGATTTATGACTTTTCAAGTTTGAAAAGGCAAGCTCTTGGTCTTCTAAAGGTAAAGTAAACCAACTCAAAGGCACATATAAAAATAACATGAATGAGGGGCGCCTGGGTGGCTCAGTGGGTTAAGCATCTGCTTTCAGCTCAAATCATGATTTCAGGGTCCTGGGCTCCTTGAGCCCAGGTCTAGCTTCCTGCTCAGTAGGAAATCTGGTTCTCCCTTCCTCTGCCCCTCCCCCCACTCTGCATGCCTGGTGCTCTTTCTTTCTCTCAAATAAATAAATAATAAATAACATCTTAAAAAAATAAAATTGATGACATTGGCTACATATCATACTAGTATGCTAGTCATATAGGCAGTACAAAGCACTTGGTTGCTTTTGCCTCTTTCCCTTTTGATTTCCTCTCTCTCATCCTGGATCATTGTTTCCACTTTAAATCTAGCTCTAAAATCTTATTACTACCCAAAATTCGTAATGTATACAACAAAAAAAGAGCCTGATAATTGAGTTGATTGGTGTAAATCTTTAGAATTATCCATATTTTATCATAACTTTTCAATTTTCTTTTGGATTTTTTCATCCAAAATTGAGTTTTTCAGTTAAAAAAAAAAGCATTACTTAACTGGAGATTTTAGAGGGATATGTAACAGTTGTGTCAAGTTTAACACTTTCTAGGTATAAGCACAAACTCAGTTTCTATTCTTATTAATTTTGCCATGATTTTGCAGGTATTTACTCCATCTGCAGTCAAACCCCTCCATTTCCTGGATCTCACCTGCCTTTCTAACATTATTTTCTTCTGTTAAGGAGAAATAATGATTCTGGAAGCAAAGATGAAGTACTGAGGGAAGGTTTACTGTCAAACAAGGAACCTGATCCAGATCAAAAGTTGGACACCAGGGATGAGACTCTGTGACCTGGGTCTCAGGAAAGCAGAGTGTCTAAGGTCTGCAAATATCCAGGCTCTTTGGTTAGACATTCTGAAAGCATATTTCTGTGTTTTGTCAGAAGGCAGTCTCTCCTATGGGTGGGAGGGGCTTGTATTAGGGTAGTGGAGCCTCAGTTGTCCTTGCTGATTCAGAATTATGGAATCCCAGCTGTCATTATAAAAGAAATCAAGTCTGCATTGCCTCCTACCCCTCAGGTGATATCATCATCATCATCACTGATAGTACGATTATAAGCTTCAGGCAGTGGGGGCCATGTCTTGTATTTCTTGGCATTCTCCATGGATGTGTAGAATAAATTTTATTTTGGTCTTAGCTTTTTCAACTATAAAAAGAATATTGGAAGGTTTTTAGAAATACTCAAAAAATTTTACTTGTAAGGGATTGCAGACAACTTCAACAAAATTTCTGGACCTGAACATTCTTTAAGCCAATCCATAAAGCTTGCTTATACTGAGTCCAAACTACATGTAGTAATTCAAGTTCAGTTATATTGATTATAATAGCACTAGCCATAACATCAGTGATTTATAATTATTATATAATATTTGTTAATAATATAATTATGTGTAAGAATTACATAACCACATAGGATGGTTATATAATTATAATACCAATGATTTATATCATGTAATTTTATGATATAAAATTAATCAATTTAATAATTAAAGCATATTTATGCTTAGTCCAAATTATATTTAATAATTTGACATCTTTCCTCCAAATTTATCCCCATCTTACCAGAAAGTCTACGACTCGGGTAATCTTCTTTTAGCATAGAGTTGCGCCCTATTCTTTTTATCACAAGGTTAAGAAAACAGAAGATAAAGACTATGACTTCTTTTCATAAGCAAAAATACTATTTTTTTAAAGATTTTATTTATTTATTTGACAGAGAGATCACAAGTAGGCAGAGAGGCAGGCAGAGAGAGAGGGAGAAGCAGGCTCCCCGCCAAGCAGAGAGCCCAATGCAGGGCCCTATCCCAGAACCCCGGGACCATGACCTGAGCTGAAGGCAGAGGCCCAACCAACTGAGCCACCCAGGTGCCCCCAAAATACTATTTTTAATCTTAATTTGAAAGGGAAGTACCAAAAAAAGGTAAAGGTAATTCAGTATTTTTTCGGCTTACTGCTTGGTTTCTGCAAAATTTCATGGACCTCTGTCCTTCTCAGATACACTGTACTTCTCAAATACATTATGCCAGGAGTATGCAGGAAACTGATGAATTTTTTTTTGAAGCATCAATTTTACTAGAATATGTTTTGGGGGAAAGTATATATAATTGAAATTGGTAAAGAAATTCAAATATTTATTATTTTTATTGAGGTATAATTGCAAAATATTATATAGTTGGCCCTTAAACAACATGTGTTTGAACTGTGCAGGTCCACTTATAAGTGGATTTTTTCAATAAAGTACAATACAGTACTGTAAATGTATTTTCTCTTTCTTCTTATATTTTTTATCGGTGGGTAGGGGCAGAGGGAGAGAGAGAATCTTAAGTAAGCTCTATGCCTGGCATGAAGCCTGATTCAGGGCTCGATTTCACAATCTTGAGATCATGACCCGAGCCCAAATCAAGAATCAGACACTTAACTGACTGAGTCACCCAAGGCACCCCTATTTTCTCTTTCTTATGATTTTCTTTTTTTTTTTTTAAGATTTTATTTATTTATTTGACAGGCAGAGATTACAAGTAGGCAGAGAGGTAGGCAGAGAGAGAGAGGAGGAAGCAGGCTCCCTGCTGAGCAGAGAGCCCTATGCGGGGCTCGATCCCAGGACTCTGGGATCATGACCTGAGCTGAAGGCAGAGGCTTTAACACACTGAGCCACCCAGGCGCCCCTCTTATGATTTTCTTAATAGCATTTTCTTTTCTGTAGCTTATTTATTATAAGAGTATGTATATGATACATATACTTTCCAAAATATGTAGCTAATTGACTTTATATTATTAGTATGCTTCCAGTCAACAGTAGGCTGTTAGTAGCAGGGAGCCTGCTTTAGGGCTCCATCCCAGGACCCCAGAATCAGGACCTGAGCCTAAGGCAGAAGCTTAAATGACTGAGACACCCAGCAGCCCCAAAATCAGATTGTTTCTTTGCTATTGAGTTGTATGAGTTCTTTGTATATTTTGGCTATTAACCCCTTCAGATATATCATTTACAAATATTTTCTCCCATTCAGGAGGTTGCCTTTTTATTTCGTTAATATTTTCCTTTGTTGTGCAGAAGCATTTTAGTTTGACGTAGTTTCTTTTTGCCTTTCTTGTCTTTGTTTTTGGTGTCAAATCCAGAAGATCATCACCAAGATGTATGTCAAGGAGCTTACGAGCTCTGTTTAGAATTTTAGAATTGCTTGTTCTAGTTCTGTGAAAAATGTCATTGGAATTTTGAAAAGAATTACATTAAATCTGTCAATTGCTTTGGGTGGTATGGACATTTTAACAATGTTAATTTTTCCAATCCATGAACATGAAATATCTTTCCATTTATTTGTGTCTTCCTATATTTCTTTCATCAATGTCTTAAAGTTTTCTGTGTACCGTGTACACCTCCCTGGTTAAGTTTATTCTTAGACATTTTTTTTTGGTGCAATTATAAATGGAATTGTTCTCTTAATTTCTCTTTCTGATAGTTTGTTATTACTGTACAGAAGCCCAACTGATTTCTGTATAACTTGCAACTTCACTGAATTCTTTTAATCTTTTATTAGTTCTAACATTTTTTTGATAGTCATTACAGTTTTCTATAAATAGTATCAAGTCATCTGCAAATAGTGACAGGTTTACTTCTTCCTTCCAATTTGGATGCCTTTTTTTTTTCTTTTTCTTGCATAATTGCCCTGACTTTCCAATACTATATTGAATAAAAGCAACAAGAGTGGGTAAGCTTGTCTTGTTCCTGATCTTAAGAGAAAGAATGCTTTTCACCGTTAAGTATAATGATATCTGTGGGCTTGTCACATATGGCCTTTATTATGTTAAAGTACTTTCCTACTATACCTGCTTTATTGAGAGTTTTTATTATAAATTGCTGGTAAGTTTCATCAAATGCTTTTTCTGCAGCTAGTGAGATAGTCATATGATTTTATGCTTCATTTTGTTATGTTGTGTGGAATGTTGATTGATTGAATTATCTTTGCAACTCTGGAATAAATTCCACCTGATTATGTTGTATGGTCCTTTATATATATATTATTGAATTTAGTTTGCTAATATTGTTGAAGATTAGGGGATCCCTGTTCATCAGAAATATTGGCCTGCAGTTTTTCTTGTGGCATCCTTGTCTGGTTTTGGTATCAGGGTAATGTTATCTTTGTAAAATGATTTTGGGAGTGCTCTCCAATTTTTTTTTTTTTTGGAAGAGTTTGAAAAGGATTGGTTTTGGGTGCCTGGTGGCTCAGTTGGTTAAGCATTTGGCTCAGGTCACAGTCCCAGGGTCCTGGGATGGAATACCGTGTTGAGCTCCCTGCTCAGTGAGGAGTCTGCTTCTCCCCCTCTCTCTGCCCCTCCCTCCGCTCATGCATGCTCTCTCTAAAAAAAATAAATAGGATCTTTAAAAAAATTTTAAAACCCATAAAACAAAAAAAAGGGATTGGTTTTCAATCTTCTTTGATTGATGTTTTTGTTGTGGTTACCATAAGACTTATATTTAGCAACTTAAATATATATATGTTTATATTTATATATGAGTTTAAGTTGATAACAATTTTGAATGCAATCTATAAGTTAATTTTGAATGCAATCTATAATTTTGAATGCAAAAATTAAAAAAAATTTTTTTTAATAATATCTGAACCTAAGTTGAGACTTGAACTCACTACCCTGAGATCAAGAGTACACAAGCTCTTGCAACTGAGCCAGCCAGCCATCCCTCTGCATGGTGGTGCAAAAAACATTTTACATGTTTTTATCTTGTATGTCCCTTAACTAATTATTATAGCTACAGTTATTTGTTACTATTTTTGTCTATTAACCTTCATACTAACTTTATAGTTGAATAATCTACTACCTTCATGAATATTTGCCTTTACTTGTGAGAATTATACTTTCATATGCTTTTTTATTACTTATTAGTGCTTTTTCTCTTCAGCTTAAAGAAGTCCCTTTAGGGACGCCTGGGTGGCTCAGTTGGTTGGACGGCTGCCTTCGGCTCAGGTCATGGTCTCGGAGTTCCGGGATCGAGTCCCGCATCAGGCTCCCAGCTCCATGGGGAGCCTGCTTCTCCCTCTGACCTTCTCCTCGCTCATGCTCTCTCACTGTCTCTCTCTCAAATAAATAAATAAAATATTTAAAAAAAAAAAAAAAAAAAAAAAAGAAGTCCCTTTAATATTTCTTATAAGGCCAGTTTAGTGTTGATTAATTCCTTTAGGCTTTGTATGTATGGAAAAGTCTTTATCTCTCCTTCAATTCTGAATGACAATGTTATCACATTGAGTATTCTTGTTGGGAAATTTTTTTTCTTTTAACACTCTGAACATATTGTGCCACCATTTTCTGGCCTGCAAATTTCTGCTGAAAAATTTGCTGAAAGTCTTATGGGGGCTCACTTGTGTTTAAGAAGTTTTTCTTTCACTGCTTTCAAGATTCTCTCCTTGCTTTTAACTTCTGACATTTTAATCATATTGTGCCTTGGTGTGGGTCTCTTTGAGTTCCTCTTATTTAGAGTTATCTGGGCTTTTTAGATCTGAATATCTGTTTCTTTCCCCAAGTAAGGAAGTTTTCAGCCATTATTTCTTTCAAGAAGCTTTATCCCCCTTTCTCTCTCCTCTGCTTCTGGAACTCCTACAATGTGAGTGTCGTCTGCTTGATGTCTCATTAGTCCCTTATACTATTTTTACTTTTTTTTTCATTCTTTTTTCTTTTTGCTGCTTTGATTGGGTGGGACTTTGAGTTACTGCTCCTTTATTCTACTGTTGAAGCCCCCTAGTGTATTTTTTTGGTTCTGCTACTGTATTCTTCAGTTCTGTGACTTCCATTTGGAACTTTCTTCTATTTTCTTTCTCTTCGGTGTGAAGTTCTTACTGCATTAGGACTATTATTTTGAACTCTTTATCAAGTAAAGTTCTTGTCTCTTTTTTCATTAATTTTTTTTCTGACATTTTATCTTTTTCTTCCTTTGGGACATATTTCTGTGTTTCTTCATTTTGCTTGACTTTATGCATTGGTTTCTATGAATTAGTTGAAACAACCACATCTTTCAGTCTTGATAGGTTGGGTTTGTGTAGGAACTGAACCTTGTTCAACCCTGCCCTTTTTGATCTTGGTTGCCTCTCAAACCTTTGTGATTGCCCAAGAAGTCTATTATATTTTTAACAGCTCAGTACTTCAGGGTGTGCAGAGACCAGTCAGTGTCCCCACAGTGGTGGGGGATCCCAGTCAGCATATAGATTCAGGCTGATTGGATACCAGATGCTCAGGCAACAGCTTTTAGAGAATACAAGTATATATGGTTCTGTGGGACTGCACGCATAAGCCTGGCTGACTTTCAGAGCCAGCTGATCTGGGGGTGTCTCCTCGGTGGCAGTTGCAAAAATTAGGATTCTGGAAGACTATATCAGCAATTTCCTGGGAGGTATCAGTGAGCTGTGCAGAGAGAGAGTGCAACAATGGTGCCCCCTGACCTATGTTCCCCACGAGTGCCTTTGTGGCCTCTAGATGTACACCAAACCTGAAACCTGCCCCTAAGTTCAAGGCCTCATGACTAGCAAGTAGTTTCCTTTTCACAGAAAGCCTAGGGTTATGTTTCAGTTGCTGTCTATCCAGATCCCTGGGACAAGGCTGCCAAGAATTGTGTCTCTGATTGTTAAACACCCATGGGACTCAGGAAAGGAAAGCCCCCTGGTCACCAGTGCCAGGCTATTGAGGTGTATCCCTGGGATGGCAGCCACAAAAACTAGGGCACCAGGTATAAAAACTGGGCTACTGGTTGTGTATAAGAGATTCCCTCTGAGAGATGCCGGGGCACGGCAGAGGGACAACATGAAGAAAGGGCCCACTCTCTAGGGTCTCAAGAAAGGTTACAGACAGCCCTTAAATGTGTGTTTAATTAGACACCTACCCCTCAGCTTAGCAGGCCACTTTCACAGAAAGATGGAGCTCCTGGCACTGTTTCTCACTGTGCCCGGGGGTGGTAGCTGTTTAAAATGTCTTTCCCTGTGGGTTAAAGTCCTGTGGAACCTGATAGTATAAACCCACCAAAGGCTGATGATATAGCGGTGGCAGTCATAAAAATCAGGGCACCAGACAAAGGTACAGACTCTTTTCTGGAATGCCAGTGAGCTGAAGAGAGGCAGATGGAGAGTGCAAAGATTATGCTCACTGGCCGTTCCTCCCCAACAGCCCCTCTGTAGGATCCTGTAAGTGTGTCAAACCAAAAGCTTGCCCCGCCTCCAGGAGAAGCGAATAGACCTCTTCCTCAGAAAACCTGGTATGTTTCTGTCTGTTATCTGTGAAGTGCCATGAACTGTTCCCCTAATTGTAGTGGTCCTGTGGGACCCATGAGCACAAGACCCCCTTGGTCTCCAGAACCAGGCGATCAGGGGCTATCCCCTGGGTGGCAGGTATTAAAAACTAGGTCATCACATGTAAAGACAGGAGCCCCTGACATGTGTAGAAGCTCTACTCTGGGAGACTCTGGTGGTCTGGAATGTGGCAAGGGAGACTGTGAGCATGGCATCTACTGAGAAAAGGGGGGGAAAGAAAAAAAAAGAGGAAGAAGAAGAAAGAATAAAAAGAAAGAAAGTAAAGGTGCCTGCCAGAATTTGCAAAGCGGAGGGACAATGTGCAAGATGGTGCCCACCAGCCTCCACCCCTCAAGAGTATCCCAGCAGACCGCTGTTCCTCAGACTGATGTTTTACAATGAAATAAGTCTCTTTCACATAGAATCTGGGCACTTTTCAAAGGACTGCTTTTGTGCTGGGCCCAGGGAGGGGTGAATCTGCAGGTGAGCTCCGTAAGAGCTGCACCTTTGGGGCACCTGAGTGGCTCAGCTGGTTAAGCAACTGCCTTCGGCTAGGTTATGAACCCCAAGTCCTACGATCAAGTCCCTCATCAGGCTCCCAGCTCTGTGGGGAGTCTGCTTCTCCCTCTGACCTTCTACCCTCTCATGCTCTCTCTTACTCTTTCTCAAAT
The DNA here is from genome assembly GCF_009829155.1 of Mustela erminea. Classification (NCBI taxonomy): domain Eukaryota; kingdom Metazoa; phylum Chordata; class Mammalia; order Carnivora; family Mustelidae; genus Mustela; species Mustela erminea. The sequence goes on from NC_045628.1 coordinate 84,421,173, forward strand.
AAATAAGTAAATAAAATCTTAAAAAAAAAAAAAGAGCTGCACCTCAGTTCCCACAGCCCTGTGTATCTCATGGGGAAAGGCCCCATTTGTCTTCATGGCCAGATGTTTTGGAAATTCATCCCTGAGGTGCTGGTTTTATTTTATTTGTATTTTATTTTAATTTAATTCTATTTATTTTTATTTTATTTATTTACTTCTTCCAAATTTTTATTTAAATTCAAGTTAGTTAACACATAGTGTAGTATTGGTTTCAGGAGTAGAATTTAGTGATTCATCACTTACATTATAACACCCAGTGCTCATTACAACAAGTTCCCTCCTTAATGCCCATCACCTTTCTAGCCCATTCCCCCTCCTCACCTCCAACAGCGCTGTATTCTCTATAGTTGAGTCTCTTATTGTTTTTGCCTCCTTCTCTGTTTTTATCTTATTTTTCCTTTCCTTTCCCTATGCTTATCTGTTTTTTTTTTCTTCAATTCCACCTACAAGTGAGATCATATGGTATTTGTCTTTCTCTGACTGACTTATTTCACTTAGCATAATACCCTCAGACTGATGTTTTACAATGGCCTTTCCTCCCCAAGAGCCCCTCTGTAGGATCCTGTAAGTGTGTCAAACCAAAAGCTTGCCCCGCTTCCACTGGGCACTTTTCAAATGTGTAGAAGCTCTACTCTGGGAGACTCTGGTGGTCTGGAATGTGGCAAGGGAGACTGCAAATGGCAAGATTTCATACTTTTTGATGGCTAATATTCCATTGTATATATATACCATATCTTCTTTATCTATTCATCAGTCAGTGGACACTTGGGCTCTTCCTATAATTCAGCTATTGTTGATAGTGCTGCTATAAACATTGGGGTGCATGTGCCCCTTCAAATCAGCATTTTTGTATCCTTTGGATAAGCATGTAGTGGTGCAATTGCTGGGTAGTAGGATAGCTCTATTTTTAACTTTTTGAGGAACCTTCATACTGTTTTCCAGAGTGGTTGCCCCAGTTTGCATTCCCACCAACAGTGTAGGAGGGTTCCCTTTTCTCCACATTCTGAGGTGCTGCTGGTTTTAAAAGTTGGGGTGCCTGATGTGGGATACAAACGGATCACTCCTCAGGGTAAAGCTCCAGGTTTTGCATTCCCTCTTAATCACAGGTTGCTGCACGGGGAGGGACTTATGGCAGGGTAGTTCTCAGCCTTTCCTATCCATTCAGTGTGATTTCTCTCTTGTTTGCCTGATGTGAAGGGGTCACTCCGCCAGTCTCTGGTTTTCTTGAAGGAAATTTTTCCATAGAGAGCTGTAGATTCAGTACGTCCATGGGAGGAGGTGAGTTCAGTATACTCCTCCCTCACCATCTTGAACCAGAACCTCAAATATTATTTCATATTAACAAAAATATGGATATATTATAGAATAGAATATAAATCATTATACATTCTTAAGAAAACACTCCAAACGCCAATGAAACATTAAATTTGGAGGAGGTGTTTTCTGTGACCCAAGGAAGAAAGTGTCTTCATTCTCTGACATTGGGGTTCTTAGGTGGAAAAAATTTGGAAATATTAGCCATAGAAAGCTGACCCTCTTGAGTTAGGGATTCTGGCTTCTATGTCCAAGCATTGCTATGAGTTGTTGTGTAATGCTTAGTAAGTCCCTTTCTTCTCTATGACTGACTCTTCTCCCATATGAAAAGAGGAGCTGGCCTTGGCCTCATCCAGCGCTAACTACTTCCAGACTCCGATCTTAGCTGACTTCTTATGTCACAAGTTTGACTATAACTTAGCACATTATTGCCAGCTAATTGGGCTGATGTTCACCTTGATAGGAATTTTAACTATTGTTAAAAGGAAATTCTCAAGTGTATATGCATATCTTCCTTCAGGTTCAAAAGTAAAAATTCCCTTTTATACAAATCTCTCACTTTTTAAAAAAGGTTTTTAATTTTTTAATTTTTTAAATAAACATATAATGTATTATTAGCCCCAGGGGTACAGGTCTGTGAATCGCCAGGTTTACACACTTCACAACACTCACCATAGCACATACCTTCCCCAATGCCCATAACCCAACCACCCTCTCCCTACCCGTGCCACCCCCCTCAGTTTGTTTTGTGATATTAAAAGTCTCTTATGGTTTGTCTCCCTCCTGATCCCATCTTGTTTCATTTACTCTTTTCCTACCTCCCAAACCCCCCACGTTGCATCTCCACTTCCTCATATCAGGGAGATCATATCAAATCTCTCACTTTTAAGAACGAGTAGAGAGGGCCCTCGATTTAAGGTAGTAAATCTGTGTTCAGGGTGATAGGTGATCACTGACTAAACAGGGGAGTGGGGCAGAGGGGAAAAAGTGGAAAAACACTGTAATAAATGTTGAAACAATTTTTATGGTTGGAAACTAGGAAAAGGTGGTGAAGTCCACTCTGCTGCCTATGTAGTCTCCCTTGTGTTTGGAGCAAAGGGGGGTGGAATGGAAGGATTTCTTTAGAAAGCAGCACACTCCTGCCCTTTCATGAGTCCCAGACACTGCCCCGTTGTTGCAGCATGGCTTTCGTGCCACACCGAAGCTGATTTCTGAAAGGCCCATTGTGCAGGGTATGTGCAGAGTAAATTTCCATCACTTTGGCTTTCCTTTCCCTGTTGTCAGAAGAACTTGCTTATAAAAAGACTTCTTCCCTAGTACATAACATGTCAACTTTTTTCTACTTGCTTGAGTGGTAATTAAATCACTTTCATCATAACAGATGTGAATTTAGCTTTTCAGCTCAAAAGTAGGATCAGTGAAGGCTGGAATATGTTTGGGGGGAACCCCCCCCGATAACTCTTATATGATCCAAAGAAAACTCCCACTCATTCATCATCCAAAATCACAAAAAAACAGGAACACTCAAATAACCAAACTCTTTTAGAATATTGTGCAAAGATGTTTGATGACATGAAACAGTGAAATTAAGCACATTACACTGTCAGCATCAAATTTATTTATTTATATTTTTTGGTAAGGGAGGAAGGGAGAGAGAGAGGGGAGGAGAGAGAATATGAGCTGGGCAAGAGAAGGGCAAAGGGAGAGGGGGAGAGAGAGAATCTCAAGCAGCCTCCATGTGGAGCATGGAGCCTGACTCAGGGCATGATCTCATGACCCTAATATCATGACCTGCGAAATCAAAAGTTGGATGCTTAACTGACAGAACCACACAGGCACCCCCGACATCAAATATTTTTATTGATCTGCATCAGCTATATACAGTATCTACCTATAACATGTCCACTCATTCATTCATAGGAGTTTCATAAATGGGTAAGACAGAAACAATGCATTCCTGGCAGAGGGAAGGGTATGTCTAAGCTGCACTCTCTAATATGGTAATAGTTAGCCACAGGTAACTATTTAAGATGAAATTTAAACTAAATAAAATGAAATAAAAATAAAAATTCAGTTCTTTAGTCTCACCACACTTCAAGGGCTCAATAGTCACACATAGTTGGTGACTGCTGTGTTGGAGAGTACACATACAGACTACTTCCATCATCATAGGAAGTTCAGTAGCACTGGGATTAGAGAGAATAGTAAAATCACTTGATTGTACCATTTGAAAAACAGTTTTGAATGAGCTATATTTACTTGTGAGCCCAAAGCATGGTCCAAAGAATATTAGTGACCTGATAGTGGTTTCTAAAGACGTGTGAGGTAAATTCTCCTAAATACCTATAATATGGGGTGCCTGGGTGGCTCAGTATGTTAAATGTCTGCTTTTGGTTCAGGTCATGATCCCAGGGTCCTGGGATCGAGGCCCCACGTCAGGCTTCCTGCTCAGCAGGGAGTCTGCTTCTCCCTCTCCCTCTGCACCTCCTTGTGCTCTCACTCTCATTCTATCTCAAATAAATAAAATTTAAAAATACTTAAATACCTATAAAGCTACAATACAGAACATTGAGAATTGAATTAGTGCTTTATTGGCACATTTACTTCAAAATTTTCCTCATGAAGAACTAGATGGCACTTTACTGACACATCATTAGCCTTCCTGTTCATTTGGTTTGTGGTTCGCTGAGTTAAATGCTATGGGAAAGTGAGAGTGGCTTGGGAAGTTGAGAGATTTTTGTCTTTTTGAGGTGGCTTGTGTATAAAATTTTTGAACTGTGCCAAAAGGCAAGGAGAATCATTTTTATTGCAAATGTGCCTCTATCCAGTAATGACTTTGACTCTGAAGCCCCAACACAGAAAATCGAAGATCACTTAGGCTGAAGATCTTAATTGTCTTGTGTGTTTAAGTCTACATGCTTGTTGACTTAAGCTCTCATCTTCTATCTTGGCATGCTTTCAAACTGAGGATCTATGTCACCCATTCTCTTATTCTTCTTGCCACCTCAGAATTCTGAGACTGGACAAAAATAAAGTCCATGAGTGACATCTTCCCTGAGTGAATTCAGAAATGATTTGGAAAGAAGTCACAGTAATTCCAACAGAGATGAAATCCTTAGTTTCTGACAAGGAGCTACCATCTCTTTGGACTTAGTTGTATTCAAGTACATGAATTTCCCTAGACAATATTATACTCATCACAATCTCTGTCACATAGGGTTGTATAGGTTATGCACTGCACAAGGGAGACACACCTAAGGAAGTGTTATTCACATTACAGATATCATAGATTTGGTACTTATAACAATAACAGAAACAATTTTCCAGAAGATGGCAGTAAAGTATCTTGTTCTAAAAAATATCAATACAGCTTGACAATTTTTGGCAGATGGAAATATAAGTGTCTTGAGGATGAAATCTTGTTTTAAAATGTATACAAAGGCACAAATTTGATGGTCACTTGCTCTAGATCCTGTATAAAATCAAATCTCTATTACTAATGAAAGTGAATCCATGCAGTTTAATAGGTAAAGAAAAGGAAAAGGAATTATAAAATATATATATTGAAATTCTGGCTTCCAAATGCTCTGTTAAAATTGTTCTTACTATCAATATATCATATGAGATATATAGTTTAAATATAATAGATTATAGCTGAAACTTCCCTGGGATCCATGGGAGTATAGGTACAAATGTGACAGAAGAGAATCCTTCAGTCTTAGGAACACCTTTCTGTTTCCCCAAGTTTCCCCAACACATGCAAACTGTCTTCTAGCTTTGGTTTCCCCAAAAGAAAATATATCAAAACTGTGACGTTGAGGAGGAAAAGATTGTTGTACAGAAAAAAATTCTTAATTCAGTGGCATGTTTAAATCATTTGGTTGTCATTCAGAACTATGATCTTTCTGGTAATTGAGTGAATGATCATGAAAACCCTATTTCTTGTGGAACATTTTTATCATGGTAACATTTCATTATGTTTCATTAAACTTCAAACTTATCTTTCTTCCTTTCTTCTTGTCTGTCTCTCCTTTTTTCTTCTTAAGCAAAATAAATATAGGCAAGGAATGGATGATGAGAAAACATTTTGTAAAGGGCCAAACCAATGCATGAGGTTACTTGTGATCTTTTTTTTTTAAAAGATTTTATTTTTATTTATTTGACAGAGAGAAATCACAAGTAGATGGAGAGGCAGGCAGAGAGAGAGAGGGAAGCAGGCTCCCTGCTGAGCAGAGAGCCCAATGCGGGACTCGATCCCAGGACCCTGAGATCATGGCCTGAGCTGAAGGCAGCGGCTCAACCCACTGAGCCACCCAGGCGCCCCTACTTGTGATCTTTTAAAGGAGGTCAAGAAGTGGAAGGGAGGATAAGTACATGTAATCAAGGGTGTGTCTGCGGGGGCCAGGAAGAGCTGTAGGCAACAGTCTGTGTGAACATTTATTTTATGAAATAGTTTGCAGTGATGTTGCAATGCATCTGAACATTCCTGGAGGCTATTCCTGAGTTTGTAAATTTCATACCTGAAATTCAAATTTTAAATCTTTTGAGAAACATTGTTCAAGCTTAAAATTCATGGCATTTTCATTGGAAAGAAAAATTCTGATCCAAGATTTACTGCCTAAGTGGCTTTCATTACCTTTCTTAGCCTCTGGAAGTCTCAGAGCACTCACCTGTGAAAGAATGAGCTAAAATCTGTTTTCCACGCTTTGCAAGGAGGTTTTGCAGAGATGGTGGGCAAGGAGAATGCGTGTGTGGAAGAGCTGTCCTGTAAGGCAGTGGTAGCCAAATAACTACCCAACACTTACTATGGGCCTACCACATATTAAAATAACCACACTGAGAGGAAACTATGACTATTCTCTTACTGATGAAGAAACTGAGTTTGAAGGGTTTAATGAACTTGTTCAAGATCATACAACCAGTAAAGGAAGAATTTGCTATTGAAACCCTAGCAGTCTGACTCTGGGGCCCACATTTTTAACTACTATACTACTCTGCCTTTCTGATACTGACAGGTATACTACTACCTATATAGTGTTGAAATAGATTTCCAGGCCCCAGACGGAACATGCGTCAGCAAACTGAAACTTGGATAACTTTTGTGTCCCTGTACATGCTTGGCTTGACCAAAAATGCAGTCTATTCATTCAGCCAATCCCTACATGCCAAGCCAACTCTGGGCCTTCTCAGACCAAACAACCTGACTTCATGACCCCAGCCAATCTGATACTTGCAATTTGTCTTTTCTTCTTTCTTTATTCTTTATCCTTTAAAGGTTTCTTGTCTTCCACCCCCATTCAGTTCTCCGAAGGGAGTCTGTTCTTTTGATGAAATGTTAAATAAGTTTGCTTGTATCACCTAACCGTCTTCTGTTTAAGTATGGCAAGATGTTAAATTGGGGATTATAGCCAATGCTTGAAGATAACAAATGTTAGACAACAGATAAATTGCAGGCCCAAGGTGCATTTTTTCCAAAGTAGGTTGTCGACCATGTTTTAGGATTTATAAACCCCTTACCAACATTGGAGTCAAGGGTGGACAGTTGGGGTAGAAAGGAGAGGTTGCAGAGATCTGGGTTTTGGGGGAGCCATTGCCATGGTCTTCTATACCCTTAAGGGGGCTGGGTGGTGCCCAGGCCTTTACCTTAAGCTGGAGACAGATGTAGACAGACTCCTCAGGGAATGCAGGTTAGAGAGATATGGGACTGGCATTTGACTGCTGCTGGGGGAAACTAAAGAACAGAACAACTGGAAGGTAAGACATGGGTTGATGGAGATTGGTGTTCATTGAGATGAGTCAAAACTCAGAATTTGTTTTTCATGGACACAGATGCAGCCCACATGGGAGATGGTGAGCTATTGGAGCCCTTTGACTTCAAAGCAAGTCAAAGCTCTTTTAGTCCAAAGCAAGACAATCATTTAGAGGCCAATGAGAGGGCCAGTGGGACCTCCTTGCTCTCCAGCCCTGGAGAGAGAAGTAGCGGTAGCTGGCAAATGGTGGCCCAGGTGAATGGGAAAAGAAGGAACTGGCCAATTCACCTTCAATGTTTGCCTGCCACTGGTCCTAGCTGGCAAAGGGGAGATTTAACTACCTAATTAAGACTGCTCTATTTGCAACTGAAATTGCCCCTTAGCTTGAATTCCCTGAATGTGGCCAGAAAACTCAGGGCCTGACGGAACTTTCTTTAATTGAGGACCAAGGAAAACACTTTTGCCAGTGAGCGAGTTTGCAGGGGGAGAGAGACATAAAAAGTTGGGCTTTGATTACATCCCAGGAGCTGTTCTTACTCAATGGATCTCATATGTGCTAGACAGAGTTCTTTATATTACCTTAATTTCTAGAGCTAACTTTTGTAAATGAAAGTGTTTATTATTATAAAAAAAGAAACATTTTACAAAGCTTCACATTTCTTTTACAATAACATAGCCCTGTCTAAATTTTACCCAATGTAAACAATTTTCCCCAATCATTGTTATAATGACATGGTATATTAAAGTGGCATAATATTTTGACAATATGACCTATTTTTCGTGCCTACCACTTTTATGGTCGCTGGATCACTTCTAAAAGACCGTTATCCAAAAGCATTGAATAAAACATTCTCCATGTTGAAGCAGGGATTTGAAAGACGAATTCTTTTCATTCGTTTTAAAAGATTTTATTTTTAAGTAATCTCTACACCCAATGTGGGGCTCAAACCCACAACCCTGAGATCAAGAGTTATGTGCACTACTGACTGAGCCAGTCAGGTGTCCTCATATTTAATTATTTTGAATTATATTTCTTCACAACTTCTGTTGGAATACAATTTTCTTTGCTCTTTTTCTGTATTTTATCCTTCCATCCCATATTCAACTTTGAGGTTTATTGGCTTGTTTTTGCATCCTATGGTGTGGAGGGGATAAAACCAATCTAACACTTTCCGTTGAAGTTGCAATTCATGTCCCATATTCCATAGCATGGCATAAAACTAAAAAAATAATGGAAAGAATGATGTGTTTTGGAAATAAGCAGAAGAAAGGTTTTAGAAGCAGGAGTACTTATGATGTGCTTAGTAAGGAAAAACTGGTGCATAGTCCTTAACCTTAAGACTTTTACAATTTAACAAAAGACTAAACATTAAGCGTTTCTTAACACAGTGGATTGTACAATAAAAACCGGAGTGAATGAGTGACTTAGTATACCATGCAGTGTTTACAGGAAGCTCAGGAGCTCAGAGAAAGGAGCAATCATCCATCACAAGGTGAAGCAGAGACAGCTTCAGAAGGAAGTGGGGTTTAGCAATGTGAAAGAAGAAATGTTGTCTAATATGGATAATTTGGGAGGGTGTGTCTTATTCTTTCTTGCTCACCACTGTCTCCAATGTCTAGAACTGAGCCAACACAGCAGCTACCAGATACATGTGGCTATTTAATATAAGTTAGAATAAACTAAAATGAAATAAATATTGATTTCCTCAGTCACATTAGCCTACTGGCAAGTAGCCAAGTGTAACCAGTGACTACCATATGGGACAGTGCAGATAGAGCACATTTCTACCACTGCAGAAATTTCTTTTGGGACCATGCTGATTAGGGATGGGCACATAGGAAGTACTCAATAAATACTTAATGAATGAGGGTAAATAATGGCCATTGCTGAACTTGCTTCCTTAGAGCCTCCTGTTTTCTCATCTTACAGATGAAGAAAACAATTAAAAGACTGGGAGGATCAAATGAGACAATGAGGTGAAATTACTTCATGCACTAGAATGACACTAATGTGAATTATTATAATTCAATTTTCCTGGCACTATGGGTTTCAGAGGGAACCCAGAGGACTTGGCAGCAGGCAAAATATGTGAAGGGTGCCAAAAGGTACAAATATCCAGTTATAAAATAAATAAGTTCCCTCTGGGAACCACCAATCTGTTCTGTAAAAATATGGACTGCTTCACAAATTTTTTTGTCATCCTTGGGCAGGGGCCAACCTAATCTTTATATCATGTCAATTCTTAATATATGTGCTGCCAAAAGGAGCACTTAATGATCTAATTCTTAAAGGTTAATTGAGGTCATTTAAGAGCAGATCATTTGACCAGATAGTCCAAGTGAATTTTCTCATTGCTAATTACTGTGTAGGCTGAGTCTGAGGGCCCTTAGATGCCATCCCATTGATATTTGAAAGTTTTCTTGCCTCTGGGCCCACAGCTGTCCCAGGCCAACCTGGTAGCCTTCCTACTCTAAACATGGGTCAGCAATTTCTCCAAGCGGTCCTGGTTCCTTGTAGTGAAGAATGTAGAAGAATGTAGAGATCAAGATTGGGGCATCAGGGTTTCAGGCCAGATTTGTGATCCTGGGTGGTACTGATCTTAGAGAGAACTTCAGAGGACAGAACTGGAAAACAACTTCATTCAGTCATTCTATCTATCTATCTATCTATCTATCCCTCCATCCAGCTATCCAACTTCATAGGATTCCTCTTTAAATTCTTTTCTTTTTAATGATTTTAAAAAAGATTTTATCTAGTTATTTGTAAGAGAGAGAATGAGCCAAGCAGGAACAGGAGCAGGCAGAAGGAGAAGCAGGCTCTCTGCTGAGCCTGATCTAGGACTCCATCCCAGGACCCTGAGATCATGACCTGAGCTAAAGGCAGACACTTAACCAACTGAGTAACCCAGGTGTCCCTCCTCTTTAAATTCTCTTTCTATGGTTATACCTTATTTTCACTTATGATGAAATCTTTTTTTTTAATGGTGAAATCTTCATGCCAAACAAACCCAACACATATATTTGATTTATCCAAGCAAAAAAAGCTTAAAAATAGCATTATATTGGTATGAAAACTAAACCACCAAATGAAACTCAAGGTTTTTTGTTTGTTTGCTTTGCTTTGTTTTTATTTTGTAATTCTTTTTTCCTTAGAATACGTCCCAGTAAGTATGGTCTCTAGAGTCACTTGTAATTCCTATTTTGTATGGTTATAGTCACAATGGATACAGTCACTGTATCCATCTCAGGGCAACAATTTCAGTATCTGTCTCTAATTCAGTCTAAGCTCACCTGAAAATTCTGTAACCTAAATTGTAAAGGTAGGCACTTACCAACAATCCTTACATAAAATAACAGGGGAAAAGGATGAGGGGGGTAACGAAATTAGACGACACAAACATATACAGATAAAATTAAGAAAAAATTGCATGGACCGTATGGTCTTCATTCTGTTACTGGTCATGAATATAATATTTATTACTTCCTTTCCAAGTACTTGTCACAAGTTCACCTTTGTACTGCATCTCAGCTGATGAAGGTTTATGTGGTGTGTGCGTGTGTTTTTCCACTAGGTGGGGGTGGGAGTGGAGTGAATCAAACACTTATTCTTTCTTTTTTATTATTATTTTTTTATTTTTTTTTAAAGATTTTATTTATTTATTTGACAGAGATCACAAGCAGGTAGAGAGGCAGGCAGAGAGAGAGAGAGAGGAGGAAGCAGGCTCCCCGCTGAGCAGAAAGCCCGATGTGGGACTCGATCCCAGGACCCTGAGATCATGACCTGAGCCGAAGGCAGAGGCTTAACCCTCTGAGCCACCCAGGCACCCAACAAACACTTATTCTTGAAGGATGCAAATCATCCCAAATCCTACCTCATGGGATGCCTGGATGACTCAGTTGGTTAACTGCGTGCCTTTGGCTCAGGTCATGATCCCAGGATCTTGGGATTGACCCTGTGTCTGGCTCTACTCAGCGCGCAGCCTGCTTCTCCTTCTTTCTCTGCCTGCCCCTCCCCCTCTTATGCTCTTGTGCTCTCTCATTCTCTCAGACAAATAAATAAAATCTTAAAACAACAACAACAACAACAACAAACTCCTACCTTTAAAAAATTTTATTGAGGTGTAACATATATATAATATAATGCATTCATTTGAGTTTATATTGCAGCGAGTTTTTTAAAAAAAGGTTTTATTTATTCGAGAGAGAGAAAATAGGGGGAGGAACAGAGGGAGAAGCATGTTGAGCAGGAAACCCTACAAAGGATTCAATCCCAGGAGCCTGAGATCATGACCCGAACCAAAGGCAGATGCTTAACCAACTGAGCCACCCAGGTGTCCCATTTCAGTGAGTTTCGATAATATGTATACCTGTGTAACCACTATCCTAATCAAGGTATAGAATACTTCTATCAATCCCTAATTTCTCTTGTGCCCCTACTGAGGCAATCTCCTCCAATCTCTAGGACAAGGCATCCCTATGATCGGTCTTTTCTGGAGTCACATATAAATTGAATCATTTGGGGTGCCTGGGTGGCTCAGTTGGGTGACTTTTGATTTTGGCTCAGGTCATGATCTCAGGGTTGTGAGATTGAGCCCTGAATTGGGCTTCATGCTGGGCATTGTGTCTGCTTAAGATTCTCTCCTTCTCCCCCTTCCCCACTGCCAGTGCATGCATGTTTTTTCTCTCTCCCTAACAAAAAAAATTTTTAAAAATTGAATCTTAGATATACTCTTTTGCATCTGACTTCTTTTCTTTTGCTCAATAGAATGTTATTGGGAGTCATTCGTGTTGTTGAATACATAGGTAGGTTGTTCTTTTTATTGCTGAGTGGTATTAAAGTGTATGAATATATCAAAATTTGTTATTCTATTCCCCCATTTAAGTTGTTTCTAGTTTTTAGCTATTACAAATAAGGCTGCTAAGAATATATTTTTACACATCTCTGTGTGGATCCTTTTTATTTTCCTTGAGTAATACCTAGGACTGGGATTGCTGAGTAGTGTGGTAAATATGTTTCACTTCACCAGAAATTTCCAGGTTGCTTTCCTAACTCATTTTTCCATTTTGCATTCCCACCAGCAATCTGTGAGAATTCCATTGTTCCACATTCTTACCAATGCAAGTATTTTCAGTGGTTTTGATTTTAGGCATTTTGTGGCTTTAATTTAAATTCCTCTGAGGACTTGTGATGTTTAGCAGGTTTTCACTGCTTATTAACTACTAAATATATCTCCCTTAGAGAACTGTCTCTTCAAATCTTTTGCCCACATTTTAACTGGGTTGTTTCTATTTATTTAATCATTTATTTATCATTTATTTATTTAATCATTTATTTATTTCCTTTAATACAAAATACAAACTCTACCATGACAAGTCCCCAGAGGAGCTGGTCCCAGCCTGGCTCTCTCATACTACTTTTTAATCTCTTTGCTCACTGTTTCATTCTCACACCTGGCAAGCTCACTGCTGATCTTTATATTACCAAATCCTTCTCATCAATTAGTCTGCAGCTAAAAAATCATATTCTCCAAGAAGATTTCTCTTCACTTTAAAGCAGCACCTCTGTGGTCTCCTTCTGGATGCTCACTATCCCATTACCTCTTTCCAGTTACTCAACAGAGACTACCAAGCTCTGAAATTATCTTACCCATTTACTTATTTCTTGCTGACTTCCACATATACACTCCATGAAAGCAGGATCTTGTCAGACTAATTCTTCTCACCTAGCAAAGTGACTAGCATAGGGTGGGGGCACAACACAAGTATATATTGGCTGAATGAATGAAGTCAAACTCTCACTATTTGCAGATGACATGAAACTCTATGTAGAAAACCCAAAACACTCCACCAAAAAATTTGCTAGAACTAATACATGAATTCAGCAAAGTCACACAATATAAAATCAATGTAGAAATCTGTTCCATTCCTATATATCAATAACAAAATGGAGGAAAAAGAAATCAAGGAATTGATCCCATTTGCAATTGCAGCAAAAACAATAAGATACCTAGGAATAAACCGAACCAAAATGGTGAAAGAGCTATACTCTGAAAACTCTCAAACACTGATGGAAAGAAACTGAAGAGGATACCATCTCATACCTTCAGAATGCCTAAAATTAACAAGTCCGGAAACAACCAATGTTGGCAAGGATGTGGAGGGAGGGGAACACTTTTGCACTGTTGATGGGAATGCATACTGGTTCAGCCACTCTGGAATACAGTATGGAGATTCCTCAAACAGTTAAAAATAAAACTACCCCACAATACAGCAATTGCATTACTAAGTATTTACCCAAAGGATACAAAAATGCAGATTTGAAGGAGTACATGCACCCTGATGTTTATAGCAGCACTATCAACAATAGCCAAACTACTGAGAGAGCCCAGATATCCACTGACTGATGAATGGATAAAGAAGATGTGAAAATATATATATATTTCTCAGCCATCAAAAAGAGAGCGAGAGAAACCATAAAGAGATTCTTAACTCCAGCGAACAAACTGAAGGTTGATGGAGGGAGGAGGGTAAAGGATGAGCTAGAGGGGTGATGGGTATTAAAGAGGACACTTTTTTAAATGAACACTGGGTGGTGTATGTAACACTCAATTCTACTCCTGAAACCAATATTGTACTGTATGTTAACTAACTAGAATTTAAATAAAAAATTGAAAAAAATATATCTTTCGGCTATTTAAAAAGTTGTGATAATGTTTATACAACATAAAACTTGTCACTGTTTTAAAAAATTAGATTTAAAAGCTGTTTTAAAAATTATTATTGAGTTTGAGAACTACTCTTTCTACATTTTGCAAACAAGGCCTGTAATATATAACTAATTGAAAATATTCCCCCCCCCCCCAGTTTGTGGCTTATCTTTTCATTTTCTTGATATTGTCTTGAAAAAGCATTAAGTTCTTAATTTTGATGAAGTCTAATTTATCAACTTTTTATATGCCTGTTAAAGTTTTTGTGGCACACCTAAGAATCTCTGCCTAACTCAAGGTCACAAAGTTTTCTCCTAGGTTTTCTTTTAGATGTTTGTGGTTTTAGTTTTCACATGAATGGATGTTAGTGTTTTTATATATGGTAAGGGGCTATTATTATCATTACTTATGCATATCCAATTGTTCCAGCATCATTTGTTGAAAAGATTATCCTTTGCCATTGAGTTGCCTCTATAACTTTGTTGAAAATCAGTAGACTATGTATATTTATGGATGGGATCACAATCCCAGACTCCCTCCTCTATAATATCTGAGGCCATCTTTCCCCATATTTGGGGGGTGGTAATGTTCTGCTTGTTTAAGGCAGGACTGTAAGTCTGGTTTCTATTATTCCATCTGGAACAGAAGCAGAAGCCCTTTGTACCATAATCTTTAAAACTGTTTCTTATTGATAGTCATCATGATTTCAATGTCTATATTAACACTATATTAAGAGTCTATATATTTTAATATTTTTATTCTATTTTATTTCTATGCTGAAATAAGCCATTTTGTCTATCTTCATGTCCAATTGTATTTCTATATAACGGATCTGTAGGACTGGAATTGCAAATCTAAAGTACATACTTTTAAAATTTTGGTTTGTCAAGAACTGTGAGGGGTCCGAGATTTTCATCTTATTACAAGCTTATTACAAGCTAATGAATTAGCTTGCTGCAGCTTTGTGGAAGCTGATAGGAGACACGAGACTCCTGGATTAGAGATGAAAGACCATGTTACTCACAGCAAAAACAGTGACCAGAGTGTGAGCATATTTACCTCAGTTCTTGGAGCCCCAATTCCCACAGGGTTACACAGAGGGCCAGATGACTGAGCATTTGCAAGTGACCAAGGGACTGGCACTTGTTTAGCTTAGAGCTGACACTGTGGTGAGCAGCAAACAAGCCAGTCCCCTTCTACCCCAGAAGAGACCAGTTACAGGGTACTCACTTTGTAAGAGCCTTGATTACTTAGCTTCCTGGGTGCATAGCTACAGAAACTGCTTAGCATCAGGAGATGGATAAGTCTTGCAGTCTGCTCTACTCAGCAAGAAAGTGCAGGAATGCCCAGGACTCATGGCTGACTGCTCTTTCAACAGTACTTTTTCTCCACAAAGGAGAATATGCCATTATAAGCCTACCTTCAGTTGAGTATTAAGGGGTTGTATGTCTGAAACACTTCATTTCCAATATGGCTATTTTATCAATCTTTGTAATTTTAGCTATTTTGGTGGGTGAAAGATGAGTTATCTATTTTGTATTACTTTTCATTTATCTTAAGCGAGTTGAGCTCTTTGTTTCAGATGTCTATTGAAACTGTGAAATTGTTTTTTAAAGCCTACCTCTCCCTCTGACAATCCTCCTTCCATGTTCTGAGGGGAAAAAACAAAGGAAGAGCTCCATTTGTCATCTGAGTAGGTCAGTGATACTTGTGTTTTCAGCTTGAGCACTCTAATCCTCATGAATTGGATGACTGTGGTATTTCCCTTCAGCTTGTGCTGTGTGGACACAAACTGTCGTGAGATGTATGATGCTCTTTCCCTTTGGTCTGTTTATTTGCTCTTTGGTATTTCCTTTCTGTCATACATAAACCTACTCGGCCTCTGGAAGAAGGAAGTGCAGTTCAAATAATTCCCATTCCTCACGGTCCCCTTAGCATAGTGTAGTGGGATCAAACACGTCTTCCAGTTTGACAGATACATACATTTAGAGCTTTCCTGCTTTCCCAAAGTTCTTGGGTCTCAGTTCTCATCTATGGAGAATGGCAGCGAGGATATTTCTAGAAACGAATTATGAGCGTAAACTCAGCAATAACCGCCCTCAGTATAGAGACCAGAACTGGTATGTATTGAAGAGGTGCTAATATTTTCAAAGAGGAAGTACTATTGCTACTTTCTTTGGGGTACTTTAGCGGTCAAGCCTTGTGCCGGCCTGGAGGTGCCCCTCCTATGTACACTGATTTTAGGGTGCACAGCTGGAAACTAAAATATGAAAAAATGAATTGCTGGAGTCTGAAAGGTTGGGTCTTCGCCCTTTCCATCCAGCTTTCCCACCAGGAGGTCCTCCCCCGGGTCAACCCCGCCTGCGTCCCTTTGCTGCGATTCTGTGCCTAGGTGTCCGGGTGGAGGCTCCGCCTGCCACGCACCCAATGGGGACTGAGGCGGCGGGCCCGCCCCCCCCCCCGGCCTTCCCGGAGCCTATCCGGGCCCGCGCGCCCGCCCTGGCTCGGGTGCCAAGCCAATAGGCACGGGTCACGCCCCGCCCCGCGCGGGGTTCTGGCGCGGCGCGCGGCGCCGGAGAGCCCTGTAGCCTACAGCTCTTCGCACTTGCGCTGCGGTCCCGGGCCAGCTTGGCGTCGGGCCATGGCGTCCGCAGCGGCCGGCGAGGTGGCGATCATTGGCAGGTAAACGGCCCCGACCCACCGACCCGCCGCGCTCTTGCCACGGCGCTGGAGGAGACCCGGGCCCATGGTGCGCCAGAACGTGGGGCCCGTGTGTCACCGCCGCGGCTTGGGCGCCCAGGTCGCTGTCAGGTATCAGAGGTGGAAACGGCATGGTGGAACGCCAGCCTTCAACCCTCGAGGGTTCCGTGTGCCCTTGCAACCCTCTGTGAAAGTGGCCAGGCCTGTAGGACCGCCCGGTGGCGGCGTGGCTTTGCAGGTTGAAGCACGCTGTAGAGTGCGGTTTTGTTTCATTTCGTGCTGTCTTACCAGCGAGGTTCAGAAAGCCGACAGCGCAGGCTGCGGTGGAAATGCGGTTTGTGCAATTAGTTGAGTGATGCTAGGCCTACTAGCAAATACAAAAGTCGTGCTAGGCGTTGGGTGAAAGGAAGTCTGGCAAAGATTATGCAGAACCGTATTCTTTTTTTGTAAAGATTTTATTTATTTACTTGAGAGAGAGACAGTGAGAGAGAGCATTAACGAGGAGAAGGTCAGAGAGAGAAGCAGACTCCCCATGGAGCTGGGAGCCTGATGCGGGACTCGATCCCAGGACTCCAGGATCATGACCTGAGCCGAAGGCAGTCGTCCAACCAACTGAGCCACCCAGGCGTCCCCAGAACCGTATTCTTAACTATTCCCACTTTATGGGTGAGAAAACAGATTAAGCAGTTTGCCCCTGGTCACAGTAAGTGGCCGCGATGGGACTAAGCCAGTAATGAGGGTCCGTTGGCAATCCATGGACAGGGCTGCCTGCAGGGCGTGAGGATGTGTATGTTCTTTTTTTTTTTTAGATTTTATTTATTTGACACAGAGAAATCACAAGCAGGCAGAGAGGCAGACAGAGAGAGAGGGGGAAGCAGGCTCCCCGCCAAGCAGAGAGCCCGATGCGGGACTCGATCCCAGGGCCCTGAGATCATGACCTGAGCCAAGGCAGAGGCTCAACGTGAGCCACCGAGGCGTCGGTGGATGTGTATGTTCTTGTCCCCAGGGGTGTCTCTGGGCGGCAACAGGTGCTTGGAAAACACATGGGGGCAATCCTAATTCATTCCTGATTCGTGGAGAAAGTGCCGCTTCCGGAGGGGAACGCTGGAGCTCAGAGTTTGCTAGCGTGTGTCGGTTTAGTAGCCTAAATTCTGTCCAAATTTTTCTGGTTTGTTCCCCCACCTGGTCTTTTATAACTTATGCTATTTTCATTAAAGAAAAAAAAAAAGGTATTTATGCATACTTGCATACTTTTGCATTGATAGGCTATCATAGCAATCTACAAACATAATACTTGCTATTTTAGTTAGAAGCACCTTTTTGGGGGTGGCTTTGTGTCTCTTTATGCCACTGAGGTGTTGGCCTGCCTGACCCGCCCACCAGCGACAATTCCAGTGTCAGGCTTTTTCCTTTAGAACCTATTGAAAAAAGGAATCAGAGTGCTTTTGTCAGCTTCCTTTTGGTCACAGAACAGTGCAATTAACTGAGCCTTTGACCTTTACAGGCATGTGAATGTGTGTGGCGGCCTGGTGAAGGAATATAAAAGTATATTTTAAAAGCATACTTTGTATTGGGCACAGTGACTATGCTTGACTTGCATTTCAGTTGTCCTGGGTCGAGGGTTGGAGTTTTGTATATCTCACACCATGAGTTGGAGTGTTATTCTGCTTTCACCTAATAACTGTTAGGTGGAGTTTGGAATTGACTGTGCCTATCTGGCTCTGGTTCTTTCATGAGGAGAACAGTGTTTCAAGAGGGTACTGGGATTAGTGAGTTAGTTTATTTCTGATTCCCTTGAGGGAGGTTGATAAGGAATTAGACGAGGGCTGGCAAACTTTACTGACTGCAGGAACTGACACAGGATAGAAAGCCCTTCCTGTCTATCCCATACCCTCTGCACCTCAGAAAACACCTGTCTCTGCTTTTGGAGTAGTCTGCTTTCCTTCCCTTCATTCCTCTCCCTTTCCTTTCTGTTCTTTCCCCTCCCCTCTCCCCTTACTCACTTCCTCTGTCTTCCCACTCTTCACACCTCCCCTTTCTCTCAGTCTTGCTCTCTCTTCTGGTCTCATGGGTGATTCCAAGGAACATCGGTTTACAAAATGGGACTGGGGAGTGTAAATTAATTCCCTAAAACCTGGTTGAGTTTAATTTTTGGATTTCAACAGACCAAATACACGTATTCAATTTCAGGGACATATTGGACCATTGATTTTCCTTCTTTTCCTAGTAATTACCAGATTCCCTCATAAAAGTACTTGCTAGAAATACAGTCTCTATTTAATTCTTTTCCATTGATTTTTTTTCATAAAGAACCCCCCCTTTTTTTAAGGTATTATTTACATATTTGAGAGAGGGAGAAAACATGAGCAGGGTAAGTGGACGGCTCCCTGCAGAGCAAGGAACCCTACTCGGGACTCAATTCCAGAGCCCTGAGATCACAACTGAGACACCCAGGTGCCCCCATAAAGGACACCATTCATCATGGCCACTTAGCTTTCCTGTGAGCATCCAAGGCAAGTCCCTTCAGACTGGTGGGCTTGACAGAATAGGAGTGTTTGAAGAATTAAGAAAGAAGAGAAAAGCCTCTTGGCTGTGGGAACATGAGGAATGGGAGTAAAAGTGGGTTTCCTGAAGGCATTTGAGTGGTGCTGTATTTGAGTGGTGTTCTCAAGCTTTCATATCTCTTAGCCCTAGCAGTCTGCAGGGGAACTTACCTTCACATAATACTATATTTCTGAATAACTGAAGTATGAATTTTGTATTCACATACATACTGCATTGTGTTTACCCAAATTTTAGGCCTTGAGATTGTTTTAAAATAGGAACCAATCTGGGGGAGAAGACCAACCATTGTTCCTGGGCCTCAAGTGTGCTTTTTCTCCCGTGCCTCTCTCTCTTTTCACTGAGCACACTTATTTAGGACTGAGCTCAGCGGCCCATCTCCTTCCAGAAAAGTTCTGATTCCAGGGCCTTACCCTTAGGGTACAAACTATCATTACCAGCTGTGTAGCCATCATGCCTGGTC
Source organism: Mustela erminea (assembly GCF_009829155.1). Classification (NCBI taxonomy): domain Eukaryota; kingdom Metazoa; phylum Chordata; class Mammalia; order Carnivora; family Mustelidae; genus Mustela; species Mustela erminea. The sequence continues at coordinate 84,440,708 of NC_045628.1, forward strand.
CTAGTAGACTGATGTTTGAGCTTTTATAATAGAGATTGCTTTTTTTTTTTTTTTTCCCTTTTCTGATACACAGTGTGAAGGGCTTGTTAGGATATTGGATTTTTTCCCTGTTTTCTTTTTTTTTAATTGAGGTAAAATTTGTATATAACATTATATAAGTTTCAGGCATACAATATTATAATTTGGTATTTGTATACACTGCAAAGTGATCACCACAAATCTAGTTACCATTCGTCATCACACAGCTGATCCCCTTTCCCAATTTTGCTCACCTGAACCCCCGATTCTCTAAGAGTTCAGATTAGTTTAGTTTGTTTTGTTTTTTAGATTCCACATATAAGAGAAATCATATAGTATTTGTCTTTGTCCAGCTTGTTTCACTCAATATAATACCTTCAAGTTCTGTCCATGTTGTCACAGATGGCAAAATTTTCCTTTTTTATGGCTGAATAGTATACGTGTGTGTGTGTGTGTGTGTGTGTGTGTGTACCATGTCTTCTTTATCGATGTATTCATAAGTAGACACTTAGGTTGTTTTCATATCTTGGCTATTGTAAGTAATGCTTCAGTGAACATAGGGGTGTATATATCTTCAAATTAGTGTTTTTTTGTATTCTTTGGGTAGATAACCAAACCTTGAAATAGTTGGATTGATATTTCTATATGATATTTCTATTTTTAATTTTTTGAGTAATCTCCATACAGTTGTCCGGATAGGCTGCGCCAATTTATATTCACACCAACAGTGCAGCATAGGTTCCCTTTTCTCCACATCCTTGCCAACACTTGATGTTTCTTGAGTTTTTGATTTTAGCCATTCTGACAGATTTGAGGTGATATCTCATTGTGTTTTTAATTTGCATTTCCCTGATAGTGATATTGAACATCTTCTCATGTGTCTCATGGCCATTTGTATGTTTTCTTTGGAAAATGTATATTTAGATCCTCCGCCCATTTTTTAATTGAGTTGTTTTTAGTTATTGAGTTGTAGATTTTTATATATTTTGGATATTCATCCCTTACTGGATATATCATTTGCAAGTGTCTTCTGGCATTTGGTAGGTGTCTTGTCATTTTCGTGATGGTTTCCTTTGCTGTGCAGAATCTTTTTTAGTTTGATGTAGTCCCACTTATTTCTTTTTGCTTTTGTTTCTCTTGCCTTTGGCTTCAGCTCCAAAAAAAGACATTGCTAAGACTCTGTCAGGGAGCTTACCACCTAGATTTTCTTCTAGAAATTTTGTAGTTTAAGGTCTTAAATTCAAGTCTTTAATTCATTTTGAGATAATTTTTGTGTATAAGATAGTGGTCCATTTTCATTCTTTTGCATGTGGCTATCCATTTTCCCCAATGCTATTGAAGAGACTGTCATTTCCCAATTGTATATTCTTGACTCTGTTGTCCTAAATTAATTGATTAGATATGTATGGGTTTATTTCTGGACTCTATTCTGTTCCATTGACCTGCATGTCTTTTTTTTTTTTTTTTTGCCAATACTGTAGTGTTTCGGTTACTATAGCTTTATACTATAGGATGAAACCAGGGAGCATGATACCTCTGTTGTTCTTTCTCAAGATCCCTTTAGCTTTTTTAGAATTATTGTTATAGTTCTATGAAAAACCCCATTGGGCTTTTGATAAGATTGCCTTGGATTTGTAGTTTGTTTCGGATAGTGAGGACATTTTAACAACATTAATTCTTTCAATCCATGAGCATAGAATATCTTTCCATTCATCTGTGTATTCTTTAATTTCTTTCATCACTGTCTTAAAGTTCTAATAAAGTGTATTGAAGTACAGGTCTTTCACCACCTTGGTTAAATTTATTCCTAGGTATTTTATTCTTTTTTGTTGCAATTCTAAATGAGATTAAGAAAATAACTTCTCAAAGCACCTAACCACCTTCTCTCTCCCTCCCCGCTCCCGCTGGCAACCCTCAGTTTGTTTTGTGAGATTAAAAGTCTCTTATGGTTTGTCTTCCTCCCGATCCTATCTTGTTTCATTTTTTCCCTTCCCTACCCCCCAAACCCCCACTTTGCCTCTCAACTTCCTAATATCAGGGAGATCATATGATAATTGTCTTTCTCTGATTGACTTATTTCGCTCAGCATAATACCCTCTAGTTCCATCCGTGTCATCGCAAATGCCAAGATTTCATTTCTTTTGATGGCTGTATAGTACTCCATTGTAGATATATATACCACATCTTCTTTATCCATTCATCTGTTGATGGACATCTAGGTTCTTTCCATAGTTTGGCTATTGTGGACATTGCTGCTATAAACATTTGGGTACATGTGTCCCTTTGGATTACTACATTTGTATTTTAGGGTAAATACCCAGTAGTGCGATTGCTGGCTCGTAGGGTAGCTCTATTTTCAACTATTTTTTTTTAAGTTTTTTTTTTTTTTGACAGAGATCACAAGTAGGCAGAGGGCGGGGTGGGAAGCAGGGTCCCTGCTGAGCAGAGAGCCCGAGGTGGGGCTTGATCCCAGGATCCTGGGATCATGACCTGAGCCGAAGGCAAAGCCTTTAACCCACTGAGCCACCTAGGCACCCCTATTTTCAACTTTTTGAGGAACCTCCATACTGTTTTCCAGAGTTGCTGCACCAACTTGCATTTCCACCAACAGTGTAGGAGGGTTCCCCTTTTTCCACATCCTTGCCAGCATCTGTTGTTTCCTGACTTATTAATTTTAGCTATTCTGACTGGTGTGAAGTGGTATCTCATTGTGGTTTTGATTTGTATTTCCCTGATACCAAGTGATGTGGAGCACTTTTTCATGTGTCTGTTGGCCATCTGGATGTCTTCTTTGCAGAAATGTCTGTTCATTTCTTCTGCCCATTTCTTGATTGGATTATTTGTTCTTTGGGTGTTGAGTTTGATAAGTTCTTTATAGATTTTGGATACTAGCCCTTCATCTGCTGTGAAGTATGTAAACCTGGCGACTCACAGACCTGTTTTCTGGGGGTAATAATACATTATATGATAATAAAAAATAAAAAAAAATTTTAAGTGATTGATATTTCTGAGGAAAAAATAACTTCTCTTCTGATAGTTATTAGTATGTAGGTACAACAGATATATGTATATTGATTTTGTATCTGCAATTTTACTGACTTCATTTATTCTAACACTTTTTTGATGGACTCTTGAGGGTTTCCTAAGTATGGTATCCTGTCATCTGCAAATGAGTTTTACTTCTTCCTTTCCAGTTTGGAGGTCTTTTACTTCTTTTTCTTGCCTAATTGCTCTAGCTAGGACTTCCAATACTATGCTGAATAAAGGTAGTGAGAATGGGCAATGATCTTGATCTTATTCAAGATCTTGTTCAATTATCCTGCCTATTCTGATCTTAGAGGAAAGTTTTCAACTTTTCATAGGTGAGTATGATGTTGGTTGTGCATTTGTCGTAATTGGTCTTTACTGTATCGAGGTATGTTTCCTCTATACTTTGTTGACAGTTTTCATCATAAATGAATGTTGCATTTTGTCAAATGCCTTTTCTGTGTCTATTGAGATGATCCTATGATTTTTGTCCTTTATTTTGTTAATATGGTATAACACACTGATTGATTTGTGAGTATTGAACCATTCTTGCATCCCTGGAATAATCCCACTTGATCATTATGTATGATCCTTTTAATGTATTGTTTAATTGAGTTTGCTAATATTTTATTGAGGATTTTTGCATCTATGTTCATCAGGGATATTGGCCTATAATTTTCTTTCTTTCTCTCTATCTCCCCCTTATCTTCCTCCTTTTTTTTTTTTTTTTTTTTTGTAGTGTCTTTGTCTGGTTTTGGTATCAAGGTAATGCTGCCTTGTAAAATGAGTTTGGAAGCATTTCCTCCTCTACAATTTTTTGGAAGAGCTTGAGAAGAATAGGTATTAAATCTTGTTTGAATATTGATAGAATTCACCAGTTAACTGTTTGGGCCTAGACTTTGATTGATCAGGAAGTTTTTTTAAAATTTAAATTTAAAAATTTTTAATTAATTAATTAATTAATTAACTTAAAATGTATTATTTGCCCGAGGGGTACAGGTTTGTGAATCATCAGGCTTACACATTTCACAGCACTCACCATAGCACATACCCTCCCCAATGTCCATAACCCAGCCACCCTATCCCTACCCCCAACCCCCAGCAACCCTCAGTTTGTTTTGTGAGATTGAGTCTCTTTGTCTCCCTCCTGATCCCATCTTGTTTCATTTTCCCCCTCCCTAGTCCCCACGCCCCCCCCACTCTCAAATTCCTCATATCAGAGAGATCATATAATTGTCTTTCTCTGATTGACTTATTTCACTCAGTATAATATCCTCTAGTTCCATCCACGTCATTGCAAATGGCAAGATTTCATTTCTTTTGATGGCTGCCTAGTATTCCATTATATATATACCACATCTTCTTTATGCATTCATCTCTTGATGAACATCTAGGTTCTTTCCATAGTTTGGCTACTGTAGACATTGCTGCTATACACTTTGGGGTGCGCGTGCCCCTTTGGGTCACTACATTTTTATTGTTAGGGTAAATACCCAGTAGTGCAGTTGCTGGGTTGTAGGGTAGCTCTATTTTCAAATTTTATTTTTTATTTTTTTATTTTTTTATAAACATATAATATATTTTTATCCCCGGGGTACAGGTCTGTGAATCGCCAGGTTTACACACTTCACAGGACTCACCACAGCACATACCCTCCCCAGTGTCCATAACCCCACCCCCTTTCTACCAGCCCCCCTCCCCCCAGCAACCCTCAGTTTGTTTTGTGAGATTAAGAGTCACTTATGGTTTGTCTCCCTCCCAATCCCATCTTGTTTCATTGATTCTTCTCCTACCCACTTAAGCCCCCATGTTGCATCACCACTTCCTCATATCAGGGAGATCATATGATAGTTGTCTTTCTCTGCTTGACTTATTTCACTAAGCATGATTCACTCTAGTTCCATCCATGTTGTCGCAAATGGCAAGATTTCATTTCTTTTGATGGCTGCATAGTATTCCATTGTGTATATATACCACATCTTCTTGATCCATTCATCTGTTGATGGACATCTAGGTTCTTTCCATAGTTTGGCTATTGTGGATATTGCTGCTATAAACATTCGGGTGCACGTGCCCCTTCGGATCACTACGTTTGTATCTTTAAGGTAAATACCCAGTAGTGCAATTGCTGGGTCATAGGGTAGTTCTATTTTCAACATTTTGAGGAACCTCCATGCTGTTTTCCAGAGTGGCTGCACCAGCTTGCATTCCCACCAACAGTGTAGGAGGGTTCCCCTTTCTCTGCATCCTCGCCAGCATCTGTCATTTCCTGACTTGTTAATTTTAGCCATTCTGACTGGTGTGAGGTGATATCTCATTGTGGTTTTGATTTGTATTTTCCGGATGCCGAGTGATATGGAGCACTTTTTCATGTGTCTGTTGGCCATTTGGATGTCTTCTTTGCAGAAATGTCTGTTCATGTTTTCTGCCCATTTCTTGATTGGATTATTTGTTCTTTGGGTGTTGAGTTTGATAAGTTCTTTATAGATTTTGGACACTAGCCCTTTATCTGATATGTCATTTGCAAATATCTTCTCCCACTTTGTCAGTTGTCTTTTGGTTTTGTTAACTGTATCCTTTGCTGTGCAAAAGCTTCTGATCTTGATAAAATCCCAATAGTTCATTTTGGCCCTTGCTTCCCTTGCCTTTGGCGATGTTCCTAGGAAGATGTTGCTGCGGCTGAGGTCGAAGAGGTTGCTGTCTGTGTTCTCCTCAAGGATTTTGATGGATTCCTTTCTCACATTGAGGTCCTTCATCCATTTTGAGTCTATTTTCATGTGTGGTGTAAGGAAATGGTCCAATTTCATTTTTCTGCATATGGCTGTCCAGTTTTCCCAACACCATTTATTGAAGAGGCTGTCTTTTTTCCATTGGACATTCTTTCCTGCTTTGTCAAAGATTAGTTGGCCATAGAGTTGAGGGTCTATTTCTGGGCTCTCTATTCTATTCCATTGATCTATATGTCTGTTTTTGTGCCAGTACCGTGTTGTCTTGATGATGACAGCTTTGTAATAGAACTTGAAGTCCGGAATTGTGATGCCACCAGCTTTGGCTTTCTTTTTCAATAATCCCTTGGCTGTTTGAGGTCTTTTCTGGTTCCATATAAATTTTAGGATTATTTGTTCCATTTCTTTGAAAAAAAAAATGGATGGTATTTTGATAGGAATTGCATTAAATGTGTAGATTGATTTAGGTAGCATAGACATTTTCACAATATTTATTCTTCCAATCCAGGAGCATGGAACATTTTTCCATTTCTTTGTGTCTTCCTCAATTTCTTTCATGAGTACTTTATAGTTTTCTGAGTATAGATTCTTGGCCTCTTTGGTTAGGTTTATTCCTAGGTATCTAATGGTTTTGGGTACAATTGTAAATGGGATTGACTCCTTAATTTCTTTTTCTTCTGTCTTGTTGTTTGTGTAGAGAAATGCAACTGATTTCTGTGCATTGATTTTATATCCTGACACTTTACTGAATTCCTGTACAAGTTCTAGCAGTTTTCGAGTGGGGTCTTTTGGGTTTTCCACATATAGTATCAAGTCATCTGCTAAGAGTGATAGTTTGACTTTTTTGCCGATTTAGATGCCTTTAATTTCCTTTTGTTGTCTGATTGCTGAGGCTAGGACTTCTAGTACTATGTTGAATAGCAGTGGTGTTAATGGACATCCCTGCCGTGTTCCTGACCTTAGCGGAAAAGCTTTCAGTTTTTCTCCATTGAGAATGATATTTGCGGTGGGTTTTTCATAGATGGCTTTGATAATATTGAGGTATATGCCCTCTATCCCTACACTTTGAAGAGTTTTGTTCAGGAAGGGATGCTGTACTTTTCAAATGCTTTTTCAGCATCTATTGGGAGTATCATATGGTTCTTGTTCTTTCTTTTATTGATGTGTTGTCTCACATTGATTGATTTGCGGATGTTGAACCAACCTTGCAGCCCTGGAATAAATCCCACTTCATTGTGGTGAATAATCCTTTTAATGTACTGTTGAATCCTATTGGCTAGTATTTTGGTGAGAATTTTCGCATATGTGTTCATCAAGGATATTGGTCTGTAGTTCTCTTTTTTGATGGGATCCTTGTCTGGTTTTGGGATCAAGGTGATGCTGGCCTTATAAAATGAGTTTGGAAGTTTTCCTTCCATTTCTGTTTTTTGGAACAGTTTCAGGAGAATAGGAATTAGTTCTTCTTTAAATGTTTGGTAGAATTCCCCCGGGAAGCTGTCTGGCCCTGGGCTTTTGTTTGTTTGGAGATTTTTGATGACTGTTTCAATCTCCTTACTGGTTATGGGTCTGTTCAAGTTTTCTATTTCTTCCTGGTTCAGTTGTGGTAATTTATATGTTTCTAGGAATGCATCCATTTCTTCCAGATTGTCAAATTTGTTGGCGTAGAGTTGCTCATAGTACGTTCTTATAATTGTCTGTATTTCTTTGGTGTTAGTTGTGATCTCTCCTCTTTCATTCATGATTTTATTTATTTGGATCCTTTCTCTTTTCTTTTTGATAAGTCTGGCCAGGGGTTTATCAATCTTATTAATTCTTTCAAAGAACCAGCTCCTAGTTTCGTTGATTTGTTCTGTTGTTTTTTTGGTTTCTATTTCATTGATTTCTGCTGTGATCTTTATGATTTCTCTTCTCCTGCTGGGTTTAGGGTTTCTCTCTTGTTCTTTCTCCAGCTCCTTTAGGTGTAGGGTTAGGTTGTGTACCTGAGACCTTTCTTGTTTCTTGAGAAAGGCTTGTACCGCTATATATTTTCCTCTCAGGACTGCCTTTGTTGTGTCCCATAGGTTTTGAACCGTTGTGTTTTCATTATCATTTGTTTCCATGATTTTTTCAATTCTTCTTTAATTTCCTGGTTGACCCATTCATTCTTTAGTAGGATGCTGTTTAGTCTCCATGTATTTGGGTTCTTTCCAAATTTCCTCTTGTGATTGAGTTCTGGCTTCAGAGCATTGTGGTCTGAGAATATGCAGGGAATGATCCCAATCTTTTGATACTGGTTGAGTCCTGATTTAGTACTGAGGATGTGATCTATTCTGGAGAAAGTTCCATGTGCACTAGAGAAGAATGTGTATTCTGTTGCTTTGGGATGAAATGTTCTAAATATATCTGTGATGTCCATCTGGTCCAGTGTATCATTTAAGGCCTTTATTTCCTTGTTGATCTTTTGCTTGGATGATCTGTCCATTGCAGTGAGGGGAGTGTTAAAGTCCCCTACTATTATTGTATTCTTGTTGATGTGTTTCTTTGATTTTGTTATTAATTGGTTTATATAGTTGGCTGCTCCCACGTTAGGGGCATAGGTATTTAAAATTGTTAGATCTTCTTATTGGACAGACCCTTTGAGTATGATATAGTGTCCTTCCTCATCTCTTATTATAGTCTTTGGCTTAAAATCGAATGGATCTGATATAAGGATTGCCACTCCTGCTTTCTTCTGATGTCCATTAGCATGGTAAATTGCTTTCCACCCCTCACTTTAAATCTGGAGGTGTCTTTGGGTTTAAAATAAGTTTCTTGTAGGGAACATATAGAAGGGTTTTGTTTTTTTATCCATTCTGATACCCTGTGTCTTTTGATTGGGGCATTTAGCCCATTAACATTCAGGGTAACTATTGAAAGATATGAATTTAGTGCCATTGTATTGCCTGTAAGGTGACTGTTACTGTATATTGTCTCTGTTCCTTTCTGATCTACTACTTTTAGGCTCTCTCTTTGCTTAGAGGACCGCTTTCAATATTTCCTGTAGAGCTGGTTTGGTGTTTGCAAATTTTTTCAGTTTTTGTTTGTCCTGGAAGCTTTTAATGTCTCCTTCTATTTTCAACGATAGCCTAGCTGGATACAGTATTCTTGGCTGCATGTTTTTCTTGTTTAGTGCTCTGAATATATCATGCCAGCTCTTTCTGGCCTGCCAGGTCTCTGTGGATAAGTCTGCTGCCAATCTAATATTTTTACCATTGTATGTTACAGACTTCTTTTCCTGGGCTGCTTTCAGGATTTTCTCTTTGTCACTAAGACTTGTAAATTTTACTATTAGGTGATGGGGTGTGGACATATTCTTACTGATTTTGAGGGGGGTTCTTTGCACCTCCTGGATTTTGTTGCTTGTTCCCTTTGCTATACTAGGGAGATTCTCTCCAATAATTCTCTCCAATATGCCTTCTGTTCTCCTCTCTCTTTCTTCTTGTTCTGGAATCCCAGTTATTCTAATGTTGTTTCGTCTTATGGTGTCACTTATCTCTCGAATTCTCCCTCCTCATTTATCCTAGCAGTGAGAGCCTCCATTTTTTATTGCACCTCATTAATAGCTTTTTTGATTTCAACTTGGTTAGATTTTAGTTCTTATATTTCTCCAGAAAGGGCTTTTATATCTCTCGAGAGGGTTTCTCTAATATCTTCCATGCCTTTTTCGAGCCCGGCTAGAACCTTGAGAATCGTCATTCTGCACTCTAGATCTGACATATTACCAATGTCTGTATTGATTAGGTCCCTAGCATTTGGTACTGCCTCTTGTTCTTTTTTTTGTGGTGAATTTTTCCACCTTGTCATTTTGTCCAGATAAGAGTATATGAAGGAGCAAGTAAAATACTTAAAGGGTGGCAAAGACCCCAAGAAAATATGCTTTAACCAAATCAGAAGAGATCCCAAATCGTGGAGGGGGTGAGGGGGAGAAAGGGGATAAAAAGAAGTTAAGAGAAAAAAAAAGAACCAATTAAAAAAAGAAAACGAATAAAGAAAAAATATAAAAAAGAAAGAAAAATATGTATTAGATAAACTAGTTAAAAAACGTTAAAAAAAGAAAAGGGTAAAAGTTAGAAAAAATTTAGCAGCAGAAGAAAAAAAATTGAAAAAGGAAAAAAAATTTAAATTAACTGCGAGAATAAAGAATCATGGGGAGAAAGGAATGAGTTCTGTGCTTTGCTTTCTCCTCCCATGGAATTCCGCTGCTCTCCTTGGTATTGAAACTGCACTCCTTGGTAGGTGAACTTGGTCCTGGCTGGATTTCTTGTTGATCTTCTGGGGGAGGGGCCTGGTGTAGTGATTCTCAAGTGTCTTTGCCCCAGGTGGAATTGCACCGCCCTTACCAGGGGCTGGACTGAGTAATCCACTAGGGTTTGCTTTCGGGAGCTTTTGTTCCCTGAGCGCTTTCCGTAGAGTTCTGGAGGATGGGAATACAAATGGCAGCCTCCCAGTCTCCGGGCGGGGGAGCCAAGAGTTCGGGGCCCCACGAGTTCGGGGCCCCACTCCTCAGTGCGCCCTCAGAGAATAGCGCCCAATTACTCCCGTCTCCCTGGCCTCCGGCTGCGCTCCGAGCTCAGCGAGCTGGTGACCGGTTCAAGGTAAGCCCAAGCTGAAAGCTCACTCCTCGGCTCTGTCTCTGTTGCCGGCTTCCCCGTTCTAATACCCGCAAGCTCTGCGACACTCAGACACCCCCGATCCATCTGTGACCCTGTGGGACCTGAGGCCACGCTGACCCCACGTGGGCTTCACCCCGGTTTAGGACCCCGCTCTGGAGCGATGTCCCTCAGCAGAACAGACTTTTAAAAGTCCTGATTTTGTGCTCCATTGCTCCGCCACTTGCTGGGAGCTGGCCCTTCCCCGCGCAGTCTATCTTCCCGTAGCTTTGGATTCACTTCTCCGCCAGTCCTACCTTTCAGAAAGTGGTTGATTTTCTGTTTCTAGAATTGCTGTTCTTCTTCTCTTCCATCTGCTGTTGGATTTGTAGGTGTTTGCAATCTTTAGATAAGCTATCTAGCTGATCTCCTGCTACCTGAAGTAGTCTCAGCCTGCTACTTCGCCATCTTGACTCCTCCCCTATTTTCAACTTTTTGAGGAATGTCCATACTGTTTTCCAGAATGGCTGCACCAGCTTGCACTGTTGGAAGGGTTTTAATGGCTGATTGAATCTCCTTGCTAGTAATCAGTCTATTCAGATTTTCTTAGAGGATTGTTTATAGGAGTTTACCCATCTCTTCTAGGTTGTCCCATTTGTTGGCATATAATTGTTTTAGTAGTCTCTTACAATCCTTCATATTTCTCGTGGTATTAGTTGTAACTATTCCTCTTTCATTTCTGATTTTATTTATTTGAAGAACCCCTGTCCCTCATTTTTGGTGAGCTAGGTTAAGGTTTGTCAATTTGTTTACCTTTTCAAAGGAAAGCTCTTCATTTCATTTATCCTTTCTGTTGTCTTTTTAGTCTCTGTTCTACTTATGTCTGCCCTGGTCTTTATTTTCTTCTTTCTACTAATTTTGTAGAGTTGTCTGTTCTTTTTTCCCCTAGTTCCTTTAGGTATAGAGTTAGATTGTTTATTTGAAATTTTTCTTGTTTCTTGAGGTTGGTCTGTAACACTATAAACTTCCCTCTTGAAACTGCTGAATTATGTAGATTTTGGACTGTTGTGTTTCTCTTTGAATCTTATTTCTCCTTTGATTTATTCTTAACACATTGATTGTTCAGTAGCATGTTGTGTTATCTTCACATATTTGTGATTTTTCCAATTGTCTTTCTATATTGATTTCTAGTTTCATACATTAAAATTGGAGAATGTGTTTGATATGATTTTAATGTTCTTAAATTGATTGAGACTTGTTTTTTGGACTAACATATGATCTATTCTGAATGTTCCACGTGTACTAGAGAAGAATATGTATTCTGCTAAATTTATTTTTAATTAATTGATTAAAGAACAGCAATGTGTTTAGATTTAATTTCTTTTCATGAGATAGCTACTTTTTTTTGAGTATAGCTGACACACAATGTTACATTAGTTTAATTTGTACAACTTAGTGATTTTACAAGTTTGTACATTATGCTCAATTCATCACAAGTAGAGTTACCATCTGTGCCATTACAGCATCATTGACATTACAGCATTATAATGACAGTATTCATTATGCTTTGCTTTTTCTTCCTATGACTTATTTATTTCATGACTGGAAGCCTCTGTCTCCCTCTCCTCTCCACCCATTTTGCCCTTCTGCCCCCAGCAACCATCAGTTTGTTCTCTATATGTGTAGCTTTGTTTCTTTTTGTTTATTCATATTTTAAGATTCCATTAATGAGTGGAATCATCTGATATTTGTCTTCCTCAGTCTGACTTATTTCACTTAGTGTAATATCCTGTAGGTCCATTCCTGTCTCAAATGGCATGATCTCACGCATTTTTATGACTGTAATATTCCTCTGTGTGAGTGTGCTACATTTTCCTTATCCATTTATCTGTCAATGGACATTTAGGTTGCTTGCATGTCTTGGCTATTGTAAATAATGGTGCAATAAACATAGGGGTTCATGTATCTTTAAGAATTATCATTTTCCCTGAGTAAATACCCAATAGTCGAATTACTGACTTTTTGTTTGGATAATTTATCCATTGATGTAAGTGGGATGTTAAAGCCTCCTTCTATTATTGTATTATTGCTGTCAATTTCTCCTTTTAGGTCTATTAATATTTGCCTTATATATTTAGCCACTTCTATGTTGCGTGCATAAATACTTAAAAATGTTATATCCCCTTGTTGGGTCGACCCCTTTATCATTATGTAATGCTCTTCTTTGTCTTCTATTACAGTATTTGTTTCAAAGTCTCTTTTGTCTGATATAAGTATAGGTACCTAGCTTTGGTTTTTGTTTGCATGGAATATCTTTTCTTTCCACTGTATGTGTCCTTACATCTGAGGTCTACTGTTGTAGACAGTATATAGATGGATCTTATCTTACTATCTGTTCAGCTACTCTTTTGATTGTAGAACTTAGTTCATTTACATTTAAAGTAATTATTGATAGGTAATAATAATAGCCTGCCTTTCAGGCTGAAGCTCCAGAACAAGAAAATAGGCCTTTTCACATGTGTTTCTGCCTTTTGTTGCATAGAGCCGTGGGAGTAGTAGCCTGGCAGGAAGTGTCTCTCTGATTGTTTCAGACACATGGGGCCCAGAAACGCGATCCCCTCTGGCCACCAGTGCCAGGGCCATCTCCTGGGTAGGGTGTGTGTGCCTGCTGGCTTTGGCAAGGCAGGCCCAGGCAGTATCCTATGGAGGTGGGGGCACAGCATTCCCACCTGAGATAGTAGGTTGGGGGAGGGGTATACAGAAATGGTGCTTGCCAAAGTTGGCACCAACAAGGCAGAAGGAGAACACACTGCAATAGATTATGCTGAGTGAAATAAGTCAAGCAGAGAGGGTCAGTTATCAAATGGTTTCTTTTACTTGTGGAGCATAAGGAATAACATGGAGGACATTTGGAGATGGAGAGGAGAAGTGAATTGGGGGAGATTGGACGGGGAGACAAACCATGAGAGACTGTGGACTCTGAGAGACAAACTGAGGGTTTTGGAGCGGGGCGTGGGTGGATGGGTGAGCCTGGTGGCTCATAATACTATGGAGGGCACGCATTGCATGGAGCAGTGGGTGTGGTGCATAAACAATGAATGCTGGAACACTGAAAAGAAGTAAAATAAAAAAAAAATAAAATAAAATAAACACAAAAATGGTACCCATTGATGCCTCTGTCTTCAGAGAGAGTCCCAACAAGTTCCTGCCTTTCCTCAGATGCTTTAAAACTAATAGGTGAGTCTCCTTTGCATATGCTAGGTGCCTTTAGAACTGTTGCTTTTTTGCTGGGTCCCAGGGTCTGTGGGTCTGTGCACGAGCCCTTTAAGAGCGGATTTTTCATTCCATATAACCCTATGGTTCTCCTGGAAGTAAGCCCGTTGGTGTTTGAAGCCAGGCACTTGGAGGTGGGGAGCTTGTCTCTCTAGTGTAGTGCTGTAGGATTCGGTTGCCTGATGTGGGAGCATAAATCCTTTGGTCCTTGGGAACAAGATTTGTATTATGATGAGGCTTGGGTGGGGTTTCTTATGAGACGGTGTCTCTCCTATTCCACTTAGTGTGGCCCTTCTATTTTTTGTTGTGGAGGAGCTATTCTGCTGGCTTTTGGGTCCTTTTCAGAGGAAATTGTTCAATGTGTAGTTGTAGATTTGTTCTGTTCCTGCTAAGAGGCGAGTTCAGGACCTTATAAGTTGCCAATCTTGAACCTTGTCTAGTAGAATGTTATTTTATTTCAGGTAATGCATCCCTTAAGCTAGTCTTAACGTTTTAATTCCAAAATTTTACTTTAGGGTGACTTATGTACATTTTTTATAAGAAATTTTCTGAGGCATGAATTTTTTTCAGAGTGCTATCCTAGGTATTATTCTGCTAATTTTTGCATTAAAACATGTAGACATATGGCTATATACACAGGCAAACAGAGAGCAAACCCTACCATGCTCTAGTTGCTTCAGCTCAAACACCAAATGTGCCCTTCCTAGGAAATATTTAATAGCTCTTACTGACAAATATTTCATAGCCAACTTAGAATAATAATGTAGAAACAGTTTTACTTCATCTTTTGCTCAATGAATAAGTAACTATAGAATGGAAAGATACTTTAAAAAATATCTAGTGTGGATTTTTTTCAAAGCTAAATGCCATTAATGATAAAATTAGAATTGAGGGGTGACTGGGTGGCTCAGTGCGTTAAAGCTTCTGCCTTCAGCTCAGGTCATGATCCCAGGGTTTGGGATCGAGCCCTGTATTGGGCTCTCTGCTCAGCAGGGAGCCTGCTTCTCTTCCTTTCTCTCTGCCTGCCTCTCTGCCTACTTGTGATCTCTTGTCTGTCAAATAAATAAATAAAATCTTTTTAAAAAAATTAGAACTGAAACAATTTTTTAAAAAGATTTTATTCATTTGAGAGAGAGTCAGAGTATGAGCTAGGGGAGGGACAGACTCACCACTGAGTGGAGAGCCAGCTGTAGGGCTGGCTTCCAGGACCCTGAGATCATGACCTGAGCAAAAGCCAGACGCTGAACTGACTGAGCCACCCAGGCACCCCAGAACTGAATCAATTTTATTACTTAACATTTCTCCCCTGTGCTGCTTTGCTGCTATGTAACAGAATAATGTTCACCTGCAGTGTTTTTTTTTTTTTAAAGATTTTATTTATTTGAGAGAGAGAGCGAGAGAGAGGGCATGAGGGAGAACACCAGAAGGGGGAGGGGGACAGCTGAGGGAGAGGGACAAGCAGACTCCCTGCTAAGCAGGGAACCCAGCACTAGCTCGACATAGGCCTTAACAAGGGGCTCAATGGGTGCTCCATCCCAGGACCCTGGCATCATGACCTGAGCTGAAGGCAGACACTTCACCAGCTAAGCCACCCAGGTGCCCCTTTACTTGCAGTGGTTTTATGAAGTACTAATTCAGATTTATGAATTTAGAAGCTTTAAAGCATATGAGAATAGTTAGAATGGTAGGGACATATTATGTGGTCTCCAGGTATATAGTGGTTCAGAAAAAGTTAATAAAATGTCACTGGCTCGGGCTGCCTGGGTGGCACAGTGGGTTAAGCCTCTGCCTTCAGCTCAGGTCATGATCTCAGGGTCCTGGGATTGAGTCCTGCATCGGGCTCTCTGCTGGGCAGGGAGCCTGCTTCCTCCTCCCTCTCTCTCTCTCTCTGCTTGCCTCTCTGCCTACTTGTGATCGCTCTCTGTCAAATAAATAAAAACATCTTTAAAAAAAATGTCACTGGCTCTAAGGGCAGGAAGCTAATTGTATTTGGGCCCAAGGTAAAGTAGTACTGGGAACAAGAAAGCTGACAGAACATTTATTCTGGGGTTGTGCTGTCTGATCTTTGTACCTGGTTGTATTAGTCTGTGCTATAGATTCCCCCTGCTTGTACTTGCTCACTTTTCCTCTCTCCTTTGCTTCTTATTCTTGCACATTGCTGCCAACCCCAGCATTATAATCTTTCAACTCCAGTGCCTATTACTGACTAAGAGTTTCCACATTTTAGGTTCAATTTACAGGTGAGGAAATCTGATTGGCTTGGCCCCTCTGTGCAAGCCAGGCTACAGGTATAGCAGGGTGCTGGTAAGACAGTTGGCTTGTGCTTTGGGTCAGTTGTCCGTGTCATATCCGTTCATGAATGGCTGAGCATGTGTGAAGGCAAAGGGACGCCAGCAGCTTCCCAGCAGTTGGCTTTTTGCTCTTGGTTCCTCCGCTAGAGGACTGTGGGCAATACAGGCTTTGAAACTATTGTAAGAAGAAGAAATCAGCTTTGTCATTAATGCCTGTTATATGGAACATAACTAATTTCTCCCCAAATTTTTATAACAATTCTCAAATACACAGAAAAGTAGAAATTATTGAAAAAAGAATACCCACATACTACTTTGCTAGACACTAATTATTAAAAATTTGCTCTATTTGCTTTATCTGTATATAATTTATTTAATTAATGCTTTATGTTATAGGGTTAGTTTTTACTTTTTTGCTAATATAAATTCTACTGTAAATGATTGTCTGTGTGTTGCCCAGGTTAACCTAACCTAAGATCAGTTCTTTTTTTTTTTTTTTTTTTTTAAAGATTTTATTTATTTATTTGACAGAGAGAAATCACAAGTAGTCAGAGAGGCAGGCAGAGAGAGAGAGAGGGAAGCAGGCTCCCCGCCGAGCAGAGAGCCCGATGCGGGACTCGATCCCAGGACCCTGAGATCATGACCTGAGCCGAAGGCAGCGGCTTAACCCACTGAGCCACCCAGGCGCCCCACTAAGATCAGTTCTATAAGTAAAATTCCCAGGCCAAATATTAGAAATACTTAATTTTGATACAGGCTATGAGACTTCCTTCAGCTACTTTGCACCTCTTTTATTACCCACAATGGTTTGTAAGTGCCCATTTGCCCATAACTTTGCCAACACTAAACATTGTCAGTTTTTAAAAATCTCTGCCTTTTGGATATATATTTTATTTGCTATTATTAGACTAAAGCAGTAGAGTGTATTTTCAAGTTAGTTTGCTCACATACTTTATAGAGGTCCCCTCCTCTTGTGTTTGGTGTATTCATCTTCTATTTCTGGGTTTATAGGAATTTTTGTATATTTATATGTTATAAATATTATTTCTTTTTGGACATTTGTCTTATGTTAATTTTTTTGGTCACTAACAAAGTTATTAAGATCAGTTAATTTATTTGGCAATCATTATTCAAACATGAGGACGATAGTAGCTTGGATTATTATAAAAATGTCTTTGAAAGGCTGAAAACTGCCCTAGAATGAATGCCACCCCACCCTCAACTGCCTTTGTAGAGGAAGGACTACAGCTCTCTCGGACATGTGACTGACTTCTATATGATTGCAGCATAGTTGCATAGTTGGGGGTGGTCACTCTTCAAGTGCCGAGCAGTGCCATGTGGCTGTGAAATGACTGCTGTGCTGGACAATGAAGGTTTAAGCAATGATGTGACCTTGGTGAATCAGGAAAGAGAGAACTTCCTTCCCCCCCCTTGTTGTGCCTCCCCTTGTAGTATGGGCTCGTTTGAGAGGCACTTACACGCATTTTGAAAAGGCAAGTCAAGTTGTGGGAGGAGGTTTACTTAATGAGATGACTCTATTGTGTTCTCCTTTGTGGAAAGTCTTTTCTGTAACAGCAGCCACGGTACTTTGGGCTTTGATAACATGGCAGCCGAAGCCTCTCACCATTCTGTCTTGTTTGGCCTGTGAGCCTTACCCGTGCTTGGCACTTAAGGGTCTTTTCTTTTGTGCCCATCCTCTCCGTTTCATAGTGTGGTAGACACAGGATGTGGGGGGACTTCCTGACAGAGGGGTCTGCTGCTAAGGCTGCTTTGGAGGCCCCATGGAGCTCTCGCCCCTGAGGGAGTCAGCTTGACATGCTGTCGTGCCTGACCAGCCTATGGGCAAAAGCTTTTACATGGAGAGAGGCGAAGAGTCATTTTGGAGGAATGTGGGAATTTCTGAAACCACAGAGTGGGAAGGAAAAGAAGAGTCTTTTTGAAAAATATTTCTATGCATTTTATTATACATACAACAAAGTACAGAAATCCTATGTACTTTATTTAATGGTGATCATAGAGTGGACACACCACTGTAAGCCCTGCTGGGAAAGTATCCATTCTAGAGTTGGGCTGTATGATAGGCTCCTTTCATGGTTAAATCAGTCACCATATATGTCAAACATGATGATACTGGCAGTGGGGAGAAGAACATTTGGAGTCAATAACTGGTCATTTGGGATGACTTGCATGAATGTTAATTGGCCTTTTAAGGTAGGGGCTTGCAGCTCTGGAGTGTGTGAGGAGGGGTGAGTGGGTGTTTGAGGAAGAGAAAGAAGTCTTCAGGCAGGGTCTCTCTTTCAAACTCTGGCTTGTGGTCTGTAGGGTATTTTTCCTCAGAGGCTAGAATAGCTTTGTCAATAGAACTTGCTGCAAAGAGGGAAATATTCTGTATATGCCTTTGCTGTTCAGATTGGTAGCCACTATCACATATGACTATTGAATACTTGAGCCATGTCTAGTACTATTGATGAACTGATTTTTAAAATACATTAATTTTAATTAATTTAAATAGCAGCATGTGGCCAGAGCCTACCATATTGGACAGTGCTAGGTCTAGAGCATTGAGAGTTTAATAAAAAAATTTCTATGTAATTATTTATATAATAAATATAAAATATCTATTATATAAATTTTAAATATTTATTATTTATGTATTTTATAAATATATATAAATTGCATGTTATATATTATAATATGTAACATATGTGCATATATGTACATTATATATGTATTTATATATAAATTATATATAACATGTACATTATATATGTAATATGTAAATTTTGTATTAATCATAAACGATTTTAATATTGCAGAAGAATATGGAGTAAAACATTCTGTATAATCCTGCTCCCTTTCCTGAAGTTGAGTAGAGGTGCCTTAGTTGTTTTCACTGTTTTTCCAACTAATGGCTTTACATAAGATACCTTGTAACAAGATAATAGCCCCTCTCAGTAACTCCTGGTATGTATTAGAGGCTTAGCTCAAGTGAATATTGTGTGAGAGCTTTGAAGCTTGGATAGCAAGCACTTCTGTGGCATTAGCAGGATTTTCAGGTCAGTGGGAGGCATGCCAAGCTCTTCCCTTCAGTTGCTTGGGCCCAAGCCTGACAGAAGAGGGGGTGTTGTAACTGTGTGGAGTGCTTTCTGTACTCAGAGCCTGAAGGATAGATTAGCTGAATTAGGAGAGGTTGGGAGAGGGGAGATGGAGTGGGGATAATAGTTCTTGGAGCCCATCCTTTGACTGCTATTCTAGCCACCACCATCCCTTCCTCAAAGCAGTGCATAGTTACTACAATGAAATAACACCACACCTGAGGCAAGCCTGTCCTGCTGAACGTTCTGTCTGCTTGCTAATAATTTAGTTTGTTACTATTTCCTGAATGGTGGCAGAGGACATGAGACTCATGGGTCAGAGACAGAGAACGTTCTTAATCATAGCAGAGCAAACAGCATGAGCATGCTATTAGTATTTTTCCTTTTGCCCTGAGTCCCATGGGGGATATGTGAAGGTTCCTGGTAGAAACCTGCAGATTCAGTGTGCATCCAAGACAAGAACATAGAGCTTGGGGAAACCACTGTTTTTATAGTAAGAGGTAAGTAAGCTTGCTCTTTATCCTTGAGGGATATATTTCTGAAAAATAATTCTAACAGATGATCTGAGTCAAGAACCAGCAAGACATGTGTTTGCTCCAGGAAAAATTCTTCCCACCACTCAATGCCTGGCTTTGTCCACACACCACTCTTGGCTCCTCTGAAATGGGGACTATGTTTCTCCTGACCTCTGGATCACATTTTGAAAGGCTTCCAATTCAGAGGAACCCTAGAGAGTGTTGTTGATTGGTCTTTGAATTGTACAAAGAGTACCAGGGCAATCTGTGGATCAGGTGCAACTCACTTTTGTTATTCCCAGTGGCACTGGAATAATCTCAAGATTGAGAGAAAAATGGAGAATAGTCCAATCACCTACCCAATACTTGATGACAAGTGATTACCTACCTCTCTTCTGATACCTCCACTTCCAAGGATTTTCCATCTGCTTGGTCTTTTCTTCAGTAACATCAAACCTCAGGACAGCCCAAGCAGTGGAACCAGGTGCAGGAGCCTCAGACCAAAGTGCTACGTGGTCTGCAGGAAATCAGCCCCACAGTGTGTAAATGTGGCTATTTCTCCCAACCTCATAAAAATACCCCCTTGACCTCCTTTCTCCTTCTAGTAACTGCCACATTTTTCTTCAGACCTTGAAGAAATTGTCTGTATTCTGTCTCTACTTCCTTTCTTCCCATCCACATTCTTTAGTTTCAAATCATATCAAAGTTGAGAAAATAGTATAATGAAAACTTATGTACCCCTCTTACCCCCGGTTTCAACTGTTATTAACATGGGGCTAATCTAGTTTCATTTATGTTTCCTTCTGTGGATTAATTTGAAACAAATCCCAGGCATTTGTATCATTTCACTAATAAATATGTCAGGATATACCTAAAAACAAGGACTACAATTGGCCCTTAAAAGATGCAGAAGTTAGGGGTGCTGAACACCCCCATGGAGTTGAAAATCCATCTATAACTTTGACTCCTCTCAAACTTAATTACTGATAGCCTACTCTTGACTGGAAGCCTTATTGATAACACCAATAGGCAACACATATTTTGCACATTACCTGTATTAAATACTGTGTTCTTAAAGTAAGCTAGAGAAAAGATGTTAAGAAAATCACAAGGAAGGGGCACCTGAGTGGCTCAGTAGTTAAGCATCTGTCTTTGGCTCAGGTCATGAAACCAGATCCTGGGATTGAGCCCTGCATCAGGCTCCGTGCTATACGGGGAGTCTGCTTCTCCCTCTCCTTCTCCCCCTGCTTGGGTTCCCTCTCTTGCTGTCTCACTCTCTCTCAAAAGAATAAATAAAATCTTTTTAAAAAATCACAAGGAAGAGAAAATATATTTACAGTACTATACTGTAAAACTCTGCATATAAATGGACACACAGTTCAAACCCATGTTGTTCAAGGGTCAATTATATTTTAAAAATATAATAATAGCATCATCAAGTATAAAACATTAACAAAATTCCTTAATATTATCAAATAGTATCATTTTTTTAAACTTTTTTTTTTAAGATTTTACCTATTTATTTGACAGAGAGAGATCACAAGAAGGCAGAGAGGCAGGCAGAGAGAGAGGGAAGCAGGCTCCCCACTGAGCAGAGAGCACGACACGGGGCTCGATCCCAGGATGCTGAGATCATGGCCTGAGCCGAAGGCAGAGGCTCAACCCACTGTGCCACCCAGTCGCCCCCCAAATAGTATCTTTAAATATCCCATCAGTATTCAGAATTTCCCTGATTACCCAAAAACTTTTTTACTGTTGGTTTGATTGATTCAGGGTCCAAGTAAGGCCCACACATTGTATTTAGTTGATCTGTTTCTTAGCTTTTTCAATCTATAGGTTTCCCCATCTCTCTCTCTCTCTCTCTCTCACCCTCTCTTTAAAATTTTCTTGCAGTTTATTTGTTGAAGAACATGGTCATTTGTTCTGTGAAATTTTCTAAATTCTGGATTTTGCCAAATGTATCTATTTAATGTGTTCCTTCCCCTGTCCCTTCATTTCCTAAACTGGTAGTTAGATCTAGAGGCTCATTTCTCTTACAACCAGGCAGGGTTTCCTCCCTACCAGTCTATCAGAACTACTCTTGTCACTGTCCCCACCCCCATTCGTCTTGTGAACCCCAGTGGTCAGTTTTGACCCAGATGGTCACTTTCTTCTCACTGAGATTCCCTTTCACTTCTCTGACCCCCTGCATCTGATTTTCCTCCCATCTCCCGTTCCGTATCCTTCAGTGAAGTTGGAGGAGTGTTCTAAGTCTCAGTTCTTTGACTTCTTTATTATTAGTCACTTCCTCAGTGATCTCATCTGGTTTCATGCCTGTACATACCATGTCTTTGCAGTAATCCCAAATTCATATCTTCCGCCTAGGTCTTGCCCATTAACCTTGAGACTTCTGTCTAGTTGTTTCCTAGATGTGTGATTAGACATCTTTTTCAAACTTAAAGCATCCTGTATTGAATAATGCCTGATCTTCTCTCCCTAAATCTACTTCAGTTATGGTCTTCCCCACCAGGGATAATGGCCTTTCTGTCCTTTCTTCTGCTGTCCAAAAGAAACGTGATGTCATCCCCAGTTCTTTTTCTCACACCCCCATGTGGCACACAGCAACTCTTGTAGTCTGCCTGTGAAAACCTGTGTATTCAGAACTCCGCTGACCATTTCCTGTCTCCGCCTCTGCTTCTATCCTGCTGTAGCCTACTACCATATTTTTCAGTGGTCTCCTGACTTCTAGGTGATTTGTTTACTTCAATCTTTGCCTGTCTTCAGTATATACTTAAAATTTTTTTTTAATTTTTAATTTTTTAAAAGTTTATTTTTAAATTTTTTTATAGAGAGAGCACACTTGTGGGAGGACAGGGAGAGGGAGAGAATATTAAGCAGCCTCCATGCTGAGCAGGGATCCTGATGCAGAGTTTGATCTCACAAGCCTAAGATCATGACTTGAGCTGAATCAAGAGCTGTACACGTAACTGACTGAACCACCCAGGCACCCAGGTATATTCTTATTAAAGCAGCCAGAACCTTATAAAACTGAAGTCAGAGCATGTCTTTCCTCTAAAACCTTCTATTATCTGCTCATCTCACTTGGAGTCAAAGTGAAAAGCTCTCGGCAGCCTCTGAGGCATCCCTCCTGCCCTCTCTGACCTCCTCCTGCCATCCTCCCCCTTCCCTCTCTACTCCAAACTTACCAGCCTTGTTGATTTGGACCATGCAACACATTCCCTCAGGTTTTTGCACCTGTTCTTCCCTCTGCTGGGAATGCCTTTTTCCCAGATGCCTTTGTGGCTTGCCTCCTCACCTCCTTCAGCCCTTTGTTAATATGTGACCTTCCTGGCGAGTCAGTCCCCGGTGTGCTTTTAGAATTTCTTTTCCTCCCAGTCCCCATTCTCCTCCTTGTTGTCCCTGTTCCCTGCTTCTTCTCTCCCCCAGCACTTGTTACCTTTACTATGATATCTTACTTACCTGCTTAGTTTTTTTTCTGCCTGCCCACTGTAAGCTCCATGAGGCAAGAATTTTTGTTTTGTCACTGCTGCATCCCCAGTGCCTGGAACTGTGCCAAACACCCATAGGTCCTCTAAATATTTCTTTAGTGAACAACTGTAGCCTTCATATTAACCTCATAGGAAGAGGCTGTTGACTGTTGTATAGTATTTATCACTAGATAATCAGGTGGGGTTTTTTTTGTTGTTGTTGTGGTTTCTTTTCTTTGTTTCTTTGTTTTTTTTTCTTTTCTTTGTCTCTTTTGTTTTGTTTGTTTTTTGCCAATAGCTAACATTTATCAAGCCTCTGTAGTGTTCTAGAAACACAAAGGTGAGCAACATGGTTCCTGGTGCATAGAACTTAGCCTGTTGAACAAGCAAACAAAAATAAATTCATATTGCTGATAAATTCATACTACTTTCTTTTAACATCACTGTGTAAAATTCACCATATTTTTTATTAACATACTTAGATATTCATGACTAACAAAAAACAACAGATGTGTGTAACCTTTCCAGACCTAGAAATAAAGGTAGAAGCATTTGTCATTTGCTTCCTCTCCAGATTTATCCACACCGATGCAGGCATCTGCATACAAAATGGGTGCCAGGGGTAGAATTTTTCTAGGGTTGGTCCCAGAGGAAAGACTATCTTAAGAAGATAGACCTTGGGTGGGCCAAGATTACCTTTTGAGGTACAGTCCCCAGAAGAACAAAGGGACAGACAGTAATACTTGGAGAAAGACCATGGGAGTTGAGATCTGAGTGTTATTAATACATGCTCCTCTAAGCCAGGGAGAAAGTGCTAGTTATCCTCTGGTAGGGTAAGGAAGCTTGGCCCAAACCAAGAATTTACCCTTTGCAGAATAAGTTTATTTAAACAGTTAAAAAAATTGTGGTGAGATGCACATAGCATTTGCCATCTTAAACATTTTCAAGTGTGTGGTTTAGTAGTGTTAAGTGTATTTACATTGTGCAACCAATCTCCAGAATTTTTTTCTCTTGCAAAACTGCAACTCTGTCCCCATTAAATAATCCCCAAGCCTCCCTTCCCCGCCAAGTCCCTGGTGACCAACATTCTATTCTCTGTCTCTATGGTTTTGACTACTCTGAGTACCTCATACAAGTGGAATCATGCAGTATTTGTCTTTTGGTGACTGAGTTAATTTTATTTTGCATTATGTCTTCAGTGTTGATCCATGTTGGGCATGTGTCCAGAATTTCCTTCCTTTTAAGTCTGTATAATTTAGTGGCCATTTTTATTTTATTGTACTTTTTAAAACATTTTTAAATTTAAATTCAATTAATTAACATACAGTATATTATTGGTTCAGAGGTATAGGCCTATGATTCATCAGTCTTATATAACATCCCATGCTCATTACATCACATGCCCTCCTTAATGCCCATCACCCAGTTACCCCATCCCTTCAACCCCCTGACCTCCAGCAACCCTCAGTTTGTTTCCTATGGCTAAGGGTCTCTTATGGTTTGTCTCCATCTCTGGTTTTGTCTTGTTTTATTTTTTCCTCTCTTCCCCACGATCCTCTGCTTTGTTTCTTTAATTCCACATATCAGTGAGATCATATGATAATTGTCTTTCTCTGATTGCCTCACTTCACTTAGAATAATACCCTCAAGTTCTATCCATGCAGTTGCAAATGGCAATATTTCATTTTTTTTGATGAGTGTGTAATTAGTGGTCATTTTAAAAAACATAAGATGCTGAACACAGCTGATCTTTGCACCCAGAGTTGGATTACTCAGCAGGCTGGGTAAATTCTCAATGGCCCCACCACTAGTTCTGCCCTTGTGGAGGGTTATCAAATGTATCTGTTAGCCTATAGGTCCCCTAAGGGGAAACTGTAGTGTACTCTTTTGAATTGGTCAGCTTGGAACGAAATGAAACAGCTCCGGAGTCTGGAATTATAGACAAGTTTAAGTGGATTTTGTTGCCTATTAGCTCTATAAACTGCCTTCTTGTACGTCACCTCCACTGGAGAAATCCCTTGAGTATCTGAGCCTTAGTTGTGTTGTGAGAAGACGTTTCCCTCTCACCTCTAGCTGACTACTTATGTAGCAGGCAAGCACCTTTGGGGAAAGATTTTTTAAAATTCTGATCCTGCCTCAAGGTAACTACCTACCTTCTACCAAATGTGCAATTCATTTCCTTTCATGCAACCAAATTTAAGAGTTTACTAAGTATTATTGCTCTCCATTTGTGCGTCAGGAGTTGGTTTTCAAAGCATTTTCACATACATTCATTTTTTAAATAATGGATTTGTTGAGATCCATCTAGCACACAGTTCACCCTTTTAGCACGTTCACAGGGTTGTACAACTGTCACTACAGTGAATTTTAGAATATTCCCATCATCCCAAAAGAAACCCTTCACCCCTCAGCTGTCACTCCCATTCCTTCCTCTCCAGCCCTGGGGCAACCACAAATCCATTTTCTGTCTCTGTAGATTTGCCAGTTGCTAGAAGTGGAATCCAGCAATATGTAGACCTTACTAATTGATTTCTTTTGCTGAGAATTTTTTTAAGGTTCCATGGAGCATGTATCAATACTTTATTCTTTTTTATGGCTGAATAACTTTTTATGGGTATACCACATTTTGTTTACCTGTTCACTAGCTATTGAATCTTTGGGTCATTTCCATTTAGCTGTTGTGAGTAGTCCTCATAGAAACATGTACAGTGTAGTTTTTCTTGGACATATGTTTCATTCCTGTTGGGTACATACTGAGGAGTGGAATTGCTCTTATACACTTTCATTTTGCCAGTTTTAACCACTGTAAAGTCATTCTAAATTTTTTCTTTTCATTACTGTACTCTTTGGAAGGAAGTCTTCCATACAGCCCCTGCTTCAGGAGTGGGGAGTTAGGTTACAATTCTCTGAGGGCAGAGTGTCTGCATAAATTATTGGGCAATTCTTCTGCAAGGAAGATTTGGCTTCTTTCGCATTTATTTGGTTATTCAAACATTTATTGACGTCAGTGTGGACTCATGGATACTTAGTTTATACTTTGGATTATAATCCAGTGTTACTTTACTTTTTTGTTCAACTTCTTCCAATTTTGGCCCCTAGAACTCTTTCATTTGGCTCCTGCAATCCTTTGATATGTTCTGTCAGGATAGGCCTTTACAATTTTTTTAAGTTTTCATTTTTTATTAGCACTATGTACTTTCTGGCACTCCCACTTACTCTGTGTATTTCCTGGCTCAGTCCTAGAATCAGCCATTTCTCCAAGAACCTCTGGTTCCCTTTATTAGAGAATGATATTAGAAACCCAATATTTGGGCTCTAGATGTGCTCCTTAACATTCATTTTTAACCTTTTGAACAACTTCGTGTGAGTTTTTAATGTCTTTTTTATCTTTTCCTTTTCTGGTAGCACACTGAAATAGGATGGGAGAGGTACCACTAGTTAGGATCCCAGGGTTTGGCTCTTTGGGCTTATCTCATAGCTCCAGCACATTTAGCTTGCATATTCTTAACCCCTCTATGCCTCAGTTTGCCCATATATAAAATGGGAAATAATAATACCACCTGCCTTGTGGGGTTGTTGTAAAGATTGACAGAGGAATGATGTATAAGATGTTGAGTATTTCATGGCACCCAAGATGTATTCAAAAGCTGGTGGTGGTAGCAGCAATTGTTTAATTGAAGAGGGTGGGGAAAATACTATCTCTGTTCTTCACCTTAAGTGACTTGCCCGACACAGTGGTCAAATGGGGATTCACAGAGGAGTCTTTCACTTCTACCACACCCTACTGGCTCCAGACTGTGGAGTTTTTGTTTTGGTGTGTGAACTAATGTTAACTACCTGACATCCGGTAGTGTGTCAGGCAGAATATTACTGCTGACTCTGGTCAGCAGTAATATTGTTGAGGATTGAGTTGAGGATTCAGGGGCTCCTGTATGGAAAGAGATAACATTTTTTAAATGAATATATAATGTATTATTTGCTTTGGGGACAGGTCTGTGAATCATCAGTCTTACTTAATTCATGGCACTCACCATAGCACATAACCCTCCCAGTGTCCACCACCCAGCCACCCTGTCCCTCCCTCCCGACCCCCAGCAGCCCTCAGTTTGTTTCCTGAGATTAAGAGTCTCTTACGGTTTGTCTCCCTCCCTGGTTCCATCTTGTTTCATTTTTTCCCTCCCTACCGCCACCACCCTCCACCCAGCCTCTCAAATTCCTCATATCAGAGAGATTATATGATCATTATCATTAAGAGATAATATTTTAAATAAATACAGCTATACAAATGTATAATTTTAAGATATTAAGTGTTTTAGAATAGGATGCTATATAATTTTTAAAATTTCATTCTGGGTTAGGAATGAAAAACTGTTCCATTAAGTTAACTGGACACATTTCTTAATTTTCTTTCCCTTTAGTGGACTCATTGGACAAAGCTGGGCTATGTTGTTTGCCAGTGGAGGCTTCAAGGTGAAACTCTATGATATTGGGCAACAGCAGGTAACAAATGCCTTGGAAAAGATCGGGTAAGTTGGCTGGCACCCTCCAGGAGGAATTGGAAAGGCTCTACTGCTCTCAGTGGGTCTTGTTTATCATACTCTCAAGGCTATAACTATCTGTGATTTTACTCTTCCATTTGATGGCTGTTACAGTGCCTTTGAGCTGGTAAAGGCCAGACCCACAGTGGGTGAACCATAAAAAATTAAGACTGAAGAAGGGGCTCAGATTGTGAGAGGACTGTTTGTGTGATATAAAAATGTGTGATGGGAGTGGAGGAGCTGAACATCCGTCTTAGGCTTCTAGCCTGAGTGAATTTTCTTCTGTCCCTGTGTCACACTGGGCTGGAGGTCAGCGTTTCCCTGTGTTCCCTCTGGGCGGATGACCAGCTCTCAGCATGTGATAGCTTAGAGCTTCATGGGCATTATATTTTCGGAAGAGGGTGTCCTGAGGTTTGTTTTGACCTATTGATCTAATGTTGTCAGGACTCAAATGAACTGTGATAACTGTAATACATAGAGGTGTCAGAGTTGGTGAAGTTATGTGTACTGAGTGCTAAGCATGAGGAGGGTTAAGTTTTGGAATAATCACAGGGGGTAAGAAGGAAAATAGGAACCATAGGAAAGAGGCTGAGTATGGGTAGGTCAAAGATAGAAGCACCAAACTAATGTAATGTGCTGGAAGGTCAGAGGGCCCTAATTTATGATACATTCACGCAAGAGGACTATCACTGAACATAGTTTTGACCATCTCAAATGTGGTATTGTATAGGTAGTTATTCTCCTTGGGGGAGATCCATGAATGTGTAACTTGAATTTACATTTTGTGTAACAAATATATGCTGACTTTATTGTTACTTTTTGAAAAAACTAATATATATAGTGTGACATCAGGCTTATAGACACCAAGAAATGATATACCTTAGTTCAGTTTTGTTGTGTAACAGATTAAGAACCCAAAACCTGGAGAAGTCAAGTTACTTCTTATATGTAGTAACATAGAGTCAATGTCAAGATGAAGTGTCAATCTGAAAAGTGAACAAACAGGGGTGCCTGCCTGCCTGACTCAGTTGGTGGAGCATGTGACTCTTGATATTGGGGTTGTAAGTTCAAGCCCCACATTGGGTGTAGGGATTACTTAAAAATAAAATCTTTACAAATAAAAATAAAAACAAACCCCAAATGAAAAAAAAATGAAAGAACAACATACTCCTAACGTTTTGTTCTGTGCTCTTATAGACGGAAGAGGAATTAGCATAATAAATATCTACTATGTTCCAGGTATATGCTCTCCACTAGGGATATATAGATGACTAAGAGAGATACAGTTCTATCCACCATGGAATTTACTAGTCTGGTAATCTTATATATAAATTCTCATGGTAAGCCCCATGAGGCAGATTATATTGCCATTATTTTAGGAGAAAACTTAGGCCTATAAATGGTCAATAACCTGCTCAAAAAGACAAAGTAAGGCAGAAGATTCAAACTCTGGTTCATCTGACGCATTAAGGGTAGGTCTGAGTGCCTTTAGCACCTATCTATACTATTTGTTTTATAGAGATCCTGCAAACATTACTTTTAATATAATATTTAAAATACACAGAGGAATAGATCATTTATGTTAGCTTATGAAGTATACAATAAAAGGAGCATTTATGAAACTACTGTCCATCTTGAGATCTAGGTATTGTCAAGACCCTGTGTATACCTTTTGAAACTGATCCCGTGTCTTCCCACCAGTAGTAACTATACTGTTACCTTGCTTTAAAGAAGTTTTACTGTTGATATGTACTCTAAATAATGTATGGTTTTGTTCTGCTTATTTTTGTGCCTTATGAAATTTTTTTGAGATTCATCCATGTTATTGCTTATAGCTGTAGTACATCTATGTTTATTGCTATATAGTTTTCTAGTGTGTGACTTTGCTATTATTTACTTCTGTTTTATCCTTCTGATGAACATTAAGCTATTTCCAGTTGGGGGCTATTGTAAACAATGTTGCCATTTATGTCCTTGCGTATGTCTCCTGGTGCATAAGTACAAGAATATCTACAGTGTACATACCTAAGAGTGAGACTGCTGGGTTTATTTTTCCTTCTTGGATTCTTATTATATGTCTGTTGAACCAATTCATTCTAGCCTTCACATCTTTTAACCTCTCTTATATTTTCTGTTTCCCTGACTCCTTGGAATATATTTTGGATACATTCCTTAGATTTTTCTTCCAGTTCACTAATTCTAGTTTTAGCTGTGTCTTATCTATTGTTAAATCATCCACTGAATTTATTTCAATAATCAAATTTTCACTTTAATAGTTCTATCTATCTATCTGCCTCTTTTCCAAATATACTCATTCATTTTTAATAGCTTCTCATTGTTTTGCTCATTCTCTGTGGTTACTTTTTTTTTAAAGATTTTTTTTTTATTTTATTTTAAAGATTTATTTATTTGTCAGAGAGAGAGAGAGAGAGCAAGGTCAAGCAGGCAGAGTAGCAGGCAGAGGGAGAAGCAGGCTCAGCACGTAGCAAGGAGACTGATATGGGACTCAATCCCAAGACCCTGGGATCATGACCTGAGCCAAAGGCAGACACTTAACTGACTGAGCCACTCAGGTGTCCCTGTGGTTACCAGTTTTTAAATCTTTGTGCACTTAATACATAATTGTTTTATATTATATATCTAATAATTCCAGTACCTGAGTTGTCTTAGCTCAGGTTCCTCAAAATCAGATCCTGAGATAGGGATTCTCAGGCCAGTGATTTATTAAAGAAGTGCTACAAGGAGAAACCAATGAGGGATTGATTGGTAGGGACAGGAAAAGGAAGACAAAGAGGCCAAATAAGGGTATAATTTCAGAAGTCCCAGGATCAGCAAGATTCCTGGAGTCCAGGAGCATAAAATATTGTGTCAAGTATGTCACCGCTTAAGGCAAGAGCTGAGTTTCCATATTTCTGCATCAGTCACTGACTGAGGGGCATTCCTAGGGGCTTGGGTGGATGTGAACTCCCAGGTGCTTCTGTGTCTCTGCTCTGGGTCCTGGGGTAGTACTTTGGGGGTGGGGGCAGGTGTGAGCCATTAGCAGCAAAGATTCAAAAGTTGGAAGATGGGCACCCAGTGCTGGTCACAGGGATTCAAAGAGGACTGGGTGGAGCACCAAAGGCTAGACTGCCAAACTGTCTTCCAAATGCGTGGGCCATTTTGCACTCCCACCAGCAGTAAGTCAGAGTTCTAGCAGCGTTTGGTGGTGTCAGTGTTCTGGATTTGGGCCATTCTAACAGGTAGGTAGTGGCAGCTCATTGTCGTTTTACTTTGCATTTCCTTGATGACAAATCTGTGGAGCATCTTTTCATATGTTTACTTGCTATTTGTGTATCTTCTTTGAGTTCTTTTTCTGTTTTTGCTTCTTTTGGTTAAAGAGAGAACCTTGAAATTTTTCCTGACTTGCTTTGCTTGCTGTGACTCCCTCATGCATAAAAATTATTCCTATATGGGATCTTGTAGTTTGTAAGAGTCGGTGGGCCACATGCTTGGGGCATGATTGCCAACATGTATCTTGGGGTGTTTAGAGATAAAGGAAGTTTCCAAAGGAGTTTTTGTTGACTCACAGGGTCCTGGGGGTTAGGCTAAGATTGCCTTTTGTCATTAGCAAAGTATCAACATCAAGGCAATTAGTCCCTAAAGGAAGGTCACTCTGCCTGTTTCCAGGGCTTGTCAATGGTCTGTAGATAGTAAGGAAACTGAATAATTTTTCTTCTGCCTTTGGTCCCCACATCATTGACAGTATCTGTGGTTGGCGGATTTGGAGCCTAGAGATGTCAGCCTAGTGACAGGTCTGGTGTCGCAGAAGAGCACAGCCTCTGACCAAGTCAGGTATGAAGGTAGTTCTACCTGTGTTCCAGGGGCTGGCCTTCTCTCTGTAAAGGCCAAGTAGGAAATGTTTTAGGCTTTGAAGGTCATATGGTTTCTATAGCAGCCACTCCTTGTAGAGTGAAGCAGCCACAGATAATATGTGAACAAATGGGCCCAGCTCTGTTCCAGTGAAACTTCATGAATTCACACCGAACTTTGGACTTCATATAACTTGCACATGTCACAACATATTATTTTTTTCCCCAACTATTTAAAAATGTAAAAGCCATTTCATCTCATAGGCCATATGAAAACAGGTGGTGGAGCAGCCTTAACCAGCGGCTACAGTTTGCTGACCTCTACTCTCTAGAATTCCCACTTCTGTTACCATTCATCTTTTATTTTGTCAAGTCAATTCTACTCTGTTGGAACCAAGAGAAAAGTCTAAGATTCCTAACTGAAAAGTTCTTTGTTCTATTTCTCTGGGTTTTGTATTTCAGGCCTTATTTTTTAGGTGTATCATTTTAGTGTACCACTTTTAAAGCCCTTTCAGGCATCAGAGAGTATATGTGAAAACTGTGAGCAGGGTTTTTAATTTTTTTTAATTAAATTAAAAAAAATTTTTTTTCATTGGGGCACCTGGGTGGCTGAGTCAGTTGAGTATCCGACCCTTGGTTTCACCTCAGGTCATGATCTCAGGATTTTGAGATTGAGCCCCGCTTTGGGCTCTGTGCTCAATGAGTGTCTGCTTGGGATTCTCTCCCCCTCTGCCCCTCTGTCTGCTTGTGCTTGCTCTTCTCCTTCTCTCTCTAAAATAAATAAGTAAATCTTTAAAAATATATTTCATTGTTTATTTTTAAGGCCAGATAAAATACTTCCCTATTATCCTACCGCTTTGCTTAAGTTAGAGCTAATATTTCTTCATATAATTCATGCTCAATGAGATTGAACTTTTAGACGTCAGTCTGTAAGAGTTTTGGACTAAAAAAAAATTATTGCTATTAGCAGCTTTATTAAAGAAAAGCAATTTATTGAATTCTTTTGTATCCAGTCTTTAAAAAGAGTACACTCAGATCTTTTCTCAATAGCAGAAAATTTATTTTTGTAATTCACCTGCACATATGCTGAGTTAACTTAAATATGCAGAACTGGTTATACTTCCTTGGCAGGAAGTAGAGATCTTAGGGTATCTTGTGACTGACTACCTCTTTCTTCTCGAATTATTGCTAGCAAATAGCAACAGGAAAATCAGGCTGAGTCGTGTCATATTGCTCTCCTCGGGAGGACTACATTTTTGGTCTTGTCACTTAAGTAAAATCACCTGTTTCCCTTTCTTAAATCACAAGATTTTCAGATGTTCCATTCCTGTACACGGAAACCAAGTGAAGAGGATTGAGCCCAAACCTCATTTTTGTAAATACCTTTGTCAGTAAGAAGAATTCTGAGTTTCAGATTTTTTCAGTCAGGAAAGAATTATTGCTATTTCTTTCAGTAAGTAAACTGTGTCACGCTGCAGATGAACAGTAACTTTTAGCTCAAGTCAACAACATTGGGTTATTGGTTGTAGTCCTTAGATGTCCAGGAACCAAGACTACAAAGTCCTTGACCATGTATTAGGCATAAAGTATAAGGAGAATCAACTTTATCTTTTTTGTCAAGAAGTATAAACAGTGTAACTTCTTCATTGTGTCAAAATAGTCTGTGCCCAACAGGCAGCATTTTAGGACACTGGCTTGTGGTCTTCAGTCATCACACTAGGTTGTGACCTCCATGAGGACAGAGACAGTGTATTACACTCTCAGTACCTCTCAGTATTGAAATGCTATGTGGTCTCTGTGATAGCCATTATGGCCAGAGAAAGAAGCAGCATGCACATCTCTTGTCTCCAGAAATAGATGCTAGCTCAGTAATTCCTTTTAACTGAGTCATGGGAACCTTGTCTAGAGTCTCAAAGATTAATTCTTCTTGCCATATTTTTCATAGCCTTTTTCCTGGCCATCTGTCCCACCCTGGCAGTTTGGCTCAGTTCCCAAATTCAGATCCTTCTGAACATTTTATAGTAGAAAATATGTGGTTGAAATATTACTACTTCTGCATGAAAATTCTATTTATGTTAGACCTATTAAACACTATATCTTTTTTTTTTAAAGATTTTTTTTTATTTATTAATTTGACAGAGAGAAATCACAAGTAGACGGAGAGGCAGCCAGAGAGAGAGAGAGATAGGGAAGCAGGCTCCCTGCTGAACAGAGAGCCTGATGCGGGACTCGATCCCAGGACCCTGAGATCATGACCTGAGCCGAAGACAGCGGCTTAACCCACTGAGCCACCCAGGCGCCCCAAACACTATATCTTAAATGAGTAGATATAGTACATCTTGTTTCTGAAATTGTAAAAATGAACTTAAACTGGGTGAAGTTGATTTTTAAAAATATTACAACATTAGAAGATTAGAGAAATTATCACAACTCATACCATGCCAAGAGATCACAGGGAATTAAGAAAAATTAAAAAGATATCACCCAAGACTAATCTTTTTCTAATGGAGCAGTAAAATGAGAAGCTTAAAACTTAACATATTTAAATCTCAAAATAGAAGGGTAGCTTGACCTTGGAAAACCTTATTAGCAGATGCTTTACTACTTGGTTTTGGTTTTCCATTGTATGCCTTATGCTGGGCACATGTTAGGTTTCAAGTAAGAATTTAAGACTATGAATATTAAAAAATTTTTTTTTAATTTTTTGAATTATTTTTACTAACATACAATGTATTATTTGCCCCAGGGGTACAGGCCTGTGAATCATCAGGCTTACACATATGAATGTATTTTAAGAAGAAAAACAAGAATCAAGTAAAAGATATAATATGGACTCATAGATCAGGAACTGACTTTGTAGGATTTGGATCCAGCATCATTTCCACATAGTGACAGGGCCATCTTAGCCATCAGTAGTCCAGGGCCATCTGGCATGGACCATACTGATACCTCAGTGACGGGCCTCTACTCTGAGGCAGGGAGCAAACTGCCTTGTTTTGCATGAGTCCCAATCTGAAATCACGGTATTTTGGTAAACTTAACTCTTCTCAATTTCTCTATGGCCACCTCTTTACCACCTGTAGATGGCCATTCTGGTATGCAAATTCCCTAAACCAAATCAGCTTTCTAAATAAATTAGAAGTGAATAAGCCACCAGAACTGATCCCTGAAACCAAGTTGCTGTTCTGTTCTCCTGTCTCCCTAGTGACTGAACTCCTTGTCCCTGAATTTAGGCATTTCCAGTAATTGGGCTTCTGGTGGGTATTTTTAACCTGCTACCCAGACCTCTGCACTTGCTTAAATATCTTGAATTCAGTTTTGATCTGGATTCCTTTTGGGTTGATCTGTTCTGGTTTGAAAGGGACATTTATCAGTTTTCCTATATGTCTTTGGCTAGAATAGCTGACTGTAGTAGATCCCAAAATGGCCACAAATTGCTTCCATTCCTCTCTGCACACCTCTTTGCAGTATGAATTTTTTTTTTTAAGATTTTGTTTACTTATTTGACACAGAGAGAGAGAGAGCACAAGCAGAGGGAGGGGCAGAGGGGAAGGGAGAAGCAGACTTTCTGCTGAATAGGGAGCCTGACATAGGGCTGTATCCCAGGACCCTGGGATCATGACCTGAGCCAAAGGCAGATGCTTAATGACTGAGCTACCCAGGTGCCCATGGCTTTGTTTCTGGGAGAAGCCTGACTCTGGGCTTGGGCACAGACTTGCACTTGCCAATGGGACAGATAGCAGATGTGATGCAAGCAGAGGCCTGGAAAGCACCTGTGTTTTTTGAGAACTTACCATCACTTGCTGTTGAGAACCCTTCCGGCCATCCTTTATCCTGTCAGTCAGTCCAGTCTGGCCATGCAGAGACATGTGGCCCAGCTGCACTAGCCAGCACTAGCCAACACCAGCACCAGCTGCTAGATAAATGAGTGAAGCCATCCTCGACAAATAATCCCTAGCTAACGTGCCATATGACTGCGGCCTCATGATGAGCCCAGCTGAGTTGCAGCCAAAATTAATAATTCTCAGGATTATGGCAATAGATTGGTAGATTACCAATATACCAAGTCCTGGTCAGGTTCCTATAGTTAGATTGCTATCCTTTACTGATTCTAGGTTCTGAGGGTTCCTGGTTATGTGTTTCTACAGCTGTCCTCTACTTAGGGAATTCCACTTCTATAGGAAGTGATGCAGAACTATCAGTCCCAGTCCCTGTCTTAAGGGAACAAACCTACATGAACTTTTTACAGGGACATAGGGTGCCCATTTGTTTACATATTACCTATGTCTGTATTCACTCTATAGTAATAGTTGCAACAGAGACCAAATGATCCACAAAGGCTAAAATATTTACTATTCCCCCACCCCCACCCATGGAAATAGATCAGCAGTGTATTTGTAATAATTAACATGTTATGACATTTCAGGAGAAGTTGAGCAGGCCTAGCCAATCTGATAGCAATTGCTTTATTATCAGGTGAAATTTGAACATAGATTGTGTAGGTTAAACTCCAAGGCTGGGGAAAATGTATGTCAGGTAGGAAAAAAAAAACCCAATTATATTTCTATACATTGGCAACACATGGTTAGGAAACAGTAAATTTTGCTACAGTTACCAAAAATGTGAGCAACCTAGGTATAAATAGAAAAAGAATGTATAACAAATTCATGGAGAAATTTTTTTTTTAAAGGTTTTATTTATTTGACAGAGAGGAATCACAAGTAGATGGAGAGGCAGGTAGAGAGAGAGAGAGAGGGAAGCAGGCTCCCCGCTGAGCAGAGAGCCCGATGCGGAACTCGATCCCAGGACCCTGAGATCATGACCTGAGCCGAAGGCAGCGGCTTAACCCACTGAGCCACCCAGGCGCCCCTCATGGAGAAATTTAAAAAAATTTTTGAATGACAGGAAATAAAACTTCTGTAAATGGAGAGACATGTACCCTATTCATGAGCAGGAGCCTGTCTTTGGTGGTTTAATTAAAGCTCCCCTGAAGTGGGGTACAGGAAACGAGTTGACTAAACCTACCTGCACAGGAAAGTTCAGAAGGGATCTGAGATCCTGATACCAAAAGTTCACACCGATGGTGTATGGGTTCAGCGGGGTCATTCAACCTGACTTATCTGTGTGTTCACAGATTGTGCTCTCACTTGGCTGTTACTAGGGCA
This sequence comes from Mustela erminea, assembly GCF_009829155.1. Lineage (NCBI taxonomy): Eukaryota > Metazoa > Chordata > Mammalia > Carnivora > Mustelidae > Mustela > Mustela erminea. The sequence goes on from NC_045628.1 coordinate 84,477,278, forward strand.
GTTCAAATGGTTGCTTCATTTCAGTTATTTATTTTTCTTCCCAAACAGAAATAGTATAGCTTTATCTGATTCGTAGAAGTTATATTGCTAATTGTACATTCATAAAATTGGGAGAAATCAGAATACTTTGACTGTCTCTGAATGGTGGGAATAAGAGGGACTGTTGTTGAGCATTTTGAGGATACGTGCTTCTGTCATGATCCGGTATGCTTTTGTGCATGTGGACATGCACATATTAACAGTGAAGGTAGGGTTGTGAAGGCTTATGTGGTATAGGGTGTGGACTCAAGAATGTTATGAATTCTGCTTTGTCTAGTTGTGTCTCTCTGAGATTTCCAACAATGACAAACAAATGAAAGTACATGTATTAACTGGGCCAAGGCTTGATACGTGTAAATGTTAGTGAAATTGACAGACTTGAGGCTTATGCAAGCGCTCTGCTCCCCTGAATATCTCTCCACCTCCCAAGTCCCAGTGTCACCACCAGCCTGAGGGAAGAGAATTTCAGAGTGCCCAGGTGAGGAGGGGAGAAGCAGGGGCAGTGATGGCAGGACCAGTGGGGGCAATCAGATCCCTAGTAATCCTGTGGGGCAAATGGAGAGAGTTCTTTTTCTTTCTACAGTACATTTAAATTTATATACTTCACTGAGAGGGTTTCAAATTCAGGTGAGTAAGGAGGCTGGTCTGGTAACCAGTGGAGGAGACAATGAAGTAGGAAGAGGTGTAGCCCTTGGCAAATTGGACCTAGCCTTTGGTGGAAGGCATTTGAGACTTTAAAAACACTGTGCTGTCAAGCAAAAGAAGTCTGGGGCCACCCTTTAGTAAAAACTTTTGTATTCTATCCTTTTATCCCCACTTCAAAAACATCAGGAACAATTTTGAGGGTCTATCTACTCTCCCACTGTGGGAGATGGGCTGCACTGTTGCACATCTGTTGTCCAGTTTCACGTAGCGGTAACGGAATTCAGGATTTTTGTGGCACTTCAAGTTAATCTGCTTGTATGCAGTTAGAGTGGTGGCTGGGGGTACTCAGAAAGTCCAGCATGGGGATACCATAGCAACGGAGCTAAGGTAAGGGCCTGGAGACATCAGTGCTATCTCTAAGTATCTGTGTCTGCCTATCTCTTTTCTTTGACTCTTCAGTTTGTCCAGAAAAGAATCTGCCAGTCTCCATTTAGCATTGTTGTTGCTGATCAAAGGACAGTGCCTGGACGGATGTGGGGGGGGGCATGGTTCTTTTTTTTAGATTTTATTTATTTGAGAGAGAGAGCACACAAACAGTGGGTAGGGGCAGAGGCAGAGGGAGAAACAGACTCCCCTTGAGCAAGAAACCTGATGTGGTGCTCGATCCCAAGACCCTGAGATCATGACCCGAACCAAAGGCAGATGCTTAACCGATTGAGCCACCCAGGTGCCCCAGGATTTCCTTCTTTTTAAAGGCTGAATAATATTCCTTCTTGTGTATAGACCACATTTTGTTTATCCCTTCATCCACTGATGGACATTTGAGTTGCTTCTACCTTCTGGCTATTGTGAATAATGCTGCTATGAACATGGATGTATAAAGATCTCTTTAAGTCCCTGCTTTCATTTCTTCTGAATATATATCTAGAAGTGGATTGCTGGGTCTTGTGGTAAGTCCATTTTTAAAATTTTTTGAGGAACCACCATACTATTTTCCATAGCAGCTGCATGTGTTACAGTCCTAGTGGTAGTAGACAAGGATTCCAATTTCTCCGTTGTCTTTATCTTTTCAAAGTAATAAATGCTCCTTTTGAATAAAACTTCAAAAATAGAAATATGAAAAAATTAAACCACCCATATTTTGCCCTACAGGGATAATTCTTAACATTTTCTTTTCTCCAATTTTGAATAAAAATTTATAAATTCATTGAAGAGACGATGGCAATATTTTGACTTCTAGTGCTAGGCTGACCTCTAGAGGTAGAAATGGTAGGCTGCAGCCACGTACTCCTGTGTCTTGAATGAGTACATTCTTAGTTCTTAAATGGTGTAGACTGCAACGTTCTGGAATGTCTGAGCCTGCTGAAAACCCCACTAAGATCCCTTTCTTTTCCAGGTGTTTATGTGTTAAGTTCTTGAAAAATACCAATGAAAAATATTGGAACTGGTCTAACTGGGATAAAACATGGCCAAATGGCTGGTTTTGATTTATGGGCATAGTTACTGAACTTGAGGGATTGTCTGAGTATATCTGAAAGCTCCTCCAAACGTTTCATCTGGTTTTCTCTTGGGATCCCTGCACAGTAGGGTTATAGACATTCAGCCATGCAGCATTCCAGTTGGTAAATGTGTGATCAGGTCTCTCCCCTCATGACCATGTCTTTTCCAGGGGCAGAGAGGGCCTTGAGGCCAAACTGCTTATACAGATTCTTTGCCTAGAGTCTAATCTGCATGAGGCCATTGGTGTGGTTATTCTGGCTACTACCCTCTGTCTCTTTTTCCTTTCTTTCGCCATAGGGACAATCCCGGGAAGTCTGTAGAACACCATCTCATCAAAGAAACAGCCGCTTTTGTGGTCCCATCTATCTGACCTAATCTCATTCCCCACATTGGGAGGAAAGGCTAAAATTTGCTTTGGCTTACTAAAGTTTAAAGCAGGTATTTTTGAGCGCATTAGCTACTAAAACATAATTCTCCCAAGGGGGAAATATGTTATCATTGTGTTTTTAGGCTATGGCATTTAAAAATCCTGTCTGCATGAAAAAGTGCTCCACCTCACTCGGCATCAGGGAAATACAAATCAAAACCACAATGAGATACCATCTCACACCAGTTAGAATGGCTAAAATTAACAAGTCAGGAAATGACATGCTGGCGAGGATGTGGAGAAAGGTGAACCCTCTTACACTGTTGGTGGGAATGCAAGCTGGTGCAACCACTCTGGAAAACAGCATGGAGGTTTCTCAAAAAGTTGAAAATAGAGCTACCCTACGACCCAGCAATTGCACTACTGGGTAGGGTAGGTAGGTAAATATTCTCTAAAAATACAAACGTAGTGATGCAGAGGGGCACGTGCACCTGAATGTTTATAGCAGCAATATCCACAATAGCCAAACTATGGAAAGAACCTAGATGACCATCAAAAGATGAATGGATAAAGAAGATGTGGTATATATATACAATGGAATACTATGCAACCATCAAAAGAAATAAAATCTTGCCATTTGCGATGATGTGGATGGAACTAGAGGGTATTATGCTTAGCGAAATAAGTCAATCAGAGAAAGACAACTATCATGTGATCTCCCTCATATGAGGAAGTGGAGATGCAACGTGGGGGGTTTTGGGGATAAGAAAAGAATAAATGAAACAAGATGGGATCAGGAGGGAGACAAACCATAAGAGACTCTTAATCTCACAAAAAAAACTGAGGGTTGCTGGGGCGGGAGGGGGTAGGGAGAGGGTTGGTGGGATTATAGACATTGGGGAGGGTATGTGCTATGGTGAGTGCTGTGAAGTGTGTAAACCTGGCGATTCACCGACCTGTACCCCTGGGGCTAATAATACAGTATATGTTTATAAAAAAATAAAAAAATTATAAAAAAATAAATAAAAACCCTGTCTGAATTCAGTAGAAAATAGTTGTGTGAGGTTGGTGGCTAAAAGAACTTTAATGTTTTGCTTATTTAAAAAAATGACAAGAAGCACGTATGTCAATATTGGTGGTTGCTAGTTCTCAGTAGAAATATGGGGATGTTTATTATTCTTTCTACTTTTAAAAATAAATTGTGAAAACAAAGTCTTTCCAGAAAAGGAACAGGGGCACCATATTATGTTTCTTACTTGTTCCTTTTTAACAACAAACACACTTAATTGAATAGAAATGATTTTTTGTTTGGTAGCTGTAAACCATTCTTCAGCGATATGAACACTTTTATTCGGGTTGTATTTATGGGCAATATAGTTAACATTTACCAATGTTATTGATCCCTACACTTAGTTATTGCTGCAGGTCTAATTTATATAAATCATACTGTTTAAAACCAAGCAGTTTAGATACGTTATAATTTCCTTCAGCCAATAGTTCCATCTAATTTCTGAACAAAATAGATGCTAGGCCTATTCAGGTTATGAGGATGGAGGTACCCAGATTACCTCTGTCAGTGGGGATTGATTGTGAGGCTCTTCAAGGAAGCAAGGGACACTGGAAGCTATCCCTGCAGCTACATCACTGCTGCAGAAACGGGACATTGTTCAGGCGACATCTGAGCTTCTGGTAGTCAGTCAACAGCTCTGGGAACTTTCAGCAGTTTTGGAGAGGATGGTTTCCTAGCTGGTCCTTGTCTGGGGTCCTGCCTTACTAAAGCCCACAATTGCAGTGACTGTACTGTTGGATGTATGTCTATGGCTCCACCGACCCTTGACTAACCCACTTTGAGGGTCTTCATTTCAAACTGCCCAGCAGGGATCAACTAATTGATGGGCCATGTACAACGAGGCATAGGCTCCCAGTTGGCCGAACTCTGTTGGTAATGAAATCCTGAAAGGAGCTGGGGCGGGGGGTTGTTAGGTACACCAGGGCTCCCCAGATGGAAAACAGGAGCCCTGTGTCCTAAGTTCAAACTTGACAGGCTGGGACTCTGGTGTTAGGCAGCATTCATGAGGGAAGGAGTGGATGCAAACTCCTATTTTCTCCAGGAAACTGGCTACCTTGAATCTTTGGGTTTAAGCCAATAAATTGTGCCAATTAGTCCTATAAGTAAGTCCCACCAGACAGGATTTTTTTCTTTCTTTTTTTTTTTTTTTTACATGAGAGAGCCATCGTGGTTTAGTAGGAAGAGTGGGGAAAAAGCAGTTCTTATTCAGTATGTTTAAAGGAAAGAGTCAGAAGACTGTTTTCCATCCCATACGTGGCTAATGCTTTATATCCTTGAGTGAGTCTGTAACCAGTTTGGGCCTCGATTTCTGAAGCAACAGAGTGAATAGGCTAGATTATGTAAAAAAAGAAGCATTCTTTGTGTTTTGATGCATTTCAGAAATATATTGTTTTTAAGACTAAGTTTATTGGCTTCAGGTGAATTTAGGTATTATATATGTAAATATATATAATATTTATATAACACAATAATACATATAAATTATATATATATATATAATATATATAAAATTTCTAAGTGGGCAAAATTGGGAAACAGAAGAGTAAGACCTTACCAGTGGTAACTCTAAAAAGTTACCACTTTTTAAAAGAAAAAAAGGTTTTTTTTTTTTTGCTACACATATGAACAAGAACCATGTTTAGTCAATTAGCAATTGTATGTTATAAATTCATGTGCATAGTAGACATCATATTCACATTGAATAACTCATTACTGAAATGGATATATGTTATAGTATTTCTCTTTTCTCATGAAATATAAAATGCACATGATATTTAACAATATTAGATTTTAAAGAAATAGTCTAGAGTTTAGTTTCTGGTAATATGGCAAAGTGAGTATCCTGAAAGCCCTTTCCACTTCAAAATACTTAAAAGTATTAAGTAAATGTATAGCTTATAATGCATAGCTGAGCTGGCAAGAAAGTAATGGAAATTCTGAGAGGTTAAATTTGGGAGTGCAGACCCTAAGAGATATGTGGACATCACAGCTGCTCTAAGATATTTGCCAATCTTGCTTTGGTTCTAACATCAACCCTTAATCTGTGCAAGATGGGGTATCCAATTGTAGACCCCCAAGTGAAGCTAGTATTCAGAGGGCAATACTGCTAGTGAAAGGAGTAGTAGGACAAAATAACTAATCTGTATGTGGAGGCTTGTCTGTCTTGGCCTTGGTTCTAGGTGGAGGGGAGAAAGAGTTTCTCTGAGAATTTGTAACCACAAACCACCTTTCCAAGAGTTTGGAGCCCAAATTCTTATTACCTGTGTAGTCTTTAAACCACTAATCCAAGAATTCAGATTGGTTCCTTTGTTAGTATTGCCTGCAGTGCCTATCAGAAGGAAGATGCATATCGTCTCCAGAATAATGTACCTTAAACCAGAGGATCAAGGAATTCCCACAGAATTCAGTGAACATCAGCTCACAGCTAAAAATCCCCAAATACACGAGAGACCAGGTTTTAATGAGCATAGTAAACCGGAAGTTGGATCTGAAGATATTTAGCATGGAATTTAGGAGATGAAAAGATGGAAAATGTGAAAAAGTAGTTATGGAATATGGAAGATACAGAGAGGATGCCCTACACATCTCATTAGAGGTCTGAAAGATTTAGAGAGAATAGGGAAGAACAATTTATGAAGATAAAATTATTGAGACTTCATTTCAGTTGAAGACATAGATCCTCATATTCTGAAAGAACAAAGTGTCCTAAGCAGGAGAAATAAAAAAGATAGCTGTATCTGTGTACATCACAGGCAAGCTACACAACACCAAGGGACATAAGAAAATTCTTAAAAGCAGTCAGAGAGAGAAAAGACAGACTACCTATAAAAGAATGACAAATTGACGACAAACTTTTCAACAGCTAGTGGAATTCAGAATATGGTGGAAAAATACCCACAAAGTACAAAGAGCCAAACATAACCTAAGTATCTGATCTGAGGCAGCTTTAATAGATAAATCCTCTCTGTTCTGTAAGCACAATTTCAAACAGTAATTTTACAGGAATTCTACATATATCACATACTCTATTTGTTCTGAAAGGTTTTTTTTTTTTTTTAAGGGTAGTAAGCAGAACAATGATTCCCCCAAAGATGTCCATGTCCTAATTCCCAGAACCTGGGAATATATTACCTAACAAGGCAAAAGAGGTCATATGTGATTAAGTTAGGAATATGAATATGGGAGTTTATCCAGGTGGGCTCAATGTAATCACAGGGGTCCTTATCAGGGGAAGAGTGTCAGGAGAGCCAAAGAAGGAGGTGTCATGACCACAGAGTTTGGACTGATGAGATTGTAGATTTCTCATCTGTTGCTAAGACACCACACAATACTCTAGACAACTAATACAGACTTCTTGATGAACTGGCTAAGAAACAGACCTTGTTTTGTATGTTTTCAGTTACTAACTTTATAAACCTCTACTTTAAAGTATGTGTAATGTTTAAAAATATTTTCCAATGCTTGCTCACTGGGTGTAGTGGTCAGGGGTACTCAGTTCCCAGCATTGACTTGTGCCAAGGAGGGACTTCTGCATATGTGTCCTTAGGTTCCTCCAAAGTAAGGGAGCCATTTTCTGGCCTGACTTCAAGATATATATATATATATATATATATATATATATATATATATATATATATATATGCTAATATATTACGGATCTTCCAAATTATCTATATGACAACAATCTCAGATTCTTCCTTTCCTTTAAAAAAGTTTGGGTTCAAGTTCCATGTGTGATGATGACCTGCAATGGTGTTTTTATCTTTGTCAACTCAGAAGCAGGAAAGACTTAGAATCTGCCTGATCATTTGTCGACTTGTTATCTTTGCCATGGAGCTTCTTTTTGCTAAGTGTGTAACCATCTGTTTGCATTTCAGCATATCTTTGTATTGTTTTTTTCAAGTAACAGTGGCAAGACAGTTTCTGTTTCTCAGTTTTTTTTTTAAAAGATTTTATTTATTTATTTGACAGACAGAGATCATAAGGAGGCAGAGACGCAGGCAGAGAGAGAGAGGAGGAAGCAGGCTCTCCGCTGAGCAGAGAGCCTGGGATTCTGGGACCATGATCTGAGCCGAAGGCAGAGGCTTCAACCCACTGAGCCTCCCAGGCGCCCCTCTGTTTCTCAATTTGTAGCTAAAACAAAATACAGGATGCATAGTTTTAAGAAGGAGAAAAAAACAAAAAAACAACAAAAGCACAGCCCCAAACATTTCGAGCTGGCCCAGCATTCATGGCTAGGCCATGGGATTTTCCTTTTGTACATAAACAGTCTTAAGAACCCCTCTCTGACAGAGTCACTCTTAGGCCATGACAGAATGAGACAAAGCAAAACCACATTTTGAATTTGTCTAACCATGGACAAAAATGAGATCACTGTGCAACCCACAAATACTGAGCAGCCTTGTCTTGGCTAAAATGAATGACTGCTACTTCTTCATCCTGACAGCTTTATCTTCAGTCTAGTCTTTCCTCCAAACATTTATATTTATTGAGATATTCAGTGTTCAAGTTTCCTTCTCTTTCTACAGCATCCAATCCAGTAAACTCAGACCCTCAGATTGTCTTCCAAATCACCCAACCAAAGCTCAAATCCTGCTATAGGTTCCCGCTGACACTCTCTTACTAATACCCTACAGTTCCCCCTACTGGGCATTCTCCCTCAATGCAGCGAGTAACAAACCTGACTTGTTTCACTGTAGGTTTATTGCTGATAATCTTTGGCTGAAGACACTGACAGCTTAAAGATTAAAACTGTGAAGATGAAATGATGTAAAAATTATTTGACTCACTGGCAGAAATCCACAGAATCTTTTGGAAAGCATAAATGTGTTTGTATATGTTGTATGTGTTTGTATTTATTTACTATGTTATGAATTATAAGCAGGACTGACTCCATAATTTGTGAGGCCAAGTGCAAATGAAAATGTGGGGCCCTTTGCTTGATATTCATTAAGCATTTTGAAACTGTGACTGCAGAGCATTAAACCCAGTGAGACCGTGCTTCTGAGCTCGGGTCTCTGTGACTACATGAGTGATGCCCTGTGAAGCCCCTAGTCCAGACTGTGAGATACTTTCTTTCAATCCTGTTCCCTCGGGATTGATGGAAGTAGGTGAAGAACTACTACTTTCTAATCTCACCTCCTCTTGGCCTTGCCTTATCTCTTAAAAAAAAAAAAATCTAATTGTGGTAAAATACAACATCAAAGTTACTATCTTAATAATTTTTGGGAATACAGTTTAGTGATATCAAGTGTATTCTCACTGTTGTACAACCATCTATCTCCAAAAGGTCATCTTGTGAAACTGAAACTGTCCCCATTAAACCACAGGTACCCTACTCCAGCCCTGGCAGCCACCATTCTACTTCCTGCCTCTGAATTTCGCTATTCTAGGTACCTCATATAAGTGGAATCATACAGTATTTGTCTCTTTGTGACTGGCTGATTTCACTTGGTGTCATGTCCTCGAGGTTCATCCATGCTGCAGATTTTCCTGCCCCCCCCTTAAAAAAGATTATTTATTTATTTATTTATTTGAGGTCGGGGAGAGAGCGCATGAGCAGGGGGGAGGAAAAGAGAGAGGGAGGAGCAGACTCCCTGCTGAGCAGAGAGCCTCTGATGCAGGGCTCTATCTGAGGACCCTGAAATTATGACCTGATCCCAAGGCAGATGCTTAACCAGCTGAGCCACCAAGGTATCCAATTTCCTGCCTTTTGAAGGCTGAATTCCATTCTATTGAATTCCATTGCTTTCATCCATATATGGACTTCTGGATTGTTTCATCTTTTGGCTGTTGTGAACAATGCTTCTATGAACATGAAGACACAAATGCCTATTTGAGTATCTGCTTTCACGTTGTGGGGATATTGACAGAATTGGAATTGCTGGATCATATGGTAGTTAGTTCTCTTTTTGACTTCTTGAGAAACCATCAAACTGTTTGCTGCAATGACTTCCCCTTTTACATTTCCACGACATTGTACATCCTCATTAACTCTTGTTTTATTTTCTATTTTTTAAATCCTAATGGGTGTAAAGTGGTATATAGTTGTGGTTTTGATTTGCATTTCCCTACTGATTTGCATTTACCTTTGTTTTTAAATTTGCTTTAGAATACTCACAGGGTCACTCTTCTTTCTAGAAAAGAGATGAAGTTTCTGGAGCAGTCAGGTTCTCTGAAAGGCTCCCTGGGTGCTGAAGAACAGCTGTCACTCATCAGTGGGTGTTTGAATATTCAAGAGGCAGTAGAGGGCGCCATGCACATTCAGGTGAGTTGATATTACTCTCAAGTCTCTAAGGACTTGAAGAGATTGTCTCCAACCTCCTTGGAAGAACGTGGGGTTGCGGGGGGGGGGGGTGGGGAGTAGGGGGGCGGGGGAGAGATAAAGGGCAGTGCAAGGTGTGGGCATCTTGTACACTGAAGGTCAGGGTTGTGTTTTATGTGATAGGAAGCATTGTTTCAAAACATCTCCTATAACATCTCCTCATCAAACTACTGTGATTAGATATTGTTTTTCAGAGGTATTAGAATTTTGAACAGAAATAGGTTTTCTGGACAGCTAACACTTTCACTTTATGTTTCTGTTGAATGAGAGATTATATTCCTGTTCTCATATGTAATTGTAAAAACTTAAACCATCTGAAATACACACTTTCATCTCTGGTAACATTTGCACTTAACTTTTCCAACAACTTTACTTAGAAAAAGAACTCCTTTGGGGCACTGTTGGCACAGCAGGGAAAGCTGCAGGCAGGCTCTCCAGGGGCTGTGCTGGCAACTGGTTGCCTGCCCACTCAGGACCCATCCCTCCTGAAGCTCCTGTGTCTATAGACAGCTCCTGCCTCTATGTAAGAACCCAGATGTATAAACTTGTCTTTTAAAAATATTGCACTTACTGCTAAAAGGTTTAAGTGGATTTACCAAAAACTGAAAGAAGCGTCACTCCTGATACCCTTCTTATATTTTGTGAGGCTTTGCATTTCTGTTGACTCAGTGTTGCACATTTCATGTGGTTTCTGTGATGACATTCTCACCAATGATCTGGGAGCAAACCCAAAAGACTAAGTGTGTTTTATGGTCAGCAGCTGCACTGCAATTGAGGTCCAATACAGTTAATCAAGGTTCTCAGTCTTTGTAGCTCTAAAAGTTCTCTAGTCCATTTAACAAACACATGTCCAACAGAACATAAGAAGAGGACTGGATACATAAGATATGTCAATTCCATCTGTCTTTTGAGTATTTTCACCTGTCTCTCATTTGGTGAAGGCTGTATATAACTGGGGAGTCCTACAAGGGATCAGAAAGCTCCCACCGGAGCTTTCCATTGCTGTCTCTTCCCATCCTCGTGGTGCTACTGGGTGCTGTCAGGGAGGGACTTGCTTCTGGGGAGCACAGAAGCCTTGCAGCCATTCCAGTGTGAGCTCAGCAGAGAAGGTTCTTCACAGGCACTTTGTTTCTAAGGAAAGTGTATGCTTCTTATGCTGCTCCTGCTGGAGGAAGGAAAAACAGTTTGTTTTGTGGCTCCTGACATTAGAAAGGGCCTGTGGAAGCTTCCTGGCATGGAGGTAGTGGTTGAGGATACAGACTTTTAGTCAAGTGGACTTTGCACTAAGCAGCTGTGTGTCCTTGTGAGTTTAACTTTTAAGCCCCACTTTCTTATCTGGACATTGGGCATAATAAAGTGCACTGGATGGTTGTGAAGCGAACCATACAAGCTTACATCTAAGGTCACCCTCCTTGAAGGCAAGCTCCGTTTTTCCAATGAGAAGATTAAAAAAAATTATTTTGGGGGTCAATTTGTTATATATTATTTATATGATACATATAAAATACTATAATCACATGATGTGATCTGAAATAAGAATATGTTACACATTACTGAAATATTTCTACTTTCCCACTTCACAAAGCACTTCTTTTAAAAAAATTAAAGTTTTATTTCTCTATTTGAGAAAGAGCATGAGAAGAGGGAGGGCCAGAGGGAAAAGACAAGCAGACTCCCCACTGGGCGCAGAGCCAGATGGGGCCACGTGACTGGCTGGGTGCCAGCTCAGTGAGGGACTCCACGCAGGGCTTGATCCAGGATCCTGGCATCATGACATCATGACCGGAGCTGAAGTCAGACACTTAACCAACTAAGCCACCCAGGCGATCCAAAGCACTTCTGTTCAAACTCTTAATAGGTGTCTCTGACTCCGGTGTCTTTGTCTTCAGTAGTGATGTTTTTGAGGCTCCTTTCCAGACAGAGTTTTCCAGAGCACATCACTGTTGCTTTCCTAAGATGTTGCTGTGCAGAGCCTTTTTAACCCACATATGACGTGACATTAGAAGTTTTATCTCCAGCTTCAACTACTAATTCTCAAACCTTCGGGTGTTTTTTTCTCTCTGCAGTGTTGCACTTGTGGTTCCTCAACATAACAACTGGCTATGTTACTTTTTTTGTTTTAAAATTATCTTTATAAAGTTTATTTCTGAATTTCCCCACACTAGCAATTGCTAAATCATGCCCTAGAGATAATTCAAATGTCTGTGTTCAATTTCTTTGTCTCCTGGTCCCATTTGAAAAACTGGGTTTTATCAGATGATTTCTATGCTAGCATCATTGAATTAGTTCAGAAGAATGTGTCTTCCCCAAACAGTATATTATTTCTTAAAAAATGGAGATCCCTTCATAATAGAACTGTATAATGACTTCAATATAAGGCAGGTCTTTTATGGGATGATTTTTGGGAAATATGTTAAGTTATGATGCATGAAAATGCTTAACCACAGCACTTGGCACAATAGAAAATGCCTAAAAAATTGATAAGTAATTTTGTAATGTGACCATTTGTATACAAATTTGATAATAAATGATATGGGGTAATATATGTTGTTCCATGCAAAGTATTGAAAACTGCTCTTTAAGGTCTGTCTTTATTTTATAGATTGAATGTATTTACATGACATTTACATGTCGAGCAGCATCTATTATGCACAACAACACTAAGTGAGGCAGTGTAGGGAGAGGAATATAGAAAAGATGATGTAAACTCTACTAGGTTTATTTCCTATGAGAGATTACGTTCTTCAGAAATTACTTGTACCTTTAGTCCCACAAAGATTAACGGAGAGGTGCACAGATCCGACCAGAGGCCTTGGGAAGTTTTGATGAAGATAGGATTTGAGAGCCTGCTCTGGCCTTTGACAAGTGGATTTTGGGGGCTGAGAAGGGGACAGTGTCTCAGAAAGAGATGAAAAGAGGATGAGAGGTGCCTGTGAGTTTGTCTGAAGCAACCAGAGTAGAATGGTGAGGCTGAGTCATAGGAGAGGTGGAAAAAGCCTGGAAGTAGAAGCTGAGTGGGGATTTCTTGAAATGCCAAAATGAAGACTTACTTAGATGAAAAGAGTTAACCTTTATAAAATGCTTGGAGTAATGCATGGCACCTAAGAGCCCAATTTAAGTGTTCTCTTAAAGAAATTAAAGAGTTTGGGTTTCATTCTATATCCTGATTAGAATCCTCCAAGTAAGGTGTTTGGTAGAACAGTGAAATAGAGCAGAAAGAAAAAAAAGTCACGATTTCATTTTTGTCTGTTGCTTTGACTGATTTTCTTGGACATGTTTACACATTTCTTTGTATGATATAGGGCAGATTTGATTTCCCAAATTTTGCAACCAATGCATATCAATTTCACCTTATGTTTATCAAAAAGTAAATAGACACTTCCAAATCAAAACTTGCCTAAAATTGTGTCATGTGTTTGTTAAATTACATTACGTCTCTAACAACCTAAGAAAGTTAAAAATATGTTTTGAAGAGTAAAGAGTGAAGAAAGTTTAAGAAAATGCTGTATAGGTCCATCATTCCAAAAATGTCTTAACATTTTAATATATTTGTATTTCTTTCCCTTTCTCCTACTTATTTTTTGTCTTTCTCTAACACCCTTGACATTATACTGTAAACATAATTTTATATCATGATTTTTGTTTAAAGTTTAGAGCACTACTTGCTATGTGATTTGCCTAAGATTCTAGCAGATAGAAGTATGATTTTTGGACTTAAAATAATTGTTATGTTTATCATGTGATATCCAACCTGGAAGAACCTTCCATCTAAGAATGACATTAAAGCTGATGTTCCAAAATGCCATCTGTCAGGCAGCTACTCTACCAGGCCTCACAGTCCTGCCTTATCTTAGTACCCACAGACTTGGTACCTGTATCCCCCCAGCTCTCATAATTCTCTTTTCCAATTTATAATAGGAAACATTCACAATGTAGGAAAATTAATCTAGGCTATTTGGAGGCATTTTTCTTACAAAAAGAAAATTAACATTACTTTTGGGAGTTTGTGAGTTAACAAATAAGCAAAACCACATTGCTTGCCACACAGTTGTTCAACTACAAAAGTCCCACTGTAGGATTTACTGAGTCCCCAAGGATCAAAGCCCCAGCAAGGTGAGTGTAACTCTCTGTGGTAGATTTGTCTTCTTCCCTAACCCCAGAGGGCAGGAGCATGGATCAGAAAGTTCCTTAATTGACCGCTGAAATGTGGGAGCATAGAAGAATGAAACCTGAATTTCTAGAACTTAGTGCAATTTGGAAATCAAATCTTGCCTAGCAAGAAAATCGACTATGTTGGAAAAATAAGTTTATTCTGAAAAGCCTGTCTAAAGCTTTGACTGACTCTGAAAGAGCATTAAGCCTCATTAGCCATGATACAGAGCTTTATCTGATTTCTGGAATTTAAGACTTGAGACTGAAGTAGCTGGTAGGAGCCGTGGGAATGGCTTATAGAATTAGGGAGTTTAAATGGACTTGCCTTATGCAGAAATCAAGGACAACTGCTGAAATCTGGAAGTACGAATTAAATCATCTGTATGGATAAGGAGAATTTACATCTGAACTTCACCTTTAAAATTTAGAGGATGCTGGTCATTTTGATGAGGACTTTCAGACTCTCAGTAATTATAGGATGGAGTATTCATAAACACTGACTTTACTTTTTCTTAAAGGATGGGAGCTTGTTGGACTTTTGGTCTTGATTCACTGAGGCTTGGAATAATCCTTTCAATAGGCATGGGGGTGTGGGTGTGGGGTGCTCATGTAGCGAAGGGCACATGGGGCAGCCAACACTGAGAACATACAGGAGTGTACATGGAAACTTGAATTTCATTTTTCCTGTTCCATGTACTTTTAAATATTTATTTATTTATTTATTTATTTTTAAAAGATTTTATTTCTTTATTTGACAGAAAGAGAGAGAGAGAGACCACAAGCAGGCAGAGAGGCAGGCAGAGGGAGATGGGGGGGGAAGCAGGCTCCCTGCCGAGCAGAGAACTCTATGTAGGGTTCGATCCCAGGACCCTGAGATCACGACTCAAGCAAAAAGCAGAGCTTTAATCCACTGAGCCACCCAGGCACCACCCATGTGCTTTTTTTAAAGAAAAATTTGTAAAATCAGATTTATTGAAGTATAGTTTACATATAATAAAATTCACCAGTTTCAGTGACCAGGTTTATATGTTTTGACAAATGCATATAATGATGTAGCCACTATCACATTCACACGTGAGAACATTTCCATTACTGCACAGAATGCCCTCCTTCTCCTTGTGGTCAGTCTCCTCTACCCTTCAGGTGCTGGTAATCAGGCATCTGTTTTTTGTCCCTATAGTTTTGCCTTTTCCATAATATTCCAGATATTTCCTAATTTCCCTTAAGACCTCCACTTTCACTCATGGATTGATGAAGTGGGTTAACATACAGATTGAGGGGAGCTTTCCAGATATATTTCTGTTATTATTTCTAGTCTAATTCCATTATGATCCCCAAACATACTTTACAAGATTCCAGTTCTATTTATTGAAGTGTGTTTTATGACCCATCATATAGTCGCTTTTGGTGAATATTCCAAGTGAGGTAGAAAAAATGTTTATTCTGCTGTTGGGTGGAGTGAACTATAAATATCAATCAGATCAAGTTGCTTATAGTCTTAGTCATGTCTTTTCCACTCTAATGGAATTTCCATCTATTTATTCTGTCACTGATAGAAAAGTGTTGAAGTCTACACTCTAATATGGATTTATTTCTCAATGAATTCAAACTAAGCATATAGTTGAGTCTCACTTTTTTAATCGCAGCTCACAGTCTATGTCTTTTTTTTTTTTTAAAGATTTTATTTATTTATTTGACAGACCGAGATCACAAGTAGACAGAGAGGCAGGCAGAGAGAGAGAGAAGGAAGCAGGCTCTCCGCTGAGCAGAGAGCCTGATGCGGGGCTCGATCCCAGTACCCTGGGATTATGATCTGAGCCGAAGGCAGAGGCTTTAACCCACTAAGCCACCCAGGTGCCCCACAGTCTATGTCTTTTAATTAGCATGTTTAGTCCATTAAATTTAATGTAATTATTGATGTGGGTGGACTAAAATTCTGCCTTATTGTTTTCCATTTGTTCTATTTACTTTTTTTAAGTTTTTTTTTTTTTAAATTCCAGTTAGTTAACTTACAGTGTAATATTTGTTTCAGGTGTACACTATAGTGATTCAACACTTCCATATATCAGCCAGTGCTCATCACAAAAAGTGCACTCCTCACTCCCCATCACCTATTTCATCCATCCTCCCACTCACATCCCCTCTGGTAACCATCATTTCTTTAAAGTTCTCTCTGGTTAAGAGTCTCTTTCTTGGTTTGCTTCTCTCTCTCTCTTTATCCTTTGCTCATTTGTTTTGTTTCTCAAATTTCACATATAAGTGAAATCATATGGTATTTATTTTTCTCTGACTTAGTTGGCTTAGCATAATATTCTCTAACTCCATCCATCTCATCACAAAATGGCAAGATTTCATTCTTTCTTATAGCTGAGTAATATTCCATTGTAGATATACAACATCTTTTTTATCCATTCATCGGTTGATGGATACTTGGGGTTTTTCCATAATTGGCTATTGTAAATTATACTGCTATAAACATCAGGGTGCAGTTATCCCATTGAATTAGTATTTTTGTATCCTTTGGGTAAATACCTAGTTGTGCAATTGGTGGGTCATAGGGTAGTTCTATTTTTAACTTTGAGGAATCGCCATACTGTCTTCCATAGTGGCTGCACTAGTTTGCATTCTCACCAATAGTATAAGAGGGTTCCCATTTCACTACATCCTCGCCAGTACCTGTTGTTTCTTGTGCTTTTGATTTTAGCCATTTTGACAGATGTGAGGTGATATCTTATTGTAGTTTTGATTTGTATGTCTCCGATTATCAGTGATATTAGCATCTTTTCATGTGTCTGTTGATCATTTGGATGTCTTCCTTGGAAAAATGTCTATTCATATCTTCTTTTTTTTTTTTAAAGATTTTATTTATTTATTTGACAGACAGAGATCTCAAGTAGGCAGAGAGGCAGGCAGAGAGAGAGAGGAGGAAGCAGGCTCCCTGCTGAGCAGAGAGCCCTATGTGGGGCTCGATCCCAGGACCCTGAGATCACGACCTGAGCCGAAGGCAGAGGCTTTAACCCACTGAGCCACCCAGGCACCCCTCTTCTGCCCATTTCTTGACTGGATTTTTTTTTTGGGGGGGGTTGAGTTTTCTAAGTTCTTTATAGATTTTGGATACTAACCCTTTATCTCATATGTCATTTGCAAATATCTTCTCCCATTCCTAGGTTGCTTTTAGTTCTGCTGATTGTTTCGTTTACTGTGCAGAAACTTTTTATTTTGATGTAGTCCCCAAAATATATTTTTGCTTTTGTTTTCCTTGCTTCAGGAGACATATCTAGAAAAAAGTTGCTGTGGCCAGTGTCAGAGAAATTACTGTCTCTGATTTATTCAAGGACTTTTATGGATTCAAGTCTTACATTTAGGTCTTTAATCCATTTTGAGTTTATTTTTGTATATGGTGAAAGATAATGGTCCAGTTTCATTTTTTTGCATGTGGCTGTCCAGTTTTCCCAACACCGTTTATTGAAGAAACAGTCATTTTCCAACTGGGTATTCTTTCCTGCTTTGTTGAAGATTAACTGACATATAATTGTGGGTTCATTTCTGCATTTTCTCTTCTGTTCCATTGATCTATGTGTCTGTTTTTATGCCAGTACCATACTGTTTTGATTACTACAGCTTTGTACTATGACCTGAAGTCCAGAATTGTGATACCTCCAGGTTTGCTTTTCTTTTTCAAGATTGCTTTGGCTATTCGGGGTCTTCTGTGGTTCCATACAAATTTTAGGATTATTTGTTTTAGTTCTGTGACAAGTGCAGTTGGTGTTTTGATAGGAATTACATTAAGTGTATAGATTGACAAATGCAGTTGGTGTTTTGATAGGAATTACATTAAGTGTATAGACATTTTAACAATGTTTGCTTTCCCAGTCCATGAGGATGGAACATCTTTCAATTTCTTTGTGCCATCTTTAGTTTCTTTCATCAGTGTTTGATAGTTTTCAGAGTACAGGTCTTTCACTTCTTTGATTAGGTTCATTCCTAGGTATCTTGTTACTTTCGATGTGATCAGAAGTGGGATTGATTCCTTAACTTCTCTTTCTGCTGCTTCATTATTGGTGTGCAGAAAGACAAGAGATATCTGTATATTGATTTTGAGTCCTGTAACTTTACTGAATTCATTTATCAGTTCTAACAGTTTTTTGGTGGAATCTTTGGGTTTTCTATAGAGAGTGTCATCTGCAAATAGTGAAAGTTTTACTTTTTTCTTGCTGCTTTGCACACCTTTTATTTCTTTTTGTTGTCTGATAGCTAGGCCTTCCAGTACTACATTGAATTAAAGTGGTGAGGGTGGACATGCCTTTCTTGTTCCTGACCAAAGCTCTCAGTTTTTCCCCATATAGGATGTTGTTAGCTCTGGATTTTTCATATGTGGCCTTTATTATGTTGAGATAACCTTTTTTGTTGAAAGTTTTTATCATGAATGGATGTTGTCCTTTGTCAGATGCTTTTTCTGCATCTACTGAAATGACCACACTGTTCTTATCTTTTCTCTTATTAATGTGTTCTATCATGTTCTTTGGTTTGTGTATATTGAGCCACAGTTGCAACCCAAGAATAAAGCCCACTTTATTTTGGTGAATGATTTTTTTTTAATAGACATGGAGCCCAAAACAGGGCCTGAACTCATGATCCTGAGATCAAAACCCAAGCTGAGATCAAGAGTTGAACACTCAGCCTCCTGAGCCACCCAGAAGCCCCATGAATGACTTTTTTCATGTATTGTTGGATTTGGTTTGCTGGTGTTTTGCTGAGGACTTTTGCATCCATGTTCCTCAGAGATATTGGCTTGTAGTTCTCTTTTTTAGTGGTATCTTTATCTGGTTTTGGTATCAGGGTAATGCTGGCTTCACAGAACAAATTTGGAAATTTTCTTCCTTTTCTATTTTTTGGAATAGGTTGAGAAGAATAGGTGTTAACTGTTCTTTAAATGTTGGCTAGAATTTGCCTGTGAAGCCATCTGGTCCTGGAGTTTTGCTTGTTGGGAGTTTTTTGATTACTGACTCAATTTCTTTGCTGGTTCTCTGTTCAAATTTTCAATTTTTCTTGTTTCAGTTTTGGTGATTTATATGTTTCTAGGGCATTTATCCATTTCTTATAGGTTGTCCAATTTGTTGGCATAAGTTTTTCATAATTACCTCTTACAATTGTATTTCTGTGTTATTGGTTGTTACTCCTTCTCTTTCGTTTGTGATTTTATTTGCTTGGGTCCTTTCTTTTTTCTTTTTGATAAGTCTGGCTAGAGTTTATCAATTTCATTAATTTTTTCAAAGACCCACCTCTTGGTTTCATTGATATGTTCTATTGTTTTTTTAGTTTCTGTATCATTTATGTCTGCTCTGATCTTAATTATTTCCTTCCTTCTGCTGGGTTTGGGCTTTGTTTGTTGTTTTTTTTTTTCTAACTCTTTTAGATATAAGGTTAGGTTTTTGAAATTTTTCTTGTTTCTTGACGTAGGCCTGTGTAGCTTTATACTTCTGTCTTAGAACCACTTTTGATGCATTCCAAAAGTTTTAGATCCTTTTGTTTTCATTTTCATTTGTTTCTATGTACTTTTTTACTTCTTTTATTTCCTGGTTGGCCCATTCATTGTTTAGTAGCATGTTCTTTAACTTTTATGTATTTGTGGTCTTTCCAGATTTTTTTCTTGTGGTTGACTTCTAGTTTCATAGTGCTGTGGTCAGAAAAGGTGCATGGTGTTATTTCAGTCTTCTTGAATTGGCTGATGCCTGTTTTGTGACCTTATATGTGATCTATTCTGGAGAATATTCCATGTGCTTTTGAAAAGAATGTATATTCTGATGTTTTAAGATGGAATGTTCTGAATGTATCTGTTAAATCTGACTGTTTCAATGTACCATTCAAAGCCCTTGTTTCCTTATTGATCTTCTGCTTAGATGATCTGTCCATTGCTATGAGTGGGTGAGTGGGGTGTTACAGTTCCCTACTACTATTGTATTATTATAGATTAGTTCCTTTATGTTTGTTATTAACTATTTTCTGTATTTGGGTACTCCCATGTTGGGTGCAAAATATTTACAATTGTTGGGGAGGAGTCAAGATGGCGGAGAAGTAGCAGGCTGAGACTGCTTCAGCTAGCCGGAGATCAGCTAGATAGCTTATCTAAAGATTGCAAACACCTGAAAATCCATCGGCAGATCGAAGAGAAGAAGAGCAGCAATTCTGGAAACAGAAAAACAACCACTTTCTGAAAGGTAGGACCGGCGGAGAAGTGAATCCAAAGCGACGGGAAGATAGACCCCGGGGGGAGGGGCCGGCTCCCGGCAAGCGGCGGAGCAACGGCGCACAAAATCAGGACTTTTAAAAGTCTGTTCCGCTGAGGGACATCGCTCCAGAGGCTAAACCGGGGCGAAGCCCACGCGGGTTCAGCGTGGCCTCAGGTCCCGCAGGGTCACAGAAGGATCAGGGGTGTCTGAGTGTCGCAGAGCTTGCGGGTATTGGAACGGGAAAGCCGGCTACAGAGACAGAGCCGACAGTAAGCTCACAGCTCGGTGTTACCTTGAACCGGTCGCAGGCTCGGTGAGCTCGGAGCGCGGCCGGAGGTCAGGCAGACGGGAGTAACTGGGCGCTGTTCTCTGAGGGCGCACTGAGGAATGCGGCCCTGGGTTCTCGGCTCCTCCGGGCCGGAGACCAGGAGGCCGCCATTTGTATTCCCGTCCTCCGGAACTCTACGGAAAGCGCTCAGGGAACAAAAGCTCCTGAAAGCAAACCCCAGCGGATTACTCACCCCGGCCCCGGGTAAGGGCGGTGTAATTCCGCCTGGGGCAAAGACACTTGAGAATCACTACAACAGGCCCCTCCCCCAGAAGATCAACAAGAAATCCAGCCGAGACCAAGTTCACCTACCAAGGAGTGCGGTTTCAATACCAAGGAGAGCAGCAGAATTCCAGAGGAGGAGAAAGCCAAGCACAGAACTCATGGCTTTTTCCCTGTGATTTTTTTTTAGTCTTGCAGTTAATTTAATTTTTTTCTTTTTCTTTTTTTTTTTTTTTTTTTTTTTTTTTCTTTTTTTTCTCGCCTTCGGGTAAAATTTTTTTTTTTTTAACTGTTACCTTTTTTTCTTTTTAACGATTTTTTACTAGTTTATCTAGTATATATATTTTTTCTTTTTTACATTTTTCTTAGGTGTTTTCCTTTTTTTTTTAATTCTTTTCTTTTCTTTTTTCTTTTTTTTTTTTCTTTTTTCTTTTTTTTTCTTTCTTCCTTTTTGAACCTCTTTTTATCCCCTTTCTCCCCCCTCACGATTTTGGATCTCTTCTAATTTGGTTAAAGCATTTTTTCCTGGGGTTGTTGCCACCCTTTTAGTATTTTACTTGCCCCTTCATATACTCTTATCTGGACAAAATGACAAGACGGAAAAATTCAACACAAAAAAAAGAACAAGAGGCAGTACCGAAGGCTAGGGACCTAATCAATACAGAAATTGGTAATATGTCAGATCTAGAGTTCAGAATGACAATTCTCAAGGTTCTAGCCGGGCTCGAAAAAGGCATGGAAGATATTAGAGAAACCCTCTCGAGAGATATAAAAGCCCTTTCTGGAGAAATAAAAGAACTAAAATCTAACCAAGTTGAAATAAAAAAAGCTATTAATGAAGTGCATTCAAAAATGGAGGCTCTCACTGCTAGGATAAATGAGGCAGAAGAAAGAATTAGTGATATAGAAGACCAAATGACAGAGAATAAAGAAGCTGAGCAAAAGAGGGACAAACAGCTACTGGACCACGAGGGGAGAATTCGAGAGATAAGTGACACCATAAGACGAAACAACATTAGAATAATTGGGATTCCAGAAGAAGAAGAAAGAGAGAGGGGAGCAGAAGGTATACTGGAGAGAATTATTGGGGAGAATTTCCCCAATATGGCAAAGGGAACGAGCATCAAAATTCAGGAGGTTCAGAGAACGCCCCTCAAAATCAATAGGAATAGGCCCACACCCCGTCACCTAATAGTAAAATTTACAAGTCTCAGTGACAAAGAGAAAATCCTGAAAGCAGCCCGGGAAAAGAAGTCTGTAACATACAATGGTAAAAATATTAGATTGGCAGCTGACTTATCCACAGAGACCTGGCAGGCCAGAAAGAGCTGGCATGATATTTTCAGAGCACTAAACGAGAAAAACATGCAGCCAAGAATACTATATCCAGCTAGGCTATCATTGAAAATAGAAGGAGAGATTAAAAGCTTCCAGGACAAACAAAAACTGAAAGAATTTGCAAATACCAAACCAGCTCTACAGGAAATATTGAAAGGGGTCCTCTAAGCAAAGAGAGAGCCTACAAGTGGTAGATCAGAAAGGAACAGAGACCATATACAGTAACAGTCAACTTACAGGCAATACAATGGCACTAAATTCATATCTCTCAATAGTTACCCTGAATGTTAATAGGCTAAATGCCCCTGTCAAAAGACACAGGCTATCAGAATGGATAAAAAAACAAAACCCATCTATATGTTGCCTCCAAAAAACTCATTTTAAGCCCGAAGACACCTCCAGATTTAAAGTGAGGGGGTGGAAAAGAATTTACCATGCTAATGGACATCAGAAGAAAGCAGGAGTGGCAATCCTTATATCAGATCAATTAGATTTTAAGCCAAAGACTATAATAAGAGATGAGGAAGGACACTATATCATACTCAAAGGGTCTGTCCAACAAGAAGATTTAACAATTTTAAATATCTATGCCCCCAACGTGGGAGCAGCCAACTATATAAACCAATTAATAACAAAATCAAAGAAACACATCAACAATAATACAATAATAGTAGGGGACTTTAACACTCCCCTCACTGAAATGGACAGATCATCCAAGCAAAAGATCAGCAAGGAAATAAAGGCCTTAAACGACACACTGGACCAGATGGACATCACAGATATATTCAGAATATTTCATCCCAAAGCAACAGAATACACATTCTTCTCTAGTGCACATGGAACATTCTCCAGAATAGATCACATCCTCGTTCCTAAAGCAGGACTCAACCGGTATCAAAAGATTGGGATCATTCCCTGCATATTTTCAGACCACAATGCTCTAAAGCTAGAACTCAACCACAAAAGGAAGTTTGGAAAGAACCCAAATACATGGAGACTAAACAGCATCCTTCTAAAGAATGAATGGGTCAACCGGGAAATTAAAGAAGAATTGAAAAAAATCATGGAAACAAATGATAATGAAAATACAACGGTTCAAAATCTGTGGGACACAACAAAGGCAGTCCTGAGAGGAAAATATATAGCGGTACAAGCCTTTCTCAAGAAACAAGAAAGGTCTCAGGTACACAACCTAACCCTACACCTAAAGGAGCTGGAGAAAGAACAAGAAAGAAACCCTAAGCCCAGCAGGAGAAGAGAAATCATAAAGATCAGAGCAGAAATCAATGAAATAGAAACCAAAAAAACAATAGAACAAATCAACGAAACTAGGAGCTGGTTCTTTGAAAGAATTAATAAAATTGATAAACCCCTGGCCCGACTTATCAAAAAGAAAAGAGAAAGGACCCAAATAAATAAAATCATGAATGAAAGAGGAGAGATCACAACTAACACCAAAGAAATACAAACTATTATAAGAACATACTATGAGCAACTCTACGCCAATAAATTTGACAATCTGGAAGAAATGGATGCATTCCTAGAAACATATAAACTACCACAACTGAACCAGGAAGAAATAGAAAGCCTGAACAGACCCATAACCATTAAGGAGTTTGAAACAGTCATTAAAAATCTCCAAACAAACAAAAGCCCAGGGCCAGACGGCTTCCCGGGGGAATTCTACCAAACATTTAAAGAAGAACTAATTCCTATTCTCCTGAAACTGTTCCAAAAAATAGAAATGGAAGGAAAACTTCCAAACTCATTTTATGAGGCCAGCATCACCTTGATCCTAAAACCAGACAAGGATCCCACCAAAAAAGAGAGCTATAGACCGATATCCTTGATGAACACAGATGCGAAAATACTCAACAAAATACTAGCCAATAGGATTCAACAGTACATTAAAAAGATTATTCACCACGACCAAGTGGGATTTATTCCAGGGCTGCAAGGTTGGTTCAACATCCGCAAATCAGTCAATGTGATACAACACATCAATAAAAGAAAGAACAAGAACCATATGATACTCTCAATAGATGCTGAAAAAGCATTTGACAAAGTACAGCATCCCTTCCTGATCAAAACTCTTCAAAGGGTAGGGATAGAGGGCACATACCTCAATATCATCAAAGCCATCTATGAAAAACCCACCGCAAATATCATTCTCAATGGAGAAAAACTGAAAGCTTTTCCGCTAAGGTCAGGAACACGGCAGGGATGTCCATTATCACCACTGCTATTCAACATAGTACTAGAGGTCCTAGCCTCAGCAATCAGACAACAAAAGGAAATTAAAGGCATCCAAATTGGCAAAGAAGAAGTCAAATTATCACTCTTCGCAGATGATATGATACTATATGTGGAAAACCCAAAAGACTCCACTCCAAAACTGCTAGAACTTATACAGGAATTCAGTAAAGTGTCAGGATATAAAATCAATGCACAGAAATCAGGTGCATTTCTCTACACCAACAGCAAGACAGAAGAAAGAGAAATTAAGGAGTCAATCCCATTTACAATTGCACCCAAAACCATAAGATACCTAGGAATAAACCTAACCAAAGAGACACAGAATCTATACTCAGAAAACTATAAAGTACTCATGAAAGAAATTGAGGAAGACACAAAGAAATGGAAAAATGTTCCATGTTCCTGGATTGGAAGAATAAATATTGTGAAAATGTCTATGCTACCTAAAGCAATCTACACATTTAATGCAATTCCTATCAAAGTACCATCCATCTTTTTCAAAGAAATGGAACAAATAATGCTAAAATTTATATGGAACCAGAAAAGACCTCGAATAGCCAAAGGGATATTGAAAAAGAAAGCCAACGTTGGTGGCATCACAATTCCGGACTTCAAGCTCTATTACAAAGCTGTCGTCATCAAGACAGCATGGTACTGGCACAAAAACAGACACATAGATCAATGGAACAGAATAGAGAGCCCAGAAATAGACCCTCAACTCTATGGTCAACTAATCTTCGACAAAGCGGGAAAGAATGTCCAATGGCAAAAAGACAGCCTCTTCAATAAATGGTGCTGGGAAAATTGGACAGCCACATGCAGAAAAATGAAATTGGACCATTTCCTTACACCACACACAAAAATAGACTCAAAATGGATGAAGGACCTCAATGTGCGAAAGGAATCCATCAAAATCCTTGAGGAGAACACAGGCAGCAACCTCTTTGACCTCAACCGCAGCAACATCTTCCTAGGAACAACGCAAAAGGCAAGGGAAGCAAGGGCAAAAATGAACTATTGGGATTTCATCAAGATCAAAAGCTTTTGCACAGCAAAGGAAACAGTTAACAAAATCAAAAGACAACTGACAGAATGGGAGAAGATATTTGCAAATGACATATCAGATAAAGGACTAGTGTCCAGAATCTATAAAGAACTTAGCAAACTCAACACCCAAAGAACAAATAATCCAATCAAGAAATGGGCAGAGGACATGAACAGACATTTCTGCAAAGAAGACATCCAGATGGCCAACAGACACATGAAAAAGTGCTCCATATCACTCGGCATCAGGGAAATACAAATTAAAACCACAATGAGATATCACCTCACACCAGTCAGAATGGCTAAAATAAACAAGTCAGGAAATGACAGATGCTGGCGAGGATGCGGAGAAAGGGGAACCCTCCTACACTGTTGGTGGGAATGCAAGCTGGTGCAGCCACTCTGGAAAACAGCATGGAGGTTCCTCAAAATGTTGAAAATAGAACTGCCCTATGACCCAGCAATTGCACTATTGGGTATTTACCCTAAGGATACAAACGTAGTGATCCAAAGGGGCACATGCACCCGAATGTTTATAGCAGCAATGTCCACAATAGCCAAACTATGGAAAGAACCTAGATGTCCATCAACAGATGAATGGATCAAGAAGATGTGGTATATATACACAATGGAATACTATGCAGCCATCAAAAGAAATGAAATCTTGCCATTTGCGACAACATGGATGGAACTAGAGCGTATCATGCTTAGCGAAATAAGTCAAGCAGAGAAAGACAACTATCATATGATCTCCCTGATATGAGGAAGTGGTGATGCAACATGGGGGCTTAAGTGGGTAGGAGAAGAATAAATGAAACAAGATGGGATTGGGAGGGAGACAAACCATAAGTGACTTTTAATCTCACAAAACAAACTGAGGGTTGCTGGGGGGAGGGGGTTTGGGAGAAGGAGGTGGGATTATGGACATTGGGGAGGGTATGTGCTTTGGTGAGTGCTGTGAAGTGTGTAAACCTGGTGATTCACAGACCTGTACCCCTGGGGATAGAGTATTATGCCTCCATCAGAAAGGATGAATACCCAACTTTTGTAGCAACATGGACGGGACTGGAAGAGATTATGCTGAGTGAAATAAGTCAAGCAGAGAGAGTCAATTATCATATGGTTTCACTTATTTGTGGAGCATAACAAATAGCATGGAGGACATGGGGACTTAGAGTGGAGAAGGGAGTTGGGGGAAATTGGAAGGGGAGGTGAACCATGAGAGACTATGGACTCTGAAAAACAATCTGAGGGTTTTGAAGGGACGGGGGGTGGGAGGTTGGGGTACCAGGTGGTGGGTATTATAGAGGGCACGGATTGCATGGAGCACGGGGTGTGGTGCAAAAATAATGAATACTGTTATGCTGGAAATAAAAAATAAATAAATAAATTTAAAAAAAAAATATTTACAATTGTTATATCTTCTTGTTGGTTTGTCCCTTTATTATTATGCAGTGATCTTCTTTATCTCTTATTATAGTCTTTGTTTTAAAGTCTATTTTGTCTGGTATAAGTACTGCTACTCTGTTTTCTTTTTACATCCATTTGCATGATAAATATTTCTTCCTCTGCTCACTTTCAATCTGCAGGTGTCTTGAGGTCTAAAATGAATGTCTTGTAAGCAGAATATAGATGGATCTTTTCTTTTTTCTTTAAATCCATTCTGATACCCTATGTCTTTTCAAATTAGCCATGGTTAACCTTCATGGGGCATGTAAGAACCTTACAATAATATACTCCTGGTTCTTTCCATCTATGCTATTATCATAGATTCTTCTTTGCACATGCCAAAACACCAACTACAGTGCCATTGCTTTTTCTTTATACATTCAATTAATGTTTAGAGACATTAAAACTTGTTTTTACCTGCATTTCCACTATTGTAACATTATTTCTTTTTTATGTGTGTATAAATTCAGATTTCTCCAGGGATCATATACCTTTTGTCTGAAAGACTTCCTTTAAGGTTCCAAGTCTGCTGGTAAATAGTTCTCTCAGCTTTTTTCAGAGAATGTCTTTAATTTTTTCTCCATTTTTAAAGTGATTTTTTTTTCTTGGTATAGAATTTTGTGTTGACAGTTTTTTCTTTGGTTCTTTAAACATGTCATTCGATAGTCTAATGGCTTGCATAGCTCCTGACAAGAAGTCTGCTTTAATCTTATCTTTAATTTTCTATATGTAATGTGTATTTTTTTCTCTGCCTCACATCAACATTTTTTACATGTTTGATTTTCAGCAGTTTGAATATGGTGTGTCTAGGAGAGTGTGTGTATGTCTGTGTTATCTCTCCTATGTTGTGTTCTGAGCTTCTTGGATGTGATTTATGTTCATTTTGGAAACATCTTGGTCCTTTTCT
Organism: Mustela erminea; assembly: GCF_009829155.1. Classification (NCBI taxonomy): domain Eukaryota; kingdom Metazoa; phylum Chordata; class Mammalia; order Carnivora; family Mustelidae; genus Mustela; species Mustela erminea. The sequence goes on from NC_045628.1 coordinate 84,505,149, forward strand.
CTTCAAATTTTTTTGTGCCTCATTCTTCTTTTGGGGTTCCAATTATGTGTACTTTAGAGTATTTCATATTGTTACACAGCTTTTAGATGCTCTGTTCTGCTTTTTCCCCCCAGCTTTTTTTCTCTTTATGTTTAGTTTGGGTAATTTTTACTGACATATTTTTCATCTCATTGAATATTTTTTCATCACTATAGAGTCTCCTAATGAGACTCTCTGCATTAGTTATCTATTGCATAACAAATTACCCCCAAACTAAGTAGCTTAAAATAATCATAAACTTATATTATCTTGGGAGTGCCTTGGCTGAGTGATTCTTGCTTGGAATTTATCTTGATGTTTCAGTTAAGACTTTGGCTAGGGTTAGTATTATCTAAGACTTTGTAAGGCTGGAGTATTCATTTTCAAGATGGATCATTCACATGGCTGCCAAATTAATTGATAGGAAACTGTGGTTCCTCCCCCTATAAACCTCTCTATAAGTATGCTTGGATTCCTAATTATGTGGCATTTGGCTTCCCCAGACAAGTGATCTCTGAGAGTACATGGTGAAAGCGGCAATAACTTTTATGACCCAACCTCAGAAGCCACCTATGGTCATTTTTACAGTATTCTGTAGGTACACAGGTCAGGCCTATTCAGTATGGGTGGGAACTATATAAGGGCATGCATACCCAGAAATAAGGATCATTGGGAGCTGTCTTAGAGGCTGGCTACTATACTGTCAATGACAGTTTTTATTTTTGTCACTGTCATTTTCATTTCTTGCATTTCTCTGAGAGTCTTTTTATACTTTCTGGCTCTCTGCTGAAAGTCATTTATTCACTTTACCATTAGAGCACTTAACATACTGAATCATAGTTACTTTAAATTCCCTGATAGTTCTGATATATGGGTTATCTTTGAGTGTAATTCTGTTAATTGCTTTGTCCCTTGACAAAGAGACTTGACAGAGACTTTGTCTTCTCTCACCTTTTTGTGTTTCTCCTAATTTTTTACTGAGTATTGTGTGTAGAAAATGAGAAATTGAGGGGTGTCTGGTGGTTCAGTCAGTTAAGCATCTGACTCTGATGTCTGCTCGGGTCATGATCTTTGCGACATGAGATCAAGCCCCGCATCAGGCTCCAGGCTCTGTGGGGAGCCTACTTGAGGTTCACTCTTCCTCTCTCTCTGCCCCTCCCCCCACTTGCATATGTGCTTTTTCTCTCAAAATAAATAAATAAATCTTTAAAGAAAGAGAGAGAGAGAGAGAGAGAAAGAAAGGAAAGAAGGAAGGAAATGAGACATTGAAATAAAGCAGTATATATCCTGGAAATGGACATGCCTTTTTTCTGCTAATTTATTGGTATGGGGAATCGAGTCAATCTAGTGAAAAATTTAGTTGCAGTTATATTTTATAATTTCGATGGTTACCTTCAGTGCAACCAGCTTCATGTTCCTCCAGCATTATCTTGTGCTTTGGGGAGGCTGGGTTGCTGGAGAGTGGTTTGCAGTAGTTGGTCTATCTTCTGCCCCTGCTCCACAGAGGGCATTTCTTATCATGCCCTTGTCCCTCCCCCAGCGGTAGACTGCTGTCAGTTGTTAGTTCAGTTTTAGTCTTAGGCAGGCTTTGTATACCTTGACTTCTGTGGTAGAGCTTTCTCAGTGATCCTACCCCTTCTCCATATGGCAACCAACTTCTACCTTGTATGTTTGGTGAGTGTTATACAGAAGAGTTTTCTGCTCCTTCCTCCGCAGAACTTCTCAACCATGGTGCTATTAACATTTTTGGCTTGATAATTCTTTGTTGTGGGGGCTGTTCTGTGCATTGTAGGATATTTAGCAGCATCCCTGACCTTCACCCACTAGATGCTAGTAGCATCCTCCCTCTAGCTCTGATAACCAGAAATGTCTCTTGACATTGTCAACCTCTGGATGTGGACCACTGTTCTAATGGCATGGGTATAGGATCCTTGACCTAGGGTACTTATTTACTCCTCCTTTAGGGTAAGAGTTTTTTCTTTCTATCAATTGTCCCCCAGTTGCAATGGGTCTTTATTTACTTTTTTTAAGATTTTATTTATTTATTTGACAGACAGAGATCACAAGTAGGCAGAAAGGCAGGTAGAGAGAGAGAAAGGGAAGCAGGCTCCCTGCTGAGCAGAGAGCCCAATGTGGGGCTCGATCCCAGGACCCTGAGATCATGACCTGAGCCGAAGGCAGAGGCTTTAACCCACTGAGCCAACCAGGCACCCCTGCAATGGATCTTTAAAAGTTTGCTACCCCTCACCAAGTGGCTTAAGGCTTTTGTTCTATTTGGGAATTAGGGCTTGTGGGCTTTGTAGCTGCAGCAGCAGCCACTTCCCCTTTCCAGGCTTGCACCACTGCTGAAGGTTCTCTCAGCTCTCCTGCCTATTGCCTGTCTTTCTTGGGAACATCTGATGTAGGATCGCAGTGAAGAGCCTGTGAGTAGGAATAAACTCTGCTTTGGGTCAGTGTCTCCTACTGGTTTTTGTACCTTAATGCTAGCTCACACTTGGCTTTCAGCAATTTGTTAAACATTTGAGCTGACTTCTTACCTGTTTATATAGTACATGCTTAAACTCCCATGCTCCGCCACAGGTAACCTAACTTCCAGTCTCTCCTGGGAAGGACCAGTCTTTCCTTGGATTTCAAGACTATTTGATCAACTTGTAATCTCAACTCAATTCAAGAAAAGTTACGATTTTGTAATTTATCTGACATTTTCTTGTTTTTAGGATGGGAGCAAAGTTCTACCCTGCTTTTACATCCTAGGCAGAAGTGAAGTCCTATAGCTACCTTTATTACCCTTTTCTGTAAACTGAAACATAATGTTTTTATTTTTAAAAGGAAAAGCATTTATTCGGACATTTTACTGTTGTCCTAAGAATTTCAAAAGTGGTTCGTGCTTGTTGGAAAACAATTGGAATCATAAAGATGCATATAAATTAGAAAGTGAAATTTCTTTTTCCTTCATTTTGTAATCTCTAGAAATGAACATTATGAGTGTGGAGTTTTTTATCCTCCAAGAATTCTTGTAATCCTATATTATAGACTTCATTTTAATAATAGGATTCCATTATAATACAGTGTTTTGTAACTTGATTTTTGTACTTAATAATATATTATGACATTTTTTCCAGGTCCTTACATGCTGATCTACTTAACAGTGTATTTTCTGTAGTTTGGGAAATCATTTGTGAGTACACCATTCAATTAATAGCTAAGTAATATGTTTTCACAGTTGAACACTAGTGCATAGGAAATAAAACTGTACAACACATTGAAATTATAGTTTGAATTATCCGAGTCTTCAGACTATACTAAAGAAGTAAGGGAGAAACATATATACTTAGTATTTTGTTGGCCTCTGAAAGTTTTTGTGCTAATAAAGCTAACTATAATACAAGGGTCAGCAAATTCTTTATGTAAAAGGCCAGATAATAAATAGTTTAGGCTTTAAGGTCTGAGTACAGTCTCTGTTGCATATTTTGTAGTTCTTCAAAATGTTAAAGCCATCTTATCTTGTGGGCCATGCAAAAATAAGCCATGGACTGAATTTGATCCAGGTAAGGGTTGTAGTTTCCTGACCCCTGCTCCAATATGTTGGAAATACTTTCTTTCTCCATCATTCTCTCCACCCTGCCTTGCCTCTCAGCACCCCTCCCTAATGCATCAATTTTAGTATAGCTTGGTTACCGAAAAATACAAGCTCTGAAATTCAGACCTCAGCTCTACCACTAAATAGTGACCTTTGGCAAAGAACTAACTTCTCTGGCCTTCAGTTTTACCCCCTAAGAAATGAGGATGATAATGCCTGCCTCATTGTGAGAATTACGTTGTTATTTACCAGATATGATCTTGAGAACTTATTATATGTCTGGCGCTATTTAGGAATAGTAAGTGCCTGGCCTCATGTAGTCTAAAGGGGGATTCTGTGTTGATCAGGATACTTTTGGTTGCAAGTGACAGAAAATTCAGTTCAAAATGGCTTAGGGAAAAAGTAGGTTTTCTTGTTTGTTTGTTGTTGTTTTTTATTTGTGGGTTTTGTTTTGTTTTGCTTGGTTTATGTAACTGAAGATTACAGATTTAGGCCTGCCTTCAGCTGCACATGGATTCTAGTACTGGTCTACCCGGAATCTCTTTCCATTTGGTGGTTCTGCTTTTCTTTCAAGGAGGCTCTCACCGTGAGGTGGCCAGAATGGCACTGACAACTCCAAATCTTCATTCTCTTGGCTCATTAAGCCCATTATGGAGAGCTTTTCCTTCCAACATCCACATAAGAGTCCTGAGATTGACTGTGTACTCTAATTTGTCTTGTGCTCCCATCCCTGTAGCCCAAGGGGTAGAAAACTTTGGTTGGCCAGAATGAGCCTGATGCTCATCTCTGGGGAAAGGTCATCCCCATGCAAACTACATTAGAAGAAGGGAAAGCTGAAATAATGGATAGGCAAAAACATTTCCACTAGAGACCTTAAATCACCATACAGTTGTATAATTATTAACTCCATAGTTGCAACAAAGGTAAAGTGCTATGATGGTGTTCCCTGGGATGGCCTGATCCTGCTGGGTGGTAGGCAGGGAAAGAGACTTTGGCCTGAGTTGGGAAGGAAGTGAAGCTGTTTACTAGGCAGAAGGATTAGGGTGGCGTATGTAGGACAAAGAGGAAAACAGGTGCGAAGGGCCTCTGGTGGGTAATTGCATGAAAAATCTTACGTACTTAGAGTCGAAAGAGAGAGAGGAAAGTTAAGAGAAGAACTGGGAGATGGTCAGGTCCTGACTTACAGGACCTGAGAGGTGTGTTAAGGGGTTTGATCTTTGCCTAAAAGCCATATTAAATGAGATAGAAAGAGATAATGAATGGCAAGTGCTTAGAACAGAGCTGAACCTGATAATGTGGTCTGTTAATAATCTTATTAACTAAGTATCTACTAAAATACTATTGGCATAGATATTCCCCCTTCTTTTCTAAACATGTACTTAACATACATTTATTTTTTTATTTATAAATATTTTTAAAAATTGAGATAAAATTCACATAACACAAAACCATTTAAAAGGTACAATTTAGTGGCATTTAGTAACATTCATTCATCATGTTTTGCAACCATCATCTCTATCTAGTTCCAAAGCATCTTATCACTCTTAAAAGACTCCTGTATTCATTAGCAGTCATTCCTCATTCTCTCCTCCTTCCCAGCCCCTGGCAATCACAAGTCTGCTTTCTGACTCTGTGAATTTACTTACTCTGGATATTCCATTTATTTATTTATTTTTAAATATTTTATTTATTTACTTGACAGAGACAGAGAGATCACAAGTAGTCAGGGAAGCAGGCAGAGAGAGAGGAGGAAGCAGGCTCCCTGCTGAGCAGAAAGCCCGATGCGGGACTAGATCCCAAGACCCTGAGATCATGACCTGAGCTGAAGGTAGAGGCTTTAACCCACTGAGCCACCCAGGTGCCCCTGGATATTTCATTTAAACAGAATCTAACAATATGTGATCTTTGTGTATGGATTCTTAATTTTAGCTTGATGTTTTTTGACTTTCATCCAAGTTTAGCATGATTCAGTATTTCCTTTTTTTTTTTTTTAAGGCTGAAAAATGCTCCATTCTGTATGTATACTGCATTTTGTTTATCCATTTATCCATTGATGAACACTTGAGTTGTCTCCACCTTTTGGCTATTGTGAATAGTGCTGCTATGAACATTCATGTAGTATTTGTTTGAATCTTGCTTTATTCAGTTCTTTTGGATATACTTGGGAGTGGAATTGCTGGCTCATATGACAGTTCTGTTTAACTTTTTAAAGAACTGCAAACAATTTTTCACAGCAACTATACCATTTTACATTCCCACCAGCAATGTGTAAGGGTTTTAATTTCTCCACATCCTTGCTGACACTTATTATTTTCAATTTTTTAAAAAAGATTTTATTTATTTATTTGACAGAGAGAGATCACAAGTACACAGAGAGGCAGGCAGAGAGAGAGGGAGGAGCAGGCTCCCTGCTGAGCAGAGAGCCCAATGCGGGGCTTGATTCCAGGACCCTGAGACCATGACCTGAGCCAAAGGCACAGGATTTAACCCACTGAGCCACCCAGGCACCCCTGTTATTTTACATTTTTTAAAAATTGTAGCCATCCTAGTATGTATGAAGTGGTATCTCTTTGTGATTTTGATTTGCATTTCCCTAATGATTAGTGGTACTGAATGTTTCCTCATGTGCTTGTTGGCCATTTGTGTATCTTTGGAGAACTGTTTATTCAGAATCTTTGTTCATTAAAATTTGGTTGTTTATCTTTTTGTTGTTGAGTTGTGTTTTTATGTATTCTGTATGTTAGATGCTTTTCATATGTATATGATTTACAAATATTTTCTCCCATTTTGTGGGTTGCCTTTTCATTTTCTTGACTGCTTTTTTGTTGCATAAAGTTTTTCATTTTGAAGAAGTCCAATTTATATATTTTTCTTCTGTTACCTTTGATGCTGCTATATCTAAGAATCCATAGCCAAATCCAAGGTTATGAAGATTTATCCCTATGTTTTCTTCTAAGTGTTTTTATTTTTAGCTTTTATGTTTAGATCTTTGATCCATTTTGAGTTAATTTTTATATAAGGTGTGAGGTAGGGGTATAACTTACCTTTTTCACATGTGGATACCCAGTTTTCCCTCTTCTTCATGCATTGAACGTCTTGTTGAGAATCAGTTGACCATAGATGCATGAACAATATCCTCCTTTAAAATAAACTAACGATAAGGAAATAAACCTACAAAGTTAATTGGTATGCAGTCATATTGGTTTGTTTCATAGGTCTGTAAACTGTAAGAGTAAGAACATTTTTAGAGTTGAATACATTATGGTAAATCAGAAAATAGATTAGTAAGGAGGAAGGGCAAAGCACTTTAACACCACCCTGGATCCTCAGTTTGCTCACTATTATAATGGGGGTTTTGGACTTAGATGAGCTCCAGGATCTGTCCCAGATCTCTAATGTGTTTTTCTTTAATAAATAATTTACTGCCTGAATTCTGGGTTAGGTGTTGTACAAGAGGCTGGGGACACAGCTGTGAGCAAGACAGGTTAGGACTTGTGGCCACTTGGAAGAATAACACCGTGGTCTTTAGGCTTTGTCTCTACAAAATCAAATATTAGATCCTTAAACAAAGCTCGCTGGATAAATACATGAAAGGATAATGATTAGGGTTGCAGTCTGGAAACTCTGAACATGGAATAGAGAAACTAGAGTGCTGTCATCTCCTGGTTCAGTGCATGTGCTGGGATAAGGAGGGGCTGTAGGCTGATTGTAGAGAGCCTTGTGTCATATGGGACAGGCCAGAAAAGCATGCTTCATGTTCTGATCCTCATTTTTCTATTGGCCTAGTCATTGTCCTCATACTTTGATTGTACTCAGACCTATTCATTTGAGAGGTTAATTTTTGTAAAACATTTTAGGATGGATCTGTGGTATTTTTCAGCTTTAAGGGTTTCTTTATTATGTGTTAAATCCTACAATTTATAGACCAATGAATCTCAATCAGGGAATATTCGGAAATATGAGGCAACCCTTTTCTTGTCTGAATGACAGGTTGTGGTACATTATTGTCATTTAGAGAGGGAAGGGATGAAGATGGTCAATGTCCTGCACGAGAAAGAAATGTCCTGCACACAATGCTATCAGTGCCTCTGTTGAAAATCATCCTGTGGACAAAGGATATTCACCACCCTCCAGAGGCAAAATATAATAATATGTTGCATTATCATATATGATTTCCACTATATAGTAGCAGAAAGTAAATTGTTTTCTCATTGATATATGAGAAATAGATCTAATTTAAATATATCTCATTTTTAAGGAATCATTGGTCTAGAAGGACAAGAATACTTATATTTTGGCTACAGAATACCTGCTTTAAGCCCATATCAAGTAAAAGGAGTGATTCTACTTGGAGAGAAATGGTATCAGCAAACTAACTGTAAAACTTAAAATTTTCCTCTCTTAAAAGAATCTGAAGAGGGGCGCCTGGGTGGCTCAGTGGGTTAAGCCGCTGCCTTCGGCTCAGGTCATGATCTCGGGGTCCTAGGATCGAGTCGCGCATCGGGCTCTCTGCTCAGCGGGGAGCCTGCTTCCTCCCCTCTCTCTCTCTGCCTGCCTCTCTGCCTGCTTGTGATCTCTCTCTGTCAAATAAATAAATAAAATCTTTAAAAAAAAAAGAATCTGAAGATAAGAAGCCAACTAAGGAGCTCTTCGTGGAAAGGGTTGAATTTTCATTGTAAAATTTTGGTCTGGTCAGTGTTTTAAGGAGGGACTAATTTCCTTTTACTAATGAAAAATATAAAAACTTGCATAAACATTTGACTCTTTAAAAAGGCTATTATATCCTGCAGGGATTGGTTACTATGCCTAGAAAGTAATTTTTCTTTTTTATTTTTAGACAGATAAATCAGTAACAGGGAAGAAGAGAACTATCTTTCTGTAACAATACTGAATAATGTAATTTAGTTAGAACATCACAACAAAGCACAAAATACCTTCCCACCCTAACCTCCTGAGTTCTTTAGACTGAATTTTCATCCTATGAGATCATTTTGGTTACTAGGTAAAAGCTTAATTTCTAGCCACTGTCCTTTATGTGTTATTTTTAAAAGAAGGGAATACATCACTTCTAAGACCCTCCTGAATTTTGTTCCCTCTAGGTTTAGAACTGAATAGTCAACTGAATATCTGATTAATATAGACCTGAGTGAAACTGATGTTTGCAGAGTGTGTCCAGGGAGCAAGGAGTGTATTGGCCTAGCCAGAAAGCTGCTTTAAGGAAGGCAAAGAGGTCAAATTGTGTGCAGAGGGCTATGGAGTTGGGACACCAACTTTTATAGGTAATGGATGTGAGCTTTCCAAGGTATAACATAACAAAAGCTATTTTGGGGGAAGGTTCATTTATCTGTTGTACATCATAGCTTTGGAAGTGAAGTAAGATCATAGTACTTCAGGCCTGAGTTGTGGTTGTGGCAGTAGGGATGTAAGGGAGGGTGACAGTGCAAAGAGAACCATTCCTTGGCCATTCTTGGCTCTTCGAGCACTGGTGTCTCAGAACCTTACCAGGTACCTGTCAGGGCCCAACTGCTGGTTCCTAAGGAGTGTGTAATTCCCATGATTTAGGTACAAGCCTGTTTCATGCCCCCGTGGATCATTTGGAAGTATACTGCTTCAATGTTTTTACTTGCCAGGGGTGAAGAACATTCTTTCCTTCTGTACTTACTTCACAGCACAACTCTACTTTTCTCAAGGTTCACTCATATTTAGGTAGCGTGCCTGTAGGACTGTGCCTGAGTTCTTATTTTTTTGTTTTAGTGTACCTGTATTTATCTTTACTTATTTGCTTGTTTTTTTTTTTCCTGTGCGGTATGAATAGCTTTGAAGATATAATATGAGCAAGGAATGGGAAATATTATCATACACATTTGAGAGTCAAGCAAGTTTTACTTTACCCATAGTCTGTAATTATGTCTTTAGCTTCTTCTGATGACTAAGTAGGATTTGAGAAAGTGATTCATTAGATTATCAGAAGACTGAAGTAAATAAATCTTCATTGCATTCAGTGTGATTGTGGCAAGGACTACAAGTGGCCAGCCTTATACACTGTAGTCCCCCACAGTGTATAAGGCTGGTGCATAGTGTATAAGGATTATGGTCCCCCATAGTGTTCAAGAAAGTCAGGGTTGACACAGTTTATAGGCCCACAGGCCCTGTGGTGGTGAGTGAGGCAGTGGCCTCAACTGTGCCCCAGACACTATGGGGCAGTTGTAAAGGAAACAATCATTAAGAAGATATTCCACAGTGATCTGTTATCTTGTGCCTTTAATTTCTGGACTTGAATATGAAATTAAGTGTGCTGAGACAGAATGTGAAAAGGCTATGGGCTTTGATCTGAGCCACAAAGTGTGGCATTATGTTAGTGTCACTCTGAATCTCCACTTTACCTTTTGATTTGGGGATTTTTTTCCTATATACCAAACTGCAAATAGTATAGAGTGAATTCTTTTTCAGAGTTAACAGTTATCTTCTTTTCTGATGTCTTTAAGTCTGGAAGGCTGAGTTGAGGTGTGTTACAACTTTAAGTTAGGTCTAGGGTGTTATTGCTGGTGTAGACCTGATTGGTAAGAAGTGGATGGTGAGGTGACATGTTTTCTCAGGGCAGTGTGGGAATATGCAGCTGTTGTTGATAGATAGATGTGGCCTTTGACTTACTTATGAGCTAGGTGATGATGGAAAAGCATGTAGTCTAGCATGACCCATTACTGTATCCAAGGGCAGCCCCAGCAGACCCCTGTCATTTCTGAATAGAGTATCATAAGGGCAAGGTAGTCTGATGCTTGGACTGGAGTTGGTAGGGACAGGGCTGCAAATGGGATTGTGTGCTTCAAGTTCCACAACAAAGCTTTTTATGAGTAAGGACTGATGCTCTTGAAGGTTCTGTTCTGTCCTCAAGCCTGGATGGTTTTCCTTCCAGGGTGCTTTAGCACATCAGCCATCCCTGTAATAAGTATAGAAAGGGGAAAACCTGCCTAATTTAATTATCCCAATACCCATTTGTTGTATTTTTGTGTTTACATTGGTCTTCTTTTGTGTAATTTTTTATAGGGTAATTATAGCATGTGTGTGTGTATTTGTTTCATATCCTACTTATATTAATCAACATCTAACACTTTTCTGTTAGAGTCTACAGTTTTTCTAGTGGATGTATAAGAATCTATTGAGTGGGTACATCAACTAAATCAAGTATCATTTATCCATTTACATTAAGGTGATTACTGATGGGGAAAGACTTATTCTTCTTACTATGCTCTTCTGTTTTTTTCCATATTTTGTCCCTTTTCCCTCTCTTGCTGCCTACCTTTTTTATTTCTTTGTTTTCGCTTTGATTCCTTTCTTTTTTCCTTATGTATATCTTTTATGTAGGTATTTTCTTTGTGGTTACCATGAGGATTACATAAAATATAGCAACTTATTTTAAACTGTAACAGCTTACTTCAATTATATATAAAACTACTCTTTTACATCCCCACTTTATGTTATCAGTGTCACAAATTACCTATTTTTGTACTTTGTTTACATTAACATAGTTTTGCAGTTAACAGTTTTTTTTATTCTTTCATCTTTTAAATTCTGTACCAGAATTAAAAATTGTGTATGCACCCTCATTATATTCTGTATTTGTCTATATATTTACCTTTATCAGAAAGCTTTATATTTTCTTACGCATTCTTGCTCCTATCATTTCAACTTGAAGGATTCCTTTTAGTGGTTCATAATGTTAAAGTCCTTCAGCTTTTATTTACCTGAAAAGGTCTCACTTTCTCCTTCATTTTTAAAAAAGATTTTATTTATTTGACAGAGACACAGCTAGAGAGGGAACACAAGCAGGGGAAGTGGGAGAGGGAGAGGGATAAACAGGCTCCCCACTGAGCAGGGAGCCTGATGTAGGGCTTGATCCCAAAACCCTGGGACCATGGCCTGAGCTGAAGGCAGACGCTTAACAACTAAGCCACCCAGGCGCCCCTTCTCCTTCATTTTTGAAGGACAGTTCTGCCAGATACAATATCTCTTTGTCATCTTTTTCTTTTTAGCACTTTGAATATATTGCCCTATTATATTCTGACTTGTGATATTTTTGCTGAGAAATATGCTGATAATTTTATGGGAGTCTCCCTTTATGTGACAAGTACTTTTCTCTTGCTGTGTTCAAGATTCTTTCTTTGTCTTTGAGTTGACAGTTTGATTATGTGTCATAGTGTAGGCCTCTTTGGGTTTGTCCTTGTTGGAGTCTTTTGACCTTTTTGAATTTGGATGTGTATTTCCTCTCTCAGAATTGGGAAGTTTCTGGCCATTATATCTTCACATAAGCTCTCTACCCCATTCTTTTTCTGTTCTTCTGAGACTCCCAAAGTGCATATATTTTTGCTTTACTCAGTGATATAGATCCCATAATTCCCTTATCTTTCTTCACTTTTCTTTGTTCTTTTTTCTTTTTATTCCTCTGACTTAATAATTTTAAATGACTTGTCTTCGAGTTTGCTCATTCTTTCTTCTGATTGGTCAAGTCTGTTGGTGATCCACTTTAGTAAATTTTTAAGTTCAGTTATTATATTTTTCAGCTCCAGACTTTGTTTCTGTCTCTTTGTTGGCATTTTTATTTTGTTCAGGCATTGTTTTCCTGGTTATATTTAGTTGTCTATGTTCTCTCGTAGCACACTGAGCTTCTTAAGATGGTTATTTTGAATTATTTGTAGGGTAATTCATAGATCTTTGTTTCCTTAGTGTTGGTTCCTGGAAATTTATTTTTTCCTTTAATTTGTTCATATTTTTCTGTTTCTTTATGAGCTTTCTTTTTCTTTTTTTCTTTCTTCTTTTTCCCTGTGATTTGTGCATTTGAGAAAACAGCCACCTCTCCCAGTCTTATAGACTGGGAAAGACTTTCACTAATCAACCTGGGTAGAGATTCTGAGAACCTCTGGGGATGCATCTTCTCCTGGCTTGTGTGTGTAATTTCCCAATTAGAGAGGTTTGTCAGTTTTTAAACCAATTTTTCAAGGGCTTGTCATTTATTGCTCCTTCTGGAGTCTGTGTGCAATACTGCAGGTTCTCTGGCACGACATTACACCCTTGAGCTCTCTTTATTCTCCCTTTATTCTCTCACCCCTGAGCCCCCAGACGTCTAAAGTATGCCAGTTCACCATGTTTGTCTGAGTCAGATAAGACAGAAATCAGTCCCTCAGGCAGCCCCCACCCCCAAAAGCTAGAATTTCAGATATACATTCCATTTTTCTCTTTCCCTCCCAAGCCAGAAGCTTTTCCCCCTGATTGCACTAAGCTGTGCTAGCTTGGAGAAGGGCTATTTTAGATGAAATGTAGTTACTTTTCTTACCCATTTCAATGCACTTGTTCTTGGCTTTGTGCCGGAGGTACTGCAGCTTTCTAATTAGTTTGTGGAGTTGCCATGAAGGCTTTTTGGACTGTATATTGTTGTCAAGTTTTTGTCTCTGTGGGAAATCGAAGCGTGGGACTTCCTATTGCACCATCTTGCTGATGTCACCCTGTAAGAGTTTTATAACAAAAGAACCAGATCTTGATATCAGAGAGCACTCTGTTCCACAGCTCTAAATGAATCCATTTTTCCATGTTCATCTCTCCTTTTTTCCTCTGGAGAGGCTCCTGCAACAGTGGAATTCAGTCAATCTAAATTAAATGTCATTTTGAAAACAGTGATCTTATTTCTACTTCTAGTACTTTGCTATTATAACTGAAACTTGGTCAATCATTCCTATAGATTATTCTTCCAGATTTTATGTTACCTTTATAAGGGCACACTTACTAAAAATGGAAATCCTAGGTATAAGTCTCTTTCTGGCTCTTAAAATTTGTCTGAGTGGCAGTGTAAATGCCCTTTACCCATTTAGGAGCACCCAATTAAGGGATGCCTTGGTGGCCTAGTCAGTTAAGCGTCTGCTTTCAGCTGTCATGATCGCAGGGTCCTGGGATCAAGTCCTGCATTGGGCTCCTTGCCTAACAGGGAGCTGCTTCTTCCTCTGCCTATTGCTCTCCCTGCTTGTGCTCTTTCTCTCTGACAAATAAATAAATAACAATCTTAAAAAAAAAAGTGCACCTAATTAAGAATTTTTTATTTTAAACTTTCCAATATTAGTATGTTAACCTTTAAAATCCTTAGTAAATTGGTAAATGAAAATTGATACTTTATTATCCAAACTTGTAATGATAAACATGTCATTGTTCTAACATTGGCATTCTTAATTTGGTTTCTAAAATTACTATAAAACCGAGTGAGCAACTGTCTTTTTCTCTAAACCTAAAAAAAATGGAAGCCCAAATCTCTGTTTTAAAGGACACTATAAAGTTCTTTTGGAAAGATGGGGGATGATACTTTAGTAAAAACTGGAGAGTTGAAGTAATATTGATTATATATTATATAGATATAAATGTAAACCTAGATATCTATCTAAACCTACCTCTCTGTAGATGGAAACTTAATTGTCCTTTATGCCTTAGAACTTGTAGGTTGTTAAGTTAAATTAATGCCCAAAGTAAAGATTTTATTTATTTATTTGACAGACAGAGATCACAAGTAGACGGAGAGGCAGGCAGAGAGAGGAGGAAGCAGGCTCCCTGCTCAGCAGAAAGCCCGATGCGGGGCTCCATCCCAGGACCCTGGGATCATGACCTGAGTCGAAGGCAGAGGCTTTAACCCTCTGAGCCACCCAGGCGCCCCTAATGCCCAAAGTAAAAATAAGCAAGTGTCTAACATAAATGTTTTCATTTTGTGAAATCTGTTAAATGAAATATATAAATACCAACTAAGGAAATAATATTTTTATCTAATCACTCAATTGACAACATGATAAATGCATTTGAAAGTAACCATGGCATTCATATTTAATGCTTGGAAGATAGTAAATACTTTTGCAGTTGTAATATTGGCTTCTAATTTTTTTCACTTTGCTGATGAAAGTGGTTATTATTGGTGGGTGTTCATTATTTATCAAACATTAGATACCATGTACTCTACAGAACACATAGAGTCCTGTCTTTTTAAGAAGTATATTGTGAGGCATATGAGGGAATCTGGGAATTTAATATTAGTAAAAAATAAGGAACACCTGGGGCAACACTCCATGCTGGTAGAAGTCCAAGGGACCCCAGCATTTAGGAGGGAGTGCTGTGTAAGCATCCCAGGATTGTTTGTCTCGCCTCCCACTCTTGGGCTTCCTACTGCTTACCCAGTGGCATAGGCACCCTGAGATTCATATCTGCTTACTCTGAACTGCCTTGGTTGTATTTATTTTCATTGGAAAGTCAATATTCAAAGACTCGTTGCTCAGTATATCTGTTTGAACAACTGGGAAAAAAATCAAAAGGTTTCTTTCAAGTTGGTGACTTTCACCTTTTGGGAGTTTGTGCTGTGTCAGTCCTTATTGCCCAGGGGAAATCTTCCTGTCGTTCAGAAGCCCTGGTTATTAGCAAGCAATGAATTGCACATTTGTGGGAGGGAATGTGTCTTGGATACTTGAGTAGCTGTTACTGTTGTCTTGGCTGAGGAGACAGCTGCTGCCTGTTCCCTCTGACTAATAAGAAAGATTATGCGTGAGGGTGGGAGAGGAGGAAAGATGTGCCTGCCTTCTGCTTGCCCACTTTAGCATTCTCAGTGAGCGTGGTATAGGTGACTCAGGGTGGGCAGTGTGGCCTTCCCAGAGAATACCTTGCACCTTCTCCTGCTGAGGAAATATATACAAGCCTTTCCTGAATGAAGAATCTTTTCCTGCTATTTATTAATATGTTGCATGGACTTGTCTTGGGGACTTTTTACATTTCCTTGCTTTGCTTACAAGTTCAAATGAGCTACAGTGTCCCTTGCCACAGAAGTTGGTAGGTGGAGGGTGGGACTCTTCTCCCTCCAAGGATCCTGGGTATCTCTCCATGACTCTGAGCATTGCTAGAGCAAGCCCTGAATTACTGGGGGACCCTCCCTACTCCCCATTTACCTAGGGCCTCCCAAGGCCGGCATGGCTCTTCTTTCCTCTTGGCCAATGAGCCACTGCTAATGGTGAGTACAGTACGTTGATCCCTTATCATTTACCAGTCTTGTGTCTCAGGCTTTACACATAATCCCATTCAGTCTTCACAACAACCCTGTGAGGTGGGTATTTATTTTGTACCTGTCTCTCCCAACCCCACCCCATTTATTGTAATCTCCATCTTGGGAACATTTTTGGCTTTTTCACGTATTGCTTGATCCCCAGCACCTAAAACAGTGCCTGGCTCATGGTAGGAACTTAATATTAACATTTGTTGATGACTCAGTGGATTGTCTGTTTACAAATGGGATATTAAAAACCTTATTCAAGAGCCCATAGATAGTAAGTGGAGCGATTCATTTGGATTCACGTCCCTCATACTGTTAGGCTCTCTTGCCCCTTGTAGGGGAAGGTGGGACGGGTTTGGGAAGAGGGAGTGCAACAGGGCCTGAGAATATGGAGAGAGCCTTTCCCCAGAACTCCTGGTCAGTTCAGCCTCCTCTCTCTTCTTGTCTGGATCTTTGCCCCTTCCCCAACACCTTAGTCCAACACTGGATATCCTGCAGGCTAGACAGAACTTTCTACTTTGCATCCTTGGAAGGAGGTACAGCGAGATGACTTTGCTTTCTGCTGCCCCCTTTTTGTGTTTTTTTGTGTTTTTTTTTTTTTGGAGAAAAAGGTGATCTCCAGGGCCAAGGAGGGCAGTGAATATCTGACTGACTGCACCAGGGTCAAGATACTTGGCTGTTAGAAGCTGGAGAAGACAGACCAGGGGTTGGGGTCGGTTTGACCACGAGGCAAGGTAGCCTTATTCCTGGTCCTTTGGGAGCAGAAAAAGAAAATCCCAAAGTTGAGAAGGACAAGGTTGCCAAGCTGCCCCCTTCCCTCTACTCAAAGTAAAGGAGGTTGGGGCAAGCCTGGGCAGGCAGCTGGTAGGTGAGGGGAAAGATGGGAAAGGATCTTTCCAGAAAATCCCCCTGGGCTGGCGTATTGGCTGTGAATGATGTGGGAGGGGAGAGGAAAGTGTCACATGTCCCCTGTGGGTACAGCTGAGCCGCAGGTACCCCTGTCAAAACAGCATGAGGCCCAGCAGCCTGGGGTCCCTGCTGCATCTGAGGGGCTGGGAACACTTTATTTCTTCCTAAGTTTTTGATCATTCTCTCCTTAAGCTGACTCTTGAAACATTCTGTCTGGTTGTGGTAAAATATTACTAATGACAGTCAGTTACATGATTGGAATTCCATGCAGTAATTATTCACATTGAGACATGGACTGGGCTAAATGTTTCTAAGTCTTTGATTGTAACATAAATGTGTTTTTAGCTTTAAAGCTTCATGTGTTTTTAGCTTTATGAATTGGTTGCTTGTGGAATATAGCCCTCTCTGATAACTTGGAAATTAGAGGGAAGACCACATCCTATCTCCTGTGCCACCTGGGCCAGGGGAGCAGGCAGGTGGGCACTGTGAGCCCCGTGCTGCTGGAACCAGTGCTGGACTGGAAGCACATTCCGAGAGAACTAGTAGGAATGTTATAACCACTATGAACACTGGACTAGTAAGAAAATCTAAAAAATATAGTATCACCACCTTAAAATTCCTACTACTATACCCTTAAATGGAGCAATTTTTAGTAGCTCTTAAGTCTCGATCTTATTGCCATTCTTTGTGGAATTTCAGACCAAGTAGGTATATGCTCTTCTCTTTGTACCCAGATATTTTTTTTTTATTAAATATCTGCTCTCTCCCCAGCCCCTAAGTAGGGAATCCCTTTCTTTAGAGACTAAGAGGTGAAAACTGATGCCTTTTATTAATAGCATATGGGTAATCCACAGCTAAATTACCCTGTTATTTAGATCCTATTAGCTTAATGTTTTGGGTACTTTACTGAGATGTTGTTCTGAAATATTGTATTAGGTGAAAATCATTTGTTTTATTATACAAATAAAGATAAAAATGAGAAATGAAAATGAATTATCTTGAGTCCTGCTACCCTCACAAATTATCTTTTTTTGTTTTTCCTGTTTTCTTTTGATCCTTACAAATTAAAAAAAATTTTTTTTTATTTATTTGACAGACAGAGATCACAGGTAGGCAGAGAGACATGCAGAGAGAGAGGGGGAAGCAGGATCCCTGCTGAGTAAGGAAACTGATCTGGAACTCGATCCCAGGACCCTGAGATCATGACCTGAGCCGAAAGCATCCGATTAACCCACTGAGCTAGCTGACATGCCTGATCCTTACAAAAGTTTCTGTGAAATGTTATATTGTGCTTCCCTGCCTCTGCCTTGACCAAGGGTTTTATCCTTCACTGTATTTGTTCTTCTGTAGTAGAGCCCACATTATTTGTGATGGGGCTTCGGAAAGCTGGGCTGTGTGGGCCACCTTGGGAGAGACCTTGGAATTGGCCTTGGTCTCTGTGCCATGTGTTCTCCTATTCGCTGTCACAGGCTTGGTCCTGTGAGTTAACTAGGACTCCTCCAGCTCTTCTAGTGTAGGGACAGTTCAGAGGCCACAGGCTGGTACCCCAGGGCTGAATCTGGCCATCTGCAGTTTTAAAAATATATATATTTTTTGTTTGAATGACTCACTTGTGTTTAAAAGTCAGGGAATTTCTGCTTAAAATATAGGTTTCTACCAGTTCTTCAGAATCCAGTTATCTGCTAGGATGCCTCCCTTTCCCTGCAACAACCCACCGTCCACATATGGTACTGGCTTCTTGGGAACTGGGAGACTCGGGAAGCGTTACAATAGAGTTTCCCATGGAAGAACTTTAGCTTCTTTCTCCTCCTGAGGCTCTGTCCTAGTGATCCATTGCCATGAGTTGGAGGACCCTCACTTTGTCCCCAGCCCAATAAGAATTTTGCTTTTCCAGAGTGAAAACAGTGATAGGACAAAAAGCCACCACCCTACTAGCCATCCTCTTGTCCCCACTAAGGAAGAATAATGCAGCCAACAATTGTACAGGAAGTTTAGAAAATAGGTTTGCTCATCTCTAACATGGAGATGAGCATAGAAACTACCTCATAAGGCTCTAGAGATTTGGAAATGGTCTAATACAAGTAAAAGGCTTACAGAGTACCTTGCATGTTGTGTTAGCTATGGTTGTCATTATTACTTATGGGGGCAGAGGGAAGGAGTATCTATAAATTTAATTTCCTATATAAGCATTTCCGTCAGTTAAGATTTCTTTTGTGTTTTCCATGTACATGTTTTATTATAGTACATAGTTGTCATTACAGTGGGTGTGGAGGTCAAGTGACTTGCCCAGAATCACTTAACATTCAGTGGGGGACTGGGAGTCACACTGGTTTTTATGACTTCTGGTTCAGTGTTTTGTTAGTTTTAAGCGCTTTGTGCTGTAAAACTGTTTATTTGACTTTTAGGTCACTTGTGGATATGCTTAGTGAAGAGTTGGGATATTTAAAAGTCTGATATCCCCTTCTCTGTAGATGTGGTCCAGCCTTAAAATGTCTATAAAGGACTGCTAACAAAATTACACTGTGCCTTTACATAAGCTATTGCATTGTTGGTGTATCTCACTAAAAGCAGGAGCAAACTGAATGTGAGAAGCACTTTCACTGTTTTTAATTGACTGAAGGAGTTGTATCAAGGGACTTCCTGGTCAGAAAGCATTATCAAGATTTCTTTGAAAAAGGTGAAGAGTCTCCTCTCCTCTCCTCTCCCTTTCGCTCCTTTCCTTTCTTTTTAGAGAGAAAGAGTAAGCAGTGGGGGAGGGGCAGAGGGAGACAGAGAATCTTAAGCAGACTCCATGCCCAGTCCGGATCTGGCTGCAGTACTCGATCTTAGGATCTTGAGATCATGACCCTGAGCTGAAGCCAAGAATCAGATGCTTAACAAACCGAGCCACCCAGGCAGCCCAGCTGAAGAGGTTTTCTATTCCAGGCTGTGGTGAAGGTGTCTGTGCACAAGACATTTTTGTCCTGAAGGAGTGTTTTTATATTCTTGAAAGTTGTAAAGGCTTTTCTAAGCATGAAATGGAATCTAATGCAGAAGTGACAGATCCACTTTAGATTAAAATACTTCTTTGAGGCATATACAGTGAACAAATTCAGCACATGGCAGAATGGGGGAACATTTACAGCAGTAAAAAAATGTTTTTAAAAGGCTAATCTACAAAAGACAACTGACAGAATGGAAGAAGATATTTGCAAACGACATATCAGATAAAGGGCTAGTGTCCAAAATCTATAAAGAACTTAGCAAACTCAACACCCAAAGAACAAATAATCCAATCAAGAAATGGGCAGAGGACATGAACAGACATTTCTGCAAAGAAGACATCCAGATGGCCAACAGACACATGAAAAAGTGCTCCATATCACTCGGCATCAGGGAAATACAAATCAAAACTACAATGAGATATCACCTCACACCAGTCAAAATGGCTCAAATCAACAAGTCAGGAAATGACAGATGCTGGCGAGGATGCGGAGAAAGGGGAACCCCTCCTACACTGTTGGTGGGAATGCAAGCTGGTGCAGCCACTCTGGAAAACAGCATGGAGGTTCCTCAAAATGTTGAAAATAGAACTGCCCTATGACCCAGCAATTGCACTACTGGGTATTTACCCTAAAGATACAAATGTAGTGATCCAAAGGGGCACGTGCACCCGAATGTTTATAGCAGCAATATCCACAATAGCCAAACTATGGAAAGAACCTAGATGTCCATCAACAGATGAATGGATCAAGAAGATGTGGTATATATACACAATGGAATACTATGCAGCCATCAAAAGAAATGAAATCTTGCCATTTGCGACAACATGGATGGAACTAGAGCGAATCATGCTTAGTGAAATAAGTCAAGCAGAGAAAGACAACTATCATATGATCTCCCTGATATGAGGAAGTGGTGATGCAACATGGGGGCTTAAGTGGGTAGGAGAAGAATCAATGAAACAAGATGGGATTGGGAGGGAGACAAACCATAAGTGACTCTTAATCTCACAAAACAAACTGAGGGTTGCTGGGGGGAGGGGGGTTGGGAGAAGAGGGGTGAGTTATGGACATTGGGGAGGGTATGTGCTTTGGTGAGTGCTGTGAAGTGTGTAAACCTGGTGATTCACAGACCTGTACCCCTGGGGATAAAAATATATGTTTATAAAAAATAAAAAAATTAAAAAGGCTAATCTACAAAATACTGCCACAAATCAAGAAAGATACAAGAAACCTTGTGGTAAAATGATCAAATATGAATTGCTGATTTACACACAAAAATATATAGAGAGGCAAGTAAAAGTATGAAAATCTAAGTCTTTGTTCCCCCATCAAGTTGGAAAAATCAAAGATTGATGACAGTCTGGTGAGTATATTCTTATCTACTCTGAGTGGATTTGAGGGGATTAGGGATAATTTCCTAGGACAGCCATAGCAAATAACCACAAACTTGGTCACTTAAAACAGTGGGTTAAAAAAAAACAAAAACAAAACAGTGGGTTTATTTTCTCATGGTACTGGAGGCTAGCTGGCGGTCCGTACACCCTCTGAAGGCTCTAGGGAAGCATCTGTTCTTGCTTCTTCCTTCCTTCTGGTGCTTGCTGGTATCCTTGGTGTTCCTCAGCTGGCAGCTTCCTCACCCCAGTCTCTGCCGGTATTACCCCTGTATTACTGGTTTTTTCCCCAGTGGGTCTCTTCTGTGTCTCTGTGTCCATATCTTTCCTCTCTTTCTATTATAAAGACACCAGTCTTTGGATTTGGGGTCCTCACTAATCCAGTATGATCTTATCTTAACTCGGTAATGTCTGCACAGGTCTTATTTTCAGATAAGGTCACACTCACAGGGACCTGGGTAAGGACTTTAACTTATCTTTTTTTTTTTTTTTTTGGTGGGGGTGTGTGCACAAATAACCCACAATGCACTATTTATTTAAATAGGCACATGCTATAATTTCATCCCTAGGATTCTGCCCTATGAAAACAATTTCTATTTGCACGAAAGTATACATTCAAGGCTGTTTATCATAGCACTGTTTGCAATAATAGAAAACTTGAAACCGCCTGTCTTTCAAAAGGAGAGTAGAAAACCACAGTTTTATGTAATGGCATATTACACAGCTTTGAAGAAGGAGATAACTCCATCTATACTGATCCAGAAAGACATCCCTTTAAGGCCAGAGAGCAAAACTGTAACTCCCCACCTCTCTCTTTGTGTCTGGCCTGTTGCTGTTTGTAAGGATGGACTAATTGCATGCATATGTCCTTAAGATATGTCTGTGTTATCAAGCACAGAAAAAGTTATGTAGAAATCCCACTCGGGGGATTCATTGGCAGTAGTTCTCCAAAAATAGATCAAGAAATGAGGAGCATCTCTTTTCATAATGCAAATGGCTTTTTCTTACGACGTCCCTGACAGGCTTTGTATTGTTAGGTTGTTTTGTAGAATATGTTGAGAAGTTAAAATTTTTTTTCTGCTTTGAAATATTGATATGATATGGAAATTATGTGTTCTTGAAAGTATATTAGTACTCATTCACAAACACTCTTATTTTCTCATCAATTATGAAAAAAATTTTAAAAATGGAACAGAGAACATATTCACCCATTACTTTGAACTAACACCCAATATTTTGTTTGCTTAGAAGGAAGAAATCTTTTTTTTTTTTTTTAACTGAAGGATTTATATTCATGGGTTACCTGGGTGCTCAGTTGGTTGTGTCTGCCTTCAGCTCTGGTAATGATCTCGGGGTCCTGGGATCGAGCCTGACTTCCAGCTCCCTGCTCAGCAGGGATCCTGGTTCTCCTCACCCACTCCCCCTGCTTGTGTTTCCTCTGTCGCTGTGTCTCTCTTTGTCAAATAAATAAATAAAATCTTAAAAAGGAGAATAAAGAGTTTTATTCACTTATTTGAGAGAGAGAGAGAGAGCATGTGAGCAGGCACAAACAGGAGGCAGAGGAAGAAGCAGACTGCCTGCTGAGCAGGGAGCTGGAAGCCGGGCTTGATCCCAGGACCCTGAGATCATTACCAGAGCCAAAGACAGACACTTAACCAACTGAGCCACCAGGCACCCAGGAAGTAAAAATCTTTTTAAGATGACTCTTTCTCTTGTTTTTTTTTTTTTTTTTTTTAAAAATAAAACAGTGTAAATATAATTGCATTTTCCTGTGAACACTTCCCTGATACTATTTCTCCTCATTCTTCCTTCCCTAAAGGCAACAATTACCACAAATTCGATGGGTATTATTTCTGTCTATACTTCTGTACTGTTCATACATATTTTGGACAATTAATTAAATAAGTTTTGCATGCTTTAAAGTTTTATTTAAATGTTACATGTAATTTTCATAATGCATATGTTCATATATACAGTAATATATGTATTTCTCTAACTGCCTTTTCCACTTGTTTTATGATTTTTGAGATGTGTTTTTATGAACATGTTAACTTCTTTTCTAACTATTTTATATTACAGTTAATATGAATATGTTATAGTTTTTACCATCTGTTTGATGGATACTTAGGTTGTTTTAGCTTCTTGCCAGTAGATGTAATGTATCACACAGAACTTTGTGTAGCCTCCTGGCGGACATGTGAGAGAGAGAGTTCTTTGCATATCTATTCATAGGTAACATTTCTGAATTGTAGGATTTATGCATCTTCAGTTCTACTAGATATTGTCGTACCATGTGTCATGTTGTTGTAATGTTCAAAGTGGTAGATTGTTTTACACATTTTCCAGCTATATTGAGTCTTCATTTTTCCACAACCTCTTGGACATTTGGTGTCAACACAGCATTTAGTTTTTGCTAATCTGTTGAATGTGAAACAATAAATAGGTCATGGTTTTAATTTCTATTAAGTGCTATTAATTATTAACTGCCAGTTAGCGCTAAAATTAAGCAACTTTTAATATGTTGTATTGTTGGTGAATTGAATTTTCCTGTTCATATCCTTTGGTCATTTTCCTATTGGATTATTCATTGTCTTCTTATGAGGGCTGTTTTAGAGATCTTGGTTTCTTTTCCACTAACACCTCTCCCTGATGGTTTTATATCCATATATAATTCCCTCATGCTGATTTTGGTAACATTTTTTTGTCTATTTTGGATAAACTTTTAAATTTTTGGCCTGAAGTTACACATAGTACAGAAACGATGTTCAAATCAGTAGTTACACTCTCTTCATTTCCTGTGGCCGACAGTATGAACCAGAACCTACCTTGCTCCACTGTTTTCCTTGATGTCTCCCCTCTATACATTTTCTTTTACAGAGTGAAGATGTATGTACACTTAGGCACACAGAGATCATTTTGGACAGTCTAAGTGTCTGGTATCCTTGTAGGCATGAAATTATGCTAAAAGATCCAAGGCAGCATTTCTCCTTTCAGTTGGATAGGATTCAGTCAGCAGCTAGTACTGAGGAATCTCTCAATGAGAGCCAACTTTTGATTTCTGGACTGTAACTCTCATGTTGGGAGACTGTGGCCAAGTCACTCCGGAAACTTTCTAAGCTGCATCTCCGATCTGAGCTAAATGACTTGGGACACAGAGGGAGCATACCTGCTCAAGTTGCCACCCATCCTTGTTCAAGGAAAGGGTAGGAAAGCCTTTCAGTTTGCAAGTACATGGGTCACGTTTGCCTTTGGGAAACCTCCACCACCCCTGGAAGTAAGTGGGATTTGAAGTAAATGTAACACATAGCTCAGAAAGGGGATGGTAAAATTTCTCCAGCCTGTTGGAGGATGAGGGGGAAAACTCATAAGACACGTTATTGAGATCTTGATAATAGTTACCTTCCCTCAGAGTGACCTGCAAGCAGTCTTCTTACATTTTCTTCCTGAGTAAAATCAAGCACTATGTGCTAACTAAACTTCACTTGGACTGAGCTCTTCTTCATGCTTCAGTGATGGGAAAGTAGCAGATTGTAAATCAGTTTGTACAGTGCTCTGAATTTTTACTGAAAAATGCTGTGGGGAAAAAACACAAGTGCCAATAATGATTATCTCTTGGAGATGGAGTTTGAATGATGTTTGTCTTTTCCCTTCATATTTTTTAAAAGTTTTAACAAAGAATACCTGTTACTTTTTGGAAAAATAAATACATGCTGATTTTTCAAAGGGCCTCACATGTGGGATCCTCTGGTAGATGCGAGGTGCACAGGTCACTACAGTGCTTGCTTCTTCTTCCTTTTTTTTTTTTTTTTTTTAAGATTTATTTATTTATTTTAGAGAGAGAGGAGAGAGAGAGCGAGGGAGCATGGGGTGGGGAGCAGAGGGAAAGGGAGAGCCTTGAGCAGACTCCACACTCAGCACAGAGTCTCATGCAGGGCTGCATCTCACAACCCCAAGATCATGACCTGAGCCAAAACCGAGAGTTGGACACTTAACCGACCGCATCACCGGGTGTCCCTATGCTTGCTTCCATGTAGTAGTCAAGCCCTTAGTCGATGCGCAGGGATGGGGTCAGGTCCCATTCCTGTTCCCTGCTAGTTCAATGAGATTTGGCATGTTAATTTACCTGTGTGTGAGATAGATTTCCCTTTCATAAAACATAGATAGTATCAATACGTGATTGTCCTGAGGATTAAATAACAAGGTATAGAAAGTACTTACCACATACCAAGTACTGTTTGAAATGCTGGTATAAGTTAGCATGATAATGACTTACTTTTAGAGTTTCTTTTGCCAACTTTTTTTTCTTCTCAGTATTTCTATTTTTGTTGTTTTAGCAAAGGACAAGTAAGAAGGCAGAATGGGAATTGACTTCTCCAGGATGTAGTCCTGTGTTTCTGTTTCTCAGAGCCCTAGTGACTATGAAGGGGTGATCACATTTTTTTCTTCTAGGTATTTCTTTTTTTATTTTAGCATATGACAAACAGGAAGGAAAAAAGGAAATGAATTGCCCAATAGTCCTGCGGTTCTGTTTCTCAAAGCCCTGGTACAGTGAAGAGGTGAATGACTTTTTTTATTGAGGTACGGTGGATATACAACATTATAAACATTATATTAGATTCAGCTGTACAACATAATGATTAAACATTTGTATGTATTGCGAAATGATCACCATAATAAGTCGAGTTAACACCTGTTATCAGAGTTACAGACTTTTTGTCTTGTGATGAGTACCTATGCGTTTTTACATCTGAGTTCAATTTAGGCAACTTTGGCTGTACTTCTCATTGTGAAGGCTGTGTGAATGCACATTTCCTGCAAGTATTAGAAAAAACATATCCTATACCCATCACTTTAGGAAGGAATAAATTCAGTAGCCTCCTTGCCTGTAGTTAACCAGAATTAGGTGAACTGCCAAACCTGAGGCCCCACCCAGCCCTCCCTGCAGAGAACCTTGGCTTTAGGCAGTAGCCACAGGCCTGCACAAAGCCAAGTGGGTGAAACTTGTGATCTTTTTTTGAAAATGTGGCCAAGAATGAAACAAGCACTTAGTTATTATTTTAAACATAGGCTGCAGAATGGCTTGCATTGCTATGTAATGGCATCCCAGGTGATGGAGCCTGCCAAGGAAACGTTCCCATTGCCAAGTCTGTGAGAATATCACTGTCTTCCTAAGAGGCCTGGCTGGATTCCAGAACCCTCTTTCAGGCAGTGCTCAAACCTGTCTTAGTTTATTTTGCTGTTCTGTTTTCAGGCAATAGATTTGGTCATTGTTTTTACTATGTAAGTGCTGAAAGGGTATCCTGAATATCCACCTACTCCAAAGACTGTCATCTGGATCCTGATTCTCTGGAGATTGCCACAGGCACCACCATCTGCCCGTTCTCCCAAGCCAGAAGCCTGGGAGCCATCCTCACCTCATCCTTTTCCTGGCCTCCCACTTCCAGACCCCCCACATCCAACAAATGATTCCCACTTCTTGTAACGCTTCTGGAATCCATCTCTCCTCTTTTGCCCTTGCTTTAGATTCTTTCTAAATGGTCATTCTGATCAGTCATTTAAAACCCTTCAGTTATTTCCTACTGCCAACAGAATAGAAGCTGAGCTTCTTGGTGTGGTCTGCAAGCCTTTTGTGATATGTTCCCTGTCTCATCTCTTGGTAAGGGAGATGACTACCAAACTGAACACTTCTGAGGGCTGTGAACACACCTGTGCTTTGGGAAAAGTCCTGTTTCACTTACACAACTGACAAGGCTTTCTGTGAGGCCTTCTTTAATAACTCTTTTCTTCCACTCCTCCCCTGCTCTCAGCAGAATCAATCAGGTTTTATGCCACCACTGAACCACCTACATGATTTTTTTATGGGATAAATCATGCTACAATGTGGCAGTTTATTTGGGTGTTTCTCTGTTTGGCTAAGAGCTACTTGAGGGCAAGACGATGTCAGCTTGATATTTTTAATGCCAATGTTTGCCCTGTGCTCAAGTCCATTGTCTAAAGAAAGATTGGCCTGTGGAACTGCCATCTTTTTAATAAAGATAAGCAAAATTTACATATACCATATATAAAAATAAACACATAAAAATAAACAGGAGATGGATTAAATAAATTAGCGTTTTTTAAAAATGCAGAAAATGTTTTAGAAGATAATACAGTTCCTGTAACATTGGAATAAGAGGGACTTTCCAAGTGTGATACGAAACCTATGGACTTAGAGGAACAAATGTAGGATTTGTAAAATTTCACCTCTGTTAGACAAGAGATTCCATGAACAAAATCAAAGGAAAAGTAACAGACCAGGAAAAAATATTTATGGTGTCCAGATCATATTGAAAGAAATCTAAATAAATAAAGGACCAAGAACCTAATATAAAAATGGGCAAACAATAGGAATTAGGAAATTCACAAAAAGGAAAACCAAATGGTCAATAAATGTATGAAAAGATGATGGCATTCAGGGAAATGAAAAATAAATCAGCTGGCTATGGAAGTCAAGACAGTTACTACCCTTGGGGAGGCCCTCATGCAACAGGACAGGGGAGAGCTTCTAGGCTACTAGAAAGGATTTGTGTGCTGGTTACCCAATATGTCCCCTTTGTGAAAACTCTTGTAGCCACACACTTGTTATGTGTACATTTTCCTGTGTGTATATTACTCTCCAATAGAGTGTTTACTTGCTGGATTCTCAGAAAAGAGTAGCTGCCTGGTGGGTGCCTGGGTGGCTCAGTCGGTTGGTTAAGGGTCTGACTCTTGATCTCAGCTCAGATCTTGAACTCAGGGCTGTGAGTACAAGCTCCACATCCAGCTCCACATAGGGAATGGAGCCTACTTTAAAAAAAAAATGGAGCCTACTTAAAAAAGAAAGAAAGAAATAAGGAAAGAAAGACACAATTGCTTATTGTTTTGCCTCTGAGATTGGCAAAAATGAAAAAGATAGCATCCAGTGCTGATGAGGGAGGGGCTGGTAAACTGGGTTTTCTTTTCCATTGTCATTGGCAGTGGTACCGCCAGTCCCTTGGTACTACTATCTTTTGGGAGGGATTATTTGTCAACTAGTTATTTAAAAATAAACTATTGGGGCACCGGGTAGCTCAGTCAGTTAAGTGTCCAACTCTTGATTTCAGCTCAGCTTATGATCTTAGTGCTGTGAGATCGTAGGGTGAGATTGAACAACTTTTTTGAAAGTAGCTTTTGAGAAATTTCTCCTGTGGCATCTTGGTTGTAACTGCTGGTGAAATGGATGCTGGTGACAACTTTGGCAACAGATTTGCAGTGAGCAGGAGGCCACTGCAAGAACTGGGCCCAAAGTTATACCATCCAGTATGGTCATGTGAACCGATGTGACTCTTCTGTGCCTGCAACTCACTAGGGCTGGTGTTGGGTTGTGTTGTGAAGTATAAATTCCTACTGGATTTCAAGACTTACTATGGGAAAAAGAAAAGAATGTAATATATCTCAATAATTTTTAATATTGATTACATGTTGAAATGACAATATTCACATCTATGGAGGAAAATAAAATACGTTATTAAAATTAAGTTCACACAATTATTTTTACTTTTTTAAAAATGTGGCTGGGAGAAAATTAAGAATTGCAGACACGGCTTCCGTTCTATTTCTGTTGGATAGCTGGTCTATAGCTTGAGACCTCAGAGCTTTCCCTGGGCCAATCAGGACTGGTGCTGATCTCCTTGGGTGGGCCTTCCCTTTTGGTTATTGTTTACAGGGAAATACCACTCATGCTCCTTACCTTTGTACATTTGATCAGCTGTCTGCCCAGAGTAGTGTACTGTCGTTCTGCTAGCACATTCGCTTTCACACATCTGAGACTATATTTGAGTTGGAGTATCTGTGAATGTGCTGTATTAACATAATATCAAAAATGCTACTGATTGTAAGACATCTTCTAATTTCAGAAACATTAAGGAAAAAATGTGCAAATTAGATTAAAGGACATAAAGTATTTTTCTAACCCTTGACCTGTTTGGTGCTAAGGGTTTCTTCCTCTGGTTAGTCAATAAATGAATAAACCATATATTCCTGTAACTCTTGGCAAAGACCTTTAGGATTGATTGAATCCACATTTATAAAGTTGAGTGTCTGGCTGTGGGGGCAGACTGCCTGGCTCAGCTCTCACTTCTGCCCCTTGATACCCCTGGTGGCCTGAGCCACCAGCTTGTACAACCTCTGTGTGCTTGGATTTCACCCTGTGTACAGGGAGAATAGTAATGGTGCCCATGACCATCCGGGGTTCATGAGAAGTGAGGAAATGTGTGGAAAATGAGCTCATTTGTGCAGCACTTGGAGGGGTGGCCTCACTTGCACTCTTGAATGGGGAGTATGTTATTCCCATTTTACAGACTGGGGAGCTGAGTTGACTGAGGTTATATACTTGGTTATATATACATCAGGATTTATCATATTTTCACATTTTTTCCCTGACTCTATGAGTAAATTTAAGATTTCTAGTTAAGTAAGTGCTCTAGGCCTAGGCTTATTTTTGCATTGCTATCCTGGAATTGGATGGATGTTGCATTTTGTCTGGACTCGTTTCCACATTAGCTGTTCTCACAAATTTAGAGAGACCATTCAGATTCACCCAAAGTCTTACAAATTGAGGTTTGAGAATTATTTTGGTGTGGCAGGGATTGTTTTAGGCCTGGGAGTTCTGTAAGCATGCCTAGTCCCTGTGTGTTAGTCAGAGCCCTGCAAGGAGACAGAAACCACATCAGCATTTGACTAGGGACAACTTAATAGGAGAAATTATTAACTAGTGATAGGGGATTACCTTCTAAGAGAAGATCAAAGAGAACAGTAAGGAACACCCTTGGGCTGAGGGAGAATGCCAAGGAAGGAGTTCCCAGCCTAAGGCTTATGTGCAGACTTGCTGGAGGTGTGGTTATGGCCCAGTGGATGGAGACATGCTCTAATTCTCTGTGGCTCCCTGGTCTGTAGCTGGTCTGAAGCTGTGGGCAGAGGCTGGGCAGGAGGAAATCTTGAGCTGGGACTGGGAGCAGGAAACCTCCTGCCAGGGTTCTGGTGAGCTAAGGGGGCAAGCAGCCCTGGATATTGTGCGTGCATCCTCCTGGCAGCCTGTGCCGAAGAGCCGGGAGAGGATGCCCTTCTCCCCACAGCGTTCCTATTGACAATGGCACGATCCCCTTTTCATCTGCCTGCCTTCTGCTGGTGCGGAGTTTCTTCCCCCCACATCTGGTTTTTCCGAGAGTCCCTTACCTGTCTGTCCTCCATGAGAATGACTTTCCTGTCCTGGGTTACAGAAGAGGGTGTAGAAAGGCCATGGAGAGTATGGGGTAGGCACAGGTGAACATAATAGGAGTGTAGCTGGCTAAGAAGAGAAGGAGACACCTGGGGTAGGAAGGAAGGGTATTCTGAGAGGTGAATACGTCTACAGTGGGTGAATTTTGAAGAGAAGAGAGGGAATAAGATATTGTGTCATGGGAGAGAAGACGAGAGGTGAAGGTAAGGTGAACAGGAAGTAACGTGTTATAAAGTGTGGGTGGAGATGAGGTGGGAGAGTGTGAGTCGTAGGTAAGTGGGACAGGGAGAATTGGGAAGCGAATAGGCAGTGAGGTACAGAAATTTTACTTTCGTAAAAACAGTATTCATGTATATGTGATGAGAACTTCTGATTTTCTTTAGACTTCTTAGGGGTATTTTAAATCATATATACGGGTTGATTTGGACTCTCTTCAACATGAATAACTGATTGATTCTGTTGATTGGTCCCCTTTGCTTAGAGCAGGGGTGGGAAACTCAAATCCTCCAGGGGCCTGGCTGGTGACATGAAGGGTAGCTTGGTTAGATTGAGCAGCAGTGAACTGGTATCCCTCCCAAAAGGGACAAGTGGCATTCATCCTCAGGAAGGACATCTGGTATTGGCTGGTTTTCACTTTAACCAGTCAGGCAAGAGATCACACTTTTTATTTCTGATTTTTAAATTGTGGTTCAGATTTTCTTCATCATGTTGTGAGTACATGTGACCTCTGGTCACAGTGGTTTAAACAATTAATCCTTTTTTGAGAGTTATAGTTCCCTTTGAGATCCTTTACATCTTCTTAGCCACCTTTTAAAAAATTTTTAATTAGGGGCGCCTGGGTGGCTCAGTGGGTTAAGCCGCTTCCTTCGGCTCAGGTCATGATCTCGGGGTCCTGGGATCGAGTCCCGCATTGGGCTCTCTGCTCAGCAGGGAGCCTGCTTCCCTCTCTCTCTCTCTCTGCCTGCCTCTCCATCTACTTGTGATCTCTCTCTGTCAAATAAATAAATAAAATCTTAAAAAAAAAGCATTTAAAAAAATTTTAATTAATTAATTATTATTTTTATTTTTATTATTGTGTTATGTTATTCATCATACAATGCGTTAGTTTTTGATGCAGTATTCCAAGACTCATTGTTTATGCACCATGCCCAGTGCTCTGTGTAATTCATGCCCTCCTTAATATCTACCAGCGGACCAACCCATCTCCCTACCCACCTCTCCTCTAAAACACTCAGTTTGTTTCTCAGAGTCCACAGTCTCTCATGGTTTGTCTCCCCCTCCGATTTCCCCCACCTCACTTCTCCGCTCCATCTCCCAATGTCCTCTGTGTTATTCCTTATGCTCCACAAGTAAGTGAAACCATATGATAATTGACTTTCTTTGCTTGACTTACTTCACTCAGCATAATCTCCTCTTTCAAAGACTGTTCCTCTGGGGCTAGTAACAGGTTGTTTTGCTCTATCATCCATGTATCTATCTATCCATCCATCCATCCATCCATCCATCCATCCATCCATCAATTGTTATTTTGACCATGATTTAGGGAATATTAGTTTTATATCCAATCTTTATTACAAATTTTAGGTAGTAGGGGGAGGTATAAGAAAGAAGTGACAATTAAACATAACCCAGGACTGTCCAGAGAAAATGATGGCCCAGGATTTTGTTGTATCATATTCTAATCATTTTCCCAGATTTACATAATATGAATAGTAACAAAAATGGAATCTCGTTATATATATTGTAAACTGTAGAAAATGTTTAGTTTTTTTTAAAAGATTTTATTTATTTATTTGACACAGAGAGAGAGAGAGAGATCACAAGTAGGCAGAGAGGCAGGCAGAGAGAGAGGGGGAAGCAGGCTCCCTGCTGAGCAGAGAGCCCAATGTGGGGCTCGATCCCAGGACCCTGAGATCATGACCTGAGCCGAAGGCAGAGGCTTAACCCACTGAGCCACCCAGGTGCCCAAAATGTTTAGTTTTAAATGAGAATATGCATTGGGAAAAAGCATACACAGCAATGACATCTCAGGTGTTGAGATTATGGGGCAATGGTGTCTTGGGTAGTGGGATTATGGGCGTTTTATGTCCTTATTAATATGCCCTATCTAAGTCTTCTAACAATGGCCCTACAACATTCTTTTGAAAAAAATTATTCATTTTACTATTTAAGTGTGGTTTAAGAATCAAACTCTATTTTAAAGAGAATTTTTTTTTCCAAGATTTTATTTATTTAGAGAGAGATAGAGAGCACATGTGCATGTGCAAGTGGGTGGAAGGGCAGAGGGAGATGGAGAGAATCTCAAGCAGACTCCCTGCTGAATGTGGAGTCCAACTAGGGACTTAATTTCATGACCCTGAGATCATGACCTGAGCCCAAACCAAGAGTCAGTTAACCAACTGAGCCACCTAGGTACCCTGAGGATAGTTTTTTTTTTCTTTTTTTGTGTGTGTGGATATATGTATTTTTTAAATTAATTATTTTTATTAACATATAATGTTTTATTTGCCCTAGGGGTACAGGTCTGTGAATCACCAGGCTTACACACTTCACAGTACCCACCATATCACATACCCTTCCCAATGTCCATAACCCAACCACCCTTTCTACACTCCCTCTCCCACCAGAAACTCTCAGTCTGTTTTGTAAGATTAAGAGTCTCTTATGGTTTGTTTCCCTCCCAATCCCATTTTGCTTTCCTGAAGACCAGCTCATCTATAACACAGAGGGAGGAAGCAAAGCCAGAGAGCCAGTGGGTCTGAATCAGGGGGACGAGGCCGCTGCAGGCCCTACTGATTCAGAAAGCAAGATCAGCCTACTCAGTGTGTCCATTGCTACCCTCCTTCTCAGTAGATAGAGCTAGGAAATATATGCATACTAACCCATATATATGCACATACCTATTTTTATTTCTGTATCTATCTAGTCATATATGTGTTTAAAAAAAAAACAAACAGAAATCACAAGTTCATATGATCATGCCTCTGACATCCGTCCAGCTCTACTAGTTCATCCTAGCCTCCCGTTTCTTTATCTGTTCTTTGACAGTGAAATACTCGCTCTCATTATCTACGATATATTTATTTGTTCAACCCTGTATGCATACAAAGTTGTTTCAAAACTGCTAACCCACACCTGACAAACTGCCAACTTCAGCATAGTGTTCTGCATGGTTCTTGTCCTTTACTTTAAAGTAGTTAGGAAAAACAGTTTCCTAAAGTTACTTAAGCCAGCTCCTTCCTTACCCACTTGTCTCAGGGCAATTATGTAATTGATTTGTAAAATAGTTGGATTCATTTGCCACAGCCTGAAATTCATTTTGGCTCCCCCATATCCTGGATGATTTTTTAAAAAGATTTGTATTAAAAAAATTCATTTGTTGGTACATATAGTGCTGTGGGTTTTGACCAACATATAGTTTTGTATCTTCCCCCATGGTTCCTTACAGAACAGTTCCATCACCCCCAAATGATGTCACTTCTTAGTCAAGGCCATAGCTGATCTGTTTTCTATCCCTATAATTTGCATGTCTCCTTTCCCCCTCCAAGGTCATGTAAATAGAATCATATGATCTGTAGCCTTTTGGTTTTTAGCTTCTTTCCTTTAGCAGAAAGGGTTTACATTTCATTCATGTTGCTGTGTTGATCAGCAGCTTATTTATTTTTGTTGGGGAGGAGTAATCCTTTGAAAGGTTATATAGTTTCATTTACCCATTCATCAGTTGAAAAGCAGTTGATTTGTTTCCATTTGGGGATGATTTTTTAATAAAGATGCTGTAAACATCACATAGGCTCTTATATGCATGTTAAGTTTTATTTCTATTAAGAGTGAGATTGTGCATTGATTTAACTTTATAAGAAACTGCAAAACTGTTTTCCAAAGTGACTGTGTAATTCTGCATTCCCACCAGCAGTGTAGAGTTCCAGTTGTTCCACTTCCTTTTCAGCACTTGCTATTGTCTTTTTTTCTTTTCCATTCTAATTTTATTTTATTTATTTATTTTTTTAGAAGATTTCATTTATTTGAGAGAGCATGCACATGCATGGGCACAAGCAGGGGGAGGGGGGAGCAGGGGCAGAGGTAGAGGGAGAAGCAGACTCCCTAACTGTGCAAGGAGCCCAGTGTGGGGCTCAATTCCAGGACCACCAGGATCATCACTTGAGCTCAAGGCAGACACTTAACTTACTGAGCCTCCCAGGTGCCCCTCTTTTCCATTCTAATCAAAACACAGCAATATATCATTGTGGCTTTAATTTGCCTTGCCTAATCACTAATGATGTTGAGGGTCATTGCACATGCTTGTTTGTCATCCATATCTTTTTTTATTAAGTATCTGTCTAGATCTTTTGCCTATTTTGAAAAGATTAGATTATTTTCTTATTGTCAAGATTAGGGAGGTCTTTTTTTTTTTTAAAGATTTTATTTATTTATTTGACAGAGAGAAATCACAAGTAGATGGAAAGGCAGGCAGAGAGAGAGAGAGGGAAGCAGGCTCCCTGCTGAGCAGAGAGCCTGATGTGGGACTCCATCCCAGGACCCTGAGATCATGACCTGAGCCGAAGGCAGAGGCTTAACCCACTGAGCCACCCAGGTGCCCCCAGGGAGGTCTTTATATATTCTGGATACAACTTCTTTCTCAGAAATATAATTTACAAATACCTCTCCTAGTCTGTAATTTGTTTCTTCATTTTTTTTAACAGTCCCAGAATAAAAGTTTTTAGTTTCAAGAAATCCCAATTTATCAATTTTTTCCCTTCACATTTCTGATATTGGTGTCTTATTCTAAAAATTCTTTGCCTAATCCAAGGCCACATAGATTTTCTTCTCTGTATTATTCTAGAACATCTGTAGTTTAAAATTTACATTTTTGTCCATGATTTATTTTGAGTTAATTTTGTATAAGGTATAGATACCAAGGCTCATTTCTTTGCATAAGGAAAGTCCAGTCATACCAGAACCATTTGTTG
Source organism: Mustela erminea (assembly GCF_009829155.1). Lineage (NCBI taxonomy): Eukaryota > Metazoa > Chordata > Mammalia > Carnivora > Mustelidae > Mustela > Mustela erminea. Next base: position 84,540,330 of record NC_045628.1, read on the forward strand.
AACACCATTTGTTGTTTTCTCTGTTGACTTGCCTTTGCAACTTTGTGAAAAACCAACTGTCTATGCTTATGTGGATCTGTCATCTCTGGGCTTTTTTATAGTGTATTGACCCATGTATCAATGTAACAGTATGTGCCAATCCTACTTTCTCTAAATTACTGTAATTTTATAGCAAGTTTTGAAATCAGAAAGTGTGTCATATAATTCTGTTCCGTTTCAGAACTGTTTTGGCTATCCTGGTTCCCTTGCCTTAACATATAATATTTAGAACTAGTTTGTTGATTACAAAACAACCTTCAGAATTTCTACTGGGATTTTGTTGAATTAGTAATCAGGTTGAGGAGAAGTAATATATTAACACTGTTGAGTCTCTCAATTCATAAACATGGTATATCTATCCACTTTATTTATATCTTCTTTAATTTATTTTATCAACATTTTATAGCTTTCAACATACAGATATCTAATGTATTTTGTTAGATTTATGCCTAAGTAATTCTTTGTGTGTGATATTGTAAATGGTATTTAATTTTTAAAAAAATTTCAGTTCTTCATTGCTACAATATAGACATATAGTTGTTTTTCTTTTTATGTTGACTTGATCTATATCCTGCTATCTTGCTGAACTCATTTACTAGTTCTAGGAGTTTTTCATGGATTCTTTGGGATCTTCCATGTAAACGTTCATGTCTCATTTAGAGAGTTTCATTTCTTCTGTTTATTTGCCTTTTGTCTTTTTCTTGCCTTGTTATACTGGTTAGGCATTTCAACATGATGTGAAATAGTGGCAAGGCATTCTTGCCTTCTTGATCTTAAGATAAAAGTTTTTGGTTTTTCACCATTAAGTATGTTGCTAGCATAGGATTTTGTAGTTTCCCTCTATCATATTAAAAGAGTTTTCTTGTATTCATAATTTGCTGAGTTCTTTTTTAATTTTATTAATGGATGTTGAATTTTGTCAGATATTTTTTACATCTTAGAGATGAACACATGAGTTTTATTCTTTTGTTTTGGTGGTTTGTGTCTTTCAAGTAATTGGTCTATTTGATCTAAGTTTTAGGATTTCTTGGCATTAAGAATTGTTTATAATATTCTTTTATTTTTCTTTTAATGACTATAGGACCAGTAGTGAGCTACCCTCTTTCATCCCTGTTATTATAAATTTACGTATTCTCTTTTTTTAATTGACCAGTCAGCCTTAAACTTTATCAATTTTATTTTCCCCACAAAATACACAACTTTGATTTCATTGTTTTTTTCTCTGTTGTTTTTCTGTTTTCAATTTCATTGATTTCTCCTCCTATTTTTTTGTATTTTTTTAAAGATCTTATTTTTATTTATTTGACAGAGATCACAAGCAGGCAGAGAGGTAGGCAGAGAGAGAGGAGGGAGCAGGCTTCCTGCTGAGCAGAGAGTCCGATGTGGGGCTCGATCCCAGGACCCCAGGATCATGACCTGAGCCGAAGGCAGAGGCTTTAACCCACTGAGCCATCCAGGCACCCTTTTTTTGGTATTTTTAATTCATTTTTTCTTCTAATTTTTTTTTTTTTTTTTAAAGAGAGAGAATCTTTTTTTTTTTTTTTAAAGATTTTATTTATTTATTTGACAGAGAGAAATCACAAGTAGATGGAGAGGCAGGCAGAGAGAGAGAGAGGGAAGCAGGCTCCCTGCTGAGCAGAGAGCCCGATGCGGGCCTCGATCCCAGGACCCTGAGATCATGACCTGAGCCGAAGGCAGCGGCTTAACCCACTGAGCCACCCAGGCGCCCTCTTCTAATATTTTTTTAAATTTAAATCCCAGGTAGTTAACATTAATAGAGTATTATTTGTTTCAAGAGTAGAATTTAGTGATTCATCAGTTGCATACCCTTCCCCTATTTTTATTATTCCTTCCTTCCACTTTCTTTGGATTTAATTTGCTTTTGTTCTGTTTTCTTAAGTAGAGGTATATATATTAAAGTTTTGAGACCTTTCTTTTTTATTAAAGTAAAAATTTGATGTTATAAGTTTCACTTAAAGCTCTGTTAGCTGAATCTAATGAATTTCAAATATTGTCTTTCCATTTTTATCAAATTCAAATATTTTCTAATTTCTTATGAGAATTCCACTTTGATATGTGGATTATTTAGAAGTGCTTGTTTAATTTCCAAACATTTGGGAGATTTCCCATATATTCTTCTGTTGTTGATTTCTACTTTACTTGCGTTATGTCAGAGAACATATTTTGTAGGATTACTGTCATTTTAAATTTAACATTTGTTTCATGGTCCAGAATATGATCTGTCTTGGTGAATACTCCAGGTGCACCAGGAAAAAAGTATGCATTTAGCTGTTGTTGGATGATTGGTCTCTAAAAGTCAAGTAGATCAATTGATTGATAATGTTATTCAGATCTGCTAAAGCCTTACTTATTTTCTGTCTACTTATTCTGAGAGAGAACTATTGAGGCTCCCCATAATAATTGTGCATTTGTCTATTTTTTTTTAAGATTTTATTTATTTATTTGACAGAGACACAGTGGCGGAGGGAACACAAGCAGGGGGAGCTGGAGGGGGAGAAGCAGGATTCCTGCCAAGCAGGCTCCCTAGCCTGATGCGGGCCTCGATCCCAGTGGGATCATGGCCTGAGCTGAAGGCAGACACTTAACAACTGAGCCACCCAAGGCACCCCGCATTTGTCTGTTTTTCCTTTAAGTTTTTACTTAACGTATTTTGTAGCTCTGTTATTAGGTATATAAACATTTAAGATTATTATATCTTCTTGAAAAATTTAATAATTTTTAATATATAATTATAATAATAATTATCATTATAAAATGCCCATCTTTATCCCTGATGGTATTTCTTTTTTTTTTTTTTTTTAAAGATTTTATTTATTTACTTGACAGAGAGAAATCACAAGTAGACGGAGAGGCAGGCAGAGAGAGAGAGAGGGGGAAGCAGGCTCCCCGCTGAGCAGAGAGCCCGATACGGGACTCGATCCCAGGACCCTGAGATCATGACCTGAGCCGAAGGCAGCAGCTTAACCCACTGAGCCACCCAGGCGCCCCCTGATGGTATTTCTTATTCTCAGATCTGCTTTTTGGATATTAATATCACGAATACCAGTTTCGATATTAATATCACGAATACCAGTTTTTAGTGTTTGCTGGGAATATGTTTTTTCACTCTTTTACTTCTACTCTATCTAAGTCTATAAATAGATTCTAGATAGTTTAGAGTTGGATCTTGCTTTTTTATCCAATCTGACAATCTCTGACTTTAATTGGCTTGTTTGTTTTGTTTTGTTTTGTTTTATTTAAAAGGTTGTATTTATTTACTTGACAGAGACACAGTGAGAGAGGGAACACAAGCAGGGGGGGTGGAAGAGGGAGAACAGGCTTCCCGTGGAGCAGGAGCCCGACGCGGGCCTTGATCCAGGACCCGCGATCATGACCTGAGCCAAAGGCAGGCGCTTAACTACCGAGCCCCTCAGGTGTCCCAGCTGCTGTGTTTAGACCATTCACATGTAATGTGATTTCTGATACAGATGACTTAAAAGATATCATTTTCTTAGCCATTTTCTTTTTCTTCCATTTATTTTTTTCCTGCTCTTGTGTTGATTGTGTTAACTGAATATTTTTGATGCTATTTTATCTCCATTATTGATTTATTACTTATAGGATTTAAGATATAGATCTTTAATCAAAGGTTACATTTTAATGTTATACTGCATCAATATACTGTACAATCGTTGGTCTGTCTTTACTTTTACATGCTCATTTACAATGCATTGCTAGGACTTCCAGTTTCCAAATCACATGTAAGGAGCTTGGAAGTTGCCACTCCATCCTAACAACAAGAAAAAAGCTGAACAGACTGAAAAATCAACACTCTTCATGTATATATAAGAGAAAGAAAAACATAGGGAAAACTGCAGGATTGGAGAAACAGACAAATACAGGGAGTCACAGCTTACTGAAGCAGAGACTCATGAGTGGAAACCACCATGGGAACCATGCTGAAATGGGAAGACCTGACTGTTTATTAGAGCAGGTCAAATGATCGGCCATAAAACACACTTTAACAAATGTAAAACAATAGAAATCATGAAATGTCTGCTGTCCTACCACAATGAAATTAAACTAGAAATGAGTAACAGAAAGATAACTGGAAAATCCCCAAGTACATAATCAGTACATTTCTAAATAACACATTGATCCAGGAAAAAAATTTCAAGAGAAATTTTAAAATATTTTGAACTAAATGAAAATGAAAACACTGATTATTAAAATCTGTGCGTTGCAGTGAAGGTAGTAATTAGAGGGAAATTTGTAGCATTTATTCCATTTCCAGTGTTCTTTGTTTCTTTGTGTAGATCCAGTTTTCACTCTGGTATCTGTTTTTCTCCTTTCTGTAAACTCCTTTAAAAATGATTATAGACTAGGTCTGATGGGAATGAATTCCCTGAGTTGTTTTTCTTCAGTAAAGTTTTTAAAAATTTTTAAATTTTTAATTCTTATTTTATTTTTTTCAGTGTTCCAGTATTCATTGTTTATGCACCACACTCAGTGCACCATACAATACATGCCCTCCTTAATACCTACCACCAAGCTCACTTAACCTCCTACCCCTATCCCCTCCAAAACCCTCAGTTTATTTCTCAGAGTCTGCAAGTCTCTCATGGTTCGTCTCCCCCTCCAATTTCCCCCAATTCACTTTTCCTTTCCTTCTGCTAATATACTCAGTAAAGTTTTTTTTTCCCTTCATTTTTGAAAGATAATTTTCTGGGTATAGAACTCTGGGTCGACAGGTTGTTTTTTTTTTTTTTTTCCTTCTAGCACTTAAAGATGTTAGTCCATTATTGTCTACCTTGGATGATCTCTCATAAAGTCTTTTGCAGTTTTATCTTTGTTCTGGTATATGTTATGTGACTTTTTTCTCTGACTTCCTTCAGTATTTCTCTTCATCTTCAGCAAGTTCAGCAATTTGAATATAATATACCTACATCTGTGGGAGTCTAGGGGAAGGAGAATTATTTGTCCTGCAATGTATTCTCTGAGTTTCTTGGTCATATGATTTAGTGATTTTTATTAGTTTTTGGAATAGTCTCAGTCATTATTTCTTTCATTTTTTTCCTGTCTCTTTCAAGATTCCAGTTGCACAAGTGTTTAATCATTTAATATTTTTCCTACAGGTCTTGGATGCTCTGTATGTTCTTCTCAGTCTTTTTGCTCTTTGTTACTTCATTTTGGATAATTCCCCTTGACTCATCTTTAAGTTCACAGAGTCTTTCCTCAACTGTTCTCAGTCTGTTAGTGAACCAGTCAAAGGTGTTCTCTGTTACTCTTTCATTTTTAATATTCTCTTTGGTGCTTTTTTGTTGTTTCCATTTCTCTGCTAAAAATTACCCATGTGATTTTGCACATCCATTCTTTACATAGAGTCTTTCACATATTAATTGTTATTTTAAATTCACTGTCAGATATGACACTATTTGAATCATATTGGAGTCTGGTCCCAATGATCACTTCGTCTCTGGGGTGTGCACTATTTTGTATGCCTCACAAATCTTTGTTTTGGAAAGCCAGAAGTCTTGAGTAGGACAGTAGTGACTGAGGTAAACAGTTTTTATGCCCAGGATTTGACATACCTTTCCTTCTTTGAGGCGTTTACAGTGGGGATTTGAGTTAATCTATTTAGGAGTTCATCAAGGTTTAAGGTCTATAATTGCTGTGGTCACTATTGGTACACTACAGGTTTTAAATTCATCAGTAATACCTTGTGTTTAAGATTAAGACTGGTTGGGGATGCCTGGGTGGCTCAGTCAGTTAAGCTGCTGCCTTCAGCTCAGGTCATGATCCCAGGGTCCTGGGATCGAGTCCTGCATCGGGCTCCTTGCTCAGTGGGGAGCCTGCTTCTCTCTCTGCCTCTGTCTGCCACTTTGCCTGCTTGTGCTCTCTCTCTTTCTGACAAATAAATAAAATCTTAAATAAAACAAAGATTGATTGGCCCAAGGTTTTTTCCTGTCAGTATCTTCACTTTACCTTTTAGTCTTCCCTTTGCCCTGCCCTTGGAGAGGATCTTCTTCTATATTCTCATTCTGATCCTCTCCCAGAAGTATTCTTCTGTTACTTGTTACTTTACACTTGCTAGCCTAGTGATGGGGAGTAGTGCGAGTGGCGTTTCTTGTCGTTCAGGTTAGGCCTTCATCTTAGGCAGGCATTATGTCTCTGGCGCTTGGGAATGTGGCTTCCTCAGTGCCCTTAGCTCTCTCTCTCAGCATCTATGCCTGTTCATCCCCTAGGCATAAGGATTTTTATTTCAGTTTCCTACACCCAACATAAAATGGGTTTTTGGCAATGGTAGGTTATCATACTATTGTCTCCAGTCAGTTAAGTGAATTAAAATGTATTTATTCACATACTGAATGAGTCAAATGTTGAATCACAATTGTTTCCAATTATTTCCCTTAAATTTTTCCTGTGGACATTTGAACTTCGAAAACCTTATGTCTACTGGTTGTAGTCCTAAGTGAACTGGAAAGTTAGTGGGTCTCATCAGGCACTTGTAGGCTTGTCTGTCAGCTGTCCTGAACAGGAGGAAACCTGTCAGGCTCTTCTTAACACCAGAAGCTGTTGCAACACAGGACAGAAAATTTAAGTTGCTGGTTAAATCATTTTAGCATAAATATAGACTCGAGGAAGGACTTTTTTTTTTTTAAGTACTCAGTAAGCAATATTTAGCTGTCCTATCATAGGAATAAGAAGGAATCCTCCTGACACTGTTTTTGGATTAAACAGCGCATAGATGTGTGGACTTTATGATCTAGGTAGTTGGTTCTATCTTTGAGCTGGCTTCCTAGAGGTATTTAGCCAAAAATATTATCTAACTTAATACAATAGTGAGATACAAGAAGCTATATGCTGTTTCTTTGAAGCTATATGCAAGATTAGAATGGCTGTTACTTTACTATTGTTTACATCAAAAATGGTAAATCTTTTTCTTCAAAGTTTGAGTGACATAGAGAGCTGAGTAAAATGAGGGAAAAAGACTCACTCTGCTTGGTACTCTCACTGTCCTTTCACATTTTTGAATGAAGAGGGGCTCTTCTTTCCTAAGAGAAGTGGCCTCCTCAATGAGCAGAAAAGGTAAAACTAGCCAGACCAGTGAATCAACTGATGACCAAGAGGGTGACAAAAGCTGCTGACAGCTCCTCCTTATGCCTAGGTTCTCAATTCTTAAAATTGGATTCATTCTCTTTTAATTTAAGGCTGTGACTCATGGCTTCAGTCTTTTTTCTTTTCAAATGAGGAAGGATTGCAACTTTGTTAATAAAGTCTCTGACTAAACATATACCTGTTGGTAGGGTGTGTGTTCTCATTGACTGTTTTACCAAGAAGAGTTTTGCATTGAGTAGAGCCTTTAATTTGGGGGTAGTTAGTGCTAGAGAAACCCTTCAAAATCTTCAGTGGGAAAGTAACTTTTCCTTTCTTACCTAGAGGTTTAGGACTACTATAGAATTTTAGATTATTGTTAAATTCATCCTTGGGCCATCACTTCTTCTTCTTCTTCTTTTTTTTTTTTTTTTAAGATTTTATTTATTTATTTATTTATTAAATTTCTTTTCAGCGTAACAGTATTCATTGTTTTTTTTGCACCACACCCAGTGCTCCATGCAATACGTGCCTCCCTATTACCTACCACCTAGTTCCCCCAACCTCCCACCCCCCACCCCTTCAAAACCCTCAGGTTGTTTTTCAGAGTCCATAGTCTCTCATGGCTCACTTCCCCTTCCAATTTCCCTCAACTCCCTTCTTCTCTCCATCTCCCCATGTCCTCCATGCTATTTGTTATGCTCCACAAATAAGTGAAACCATATGATAATTGACTCTCTCTGCTTGACTTATTTCACTCAGCATAATCTCTTCCAGTCCCATCCATGTTGCTACAAAAGTTGGGTATTCATCCTTTCTGATGAAGGCATAATACTCCATAATGTATATGGACCACGTCTTCCTTATCCATTCGTCCACTGAAGGGCATCTTGGTTCTTTCCACAGTTTGGCTGGGCCAACACTTCTTATCATCTATTGTGAGATTCATTATCTTTTTTTCTTTTTAGTGCTCATGGGAAAAACAGACACTTTTGTTCTGGACTAACTTTTCAGGGATGTTTGTATAATTAACCATCTTGGAAGACAGAGTGTCTCCTTCTGGATCAAAGGGCAGTTTTGTTTGCTGTCACCTTCTGGGGCATTGGTCAGGTGGGTTTGCTTATGGTCAGTTGTGAGGGATTTGTGATTCCTAATAAGCTCATAGTCCTCAGTTGGGACACAAACCCAGATCCAGCTGGTTCCCTTCACATTACCCCCTTGGGACTTGGGGATAAGGAGGACTACTGTGAACACGAAGCTCATGCTGTTTGATAACCTGTAATATTGTCCTTTATTTCTGACCTGAGAGACCCATGTTTTCCGTGAGCGTTTGTTAAACTATGGCAGGCAACCTTGTTAACTTCCATATAGGGTAAAAATCTCAGATTCTTTTTAATTCTTGATACTATCATTAAACATTGTCTTGCCTTAAAGTTAATGTAAAAACTTGAAAAAATGGAGAAAAAAATAGCTTTTTGATTGCTCTAAGATTATAATCTTGATAGTACATTTGTGTGTGTATTTCTATTCTTTCCAAGTATATCTGGACATATTTTTAATCTTATTATGATGCAAAGTCATATCCTTTAACATTCCTCTGATTGTATAAGTAATTTGTGGTAATTACAGAAAATTGGAAAATTTATAAAAGAATAAAGAAAATCATTAGTACTCTTACTGCCCAGAGATGGAGTCCCTATTACCATTTTGTATATTTCCTTCCAATATTTTATGTACACTTATTTTATAGGTGTAGGGGAGACTAGTATATTCTTTATTCACCTAATGTGTCTTGTGTACTTTACTATTTCATTCAATATTGAGAAGTAAGCTCCCTTGCTTTAATGGTTATAGTGTCTCATTCTGTGAGTGTCCATATTGTCATAATCACTTTATTATAACTCTTAAATCAGTTTTGGAAATCAGTTCTTTCTTTATATATTGCTTCAACCCCACCCCCCTTTCTGTTTCATTCTTTCTCTCAAACCCCATTTCTTTCTGGAACTGCATTTACCTGTATGTTAGAACTCTTCAACATTTCCATGTGTTTTTCCTATGCTCTTTTCTATATTTCCCCTCCCAGTGTCTCTTCATGCTTCAGTCTGGATATTTTATCCTGCTATAGCTTCCAAATTATTATTTCTTCAGCTAAGACCATCTTTTAAAAGTTTTCATTGTATTTTTCAATTGTTGAGTTTCTACTTGATTCTTTTTATAGTTACTAGTTACAGGCTAAAATTTTTCAGTTATCTTTTAGTTCCTTAAATATATTAATAAGTTATATCAAAGTTCATATCTGGTAACACCATTCTCTGGATGTCCTATGGGTCTATTTCTAAAGTCTGTATTCTCTCTTTGTTTTCTGTCAGGTCTTCTCTGCTATCTGTTTTGTTTCTTTGTTTATATGTGAGACATTGCTTATGAAAAACCAAGACTCTGGTTATGGTTTTGTTCTCCAGAGAAGCTAGGCTAGGAGCTTATCTCTTTAAATTAATCATGTGTTGAGATGAGTGCAGGCTTGTGAAGATGGGTCACTGTTACTCCAAGGAAGAGCTCTTTAAGGTGCCAGCTGGAAGCATAGAGCAGTTACCAGGCCCTGAGCTCCAGTTTTCCCTCAGCACTATGAGTCTACCAAAGCCTTGCTTCTTATTTCAGCCATTTTGTCTCTACTTTTGAAATAAGCAGTTGCTTTGAGGATTAAAGAGGAGCCATATATAAAGCTTATATCTCCAAGTGTCCCTATTACCTGAATCTTGGCCTTGCAGTTCTTCACTATTTCCAACAGATTATTTTTTATAGGTTTTAAGCTTTTTTAGTTGTTCTCAGCAGGAGGATTGTCTAAAACAAGCAAGTACTTGTACGATTATCAAAAGTATTTGCTCTCTACAAATAATTTGTTGAGAATAGCTCCTTCTGTCCCCAGTGGTAGGTTCTGGGGGTATGGCTGGTAAGTAAGACCTTTGGGGGACCAAATAGAAATATTTTTATGTTCCTTCTGTTGTTACCAGTATGTGTTCCCCTACTCTCAATACCACTTAAGAGCAGTTTGTGATACTATGTTAGTATTCCTATTTTGACCAAGACTGTATAGTGTCTGTAATCCTCATGTTTGATGAGGAAAATGTGACCTTCTGGCTTGGTGCCATATTGACATTTTGCCTGCTTTTGTCAGAGTACGTATTTTCTGCTCTATTATAGCTACTTGCATGGATGTCTGTTTTCGTATGTGCTTCTTAAAACTTGTGGTTCTTGAAAAGCAGGGAGTACACCTTCTTGTTCTGTTCAGTGGGAAAGTTCCCTGCAGAGACTAGTTCCTCATCAGAAGTGTATTTGCACTCAGATGTTAATGCTAACAGTCAGAAACTTGTCATTCAGTTTCAAACTTCCATTTTCCTAAGGTCCCATCAGTGGATCTACTTCATGTATTAGCTTTCTTCAAGGTTCCAAAATACTGCTAGACTAGTATACAAATGCATATATGGAAAGAAGCTTCTGTAGGTTGTGACATAATGTTATGATTTATACTATAAACTAAATGGGAGTCATTGCATTAGATATAAGTGACAGAATTTTTTTCTATTAAAAAATACTGGATGAATACTATTCATTTAGCATGAATACTATCTGTGGGATTAGCAGCGTGACTAGTAGCGGAATAATGGGAGGGGCGTTAGCAGTAGTAGCAGCGTCCTGCTGAGGCGGCATGGAACAGATTGCAGTAGCTGAGTCCATCTATCACATATATACTGAAAGAAGACAGATCAGTTCACCCTCAGGGCTTCAAGCTGTTGCAGAATTTGGGGAAGAAGGAGAGACACAAATGCCTGGACTTGAATGGAGTATCTTCCTAAATCAGAACAAATCTTTAGTAAAAGAGAACAGAACTTTAGTCCATGGCAGATGAGAGTCTATTTTGAATGTGTAGGTCCAGGAATGGGTATGATTGCCCCATGGGTGCCAGAAAGCAGGGCGGTGTCTTGTGTTTATTCTTTCAGCCGTCTTTAGACATTTTCTCTAAAATAATATAATGATCAAGCAGAGTAAATATGTATTTAGTGAGCTTGTGGGGTATTGTATAAAACTGACTACATCACAGAATTTTTCATTCATTCATTCATTCATTGATTAAGTAAACAAAGTCTACTTAAACAAAGTAAACAAATGTTTACTGAATAACTTCTTTTTGTCAGGCATTATTCTTAGAGCTGGGAATATAGCAATAAAGTAAAAATTAAGATTCCTGCTCTCATGGAGCTTTCATCTTTGAATTCTGTTTTGTTGTAATGGTGTTTGTTTAAATATAGCCGTTTTTAAAAGTGTCAATTCAGAAGATGGACCGTGTTCTCTTAGTATGTTCATTTTCTCTTGCATGTGAGATGTAAACTTTTAGAATATAGAAATACAAAATTTACTTCCTCTCTAGTTTTGGAGTTTGCATCGTGCTCATTTGTACCTTAGTATATACTCTGGATTTGCTCATGGGATTATATTGGGGGGAATGGCTTTATGACATCTAGTAGGGAGGGAGTCATTAAAATATTGTTACTTAGTATTAGACTACTAAATCTTAACATCGCTGATTATAAATTTTTTTAATCACATAAATTTGATGCTTTAGAAACATTTTACAAAAACAAAACAAATACTTTACAAAATAATGAGAGTCAGTAGCGTAAACGAAGTGGTTTTGTAGGCAGGGGACTGGAATTATAATGTTACTTCCCTGTGGATCATGAGGTTCCTTAATGATCTTGGATCATTAAGGTTTTTCTTTCTAAACTGGAAAATTTATATGCCGGCTAGTACTAGAAGAGGGATCAGATAAATTTGAGGTGCCTTTGAAGTATTCATGTGAAGATAGTTTGTGAAGGAGAAAAAAAAGTGTGAGTTAAGTCTTTAGATTGGTGAGTTAAGCTGTGGGCTTGGTTTGGATTCCCTAGGGAGAGAATTTAGGTGAGAAGAGAATAGTCTGGGACTAAGTTTTGAGAAACTCTAGTTCTGTGTGATTGGTTTATGCCATCTTTATGATACTCTTTATTTTTCTTTGGATCTATTATGTTCTATTTCTGACTTCTTAAATTGGATGCTTGACTTGTTGATATTTTAGACTTTTTTTATTAAAGAAATTTGAAGAATAAATAACTGTTTTAGTCATACCTATAAATTTTGACTTTTTGGTTTCTCCTCTGGACAGATAGAGTTAAGATATAGATGGCCTTGATGATGCTATTTCTGTTCAAAGTACTGTAAAATTATTTTATAGTTGAACATATACATGGTGACAAGTGAAAGTAGCTTTGTGATACTATAAAACTTGAGTTTTCAAAAATGAGAACGTTTTTATAAAACAGTGGTTGTCATCCAACAAAATATGTTGAATGGAATTTGTTGTTTTACTCATTGCAGTGACAAAGTGTTTGGGCTAAAAATATCTAGTCCAATTATTACTAAAAAAAGCATCATATTTTAAATTCTATTTTTTTTTCCTCCAAATCTCACATATAGACCCTCTCCCTGTTCTCTGCTGCTTTGAGAATTGCTGCATTTCCTGATGGAAATGCATTATATGTGTGTTTGATATGGAGGCAAAACCACAGTTATATAAAAAAATAATTTATGTAGTCTTCTCAGATTTGTCACCCTGAATTTATAGATTGTCTTCATTGGTAATAAGTGGTCTCAGAGATTGATGTGATATCCTTCACATCAACTCATTTATTTTTCATTTTTCTCCTTAAAAATTCATTCCTTCGGGCATCTGGGTGGCTTATTTAGGCATCTGATTTCAGCCCAGGTTATGATCTTGGGGTCCTGAGATTGCCCAGCTTTGGGCTCTGTGCACAGAAAGGAGTCAGGTTATCTCTCTCCCTCTGCCCCTTTCCAGCTTGTGCTCTCTCTGTCTCTCTCAAATAAATAAAATCTGAAAAAAAAAAATCTTCATGCCTTACTATTTTATGTTTTATGCTATTCTCAATACTTTGTTAAGTAAAAATTTTATATTAAAAATCCTGAGTCTTCCTCATGAGAAATAGTATTTAGAAATGCAGTAAAACTATATGCTATTTGCAGGCTTAAATAAAATATTTTTAATTGTATTTTTTTCATGGCAAGTATTTTAACCCAGTTCTAAATAAATGATTTCATGTAAGGTACTAAAAATAGCATTGGAATGAGGATGGGAATAGACTCATCCTCAGGATAGCAGTTGATACAGGTGCCACTTCAGCTTCTTGTCCACCCTTTGTGGACACCCACAGAAAGGACTGCTATTTAAAGCAAACAGCAATAATTCTGGTAACCTTAACACCCAATCCCCAGGAAGTAACGTTCGTAAATATGGTCTATGCTGATTTTTACTTTGGAAAGTTCTCTCTAGATTGGGTATGATTTGTTTTAGATTATTGTAAACTCTGTTTAGGGTTTGTAAGATGCTTTTAAAAACTTTATTTTGATGTTAAGGAAAATAATAAGCATCTGGTTAGGGCACTGTAGAGTTTAGTGTCTGCAATAATGAAAATGCGAATAGATAAAATTAGCGCTAACAGACTTCGTAATGCATATTACTTCCATCTTCAGTTTAAGAATGAATTTCCTTCTGCCGTGATTGCAGTGGGTTTTAGCTCACCTTTCTTTTCTTGCCATGTCTTTCCCTATGTCTAATAGAATTGCTTTGCATGTAAAATACTTAAAGTATTGAGGCCTAATTTTGTTTTACTTTCTTTCTGGAAAGCACATTGAAGATTGCTTCCAGATGTTTTGCATTAACAAATGTAGATTTTCTAGCAACAGGACACCTATCTAAAATGCCTGAATTGATTTTTTTCTTTTTAAAAATCAATGAAATTTCATTTTCCCCATGAAAATATTTGTTTTGGAAAATGTGTATTGTTGCACAGCAAGTGAGTAAACTTCAGAAGAGAGTTCTTATAAACTTTGCCAGGGAATTATCCAGCACACTGACTTGCCATGGCCATGCTGCTTTTCTAGAACATTCCTAATGAGTTAAATGCCCTCATGGGTAACTGACTAATAACAAAACACCAAAATTTATAAATGATTTACCTTTCAAAGTATAAGTAAGTTAGAGAGAATTAAAAATTATCCCTATAATACCATCATTCAGTTTCTTACTTTCAAGAAGGCAAGGGAAAAAGGAGTGTTTAACTTAGCCTTGCCTTTTCACTGTGTGATACTGCCTGAGATGGGTGAACTCCTTTGGATGTACCAGGTAGGGTTTCGTTGAGAAGGCACTGGCTGAGTTCTCACTTGGTCACATTGCTATAGTTCACAGAGTGAGGTTGCTTTGCATTTAGGTTCTCAATTGTCTCACCATTTGGTACCTTTCTCAGCCCTTCCTCCCAGCGTCTCTCAGCTTTGCAATCAACCACAAGTGATGAAGGTCCTGATTTAACAGCATTTCAGAATTCATTTCTTAGACAAGGCGTATTGAATAGCAAGGAAATGAACTCAAGGCTTGACATGGACAGAGGCATTATAACCCTGGCCCACCAAACTGAACACAGTTGTTACTATCAACAACAACAACAAAACTTCAAGCAAATGTGCCATTAAAAAACCCTTACATAATTGTAGCAGGTTTGGGTTTCCTCTGGTTCAAGTTTTCTTGCCTCTTTGATAATCAAATGATCTGAAGAAAGGCATAGAATTTCAGGGGGGAATCTGCATGACAGGCTCACAATAAGGCTATTCATGAGGACTCTTTTATTAGTTTAAACTGTATCTGCATCATTCTTAGTCTCTGGCTTTACTACAAGGCTCCATTTAAACTTAACCCAACTTGCTGACTTAACTGATCCAGGAATTACTCAGTACAACCAGCCAGCTACTGTAGCTTTTTTTTCCTCCCCCTTTTGATAAGGGGATTTAATACAATGGCCTTTACAGTTCTTAAATGACTCCATTTTTTTCCCCTGTCTTTGAGATGTGACGCTTATACGACCTTTTGTTCTTAATAAAATTTCACATAGTTTGATTATATTTTTTAAAAAATATAAATAAATACAATATTGGCTCCCTACCCTCAGAGTAAAACTTTTTAAATTTTGTAGAGGATATACAAATGGAGTTTGTCATTAGGTATTATTAAATCAAACTTGAATATATTTTCTATATTTTTGAGGGGTGATTCTCATATAATTACTAGGAATCCTTCAGCATTGCATGTTCACTTTTACACACTTTTGGTTACCTGCTGGTGTTTATACCATTTCTCCTACCACAGTGCTAACACACTACTCGGGACATCCTTGGTTGGTCCCTGAGTAGCTGGGCGGAGGAAGGCAGGACAGAACTCTGACATCAGAGTGAAGAGATTCTCAAGAATATATTTGGTACCATGTCACATCGAGAGTAGAGGTGACCCACGCTTTAGATCCACACATCAGACTAGTGGGTCTCAAACTTTAGTCGGAACAACAATCATCAGAGTATTTGATAGAATTACAGATATCTGGACCCCACCCTCAGGGACTGATTCAGCAGGTCTGGGATGAGGGTCTGAGAATCTGCATTTTTTACAAGCACCCAATTAGGTTTCTAATGCTGATGATTACCCAACCATACAGAGACCATCATCCTATAAATTCATGAAACCTCCCTGCAAGGCCTCTTGCCTCCAGGTGAGCCACGACCTGTCTCGGGTAGGAGTGACTGCTGTGTGGTTCCCCAGGGGAGTTGGTGGCAGGAGGGAAGGGGCGCCTCTAGTATTTCTAGCTCTGGAGCAGCTTGAGTATCCTTCTCCCGCTCTGCTTCCTTCTGTAGCAGGACAGTCCCCACTGCGTGTATCACGTTCCCAGGAACAGGCCTCACCTTTGGGCCTGCACTTGGATGTTTGAGAACGTCATCTCCCCCTGCCCTGGCTTTGTGCGTGATTAGAATTTCAGAGCAGTGTTATCTGCAGCACTTAATCCGAATTTGCTCTTCTGTCCTCCTCCCGTGCCCCTATTAAAGTAATTTTAGATTTTTAGAAACAAAGGTCCTTTTCAGAAAGATTTCCCTTTAGAAATGGATGTTCAAGAAGTCTTTTGGGAATTATGGATGTAACATGTTCGCTCCTTTCGTGAAGATAAGATTTTTCCTTGAAGATAAGTTGATCCGTTGATCAGGACAGATAGGGAAAATAAGTGGTGTTGACTACTGTTGCTGTTTGTAGCATCTCGCCAAGGGTGCTAGCGTGTCCACCCCCATGGACTTGGCAGATTGCCTTATGGGAATGCTCAGACCCATACAAAAATGAGAAAATACAGCTCCCATATACACGTCACCCAGTTTCCAGAGTTACGGAGATTTGGCTGCGTTTTTCGGAGGCTTTTTGTTTTGCTCTTAAATATTGCTAGTAGTTTTCTGACTGGTCATTTGGGGAATGAATCAAACATCACACATGCTTTGCTTGCGGCCTGAGTGCGGTATCATGAATCGTAATTTGAATATGTCCCTTTCAGGAATGTGTTCCGGAAAACCTGGAGCTGAAGAAGAAGATTTTCGCACAGTTAGATCAAATTGTTGACGATAAAGTTGTCTTGAGCAGCTCCACGTCTTGCCTCCTGCCTTCCAAGGTGTTCGCTGGCTTGGCACACGTGAAGCAGTGCATTGTGGCCCATCCCGTGAGTGCCTTAAACCTCAGGAACTGGTTGTATCTTATTCTGGTTCTCAGGAGCAATACATTTGGACTAATCTGCTAGTACATTTTAACTGCTTTATTGAGGTATAAGTCATATGCCACACAATTAAAATTGTATAATTTAGTGTTTTTTTATGGAAATATAGAAAGTTGTATGATACCGGCATTTTAAAAATTTTTTTATTTTTTTAAAGATTTTATTGATTTGACAGACAGAGATCACAAGTAGGCAGAGAGGCAGGCAGAGAGAGGAGGAAGCAGGCTCCCTGCTGAGCAGAGAGCCTGATGCAGGGCCCGATCCCAGCACCCTGGGATCATGACCTTGTTGTGCCCAAATTTCGAGTCCCCTCCCCAAAGACAACCACCAGAGTCCAGAGTCAAAGCCAAACAGCAAGGGTCGTTTATTACGAGTTCGAACCTGGACTTCCGCGCACTCGTGGCCAGTGACACTAAGAGGTCCCGAGCTCAGGATCACAACACTTTTTATACACTATTTTTGGGGAGGCAGGGACTTAGCATACATCATGGTATCTTGTAACAAATCGCCACATACCGCGGGGAAAATAAAAAAGGAACTCTATAATATGACTGGCGCGCTACAGAATGGGAAAAGGCTGGGAACGGATTATTGGTTAGGGCAAAGGGCTCTTCAAACAAAGGGTCATTCTTCAAACTGCTGAGTTGGCGCCGCTAGGGTATGTGTCACCCCAGGATTGACCGGGGTCTTCCCGTCAAGCCGTGGGGCACCAGATGGTTGTTATCTCTCGGCCCAAAGCCAGATGGGGAGTCCGGGAGCAGCCATTCTGTTACGTCCAATTCCAGGTGGGGGTTTCTCTGGCGTCAAATGGCTGTTATCTCTTGGCCCCCCAGAGGGGTCCGGGGGTAGCCATTCTGTAAGGTTCAATTCTGGGAGGGGGATGTGTGGTTACAGAGTGTCTATAGAAAGTCTGCTGGTATTTTTCCATCTCCTCATGGGTTAGCAAGCGAAAGTACAGAAGCAGAAATAGCGGTAATGGTTATAATTTAGGCATCTCAACCTGAGCCAAAGGAAGAGGCTTTAAACCACTGAACCACCCAGGTGCCCCAATACCAGCATTTTTAAAAAGAATTTAATCCCCAAATGCCTTGAATTGTACCTGCTTACCTAATGCCTAATGGGGTAGAATGGGATAGAATGAGCAGTACTGACATACTTTCACCCTTATGTAACTCACCATCCAGCTAAAGACAGAGACTGCTAAACACAGAATTCCACTGTTGGGGAAAAAGGTACATTTAAAAAATGTATACACTGAGTAAGATTTTGCAGCCATGTCACTGTGCTGTGCAGTTGACTCAACACAATCCAGAGTAGGATCAGTGTTGCTAAAGTACAGATCCTGGGTCCTGCTCCTGAGATTCTGGTTCAGTAGTCTGATGTTAACCCCCCACCCGTTTTTCTTGTTCCCTTACACACATCTGTTGGGCAGACCTATTCATTGGGAGATCCATGGTGAGGTATATTGGACAGTGAGTTCCAAACTGATGTGCAGGCACATGGTAAATCTTTTTGAGATGAATGTGGTAATGTGAGGAAAGAGGAATCAGAGAGGAGATCCAGGGATCACTTGGTGGGAGTTTGAGAACCAACTGAGCTCAGTGTGACCTTGGAGAACTGGGACAGCCTGTTAGTATAGAAAAGCTGACCTAGCCAAGTCATAATAAATAGGATAGTGGATGACGTGGCCACATCCCCCGCACTAGCAGGCCATTGGAGGCTGATGGAGAAGCTGGGGCCAAGCTGGGCAGGATGGGGTTGGGCTGACAAGGGAGGAGAGAGTGGGAAAGAACGTAAGCAAAGACCCTGGGCTAAGAGCAAGTGTGGGGTGTACAGAATTGCGAGGAGACCAGTCTGACTGGAAGGGCACACATACCTCACATACTTGGGGAGTAGGAAGAAAAAGCTGGAAGGCTTGGGAAGAAACAGTTGAGTTGTACAGAATCTTGAGAGTTGCTCTAAAGAGCTGGGACTGGCTTAGGCACAGAGCAGCCTTGTGATGTGGTGAAAATGCTGCCTTTGGAGGGTAATTGGAAGGTTCTTTGTATGTTGAAGATGGCTGAGAGAGGGGAGCAGCTTCTTCACAGAATTGGGGCAATATTCCAAGGATGGGTGACCAGGGCCTCAGTGAGGCTGAGGGTCCTAGACTAAGAGCAGGGCAAATCCTCTTTTTGAGGCAAGAGTAGTTTAGAGTCAGGGAGGGGGGTTGTGTGGTAACAGACTTGCTCTGGGAACTGAGGAAAAAGGGGGAGTCACAGAGGCCTACTGGATTCTCTATGCTGAGAAGAGGAACTTCTTGGACCACCATTCACATGACGATATAGTTCTGGATATCCAGATGTCCTCCTACTGAAATACCATGGAAATTAGAGATTGGTCATAAAATACAGAGGCTTAGACCCACAGAACATGGAGGAAAACTGGTCACGTCTAGCTACCACACAGATACACAGACATAAGAGGGACCTTAACTGAAGCATCCAAATACCAAGTGCAATGAAACATGTGCTATCTTTGCTTCTATGACATTTACATGTCTGTAAAAAGGACTCTCAGAAACTATAAACCACTTATTAGATTGTTGCTTCAGTGAAATGTGTAAGCCTCTTGCTTGAAAACTTCCAATTTCTAACCAGAGATTTTACTTCTAAGTCAGGTAAAACAAAAGAAAAAAACAACAAAGTCAGATTGTTTAGGAAATACCTCCTAAGTCCTTTAATAAGATTCCTTTATTTATTCCACCTTTAATAAGGTAGGAATCTTATTAATTTTAAACCGCCTGATGGATGAGACTACACCTTACTCACTTTCCTCTCACACCTAACAAGGACCTCCGACTAGTAGTTCAGCCAGTGACTGTTGTATAATGACAGTTCTCCTACCATTCCAGGATTGTTCGCTTTTACTTCTTTAATCAAAGGCAAACAGTGTAGCCAAAATAAGCTCAGACCTTATTTCAAAAATTAATCTCTTACTACTTTTGTAGATCATTTTATATCAAAGCTAACATTAACCAATGCAGATGAAATCACCCAAGTTGACTGTCTTTGGAATTTTATCCTTTCTTTTGTGCTGGTGCTGCCCATTGTTTAATCATGCCATTGAGCTCAAGGAGAGTGGGAAAAAAAGGGTCTGTGAACAATTCAACCTAAGCTGAATGGACAGTCCCCGAGTAATCCAGAACCATTTACAGTCTTTGAGGAGCTACAGTTTCCCTTTAACCCTGCAGGCCAAGCAGGAGAAGCCCAGCGCATCAGCTCAATGCCACTGCCTCAACTTTGTGCTCCTGTCACCCACGACTCTGCCCAGACAGGAAATAGTGTAAAGGGAAAGGAAGCCCATTCATGCCTCTGAAAGGCTGGGGCAAAAATGGAAAGTCAGCAGTTGTGAAAGATTGCTGCCTCCACCCCTCCACGGAAGAACCAGCAGCCAAGGAGTTTCTACATCCCATATTGTCTCTTGGGCACCTTTTCTCATTGTGGGGTGAGGAGATTTCAGGTCAGTCCAGTACGGGTGGGTGAGCGTGTTCTCTCAGCACACAGGTAGTTTGAGAACTTTGAGTAGGCTTCATAGACTAGAGCCAGGAAAGTGACAGGCTCAGGGAGAGGGGTTTCATGTGGCTCTTCTCTGGGTCTCTGCTGGTCTTCCTCTCGAATGTTTTTTATGTTGCCTTTGTCTGCCTCATCTCCTTGTGGGTGTGTGGAGGGGCTCAGGGATGGCCATTTGGTGGCTGGTGATTATCTGAAGGTTGAGTTGGGTTGCATGCTCTCTTGGTACGTAGATCTATGCTAACAATCAATCAAAGCAGCAGTTTTCTACTGACAGTTTCAGCCACACTTTACAGCCTTTATTCCACTGGGGACTGGTGGTCCCACAGAGCTAAACAGTGCTGTTTTAGCCCATCAGACGCTCTTGGTACCACTCTTATGAATGTCCTGTAGATTTTGCTGCCTGGGAAGGACACACATTTGCTCAGGGGATATAGTCTGTAATGGAAATAGTTCCTAACGTACAATTCTCATGTAGGTTACTAGTCAGCCACAGAGCTATAACACAGTCTGGAATTAAATCAGGCCCTACCCGCGTAAGGTGCCCCAAATGTTCCCATCCGAGCACTCCTTGCCCATGCTTGCACCTTTTCTGACTCACTCTCCCACCTGACCCGGAACCATTTACCCCCATGTTGATGGTAACTTGAATGTTCATCTGTCTATGGAGAGCATGTGTGTGTGTGTGCATGTGTGTGCAAGCAGTGCCTGTTTCACATGGCCAGCTGCTGCCTTCAGAGGGGCTGCCTTTCCCCCTCTGTTTATGGAGGGTGAGTTCAGGAAGGGGGGTGGGGCTTATCACTAATGAAAGGACTTCACTACCTAAATTATCAAAATGGTGAGGGATTATATACCCCTTCATTTTTACATTCCTCTTGTTAAGAGGAAGAGGAATTCACAGGGACAGGAGTACCCCCACGCCAGCAGGGCTGTGAGAATGAATTGCAAATTGCTGCACCTGTCTTCTGGGAAAAGGGACAGTCTGCTTTTCCTCTGTGAGTTTAACTCTGTTTAATCTGCTGCAGAGAAAATAAACGAAGCCTCTGTGTTGGGTGTGCTGTGCTATCGCTGTGATCACATGCCTTCCAGGCTCTGGTCCAGATTCTGGGCAGGCTTTTCATGAGGTGAATGGAGAATGCCCCCCCTTGAACCTCCCGGCTCAACCTGAGCTCTCAAAGAGCCTCACGGCCGGCTGAACCCAGGACCATCTCCTCTAACCTTTAAAAAGTTGCTTGCTTTCCACCTTTGTTCTTCCCGTTTCTTGAGGGCATGTTTCTGAGTTTAACTCCCAGACTCCAGCAGCCAAAGGCCCAGGTCCTACCTTCCGTGTCAGAAACAGAATAGCAGTTGGGAAACAGCCATTCCTTTTTTGTTTAAGAGAGTTGCTTGGTGGGGCACCTGTGGCCTCAGTCTGTTGAGTGTCTGTCTTTGGCTCAGGTCGTGATCCCAGGGTCCTGGGATTGAGCCCCACACTGGGCTTCCTGCTCAGCTGGGAGGCTGCTTCTACCTCTCCTTCTGCCCCTCTCCCTGCTTATTTATGCACTGTCTCTCTCTGTGTCAAATAAATAAAATCTTTTTTTTTTTTTTTTCCTAAGTCGCCTGCTTTGCTCACCTCCTGTCCTCTCCACCTCTCCTCTACTACCATATTAAATTTAAAGTACCAGCCGTTGCCACTGTTCATCTCTGAGCCTGTAGTAGGGATCAGGGTCTTTGTTCCAGGACTGAGGTGCCACAGCAAGAATGACCCCATCCAGGCCCTCAGACTCTGGGAGTTCCTTTCTCAGAAGCTCATCGACTTGAGAGCATGGACACAGACGTGTGCCAACTCCACCCATTCTAGTAAGCTCAAAGGGCCAGATTGTGCAGTGGTATTTTAGTGGGTGGTGGGGAATCAGGATCCTGCAGGGTTTTGAGCTGCAGGTGGTATGATCAGCATCCTGTTTTTAGGGGCTTTTTCCTTAATTTTAATTGTGATAAAATACACACAAGGTTTGCCATCTTAACCATGTTTAAGTATACGTTCAATGGCAGTGAGCACATTCATGCTGCTGTGTAGGCCCCCCACCATCTGTTCAGACTTTCTGTCTTCTGAAACTGAAACTTTGTCCCCATTAAATAGTAGCTCTCCATTCTGCTGCCCCCAGTCCTGGCAGCCTTGGGTTCTCCTGTCTCTGGGTTTGACAGGCCCCTGCCAGACAGAAGGTCCCCTTGGCAGTGACAGAGAGAATGAACCTGGAGGGGGAGGCCAGTGAGGAGAGCGCCAAAATCTCAGTTGGAGGTGATGGCCTGAGCAAAGCGTGTGGTAGCAGGAATGGGTTTTTTGAGAGAGATGACTAGAATTGACAGAATCACTGATGGGGAGTGGGGGAGGCGAGGGAGAGGTAGGTGCCAAGGATATTTCTTATGGTACTAACTTGGGTGTTGGTGCTGTGTTGGTGTTCCCATCAAGATGGAGCTAGGCAGAGGACTGGGGTTTAGGGTGGGAGAGATTGGGGTTTAATTTGTGACAGGTTGAGTGTATGCTTGTTGTCTATCCTAGGGGTGTGTCCAGTGCACAATTACAAATGTGGGCCTGAAGTGGGAGGTGAGCTCTGTGTGAAATCTCAGCATTTTGGGGTGGGGAGGATGCCCTGGGAGCTGCTGAGCTCTGCCCAGAGCCAGAGAGTGGGCACAGAGGGCCAGTGGTGGCAACCTGGGAGCATCGCCTTTTAAGGAGACTGTGGCAGAAGGAAAGCCTGTGAGGAAGACTTGTCTGATGAATCTAGCAAGTCGCCTATACCAATGCTTTTTAACTGTTGTCTCAGTCTGTGTTTTTGCTACCCATGAGGCTTGCAACATTGGAAGACCTTAAGCCCAACACCTTAAGCCCAACATTGGAAGACCTTAAGCCCAAGTCTGACAGTAAGATAAAATTCTTGAAAATACACCTACTTTCAGTTCTTATAGTTCTGATATTTAAAAAGGCCAGAGGTAGACATTTTTATGAGTTCAGTATAGACAGGAGAGAAGTGTTTCAATTAAGACACTGATTTATAACTTACTTACATGAAAACAGGTACTATCCTCTCTTGCTTTCTAAGAGGGCTGAGTGAGTGACCAGGGCAGGCTGAGAGCAGAAGGAATCTCTGAAGTAAGCTGTGTGTGGACCAGAGGCCTCTCCTCCTCTCCAGTGTCCTAGGAGAAAGAAAATTTGTCTTTTCTTTTTCTGTAGAAGTCATTTAAAATAGATGCTTCCTTTTTTTTTTTTTTAAAGATTTAATTTATTTATTTGACAGAGGGATAGAGAGCACAAGTAGGCAGAGCAGCAGGCAGAGGGAGAGGGAGAAGCAGGTTGTCTGCTCATCAGGGAGCCCAGTGGGGGGGCTTGATCCCAGGACCCTGACCTGAGCCGAACAAAGGCAGATGCTTAACCGACTGAGCCACCCAGGGACCAATAAAATGGGTGCTTCTTGAAGTGACTATAAGATTCTATCAATTTTTGTCCATGTATCAAGGAAAAATTATTTAAAAGGATCATTTGGGGAACAATTTATTGTAGTGCATTTGGCTTTTAATGGCAAGGCTAATCAGGTACCACTAAGCAGCATTTTCTTTGCACCAGGGATAATTCTCTTTGGGAATATTCAAGAACAGTTTCTCAAAATACTCCAAAAACAAAACAAAACAAAACAAAACAAACAAAACAAAACACCCCAGAACCCAAACTGTAAGTGCTGGGCTAGGAAAGCATTTCCATTAGGACCTACTCACTGTGGACCAACCCTTCCCATCTCAGGATGTCAGGGCTGCGGTACAGTTCTGGTGCTGTGTGATTTCTAGGTGAGATTTGATTTGCGCGGGGGGCAGACGTTTGAGACTTAACATGGAGGAGTTAAGGAAATAGTTTGAGAAGGAAGGAAAAGTTTAAGAAGATGCTGCCAATGATTTTTAATACTGACAGAGTAGAATAGTAAGAACTTGTGGCGATTCTTGTGGAGAGAGTGGCCCTGGAGGCTGGCTGGGGATAGGTAGAAGTCAATAGGTCTAAACAGCAGGTCGCTGAGAAGTCCCATGGCGAGTTCAGGGGTTTGGGGATTAGCCCGGAATGTGAAGGATGGTCATCAGCACCTCCAAATTTCAACCCCATATGGTGGTATTGACTTTTCTATAAATAAAACCACAGAATTCTGTGCTCAGGTTTTTTCTTTCCCTCCTTTGTGGATTACTTTATATTTCAAGTTTCTTGTCATTGGATGCTAAATCTAAAAAGGCCTTTTTAAAGACAATCTGCCCCATCTGACCATTCAAGCTAGGCAAACAGAGTCTGCCAGAACAGCACCCCAGCTCCAGGGCTGTCTTTTGACCCTCTCCCCTTCTGTCTCTCTGTAAGGTAAATCCACCATATTATGTGCCATTGGTCGAGCTGGTCCCACACCCGAAGACGGCCCCCGCGACAGTGGACAGAACCTACGCCCTGATGCAGAAGATTGGACAGTCCCCAGTCAGAGTCATGAAGGAGATTGATGGCTTTGCCCTGAATCGCCTCCAGTATGCTGTCATCAGTGAGGCCTGGCGGCTCGTGGAGGTGTGTGGGCAGCTTCCAGCCTCTGGCAGCTGGAGGGGAAGGTGGCAGCAGTGTTCTGGGGCCTCATGGGGGGCAGGTAGTGGGTGGGAAAGTCAGAAGCCCTTGGTCCTGCTTGCTCTGTTCTGGGGACTGAGGGCAAACTTTTCTCTCAAATTCAGTCAACAGGCAAGGAAAATAAAAGGTAAGATAGCAATTCATTGTATGTTTCCGAAATTCCTCTGTTACAGTAAGTCATTTGATATTCACACCTGATGACAGACTTCTCTGTTTCCTGCCCTCTCATATCATTACCGCATAATTATCTCTGTGTGACACACGGCGTTTTCTCAGTCTCAGGTTTCCCCCCCAGTTTTATAATTTTCAAGAGGAGGAGAAAATACATTTTGAATAAACTAGTATCCTCTAAAGAAACCCAGTTTACTGGGCTTGAGGAAGAAACAATGCATAAGCCTTAAACTTGTTAGCAATATGCTCATCTTATATATAAACAGGGTATCTCTCACACACACACACACACACACACACTTAACCTGTCCTTTCCTGAAAAGATTTTTTTTTTTTAAAGATTTTATTTATTTATTTGACAAACAGAGATCACAAGGAGGCAGAGAGACAGGCAGAGAGAGAGGAGGAAGCAGGCTCCCCGCTGAGCAGAGAGCCCGATGCGGGACTCGATCCCAGGACTCTGGGATCATGACCTGAGCCGAAGGCAGAGGCTTTAACCCACTGAGCCACCCAGGCGCCCTCCTGAAAAGATTTTATACGTGACTTTAAAGATCACCTTACTGCATACATTTATATGAAGGACCTGGTGCTGGTCAGGATAGACAATGTGAGCAGCCACCAGATTTCAATGAAGAGGCCAGGGGTCTCAGGCTCAGACCATCTGGTTTCTGTCCACTCTCTTGCTTCCCCAAGCGATGCTTCCCCAGCTTCTGCATGGGTAAGCAACACTGTCTGCCCACTCTCCTGTTGCAGACACACGGTAGCGTGAGTGAGTGTCTGTCCGGGTACATAAGGCAGAGGGGACTGGAGCTCAGGCTGAATTGTCTGCTCCTGGAATAGGCCCACACCTTGGTTTACCTCCTGTGGGAGCCTGCAAATCCCAGCCTGAGACAGGAACGAGGAGGCTGGCCTGCTACATCACATGATGTATGTGTTGTTCCTGCATCCTGTTTCTGGTGTTCCGTCCTGTCCTTGTTAGACGCATCATCTGCTCTGACTGCTGTGTGCATTTGCCACATAAAGCTACAATTCTGTGTCCTCACTGTTTAAATCCACTTAGGGCTCCTGTGTCATCAAGGCAGAGTCCTGGGATTTTCATTAAGTTTGTAGTATTAATTTTCTCAAATTGTGGAATGTTTTTGAGTGTCAGTCAATAGTAGAATATTTTAAAGACACACTGAGCTGAAAGCACCCCGTGGAACTGTACTTAAAATATTTCCACTTGTCTAGAATAGGGGAACACTTTAACAGACCACAAGAAACGCTCAATATGACAGTTAAACACTGCGAGAGTTTTTAAAGCAGTTTTTACTTTTGTTGGTAAGGTAGCTTGTGCCCTAAAGAGATAAGAGCCCTGAGGTAAATCTTGCTTTCTCCAATCAGAATGATATGAGCCAACTCAACGGAAAAACTCGAGGCTCTGGTATAATGGAGTTAGGTGGGAGTCCTACATAAGAATTCTGTGTTGACCACAAAGTGAAACTAGCTGTGGTTTGGGAGCTCTGGGTTTGGAAGAGCAGTGGAGGGAGAGCTAGAAGGGTTGTTGAATTTGGCTGCTTTGGCTGTTCTCATTGCCTCATTTTGCCCGCCCTCCTTTTGATTGTCCTCTCTCCAGGGGCCGATAGTGGACTGAGTATATTCATGTTCCTGGCTGGCAAGAATGTTCTCAGGGATGACATATCTGAGAATCCTGCTCGTGTCTCTATGTTTGCTGCTGTGGGACTCGTGTGCCTGGAGTCCCTGTAAGGCACCGAGCATTAAAATCCAGCAGGACACGGTTTCTGACAAACCAAGATGAGGCTATGGAAATGAGAAGATAAAAAGTGTGAATAGAACCTCAAGAATTTTTTTGGCGTATGTCTAGAAGACAACTCGCTTTAAAAAATAAAAAAAGATGATCTACAGACAATTCAGGCAGATGTAGAACCTGCAGGCCCCTCTCTCCAGGGTGGTGTGAGGCAGTAATGGAACGGCGGACATCCCTGAGCTCTGCTGAGACTAAGTGACAGGTGGAGTGTTTCAGCTGTGGGGCAGGGGCTCAGAGGGGGAACAGGTGGAGGGGATAGGGTCGCCCGTATTGTGCTCCAGGTGCTTCTACCATCGATGCTCAGAGACACCTGCTCTGTTGGCCAATCAGACGTGGAAAGGCCACTAGCACACTGGCTGTGCACCTGCTCCCAAAGTAGTTGCTTCTGAGGGCAGAGATGCTGCAGGTGTGGGCTCTGAACATCCATACTTTCCTTAGATCCTGGGGCTAGCAGAGCCCCAGAGAAATCTTCCCCCGCTCATCTAAGTGGCCATAGGCGCCTCCCTCTGAGTTCTCAACACTGCAGCCCAGCAGACACAAAAGACACGTTTTTCTTACCTCCCACCACTCTCCCCTTGGGACTGGTGGATCAATATTTCCGCCTATTAGATGGGTTGGTTTAAGAAGTCTTGACTTTATCACTTGAATTTCTTTTTTTTTTTTTTTTTTAAAGATTTTATTTGTTTATTTGACAGACAGAGATCACAAGTAGGCAGAGAGGCAGGCAGAGAGAGAGAGAGGGAAGCAGGCTCCCTGCTGAGCAGAGAGCCCAATGCGGGACTCGATCCCAGGACCCTGAGATCATGACCTGAGCCAAAGGCAGTGGCTTAACCCACTGAGCCACCCAGGCGCCCTATCACTTGAATTTCTTTTTTTTTTTTTTTTTTTTATTTATTTATTTGACAGAGAGAAATTACAAGTAGATGGAGAGGCAGGCAGAGAGAGAGAGAGAGAGGGAAGCAGACTCCCTGCCGAGCAGAGAGCCCGATGCGGGACTCAATCCCAGGACCCTGAGATCATGACCTGAGCCGAAGGCAGCGGCTTAACCCACTGAGCCACCCAGGCGCCCTATCACTTGAATTTCTTGAAGGAAAACCTGTGCTGCCTGGTGTTGGTTTCCACTTAAGACATGGAAAGTTAGGCAAGGTGAGAAAACCTCTCACAAGCCTCACCTTGCTCTGTGCAAATCTGCATGCACGTGCTGAGCCCCAGTGAGCACTGGGGTTGAATGACACCCTTTTGACTCACAATTTCAGAGCCAGTTGAACTTGAATTTAGATTTTAGGGTGTTCCAAGTTTACCTCAAAACATCTAGGAGCAGCTTTAGTATAAAAAGGAGCTGAATTGGGGATGTTTTACAGTAAAAATTGAAGATTTTTATACTTCTTAATTTCAAAAGATCCAAAGATATTACAGAATTTATCTTTCTAAGACCGTCTCCTTCTGGGGTGGGTCTTGTGTGTGGGCCAACACGCTAAGGCTCAGCCTTGACGTAGAGAACAATGTGAGCTGAGATGAGCAGGGTTGCTCTCCTCAAGGACTCACTATGGGCGCTTCAGTCTCACTCCTTTCTTGAGCCACAGAGCACGTTGAAATTTGGCAGAACCTTTTCTCTTTGACCCAAACTAGGGTTGGTGCGTTTCCAGGTATGGGAGCTACAAGGTGACTTGGCTGCAGAGCAGTGGGAGGCTTTGGGCAGAACATGGGGCTGCATGCTGCTGTCCAGGCTTCTTGGGTGCGTGTCAGGGGGTGGATTGAGGAATCCTGTCCCACAAATCAGCTCCAAGTGTGAATTTCTAGGGGTCCGACCCATGGGTATAGGGTATGAACTATAGTGGGACAGGTAGGGGGCCTGGCAGAACGATGGTTTGCGTTTCCGCTCAGCCATGGTGGTGTCTTATGCAGTTGTCAGAGGAGAAGAAGGGCACTGTTTTGCCGCTTGCTAATTTTGTTGATCTGGTAGGTTACATCAATTGATTTTCTCATGTTGATGCAGCCTTGCATCAACCTGGAATAAATACCACCAGGTGTGTAATTCTTTCTAGACCTTGCTGGAGTCAGTTTGCTTATGTTTTGTTGAGAAGTTTTTTCTAAGTTTTTTCTAAGTTCAGAAGAAATATTGGTTTTGTAGTTTTGTGGGTTTTTTTTTTTAACTGTCTTTATTTGATTTTGATATGAAAGTAATACTGCATTAGCCAACAAAGTAATAATGCATAGTATGAATTGGGAAGTTTTGCCTCTTTATTTTCTGGAAGAGATTATAAAATTTTTGTTAATACTTCTTTAAGTGGTAGAATTCTCCAGTGAGACCACCTGGGCCTGGGAGGGCTCTTTTCCAAGAGATTTTTAATCACAGGTTCAGCTTCTTTAATGGTTAAATGAACCAACCATTTCATCTTGGTTGGGTTTGGGGGCCTGTAGTTTTAAAGAAATTGTTCCATTTCTTCTGAGTTATTGAATTCAAGAGCTTAAAGTAGTTGGCTTTATAACTTTTTATAAAGTTGGCTATATAACTTTTTAACTCATATCCTCTTAGTGTCTACAGGTCTGTAGTGATATCCCTGGCTTCATTCCTGATGTGGGGGATTTGTGTCTGCTCTCTTTTTATTCCTGTCAGTCTTGCTAGAGCTTATCAATTTTATTGTTTTGAAGAAGCAACTTTTTGTTTCATTGATTTTCTTTATGGTGTTCCTGTTTTGAGTTTCATTAATCAGCTCTGGAAGGCATATTTTAATATTGCAGCCGAGCTGGGTGAGAAATTCTAAGAAGGGTGGATCAGGGAAAGGTAAGGGAGGTTCCTGTGAAGACCTGCCCATTCCAGAAGAGGAAGGTGAGCTGCAGGCATCATTTCCTGGTCAGAAAGAGAAAGTGCTGGGAATAAGGCACACCTTGTCTTAGTGGCAGTCTAGACCATGACACACTGTCTTGCCTCTTGCCATTGACTGTGATTTTGTATGTCCACACACAGCCATGTAAGCTCGGCAAGGACAAGGGTTGTCTGGGAGCAAGATGGGCAACCAGGTATCTGATGGAACAGGGTTTCTGGGTTCTGTTGTATTGTCTCAATGATGCTCACCGCATGTGTTACCTTCCAGTTTGGCTTCAGAATTGGGTTGAAGCAGCCTTTGTAGGCTTGGAAATGCCAGATGGACAAGTCTGGCTACAATCTAGTAGCTCAAGATTAGGTCACTAGGGGACAAGATCCTCTTGGCCAGAAATGTGATTTTAAATCAATATTATTTTTTTTAATTTTAAAAAATTAACATATAATGTATTATTAGCCCCGAGGGTACAGGTTTGTGAATCGCCATGTTTACACTTCACAGCACTCACCATAGCACATAACTTCCCCAATGTCCATAACCCAACCACCCTCTCCCTACCCCCCTACCCCCAGCAACACTCAGTTTCCTGAGATTAAGAGTCTCTTATGGTTTGTCTCCCTCCCAATCCCATCTTGTTTCATTTATTCCTTTCCTACCCCCCAAACCCCCCACATTGCCTCTCAACTTCCTCGTATCAGGGAGATCATATAATTGTCTTTCTCTGTAAATCAATATTCTTAAGCTAATGATCACAGTAAAGGAAGTTGTGCTGTGGTAATAAACCCTCGCCCAGACAAACAGCTGAGCTTGTACTGCCCATAAATTCTTGCCCCATCCAGGGAGGGTAGGTGGAGGTGAGCTGGAGTCAATCAGGAAGCCATCACTAGATTCTCAGCCTGTTGGAATGTGTTGGTAATGAGCTTTGGTAATTGCTTATCTCAGGTTTTAGTCATCCTTCTGAGCAATATAATTGTGAGGCTAGATTTCTTTTCTTCCTGCCCTGAGCTGCAGAAATTCAGTTCTCGGTTTCTTGTCAGGCAGATGTAGTTTATGGGATCTGGATCTAATTCCTTTTATGAAGAATTGTTTCAGTTAATAGAGTGTGTCTCAGAGATCATGTAGTAAAATTAACCGAGGAAACTTTCTATGATAAACTTGTTCGGGGGTTTCTGTTGAATATAATTATGAGACTATCACAGAGGAATGTTGAATATAATTATGAGACTACCACAGGGAGCCCCTGAGGATCGTCTCCTCATCAGTTTGTGTAGTATTTAAAAGTTTACAAAGCTCTTTCATTTATAGTTTTCATGATTTACAGATATTTGCAGATTATCCCATCTTAAAACCATGAGAGAGACGTTCTTATTTTTGCCCTTACAGATGAAGACACTGGCTCAAGAGAGTGAATGGTTTTGTCCACATGCTTTAGTCTGGTAGGGATCCACACCTGTGCCACTTCTGGCCCTTGGTGTCTGCACTTGTGATCGGCTACACCAGTGGGTCTGTTTCTCCTTGGAAGGTGAGGAGGATTGGACAGTGTCATGTATGGAAAAGGGCTTAGGACATGCCTGGCATAAAGTGGTTTTGTAAGTGTTATGGACTATGGTCCTGGTAACGATGCCCGTGCTTTCTGAGTGCCCAAATCCCGTGTAATTTTTTGTATACAACAGCTGCCACCAGTGTGTTAACCCTGAGCTGAAATGTTCCCATCCTGGCTATAAACATGAGGCCAAACATGAGGCTTCTGGAAGGCAGCGGGGGCCTCACTGGTAGCTTGTTTGACATGCAGCCCCTGAGGGCCCACCCCCAGACCTGCAGAACCAGACTCTGCATTTTAATAAGCTCTGCAGGACATTCCTAGGCTCTGTGAAGCTGGAGGAGCCCTGGCTCTCTCCCCCATGAGACCCTGATCTCAAAGATTTGATGCGTTTTATTTCATCTGTTTTAAGGTGAACTTTTTTTTTTAAAACATTTTAACTTCTTAGTTTTATAGGCAGTATTTTTTTTTTGCCTTAATAGAACATTAAATACTAATTTAACTTTCAATTGATCCAGGTTTAATTTCAGTGTGATAGAGTATATTCTACTGTCCTTTTTGTATTTTCTCTTTCCATGTTCTTCTGTCCGTGTATGTCCCTTGTTTCTGACCCTCCCTGTCTGACTCAGGCCTATGACAGATAAACATGCAACTCTAACCAGCTTCTGCTTAGTGGAGAGACTGTTACCTAATCACTTTATAAGCTATGATTTCCGGTTCCAGTTTTGTGACATTGAATACCTCGGGTTATCCCAAAATTTATATGAAAATCAACTTTAAAAAAGGATTTACTTCACTTCAGTTAAAACGCAAACACATTAGAACAAAAGAATACTAGGTTGTAACTGCCCGGGAGATGTCAGTCATTATTCCAAATCAAAGCCGGCCTTTCTTGGGTCCTGTGGAACTGGTGGGGATGGGTGCCCAGATGGTGTCTTCCTTGTCATACCGGCCACGCACTTTGCATCAGCCACCCTTATCTAGCCTTTTGATTTCTGGAGTTGGGATGCAAATCATGGCCGGGTTTTCCTATTAGTCATGGGCCTGTGTGAACACCAGTGGGTCCCTCCGGGGTAACAGCCGGGAATAAGCAGGCTTCTCATACTTGCAAATCTTGTGTACCTGTGCAGCGTGCACTTGGGCTTGTGTTGGCCAGATGAATGAAGAGCCTGCTTCCTCAGGAACTGCTACACTTAAATTAGAATGTACAGCAAGCTCTCCTATGTAATGGGAGGTGACACAAGGAACAGAAAGGGGCGAATGCAT
Source organism: Mustela erminea (assembly GCF_009829155.1). NCBI lineage: Eukaryota > Metazoa > Chordata > Mammalia > Carnivora > Mustelidae > Mustela > Mustela erminea. The sequence continues at coordinate 84,572,916 of NC_045628.1, forward strand.
ATTTTAGGGGCAAAGATGACCTGAAATCATAATTTTACTACTATAACCATCTCTTATATTTCTCTCACATGTGCTGCGACCATGTGGAGGTGATTTCTTCTCTCCTTTAATAAGCCAGTATTAGTGCAGGGCCAGTTCTCCAAGTTTACAATAATCCTCAGGAAGTTTACTTCCCACATAATCAGCATTTGAAGAAGAAACGCATATCGGACAGTAGGCTACTTTGTGGCCCCTAGTTTTCTGACGGCCTGGGGAGACCCAGCATTTCACTGACTGCTCTTTTCCATAAAATATCCCCATGAGTAGTTACCCTGTGACCGAGGAACTATGTTCCCTGCCAATCACTCAGCCTTCTCTCTGGAAGAGAAACAGTACAAGACAGACCAGTGAGGCTGTAAAGAAGAAAATGGGGCAGAATCAAGCTAAGGCACTTGTTTTACTGGCTTCAGGATCCGGGAAGGCAACAGTAGTCTTGTGGTTTGAGAGGCTCGACAAGAAAAAGCATGTTCAAAGTAGTTGCTTACAGGCACTTGAAAGGTAGGGTTATGTTAGAAGCTTTTCTTTGCAGGGAAGGTGTTGGAAATGCTGTGGGCCGCTCCAGGCTATGGTTAACCTGGAATGTGTCCAGGGGGAAAAAGCTGAGGCTTGATTAAGCAAAATATTACGGTTCAGACATTGGCAATATCTGTGTACTTGGCAAGAAGAGTCACGTAGGAGTGTGGGTCATGTAAAGGGAAGCTAAAGGATTCAAGAAAGACCCAAGCTCCTGCCCTCCACACTGTACCACCAACTGTAGGATTTTCTACATTTTATATGTTTTAAAATTTAAACTTAACAAGTTAGTGTTTTTTTTTAATTAAAGAGATAATGTATAAAATTTCTGACTGAACCTACTTGTGACTGAAAAGAACCAGCCTGCAGCAGCTCTGTTCCCTAAACTCTGGGATCTGGGAATTTCTTTACCCTGCTCTGAGCCTCATGTTCTTCCAGAAGTGATGCCACCTCCATCTGCCTGTTTCTTTTTTTGAATATTTTATTTATTTATTTGACAGAGAGAGAGAGAGCACAAGATGGGGGAGTGGCAGAGCGAGAGGGAGAAGCAGGCTCCCCACTGAGCAGGGAGCCCGATGCTGGACTTGATCCCAGGACCCTCGATCATGACCTGAGCCAAAGGCAGACAGTTAACTTTCTGAGCTACCAGGTGCCCCAATTCTCTCTACCTGTTTCATTCCTGGGCTGGGCTTCCCTTCAGGGACCAGCCTTGCTTGGGCAGGTCTCCTGGCATCATACAGGGAAGGCATGTTTCCCCTCACTTCCTGTCCAGTGCCTTCCCTTGCCCTTGCCTGCCTCATGCTGTCTTTCCTTCTTTTGTGTTCATCTGCTCTGCTTCAGGTGGGGCGTACATGGAGTCCTCCAGCTTCTCATCTCCACTGTTCCCTATTCTGCTCTGCATTTCTTTTTTCTTTATCACCAAGGCAAAATTCACCCAGCACAACTCTTTCTTAAGATATTTTTCTGCCATTTCTACATTATTTATTGTACCTCCTGAAAATAAAGCCCAGACATTGGTATGATGAGGGAAACTGTCTCCCACTCCTCCAGCACCTGAAGCACACTCACTTTTCCATCTTATTCACACACCCTGGGTCCACTGTCCTGTGCCCACCTGGCCTCTGTCTTTCTTGCCTTCCAAAGCCTGGGGTCAGCCTCTCTGTTGCAGCAAGTTCATCACCACTTGAGGACACCAAAGAGTTCTCTTGGCTCTAATTCTTCTAGCTCATTTACCCTGTGGAGGTTTCCCAGAGGCTGTCATGGACCCATCATGACTGTCCTTTTCCTCATTGCTATCCTGTTTCTCAGGGCAAGGACTCCGCTGGCCCACCTGTAGGGAGCATAGGGCTTTTGGAGCAGGTGTGTCACCTCCTTGACCAGGACCATCTTCCCAATTAGTTGAGACCTCCTTTCACACTGGCTTTAAGCTCAGAGAGCTTCCTGTCCATGGCCTTCTGGTCAGAGATACCAAGAGAAGGCCGTGCTTTTAGTCTGTAGGGCAGCCCTGAAAGGACACTGAGTATCATGGCATTCTAAGAAGCCCCAGAACTGTACCAGAGCCTACAGCCATGGCTCAGCAAGTGTTTTGTGTCCAGCACCGACCCTGGGAGAGAAGGAAGTTAAGTAGACGCCATTCAGAGGCAATAGTCGGCCATTTGGTTGGACAGACTCGATCCAGATAGCGCTCAAGGTGTGTTACGATACTTGATGGACTGCTGGGATGCTGGGCTGCAGGCTGGTGGCTTTTGGCACAAACAGCATCTGGCATGTTTGCCCAGCTCCTCCTGCTTCACACTGGAGCCGAGGTCTGTGTGCTGCCTGTGTACAGGCTGGCCCTGTGTTCCTGGGCTTCCATCTGACTGATGAGCAGCTAGACTCGGCTGTGGCACACACTGAAGAATTTCTCCCCACAGCCGTCCAGGGACGATGGAAGCCCCTGAGGAAATGGCAGTTCTCTCTCTTCTGAAGGTCGTAGTTGCTGGCTAGGAATCATCAGTTAATTAGAGTTTCTTCTAGTCCTTAGGGTCTGTAAGAAGTGATAGGATTTACTGTTTTATGGGAGGTTACTTTCTGAGTGGCCACATTGGCCGGCAACAACACCCTGTTGAAAGGAGAGCTCCTGCTGATTTAATATTTTGGAGACATCTCCAGACCCTGTTAACAGATAAACGTAAAGAAAATGTTAACCACTCAATTTTTTAAAACCTGCTTGGCATGCTTGGATTTCTTCAATTGTGTTTCAAGTAAAAACTTCAGTGCTAGTATTTGAATAACCCTTAAATAAAGCGAAATGAAAATGCTCTTACTCTAACTCCTGACTCCTTATTGTCACCGACAGGTAATTGATCCGTATAAATGATGGATTTCAGTTCCTCCAGGGTGAGTTGGAATGTTAACAGGCAGCAAGAATGGGCCCCTGAAACAGAGGAGGAAGGTACGGAAGGGGTCCCCGAAGAAGAGGCAGAGAAGAGAGGCTGCAAGTGAAACTGTGCAGCCTTGTCGCCTGGTCTCCTTTGCCTTCCATGAGATAGGCAGAAGTGGGCCAGCAGGACCACTCGTGACCTGGGGCCACGAGGGCTGGAAGCTCTGCTAGAATTACAAAGGAGGGGCAGGCAGAGATGGGGCCATGTTGTTCTTCTGGTTTTGGAGGGTGTGCTTATATTCCTGGTGCAAACCTCTTTGTGAAAACTTTGTCCCCTGAGGACCCCCCAGTGAAGGCTCCACTGCCCTCGTGGACTGCAGTAAACTTACATTTGCATGGAAGGGTGCATTCTTTCTGCTGTGTTTGTTTTCAGGTCAAGACTTTTCCTTTCCTCTCAGACTCAGTAATATATTGTTTTTCTCCCTGAAAGCTTTGTTATACCCATGGCACAGTAAGAAAAAACATACCAGCCAGTTATTACCACCTGGGGCTAAAGAGTTCTGGAGCATCCCTTGTAGTGGGACAAAGTCTCTTCTCTCTTTCCCTTCCTGTTTTTAATTTGTTTCCATTTAAACATTTTAATTGGAAGAATATTCAAAGGGAAAAAAGACCACCTGTGTTTCCCCCACCCTAAAGCAGTCAACGGCTTTTATTTTACTATGTTCCTATCTTTTCTCTGTTAGGAATGCTTTCCCTGAGGGGCATTTGGGTGTCTCAGTCAGCTGAGCATCTGACACTTGATTTCAGTTCAGGTCTTGATCTCAGGGCCCTGGAATCGAGCTCTGAGTTCAGCTCGGAGTCTGCTCGGTACTCTCTCTCCCCCTCCCCCAACTTGTGCCCATAAGTGCTCACGCTCTTTCAAATCAATAAATCTTTTTTTTTTTTAAAGGAATACTTTTCTCAAGTTTTCATTTTTCTTAAATTTTTAAATTAACATATAATGTCTTATTAGCCCCAGGGGTACAGGTCAGTGAATCGCCAGGTTTATACATTTCACAGCACTCACCATAACACATACCCTCCCCAAAGTCCATAACCCCACCACCCTCTCCCGACTCCCCTCTACCCAGCCACCCTCAGTTTGTTTTGTGAGATTAAGAGTCACTTATGGTTTGTCTCCCTCCCAATCCCATCTTACTTCATTTATTCTTTTCCTACCCCCAAAACCCCCCACGTTGCATCTCCACTTCCTCATATCAGGGAGATCATATCATAGTTGTCTTTCTCCGATTGACCTTTTTTTGCTCCATAATACCCTCTAGTTCCATCCACGTCATCACAAATGGCAAGATTTCATTTCTTTTGATGGCTGCATAGTATTCCATTGTGTATATATACCACATCTTCTTGATTCATTCATCTGTTGATGGACATCTAGGTTCTTTCCATAGTTTGGCTATTGTGGACATTGCTGCTATAAACTTTCAGGTGCACATGCCCCTTTGGATCACTACATTTGTATCTTTAGGGTAAATACCCAGTAGTATGATTGCTCTATTTCCAACTTTTTGAGGAACCTCCATGCTGTTTTCCATAGTGGTTGCACCAGTTTGCATTCCCACCAACAGTGTAGGAGGGTTCCCCTTTCTCCCTATCCTCACCAACATCTGTCATTTCCTGACTTGTTAATTTTAGCCATTCTGACTGGCTTTTCATGTGTCTGTTGGCCATCTGGATGTCTTCTTTACAGAAATGTCTGTTCATGTCTTCTGTCCATTTCTTGATTGGATTATCTGTTCTTTGGGTTTTGAGTTTGATAAGTTCTTTATAGAATTTGGATACTAGCCCTCTATCTGATATGTCATTTGCAAATATCTTCTCCCATTCTGTCAGTTGTCATTTGGTTTTGTTGACTGTGTCCTTTGCTGTGCAAAAGCTTTTGGTCTTGATGAAGTTCCAATAGTTTATTTTTGCTCTTGCTTCCCTTGCCTTTGGTGATGTTCCTAGGAAGAAGTTGCTGTGGCTGAAGTCGAAAAGGTTGCTGCCTGTGTTCTCCTCAAGGATTTTGATGGATTCTTTCTCACATTGAGGTCCTTCATCCATTTTGAGTCTATTTTCATGTGTGGTGTAAGGAAATGGTTCAGTTTCATTTTTCTGCATGTGGCTGTCCAAGTTTCCCAACACCATTTGTTGAAGAGACTGTCTTTTTTTCCATTGGACATTCTTTCCTGCTTTGTCGAAGATTAGTTGACCATAGAGTTGAGGGTCTATTTCTGGGCTCTCTATTATGTTCCATTGATCTATGTGTCTGTTTTTGTGCCAGTACCATACTGTTCAAGTTTCCATTTTTAATGGCTTAATATTTCTTTTAGTTGATCTTTTTTTAAAAATCAATTTTTTCCCCTATTGTCAACTGTTCTGAGATACTTCCAAGTTTTCTGTCACCCTAATGCCTCCATGAACATCCTTGCCATTAGTCTCTTCTTCTGGGACTTTTCATAGCATAACTGCTGGCAGTGCGATCTCCCTGTCAGAGAGGAACAATGTCTTTGCCACCTGCCAGTTGTAGCAAAGACGCCATCAGAGGATTTGACCCATGTCTTTTGCCATCCATCGTACTCGTGGGCTCACATCCCACCACCTCCCCGGTACAGTCCATCTTGTGTTCTTCTCATCTCCTTTCCCCTGGGCGCCCTCTCAGCAGTCTCTGGACAATGGGTGTTTTATGAATCAGTGTCCTGTTGCATCAGCCATGTGGTGTTCAATCAGCTCTTCCACAAGTTAGCAAAATTTGCTTGAGTCATTCTGTAGGAATGTTTTTGCCTTGCTTCTAAGAAAACTTACAGGTTTTGGCAAGAAGCCGAGCAGCTCACAAACCTGACCACAAGCCTTTGAGTAGTAGTGGGGCTGCACTGAGCAGTCTTTTCTTTCTTTCTTATTAAAATCTTGCGTTTGCTTCACCTTCTCCCTGGAAGGTAGCGTGGGCGGGGGCGGTTGGAGCAGGTCTTTTCTCCTCTTGCTCTGGAGCCAGTTTCATGCTGCGTGGAGGAGAAGTAATACTTGTCCAAGTGTATAGAAAACAAAACTATGTAATATGTAAATGAAGGGAACTAACTCATGGTTCTAGTTTGTTTCTCATGAGAAATGCTGTGAACCATCATGATAGGTCTTAATTTATACTTCAAAATCTGTAACTCTGTTACTTTCTCTGTCATTCGCCAGGATTCCAGAGTTGGATGTTTCTAAAAAAGAGTCCCAGACCCCTCACTCATACTTGAATTATTTCTGCCTCAGTGATTATTCTCATGTAGCCTATCCCTGAAACGTCTTTGCAGGGGTGGTGGGGAGAGGGGAGCTCACTGAAGTTTAACTTTGTTCCGTCCTCACTCTAGAGATTGAGGTGGGCTCTCCCTGTAACTGCTGGTCCCTGGTCTCTGACCAGAGTGATACCCAACACCAGTGGCACCTTCGTGCCCTTGTTTGTTGCATTTCATTATCTGACATTTTCCGAAGATGAAACTGTTTCTGGCTCCCGTTTCTCAGTTGAGACAGTGCACTGAAGCTCAAACAGCTCTGGCTGGGGAGGGGTGGAAGGACTTAGTACAGATTCTGGGTAGCAAGCCTGCATTCCTGGTGGCGATGGTGGAAGTCAAGTTAGAGCAGTATTTGTACAAGAAAAACCTAAAAATTCAGGTTTAAGTGTGGTGAAAAATAGAGCAAAACCAAATAGAAGATCAAAAGCTGGGAAATAGTAAAAGAGAAGTGGACAAGGAGGATGGCATGAAGAAAAATGAGGGAAGTAAGTGAAAATGAGGGCATGCCAAAAATACATGAATTGAATCAGAAAATTGAAAAAGAGAATGGGATGATCAGAAAGAAGGAAGAATAATTCTTTGTAGCTGGCAATCCATAGGGGAAATAGTCCCAGGAGATTCATTCATCAATACTGCATCTCTAAATTTGCCAGAACCCCCACCCCTTCTTCCGTGTCCTAAACACCAGATCAACGTTTTGCCTGTTGTTGGCCATTTGATGTGTCTTCTCGCCTTCTCTTCCACAAATAAAGGGCTAGATCCAAGATACCTGAAAAGGAGGACAGTGCTCTGAACTTCTGTCCACTGTGAGGGTCTTGCTGGCTGGGACAGAGTGCCCAGATATTCAGTTAAACAGCCTAGATGTGGCTTTAAAGACATTTGATAAATGTGATTAGTTAACATCTACTCAGCTGACTTTAAGTACAGGAGATTATTCTTAATACCCTGGGCAGGCTTCATCTAATCAATTGAAAGGCCTTAAGGGCAGAATGGAGGTTCCTACCATCATCATTTCAGACTTGTTAATGCCCTCCATCACATAGGCCAATCTCTTGAAGTAAATCTCTTTATGTATATATAACCTACTAGCCGTCTCTATCTGGTGGGACCCCTCCTGATGCATCCCCAACCTTTAATTATACTTCAAGCTTCTATCACAGGAGTTTGAGTACTTTATGAACTGTGTTGCATTTGGCCCTTACTCATAGATGGCCGTCCTGCCTTCCCACCCCAGGATGGGCACACATTCCCAGCAGGCAAGGTACCCAGTGTGTGTGCTGGTTGCTCCTAGGAAGTCTTAGGTTTTAGGTAAGGGGACTAGGAAAAAGAAGGTTTCAATAAAGGGGATTCCTTACCACTTGGGCTGGCCTCTCCTTGCTGAATGATTTTTCAGGACATGATGCAAACCAGGGTTTAAACTAAGGGTGATCTAGTGTTTGTTGCGCTCTATGAGTTTTCGGAATCTTTTTAACCACTTGGGGCTTTTCTTAGTATGTGTGACTTGAGAATTTGGCCACAAAATGGAGGAAATACTAATAGCTGTACTGCAAATGTTAAGTGAACCAGAGACACACTGGAGTGGGTAGAGTTTCAGTCTTCAAACAAGCATGCGGTGTAGGATCTGTTTCCAGGGAATCGATGACCAGTGTGTTCAACTCAAGTGCCTGTTTCTACCACTTATGCCTCTGTGATCACTAATTGTGATTATTACTGATAATATTAGCATGAGGGCCACAGATGTCACAGGATTGGGTGGAGTGGAGCTTAACAGCAAAATGAAGCTGTCTGAGCTGCAGAATATCTTAATCGCGAACCTTTGCCTCAGCACTGAGTGCCACAGGGGTAAACTCAAAACCCAGACCAGCGAGCATCCTGGCTTCATTACTACTTAGGACCATTTCTTTTCTCTGCATGGACTTCTGGGCAAAACCTCAAGCCTAGAGAATCTACTTCAGAAAATCCAAATGGGGCAGAAAGAAGGAATTAGGAAGAAAAGATACTAAAACTTTTCCTTCTTCTCACTTGTTCAGCTACTGAATAGTAACTGATAAAACAGAGATGGTCACTTTGGAGAATATTTGGGAATTGGAGGAAAGTGTGGTTCCTCCTCCACATGGTGACAGAGGTGGAGGATCCTGCTAAGGCTTTATTTAGTCAGGGTCATTGTTAGCTTACATACTTACAGATCAAAAGTTTCTGCTCTTGGGTGGCTTACTTCTGGGGTATTTTGAAGTCAGCTCTAAACATACTGAACACAATTAGAGAAGAAGAAAGCCGAGGCAAACAGCATGGCGTGCTTAGGATGCCTTCTGTATTTGCATCCTTTACAGTCTGAGCACCGTATGGAAACTTAAGGCTGTTTGGGGTGTTGACCTGGAACCTTAGGGAGGGCCAGGGTGAGGGCGGGTCTGCAGAGCCCCTGCCTGGCTGCCTTTCATGGCATTCCAGAGCTCACAGCGTTCAGGAATGCCATGGCAAATGCCTTTAGGCAGCCTGGAGAGATGACCAGAAGCCATCCTTCTGGCGCTGAGAGCTTGGTGAGGAGGGAAAGGAAGACAGGAATGCCTTTGAAAATTACTTTCTTGATAGCTTTGGACACTACCGTAGACTTTGTATATAACATTTTCTCCTTGTTGCTGCTCCCTCGCCGCTTAAAACTTTGCCAGAAGCGAAGGGGGTAAAACCTGTCAGCATTTGAGTAAGCAGAATAAATTAATTTGCTCTCCTTGAGAGCAAATGAACTTATAGTAGGATGATTTAAGAGAAGTAGGAAACCCAGTGAGACGTCATGAGAGCCTAGCAGACTAATCACACTTTGTGAGTGGGATACCATCAGGCGTTGAGAGGCTGGGGAGCTATGGGAGCTCATGTATGCAGCTGGAGGCAGTGTGTGTGGGTGCAACCACTCTGGAAAGCACTTAGCATTAACCTGTAACATTGAAGCTGTTGTGCCCTAGGACAGCACTTCTCCTCTTGCATGTGTGCTCCGGGAGCCTGGAACAAGAACATTCCCAAATATTCATGAACCGTAGGAATGATAAGTAAACTATGATTTTATACCTCAACAAGAGCTGACAGACTACAACTGCGCATAATGCAGGTGAATCTTAAATGCATAAAGTTGATTGAAAGAAGCAAGTCACAAAAGAATGTGTGAGTCCATTCTGAAGAAGATAAAAATAGGCATAAAGTGAACTGTGGTTTAGGAATGTAATCATAGATGGCAAATCTTAAAAGTAGAAAAATGGTTCTTACAAAAATCTGGATGTTTGTCTCTGCGAAGGAGGAAGGAGGATACAGTTGGGAAGACAGGCATGGTGGTGGTGGGGGGTTCGGGCGGGGTAGGCTTTGTAATTATCCTTAAACCGCTTATGTATAGTTTGTACTCATCTTTGTTTATCTCATACACACAAAGATAGATGGAAGGTAGTTCTTTTTTTTGAGTTTATTTTTTATTTTTATTTTTTTAATTGAATTTTTAAATTTTTTTATAAACATATAATGTATTTTTATCCCTAGGGGTACAGGTCTGTGAATCACCAGGTTTACACACTTCACAGCACTCACCATAACACATACCCTCCCCAATGTCCATAACCCCACTCCCCTCTCCCAACCCCCCTCCCCCTCAGCAACCCTTAGTTTGTTTTGTAAGATTAAGAGTCACTTATGGTTCGTCTCCCTCCCGATCCCATCTTATTTCATTTATTCTTTTCCTACCCCCAAACCCTCCCATGTTGCATCTCTACTTCTTCATATCAGGGAGATCATGTGATAGTTGTCTTTCTCTGATTGACTTTTTTTGCTCAGCATAATACTATCTAGTTCCATCCACTTCATCACAAATGGCAAGATTTCATTTCTTTTGATGGCTGCATAGTATTCCATTGTATATATATATATATATATATACCACATTTTCTTGATCCATTCATCTGTTAATGGAAATCTAGTTCTTTCCATAGTTTGGCTATTGTGGACATTGCTGATATAAACTTTCGGGTGCATGTGCCCAGATGGAAGGAAGGTAGTTCTCTCGAAATTTCTCAGTCACACACCCTTTGTGGGTGGCTCTGTCTTCTTGGTTTTTTGGCTCCATCCCCTTTCTGATCCCCACTCCAACATCACCATTGGTCACCCAAACATCCCCCTGGACCTGAGCACTTGTGTTTTTCCCCCAGTAGCTGATGTAGGTGATCGAGTTAGAGGGTATAAATTGCCTTCCTCTCTCAACCTCATGGGTGACTTTGAAATCTGGAAAGCAGAAATGTCACAGAGACCCCAGAGGAGGAGGAGGGACAGCAGGGGGAGCTCTAGCCTCTATTTCCTGAGCATGGAGGGCTTAGCCCAGACCTCCCCTGGGCCATCTGGAGGGCAGACGGCTCTCCTTGTTGGCCATGTGGCCTGGTGAAGCCCTCTGCTGAAAGCTTTCCTCCGCCACATGGACATATTCTCAAATAGGACAACAGACAGCCCTACCCAGGAAAGGTACAGGACTGGCTCTGTAACCCAGAACAAATGTGACAGAGTGGGGTGGGTCCTTTGTCTGAGCCTGTTCATGGGTGCTGGGTAGATGCACTCCTGTGGGGAGGGCAGACCTGAGATTTCCACAGCAGAGCATTTCATCCTCTACCCCAGGACTCCAGTAATTGGGGGCCACCGAGGCTGCCAACGGAGGAGGTATCAGCGAGCGCAGCCACACTTGGTGGGCTTTTCAGAAGACAGACTTGGCCTAGCTGTTGGGCAGGAGCATCTCTCTCCTCACCATGCTGTTTGTGGAAGAAGCCACTCAGAAAATATGAACTGGAGACTTTGCAGTCATTCTAGTGGTGTGACCAGTGTCGACTAGGGGGAAAATCTGAAGGCTTCCCCATCTGCCTCCTGACAGCTGAAATGCCCAAGGTGAAAATCGCCTCAGACCAAGAGGAACTGGCAGTGGAGCACCAGATCACACAAATTTGTGCTGATGCATCCCTGCTCCTTTCAAAGTGGTGCGAGATCAAGGCTGTCTAAAAAACAGGCCAAGTAACACAGCGGGCCAATTTGACCTCTAACCTGAACATACAACAACTTGCCTCTTGCTTTGCCATTCTTGTTTGTGGAAGGTTCCAGGGCCCCACCTTGCCAACAACACACAGTTCTAAGCTGCATTTCATCAAAGAATGTCATTTTTACAAACTCATTAAAAGCTGAACAAGGCTGGGCTTGCAGGCAGGCAAAGCCTGGAGAACGACTCTTTAGTTCTTTTGATGGGTCTGATCTTAGCGTCCAGATCTCAGGCAAATATATAGAAAGTCCTTCTTGGCTATATCTACCAATACCCTGCTCTGACTTCTCCCCCTTCCCTTCATCCTCTCCCCCTTCTCCAAAGCTGTGAGTGATAACACAGCTTAGAAGGTAGAGACGGGAAGACAGGCAGGTTGATTACAGCCATAGAAAAAGTGAGTTGCTGTTTGACCATTTCACAAAATATTCTCTTTTCAGGATCTGTTTATATGCTATAGTTTCGTCATGCTAAGTCTGCTGAAAATACTATTAGAGCACTTTGGAGAGTATTTTGGGATCGTAGTCTAAAGTTAGTTTGAAAAGTGAAGGCAAGAAAATTTTCTTTCCAGAGGACTCATCTGTGTGCTGCCCCATTTTCCCCATTCAGGAAGGAATTGTTTCTCCGAGTGACCTTGACCTTGTCATGTCAGATGGCCTTGGCATGCGGTATGCGTTCATTGGACCCCTAGAAACTATGCATCTGAACGCAGAAGGTATGTTCTGCTTCCATCAGGGTGGAGTTGCGAATTCTGTGCTGTTCAGTGGTCTTATGTCAACAGTACAGTTTTGCCTTTTTTTAAATTTTCCTTAAAAACAACTGAATAGAAACAGTATAATGTGAAGGGGACAGTACCAGCCCTGGGAACTCATAGATAGGGGCCGTGTCCTGAGATGTCAGTGCACATGGAATCCAGGAACCTCAGGGCTCTGTAGGCAGAGAGCACTCAGGTGGGAATGAAAAGACAGACAGTTCAGGGTGTTGTCATGGAGACTTTGCCCCATGGCATCCAGCCCGGCAGAAGATAAAGTTGGGTTTTCCTGAGAAAGGTGATGCAATTGTTTACAGAGGTAAGACGAACAGATAAGGGAAGTGACCACCTCTGCCGTACATATCTTCTGCCTAAATATGAGCAGCTTCTCTGTGTGACTTGCCTGTTTTAGGTCACGGGCAGCCATTCAGGGCAGGCGCATCCTTTACCCCAGAAGCCGACTTCAAAGGGCCCAGGGAGGTAGGTACAGGCCCACGGTCTAGTGACTCTAACAGAAAGCTACATTGAGAAAGGGGAGAAAGCCTTCAAGAATGAAATGGTCAGCCACATTTTAAGTGTTTGAAAAACAGGGACTCAAACTGAAACAAAATAAATTTTATCTTGGAACACTGAGAAAATAAAATTAAATTAAAACTAAAAAAAAATTTAAAAGCTATGAATGAAAATCTAGGAAACTATCACCTAAATGTCATTACCACTTGCTATCGCTTGGTGTTGAAATTTTAAGTAACTTTTATTACCTTTTTGGTTTTCTGTGTTATCATAATTTTCTACAACTATTGCCATATTATTTTAATAATTATATTATTAACATGTAAAACATATGTAGAAAGAGAAAAGGAATATTGTATTCAACTTCATGGTCCACATTTAACAAAAATGTTGAGAAACTGGAGCTTATCCAGGAGAAGGTGACCAGAGAACAGTGCGTGCACGCGTATGTGTGTGCAAGTGCATGCCTCTGTCTGTCTGTGTCTTACGTGAGGGTGGAACTATATTGAAAGAGCGGCCGTGGCAGCAGACAGGTTTAGGCTCAGTACATGGCAGGAAGTTTCTAGTAACTGAAGCTGACATTGAGGGAGAGGGCTATGCTACGAGTGGGTGAATGGGCCAGGAAGGGGCTGGTTGCCCACCTGCCAGGATGTTTCAATATCAGGCAGAAACACCTGTATTGAAGTGGGAAGTTAGGGTAAGTGACCTCTGGGAGTCTGTTTGACTTAGATTTTATAATTCCATGATCTCTTGGTAATAGTTCAATTTTTGCCACCAGAGTTAGTGAAGTATAACTTCCAGTGAATAAGTCAAGGCAGTTTTGCCAGTCGTAGTCTTGCAAGGACACGTATGGTGGCTTGAGTGGACTGGTCTTGTGTATCATGCAAATGTGCTTCAGTAATGACTTGACTCTTCCTTAAAACTGAGCATGGCTGAGAGGCACTGGAGGAACAGGGGACTGTCTCCTAGCATGAGAATATTGCTTTTGTAGTGGGATGACAGTTGAACACGGGAAGATAATGTAAAGAAAGAGGCCCTCATAAAAGTGAAACAAGAGTTTTGAAGTATCATGAAAATAAAGTCTTGGAGAATTTCAAATGCTTTTTCAGCCAGAACCTTAAAAGTGGTGAACATATTTAAACATTTTCTATATATATAGACACTCTTTGGTAACCACCATGTTTTTCTCTTTTTAAAGTTTTTTTTTTTTTTTCTTCAGAAAAATAAGAAAGGTCAGGTATCATGAGACATCAGTACGGAGACAACTGAGAGCAGTTTTGACTCTGAAACAAATAGAAACAGAAGCCAATGAAACCAGAAACTCAAGAACCAAATAGTGTGGCAGACAGGAAGGAGGCCTGTAACAATTTTTCAGACAAAGCAGATTTGATAAGAAAACCTAATTGGCTTGATACGATAATGGGGGACGGATGTAGTTTTCAACTTCAGAGCATTCCAAAGACCAGAGTTAGACTGTTATAAGATCTGGCTTGGAACCAATGGAAATGTTTATTACTCTTCACAGTGTCATCCAGAATATATCAAGATTGGGCGGGGTGTGGAGGGAGTTCTTTTTTTCTGATGTTGTTTTCATAAAGCCAGCATCTCAGGTTCAGGCTAGTTATTAGTCTTAAAGCTACAGTTTATCTAGAAGTGGTAAAAATATTTTAGGATGTGTTTTTAATTTGATAGAATGGCACCTGAAAAGCTGGAGGCCAGCACGCCTACTTTGCCTTTTGGCTGCTTTCTAAAGGCAACCCCCTTGAAGGACAGGCTCTCAGAATGGGGAAGCTGGTCAGTGGAGCTGGTCAGCCTGGGTGCCCCCCTGCCTTCCAAGCTAACTAGCTTTGTGCAAGCGAGTTCCTCCACTGCAAAAATGGGGGTGGCAACAGTGCCCACCTCACAAGGGCGGTGTGAGAATGAAGCCAGGTGGAAATGCTTGGACAGATGGCTGACACAGATGAAGTCCCTTGTTCTGTTCATATAGAGTTTGGTCTCATTTTTTAATTCACTACTCTTACAGATTTTTTCTTTTAACTCTCCCCAAAAGAAATACAGAATGAATATGCAGTAAGACATTTTTACAATGGAATGGTGAAACCTCCAGTGTTTAACAGTTTGGTTTGTTTCTTTGCTAAGCTTTTAGACCATTAGTTCAGCAAAGAGAACTGCCCCTTTTACTCCTGGCCGCATTCTGGGTGCTTCCTGGGTTTACTTCTGCCTGGGAATGACTGTTTCAGAATCGGCATCCTCTGGAAATCATCTCCTGTCCAAGCGGATGTTTACCATCCTGCCTCATAAAATTTTCTCCTGTATGTAGATGCTTTCCCTCTCTTTTTAAAAAAAAATTTTTAAATTTTTTCTTTAATCTTCCTAATTGACATGCCTTATGTGGAGCTGTTAGCCCTGGAGCTGAACTCACTTTCAGGAGTTGAGGGGCCCCGGGTAGGTTTCTGTCTCCACCCGCCTCACCTCCCTGACCTCAGGTGAGGTCTCATTCACTCAGGTGGGAACTAGATAATGTTGCTCTGTGCTTTGGGGCCTTTTTGATCTTCCTTAATAAGTTCTGTGAAACTCTGTCTCTTAAAAACAGGTGAATTCACGTAGGTGTGGGTTTATACGCTGTGAGAAAACCAGACTCCTCTGGTGTGGGCAGCAGTTAGGGCATGCCAAGAAACCGAACACCCAGAGTGTGCTTCCACAGTCACAATGGGGCTGCGTGCCTGCTCGGTAAACGCAAACCGAGAAAGGCTCTCTGCCTATCCACCCCCGTGGGCTGTGCTGAAAGTTCAAGAAAGCACACTGTCTTGCCTTTGGGAGCTCACAACTAAAGAATTCCAAGTTAGAAAGCAGCAAAATAAGCTAAGTCTAATCTCATGAGAATCAATTCTTCTTTTTATTTTTAAGATTTTATTTGTTTATTTGATAGAGAGCACAAGCACAGGGGAGCAGCAGGCAGAGGGAGAAGCAGGCTCCCCACTGAGCAAGGAACCTGATATGGGACTCGATCCCAGGACTCTGGGATAATGACCTGGTCTTGATCTCATTTTTTGAGAAGGCAGACACTTAACCAACTGAGCCACCCAGGTGTCCTGAGAATCAATTCTTTTCTCCATTTTTTCTTATTTCATATAAAACATCTCTTAAATTTGGTTCAGAGTCATCTAAAAAGCTAAGCTTTAGAGAATTTTGGGAAGTATATTGTTGAACAGGGGGACAGAGAGCAAGGAAGTGTAGAAGAAAAACTATAGGGGAAGATCAAATTTCATAGTAATATAAAGGAAGGACATGCTAGCCGGATAAAAAGTGAAGTGGTTTCTTCTCCTTGACATTTACAGTGAAATTGGTATTGTGGAATGATTGCCACTCAATTCTTTCAAAGCATAAGGAAGCCAAAATTCTTGCTGGAGATGAAGTAAAACCCTCCTTTTACTACTTCTCTAATGGAAGACGAAATTTTACAAGTAACAGTGACAGCAGTAAATGTCCTGGAACATTGTAAATAGCATGGCACAGTGCAGATCTTGATTCTAAGTCACCATGAACTTGGGCAAGTGGGAGAGCCCTTCTAAGGGTGTCAGGCTTCCCTACAAGTGAAGTGGGAGGGTCTGGACACACCTGCTCTGTTGGTTCCTTTGCTTCACCACAAACAAGGAGGATCTTCATCCTAAGAACCTGAGTGCATGTGATAGAAAGTGTCTTTGTATTAGTAAGAGTGAAAATATACAATTATATTTTTCCTGAACAATTATATATTTCCTGAACAAGACAGGAGAAGTTTTGAAATGTATTTTAGGATTTTTGCCATATCATATTCAATTTTGAAGGAATAGATGCTCTTTTTTTTAATTAAATATTTTTATTTATTTATTTGACAGAGAGAGATAACAAGTAGGCAGAGAGGCAGGCAGAGAGAGGGGGGGGAAGCAGGCTCCCCGCTGAGCAGAGAGCCTGATGTGGGGCTTGATCCCAGGACCCTGAGATCATGACCTGAACAGAAGACAGACTTAGCCCACTGAGCCACCCAGGTGCCCTGGAATAGATGCCCTTTAAAGTGATAAAATTTGGGGGTGCCTGGGTGGCTCAGTTGTTTAAGCATCTGCCTTCAGCACAGGTCATGATCCCAGAGTCCCCGGATTGAGGCCCGCATTGGGCTCCCAGCTCCCTGGGGAGTCTGCTTCTCCCTCTAATCTCTCCCCTCTCGTGCTCTCTCTCACTCTCTCTCTCTCAAATAAATAAAATCTTTAAAAAATAAATCTTAAAAAAAAAAAAGATAAAATTTTGTAAAAGGCAGTAGGGAAAAAAGTTCTCAAAAGTCCATGAGAGATTAAAATGGACCTCCCAGGGATGGTGAAAGGTGAACAGTCATTCAGAACACATGAAGCCCTCCAGAAGGGACATGCAGTACAGAATTGAATGCTGTGGTTTCCTGCTGCGCATGTGCGGGCAGGTGCAGTTGGTTCCCAGGAAGGCCTCCAGGGAGCTTGTTTTCAGTGTGAGAGTGGGATTCATAGCCACACCAATTCTTCCCTGGTTTCTTCTCATGTGATAACTTTACAACGTTCTCGATTTTTGTGTCTCTGCTCCTCCAAAAGGAATAAACTGCATTTATCTCTAGATTTTATCACCTTTTGCTTGACTATATAAACAACTGGATAGACTGAAATAAACATTTAATTTCCAAAAGGAAATAAATGTACAGGTTGTTTTCTGGGTTCCAGAGATGCTAAGCTGTTCAGGCTCACTGGCCAGGGCTGGTACAGTTAGGGAGAGTTCCCAAATTCTGAGTTGCCAAGTTACGCTTATGTTAAATGAAATAGAGCTCATTATTATTATTATTATTATTTTGAAACTCCTTATTTTAAAGAGTGTCCATCTCTTCATTGAAGGTGCTAACGTCGGAAACATTGGTATGTTTGAAATGTTTACCCTTCAAAATGGTTTCTCTTCTAAGAGCGAATTGAATATAATTTTAGCATACTTAAAGGGAAAGAAAATTATTTGAGCCAAATAAAATTGACACCGAATGAATTTAGGCTTTCATATCAGTGTAGGTTCACCAAAACTAAACCCCAAAGAAGCTGTTTTTTGTTTGTTAGGTTTTTTGTTTTTTTGGTTGGTTGGTTGGTTTTTTTGGTTGGTTTTTGGTTTGGTTTTTGCCTTTTTAAAAAGAATATCCAGTGATGGTCATTTTTATTTTAAGTTAATCATAACACAGTTCTCATGGGGGAGGTGAGAGCCAAGCTCTGGGAGCTCAGCAAATTCTACGGTTTCCTTTGTTCCCTTGTTATCTTTTTAGCCTGACTGACTGACTGATTGCCCAGTCTTTTTGGCTTTGAAAAATGTGGAAAATGGGCCAAAAGCAGAACGGCAGGTGGCTCAGCCCCCATCCCCAGTGGGCCCCAGGACTTGGAGACACCCCCTTCATGTACCTGGGCCTGGCTTCAGAGCTGACTCATGGCCAAGTGCAGGCCTGCCTTAGCTGCCTCCTGGGGCTGGGGGTAGGGGACAAGTGCAAGAGGAGCTCTGCAGTCTGCTGGGCAGAGCGGGTCGGGGCAAGCCTGCCCTGCTGTTGGGAGGTGATGCAGCCTGATGGTGTTTCTTCAGCGCACATCTCAGATTCTAACAGAAAATAGCTTTGACTTCTCACAGCCCACAGCTGCTTCTGAGCTACCGGGCTTCTCCCTCCCTCCCTCCCCGCTCCAGGACAAGCCGCCTTTTCAGGTGTTTCTCCATCAGAATCCTAGGGCCCTATCTCAGGATCCGAGACACTGGCCGCCCGAGGGCCCTGCAGCTGCAGAAGGTCTGCAGAGCAGTGTAGCCAGGGACAGATGTTCCCTGGCGTGGGTGACGGGGGGATGGTGTCATCCACTAGCCAAAGCTGAGGCACTCACCCGGAGCCCGCCTCTCCAAGTACAGCCTGGGTTGAGGAACCTCCTGCCTGGTAGACACCCAGTAAAGTGGTAACTAGAACTTACAGAGTTAAGAGTGAATGGTAGATAGATTCGACTGAACTTTGACATCTCTGGTTGTTAGAAAATGCATGCAAGCCATTGACACACCTTGTGGACACATTGTTGAAGGAGGTATTTTTGGTGAAAATAGGACTTCCTGTGGTATTCAGTCCATGAGTACAGGAACACAGGCTCACGGGACAGTCCATGAGAGGCACTGACGGAGGCCCCAGGGTCCCATTGTTTTTAGGATTTCAGGATCTGATGCAAAGTTTGAGTAGTGATGTTGGTGAGGTTGCTCATTCCCCAGTGCTGGCTGACCAAGGTGGATGATATCCCTGTACCTTTTCTTCATCTGCAAGAGGGAAAGAATGCACTAATGGGTGAGACCCTCTGAACAGATTTCTTAATTTGGAGTCATGTAGTGTTCTTGCTGATATTGTGGATTCTTGTTTTCATGTGATTTCAGGTATGTTAAGCTATTGTGACAGATACAGTGAAGGCATGCAACATGTCCTAAAGACTTTTGGACCCATTCCAGACTTTTCTGGGGCCACAGTTGAAAAAGTTAATCAGGTATGTAGACTCCTTATAGAGAGCTGTGCTGGCCGAGCCATGGGTGAGGTTCTGTTTGTAGCCAGTCTTTGCCTTTGATTTTGGTGATTCCTCCATCCTAATTTTGCCTGTCCACTGTCCTATCAGGGTCAAAGAAGACCTTAGAGCAGTGTGGCTAGTGAAGAGGTAGCTCATCTTGATTGTCTTGAGGAGCTGTAGGCCTCTGGGGATTTGGAAAGTTAGTTAATTGGGGGTTTCCTAAGCTTTTGTCTTTGAAAGTAAATCCACAGTTCACATAAATAGGAACAGTTACTCTCCTGGTAAATGAGTTCCTCTTCATGCTCTGTTTTTTGTTTTTTGGTTTTTTCTTTCATTTCTTTTTCTTTTCTTTTCATTTCGTTTCCTCTTCCCAGGCCATGTGTGTGAAAGTTCCCAATGATCCAGAGCACTTAGCTGCCAGGAGGCAGTGGAGGGACGAGTGTCTTCTGAGACTTGCCAAGTTGAAAAGACAGATGCAGCCCCAGTAGCTACCATCCTTCTTCACTGGGAGTCCTTGGTGGTGGAATTACAAGCACTTATTCCAGCTGCTCTGAAGCTGTGGGGATCCACGTGGTCTTTTTGCAGTTCCAGAGCTCGACCTCCCCCCTTTGCAGGCCACAGTGGTGGGGCTGAGGGGTCTTCTGGTCATGCCCTGGCCTTGGGTGTCACAGCTGCACTGGGTTCCAGGGGCTGTTGACTCCCTGCAACCTGGGCAAAGCAAGGTAGCAAATCGTCTGAAGATTTTTAGTGTGATTCTGTATGGCTGCATTTTATAGCCAATGATTGTGGTTTCAAGTTTATTTTAATCTGCAAAGTAGTTTTGTAATTATTTTCTAATCTGCTTCTGAGCACCCTGTGGCCTACATCTATGAGGCACCGACCTTCATTTTGTTAATGCCTATTCTGAATAAAAAATTTTGATTGCCTAATGATATCCTTTTTTCTTCTGGTCTTTCTGAGAAAGACAGTGTTTGATTTTGATAATTGATATATTTCAGAGTGATCATGTTGAGTGAGGAAAAAAAACTTTCTTCTGGGTCCTTTGTCAGCCATTCAGTAAAAATCCTCCAATTTAGGCTGGTGTTTCCCAAAGTGGATTCCACAGTGAGTGCCCTGGGGCTCCGTGGTCAGATGTGTTTGGGAAGCTCCTCCCACTGCCCAACTCTTGGGCACTCATGTGTCTATAGGAAATTAAAGATTCCAAAATTCTACAGGAAATACACTTAACCCAACACCCTATTATCTTCTTTGACACGGAGTCTTGACCTAGTGCTCGTTCCCCAAATACTCTAGCAAATAGCAATATAAGGACCCCAACCCCTGTGAGGCCAGCATGTCACAATAGCTCACAGGAGGCTAACACAGGACTCCCTGACAGCTCCCACCCCAGTGACACTCCAGCCTTTCCATTTCAGGTGACGAGCATCCCAACTTCGGCCAGTAGGGAGAAAACTCTTCAAGGCTATGGTGGTGTGGGAACCAGTGTCCCCAGTGAGGAACTGTTGTCATTCCGGCTCTGTGTGCACTCATTTAGGCAACGACATCTTTTGAGCAGCTGTGATTCCCCAGACATCAAGCATGTAGTCTCTGCCTTTCAGAAGTTTACTCTAAAATCACTAAATGTTAGAATAAAATATGATAGTGCCCGGGAGGATCATATACACAGGAGATCCTAACTCCCCACCCCTGGGTGTGCCATGGAAGATCTCACAGGAGACAGCCTTTGAGCTGAGTCTTGAGTAACAGGGAAAGTCTGCAAGCCTTCCTGGCAGAGAAGCAGAGCGGAGAAGGGTGCTGGGTATACCCAGGAAGGTGGAGTGGTTCCCTGCAGCCAGAAAGAGAGCTCTGTGGAGGGTGGCTGGGACCAGATGCAGGTAGTGAAGACTGCTGGGCTCACACCAAGGTGTAGATTTCACCTAAAGCACTGGGGAACCTAAACGGTCTGTAGGTTGTGAGGGGCCCTGTCCTACTGGGACTTCAGAAAGTCCCTTCTGACAACAGAAGGGACCACGCTGGAGGCTGTTATGGTCCAGGCAGTAAATTTGTAAAGTATCCTGGGGGTAGAACTACAGTCCTCACTGACGAACTGAGAAAGGTGACACCAAAGCTTCCTAAGTTGGCATCTGGGGAGTTGATGCAGGTATTGATGCCTTTTAATAAAATGAGGAAATTAGGAAGAGGGGGCAGGAAATCTGAATGTCTCATGTGTTAAACTTCACTGAAAAAGAAAATGTAGCAAAACATGTAGGAGGTTTTCAGCCGTGAAAGCCTCCTTCTCTTCATCTAATGGAGTTTTAAATGCTCCTTAAACTTTGATGATTCAGTGCATCATTCTGTGACCTCCCGGAAGGATTGTGAACTGAGCAAGTCAAGCCCTGGCTTTTCCTGATTGCTTCTGGCTCCTCCTTTCCCTTTGACATACTCCACCCACCCTCTTGTCTTCCCAGAATTGCCACACTCCTCTCAGGGCCTGCCTAATTCCTTCTCTTATGGACCCGGAGGCCACCATAGTCTCTGGGCCCAGGTTTGGGGTCCCTGAGAAGAAGATGACTTCACTGGGGGATGTGGGGTGTTGATGGATGTCAGATGTGGGCTGTTGGTTTCACAGCATCAATAAGCCATGGGAATTCCAGGAAAAATGGCCAAGGGAGACCATTCCGCCTAATGCTGCAGACCTATATGAGGGAACAAGGCAGGAGAATCCTGGTGTCCCTTCTGGTGGCCTAAGCAGGAAAGACAGAAGTGGGGCAGTTTGGAAGCACATTCATTTATGTGTCTGAGTTCTATTTTCCCACTTGTGCTGTCCTGAGATACATGCAGTAGAGGTACATGCAGGCTCTGCCTATAGCTGTCACAGTGTAAATGAGGAAGTGTCAACACAGGGGATTAGTCGTGACAGTGACGAGAAAACCAGTGTGTTCATTCACATCTGAGGGCTGAAAAAATTACCATTATAAATTTTGAGAGCAGCAGATAGCATGTTTGTGGTCTGGAAGTAAGGCAGGATGCAGTTCTGGAAACGGGGGACAAAGCCAGGAATTGGCCTGACAGGGAAGTGAAGGACAGGTATGTGACACAGCCTCTCACAGGGCGCTCAGAGACACACTGTAAGGCTTAAAAACGAACGGCTTCTGCTTTTCAGGTTGTCGTCCCTAGCTTTCAAGGGGCTTGCTTGCTTTGCTGAGTTTAGCAAGCATATAATTCGTGGACCAGTTTTCCCATGAATGTCCTCTGTCTGTTCCAGCAGCCCATCCAAGACGCCACACTAATTCAGTCCCCCTCTGGTCTGTGAGTTTCTCAGTCTGGCCTTGCTTTTCGTGATCCTGACAGAGCCCTGGCCAGGTTTTCTGCAGAATATCCCCCAGTCTGGGTTTGTCTGGTGTTTTTCTCATGTTCAGATTGGGATTAGGCTTTGGAAAGAATGCCCCAGAGGTGAAGAACCCTTCTTGTCCCATCCTATCAGGGACTACGTCATAGCCACATGGCATCAATGGAGATGTTAGCCTTCACAGGATGGATTTGCCAGGTTTCTGCATGGTGAGTTACCACCATTAAGAAAGAAGAAATTGCTTGGAAGGGTTAGCCCAAGCAGCTATTGTCCTGAGTGGTTTCTGAATCATTTTCTCAGAATGGCCAAGCTGTCAGTCTCCATTCATAGTGTGGTGTTTACACAGTTCCTTTCTCGTTGGTCTCTGCTTCCAGAAGCCTTCCTTCCCAAAGGCCCAGTCTACATCTGTGCACCTAAGAATCCAAATGATCTCCTTGTTCCTCATGTTTCAGTAGCAGCTTAGCACTCTTGCAAGACTTGGGGGAAGAGGGACAGCTGCCAAAGAATAGAGATTTATATATTGTTCCCATGCAAGTCAGAGAAACATGTCAGAGAGTGGGTTAGCAGTGAATCCCTGCAATTCGTGTCTGGTTCTTGCTCAGTTTTGGAGGTACAGAAACTATTTTGTTAGAGTATGTGTAGTTGATGAATTACAAGATTATTTTTCTCATGCTAATAAGACTCACAAGAATGCTAGTTTCATTCATTTTTCAATTGATTCCTTGATTGAAGATTTAGTGAGCATCTACTGTGTGCCAGGTACTATTTCAAGAGCTGGGGAGGCACTAATAAATGAAACAGGCAAATGCCACCTGCTGGTCTGGAGCTCATAGTGTAGTTCTAGTGGGAGAAAACAAACACAAACCCATCAATAGACAAACCATAGACTATATCAGAAGGAGACCAGTTATGTATCTGAAAACAAAGTAGAGGAGAGTGATAGGGAGTACAGGGAGTGCATGTCTGTGTGCACGTGGGTTAAGTGTCCATGCAGTATTAGGGAAGTAATCAAGGAAGGGTTGATGAGAAGATAGAAGAGCAGAGACCTAAAAGAAGTGAGGGCTAGAACCTTGGAGCCAGCCAGAAAAGATGGACGCCCCAGGGAGAAGGAACAGAAGTGCAAAGGCCATGCAGTGGAAGCTGACCTTCTACCCACAAGGCCAGGGGAGCCACATGGCTCAGTGTAGGAGGGAGGGAACAGCAAGAGATGAGGCATAGGGGCAAGGCGGGGCCTTGAAGGCCAATGTGAAGACTGGCTTTTTCTTTGCACAAGGTGGGAAGCCAGAGAGTTTTTTTTTTTTTTTTTTTAAATTGTGGTAAGAATACTTTGTATCTTAGTATTAGATCTACCTTCTTAAATTTTTAAGTGTACAGTATCACATTGTTAAGTGTAGGCACAGTGTTGTAGAGGAGATCTCTAGAACTTAATCATCTTGCATAACTGAAACTTTACACTCATTGAACAGCAACTCCCCATTTCTCCTTCCTGCAGCCCCCGGCAACTGCCGTTTTCTCTATATCTGTGTGTTTGACTATTGTAAGTGGAATTATGACATTTTTGTCTTTGTGGCTGGCTTATTTCACTGACCATAATGTCCTCAAGGTTCATCCACATTGTAGTATATAGGTAGGATTTCCTTCTTTTTAAGGCTGAATAACATTCTGACGTATGTAAATACCACATTTTCTTTCTATTCACTTGTCAATGGACATCTGGGTTATTTCCACAACTTGGCTATTATGAATAGTGTCGCAATGAACACAAGAGTGCAAATATCTCTTTGAGATTCTGATTTCAATTCTTTAGATGAATACCCAGAAGTGGGTATTGCAGGATCATATGATAGTTGTATTTTTAAATTTGGGGGAGAACTTTGTTGTTTTTCATAGTGGCTGTACCATTTTACATTCCCATCAATAGGGCACAAAAGTTCTAATTTCTCCACATTTTTGCCAATACTTGCCTTTTTTTTTTCCTTGATGAAAGCCATTCATCAGGAATGAGGTGATACCTGTATTTTTTTTTTCATTTGTGTTTTTGGTTTTGATCTGTATTTCCCTGATGATTAGTGATGTTGAACATCTTTTCAGATACCTGTTGGCCTGTCTTTGGAGACATGTCTATTCAGTTCCCCTACCCATTTTTTAAAATTTATTTATTTATTTATTTATTTATTTATTTTTTTATTTATTTATTTTAAAGATTTTATTTATTTATTTGACAGAGAGAAATTACAAGTACACTGAGAGGCAGCAGAGAGAGAGAGAGGAGGAAGCAGGCTCCCTGCCGAGCAGAGAGCCCAATGCGGGACTCGATCCCAGGACCCTGAGATCATGACCTGAGCCGAAGGCAGCGGCTTAACCCACTGAGCCACCCAGGCGCCCCACCCCTACCCATTTTTAAATCAGATTATTTATTTTGTACTATTGAGTTGTATGACTTTCTTACATTTTTGAATATGAATTCTTTAACAGATTTTGGTTTGCAAATATTTTCTTCCATTCTGTAGGTTACCTTTTCACTCTGTTGATTATTTCCTTTGTTGTGCAGACACTCCTAGTTTAATGTAGTCTCACTTGTCTATAGTTGTTTGTGCTTTGGCATCATACCCATGAAATCATTGCCAAGACCCATGCTATGAAGCTTTTTTCCCTTATGTTTTCCTGTAGGAGTATTATGGTTCCAGGTCTTTTCAGAATACTTAAGTTCTCAATCCATTTCAAATTGATTTTTGTGGGGGTATCTGGGTGGATCAGTGGGTTAAATCCCCTGTCTTTGGCTCAGGTCATGGTCCCGGTATCCTGGGATCAAGCCCCACATCAGGCTCTCTGGTCAGCAGGGAACCTGTTCCCCCTCACCCCTGCCTCCTCTCTGCCTACTTGTGATCTCTGTCAAGTAAATAAATAAAATCTTTTTTAAAAATTGATTTTTGTTTCATAAGTGTCTCATTTCATTCTTTTGAGTGTGTATGTCTAGTTTTTCCAATAACATTTGTTGAAGGTGCTGTCCTTTCCCCATTGTGTGGTTTTGGCACCCTTGCTGAAGATCAGTTGATCACATATATGTCATTTTATTTCTTTTTTTTCTTTATTTTGTTCGATTAGTCTTTATGTCTATCTTTATGCCAGTACCATACTGTTTAAAATACTGTAGCTTTGTGATATAGTTTGGAATCAAGAATTATGGTTTCCCCAGCTCTGTTCTTTTTTCTCAAGATTGTTTTGGCTTTCAGGGTGGGTTCTTTGTAGCTCCATAATAACTTTAGTTATTATTATTTAGTTATTATTATGGCTTATTATAAAAAAGCCAGCCACAAAGACAAAAATTTTTTCTATTTCTCCAGAAAAAAAAATTCATTGGGATTTTGATAGAGAGTACATTGAATCTGTATATTACTTTGGGCAGAATGGACATTTAACAAATAAGTCTTTCAGTCCATGAACACAGGCTACCTTTTCATTTATCTGTGTCTTCTTAAATTTCTTTCATCAATATTTTGTAGTTTTCAGTGCACAAGTCTTTCACTTCCTTGATTAAGTTTATTCCTAAGTATATCATTTTTTTCTGATGCTATTATAAAGGAGATTCTTATCTTAATTTTTTTGAGATAGTTCATTGTTAGTATTTTGAAATACAGCTAATTTTGATATGTTGATTTTGTATCTTGCAACCTTACTGAACTTGCTTATTAGTTCTAACAATTTTTTTTTATGGAATCTTTAGGGTTTTTTTTTGGTTTTGTTTTGTTTTGTTTTTTTACATATAAGGTCATGTCATCTGGATAACTTACGGTATTCAGTAAAAGCAGTTCTTTTTTTTCTTTTAAGATTTTATTTATTTATTTGAGAGAGAGAAGGAGAGAGAGAGCATGAGAAGGGGGAGGGTCAGAGAGAGAAGCAGATTCCCCATGGAGTTGGGATACTGATGCAGGACTCAATCCCAGAACTGGGATCATGACCTGAGCTGAAGGCAGCCACTCAACCAACTGAGCCACCCAGGTGCCCCAGTAAAAGCAGTTCTAAGAAGGAAGTTTTTAATAATAAATGCCACCATTTAAAAAAAAAGGGAATGATCTCAAACTACCTTTATATCTTAAGGAACTCAAAAAAAGAGCAAACTAAATCCAAAGTTAACAGAAGGAGGGAAATGATAAAAACCAGAACAAGAATACATGAAATAGAGACTAGAAAACCCCCTGGGGCAAATAATACATTATATGTTAATAAAAATAATTAATAATAAAAAATAAGTTAAAAAAAAAAGAAAAACAATAGAAAAAGGCCAACAAAATTAAGAGTCAGTTTTCTGAAAAGATTAACAAAATTGGTAAACTTTAGCTAGACTAAGGACAAAAAGAGAAAACTCAAAATACTGAGCCTAAAGTCAGCAGAAGGAAGGAAATTATAAAAGATTAGAACAAGAATCAATGAAATAGAGACTAGAAAAACAATAGAAAAAGACCAATGAAACTAAGAGTTGGTTTTCTGAGAAGATTAACAACATTGATAAACCTTTAGCTAGAATAAGAAAAAAAGAGAGAAAACTCAAAATCAGAAGTGAAAGAGGAAACAATCCAAATTATGTTCATTCTGCAATGCCTGTAGAGAAGTGTTTAATTAACACTTGCAATAAAGATGTTTCTAAGAAAAGACAAAACAACAAGACCCACTAGTGTCATAGAAAAGCAATGGGTCAAAGGGACTACTGCTTATTTTTTTAAGATTTTATTTATTTATCTATTTGTCAGAGAGGGAGAGAGAGTACAAGAAGGGGAAGTGGCAGGCAGAGGGAGAAGCAGACTCCCCGCTGAGCAGGAAGCCCGATGTGGGACTCCAGCCCAGGACCCTGAGATCATGACCTAAGCCAAAGGCAAATACCTAACTGACTGAGCCACCCAGGCATTCCAAGACTACAGTTTAATGTTTAACTGTGAACAATTATATGCCAACAAATTGGATGATCTAGAATAATTGGATAAATTCTCAGAAATATACAGCCTATCAAGACTAAATTGTGATAAAATAGAAAATCTGAACAGATCTGTAACTAGTAAGAAAATCGAATCAGTAATGAAAAAAGCTCCCAATAAAGAAAAGTCCAGGACCAGATGGCTTCACTGGTGATTTTTACCAAACATTTAAAAAATTAATACTAATTCTTTTAAACTCTTCCCAAAAATTGAAGAGGAAGGGACATTTTCAAACTGATTTTATGAGGCCAGCATTACTCTGATACTGAAAAACAAAGACAATACAAGAAAAGAAAACTACAGACCAATATCCCTGATGAATGTAGATGCAAAAGTCCTCAACAAAATACTAGCAAATCAAATTTAGCATTAAAAGGATCATATACCATGACCAGGTGGGATTTACCCCTGTGACGCACAGATGCTTCAATATATGAAAGCCAATTGTGATACCCCACATTAATAAAACAAAGGATTAAAAGTCATATGATCATTTCATTAGATTCAGAAAAAGGGTTTGACAAAATTTCATACCTTTCATGATACAAGCTCTCAATGAATTAGGAACAGAAGGACTATACCTCAGCACAGTAAAGGTCATATGTAAAAAGCCCATAGCTAACATCATACCTGATGGTGAAAAACTGAAAACTTTCCCTCTAAGATCAGGAACAGGGGAAAGATGTCTACTCTTTTTTTTTTTTTAAAGATTTTATTTATTTATTTGACAGAGAGAAATCACAAGTAGGCAGAGAGGCAGGCAGAGAGAGAGAGAGGAGGAAGCAGACTCCCTGCTGAGCAGAGAGCCCGATGCGGGACTCGATCCCAGGACCCTGAGATCATGACCTGAGCCGAAGGCAGCGGCTTAACCCACTGAGCCACCCAGGCGCCCCGAAAGATGTCTACTCTTGCTACTTACATTCAACATAGCACTGAAAGTCCTAGTTAGAGCAATTAGGCAAGAAAAAGAAATAAAAGGTATTCAAATTGCAAAGGGGCATTTGAGCAGAGTGGCACCATCTGACTTAGGTTTTTCGAGGCTCCATCTGGCTTGTGTTGAGAAGGGACTATCTCGGGGCAAGAGTAGAAACAGGGAGGGTCATCAGGGTGTACCTTCAATTGCCTTAGTCAGAGATGGTAGAGAGACTTGAAGAAGAGAGGTGGCAGTGACAGTAGTGAGAAGCAGGCAGATTCTGGAGATATATTGGAGGTGGAGCTAACAGGATGGACTGACAGATTGGGTATGGGTTATGAGAAAAAGGAACTGGTCAAGAATAACTCCAAGGCTTGTGTCTAGGGCAATGGGAAGGATGGAATTGTCACTCATTGGGATGGGAAAGATGGAGCAGGGGAGGAAAAAATGATAACTAGAAAGTTGTCTGGTAGGTTGGAATCTGAGCAAGAGGATAGTGGGTGGTGCTAAGCTAAGATTGTCTTGTGTGCCTACCCATCTCAACCTCAGTCTCTACCTGGCCAGTGGTGGAAACACTTGGGTCAGGTGGGAAGAAAATGTTTTACCCTGCACAATGTTAGAGAAAGCTATATAAAGACTTGGTTCTTCTGTTCTCCTCTTTTCTCCTAAACTCCATTTTTCCAGTTTTTCTTCAGAGAAGAGAATATTGATTCTGCTGCAGTTTTCTGATTCAATAACTTTTGGGGGGAGCAACTACTGTATATTTAGGTGTTGTGTATGGGTCTGAGGCTAGAGAAATGAATTTACATTGATCTTTACAAGTTCACAGCTTAGTGGAGAAGGTGGACCCATGAAGAGAAAAGCATAAAGTTGCAAGTACAATGACAGAATTGTGCAGAGAGTGTTATAAAATCACACAGGAAGGGCCCATAGCTAAGTCTAGTGTCAGGGACAAGAAGGCTACAGCTAGTATTCCCTAAGGTGGTGGTGTCTGATTTGTAAATCTTGAGAAATGGGAATAAATGAGCCTAGCAAAAGTTAATTTCTATCAGAATAGTATCAGGTACAACAGAAGGCACTAAATAAATAATTGTTGAAAGAAATAATGAATGAAAGGGGGTTAGAGAGGGGAGCTGCGGTGGGAGAATAGGAACACCTGGGCCCCCAGCCATGGCTTCTCACAACCAATCATCTTTGTGTGTGTGGAAGATGTCCTGCCCCACCAGGACTTGTAGAGTTGATTGAACTTTATCGTGTGTTCATTTTATTAGCTTCATTCTGAAGGTAACCTTAACTCTAAGATTAAGGGACAGTGATTAAATCCCCAAGCCATGTGGCCATCAAACATTTTCTTGTTCTGTTGGCTTCCTCCTAACCTGGCTAACATCCAAAGAGTTTAGTACAGATTGCGTCAGACTGAAAGAAGGGTGTAGTATTTGTCAACTCAGCATCTTCTCTTTAGATTTTTCTCTACACCATTTTGCTTCTGTTGAAGTCACTTTTTAAAAAATGAAAGCTTAAAAATTCTGTAAAGATGAAACAAAATACTATCATTGCATGTAGCCAAGACATCTAGAGAAAACCAAGCCATGTAAATGCAGTGTTGCAGGGCATTGAGCATCAGGCTTGAAAGCTGGCAGGCAATGGAGTGCAGTAACTCTGCATTTTCTCTCCTTGAATCCCTGGCACTGAGCCCTGAACAGAGCTGGCATGTGGCAGGCACTCAGCAGTGTTTGTGCATGAGGCCAGGTAAATAGTGGAGTCTCAGTGAGGGGGGCTTGATATCCGTCTGCCAGTCTCAGTGGGCACAGAGGAGGAAACTGTGGCCCCTCCTCTGTGCCCAGGGAGCAGGAATGAGTGGCTCAAACTGCATACTCCACATGTAGATGACGTGGAAAGGTGTTTTCTTAAATGGTGAGGGTTGATAACACTGGAGCTTCTTACCAAGGAAAGAGATGTCATGCCAGTTTCTTGAAACTGTAGGTCAATTTAGTTCTTTCTAATATAGAAGGAGAGCCTTGATCTCTCAAGGAAGAAAAATAGGTCATTAGCTCACACAAGGATATTTACATAGAAAACACCCTGAGGGAAGTATACCAAAATGCTAAGCTTGGTTATTTGGGCATGGTTTCAAATTTCTTCTTTATGGTTTTCTTTGTACTATGACTTTTAGTATACATACATGTTATTTTTACCATAAAAAGCTCAATGCTGAGGTGGCTGGGTGGCTCAGTCATTAAGCGTCTGCCTTTGGCTCAGGTCATAATCCCAGGGTCCTGGGATTGAGGCCCGCATCAGGCTCCCTGCTTGGCAGGAAGTCTGCTTCTCCCACTTCCACACCCCCTGCTTGTGTTCCTTCTCTTGCTGTGTATGTCTCTGTTAAATAAATACAACCATATAAATAAATAAAATAAAAAGCTCAATGCTGTTAACATGAGTTGTCTGCTATGGGGACATCCATATGGCCATCAAAACCAGAGCATAGAAGAGAGACCTCTGGTGTCCTCCCATCTGGTGTCAAATGTGGACGGGTCCACATGTGGACAGTTTCACATATGGATGGTGTTTGTCCCACAGAGCCAGAGTTGGCTGTCCACCATGGAGAGCCCAAGCCCAGCGATAAATCGGGATGACTTCTCTTCATAGAGCTGTGTGGTCCCCCAAGACTTGGCTGCACACCTGCCAGCTCACTGTTGTCATCATCTACTCTTCAATAGCTTCTGAGGTTCTACTGTCCTATATCCTGGGGATACCTCATTTTTTAAAGATTTTTTTAAAGTTTTTATTTATTTGACACAGAGAGAATGCACAAGCAGGGGGAACAGCAGAAGGAAAGGAAGAAACAGGTTCTTAGCTGAGCAGGGAGCCTGATGTGGGACTCAATCCCAGGACCCTGAAATCATGACCTGAGCCACCCAGGCGCCCCCTGGGGATACCTTTTGAAACAAGACTAGGTCCCTACTTCCATGGAGCTTATGTTGTAAATGAAGGAGGCAATAAAAAATGAGTAACTAAGTGGATAAACAAATGAAATGCCAGATAGTGGAAAGTGTTGATCAGAGAATGAAATCAAGTGATAGGGATAGTGTTTGCCCAATGTCTGCTTTGTGCTGGATGTTTGGGAAGGCCTATCCAAGACCTGGACAACAAGAAGGACCTAGCACTGTTTCGATCTGAGAAGAAGCTGCAGGGGAGAAATCACAGTTGGAGCCCAGACCTGGAAGTGAATGTCTAAGCAGGTAAGTAGATGCAGGGGACCGAGGGCAGGCTGCTTGGTGGGGAGCACACATGGTGGGGTAGGGTCTAGATTAGGTCAGAGTTTGATTTAAATGAAGTGGGAAGCCCTGGACCTGGTATAGTCTAGTTGATCTGCATTTTGAAAAGCCCTGTGGAGTCAGAAGTCAACCAACTTTTCCTGTACATGTTCATACCATGCCTGTGGGAGTCTATTATAGTTATTCCCCACAACCTTGTAGCCTAAAAGCAGCCATAGGTAAAAGGAAATGAATAAATGTGGTTATAATCCAATAAAACTTGCTTGTGTTGAGTGAAATAAGTCAATCAGAGAAAGATAATTATCATATTATCTCCCTGATATGAGGAATTTGAGAGGCAGAGTGGGGAGTTTGGGGGGTAGGGAAGGGAAAAATAAAACAAGAAGGGATCAGGAGGGAGAAAAACCATAAGAGACACTCAATCTCACAGAACAAACTGAGGATTGCTGGGGGTTGGGGGGTAGGGAGAGGGTGGTTGGGTTATGGACATTGGGGAGGATATGTGAAAATGGTGAGTGCTGTGAAGTATTGTAAGCCTGAGGATTCACAGACCTGTACCCCTGGGACAAATAATACATTATATGTTAATAAAAATAATTAATAAAAAAACTTACTTATAGACATTTGACATTTGAAGTTCATGTGACTTTCATACATCAGGAGACCTTGTTCTTTTGATTTTTTTTTTTCCTACCATTTAAATACAAAGCCCATGGTTAGCTCACAGGATGTGCAAAGTCTTTGGCAGATGGGATTAGACCCTGGGAGAGACTGGGGAAGGCAGGGCTGGCACAAGGAAGAAGTTGTAGGCCTTGTAGTAACACAGTCCGGGCAGTGCTAGCAAGAGAGCATGGGAGGAAGGGGGAAAGACTTGGGTGTTTCTTTGGAGGTAGTCAACAGGGCTTGGTGGTTGGGATGTGGAGTAGAAAGCCTCATAGCATCTTTGCCAGCCAAGTTGCAGGTCAGACATGTTTGGTGCCAATGTTTCAGTCTTTGGAAGAACTGGAGGTTGAAATTGCTATCTTGATCTTTATGACAAAAAAGAGCTTGGGACCCAAGGTAGATAGAATCCCAGGGCTTACCACAGGAACACTGAGGCGGGCAGGGCTGGGGCTGGTTGTGGGTGGAGAGTCTGCCTCAGTTCTCAGTGTCCCGGGTCACAGCTGGTCACATACCCTGTGAAGGCTGATGAAAGAACATGGCCCAGCAGTTACATTTCTCAGACCTAAGGGACAGAACATCATTCATTCCACAAGGGTGCAAGAGACTCACCCCTTCTGAAAATGGGGAGTGGTAGGGTACAGGAAAACACAGTAGCAAGCCCACAATGACATGAGTTGGAAATAACTATTACCCAGTTTCCCAGTGGCTCAATTGACTCTTTGAGAAGCCACAGAGCACGGGGATCAGGAGCTCAGGCTCCATGGCCAGACAGCCTGAGTTTAGGTTGTGGTGTGGCTGCATGGAGCAGGTAGACTCAGGCAAGGTACCATGCTCACACGTCTGTGTCTCACTTGCCCCACGTGATGGGTTCTGTAGATGTAGCACCTGATCATGCTGTTTGAGACACTAAACATCTTTGCTGTAGAGTCTGGGCACATGATCAGCACTGGGTCACCAGCAACTGTAGTTAGTGCATGAAAATAGCTAGACAGCTACAGACAGAGAAGCAGTGGAGGAGGGTGCCTGTGGAGACATGAGGGTTCTCTCCAACAGTTCTCCATGGCTTGAGAGTGGTGGGTACTTACTCCCCATGACAAATGCCCTACAGAGCTCATCATGCACAACTTCCCTACTCTCTGGTCTATTTTCCCCATGGCAGGAGCAAGGAGCACATGCGATGCCTTGTGTCCCCCATGGCTCAGTGCATGGTGCTAGAAAGTGAACATGACTCAGGTCAAGGGGTGCTGTATTAGTCAGTGTTCTCCAGAGAAACAGAACCAATAAGATATGTAGATATATACAGATATAGTTAGAGGACTTGGTTCATGTGACTGTGGAGACTGAGAAGTCCCTCGATCTGCTGTCTGTGGATTGCCCCAGGAGAACTGGTGTGCAATCCTGTCTGAGTCTCAAGATCTGAGAGTCAGGAGAGCCAATTTCTACAGGCAGGAGAATCGGATGTCCCAGCTCAGAAAGAAAACAAATTTGCTCTTCCTCCACCTTTTTGTTCTATTCAGGCCCTCAATGGATTGGATGAGGCCCAACTGTATTGATAGAATCTTCTTTACTCAATCTGTGATTCAAATGCTAGTCTCTTCCTGAAACACCCTCATAGACAGACACATCCAGAAATAATGATTTACCAGATGAGCATCAAGTTGATGCATAAAATTAACCATCACAGACAACTTCCTAGTCTCTGCATCGTGCCACCTGCAGAGAGCCTAACTCAGGGATGAAGGGAATCAAAAATCAAAAAAGAAAAGAAATTATGATTGCTACTTTCACCTGTTGTATCAGTCTACTTTGGCTATCATAATATAATAATATAATGCCACAGAATGAGTGGTTTGGAAAACAGCCATTTATTTCTCACAGTTCTGGGGGCTGGAAGTCCAAGATCAGGCTGCCAGCATGGTCAGGTTCTGGTGAGGGCTCTCTTCCTGGCTTGCATATGGCTTACTTCTCACTATATCCTCACATGGCCTTCCCTCCTCATGCCTGGAGAGAGTGAAATCTCTTCTTCTTCATGAGGCCACTGATCCTATTGTTAGGACCCTACCCTTTGGACCTCATTTAACCTTAGTTCACTCCTTACCGGCCCTACTTCTAAGTATAGTTATACCCTGGTGGTTAAGAGTTCAACATATGAATTTGGGAGTGTGGAAGGCAATTCATTCCCTAGTATCTATCAAAGAGTATTAAAGAGAATCCATGGCGATACTTCTCAAACCACTTCTGTCCTTCCTGGTCACAGCTGCCTGGCGCCACTCATTCACCATCCCTCCTGGATCTCTTCCTAAATCTTCTCCTAGTTCCACCTTATTTATTTCTGGGTTATATCTTCCCAGGCAGGCAGGCAAGACTCTCACTCACTGAGATCAGGACCCCATACTCCCAGATAGGCAGAGCAGGGAAAGGGCAGAAGGGGAGGGGACACATTCATATGTTGATGATCCTTCCTCAATGAATATGGGCATTATTCAGGGGGATCCTATGCACACTCTATCTTCTCATTTAATCCTCACACAGACCTTGAAGTAGGACACTGAGAGGCTCACAGAGCCAAGAAGTGCTGGGGCCAGAATCTGAATTCAGGTAATCTATATCTAGAGGTCATACTCCTTCATGCAATATCGAGACAAGATTATAGGCCGGGAGGTCTCTGGGCCCCAAGCTTCTCTCTGATGGTATTGTGGTGGTTCAGTTGGGGCATGACTGGAAGCCCATACCGGCCATCCTTTGGACTGGAGTTGGAAGAAGCTTGGAATTCTTGGAAAATTTTAGGTTGAAAATACATGAGGGGAGAGGCCTTAATGAAGCACATGGGAGAGTCCCAGAAGAGCGGAGTTCTGCGCAGGGATGTTCTGTCACAACCTGAGTGCATGTGATGTCCACATCCAGGTGGCTCGCTGTGCCCTGGCTGTCATGGAACACACAGCCATCAGAAACCAGCCACTGTGTGGGTGTTGTGGGAGAGAAGATGTGTGCTGCAACAGCCCGGTCACACAGCGCTTTGTTTACGGTCCCCTGTGTGTTTGTGTTGTGGCATGCTGTCAAGGATGGCTTCCCTCAGGAAATGCTGTTCGACCTGAGACAAGAGGACTAACTCGAAGCTTCCCAGGTTAATGGACCAAAGCTAGGGGGAGAGTATTCCTATTTGCTCATCTGTAAAATTAAACTAATAATAGAACTTGCCTCAACTAACTGTTGTGTGAGGCCTAAGTCATGTGGTAATGCTTCGAGTGCCTGACTCTAATAGACATGCCTGGTTCTGCCCACATACCCTGGGATCTCACATCTATGTGCAGAAAGTCACATACTGTGAGTACCTGTTTTTGTAGGAAATGTTGGGGTTTGGAGCTGATGGCCAAGAAAGAATTCTTGAGTTGTCTTTGGTGCAAAAGGGTAGTTTTATGAAAGCACCAAACTGGACCTGTGGGCAAAGAGAGGCACTGGGGTCATGAGGAGTGGCCCATTATATATTTTCAAGTTGGAAGGGGGTTAGGGATAGCATAAATCTCTAAGGAATTTTGGAAACAAGGTTTTTAGCACCTTGAGGGGGTTAGTTCTTGTTGGGAAAAGTCATTTATTACTGTCTTATAAAACCCCAGTCATGAGACCCATCATATGAATATCAGTGGGACTGATATTAGGTTGATTAAAGGATGATTGCTAACATGTATCTTGGGGAGTAGAGATCAAGGAAGTTTCCAAAGGAATTTTTATATGTTGAAGTAGACTCATAGGATCTGGGAAGTTGGGCTAAGATTGCCTTTTGCCCTTAGCACAGCATCAAATTTGAGGCAGCTAAGCTCCCAGAGGAAGGTCACTCTACCTATTTCAAGGACTTGTCAATGGGCTGTAAGTAGTAGAGAAATTTAATTTTTTTTCTTTTGCCTTTGTTTCCCACATCACTTAGGATTCACTGGCAGAGTTTTCTTCTGGCTATGGGAACATGCTAACCCATAGGTGAGGAAGGCTGGAGAGCAGGTGCCTCCAGAAGCAATCTCACAATGACAGACAGGAAGTTGGCAAGTAAATAGCCCACTCCCCCCAGCCCCACCCCAGGTTGAGGTAATGGAACTGAGCAGTCCCTTGCTCCCCGGGCCCCTTCCTGGTTGGTATCAGCTGCATTTGTGCATGGTGGTTCAGCAGTGTTCGGTAGAGTTCCATAAAAGCTAACTCCATAATGGAGATGGACAAAGAAATGGAATATTTGGAATATTCCTTGGAAGGGAAAGGCAACAGAACTTGGTGATGGGTCAGGTATGGGAATGGTGAAGAGGGGAGATGATGCTTAGTGTCAGGCTTTCGTGGCTTGCAAGGAGACCTGCCCTGAGATGGGGACCCAGAGAGGGCTGAGGGGAAGGAGGGCTGAGTTTATCTCTGGCCATACTGCATTTAATTTGAGTTAGGTCTCGAGCCAGGGGAGGGATGGATAAGGGTGGACATCAGAAAGGAAGTCTGAGCTGGAAACAAACTGGGGAGTTGTGAGGATTTACGTGATTAAACGAAGCCATGGTCATAGCTGAAATTATGTAGGGAGGCAACATTGCAACTGAAGGTGAGAGGCAGGGAAGTGAACCTCAGCCAGTGGAAGCAGTGAGGGACACAGAGAAGAAACAGAGGGAGGAAGGAAGAAAATCACAGAGTGGGGAGTTACTGAAGCCTGGAGAAGAGGGTTCCCCAAGGCTGCTTCACAGTGTGGTTCAGTTTCCCTGTCTGGGTGATAATTTGGTGATCCTATCACCTCTCTTTCTCTATTTTCTGAGCCAGTCCCAGGCAATGAGGAGGGGCTGGAGACCCACCTTCTCAGCCATGGGAGTCAGAAATGAGCCTTGTTACCACAGGCTTACAAATAAGTCAATGGTTTTAATGTGCCCTTTGCTTCAAGTGCCATTGGCTCTCCCCTGGGCTGCCCAGCCTGAGGCTCCTACCTCAGTTTCCTCGACTAACCCCAGGGGACTCTCTGCAGGCAGTCCTCCCTTCAGTCTGGGACCCACGTTTTGCTACACTTCCTTCCCCATGGCTGAGGTCATGCTCCTGCCTGGACATCCTACCAGAACCACAACTCAGCTTCCAGAAGAACTCTCCACATTGTCATTCCTGGACTGTCTCAAGGAGCATTGGGCCCCTCTTTGCCCTGCTCTAAATTCTTGCAGCCCCTGCTGTCACCCCAGGACAGGGACACAGATTCCATGCAGGCTGCGGCCGGTTTGGTGCAGTGCAGCTTGGCGATGCCCCTGCCCTGCCAGCTCTGTTCCCCCCTCTTCCTGCTCTGGGCCTTTGCAGACCACAAGGGAGATGGCTCAGGGGCCCCTGCCGCCCTTGTGTCCCACACTTGTGGAGCTGCCACTGACCAAAGGAGGGCTGGGACACATCGATTCATGCTTCCTCCTCTCTTTCCCTGGGCCACTATTCTGAAACACCTCACAAGGCTCCTCAGAAGTCTCTTCTGGTAGTGCACAGGGTACCAAAGGCTCTGGCTTCAACTCCTTCCCCTTTCATGATTTGGGCCCTCACTCTTGCCTGGGTGATCACTCCCCAGCACATTTCCACTTGGAAGTCTTGGGCCCGACTGAGAGTGAGAGCCTTCTTACTTTTGCTCCCTCTCAGCTCCTCTCCACACAGCAGCTAGGGTGACCTTTAATAACGCACATCAAATACCATGCTGCTTAAAAGCCTTCCAGCAACCTGAGGGGTTTGAAGTGGCTGGGGGGTGAGAGGTTGGGGTACCAGGTGGTGGGTATTATAGAGAGCACGGATTGCACGGAGCACTGGGTGTGGTGAAAAAATAATGAATACTGTTATGCTGAAAATAAATAAATTTAATTTAAAAAAAAAACCGAAAAAAAAAAAAAAAAAGCCTTCCAGCACCTTCTGCTTGTCACTGAACATAAAATCCAGACTCCTTACCTTGGCCTGTGAAATCCTACAGATCTGTCTCTGCTCACTTCCCTCTGCTGGCCCCTCAGGCTCTGTGCTGGTCTCTCTCTGCCTAGAACAGCTGTTTTCCTGGCCGTTCATGTGGATGGTTCCTTCTTATCCTTCTGGTCTCAGCTCAGATGTTCTCTCTCTAGAGAGGCTCTTCCTGATTCCCTGAGCTCCAGGGAGCTCACTGCATTCTCTATCATGATCCCCTGTTTATTTTCTTCCTGGTGTTCATGAAACTCTTCAATGTGTGGTTCATGCATTCGCTTTATTTTCTGACCCTCCTTATGGAAAATCAGCTCCCTGAGGGCAAGAAGCTCATCTGTTTTGTTTACTGTGGTATGCCCTTGCACGTATTAAAATTACATAACATTAAGACATCCCTCAAAAATATACTTATCATGATGTACTGTGTAATGTATAGAATTGTTGAATCACTATATTGTACACCTAAAACAAATATAACACTACAGTTAGTCGTACTGGAATTTTTAAAAAAGCCCTGACCAGAGGACAAGATGGCAGAGGAGTAACTGGTTCCCTGAATTTAGCTGGATATCTACCAAATCATTCTGACCACCCACAAAATCAGCCTGAGATGTAAAAATACGTATCTGGATCTCTACAAACAAAAAGGCACTGCGTGTTGCAAGGTCAGAAGAGTGGAGTTGTGAATCGAAGGGAAGGGGAAGGAAGCCTCTATAACCTGGTGCCTGGAAAGTGATGTAACACAGGAGTGCAAAAGCATAACCCTTAGAAATCTGCTCTAGGGAGTGACACCCTCTCTGAAAAGGGCTCTGGAAACAAGAAGGCAGAATTCTAGGTAGAACTCTGTGGTCTTGGGCTATGGGAAGCCACAGAGCCAAAGGGAATTCCTGGACTGGCAGAGTGCCCCAGCGGTGGAGCCAGGAAGCTGGTCTCTTAGCTCAGATCCCATAAACTGCAAGCCTGGCTGTTTAAGAATCGCTTTCTCTTGGGCAGCCTGAAAAAAACCTAGAACCTGTGCCCTTGATCAGGCAAAATCCCGCAGAGCGGTAGGGCCAGGAAAGGGCTTTGGAGCAGCACCTAGGCAGGATCTAGGAGCTGCAGGGGGTGCGCAGGAGAGTTTTAGAAACACAAAGGGCAGGGACAAGTCCAGGCCCTTGGGATGACCTCTGAGAGAGTCGCTGTGGACATGCACACACGGGAGCATACAGAAATGGAGACTGTTTCTCCTGGAAGATTTAGTAAAGAGAGCAGACTGCGATTTCTCTGCTCTGGACCAGAGGCTTGGCTGCAGCCATTTTTGCTCTGACCCTCAGAAAGGTGGGGAAAGCCACTAGACAACAAAAGCTCAAAAAATGGTTTCCATGGAGCCCATCCTCCCCCAGCAGGGGGCAGGGCAACTCTGCTCAAGGGGGGCTGCCCCAGAAACAGAGGGACAGGAACCCACCTCCCCCCCCAGAAGACAGGCTGGAAGAGGCCAACAACACTATGGACCCCAAAAGACTAAAATCCCAACACCAAGAGAGCTCCAGGAGTGGCCTCGTGGCTTATTTTTCAGATAAAATTCTTTTTTCTTTTTCTTATGCTTTTTCTGTTTTGTTCTGTTTTCCTTTTTACATTCTCATTTCAACTAGATGTTTATTGTAACAATATATTTTTCATGGTCGCTTTTTAACTTGGATTTTTTTGTACCTATATTTTTTATAGATATATGCTTTGTTTTAGTCCTTTTGTCACTCTATTTTATATACACATACACACACACACATGCGTGTTTTACTTTCCTTGTAATTTTGGGACATAGTGTCCTCTAATACACGGGCCAAATACACCCAGGAACAACTGAAACACTGATTTGTCCACAGTAAAATAACCCCTTAATCCTTTGCCCATTTAAAAAAATATTTTAATTTTTAAATTTTATTCTTCTGTTTCATTTTGGCTTTGTTTTTTCAATAGTGACTTCTAACCACTCCGGGTTTTGCTAGGCTGAATCTTGCTTAGGTTGTGGTTGATATTTTTGACTCTGCTTGTCCACTTCATCATCCCTAGACAGAATGACTAGGCGATGGAACTTTCAACAAAGAAAATAATCAGAGACAATATTATCTGCCACAGAACTAATAGATACGGATGTAAGCAAGATGTCAGAGTTAGAATTCAGGGTAGTAATCATAAAGTCAATAGCCAGGCTTGAAAAAAAGCATTAGTGACAACATAGAATCACTAAGAGCAGAAGTGAGATCTAATCAGGCCAAATTAAAAAATGCTATAAATGAGATGCAGTCTAAACTGGATACTCTAACAGCCAGGATAAATGAGGCAGAAGAGAGAATTAGTGATCTAGAATACAAGCTGATGGAAAGGAAAGGAGTTGAGAAAAACAGAGATTGACTGCTAATAGCACATGAAGAAAGGATTGGAGAGATTAATGATACCATGAAACATTCCAGTGTCAGAATTATTGGGATCCCTGAGGGGGTGGAGAGAGATAGTGGGCCAGAAAGTATATTTGAAGAAATAATTGCTGAGAACTTCCCTACTCTTGGGAAGGAAATAAGCATTTAAGTCTAAGAGGCAGTGAGGACCCCTCCCAAAATCAATAAAAAACAGATCAACACCCCAACATATAATAGTGAAGCTTGAAAATTTTACAGCCAAAGAAACTATCCTGAGAAAAGCCTGGGAGAGGAGGTTCATTGCATATGGAAGGAGGAATATCAGAATATCAGACATGTCCACAGAAACCTCGCAAGCAAGAAAGGTCCAGAAGGACATATTCAGGGTACTAAATGAAAAGAACACGCAGCCAAGAATAGTTTATCCAGAAAGACTGTCATTTAAAATGGATGGAGAGATGGAGAGTTTTCAGGACAGTCAAAAACTGAAAGAATATGTGACTACCAAGACTGCTCTGCAAGAAATATTAAGGGAGATTTTTAAA
Organism: Mustela erminea; assembly: GCF_009829155.1. Lineage (NCBI taxonomy): Eukaryota > Metazoa > Chordata > Mammalia > Carnivora > Mustelidae > Mustela > Mustela erminea. The sequence goes on from NC_045628.1 coordinate 84,614,012, forward strand.
AAAATAATTTTGCACAATGTTTTCAGGACTCTGCTCTTACATGTGTGGTATGGGCTCTTCTTTTTTTAAAGATTTTATTTATTTGACAGAGAGTTAGAGAGCACAAGTAGGCAGAGAGGCAGGTGGAAAGAGAGGGAGAAGCAGGATCTCTGCTGAGAAGGGGGCCCCATGCGGCACTTGATCCCAGGACACTGGGATCATGATCTGAGCTGAAGGCAGATGCTTAACTGACTGAGCCACAGAGAGCAAAAAGAGACCCCAAGAATCACATAGACCAGAAAGAAACAGAGAAAATCTATAGAAACAGGGACTTTATAGGTAATACAATGGCCCTAAATTCATATCTTTCAATAGTTACCCTGAATGTAAATGGGCTAAATGCTCTGATAAAAAGACACAGTATTTCAGAATGGATAAAAAAGCAGGACCCATCCATATGCTGTACACAAGAGACTCATTTTGAACCTAAATATTCATCTAGATTGAAAGTGAGGGGATAGAGAACAATTTACCATGCTAATGGACCTCAGAAGAAAGCTGGGGTAGCAATCCTCATATCAGACAAATTAGATTTTAAACCAAAGACTGTAGACTGTAGTAAGGGATGTTGAGGGACATTATATCATACTTAAAGGGTCATCCAACAGGAAGATTTAACACATGTAAATATCTATGTCCCCAACATGGGAGCAGCCAATTATATAAACCAATTAATAACCAAAATAAAGAAAGATATTGATAATAATACATTAATAGTAGGAGACCTCAACACTCCACTCACAGTAATAGACCGATCATCCAAACAGAAGGTAAACAAAGAAACAAGAGCTTTGAATGACACATTGGACCAGATGGGCATGTATATATAGATATATACAGAACATCCCATGCTAAAACAACCGTATACACATTCTTCTTGAGTGCACAGGGAACATTTCCAGAATAGCTCACATACTGGGTCACAAATCAGGTCTCAACTCAAAAGATTGATATTATTCCCTGCATATTTTCAGACCACAATGCTTTGAAACTGGAACTCAATTAAAAGAGGAAATTTGGAAGAAATTCAAACATTTGGAAGTTAAAAAGTATCCTGCTAAAGAATGACTGGGTCAACCAGGAGATTAAAGAATAACTTAAACAATTCATTGAAACTAAAGAGAACGACAACACATTGGTCCAAAACCTGTGGAATACTGCAAAGACAGTCCTAAAACAGAAATACATAGCCATCCAGGTCTCTCTCAGAAAAGTAGAAAAATCCATCCCAAATGCACGAGCTAACTTTACACCTAAAGGACCTGAAGAAAGAACAGCAAATAAAGCCTAAACCAAGCAAGAGAAGAGAAATAATGAAGATTAGGGCAGAGATCGATGAAATAGAAACCAGAAAAACAGTAGAACAGATCAACAAAACTAGAAGCTGGTTCTTTGAAAGAATTAATAAGATCAATAAACCCTCAGTCAGACTTATCCAAAAGGAAAGAGAAAGGACCCAAGTCAATAAAATCATAAACAAAAGGGGAGAGATCTTGACTAACACCAAGGAAATAGAAACAATTATTAGAAATTATTACTAGCAACTATATATCAACAAATAAGCAATATGGAAGAAGTGGATGCATTCCTGGACATTTATAAACTACTAGGACTGAAACAGGAAGAATTGAAGCAGTAATCAAAAACCTCCCAAAAAACGAGAGTCGGGCCAGATGGATTCCCAGGGGAATTCTACCAAACATTTAAAGAAGAAATAATACCTATTCTTCTGAGGCTGTTTCAAAAAAATAGAAATGGAAGGAAAACTTCCAAACTCATTCTATGAGGCCAGCATTACCTTGATCCCCAAACCAGACAAAGACCTCACCAAAAAAAGGAGAATTACAGACCAATATCCCTGATGAACATGGATGTCAAAATACTCAACAAAATCCTAGCCAATAGGATCCAACAGTACATTAAAAGGATTATTCACCATGACCAAGTGGGATTTACTTCTGGGATGAAAGGGTGTTTCAACATTTGCAAAGCAACCAATGTGATACATCACATTAATTAAAGAAAGGACAAGAACCATATGATCCTCTCAGCTGATGCAGAAAAAAGCATTTGATAAAATATACCATCCTTTCCTGAATAAAACTCTTCAAATTATAAGCATAGAGGGAACACGAAAGCCATCTATGAAAAGCCCATAGCAAATATCATTCTCAATGGGGGAAAAACTGAGAGCTTTTCCCTTAAGGTCAGGAACACAACAGGGATGTCCACTCTCACCACTGTTGTTCAACATAGTACTAGAAGTCCTCGCTTCAGCAATCAGACAACAAAAAGAAATAAAAGACATTCAAAATGGCAAAGAAGTCAAACTCTCTCTCTTTGCAGATGACATGACACTTTATGTGTAAAACTCAAAAGGCTCTACCCCTAAGTTACTAGAATGCATACAGCAATTCAGCAACGTGGCAAGATACAAAATCAATGCACAGAAATCAGTTGCATTTCTATATACTAATGATGTAACTGAAGAAAGAGAAATTAAGGAATTGATTCTATTTACAATAGCACCAAAAACCATAAGATACTTAGGAATAAACCTAAGCAAAGAGGTAAAGGACCTATACTCTAGAAACTACAAACATTTATGAAAGAAACTGAAGAAGAAACAAAGAGATGGAAAAACAGTCCATGCTCATGGATTGGAAGAATAAATATTGTTAAAATGTCATGCTTCCTGGAGCAATCTACACTTTCAATGCAATACCTATCAAAATACCAGTAGCTTTTTTCACAGAGCTGAAACAAACAATTCTAAAATTTGTATGGAACCAGAAAAGACCCTGAATTGCCAGGGAAGTGTTGAAAATGAAAACCAAATCTAGAGGGATCACAGTGCCAGACTTCAAGCTGTATACAAATCTGTGATCATCAAAACAATATGGCACTGGCACAAAGACATGCAGATCAATGGAAACAGAAAAGAGAGCCCAGAAATGGACCCTCAACTCTATGGTCAGCTAATCTTCAATGAAGCAGGAAAGAATATCCAATGGAAAAAGGGCAGTCTTTTCAATAAATGGTGCTGGGAAAATTGGACAGCCACATGCAGAAGAACGAATCTAGACCATCTTCTTACACCATACACAAATATAAACTCAAAATGGATGAAAGACCTCAATGTGAGACAGGAATCCATCAAAATCCTAGAGGAAAACATAGGCAGTAACTTCTTCAACATCAGCCACAGCAATTTCTTTCAAGACACATCTCCAAAGGCAAGGGAAACAAAAGCAAAAATGAACTATTGGGACTTCTTCAAGATAAAAACCTTCTGCATAGCAAAGGAAATAATCAACAAAACTAAGAGGCAATCCATGGGATGGGAGAAGATGTTTGCACATGACATTACAGATAAAGAGCTGGTATCCAAGATCTATAAAGAACTTTTCAAACTCAACACCCTAAAAACAAATAATCCAATCAAGAAATGGGCAGAAGACATGAAAAGACACTTCTCCAAAGGAGACATACAAATGGCTTACAGACACATTAAAAAATGTTCAACGTCACCAGTCATCAGGGAAATACAAATCAAAACCACAATGAGATACCACCTTACACCACCTGAGAATGGTAAAAATTAACAAGACAGGAAACAAAAAATGTTGGAGAGGATGTGGAGAAAGGGAACCCTCTTTCACTGTTGGTGGGAATGCAAGCTGGTACAGCCACTCTGGAAAACAATATGGAGGTTCCTTGAGACGTTAAAAATACAGCTACCACGGGGTGCCTGTGTGGCTCAGTGGGTTAAAGCCTCTGCCTTTGGCTCAGGTCATGATCTCAGGGTCCTGGGATCGAGCCCTGCATTGGACTCTCTGCTCCTCGGAGAGCCTGTTTCCTCCTCTCTCTCTGCCTGCCTCTCTGCCTACTTGTAGTCTCTGTCTGTCAAATAAATAAATAAAATCTTAAAAAAAAAATACAGCTACATTACAACCCAGCAATTTTACTACTAGGTATTTATGCCAAAGTTACAGATGTAGTGAAAAGAAGGGGCACCTGCACCCCAGTATTCATAACAGCAATGTCCACAATAGCTGAACTGTGGAAGGAGCCAAGATGCCCTCAACAGATGAATGGATAAAGAAGATGTGGTATACAAGTACTATAAAATATTATTCAGCCACCAGAAAGGATGAATACCTTACATGGATGGAACTGGAGGGGATTATGCTAAATGAAATAAGCCAGAGAGAGAAAGACAGCAATCGCAAGGTTTCATTCATATGTGGACCATAAGGAATAGCATGGAGGACCACAGGGGAGGGGAGGGAAAGTTGAATGGGAAGATATCAGAGAGGGAGAAAAATCATGAGAGACCCTGGGCTCTGGGAAATAAACTGAGGGTTACAAAAGGGAGGGGGGTGGGGAAATGGTGTACATGTATACAGGTCTGTGTTTGGTGATGTCATATTGATAGGTTGAAATTGGTCATGATGAACACTATAATGTGTATACACATATGGACATCCAGAATTTGGCAAGACTAAGAAATTAGGACCATTTATTTATTTATTTACTTTGGGTGGTGGCTTATCTGGTCTCACTGATCACTCAGATGGGCTTCCACTGTCCTGGATGACACCGTGCCTTTGAGATCAACCTGTGTTGCTTATCCCTACCTGTTACTAATCACCCAGTCCAGCCTTCCACACCCTCCGAACCTTTTTGCATTTAGGAACAGAAAAGAAGAAAAGTGTTTGGAACTACCAGAGAGTGAACTAGAGAGGGAGAGTGTGGGGAAGAGGGGTAGAGGGAGAGGGAGAGAATCTCAAGTGGATTCCCTGCTGAGTGCTGAACCCAATATGGGGCTCTATCTTACAGCCTCGAGATCAGGACCTGAGCTGAAATCAAGAGTCAAAACCAACTGAGCTACCCAGGCACCTCACGGCAACTGCTAAAATTACAGATTTCTTATCTTCCAGAACTACAAAATCAAAATCTCTAGATACAGGGCCCAGGAATTTGTATTTTAAAGAGAAACTCTAAGTAATTTTAGTGACCAACCAGCAAACACTCTTGTCCAATCCCCCATCTGACACCTCTCCTGATATCTTGGCAGAGGTGAGCTCTTACCACCTCCCAGGGCACCTTTCTATTTGATCTTTGGATAATCTTGATTTAGGATGTTCTTTCTTATGTTGAGTCAAATCTGATTCCTGGATCCTCTAATCCTCGGTTCCCAGAGTTGGTCTTCTGGCCATGTCTGTGTCCTGTCATGTCTTCTCTTCTCTCTGCCCCTCACAGTTTTCCTTATACAATGGACTTGAGGGTTTTCCTTGATCATGATTTTGTGATTTTCCTCTGGCAACTGGAAGGACAACTATGTTTCAAGAAATGTTACTTTCTATAAGGAAGAAAAAAGAAATTTTCCAAATATGTGGGATGTTAGGAAATTGAGCTCTTTTAAAAACATGGATTCCTATCTTGTTAAATTTGCTCTGAAAACCTTATCAACCAGATCTGACTCAAAATTTGATATTTACAAAGACTTTCACTCTGGCAATATGACCTCAGGAGGAGATAGTGTAAAGAAGTATTTGGAAGATCTGGAAACCAGTGTCTATGTGCCATACTGAGAAAATGGTTTTTGAGGAAGTTCACTTTTCATAAGAAAAGCTTACATTTGATACTAATTAACTTTTCAAAATAGAGCCAGTAATTCTTCTACAATACTAAGAATTGGGAAAACTGCTCCTGACACGTGGGAAAATAAAAAAACCTGAACTAGGCATCTTTTCAGGCATTAGGGCCACTGTTATTATTTTGCTTAATACAATAAATCCTTTAGAAAAATGCTTATTCCACTCAAATATTTTCTACAGCTGAATAAACTACTCCTTGCTGAGCACTTTGATAAGATGATTAACTCTTTCAGACAGATGGAGACATTCAGTTTTATCAATTATATATATATATAAAACGTATTATTTGTCTATATATAGGCCTCTATATATTATATATAACTATATATAACATTTTCTCTCTATATAAAATATATACATATTTACCCCTTAATATATATAAATATATATAACATTTTCTCTATATATAATACTATGTCCCTATATATTATTATATAACTATATAAAAAACACATTCTCTTTCTCTATGTGTATATATATCGTGTCCTCTTTTTCCTCAACAGCATTAGAACTAGGGCAGTAGAAACACTTTACCTTGTTTTAAATCCATAATGGAGAAAGTTGACTGCTTGTAATGAAGGGTGTTTGTCAGGTTGAAAAAGCACAATATTTTGATGGTGCTTGACATTTTCTATAAGAAAATTTGGGGTTTTCAAAATAAACAAGTAGATTATATCATATTACCAAAATATAAGATAAATACTAGTTTTTTTTTTTAACTTAACAGAGTATTAGTTCCACTATAGCACTAGCTTTTTTTTTTTTTTAAAGATTTTATTTATTTATTTGACAGAGAGAAATCACAAGTAGATGGAGAGGCAGGCAGAGAGAGAGAGAGAGACAGAGGGAAGCAGGCTCCCTGCCGAGCAGAGAGCCCGATGCGGAACTTGATCCCAGGACCCTGAGATCATGACCTGAGCCGAAGGCAGCGGCTTAACCCACTGAGCCACCCAGGCGCCCCTATAGCACTAGCTTTGATCTTAAAGGATAGTGCTGTCTTATCTTTATCTACAATGGAAAACCCACTGGGATGTTATAGAAGACATGGATCTCAATATTAAAGTTCTTACTTTGAAAATAATATCTGAATTGCTGTGGCAACAACTGAGCTCTTTTTGTCAAACCTTCTCACTCATTCTATACCACAGTACAGCCAAGATTGCCCCTTTATAAGTTCATAAATTATAGACTGCTGGAGTCAGATGAAACTTCAAAGGTCAGAATAATACCTTATGGTGTATACTTCCCTCAGTTTTATCATCTATAATCTAGTATGTCTTTACCATTATTATTCCATCTTTACAGATGGAACTAAGATATTGGATCACAGAGCTAGTATGTGGTAGAGATGGGTTTAATCTCTCATTTCCTTGCCTCTAAATAATAATACCCACCATTTTGCTGAGCACCTACTATATTCCTGATGCTGGTAGGGGCACTTTATATTCACTATCTTTTATCCATAAAACAACTCTGGAAGGAAATACTTCCATTATCAACTGTCTGGTTTCAAAGCCTGTTCTTTCCCCCTGGCCATTTCCTGGATTTTTTTTTTTTTACATGTTTCAATTATGCATACCCAGGCAATCTTGGTGGGGGCTAATGGCAAAGAGTTGGAGAACCCCAAAATGATGTCTGGTATTATCTTCCAAATGAACTAATCATAAGTTGGCTTTTCCTTTCTATCACTTGAAGCCCATATTTTTGTGAGGGAATTCTACTCCAGGAACAGATAACACCACAGCCTAATTCCCAGGAATTGTTCTTAGGAATTTAGCATCTCCTTTGCTGTAGCTGCAATTTTCTAGCCTGGGTTCCTAGAATCAAGCCTTGTCAAGTAGAAGACAGAGAGGTAGGGAAAGGTTGAATGAGGTAGTACAAAGATTTATTTCAATAAGGCTACTTCAAAGATTACTTCTTGCTAATTCATGTCTTCACTGTAGAACTTTTAAAAAAGTCACATTGGGGATAAATATTTGTGGAATTCATGTCCCTACTCTGGGAATTACCTCTTCCCTGTATTGCTAGGACCCTATATGTCAGCTCCCATTGATGCATAGATTAATTTAAAAGACAACACTCTCAACATCCTGGGGATAATAGTTAGGAGGATGAGTTAGATCATAGATTACAAAACTGGAAAGCACAATTCATCTTAAGATTACTAGCATCAAAGCTTCCTTGGGGACTAGGGCTTCACTCTGACTGTAAGGATGAAGAGTGTGACTTTGTGGGCAAAGCCTCAGAGAAAATTATCCCCATGGGTGGTAATGTTTGCATCTTACTCTAGGCAAAGTATCCCTGATAGATACTATGATTTACACAGTCCCGGGTATAATTACATATAATTCGTGCTCAACCAATTGAAAGTCTGGTAGGATAGTTTGAACTTGGTAGAGGAGTTCACCTTCCAAATTTGAGTCTTCCAGGGAGGCATGCATAACACTGGAAATGCATGTTCTGGTTCTGAATAACTTCATGTTTTAGGAAACAGAGCATCAAACAAATTCCTTGATGGGTTAGGTGAAGGGGTCAGAAGGAGAGAATGGTGGTGTTGACTCCTAGGGCTTTGGTACCTGTCTCAGTTTCCAGGGTTGCTCCTCTAATAAATTACCACAAACTAGGTAGCATAAAGCTTTTCTCTCTAGTTTTGGAAAGTAGAAGTCCAAAATCAGAATACAGACAGGACCACACTCTCTTCAAAGTCTCCAGCAGAGACACCCTCTTTGCCTCTCCCAGCTTCTGGTAGTGCCTGGCATTCCTTGGCTTATGGCCACATCTCCCATCTTTGCCTCTGTCTGCACATGGCCTCTTCCCTGTGTCCCTGCATGTCTCCCATCTCTCTAATTTTTACTTTGCATTCACTTTCATACTTGCCATTGGATTTAGGGCCCACAAAATTAATCCAGGAAGACCTCATCTTGAGATGCTTAGCTTAATGATATCTACAAAGACTCTTTTTCCAAGTAAGGTTGCATTCCTGGGTTCTAGGGCTTAGGATGTGATATGTTTTGGGGAGGCCATTACTTAAGCTACTACAGTTTCAGTAAATTGTGTAACTACTAAGTTACTAAATGTTATTATTCTCTCTATGTCTCAATTTCCTCATATGCAGAATGGATCTATGAACATGAGTGGGATGATTGGGTGGCTCACTTGGTTAAGTGTCCGACTTTTGGTTTTGGTTCAGATCATGACCTCACGGGGGTGGTACCGAGCCTCACCTTGAGCTCCATGTTCAGTGCAGAGTCTGTTTGTCCCTCTTCCTCTTCCCTCCCCCAACTTGCACTCTCCCCACCATAAATAAATCAGTTATATCTTTAAAAAAATGGAGGGGGCGCCTGGGTGGCTCAGTGGATTAAGCCGCTGCCTTCGGCTCAGGTCATGATCTCAGTGTCCTGGGATCGAGCCCCGCATCGGGCTCTTTGCTCAGCGGGAGCCTGCTTCTCTCTCTCTCTCTGCCTGACTCTCCGCCTACTTGTGATTTCTCTATCAAATAAATAAATAAATAAATAAATAAATAAATAAAAATGGAATTTGGATGGCTCCTGTCTCATAGAACCACATGAGGAACACATCAGATGATGCATTTGGCATGGTGTCTCGTGTGTATTTTAGCAATTCTTGTTATTATTACATGGTTCATGCATTATTTATATGTAAAAACATTTTATTTTAAAATTTTAATAAGTGAAATGGACTGATCGCCTATTAGTTGTCAGGCACCTGGCAATTTATATGCATTTTCCCCTAACTGTCCTATCAATCTGTCAGAGTGTTCAACGTTTTTCAATGGGAAAGCTGAAGCTCAGAGAGAGGAAGTAATTTGTCAAAGTCTGCAAAACAGGATGTTGGTATGTTCACTTTCAAGTCACCAGACTTGAAGCCAATGGGGAGACAAAGTCAGAAAATAAATTCTGAGGCTAAACTCATTTACACTTCCTTCCCCATGCTGGGGTGGGTACTGCACTAAGAAAGATCTCCATGGTGTGAGAAGAATCTCTTCCACCTTTAAAGTACCTCACCCAGAGCTCCCTGTTAGGGTCTCTGGATGATCCCAGCACAGATCTGGGGTATTGGATCTCTGCACAAAGAATAATGGGGACTGGGGAACCTGAATAGCTCAGTCATTAAGCGTCTGCCTTTGGATCAGGTCATGATCCTGGGGTCCTGGAATAGAGGTCTGCACTGGGCTCCCTGCTCAGTGGGAAGCCTGCTTCTCCCTCACCCACTCCCTCTACTTGTTCTCTCTCTTGCTGTGTCTCTCTCTGTCAAATAAATAAATAAAACCTTAAAGAAAAAAAAAAAAAAAAGAATGAATTGGGCCCAAGGTTTTTGCTCCTGTCTGGAGCAGATCAAAATTGGCTTGTGGATATCAAGAGGACACTCAGGGGGGAGGGGTGGTATCATGCTATTCAGACATCAGGTGAATGGACTACAGATAATTGGGAGTTTTTTGCATAAAAATTTGATATTAGTGTTTATTGTTTTTGTCTGATTCTATCCTCCATGTCCATTATAGAAAATTTGGGATTTTCTTTACATAAAAGGAAGTGTGAAAAATATAAAGGAAAATACAAATGAAAAAAGAATTGCTTACTCCTCTAAAATAACCAGTGTTTCTTTCAGGTCTTCGTGTGTATGTGTGTGTATATGTGTAATACACACAGATACATATATATTTTTCTTTTACAACACAAGTGCCTGCTTTAGCACTTTTTAAAAAATTTTATTTATTTATTTGACAGAGAGAGAGAGAGATCACGAGCAGGCAGAGGGGGTTGAAGCAGGCTCTCTGCTGAGCAGAGAGCCCGATGTGGGGCTTGATCCCAGGACACTGAGATCATGACCTGAGTTGAAGGCAGAGGCTTAACCCACTGACCCACACAGGCACCCCTGTATTTTTCTTCTAGAAACTAAAGTAATGCTCTCTGTAAATTTGTTTTGGTAACTTAAGTATATTTCAGTATATTCTTTGGTGTGGTCACTCATTCATTCAACCATTCATTTATTCAACAAAATAGATACCATGCTCTTTTCATGTAGAGCTTCTCTAACACACTCAGAGGAGCATGGACATAAGAAGTACTTTATAGGTGGCTCTGTTGGTAGGGAGAGACCACTAGGCCAGTGGCTAAACAATAGGCTGACAGCTCATCTACCTCAGACATGAGCAGGAGATGCCACAGAACACACTGGGATAGGACCAAAACAGCACAAGACCAGGGCCCCCTCCCCTACAAGGATGCAAGTTTTCAGCAACTACTCCACATTCCACAAGACATACTCAGAGAGAAACAGAATCCAAAGGATGAATCCACTTAACTGAGTCATTCAAGGAGAGACTGAGTTATCTAAGGAGATTATTTAAATTATGGGCTTGGGATGAGATTACTAGATGGACTAAAATAAATTGTGAGCATAACAAATAGCATGGAGGACATGGGGAGTTAGAGAGGAGAAGGGAGTTGGGGGAAATTGGAAGGGGAGGTGAACCATGAGAGACTATGGACTCTGAAAAACAATCTGAGGGGTTTGAAGTGGCGGGGGCGGGGTGGGAGGTTGGGGGAACCAGGTGGTGGGTATTAGAGAGGGCACGGATTGCATGGAGCACTGGGTGTGGTGCAAAAATAATGAATACTGTTATGCTGAAAATAAATAAAAAAATAAATTAAAAATAAAATAAAATAAAATAGAGGTCTTTTTCCAAACTAACTCTTTCCATAGTTAGGTAGAAGGCAGGCACTTGTGAGGAAGACCAGCTCAATTACAGAAAAGCAAATTGGCATTTTCTTTGCACATCTGAATTTATAATCCTTGGCAAATATTCACTCATTCAAATAAGTATTTAATAAATGCCATTCTAATAACTAATAATTGCTGTGTACCAGGCAATGTGCTGGGAGTCTAAAGGCTAATAAAAGAGACACAGCTGTCCTCTCATGCAGCTTGCACTGCAGTGTTGGTGATAGATACTAATCAAACAATGCCATGAATAAATATACAATTACATATTGATAAGTCCTCTGAAAGAAAAGGAAGGACAGAGTGCTGAGTAAATACCTGATGGGGGCGATTCACTCACCTTGAGGAAATCAGGAAAGATATCCCTGAAGAAGTGAATCTGAACAGAAATCTTACACGAGTCAGCTGTGTGATGGGGTGGGAAGGGGAAGAATGGTCCAGCTTAGAAGCTTTATTAGCAGTGGTCTGGGGTAGGATGGAGTTTGGGAGGGGTTGAGTGGAGGCTTGGACTGAGACTAAAGAGTGGGGCACAGGGAGTGCATGCATGACTTTGTGGCCATGCTCAGGACTGGCACTTCAATGTAAGGACCATGCAAGTGCTTGACAGGCTAGAAGCCAAGGTGATATCTGCATGTTTGGCTCAGTGGGTTAAGCCTTTGCCTTCAGCTCGGTCACAATCTCAGGGTCCTGGGATCAAGTCCCGCATTAGGCTCTCAGCTCAGCGGGGAGATTGCTTCCTCCTCTGTCTCTCTCTCTCTGCCTGCCTCTCTGCCTACTTGTGGTCTCTCTCTGTCAAATAAATAAATGAAATCTTTTTTTTTTTTTAAAGGTGGTGAATCTGGGAAAGTCTTTAAAAAAATAAATGAAAGTTTACTTTGTCTACTGGTATCAAGAAGCGATTGCTCTGGGCAAGAATAACAGGAGCAGAGAGCCTATGAAAAGTTCTAATGTTATGGCCAGGAGAGAGCAGGTGGTGCCTTGGATTTAGGGTGGTTGTGGAGATGGGCAGAAGTGGAAGATTAGAAAGATACTTCAAGGAATTATTTCTAGGACTTGGTGGTCGATTAGATGGGCAGGGTGATGTGAAAGATGATGTCCAAGTGTCCACTCAGAGCAGTTCTGAAGCTTCTGGTACAGTAGAATCATTTGGGTGATATGGTACTAAACAAAAAATGGAATCAAATTTCTGTTTTGCCATTGAGCATAGGTATGGTCTTGTTAAAGTTATGTTTTTCTGATTTAGTTTCAGTATCTGTAAGATAGATATATTGACCCCTACTTCTTTTATTTTCAATGTATAATTGAGATATATTTTATTTTTTATTTTATTATTATTTTTATTTTTATCTCAGTGTAGTTGACATCCAGTTTTATATTAATTTCAGGTGTACAATATAGTGATTCACCGAGTCTATACATTACTCAGTGTTCATCATGACAAGGGTACTCTTAATCTCCTTCACCTATTTCACTCATCTTTTCACCTACCACTCCTCTGGTAAAAATCAGTTTATTCTCTAGAGTTAAGAATCTGTCTTTTGGTGTTTCTCTCTTTTTTTTCCCCTTTGTTCATTTGTTTTTGTTTCTTAAATTCCACATTCTGACTGGTTTATTTTGCTCATCATTGTACTCTCTAGATGCATCCATGTTGTTGGAAATGACAAGATTTCATTCTTTTTTATGGTTGAGTAATATTCCATCATATTTCCAAAGCACATCTATTGATGGACACTTGGGCTGCTTTCATAATTTGACTATTATAAATAATGCTGTGATAAACATAGTGGTACATACATCCTTTCAAATTATTGTTTTCTTATTCTTTAGGTAAATAGCTACTAGTGTGATTACTGGATAATACTGTAGTTCTAGATTTAATTTTTTGAGGAATCTCCGTAATGCCTTCCATAATGACTGGAGCAGTTTCATTCCCACCAACAGTGTACAAGGACTCCTTTTTCTCCACATCTTCGCCAAAACATGTTGTTTCTTGTGTTGTTTGTCTTAGCCAACTGACAGGTGTGAGGTGATAGCTTATTGTAGTTTTGGTTTGTATTTCCCTAATGATCAATGATGTTGAGCATCTTTTCAAGTGTCTGCTGGTCATCTGTATATTTTCTTTGGGGAAATGTCTGTTCATGTCTTCTGCCCATTTTTAAATTGGGCTATTTGGGTTTTTTTGTTGAGTTGTATAATTTCTGTATTTCTACTTCTTCTGGTCTGCTGTTGAATCCTTTAATGTATTCTTCAATTCAGTTATTGTATTCTTCAGCTCTGTGACTTCTCTTTGGTATCTTTTTCTTATGTTGTCTGTCTCTTTGTTGAAGATCTTACTGTGTTCATCCATTCTTCTCTCAAGTTTGGTGAGCATTTTTTATAACCAGTACTTGAACTCCTTATCAGGAAACTTATTTAATTCCATTTCACTAAGGTTTTTTCCTGAAGTTTTATCTTGTTCTTTCATTTGGAGCATATTCCTCTGTTTTCTCATCTTGTTTGACTTTCTGTGTTCGTTCCTAGGTATTAGGCAAAATGCTACCTCTCCCAGTCTGGAAGAAGTGGCTCTGTGTAAGAATGAACCTTATCTTTCCACCTTGGCCTAGCTCTTGATTGTGTCTCAAATATTTGTGATTGTTTAAGCAGCATGATTTATTCTTGAGAGGACCCAGTTGTTGAGGATATGCCAAGTCCTGTGAGTTTTCCTGAGAGAGATCTCAGTCAGTCCCTAGTTTCAGGCTGGTCAATAGCTGGACCCTCAGGTGGGAGCTTTTAAGGTATACAGACATATACAGTCCTGCAGGACCACAGTCAGAAACCTTGCTGGCCTCCAGACCAGGCAATCTGGAGATGTCCCTCTGGCAACATTTGCAGATTTCAGGGTACTAAACAAGTATATGACCTCTCCTCTGGGAGGTATCAAAGAGCTGTTATGAGGTCCTATATAGGTCTTATATATATATAGGTCATATATATATATATATATATATATATATATATATATATATATATATATATATATCTTATATAGAGAGCTGTTATGAGGTCTATAAAGAGCTGTTATGAGGGAGAGAGAAAAGATGGTGCCACCATCTCTTCCCCACCCCCTCAGCCATGTTCCCTGAGATCAATAGCCTCTAGATATGTGGTAATCCTGAAGTCTGGAGATGTTTCTTAGTTTGCTGTCTGTGCGGTGTCCTGGAAGCAGTAGCTTGTCAAGAACTGTCTCTCTAAGTTCTTCAGACTTGTGGAGGCCAAAAATGCAATCTTCCCTGGCCACCAGAGCTAAGTGCTCAAGGAGCATCCCCTGTGTGGGCTGCATGCACATGCCAGTTGGCAAGGACACAGGGCAGTGTGGGTGTGGGGCACTTGACTGCCTGGCTCTAGCAGGGCCATATGGCAGTGCAGCAGTGGGGTGCAGCCAATACCACTAGTGGGTTGGAGGGAAAGTGCAAAAATGACACTGTCTAGCACTGACAATAACAAAGCACAGGGAGAACACAAAATTGGCACCCTCTAGCACCTCTGTCCCTAGAGAGGGTCCTTACAGTCTCCTGACCCTCTGGCAGATGCTTTAAGATTAGCAAATGAGACTCCTTCAGATATTGCCTAGGTGATTTTCAAACCACTGCTTTTGTGCTGGGTCTCAGGGCAAGAAAGCAGTGTGTGAGCCCCCTGAAGGTGATATCCTCATTCTCTTCAGCTCTATGGTTGTTCCTACACATAATAAATCTTTTGGTTTTCAAAGTCAGATGTTTTGTGGACTTGTCTCTCTGTGCAGGTCCCAGGAGTTAAGGAGACTGATGAGCATAAGGCCCTTGCTCCTCAGGGATAAATTCTATAGTTGTGAGATCCTTCATGATTGTGGGTTGCCTTACCAGGAGTGGGGTTTGGGACTCTGTTTCTGACTCTTCTACCCATGTCAGTGTGACCCTTTTATCCTTTGTTGTGGAGGAGCTGTTAAGTAGTTTTCAGGTGTTTTTTAGAGGGAACTATTTCATATACAGCTATAGATTTGTTGTGTATAGGAGGAGGTGAGTTGAGAATATTTCTACATGCCATCTCCTCTGGTGGGAAAGTTTTTATCAAAAGTTTAATTTATTTAATAGGAAAATAGCTATTCAGACTATTTATTCTTCTTGTATTAGCTTTCACAGTTTGTGTCTTTTAAGGTATGTATTCATTCCAACTAATTTATCTAATTCTCTAAATGACATACAGTTTTTCATGAGATTTCCTTATTATTCTAGAAAGATCCCTAGAATCTCATTACTTCTTTAATTCCTGCTATTATAGTAGGCATCTTCTCTCTTTTTTAATGGATTGTTCTAGCAAGAGGTTATCAGTTTTTATTGACTTTATTAACTTCTGGTTTCATTGATTATTCTCTATAATTTTTCTGGTTTTTTTTTAAAGCCATTGATTTCCAGTTTAAATTCTATTATTTCCTTTCTCCTACTTACTTTGGGTTTAACTGGTTTTTTCTTTTTCTAGTGTCCTTAAAGGTGGAAGTAGGACATAGCAAGTTTTAAAGTCTATATTCCACTTTTTGACAGTCTCTCCCCTTGACAATCTTCCAGCCCTATGTAAGCTCTGAGAATTGTTCAGATTACAACGTCCTGTTCTTTCTCTGGTAAATTTTCTTTGCTTGGCCTTATTCAGTTTAACATTCAGCCCAATATTAAGGTTTCCTCTGTGTAGATGTGTACATCTGGGTGCTTTCCTTGTCTTTGGTACGTTGTCTTAAAACTTACCTCTGGACTCCAGTCTCTGTCTTCTCAACTCAGCAAGACTACTACACTCGGCTTGGGTTTCCCACGCTTGCACCACATTCAGAAATGTGCTCTCAGGCAGAAGCCTGCCAAAATCTTGTTTGTTTTTCCCATCCCAGAGATCACAGTCTCTTGTGCTGTCACTCAATGTATAAAAGCAATTCTTATATGATTTTTCCAGTTTTCTCATTGTTTGAGTCATTGTTTGGCAAGATGGAAAAGTTACTCCATCATAGCTGGAAGCAGAAGTTCAGATAATTTACACTTAATAGAATTAACGATAGGGTTGAATTATGTCTACCTTCTATTTGTTCCCAATTTTTCCTGTTTGTTTCACCTTTCCTGCCTTCTTTTGACTTACTTGAAAAGCAATTTTTAGTACTCTATTTCCTTAATTGACTTAAAATTTTTCTAATTTAAATTCAATTTAATTAACATATAATGTATTATTAGTTTCAGAGGTAGAATTTAGTGATTTACCAGTTGCATGCAACATCCAGTGCTCGTTACTTCAAGTGCCCATCACCCAGTTACACCATCCCCTCATGCCTCTCCTCTCCGGCAACCCTCAGTTTGCTTCCTACAGTTAAAGGGCTCTTATGGTTTGTCTCCCTTCCTGTTTTCATCTTGTTTTATTTTTCCTTCCTTTCCCCTATGTTCATCAGTTTTGTTTCTTAAATTCCACATATGAGTGAAATCATGTGGTATTTGTCTTTCTCTGACTGACTTATTTCACTTAGCATAATGCCCTCTAATTCCATCCACATCATAGCAAATGGCAAGATTTCATTCTTTTTGATGGCTGAGAAATATTCCACTATACGTAATCCACATCTTTATCCATTTATCTGTCGATGCACATCTTAGCTCTTTTCTTGGTTTGGCTATTGTGGACATTGCTGCTATGAACATTGGGGTGTAAGTACCCCTTCGAATTACTATATTTGTATCCTTCGGGTAAATACCTAGTAGTGCAATTGCTGGGTCATAGGGTATCTCTATTTTTAACTTTTTGAGGAACCTCCATACTGTTTTCCAGAGTGGCTGTACAGATTTCATTCTCACTAACTGTGTGGAGGGTTCCCTTTTCTCCACATCCTTGTCAACATCTGTTGTTTCCTGATTTATTAATTTTAACCATTCTCACTGGTGTGAGATGGTATCTCATTGTGGTTTTGATTTGTATTTTTTTTTTAAAGATTTTTATTTATTTGACAGACAGATCACAAGTAAGCAGAGAGGCAGGCAGAGAGAGAGAGGAGGAGGAAGCAGGCTCCCTGCTGAGCAGATAGCCCGATGTGGGGCTCGATCCCAGGACTCTGGGATCATGACTTGAGCCGAAGGCAGAGGCTTAACCCACTGAGCCACCCAGGCGCCCCGATTTGTATTTTTTTGATGCCAAATGATGTGGAGTGGTTTTTTTATGTGTCTGTTAGCCATTTGTATGTCTTCTTTGGAGAAATGTCTGTTCATATCTTCTGCCCATTTCTTGACGGGATTTTTTTATTTTTGGAGTTTGAATTTGGTAAATTCCTTATAGATTTTGGATAACAGCCTTTTATCTGATAAGACATTTGTAAATATCTTCCATAGTCTCCCATTCCATAGGTTGCCTTTTAATTTTGTTTCCTTTGTGGTGCAAAAGATTTTTATCTTGATGAAGTCTCAATAGCTCATTTTTGCTTTTGTTTTCCTTTCCTCTGGAGACTTGTCTTACAAGAAGTTGTTGTGGCAGAGGTCAAAGAGTCCGCTACCTGTGTTGTCCTCTAGGATTTTGTTGAATTCCTATCTCACATTTAGGTCTTTTGTCCATTTTGAGTTTATCTTTGTGTATGGTGTAACAATGTGGTCCAGTTTCACTCTTGTACATGTGGCTGTCTAATTTTCCCACACCATTTGTTGAAGAGACTGTCTTTTTTCCATTGTATATCCATTCTTGTTTTGTCAAAGATTAGTTGACCATAGAGTTGAGGGTCCTTTTCTGGGTCTCTATTCTATTCTATTGATCTATGTGTCTGTTTTTGTGCCAGTACCACACTGTCTTGATGGTTACACCTTTGTTAATACAGCTCGAAGTCCAGCATTGTGAAGCCACCAGCTTTGGTTTTCTTTTTTCAACATTACTTTGGCTATTTGGGTTTTTCTAGTTCCATACAAATTTTAGAGTTATTTGTTCCAGTTCTTTGAAAAATGCTGATGGTATTTCAATAGGGATTGCACTGAATATATACAATGCTTTGGGTAGCTAGACATTTTAACAATATTCAATTGACTTTAAAGTTAAATATGTTTGTTTAACATATTTTAGTGTTTGCTCTAGGGATTGTACTATGCATTCTCAATTTATCACAAATTTTAAATTAATATTATGCCACTTTATGTACAATGCAAGAAACTTATTATAATTCTATTTATACCTCTAGCCATTTATGGCATTTGGTCATACATTTTACTTTACTTACATATTAATCAAGCAATAAACACATTTTTATTATTTTATATTTTATAGATAGTACACTTTTAAAGAACTTAAGAAAATAGCTTCTTATATGTACCCATGGATTTACTATTTGTGGAGATTTTCATTCTTTCTTGCGGATTAGTTTTATATCCGGAATCATTCCTAGAAGCCTGAAGAACTTCTTTGGGAATGTAATGAGTATTTGCTAACAATTAATTCTCTGTTTTTGAATATCTGAAAATGTCTTTATTTTGCCTATATTTTCAAAAGAGATTTTTGCTGTACATAGATTTCTAGGTTGACTTTTTTTTCTTTCAGCAGTTGGAAAATGTTTTTCATTTGTCTTCTAAATTCTATTCCTCTGTTGAGATGTCCATCATCTTTATTTTTGTTACTTCTCTGAATGTAATATGTCTTTTTCACTGGTTTTTTTCAAAGACTTTCCTTTTTATTTTCATTTTTCAGAAATTTGACTATACTATACCCTTTGTATTTATTATGCTTGAGGACTGCTGAGCTCCTTAGAATGTGGGTTGTCTTACATCAGTTTTTTGGGGGGGGGGATGACTATTATCTCATTAAGTTTTTATTTTGCCCCACTCTCTCTGTCTTCTTCTTCTGGGTTCCAACTGCATATATGTTAGACAAATCATTTGCTATTCTTTCAGAGGACACTTTTTTGTCCTTATGCTATAGGAAGTGAATAATTTTGTTGATTTCTTTTCTTTTCTTTTAAAAGATTTTATTTTTTTGAGGGAGAAAGCAAGACAGAGCACAAGTGACTCTTTTTGTCCTTATGCTACGGGAAGAGAATAATTTCTGTTGATTTCTTTTCTTTTAAAAGATCTTATTTAGGGGGAGGAGTCAAGATGGCGGAGAAGTAGCAGGCTGAGACTACTTCAGCTAGCCGGAGATCAGCTAGATAGCTTATCTAAAGATTACAAACACCTGAAAATCCATCGGCAGATCGAAGAGAAGAACAGCAATTCTGGAAACAGAAAAACAACCACTTTCTGAAAGGTAGGACTGGCGGAGACGTGAATCCAAAGCGACAGGAAGATAGACCCCGGGGGGAGGGGCCGGCTCCTGGCAAGCGGCGGAGCAACGGTGCACAAAATCAGGACTTTTAAAAGTCTGTTCCGCTGAGGGACATCGTTCCAGAGGCTACCTGGGGCGAAGCCCACGCGGGGTCAGTGTGGCCTCAGGTCCCGCAGGGTCACAGAAGGATCGGGGGTGTCTGAGTGTCGCAGAGCTTACGGGTATTGGAACGGGAAAGCCGGCTACAGAGACAGAGCCGACAGTAAACTCACAGCTCGGTGTTACCTTGAACCGGTCGCAGGCTCGGTGAGCTCGGAGCGCGGCCGGAGGTCAGGCAGACGGGAGTAACTGGGCGCTGTTCTCTGAGGGCGCACTGAGGAGTGCGGCCCTGGGCTCTCGGCTCCTCTGGGCCGGAGACCAGGAGGCCGCCATTTGTATTCCCGTCCTCCGGAACTCTACGGAAAGCGCTCAGGGAACAAAAGCTCCTGAAAGGAAACCCGAGCGGATTACTCACCCCGGCCCCGGGTAAGGGCGGTGTAATTCCGCCTGGGGCAAAGACACTTGAGAATCACTACAACAGGCCCCTCCCCCAGAAGATCAACAAGAAATCCAGCCGAGACCAAGTTCACCTACCAAGGAGAGCGGTTTCAATACCAAGGAGAGCAGCAGAATTCCAGAGGAGGAGAAAGCCAAGCACAGAACTCATGGCTTTTTCCCTATGATTTTTTTTGGTCTAGCAGTTAATTTAATTTTTTTCTTTTCATTTTTTGTTTTTTTTTCTCGCGTTCTGGTAAAATTTTTTTTTAACTTTTACCTTTTTCTTTTTTAACGTTTTTTAACTAGTTTATCTAATATATATATTTTTTCTTTTTTATATTTTCCTTATGTGTTTTCTTTTTTTAATTCTTTTCTTTTTTTTTCCCTTTTTTCTTTTTTTTTCTTTCTTCCTTTTTGAACCTCTTTTTATCCCCTTTCTCCCCCCTCACGATTTGGGATCTCTTCTAATTTGGTTAAAGCATATTTTCCTGGGGTTGTTGCCACCCTTTTAGTATTTTACTTGCTCCTTCATATACTCTTATCTGGACAAAATGACAAGACGGAAAATTTCAACACAAAAAAAAGAACAAGAGGCAGTACGAAGGCTAGGGACCTAATCAATACAAACATTGGCAATATGTCAGATCTAGAGTTCAGAATGACAATTCTCAAGGTTCTAGCCGGGCTCGAAAAAGGCATGGAAGATATTAGAGAAACCCTCTCGAGAGATATAAAAGCCCTTTCTGGAGAAATAAAAGAACTAAAATCTAACCAAGTTGAAATCAAAAAAGCTATTAATGAGGTGCAATCAAAAATGGAGGCTCTCACTGCTAGGATAAATGAGGCAGAAGAAAGAATCAGTGATTAGAAGACCAAATGACAGAAAATAAAGAAGCTGAGCAAAAGAGGGACAAACAGCTACTGGACCACGAGGGGAGAATTTGAGAGATAAGTGACACCATAAGACGAAACAACATTAGAATAATTGGGATTCCAGAAGAAGAAGAAAGAGAGAGGGGAGCAGAAGGTATACTGGAGAGAATTATTGGGGAGAATTTCCCCAATATGGCAAAGGGAACGAGCATCAAAATTCAGGAGGTTCAGAGAATGCCCCTCAAAATCAATAAGAATAGGCCCACACCCCGTCACCTAATAGTAAAATTTACAAGTCTCAGTGACAAAGAGAAAATCCTGAAAGCAGCCCAGGAAAAGAAGTCTGTAACATACAATGGTAAAAATATTAGATTGGCAGCTGACTTATCCACAGAGACCTGGCAGGCCAGAAAGAACTGGCATGATATTTTCAGAGCACTAAACGAGAAAAACATGCAGCCAAGAATACTATATCCAGCTAGGCTATCATTGAAAATAGAAGGAGAGATTAAAAGCTTCCAGGACAAACAAAAACTGAAAGAATTTGCAAACACCAAACCAGCTCTACAGGAAATATTGAAAGGGGTCCTCTAAGCAAAGAGAGAGCCTACAAGTGGTAGATCAGAAAGGAACAGAGACCATATACAGTAACGGTCACCTTACAGGCAATACAATGGCACTAAATTCATATCTCTCAATAGTTACCCTGAATGTTAATGGGCTAAATGCCCCTGTCAAAAGACACAGGGTATCAGAATGGATAAAAAAACAAAACCCATCTATATGTTGCCTCCAAGAAACTCATTTTAAGCCTGAAGACACCTCCAGATTTAAAGTGAGGGGGTGGAAAAGAATTTACCATGCTAATGGACATCAGAAGAAAGCAGGAGTGGCAATCCTTATATCAGATCAATTAGATTTTAAGCCAAAGACTATAATAAGAGATGAGGAAGGACACTGTATCATACTCAAAGGGTCTGTCCAACAAGAAGATTTAACAATTTTAAATATCTATGCCCCCAATGTGGGAGCAGCCAACTATATAAACCAATTAATAACAAAATCAAAGAAACACATAAACAATTTTACAATAATAGTAGGGGACTTTAACACTCCCCTCACTGAAATGGACAGATCATCCAAGCAAAAGATCAGCAAGGAAATAAAGGCCTTAAACGACACACTGGACCAGATGGACATCACAGATATATTCAGAACATTTCATCCCAAAGCAACAGAATACACATTCTTCTCTAGTGCACATGGAACATTCTCCAGAATAGATCACATCCTCGGTCCTAAAGCAGGACTCAACCGGTATCAAAAGATTGGGATCATTCCCTGCATATTTTCAGACCACAATGCTCTAAAGCTAGAACTCAACCACAAAAGGAAGTTTGGAGAGAACCCAAATACATGGAGACTAAACAGCATCCTTCTAAAGAATGAATGGGTCAACCGGGAAATTAAAGAAGAATTGAAAAAAATCATGGAAACAAATGATAATGAAAATACAACAGTTCAAAATCTGTGGGACACAACAAAGGCAGTCCTGAGAGGAAAATATATAGTGGTACAAGCCTTTCTCAAGAAACAAGAAAGGTCTCAGGTACACAGCCTAACCCTACACCTAAAGGAGCTGGAGAAAGAACAAGAAAGAAACCCTAAGCCCAGCAGGAGAAGAGAAATCATAAAGATCAGAGCAGAAATCAATGAAATAGAAACCAAAAAAACAACAGAACAAATCAACGAAACTAGGAGCTGGTTCTTTGAAAGAATTAATAAAATCGATAAACCCCTGGCCCGACTTATCAAAAAGAAAAGAGAAAGGACCCAAATAAATAAAATCATGAATGAAAGAGGAGAGATCACAACTAACACCAAAGAAATACAAACTATTATAAGAACATACTATGAGCAACTCTACACCAACAAATTTGACAATCTGGAAGAAATGGATGCATTCCTAGAAACATATAAACTACCACAACTGTACCAGGAAGAAGTAGAAAGCCTGAACAGACACATAACCAGTAAGGAGATTGAAACAGTCATTAAAAATCTCCAAACAAACAAAAGCCCAGGGCCAGACGGCTTCCCGGGGGAATTCTACCAAACATTTAAAGAAGAACTAATTCCTATTCTCCTGAAGCTGTTCCAAAAAATAGAAATGGAAGGAAAACTTCCAAACTCATTTTATGAGGCCAGCATCACCTTGATCCCAAAACCAGACAAGGATCCCATCAAAAAAGAGAGCTATAGACCAATATCCTTGATGAACACAGATGCGAAAATACTCAACAAAATCTAGCCAATAGGATTCAACAGTACATTAAAAGGATTATTCACCACGACCAAGTGGGATTTATTCCAGGGCTGCAAGGTTGGTTCAACATCTGCAAATCAGTCAATGTGATACAACACATCAATAAAAGAAAGAACAAGAACCATATGATACTCTCAATAGATGCTGAAAAAGCATTTGACAAAGTACAGCATCCCTTCCTGATCAAAACTCTTCAAAGTGTAGGGATAGAGGGCACATACCTCAATATCATCAAAGCCATCTATGAAAAACCCACCGCAAATATCATTCTCAATGGAGAAAAACTGAAAGCTTTTCCGCTAAGGTCAGGAACACGGCAGGGATGTCCATTATCACCACTGCTATTCAACATAGTACTAGAGGTCCTAGCCTCAGCAATCAGACAACAAAAGGAAATTAAAGGCATCCAAACCAGCAAAGAAGAAGTCAAATTATCACTCTTTGCAGATGATATGATACTATATGTGGAAAACCCAAAAGACTCCACTCCAAAACTGCTAGAACTTATACAGGAATTCAGTAAAGTGTCAGGATATAAAATCAATGCACAGAAATCAGTTGCATTTCTCTACACCAACAGCAAGACAGAAGAAAGAGAAATTAAGGAGTCAATCCCATTTACAATTGCACCCAAAACCATAAGATACCTAGGAATAAACCTAACCAAAGAGGCACAGAATCTATACTCAGAAAACTATAAAGTACTCATGAAAGAAATTGAGGAAGACACAAAGAAATGGAAAAATGTTCCATGCTCCTGGATTGGAAGAATAAATATTGTGAAAATGTCTATGCTACCTAAAGCAATCTACACATTTAATGCAATTCCTATCAAAGTACCATCCATCTTTTTCAAAGAAATGGAACAAATAATTCTAAAATTTATATGGAACCAGAAAAGACCTCGAATAGCCAAAGGGATATTGAAAAAGAAAGCCAACGTTGGTGGCATCACAATTCCGGACTTCAAGCTCTATTACAAAGCTGTCATCCTCAAGACAGCATGGTACTGGCACAAAAACAGACACATAGATCAATGGAACAGAATAGAGAGCCCAGAAATAGACCCTCAACTCTACAGTCAACTAATCTTCGACAAAGCAGGAAAGAATGTCCAATGGAAAAAAGACAGCCTCTTCAATAAATGGTGCTGGGAAAATTGGACAGCCACATGCAGAAAAATGAAATTGGACCATTTCCTTACACCACACACAAAAATAGACTCAAAATGGATGAAGGACCTCAATGTGCAAAAGGAATCCATCAAAATCCTTGAGGAGAACACAGGCAGCAACCTCTTCGACCTCAGCCACAGCAACATCTTCCTAGGAACAACGCCAAAGGCAAGGGAAGCAAGGGCAAAAATGAACTATTGGGATTTCATCAAGATCAAAAGCTTTTGCACAGCAAAGGAAACAGTTAACAAAATCAAAAGACAACTGACAGAATGGGAGAAGATATTTGCAAACGACATATCAGATAAAGGACTAGTGTCCAGAATCTATAAAGAACTTAGCAAACTCAACACCCAAAGAACAAATAATCCAATCAAGAAATGGGCAGAGGACATGAAGAGACATTTCTGCAAGGAAGGCATCCAGATGGCCAACAGACACATGAAAAAGTGCTCCATATCACTCGGCATCAGGGAAATACAAATCAAAACCACAATGAGATATCACCTCACACCAGTCAGAATGGCTCAAATCAACAAGTCAGGAAATGACAGATGCTGGCGAGGATGCGGAGAAAGGGGAACCCTCCTACACTGTTGGTGGGAATGCAAGCTGGTGCAGTCACTCTGGAAAACAGCATTGAGGTTCCTCAAAATGTTGAAAATAGAACTGCCCTATGACCCAGCAATTGCACTATTGGGTATTTACCCTAAAGATACAAACGTAGTGATCCAAAGGGGCACGTGCACCCAAATGTTTATAGCAGCAATGTCCACAATAGCCAAACTATGGAAAGAACCTAGATGTCCATCAACAGATGAATGGATCAAGAAGATGTGGTATATATACACAATGGAATACTATGCAGCCCTCAAAAGAAATGAAATCTTGCCATTTGCGACAACATGGATGGAACTAGAGCGTATCATACTTAGCGAAATAAGTCAAGCAGAGAAAGACAACTATCATATGATCTCCCTGATATGAGGAAGTGGTGATGCAACATGGGGGCTTAAGTGGGTAGGAGAAGAATCAATGAAACAAGATGGGATTGGGAGGGAGACAAACCATAAGTGACTCTTAATCTCACAAAACAAACTGAGGGTTGCTGGGGGGAGGGGGTTTGGGAGAAGGGGGTGGGATTATGGACATTGGGGAGGGTATGTGCTTTGGTGAGTGCTGTGAAGTGTGTAAACCTGGTGATTCACAGACCTGTACCCCTGGGGATAAAAATATATGTTTATAAAAAATAAAAAATTAAAAAAAAAAAGATCTTATTTATTTGATAGAGAAAGCTAACATAGAGCACAAGCAGAGGGGGAGGGGCAGAAGGAGAGGGAGATGCAGGATCCCTGCTGAGCAGGGAGCTATCTGATGTGGGGCCCCATCCCAGGACCCCGGGATCATGACCTGAGCTGAAGGCAGACACTTAACTGACTGAGCCACTCAGGCACCCCCTTCTTTTTTTTTTTTTTTTAAGATTTTATTTATTCATTTGACAGAAAGCACAAGGAGGCAGAGAGGCAGGCGGGGGCGGGGGGTGGGGAGAAGCAGGCTCCCTGCTGAGCAGAAAGCTCGATGCGGGGCTTGATCTTAGGGCCCTGAGATCATGACCTGAGCTGAAGGCAGAGGCATTAACCCACCTAGCCACCCAGGTGCCCCTGGCACCCCTCTCTTGATTTATTTTCAAGTTCATAATCCTTTCTTCAGCATGTGGAATCTTTAGTGTAGCTTATCTAATAAATATCTAATTTCAGCACTGTATTTCTCAGTTCTATAATTTTCATTTGTTTTCCTTTTTAAGAAAACATTTTTCTGCTAAGTTTTCTCTGCCGAGATTCTCTTTCTCTTTGCCCTTATTAGTTTCTTGTAAATCTTTCAACATATTTATAAATAGCTGTTTTAAATTGTTCATCTGTTAAATTCAATCTGTAAGTTATCTATAGGCCTATTTCTAATATCTTTATTTGGGCCACATTTTCTGGGTTTTGTTTGTCTTTTATGTCTTCTTAAAAAAATCATTATTGTCTGGGAATTACATGTTGTACAGACTCTGAATTATATCATCTTTCTCTAAAATGTGTTGAGTTTTGATCTGGAAGACATTTACATTACTAGTGGATCACCTCAATCCTGTGAAAGCTTGGTTTGGGGCTTTGTCATTAATCTAGGGCATAGCCTTCAGTCTTGGGAGGTGGTTCTTACTCCTAAGGTGTGGTTCCTCTAGTTTCTCAGGAAAAGCCTGTTTCCAGAGCCCTATCTAAATAAGTGAGACTTGAATTCAGAACACTTAGCACTCAGAACCTGCTGAGATACAGCTCAAAACCTCTATGTTGCGCTTTCTGCTGGATTCCTGGATGTCTCTTCAGGCACATCCCTAGTTTATAGGATATCAGGGATCTGAGGGGAACTCTACATGAATTTCATGAATCCCCCCCTCTATTCATCCTGCTTTCTGGGATACTTCTCTTTAATGTCCAGCTGCTGTTGCAGCTCGGAACTGTGTCTCTTTGACACAGCTTTGAACTGTCTCTCTTTGACCCAATACTATAGCTACACTCTCTTCCACTGCCTATTTTGCTGTGTATTTAGGCCAGTGAAAGATTCCGCCTGCTCTTGATTGGCTCATGCTCCCATGCCCTCAAACTGTTGGTGTTTTTATTCTGACCAGAGTTTGTAATTGTTGTTAGAAGGATAGATAATTCAATACAAGCTACTCTCCCGTGACTAGAATCAGAAACCACCCGAGGATCTTTGAAAAATCTGAATGTTGCGCCTACATCATGACTACATCAGAATTTCTGAGTGTGGAACTCAAGGATCAGTATTTTTTAAGGTACTCCAGGTGACTTTTGTGACTTTTGTAAACCAAATTGTGTACCAAGTTGCTAGAAACATTTATTAAGCTCTTGTTATTTACCAGTTTTTAAAATTTTTATTTTGATGGTAGCTTTATTATTTGCATACGAGAAAACTGATTCTTAGATAAATACTCCAGGGTCACACAGAATGTTCCAAAGCTGGGATTTGAATATAGCCTGTCTGCCTTCAGACATACAAATTTAACACTATGCTTTACTGCAGTGTACCAGGAAGAACAGGCTTAGAGGGGACTACCATAAGTTCAGTTTTGAATGAATAATATTCCATCATATTGCCATCATTCATTTCAGAATTTCCCCTGTTGTAGGAGAGTTAGAATATAGTCAATATTTTTACTGTTATTAATTATTCTGTATAGACTATTTTATATGTAAAGCTAAGTACATGTCTAATTGTTTACTTAAACTATTAAAATAGTAATTTGGTAGTCAATCAATAGGAAATTTTCAAAATCTTGATACATGTTGCCAAAGATCCCAACAATGTACATGAATGCTGGGTATACCATGGCTGTGAGTAAATTTTTTTTTAAGATGTTATTTATTTATTTGAGACAGAGAGAGGGAGACAGAGATAACAAGAGAGAAAACAAGTGGGGAGGAGAGGGTGAAGCAGGCTCCCACTGAGCAAAAAGCCAGGACTCTGGGATCATGACCTGGGCTGAAAGCAGTGACTTAACAAACTGAGCCATCCAGGTGCCCCTCTGTGAGTAAAATTTTTACTTGGAAATAATGGGATTGTTTTTATTTTGATTCATCCATCTTACTTGGATATTCGATTTCTACTATATCTTTCTTGTCAATGAGATTTATTTATTGAGCCTCACATCCGCCTATTGGAATGTTCATGGTCCATTTGCCTGATGGGCTTCCTGGTAAGATGGAGATGCTACAAAAGAATGGAAGGGGGATGTCCCTGTCCAGTGTACACACACATCTGTGAGTCAGACAGGTAGTTCTACAACTGAGTCACAGCCACAGCCACAGCCAGTTGTCTCTTCAGCCACCTAAGGATTTCCTTGCCATAGTTACCTTTTCATAATTACTTGCTATATTTATCTTTGGATTGATGGAGGGCTGATGAAGTAATAGGATGATATAAAAAAAATGTTACACCTTTTCTGGGTTGACTACATTCTTGTATAATGGTGAAAGGGCAGGAAAAGGAAGGAGAACAGATGGCAGGATGTGCCTGAATCTCATTTGACCAGGACATGACCAAGAGAATGATTGATATTCTTATTTTTTTCTTTTTGAAAAATATGTTTATGACAGACTGATAACACAGCATTTATACATATTTTGAAAGCATTGTTTCAAACAGAAAATACATCATAAATTAAGATAAAATTTCAGCACATACAACTCTATGAAGCAATGTCTAAAAATTTCCTTTTTCTTTTCTTCTTTTTAATATGCCCTTTTCTGGAAAACTATAATATAGAACCAGCAGTTCCTCCATGGCATAATGAGTGTGCCAAAACCAGATAAAAATAAGTCCTTTTCAATATTTGTATGAGGGTCACTAAATCTCAGAACCAATTTCTGTCATGTCCACATGAAAACTTGCCAACTTCAGAGGTAAAGCATTTCTCAGATTACTAATTCTGAAGATGTCTGTTGTTGTTGACAGTCAATTTTCTGGAATCATAATTTGCACTCAATAAAATACATTTTGAAAGTACAGCTTGGTGACTCTTGACAAATGTGTACATACTTGTAATCACTATGCCAATCTAGATTTAGAACATTTCTCCCATCACATAAAGTTTCCTTATGCCCTTTGCAGTCAATTCTCCCTCTAATTCCTGCCACAGGCAACTAATCATGTGATTTCTGACACTAGATATTTGTTCTGCCAGTTGTGGAACTTCATATAAATGTATTCAAACACTGTGAACTCTTTGTGTTTGGCTCCCCCCCCCCCCCGGCATGTTTTTGAGAGTCATCCATGCTATTTGGGTGTCAGGGGTTCATTCCTTTAATTGCTGATAAAGTTTCCATTTTATGAACATACCATAGTTTGTTCATTCACCATAGCTGTCCACTCAACACCATCACCAAAATACTTCTTTTGTTGTTGCTGTTATTTTCCATGTTTTGGTTTTTAAGAATAAAGCTTCTATGAACATTTTTGTACAAGTCTTTTGTGGAAATGTTATTTCTGTTTCTAGAAATAGGATTGATGAATCATATTGTAAGCCTAAGCTTAACGTCATAAGAAATAGCCAATCTGCTTTTTGAGGAGGGCTATACCATTTACATTCCTACCAGCAATTTATGAGAGTTTCAGCTGTCCCACATCTTTGCTAACAGTTCATAAAGATAGTCTTTTTTTTTTTTAAGATTTTATTTTTTTATTTGACAGAGAGAGAATGAGCATAGGCAGGGAGAGGGAGAGAGGCAGGGCGGGGAGAAGCAGACTCCCTGCTGAGCAAGAAGCCTGATGTGGGGTTCAATCCCAGGACCCTGGGATCATGACCTGAGTTGAACGTGGACGCTTAACCAACTGAGCCACCCAGGTGCCCAGGTGCCCCAAGATGGTCTGGTCTGGTCTTGTCTTTTCTTTTTCTCTCTCTTCCTTCCTTCCTTCCTTCCTTCATTTATTTATTTATTTATTTATTTATTTATTTATTTAATCTTTCTTGTAGGCTCCACAATGCAGCAGGCCCAAACTCATGAACCAGAGATCAAGACCTGAGCTGAGATCAAGAGTCAGACACTCAACCAATGGAGTCGCAGGTCCCCCTTAAAAGATGGTCTTTTAATTTTAGCCATTACAGTGAGTGTGAATGCATTAATGTAGGTTTCATTTGAATTTCTTTGATGTTTATGATCTGTTCATACACACACGTGAACACGTATATCTTCTGTGAAATTCTATTGAAGTCATTCATTCTATTTTCAATGGCTTGTTATCTAGAGTTCCTTATGTATTTTAGAATAAAATTCTTTGGAAGATAACATGTACTGAAAACCTTTTCCCCCAGTCTGTGGCTAATTTCATCATTTTATTAATGGCTCCTGGAAGAGTCTTTCCCCCTCTCTTTCATACAAATTTATTTACCCTTGGATTTTCTTTTCTTTGCTTGTCAACTATGACAATGTCAGGACTTTTAGGAAGTATCACTCTTTCCACGAAAGGCATGTTATCCAGACAATCTTTGCTTTTTCTTATCACAACTTGCCATTTAAAAAAGTCAGTAGGGCTCAACACTGGATGTTGTGGATCATCTGTTTTATTATTTGAAGATCAGAGAAACAACTCCTTCCATGCTTTAAGGCAGCTGAAGATTTATATCAAATCCCTGCTTTAAAGCTTGTGTCTTATCTGCAACTGTTCTACAAGTATTAACACTAAAAATTATAAAATCTATTTGCAGCGGTGAGGATTCAATTGGGGAGGCAAAAAAGGATATGACCCAGATGAAAAATGAAAATGCACTTTAATGGAAAGCCATCAACTTTTTCCTCCATACCAGACTCTCCAGCCTGTAGAGAAGGCTGAATTGACTCAATAGTAATCCTTTTCAATACAAAACTGTCTGTGTTGGGCACCATATGTCCTAAAGTTCCATTAGCATCCACAGGCAGAAAATTTTCATATGGAACATTTTTTAAAAAGCCTTTATTTATTTCAGAGAGAGAGAGAGAGAGAGAACAATAAAATGAGCATGAGTTGGGGGGGGGTGGCAAAGAGAAATAGAGAGTGGAAGCAGACTCCCTAATGAGCACAGAGCCCAACATGGGGCTTGATCTCATGACCCATGAGATCATGACCTGAGCCAAAACCAAGAGTCAGATGCTTAACCGACTGAGCCACCTTGGTGCCCCATTTTTAAAAACCATGAAACCCTGTGTATCCTTGAGGCTCATTCTTACATCTCAAACCCAAGAACTGAGTGGATCCCTGAGCATCCCTTATCCTTTCTCTAAAAAGTTGTCATCTTCTGAGCCAGACTTGTTTCTTGGAATGGCCATTCAAAAAATTGTTGATGACTGCTTTCTGGTTACCATCCTTTAGATTTTAATACTCAGAGTCACTAATATGGTCTTTCATAATATTTTGCTGCAATTCACCACACCTGGGTCCTGGAAAACAGTGGTGATATTTCCTATGAATATGAATTTTCATAGAAAAAGCAGGAATGACCACGTAATAGAAACAGTTTAAAGAAAAGTTGGGCGTTCTAGTTTAAATTCATGAAGAATCACAATTTTCTCCTAATAAATATAGATCAGTGATGGCAAAGATGGAAAAAGGGCTTGTGGATTTGGTACATCACTTGTATTTAGGGTCTGCATTCAGAACCCAGACTGAGGTACAAAATTACCTCAAACTTCAGTTATTGTATCAGATCCACTCTCAGTATCTCTGAGTTTTCATTCTACATATTTCAGTTGTACTGTCTTAAGCAACAGTGTATCAGCTTTTCTGAGGATAATAATTTATGTTGGAAAATGCAGATCAGGTTTAAAGAATTTTAAGTGAATTAGGGTATATATTGGATATAGATGTACAAAAATCACTGAAAATCAGTTTGCCTTCTTTTTCTTTTCATGGGGGCCAGGAGAGTAATTTAGGGAAACTACTGAAAGTTCCCCATGTTTTCTCTTCTCTCCCATCTGAAGCCGGTGCCCAGCCCTTTTGTGAGGTGGAACTCCACACAACTCACCTGGAGTAATGGGGAGAGACCCAAGCTAGGTAAGTCCTGCTGCTTTTGTGTACAGTCAAGACTGTCTCCACCAAGACTGACCACCTTTGTGGCATTTGTGCTGCATGGATCTTCTAGGAGAGGAAGAAAAGTGGAACTCAGCTTCAAAGTCTCCAGGGAGGGCCCTCTTACTCAACTCTATTTGTTTTAGAGAAGGATGAAAATGAGAAGTTTGCCTTTGTGCCAACTATAATTAGTGCCTGCAGTAAAGCCCAAACCACATGTTATGTGTCTCATCTTCTGTATTCATACTTCACTTGCTTCACTTTAGCTATTTTACCTGAGACACGCGGACTGGTCATGTCTCCGCAAGGCAGAGAAGCTCTGTAAGACTTAAGGCCCAAGCCTCACAGGCCAAGTTCTCAGACTCATTTTGCAATGTGATTTGGGAATAAGAGCAGATTCTGCTCAGCAGCAGCAATAGGAAAGGCCACAGCACTTTTTCCTGTATATTACCTCTTTTAATTTGAATCCAACAACACACACACACACACACACACACACACACACACACACGGAGAAACAGAGCTGGCATTATTAGCCCCTTTTTACAGTATAGTATATAAGTCTTTTCAGAGGGTGGGAGCTGAATGGTTTTTGTGTTTTCAGCACTGAGCTACAAAACTGTTAGGAATACAAGAACAGCAGACCTGGGCCATTTCTTTTTATAAGAGTTCATTTAATTAGAGGTTTGCAATTATCATATAGGAAGCAATGACAGGGCAATCAGGGGCCTCATACACTAAGGTTCCATGTGTGCTCTGTGGTGTGAAAGAGACTCTAGCACATAGTATCCCAGGAGAGAGAGACCTTACAAGGACAGAGTAGTTGGAGCAGTCTTCATTGAAGACTTGAACTATATTTGGGGGACTAGGTAAGACTTACATGGGTAAATAGAAGTGGGAGGGAAACCAGGCTGGGTGCATGATAGGAACAAAGTACAAATGTCCCATTATATAGCTCTTGTGAGATGGAGAGAAGACCAACCTGCTCAGACCAAATGCTGTGGAAGGAATCATGGTGAGATAGGATTTCCTTGCTTTTTTGAGTATGGGAATGGGTCCAAGTGTCTATCCTTTCCCTGCCTCATGAGGGCCTCTGTGTGGAGACATGCCCCAATGTTTGGCATTCTTTTCAGTCTTTGCACTGTAGAAAATGAACATGAGATTCTCCATTTCCAGCCTTGCTGCAGCTGGGATCTAAGTCTGATTTGTGTTGAGTAGTCAAACACTCCCCAGTGGGCGCTGGAGCCTAAGAGATGTGGAGGTCCCACTCTTGCTCTGGCAGGCACAGCTGTGAGGATGTTCATTCAGTGGAGGGTCCAGGACAAGCCAATAGCTAGGAAAAAGTCAAGAGGTGGGTCCTGGAGCATCCATTTGCCGCTGCAGATCACAGCAATGTAATTTGGTCTGGAGCCAGGAGAGACATTGTGACTTCTGGAACAGACTGAGGCAGAAGAGAGGTGTTCAAGGCTGGAAGCTTCCAGATCCAAGGAGAGGTAAGAGCTTCTTCAGTGGCCTGGTTCTGAGGTGTGGCTTTGGGAGTCATTTCTAAACCCTGAGTTTCTTTCTTCAACCTTTACATAAGACTGTGAGCTGTTGAATATTCTATACTAACTCTCTTTCTGCTAAAACTAAGCTACATTGGATTTGTGTTGTGCAGCTGACCTCTCGCTTCTAACAGTTTAACCATTCCTTGTCTTACACATTGTAACAAACAGCATATGTTTTCAGCAATGGAGAATAAACAAAGTCATACAGAAGCATGTTGGTCCCCCTGGAAAAGAGAAGGAAGTTGTACTATGATACCTCCAAACTGAACTCACTCTGGGAGCCAAGACTTAATAATGCTTGGCCAGAACCACAGCATACCCAGACAGTCTCTCAGGAACTTCAGTAGAATCAGCATAACCATCCTCCCACTCCTGGGTTCTTATGGCTGGTTTGGTGCCAGGACAATCACATGCTTCCCAAGAAGCATAGTCCTAGGAGAGAGAGTAAATGAAACTCTATGGGATAATTAATCATATCTTGTGCATCTAATTTAATTACGAAAGAGATAAAGTTCTCCCACTCTTCTTCTCCTTCTTTCTCCTTCTCCTTCTTTTAAATCAATACTTGGGCTTATCTGTCTGGACCTCTGTGGGGAGCTGACAAATTCTGAATATAAGGAGGTGGCTTGTCCTCCTGCTGTGCAGCAAACGTGCCTCCTGCTGGGTGAGGGAGAAGGGAAGAGAATCCAGGTAGGGGTGGGGGAAGGCATTCGTGCCCTAGTCCCATCCCTGCAGGCCTTGGGCTTGGGCACGAGGTGTTCACACATCCTGCCTCATGGTGTTATTACTGGATGAATGATAGGTCTGACAAGGAAATCACACTACTTAAAGAAGAGTTTACAGCTTGGGGAACAGGATTGATGTCTTTGGAGATCTGCCAGGTTGTCTCCATGATGGCTCCTACTTTGCACATAGTGGGTTCTCAGTTTTTGCTGAACTGCATTACATGTTAAACTCCCTTGACCATGGGCGCTGCCCTAGCTGAGCCCTCATTACCTCCCCTGGTCAGCCATGGCCCTTACTATCTCCAGCCTCCAGGCCTGCCCTCTCCCAAGCTTGGGGTTAATGATGCCACTCTTCTGCTTGCGGCCCCGAGGTGCTTCTCCAGGTGACCCCCGCCCATTCTCTCCACACTCCTTCACTATTTCCTCCACCCACTGCAAACACCTGTATACCCTACTCGGACTGCTGATTCACCTTGTGCAGGTGCCTGCCCTCCAATTGCCTGTGTGATAGGCTGACCACGTTTAAGACCTGTTCAAGACCCAACTCAAGTATTCCTCCTTCTCCAAAACCTCCTTGGTCCTCCCCAGGACAAATTAATTCCCTCCTTCAGTCTGATCCTTAGAACCCCCTTCCTACCTCCCTTGTAATGCTATTTCTGGTTGCTTTGTAGAATTATTCATTGTTGACAGGTCTGCCTCTGCCCTTAGGTTGCAAGCTTCCTAGAGTCAGGGACCATATCCTCCTTCAGTTCTCCTGCAAAGTGCATCCTCTGAAATAGGAGACTTGACAGAAGAAAAGTGAGCTGCAAAAGATAGGGTTGCTCCATGTTCCAGCTAGCGGGCCAGGAGCAAGGAGATGAAACCAAGGACAAATGTCATCTTAATTTTTAAAAACTCATTTTTTCCCTGTTGGTTTTTGGTTTTTTTGCCTGTTTTTTGAACAGTAGCACTCTGTAATGGAAAAATCTACCTCATCCCACCAAATAGTGATTACTCTGTTTCAGGGTTTGAGCAGTGACTGCCAGTCTGTCTGTCCTGATATTATGACAAAGCCCTCAACTTTGATCCTGTGATATCACAGTTTCTCCATGCTCTGAGGCTGCCACCTTGAGAGGCAGGCAACTGCCAGAGACTCTTTTGTTCTGTGAGCTTAGCCCCCAGACTTCCCAATCTTCTCTAAACATTTAGAAATCCCCTAGAGGACTTGAAAAACCTTTGAAGTCTCAGGGATGGGAGCCAGGCATTAGTACTTTTTAAGACCTCTAGGTGATTCCATTGTGCAGCAAAGCTCTAGCGTGATGGCAGACGCTTCTCTGGGGTCACCTGTATGAAATCAGAAGTATGAACAGCTGGACCTGGACTCAGGCACCCCTCTCTTGGTAATCAGCATATTTAAGAGGTCGATCAGATGATACCTATGCAGAGGGTCCTGGCACCGGAAGGGACAAACAGGTCTGTGTGCACTCTGGTCAGTGCAGGGAGGAGGTTTGAGGGATCACTGCAGACAGAGGAGATCGCCATGGAAACAGACCTGATCGAGAGTGGGGGACCTCTGAATGTCCACCTTAGGTATCTGAGTGTGGCCATCTGTCAGCCCCTCAGGTTCCTTCTGTGTGCATTGGGATCATTCTACTTGCTGCTGGGAAAATTATCGAGCTGGCCAGAGTAGTGTGATTGCCAGATCTCTGCCTCTCAGGGTTAATTAAGATAATAAGTGGAAGACAAACTTAAATTTTTTTTCAAGAACTGTGCCAGGAAAGAGTGATTCCGAAGTTAATAATCAGTAGTTAATGCCTTTGAGAATCTCTTAGATTAGTAGGGGAGAAGGAACACATAAATAAGTAGTCATAAAATGTGATAATACCATGGGAAAAATTAATATGTTACATGCTCAAGCAGTGGTAACTTCCTGAGATGAGCCCAGAACTTGCCACACACCTTACACTCATATTATCTACTCCAA
Source organism: Mustela erminea (assembly GCF_009829155.1). Classification (NCBI taxonomy): domain Eukaryota; kingdom Metazoa; phylum Chordata; class Mammalia; order Carnivora; family Mustelidae; genus Mustela; species Mustela erminea. Next base: position 84,650,475 of record NC_045628.1, read on the forward strand.
GTCCGGTGCCCTTGCAAATCCTGCAGGTAAGAAAATTGTCCTCAAAGGTTATATAACTTGTTGAAACCACACTATGGGTGAGAGGCCCAGGTGGAATTTGACTCCAGTTTCATCTGCTCCCCAAATTCCAGGGCTCATTTGCTGCTGTCCTGCTTCTTCTTGCAGTGGCTCTGGGCTGAGAGGGAGCAAGTCAGTTGAGGGTTCAGAGATAGTTCCAGAAAGGATTTATCTGGATGGATTAAGGAACAACTGGAAGAAGGATAATCTTAGAAAGAAAGACAGTGAGGGTGGGAGTGGTGTCTGTCTAGTTTACTGCAGACTCCTAGTGTCTGGTGTGTAGTAGGGACTACATGTGCAGTGGGGTGCTTCAGTGGGAAAGATTCTATGAGCACAGAAAAGGAAGGAATTGTCAAAGACTCACAAGAAGGTCCATGTACGTGGGGTCAATGTCAGGGGACACTGGGCTCCAGATGCAGCTGGAGAAGCAGGAAAGAGCCTCATCACTGCTGACCTATGAACCTTAAGGTGTCCTGGATTTATCCTATAGGTGACCAACTCCATGGGAGTTTAAAGTAGAAGGGTGACATGACAATATTAGCAAGACATCACTCTGATACCTGGATGGACTTTAGGGAAACAATATGGGGGCAGGTGATAGATTTCTGGAATGGTGTGGGCCTGAATGGAAGCAAGGACGGGGATGGGAGCATAGAATTGAAGTTGAGGGAGGGGGCTTTGTCTTGCCTGTTAGTATGCCCCAAATCTGGCACATAGAAGGGGCTCAATAACAGTGTACTATCTGTCATTCCATTGAGAGCATGGAAGAGATCAGGAACATTTCCAGAATATTCAGTGATAACCACACAAATGACAAAAGGTGATCTGTAATTCTATTCTGAGGTCCACCTAACAGCACTAAAAACATACATTCAAATGAAAACTTGCACACAAATGTTCATAGCAGCATATACATAACAGACAAGAAATGGAAACCACCTGAACATCCATCAGTGGACAAATGGACAAATAAATTATGGTACAGTTCTCCCTTATCTGAGGTTTTGCTTTCATGGTTCCAGTTACCATTGGTCAACACTGGTCTGGAAATGACCTTCCTTCTAACCTATCATCAGAAGGTCAATTTGTAAGTCTCTATGAATGCATCCATTTATTCCAGATTGCCTAATCTGTTGACATATTTCTGCTTATAATATATCCTTAAATTGTTTTTATTTCCTCGCTGTTGGTCATGGTCTCTCCTCTTTCATTCACAATTTTATTAATTTGGGTTCTTTCTCTTTTCTTTTTGATAAGTATGGGTAAGGGTTTATTGATCTTATTAATTCTTTCTAAGAACCAGATCTAGTTTCATTGATCTGTTCTACTCTTCTTTGGCTTTCAATTTCATTGATTTCTGCTCTAATCCTTATTATTTCTCTTCTCCTGCTTATTATTTCTCTTCTCAGCTCTTCTTTCTTATTATTTCTCTTCTCCAGCTTATTATTTCTCTTCTCAGCTCTTCTTTCTCCAGCCCATTAAGTGTGAGGTTAGCTTGTGCATTTGAGACTTTTCTTATTTTTTGAGAAAAGCTTGTATTGCTATGTACTGCCCTCTTAGAACAGCCTTTGATGAATCCCAGAGGTTTTGAACAGTTGTGTTTTCATTTTCATTTGTTTCTGTAATTTTTAAAATTTAATTTAATTTAATTTAATTTTTGTGTGTGTGTTCTAAAATTCATTGTTTACACACCACACCCAGTGCTCCATGCAATACATGCCCTCCTTAATACCTACCACCAGGCTCACCCAACTCCCCACTCCACTCCCCTCCAAAACCCTTAGTTTGTCTTTCAGAGTCCACAGTCTCTCGTGGTTTGTCTCCCCCTCTGATTGCCTCCAACTCACTTCTCCTCTCCATCTCCCAGCATCCTCCATGTTATTCCTTATGCTCCATAAGTGAGTGAGCCATATTTCACTCAGCATAATCTCTTCCAGTCTCATCCATGTTGATACAAAAGTTGGATATTCATCCTTTCTGATGGGGGCATAACACTCTATTGTATATATAGACCATATCTTCTTTATCCATTCATCTGTTGAAGGACATCTTGGTTCTTTCCACAGACATGTCCCCAAAGGCAAAGGAAACAAAAGTGAAAATGAACTTTTGGGACTTCATCAAGATCAAAAGTTTCTGCACAGCAAAGGAAACAGTCAACATAACAAAGAGGCAACCCATGGAATGGGAGAAGATATTTGCAAATGACACTATAGGCAAAGGACTGATATCTAAGATCTATAAAGAACTCCTCAAATTCAACACACATAAAATAGATAATCATATCAAAAAAGGGGCAGAAGACATGAACAGACACTTCTCCAAAGAAGACATACAAATAGCTAACAGACACATGAAAAAATGTTTATCATCATTAGCCATCAGGGAGATTCAAATCAAAACCACATTGAGATACCACCTTACACCAGTTAGAATGGCCAAAATCAACAAGACAGGAAACAACAAGTGTTGGAGAGGATGTGGAGAAAGGGGAACCCTCTTACACTGTTGGTGGGAATGCAAGTTGGTGCAGCCACTTTGGAAAACAGTGTGGAGATTCCTTAAGAAAATAAAAATACACATTGATTGATTTGCGAATGTTGAACAATCCTTGTAGCCCAGGGATGAATCCCACCTGGTCATGGTGGATAATCTTTTTAATGTGCTGTTGGATCCTGTTTGCTAGGATCTTGTTGAGAATCTTAGCGTCCATATTCATCAGTGATATTGGTCTGAAATTCTCCTTTTTGGTAGAGTCTTTGCCTGGTTTGGGGATCAGGGTAATGCTGGCTTCATAGAAAGAGCCAGGAAATTTTCCTTCCGCTTCAATTTTTTGAAACAGCTTCAGGAGAATAGGTGTTATTTCTTCTTTGAAAGTTTGGTAGAATTCTCCGGGGAATCCATCAGGTCCTGGGCTTGTGTTTTTTGGGAGGTTTTTGATCACCGCGTCAATCTCGTTACTAGATATTGGTCTATTCAGGTTGTCAATTTCTTCCTGATTCAATTTTGGGAGTTTATAGTTTTCCAGGAATGCATCCATTTCATCTAGGTTGCTTAGCTTTATTGGCACATAACTGTTGAAAATAACTTCTGATGATTGTTTCTACTTCCTTGGTGTTCGTTGTGATCTTTCCCTTTTCGTTCATAATTTTATGTATTAGAGCTTTCTCTCTTTTCTTTTGGATTAATGTCGCCAATGGTTTATCGATCTTATTGATTCTTTCAAAAAACCAGCTTCTAGTTTCATTGATACGTTCTACTGTATCTCTGGTTTCTACCTCATCGATCTCAGCTCTAATCTTGATGATTTCCCTTCTTATGTGTGGAGTTGGTTTGATTTGTTGTCGATTCTCCAGTTCTTTAAGGTGTAGAGACAGCTGCTGTGTTCTGGATTTTTCAATTTTTTTGAGGGAAGCTTGGATGGCTATGTATTTCCCCCTTAAGACCGCCTTTGCTGTATCCCATAGGTTTTGGATCGAAGTGTCTTCATTGTCATTGGTTTCGATGAATTGTTTCAGTTCTTCCTTGATCTCCTGGTTGATCCAAGCATTCTTAAGCAAGGTGGTCTTTAGCTTCCAGGTGTTTGAGTTCCTTCCAAACGTTTCCTTGTGATTGAGCTCCAGTTTCAAAGCATTGTGATCTGAGAATGTGCAGGGAATAATCTCAGTCTTTTGGTATCAGTTGAGTCCTGATTTGTGACCCAGTATATGGTCTATTCTGGAGAAGGTTCCGTGTGCACTTGAGAAGAATGAGTATTCTGTTGTTTTAGGGTGGAATGTTCTGTATATATCTATGAGGTCCATCTGGTCCAATGTGTCATTCAATGCTCTTGTTTCTTTATTGATTTTCTGCTTAATGAACTGTATTTCTGAGAGAGGCATGTTAAGATCTCCAACGATTAGTGTATTCATACCAATATGACTCTTTATCTTGATTAACAGTTTTCTTATGTAATTGGCTGCTCCCATATTGGGGGCATAGATATTTACAATTGTTAGATCATCTTGGTGGATAGTCCCTTTAAGAATGATGTAGTGTCCTTCTGTATCTTTGACTACAGTCTTTAGTTTAAAATTGAATTGTCTGAAAGACCCACAGCAAATATCATCCTCAATGGGAAAAAGCTTGCGTCCTTCCCGTTGAGATCAGGAACATGACAAGGATGCCCACTCTCACCACTCCTGTTCAACATAGTATTAGAAGTCCTAGCAACAGCAATCAGACAACAAAGGGAAATAAAAGGTATCCAAGTTGGTAATGAAGAAGTCAAACTCTCTCTCTTTGCAGATGACATGATTCTTTATATGGAAAACCCAAAAGACTCCACCCCCAAACTACTAGAACTCACACAGCAATTCAGCAATGCAGCAGGATACAAAGTCAATGTACAGAAATCAGTGGCTTTCTTATACACTAACAATGAAAATACAGAAAGGGAAATTAGAGAGAATCGATTCCATTTACTATAGCACCAAGAACCATAAGATACCTGGGAATAAACCTAACCAAAGAGGTAAAGGATCTGTACTCGAGGAATTACAGAACACTCATGAAAGAAATTGAAGAAGACACAAAAAGATGGAAGACCGTTTCATGCTCTAGGATCGGAAGAATAAACATTGTTAAAATGTCTATACTGCCTAGAGCAATCTATACTTTTAATGCCATTCTGATCAAAATTCCACTGGTATTCTTCAAAGAGCTGGAGCAAATAATCCTAAAATTTGTATGGAATCAGAAGAGACCCCGAATTGCTAAGGAAATGTTGAAAAACAAAAATATAGCTGGGGGCATCACGTTACCTGATTTCAAGCTTTATTACAAAGCTGTGATCACCAAGACAGCATGATACTGGCATAAAAACAGACACATAGACCAGTGGAACAGAGTAGAGAGCCCAGATATGGACCCTCAACTCTATGGTCAAATAATCTTCGACAAAACAGGAAAAAATATACAGTGGAAAAAAGACAGTCTCTTCAATAAATGGTGCAGGGAAAACTGGGCAGCTATATGGAGAAGAATGAAACTCGACCATTCTCTTACACCGTACACAAAGATAAATTCAAAATGGATAAAAGACCTCAACGTGAGACAGGAATCCATCAGACTCCTAGAGGAGAACATAGGCAGTAATCTCTTCGACATCAACCACAGCAACTTCTTTCAGGATATGTCTCCAAAGGCAAAGGAAACAAAAACGAAAATAAACTTTTGGGACTTCATCAAAATCAAAAGCTTCTGCACAGCAAAGGAAACAGTCAACAAAACAAAGAGGTAACCCACGGAATGGGAGAAGATATTTGCAAATGACAGTACAGACAAAAGGTTGATATCCAGGATCTATAATGAACTCCTCAAACTCAACACACACGAAACAGGCAAACATATCAAAAAATGGGCAGAAGATATGAACAGACACTTCTCCAATGAAGACATACAAATGGCTATCAGACACATGAAAAAATGTTCATCATCACTAGCCATCAGGGAGATTCAAATTAAAACCACATTGAGATATCACCTTACACCAGTTAGAATGGCCAAAATTAGCAAGACAGGAAACAACATATGTTGGAGAGGATGTGGAGAAAGGGGAACCCTTTTCCACTGTTGGTGGGAATGCAAGTTGGTGCAGCCGCTTTGGAGAACAGTGTGGAGATTCCTCAAGAAATTAAAAATAGAACTTCCTTATGACCCTGCCATTGCACTCCTGGTTATTTACCCCAAAGATACAAATGTCATGAAAAGAAGGGCCATCTGTACCCCAATGTTTATAGCAGCAATGGCCATGGTCACCAAACTGTGGAAAGAACCAAGATGCCCTTCAATGGATGAATGGGTACGGAAGATGTGGTCCATATACACTATGGAGTATTATGCCTCCATCAGAAAGGACGAATACCCAACTTTTGTAGCAACATGGATGGGACTGGAAGAGATTATGCTGAGTGAAATAAGTCAAGCAGAGAGAGTCAATTATCATATGGTTTCACTTATTTGTGGAGCATAAAAAAAAGCATGGAGGATATGGGGAGTTAGAGAGAAGGGGGTTGGGGTAAATTGGAAGGGGAGGTGAATCATGAGAGACTATGGACTCTGAAAAACAATCTGAGGGGTTTGAAGTGGTAGGGGGGTGGGAGGTTGGGGTACCAGGTGGTGGGTATTATAGAGGGCACAGATTGCATGGAGCACTGGGTGTGGTGAAACAATAATGATACTGTTATGCTGAAAATAAATAAATGAATAAAAAATGGGACTTAAAAGATGGATGGTACTTTGATAGGAATTGCATTAAATGTGTAGATTGCTTTAGGTAGCATAGACATTTTCACAATATTTATTCTTCCAATCCAGGTGGGTATTATAGAGAGCACGGATTGCATGGAGCACGGGGTGTGGTGCAAAAATAATGAATACTGTTATGCTGGAAATAAAAAAAAAAAATGGGACTTAAAAAACAAAACAAACAAACAAACAAAAAAAGAATAGAAAAATAGAGCTACCCTATGACCCTGCGATTTCACTACAGGGTATTTACTCCAAAGATACAGATATTTCTGTGAATTTTAAAATTCTTCTTTAATTTCCTGGTTTACCCATTCATTCTTTAGTAGGGTGCTCTTTAACCTTCAAGTATTTGAGTTACTTCCAGGTTTCCTCTTGTGATTCAATTCAAGTTTCAAAGCACCGTGGTCTGAAAATATACAGGAAATAATCCCAATATTTTGATACCAGTTGAGACCCCAGTATGTGAGTTATTCTGGAGAATGTTCCATGTGCACTCAAGAAGAATGTGTATTCTGAAAAGGTTGATATCCAGGATCTATAATGAACTCCTCAAACTCAACACACACGAAACAGACAATCATATCAAAAAAATGGGCAGAAGATATGAACAGACACTTCTCCAATGAAGACATACAAATGGCTATCAGACACATGAAAAAATGTTCATCATCACTAGCCCTCAGGGAGATTCAAATTAAAACCACATTGAGATATCACCTTACACCAGTTAGATGGCCAAAATTAGCAAGACAGGAAACAACATGTGTTGGAGGGGATGTGGAGAAAGGGGAACCCTTTTCCACTGTTGGTGGGAATGCAAGTTGGTGCAGCCGCTTTGGAGAACAGTGTGGAGATTCCTCAAGAAATTAAAAATAGAACTTCCCTATGACCCTGCAATTGCACTCGTGGGTATTTACCCCAAAGATACAGATTAGTGAAAAGAAGGGCCATCTGTACCCCAATGTTTATAGCAGCAATGGCCACGGTCGCCAAACTGTGGAAAGAACCAAGATGCCCTTCAACGGATGAATGGATAAGGAAGATGTGGTCCCTATACACTATGGAGCATTATGCCTCCATCAGAAAGGACGAATACCCAACTTTTGTAGCAACATGGACGGGACTGGAAGAGATTATGCTGAGTGAAATAAGTCAAGCAGAGAGAGTCAATTATCATATGGTTTCACTTGTTTGTGGAGCATAACAAATAGCATGGAGGACATGGGGAGTTAGAGAGGAGAAGGGAGTTGGGGGAAATTGGAAGGGGAGGTGAACCACGAGAGACTATGGACTCTGAAAAACAATCTGAGGGGTTTCAAGTGGCAGTGGGGTGGGTGGGAGGTTGGGGTACCAGGTGGTGGGTATTATAGAGGGCACAGATTGCATCGAGCACTGGGTGTGGTGAAAAAGTAATGAATACTGTTATGCTGAAAATTTAAAAAATAAATAAATAAATAAACAAAAAGAAGAAAGTGTATTTTGTTGCTTGAGGATGGAATGGTTTGTGTATATCTGTGAAGTCCATCTGGTCCAATGTTTCATTCAAAGCCCTTGTTTCCTTATTGATGTTCTGCTTAGATGGTCTGACCATGCTGTGAGTGGAGTTTATTATTGTATTATTATTTGTTATTGTATTATTATCAATGTGTTTCTTTAATTTTGTTATTAATTGGTTTATATAATTGCTCCCAAGTTAGGAGCAGAAATATTTATAATAGTTAGATCTTCTTGTTGGATAGACTCTTTAAGTATAATACAGTGTTCCTCTTCATCCCTTACTACAGTCTGGTTTAAAATCTAATTTGTCTGATATGAGAATTGCTACCCCAACTTTCTTTTGAGGTCCATTAGCATGATAAATGGCTCTTCACCGCCCCCTCACTTTTGATCTGGAGGTGACTTTGAGTCTAAAATGATAACATATTTATGGGTCTTGGTTTTTCATTCAATCTGATACCCTGATTGGAGCACTTAGCCCATTTATATTCAGAGTAACTATTGAAAGATATGAATTTAGTGCCACTGTATTACCTGTAAATTTCCTGTTTCTGTAGATTATCTCTGTTTCTTTCTGGTCTATGTTTCTCTTGGGATTTCTCTTCAATTATAGGATCCCCCTTAATATTTCTTGCAGGGATGGTTTAGTGTCACATAATCTTTCACTTTCTGTCTATCCTGGAAGCTTTTATCTCACCTTCCATTCTGAATAACAGCCTTGCTGGATAAACTTTTCTTAGCTGCAGGTTTTTCTCTTTATGCCAGTCCTTCTGGCTTTATATCATGCCAGCATTTTGGGCCTGCCAGTTTCCATAGATTGGTCTGCTGCCAGTCTAATATTTCTACCCTTGCACATTAAGGACTTGGGCTGCCTCTTGTCTTGAACTGCTTTCCAGATTCTTCTCTTTATATCTGAAATTTGCAAGCTTCACTATTATATCTTGGGATGTTGATCTATTTGTATTGATTTTGAGGGGGGTTCTCTGTACCTCCTGGACTTGAATGCCTATTTCCTTCCACAAATTAGGAAAGCTCTTACCTATGATTTGTTCAAATATACTTTCTGTCCCTCTTTCACTTTCTTCTTCCTCTGGGACCCCAGTGATATTAATATTGTTTTGCTTTATGGTATCAGTGATTTCTCAAAGCCTCCCCTCATGGTCCATTAGTTGTTTTTCTCTCTTTTTCTCAGCTTCCTTCCTTTCCACCATTGTAAAACCAAAACAGGAAGAAATAAAAAACCTGAACAGACCCATAACAAGCAAGGAAATTGAAGAAATAATAAGAAATTTCCCAAGAAACAAGAGTTCTGGGCCAGTTGGATTTTACTAAACATTTATTATTTTTTAAAATATTTTTATTTATTTATTTGAGAGACAGTGAGAGAGAGCATGAGAGGCGAGAAGGTCAGAGGGAGAAGCAGACTCCCCATGGAGCTGGGAGCCTGTTGCGGGACTCGATCCCGGGACTCCGGGACCATGACCTGAGCCAAAGGCGGTTGCTTAACCAACTGAGCCACCCAGGTGCCAGGATTCTACTAAACATTTAAAGGAAAACTAATACCTCTTCTTCTGAACTCTTTCAAAAAATAGAAATGGAAGGGAAGCTTCCAAACTTGTCCTATGAGGAGAGCATTACCTTAATCCAAAAACCAGACAAAGACCTCACCAAAAAAGGAGAATTACAGATCAATATCCCTGATGAACATGGGTGCAAAAATTCTCATCAAAATCCTAGCCTATAGGGTGCAACAGTACATTAAAGGATTATTCTTCATGACCAGGTGGGACTTATTCCTGAGATGCAATGGTGGTTCAACGTTTGCAAATCAATTAATGTGATACATCACATTAATAAAAGAAAGGACAAGAACCATATCATCCTTTCAATTGATGAAGAAAAAGCACTTGTTAAAATACAGCATTATTTCTTGATGAAAACTCTTCACAGTGTAAGGATAGAGGGACCATACATCAATATTATAAAAGCCACCCATTGAAAGCCCATAACAACTACCATTCTCCATGGGGAAACACTGAGAGCTTTTCCCTTAAGGTCAGGAACATGACAGGGATGTCCATTCTCACCACTCTTGTTCAACATAGTACTAGAAGTCCTCACCTCAGCAATCAGACAACAAAAAGAAATAAAAGATATTCAAATTGGCAAAGAAGAAGTCAAACTCTCTCTCTTTGCAGATGACATGACACTTTATGTGGAAAACCCAAAAGACTCTATCCCTAAGTTACTAGAACTTATACAGCAATTCAGCAATCTGGCAAGATACAAAATCAATGCACAGAAATCAGTTGCATTTCTATACACTAATACTGAGACAGAAGAAAGAGAAATTAGGGAATCAATCCCAGCCACAATTGCACCAAAAACTATAAGATACCTAGAAATTAACCTAACCAAAAAGGTAAAGTATATGTAATCTAAACACTAGAGAAAACTTATGATAGAAATTGAGGAAGTCACAAAGAAATGTAAAAACATTCCATGCTAATGGATGGGAAGAACAAATATTGTGAAAATGTTGATGCTACACAGAGCAAGCTACACATTCAAAGTAATCCCTATCAAAATATCATTAACATCTTGCACAGAGCTGGAAAAAATAATTCTAAAATTTAGAATCAGAAAAGACCCCAAACAGCCAGAGGAATGTTAAAAAAGAAAACTGAAGCTAGTGGCATCACAAAGCCAGACTTCAAGCTCTAATACAAGGCTGTAATCACTAAGACCCCATAGTACTGACACAAAAACAGACACACAGATCAATTGAACACAATAGAGAATCCAGAAATGGACCCTCAACTCTATGGTCAATCTTTGACAAAGCAGGAAAGAATATCCCATGGAAAAAAGACAGTCTCTTCAACAAATTGTGTTGGGAAATTGGACAGCCACATGTACAAGAATGAAACTGGAGCATTCTCTTACATAATACACTGAGATAAACTCAAAATGGATAAAAGACCTAAATGTGAGCCAGAAATCCATCAAAATCCTTGAGGAGAACACAGGCAGCAACCTTTTTGATCTGTACCATAGCAACTTCTTGCTAGACATGTCTCCAAAGACAAGGGAAACAAAAGAAAAAATGAACTATTAGGACTTCGTCAAAATAAAAACTTCTGCACAGCAAAGGGAATAGTCAAAAAAAACTAAAAAGCAACCTATGGAATGGGAGAAGATATTTGCAAGTGTCCTATCAAATAAAGGATGAGTATCCAAGATCTATAAGGAACTTATCAAACTCAACACACAAAACCCCCAAAAACCCAGTCAAGAAATAGGCAGAAGTCATGAACAGACATTTCTCCAAAGAAAACATACAAATGGCCAGCAGACACATGAAAAAATGCTCCACATCATTTGGCATCAGGGAAATACAAGTCAAAACCACAATGAGATACTACCTCACAGCAGTCAGAATGCCTAAAATTAACAACTCAGGAAATAACAAATGTTGATGAAGATATGTAGAAAGGGGAACCCCTCTTACACTGCTGGTGGGAATGCAAACTCTGGAATATAGTGTGGAAGTTCCTCAGGAAGTTAAAAATAGAGCTGTCTTATGACCTAGCAATTGCACTACTAGGTATTTACACAGAAGATGTAAACCTTGTGATCTAAAAGGGTACCTGCACCCCAATGTTTATAGAAGCAATGTCCACAATAGCTAAACCATGGAAAAAGCCCAGATGTCCATTGACAGATGAATGGATAAAGAAGATGTGGTATATATATGTATATATACATATATATATACATATATATATATTTCAGCTATTAGAAAGTAAGTCAATTAGAGAAAGACAATTATCATGTGGTTTCACTCGTATGTGGAATATAAGACACAGGACAGAGGACCATAGAGGAGGAGAGGGAAAACTGAATGGGAAGTCATCATAGAGGAAGAAAAACCATGTGAGACCCTTAACTATAGGAAACAAACTGAGGGTTGCTGGAGTGGATTGGGTGGGTGATGTGATGAGTACTGGATGTTATATGAAACTGATGAATTATTGAACTCTACATCTGAAACTAATGGTGTACTATACACTTGCTAGTTGAAATTAAGTAAAAAAGAAGAAGAAGAAGAAGAAGGTCAATAGCAGCCTCAAGCTATGTCACAATGCCCAGGTCATTCATTTTGCTTCATTTCATCACACAGACATTTTATCATCTCACAACAGAATGGGGTGATTGAGTATAGTATAATAAGATACTTTGATAGGATAAAAATATATGTTTATAAAAAATAAAAAATTTAAAAAAAAGATACTTTGATAGGAAGAGAGAGACCACATTCACATAGCTTTTATCACAGTCTATTGTTATAATTGGCCTACTTTATTATTGTTAATCTCTTACTGTGCCTGATATATAAATTAAAATTTATCATAGGTAGGTATGCATAGAAAATATGCGTATATATATACATATTGTGTAATACACATGTAAGATCTTGTACTACCTCTGGTTTCAGCATTCACTGGGGGTCTTGGAATATATCCCCCATGAATAAGGAGGAACTTCTGTATATCCATACAACAGAATATTACTCAGTTTTAAAAAGGAAAGCAGTACTGTTACATGCTACAACATGGATGAACCTTGAAAACATCATACTAAGTGAAGGAAGACAGGATACCAAAGGATACATAATGTGTAATTCCATTTATATGAAATATCCAGATAATAGAAACAAAAAGCAGTTTCGTGTTTGCTGGAATGGGGGAGGGAGGAATGATGTGTAGAGAGTTTCTTTTTGGAGCAATGAAAATGTTTTGAAATTAGACAGTAGTGTTGGTTCACTTTTCTGTGACTATACTAGAAATATGGAATTGTACACTTTGAAAGGGTGAGTTTTATGGCACAGAATTCATATATCAATAGAGTTGCTATTTGGAAAAAAGGTAAACACTTTATGATTAAAATAACATGAGGTGAATAACTTTGATGGTAGGTTAAGGAGATGTTCTCACTGATCTTCCTGTTACTTCGATGACATGTTATTTGGCGGTCTTTAATTAGAGGCAGACAGTATAGAAGCCCTCTTCCTTCTGTCCAGGGCTACTGTGCCTCCCCCAGAAGTGTGTCACAAGACTGTGACAGGAGCAGACTGGGGGAAGGAAGGGTCCCAATAACAAACTTCAGTCTTTCCTAGTGCTCCTTGCTCACAATTGGGAAGCACTTACTAAGCACCTGATGTGCAAGACCTCAGATTTTCTCCAGTCCTTGTCCTCACTAGCTTTATTACAAAAAGGATGATGAGTGACTCCCAGCAAACGTGGAAACCACAATTCTGTGAGTTGTCCACTTCCCATGATGACATGGGAGAGCCTATAAGATGCTTCTCAGTTCCTACTAAGCTACCCATAACTGCAAATCTGTGACTCCTCAGGCTGAAGATGACAGGAGTGGAGGACACAGCTGTGATAGTAGGAGGACAGATTGTGGAGACCCCCTAGCACTGGCTAGTAGAGCTGATTCAGGTTTGCTGTGCCCCTTCAGGCTCTTCTAAGAGTCCTGAGCCATCATCTGAACTAGGAGTCAGTGGATGCCATCTGCTATCTCTGTTGTCCAGGAAATGGCCCCCAGAAACTCTGGGACCAAAGCCTCAACAGTGCCCAGCTGGGAGTCCTTGGAATCTGGCCCTGGGAACACATTCCCATCAATAATCCAGCTTTTGTCAGTGTCTTGGTGTTGGTTGGGCAGTGTATAATGTCAAGCTGCATTTCAGCAGGGAGGTAGAGAATAAATACTGAGGGATGGAGAATAATTTATGTCTTGTGGAGACCACAAACAGAATGAAATAGACAAGAAGTACTATTGTTCTGAAAAAATTCTCATGTCCTTCCAGTTAATTTACTATTCTTTATGCAGAGTTTTTGTGTGTGTTTAAAAATTAAATATACACACCAAGTTTCAAAATATTTTGAGAATGGAAACTTTATAAGTCACACCTTTTTGTCCTTGCTGATAGTTAACATCCACAGTGACCTCACAACCAAATATGGTCATTTTCTTTATCCAGAAACATAGAAAACTCATCAGTCCCCTGTAGTTTTGAATATAGAAATAGGTAAGAGGAGGCTGGATCCTGCAAATTACCTATTGGGAAAGACCAGAAGCAGAAACCGGTCAGTCAGCAGACGAAATGAAGCTACCTGCAAAATCCTTGTCAGAGTATGTCCATTACTGCCTCTCAGAGGCCTTCTGGAGTTCCTCCTTTCCCAGTCACATCCACTTAGGCTCTGACCTTTTATTCATCTACTTGCAGTTGGGTGTTTGGAGAAGTTATAGCTACCCCCTTAACTTGGGCCCCAGACCATAGCTAGTTATGCAATTTTTTGAGAATGTGATTTATTAAATAAGACTCAGCTTCGCCTGCAGGCCAAGATGAGTTTTAATATAACCCCAGCACTGCGGAACCTCTTTTTTTCTGAAGCATGACTGTGAAGGATGTGTGAGGACTGGAGGTACTTCAAGGCAAACATATAGCAGGGGCCAAAGCAGCTCTGGAATGTGGCCAAGCCCATGGCCAAGGGCTAAGTAAAATAAGGCTTCCAAGTACCATTTATACGTAGGTGTGCTGATAGCAATAAGATAAGAAGTGAAGCAAGTCAAGTTCAAAGATGAATCTAAACTTATACTTTGAAACTAAAGATACTTATGCAAATAAGAAAATAAATGATGAAGTTAGTTTTGATCTTCTAAGGGCATCTGTTAACATTAAAAATGCTTTTGGAGATCATATGATAGTTGTCTTTCTCTGCTTGACTTATTTCGCTAAGCATGATACGCTCTAGTTCCATCCATGTTGTCGCAAATGGCAAGATTTCATTTCTTTTGATGGCTGCATAGTATTCCATTGTGTATATATACCACATCTTCTTGATCCATTCATCTGTTGATGGACATCTAGGTTCTTTCCATAGTTTGGCTATTGTGGACATTGCTGCTATAAACATTTGGGTGCATGTGCCCCTTTGGATCACTACGTTTGTATCCTTAGGGTAAATACCCAATAGTGCAATTGCTGGGTCATAGGGCAGTTCTATTTTCAACATTTTGAGGAACCTCCATGCTGTTTTCCGCCTCCATCAGAAAGGATGAATACCCAACTTTTGTAGCAACATGGACGGGACTGGAAGAGATTATGCTGAGTGAAATAAGTCAAGCAGAGAGAGTCAATTATCATATGGTTTCACTTATTTGTGGAGCATAACAAATAGCATGGAGGACATGGGGACTTAGAGTGGAGAAGGGAGTTGGGGGAAATTGGAAGGGGAGGTGAACCATGAGAGACTGTGGACTCTGAAAAACAATCTGAGGGTTTTGAAGGGACGGGGGGTGGGAGGTTGGGGTACCAGGTGGTGGGTATTATAGAGGACATGGATTGCATGGAGCACGGGGTGTGGTGCAAAAATAATGAATACTGTTATGCTGGAAATAAAAAAAAAATGCTTTTGGGAGGGGAAAGAAGAATGAATAGAAGGAACACAGAGAATCTTTAGGTCACTGAAACTATTCTGTATGTTACAGTAATGGTGGATGCCAGTCATTATATATTTGTCAAAACCCACAGAATGCACTCTAGTGTAAACTGTGGACTTTAGTGAATAATGAGGTAGCAATGTAGGCTTATCAATCGTAACAAAGTTACCACACTAATGAAAGATGTGAATGTGGAACCATGTGCAGGAGACAGGGGACATAAGGGAGATCCGTATATTCTCAATTTTTATGTAAACCTAAACTCCTTTAAAATAAATTCTATTAATTAAAAAATGATAACTTTGGCAAGATATAGTGATTTAATTTTTTAAGAGAAATAATTAGCTATGCAGGAGGGAGTCTTTTTGTAAACAAAGATACTGAAAAAGAAGCCTGACACCCACCATATAGACAAGCTGGAGGAACCGGTCTTTCTGTAAGAGTTTGGCTTTGGTGGTAGTGACGTGCACTTGTATAGGACACCAGAATAAAAAGCTGTGTTTCCTATACACTTTCAAGTACAAGGAAATTCTCTTTGGACATTTGGGTATGTTGACAAACCTCTGCATTAAATGTAGTATGAATTAAGTAGTACAAATCCTGGGTCCCACCTGAAATCCACTAACCTGGGATTCAGTATCAGAAGTTGGGATTTTTAACCAATGCTACAAGTAATTGTTATGTACAATAAAGTTGGAGAATGATGGCAATATTATTTCCAGCACAGAGTACAGTGTTTACATTTGGTAGGTGCTCAATACAGAAATGAATTTATGGGAGAGGCATGGAACTCCAGGCCATTGAAGAGGATTGTTAGACATGGTTGGACACTACGAAATTTCTTTATGATCTACAAGTACGTATAGTTTATGCAAGTACGGAAGTAGGAAGGTGATGTGTACTTTATAACAGCACACAAAGGAAAGCACCCACAGGAAAGCACGCAAAATTACCTAGAATTTTATAATCTGATTAAATTTATTAGAGGAATCAGGGAAAGTACTCAGAACTGGGCCATATTTCTAGCACTCTTTGAAATGTGTGGACCATACTTACTTCCTTCTAGAGTGAGACAATCAGGTTTTGGTTGCAAACCTGAAGTTTTCTCCAGTGCTCCAAGCCAAGCTAGACTTAGGGATGCTGGAACAAGATACTGGCTATAACGTTTTCAAAGTTTCTAGGATAAATCACAGTGATGAAATATTCATAAGAGTATAGTGTGGAAAGAACCAAGATGCCCTTCAACGGACGAATGGATAAGGAAAATGTGATCCATATACACTATGGAGTATTATGCCTCCATCAGAAAGGATGAATACCCAACTTTTGTAGCAACATGGAAGGGACTGGAAGAGATTATGCTGAGTGAAATAAGTCAAGCAGAGAGAGTTAATTATCATATGGTTCCACTTGTTTGTGGAGCATAACAAATAGCATGGAGGACATGGGGAGTTAGAGAGGAGAAGGGAGTTGGGGGAAATTGGAAGGGGAGGTGAACCATGAGAGACTATGGACTCTGAAAAACAATCTGAGGGGTTTGAAGTGGTAGGGGGGTGGGAGGTTGGGGTACCAGGTGGTGGGTATTATAGAGGGCACGGATTGCATGGAGCACTGGGTGTGGTGAAAAAACAATGAATACTATTATGCCGAAAATAAATAAAAAATAAATTTAAAAAAAGAGTATAGTGTGGACTTGACAACAAAGAGCTCAAAGAAAAATCCAACAAGGGAATGTTAACCACAGTTCATCATTTACAACTTACTTCATGTGTGTTTATTTATTCAACAAATGTTTATTGAGCACCTACTATATCTCAGGCACTAGAGAAACACCTGGAAATAACAAGTCAAATAAGATCTCTGTTCTTATGGATCTTATAGAAGGGAGATAGAAAATAAACAACAAAATGAATTAGGTGACTGTGAATAGTGAAAAGTGCTCCGAAGAAAATGAAACAAGGATCATGATAACAAGTGGAAATGTTACTTAGATTAGGTGGTCTCGCTTCGGCAGCACATATACTAAAATAGGTGGTCAGAGTAGGCCTTTTTGGGAAAGTAATATCTGAATTGAGATATGAATGACACAAAGAGCCACCCTCTGAAGATGTAGAGCAGCGGCATCACTGGATCATATTCTAGAAACCAAAAGAAGGTCAATATGATTGAAACATAGGCAGGAAGGGAGAGGAGAATACAAAGGGAGTTTGGAGAATTAAGAGTCAGGATTGTGTTCTAAGTGTAATGGGAAGCCATTAGAGATTTTAAGCAGAAAGTAACATGTGCAGATTTAATTTTTGTAAGAACAGTCTTCTAATTCTACGGTTGGCTGATAGGTTCATGCCCCATCTTATTATTGTCGTTTGTAAACTATAAAATATAATGTATATAACACTGATAGAATAAAATATCATAATTATAATCACTCTGTCTTCTGTGTAGAGAGTAGTTTATGAAGAAGTAGGAGAGAGACATCAGGAGATCTGCAGAGGGATCAGTTAGAGAAATTGCGGAGGGTTTTGACTGGGCTTGAATGGTAGCAATGAGCTGGAGAGAGATAGATTAATAAGGTGGTTTGGAGGTAAAATGACAGGTCTCCATGGATATGGAGGAATGGTGAAAAAAAAATGAGAAGAACCAAGGAGGACTCTAGTTTTTGGCTTGAATGACTGAGTGGATGGTAAAGGTATTTACTTAGATGAGGAAGAATGAGTTGGAGAAAAATTTGGAAGCATATTTAAGGAGAAATGAACACTTCTGTTTAGGTCTGAGATGACTATTATTCTTCCAAAGGAAAATGTTAAGTAGGAACCTGGATATAGAAGTCTGTTACAAAGTGTTGGGATCAGGGCTAGAGACATAAATATGAAATATGATTGGAATACATATAGTAAATATGATTGGAATACATATGATAAGTATATAGACTTAGAATCTCTGTTTTCTGAGTGGTAAGTTTAGTCCATTTCTATTTACTACTATTGCTGATACATTTGCGTTTATTTCTACCTTCTTATTTTGAGCTCTTTTTTTTGTTCTTTTTTAAAAAATTAATTAATTTATTTTCAGCATAACAGTATTCATTATTTTTGCATCACACCCAGTACTCCCTGCAATCCGTGCCCTCTATAATACCCACTACCTGGTACCCCAACCTCCCACCCCCCCCGCCACTTCAAACCCCTCAGATTGTTTTTCAGAGTCCATAGTCTCTCTTGATTCACCCCCCCCTTCCAATTTCCCCCAACTCCCTTCTCCTCTCTAACTCCCCATGTCCTCCATGCTTTTTGTTATGCTCCACAAATAAGTGAAACCATATGATAATTGACTCTCTCTGCTTGACTTATTTCACTCAGCATAATCTCTTCCAGTCCCTTCCATGTTGCTACAAAAGTTGGGTATTCATCCCTTCTGATGGAGGCATAATACTCCATAGTGTATATGGACCACATTTTCCTTACCCATTCGTCTGTTGAAGGGCATCTTGGTTCTTTCCATAGTTTGGTGACCGTGGCCATTGCTGCTATAAACATTGGGGTACAGATGGCCCTTCTTTTCACGACATCTGGATCTTTGGGGTAAATACCCAGGAGTGCAATTACACTGTTGGTGGGAATGCAAGTTGGTGCAGCCTCTTTGGAGAACAGTGTGGAGATTCCTCAAGAAATTTTGAGCTCTTTTTAATGCACCTTTTCTCTTTTTCCTTTATTTTGCAGGGATCATTTTGCCCTTAAATTTAAACATGAATTTTTGACCAATCAAATCTGACTATAATCAATATTACTAAAGAAATTAAATTGTGACTTAGAGTATTTTTATTCAATTACCCTATTTGATCTTATTTTTGTCCAGTTCATTAGCTTCACCTTGGTTTTATACCCCTGATTAAAAATTGTTATTATTTTCTATCATTTCTTTACATTTCCTCAAACTTGATCTCTTCTTTGCTCACTATTGCTGGCTAAAGCATATTACTCTTTCCTTTTCATTTCAATTGACTATCATTCCAGAATTTCAACTTCTTTATTTACATTCTTAATCATTTTATTATTTTATTATTTTTTATTTCGTTATGTTAGTAACCATACAGTACATCATTAATTTTTGATGTAGTGTTTCAAGATTCACTGTTTACATACAAAACCCAGTACTCCATGCAATACATGCCCTCCTTAATACCCATCACTGGGCTAACCCAACCCCCCAGACACCTCCCCTCTAAAACCCTCAGTTTATTTCTTGGAGTCCACCGTCTTTCATGGTTCACCTCCCTCTCCAATTTCCTCCCATTCATTTTTCCTTCCCTTTTCCTAATGTCCTCCATGCTATTCCTTATGTTCTACAAGTAAGTGAAACCATATAATAATTGACTTTTTCTGCTTAACTTATTTCACTCAGCATAATCTCCTCCAGTACCGTCCATGTTGATACTGAGAGCTGTGTAACATTCCACTGTATATATGGACCATATCTTCATTATCCATTCGTCTGTTGAAGAACATCTCTGCTCTTCATCATTTTAAACATACTTATTTTGAAGTCTTTCTGTCTCCGAGAGTCTATTATTATCTTTCTTTGTGCATTTTTTTGTTTTTAAATGGCCTGCATTAGATTTTTTAAAATTATGAAGTAATACATGTCTTTAATAAGTGAAGCAAGCCAAAGACAATAAAGAAAATGTTAATATTTCTGGACTTTATTTTGTTTCATTTGTTTCTTATTTATGCCATTTTTTGCCAACTTTTAAACTTTGTGTATTTTTCTGATAAACTTTTTCCTTGAAGATACAGCTCTCTGAACATTCTCAGGTTTACTTGCATAAGATTTTAACATTCTGTCTTATTTGGGTCGACTGTCTCTTAGCCTGTTCCTATAATGAGTATTAAAACTAAAGCTCTCAGATACCACGAAACTTCACCTACCTCCCAGCCCCAACCAAATTAGCAAAATAAGTATAAATCATGAAGCCTTAGATAGGTCTTAGGACCAAACCCAAGGGTACTCCAGCATTTAGAGGCCCAGAAAGGGATGAAGGTAAAAAATGCCAAGACAGAGTAGTAAATAGAAAGAAAAGAAAACCAGGAAAGTGTGATGTCACAGAAACAAAAAGAGAAGAGTATATCGAGAAAGAGGGAGTGGCCAACTGTGCCAAATACTACTTAGAGGTCAAATAAAATGACAACAGAAAAATCATGACTGGATGTGGCAAGAATGGGAGGGGAAGAAGTTTCGGAGGCAGTGATTACAGGCAGTTCTTTTTAGACTATCCATGAAAGGATCAGAGATATAATATAGATAAGACAAAAGATTAGAATCAAGGGAGAATCTAAAACTCAAAGACGTAGGTATCCCAGAGCATATTAATATACTACTGGGAAAAATTCAGAGAAGACAGAATCTTACAATGTGAAAGAAAGAGAGGGGTAAGTTTATTGCAAGTGTAAGCTCCTTGAGAATGTGAGAGGGATGGACTCTCTGACTAGAGCCATGATATCCCACCTACCATAACAGGAAGAATGAAGAGTAGGGGCAACATAGGGGAACTGACAGATTGGAGGTGCAGAAACAAGGAGTTCCCGTCAACAAACGCAAGTGAAGGTCATTGGCTAAGAGTAGTGGCAGGCATGAAAGTCTTGGAATTGGGAGGAAAGGCCAGGTCTGAAGTGGTCATTCATAAAGGCAGTATCAGAGGCCTTTAGCGACTCTCAGCATGAAATTAAAATTCTCTTTATTTCCACCTGATTCCCAGTCTTAGAGAAACATTGCTATTTAGGTACATTGGCTTTTCTGAGGATTGCTTTTTTTGACTTGCTTTTCTAATTTGCCTACAGATTATATAGCTGCATCTTGGAGCCATCTTAAGGTGCATGCATTCAAGAGCTTATTATAGCCCATTTGGCCCCCAAAGATAGGAATAGAATGGTGTAAAATTCTGTAACCCCACATGCTTGACCATGAGTGACATCCTCACTTCTGATCAAGTCAGTAAGCCTTATATATAATGTAAGATATTTATTTTTCCAGAACTAAGATGTGGTTAAAAGAGGTGCCCCTTGAAACATTGAATGCGATTGTTTTAAAATGGGTCTGTATCTGATATCTAGTAATGAGATTGAAGCAGTGATCAAAAACCTCCCAAAAAACAAGAGCCAAGGACCTGATGGATTCCCTGGGGAATTCTACCAAACTTTCAAAGAAGAAATAACACCTATTCTCCTGAAGCTGTTTCAAAAAATTGAAGCAGAAGGAAAACTTCCACAAACTTTCTATGAAGCCAGCATTACCCTGATCCCTAAACCAGGCAAAGACCCTAACAAAAAGGAGAATTTCAGGCCAATATTACTGATGAATATGGATGCTAAGATTCTCAACAGGATCCTAGAAAACAGGATCCAACAGCACATTAAAAAGATTATCCACCATGACCAGGTGGGATTCATTCCTGGTCTACAAGGATGGTTCAACATTCGCAAATCAATCAGTGTGATAGAACAAATTAATAAGAAAAGAGAGAAGAACCACATGGTCCTCTCAATCGATGCAGAAAAAGCATTTGACAAAATCCAGCATCCGTTCCTGATTAAAATGCTTCAAAGTATAGGGATAGAGGGAACATTTCTGAACTTCATCAAATCTATCTATGAAAGACCCACGGCAATTATCATCCTCAATGGGAAAAAGCTTGCAGCCTTCCCATTGAGATCAGGAACATGACAAGGATGCCCACTCTCACCACTCTTGTTCAACATAGTATTAGAAGTCCTAGCAACAGCAATCAGACAACAAAGAGAAATAAAAGGTATCCAAATTGGTAATGAAGAAGTCAAACTCTCTCTCTTTGCAGATGACATGATTCTTTATATGGAAAACCCAAAAGACTCCACCCCCAAACTACTAGAACTCATACAGCAATTCAGCAACGCGGCAGGATACAAAGACAACGTACAGAAATCAGTTGCTTTCTTATACACTAACAATGAAAATACAGAAAAGGAAATTAGAGAATCAATTCCATTTACTATAGCACCAAGAACCATAAGATACCTGGGAATAAACCTAACCAAAGAGGTAAAGGATCTGTACTCAAGGAACTACAGAACACTCATGAAAGAAATTGAAGAAGACACAAAAAGATGGAAGACCATTCCATGCTCTAGGATCAGAAGAATAAACATTGTTAAAATGTCTATACTGCCTAGAGCAATCTATACTTTTAATGCCATTCTGATCAAAATTCCACTGGTATTTTTCAAAGACCTGGAGCAAATAATCCAAAAATTTGTATGGAATCAGAAGAGACCCCGAATCACTAAGGAAATGTTGAAAAACAAAAATAAAACTGGAGGCATCACATTACCTGATTTCAAGCTTTACTACAACTGTGATCACCAAGACAGCATGATACTGGCATAAAAACAGACACATAGACCAGTGGAACAGAGTAGACAGCTGAGATATGGACCCTCAACTCTATGGGCAAATAATCTTCGACAAAACAGGAAAAAATATACAGTGGAAAAAAGACAGTCTCTTCAATAAATGGTGCTGGGAAAACTGGGCAGCTATATGTAGAAGAATGAAACTCAACCATTCTCTTACACCGTACACAAAGATAAACTCAAAATGGATAAAAGGCCTCAACATGAGACGGGAATCCATCAGAATCCTAGAGGAGAACATAGGCAGTAATCTCTTCGATATCAGCCATAGCAACTTCTTTCAATATATATCTCCAAAGGCAAAGGAAACAAAAGTGAAGATGAACTTTTGGGACTTCATCAAGATCAAAAGCTTCTGCACGGCAAAGGAAACAGTCAACAAAACAAAGAGGCAGCCCATGGAATGGGAGAAGATATTTGCAAATGCCAGTAGAGACAAAAGGTTGATATCCAGGATCTATAAAGAACTCCTCAAACTCAACACAAACAAAACAGACAATCATATAAAAAAATGGGCAGAAGATATGAACAGACACTTCTCCAATGAAGACATACAAATGGCTATCAGACACATGAAAAAATGTTCATCATCACTAGCCATCAGGGAGATTCAAATTAAAACCACACAGATACCAACTTATGCCAGTTAGAATGGCCAAAATTAGCGAGACAGGAAACAACATGTGTTGGAGGGGATGTGGAGAAAGGGGAACCCTCTTCCACTGTTGGTGGGAATGCAAGTTGGTGCAGCCTCTTTGGAGAACAGTGTGGAGATTCCTCAAGAAATTAAAAATAGAACTTCCCTATGAGCCTGCAATTGCACTCGTGGGTATTTACCCCAAAGATACAGATTAGTGAAAAGAAGGGCCATCTGTACCCCAATGTTTATAGCAGCAATGGCCATGGTCACCAAACTGTGGAAAGAACCAAGATGCCCTTCAACGGATGAATGGATAAGGAAGATGTAGTCCATATACACTATGGAGTATTATGTCTCCATCAGAAAGGATGAATACCCAACTTCGATGAATACCCAACTTTTGTAGCAACATGGACGGGACTGGAAGAGATTATGCTGAGTGAAGTAAGTCAAGCAGAGAGAGTCAATTATCATATGGTTTAACTTATTTGTGGAGCATAACAAATAGCATGGAGGACAAGGGGAGATGGAGAGGAGAAGGGAATTGAGGGAAATTGGAAGGGAAAGTGAACCATGAGAGACTATGGACTGTGAAAAACAGTCTGAGGGTTTTGAAGGGACGTGGGGTGGGAGGTTGGGGGAACCAGGTGGTGGGTATTAGAGAGAGCACGGATTGCATGGAGCACTGAGTGTGGTGCAAAAACAATGAATACTGTTACGCTGAAAAGAAATTTAAAAATTTTTTTTTAAAAAGTAAAATGGATCTGTATATATAACAAAACTATACAGTTTTTTTCTTTTTTTAAAGCTTTGTTGAGATATAATTCACATACCATACAATTAACTCATTTAAAGTATAAACTTCAGTGATTCTTAATATATTCACAAAGTAGTGCAATCATGACCACAATAAATTTTAGAACATCTATACTACTGCATAAAGAAATCCCATAACCATTAGCAGCCATTCCTCATTATCCCTGCTCCTTGCCCCAGGAAGCATTAATTTATATTCTTTCTTTATGGATTTGCTCACTCTGGACATTGCATATAAATAGATAAAAAATATGTGGCTTTTTGTGCCTGACTTCTTTCACTTAACAGAATGTTTCCAAGGTTCACTCATGCTGTAGCATGTCTCAATACTTTATGCCCTTTTACAGCCAAATAATATTCTATTGTATAAATACATCACATTTTATTTGTTCGTTCATCAATTGATGGCCATTTGGGTTGTTTCCACTTTTAGATGATAGCAGTTTTTAAAATAACTCAAAATATAATTTCTCAATTCACTGTTCTAGTGGGAAAAAGCACTCTAGATTCACTTTGGTTCAAACCTAAGTTCATGGTTAGTGCTGGCAGGACCATACCTTACCTGTTTCCTCTGTGACCTCAGGCCATAGCAGTGTCAATTATTAGGAATAATGTTCAATTAAGACTACACACTGAATTGAAAGTGAACTTAACTTTTCTTGACATATTGTCAATTTAGCTTTAAGATCTGCCCTGAGAAAATGACAATCAAACCAGATAGACTGGCCACAACCTAGCTTCAGTTGGATCTAGTTCTTTTTTTTTGTAAGCCATGACTCAATGTTGCCCCATTGTGCAACATTTTCTAATTTGACAAATTGATCTTCCTTGTATGATCAGAGAATGACATGAAAAATATTGATTTTAGTTACAGGTTATAATGGCATCTTGGAACCATCTTAATATCAGATATAGGAAGTAAAATTTACTTAATATCAGTTCAGGGTAAATTCCCCTAAAGACGTGATGAAGTTCATCAGTATCCCAGAGGTCCCTGTGGACCCTCAGTGTATTCTGTTTCTCTACTTTATCTCCTGTTCTTGGGGGCCCCGGGCAGAGAAGATCAATGGAAAGCAGACATTGTCCCATGATCAGCGGGCTTAAGTTTTGACTTTCCCAACCTTGGGCAATGTGAAGATAAAGTTACTGCCAGTGTTAAGCCTCAATCCACTGGAAAAAGAAAAACAGAAGTGATTGTGTTCTCTGGAAAGCAAGGCCCTAAATGCAGAGTATCTCATGTTTTCGAAGTAGGAAAGTGTCCACAGCTAATATTTGGTTGGGCCCATGGTGCATGTCTTTCTCACTCCGGCCTGGGCATGTCCCTTCAGAGACAAAGGGCCCTTGCTGTGCACCTGTGGAGAGGAGAGGTTCGATGAAGGGAGGCAGGGCCAGCCCCTTTATGCTTTTATTGTTTTAAGCAGAGTTTTGCAAAGGGAGGGGTTCTGGAAGTAAAGCAGGACATGGAGTGTCTGAGCCTGGAGTGTTTTGAAATACATCTGCCCTAGAGACCCTCTGTCACCAGGCCTTGCATGGACACTCATTCCCCACTTCTCCACCCAGGACTGCTGACTCTTCCATCTACTGCCAAGGACAACACTGGCCAGTGGAAATGAAGTATTTGCTGACCACCGCCCCTACCCCTACCCCCCAGCTTAGGTGACCTGGAGCTTTCACTAGTAGGGAAGATGGGGGGAGGGGGGAAAATAAGAAAATGAATGAAATGGTAACCTCCTTTAAAGTTTATCTTAAAATGTTCGGCTCAGGTCATCATGATCTCAGGGCCCTGGGATGGAGCCCCACATTGGGCCCTCTGTTCAACAGGGAGCTTGGTTCCCCCTCTGTCTCTGCCTGCCTCTCTCTCTACTTGTGACCATCTCTCTCTGTCAAATAAATAAATACAATCTTTAAAAAAAAAAAAAAGGTTTCTCTTAAAGCCTCCAGCCCAGGACAATAAACATTCACAATGGCATCAGGAATGTGCCATGCAGTGGGCATCTCTCAGAGAGTTCACAGAAAACAGTGGGGTCAGAATGGGGCTGGAATCCAAAATACATGCCACAAAGTACAGAAATAGACATAAGCCCTGGGTGCAGGGGAATAAGGGAAGCACCAAAGTGATGACACCAGTTAGGTTTCTAAAGGACAAAAAATCACCCTGAAAACAACATAGGGACAAGGAAAGGGATTAGGGGATGAGAGGCCATGTTCCCCAGTAGAGGGTGAATAAGTATGTGTGGGTGTGTAAGCATGAATGAGCATGCTTAATGATGTATTATTCATGATTATACAAATGATTTGGTGATCTGGTCTGTGAAGTCCTCTGGACATTTTAGTACTTCCCCTGTCAATGTTCATCACATTTTATTAAAATTTTTTTTTAAATTTTATTTATTTGTCAGAGAGAGAGAGCACAGGTGGGGGGAATGGAGGGGAAGAAGCAGACTTCCCACTGAACAGGGAGCCCAATGTGGGGGCTCACTCAATCCCAGGACTCTGAGATCATGACCTGAGCCAAAGGCAGATGTTTAATGACTGAGCCACCCAGGCACCCCTTATTAAAATTCATTTTAAAAATTTCAGAATTCTGACTATATTGTAAAAGTCATGTCTATTTTGATCAATCTTAAGAAGACCTTAATAAATGGAAAGCCATATTTCATGTTGCTAGTTGAAAAAGTATAATTTTATAAAAATATAAACATTCCAAAGTAAACTATGAAATGTTTAATGTGATCCTAATCAACATCTCAATGTGATGCTTTTGTAATGTGATTCCATATTTAAATTTCATCTGTATGGGTAAATACAAGAATATTCAAGCCAAAGTTTTAAATAACAAATCACATTTCAATCGTATTTTAAAAGTGTAATAATAAGGCAGATGATGCTCATATAGAAATAAACTAGATCAACAGAACAGAATAAAATATTTCAGGGGAAAATTAGGTATATAAGGTAATTCAGTTATTATAATGGAATTATACAGTAAACCGGATTGGAATAACTGACTCATCATTAGGAGAGCAATTCACCCAAATGGCTTGTCAAATGTTCAAGTCAAGCCAATGCCTGGCACAGGTGCTATAGCCATCTGTGAGTTTGTCCACAAGCTCTCACTGGTCTCTCACTGCCAAGGGACATCAGTGTGTAAGAGGGAGTAAAGTGTGTCTTCTGGGTATTGGCTGACCCATCTGACCATTTCATATACCCAAGAATCTTGTGTCCTGTTGAGGACATCTTATGTCATCTGCATGGTATTTATGTTACCTGACTTTTTTTGGAGTATATTGGTATAGAGGAAGAAAGCCTGCCCTCCAACAGTGAATTTACAGTGGGCAGAGTCTGGTCCTTCCTCCAAGGGAGAAAAGAACTCAACCAACAACCTGATGCAAGTAAAGAGCAACCTACAATGAATTCATGGTGGGCTTTTGAAGGGTTTCAAAATGAAGGATTGTACATTCAACAATCCAATTATAAATAAATTTCATTATGGTTAGTTGAGTGCCTAGAAAGGTGGAAGAAAAAGACAGGAAGAATTTCCATATATATGGAAGGCAGGCACTTAACTAACTGAGCCACCCTGGTGCCCCAGGAAAAGTTTTTTAAAAGAAGATGACAGGGGTTCCTGGGTGGCTCAGTTAGTTGAGTGTCTGCCTTCGGTTCAGGTGATGATCCCAGGGTCCTGAAATCAAGCCCCACATCAGGATCCCTGCTCAGCAGGGGGTCTTCTTCTCCCTCTGCTACTACCCCTGCTTTTGCTCACTCTCTCTTTCTCTGTCAAATAAATACTTAAAAAAAAAAAAAAAGAAGTTGACCAAAAAGTTCAGAAGATGGATGGAGGTAATGACTGCACAACAATTGAACATTAATGTCACTAAATGGTATACTTAAGATAGGATGGTAGCTTTTATGTTGTGTATATTTTATCAAATTAAAAAAAAAAAAAAAGAACCAGGAGGAGAGAAGAAAGCTCCAAGGGAAGCCGGGATGGTGGAGAGAAGCCTGGGCTCCTCTCTCTCAGTTTGCACCCCCCTTCCATGAGTTTCCAGTGGGCTGCCCTGGGCTGATGATTTCCATTCAAGACATCGCTGCTCCTGGCTGGTACCAGGGCACAGTAGGTTCAAATCTATTCCTGTGTCAGGAATTCAGCTTAGGAAACATTTTTTATTGTTGTTGTTTCTTTCTCTCTTAGGTTGCTACCTCAAGTGATTTGTTTGGGTCTCTGGAAAAGTGTTCTTAGACAATGGGCATCCCAGACAATGGAAATTCTGTTCAGATATTTGTATAATAGTATCAGTCATCATTTCATATCCATACTTGCCAGTGCCTTTGGTGGTATAGGGGGTGCTGATGGAAGTCCTAGAGTGGTGGAAATAGGGACTTGAGAGATCTGGGAACCATCCTCCCCAGTGGCATATGTGGTGTCTTTGGATGCTCTGTCCCCAGTGCTCATCATGACATTAGAGCACAGGCTGTCACCTATCCTGGACATTTTCCCTTGGCTGCCACTGGCTTGTCCCCACCTTCCATCTCTTCCCCCAACCTGCAACGTCTACCCTCCCCCCCCCACCCTCATCCCCCGACCTGGCCTGGTTTAGACACCTCTCTTCTGCATTCCTGTTTTCCCTACCCTTCAGAGTGTGTATCTTACATGAAAGTGCCTGCATCGTGACTCTGTCCCATTCAACTTGGAGCTCTTTGAGAACAGAGACCAACTTGTGTTTTACTCCATATCCTCATCCCCACAGATGCCTCATACAGAAAATACACTTACATTCTTGCTGAGATAATAAGTGAAATCTGAACCTCTTCATTATACTCTTATTATTTCTGAGACCCAGAGTCCTTAAATAGCACATCCAAATCACAGGTAGGGAGTGATGGAATGAGGTCAAATGCACATCTACTGACCTGTAGTCCGGGCTTCTTGCCCTCGATGCCCAGTAATGACACAGCTGGTCCCACAAATCCAGATTACCTGCAAACTGAAGGTGAGAGTGAAAGCCAGGCATGGTCTGGCAGACTTGTTTGGGGAGGCACCTCCGAGCAGGAAAAGTTGAGGATCTAGTTCTTCTTAGCATTTCCACAGTCATCCATCCAATGCTCCTGCTCAGATTTGTGCCAGAATCCTAATAAGCCTTCAGAAAGGACCCAATTGACCATTTATGGGTCTACGCACTTTCACCCACTCTACAAATCCTTCAGGAACAATGCAGAAATGGTGCCAAGACCCCTTGGAGAGGTCCCAGAAATCCGCCTAGCATCACTGTGAACCATGTCTCCCTGGAGTCCTATACAAAAATTAGGGTAGTAGGATACTTTGCTCCCTCAATCCTTTTGGGGATTGGGGGCACATGGGCCCTCCAGTGAGACCTACCATTGTACACTAGCAAAGAATACTACCAAAATTTCTGTAAAATCTTTGTCAAAAGTTCTGTTATTTCTTTTGATAGATTCAGAAGTTGGACTCCCTGAATCAAAGTGTGAGAAGATGTTACATCCTTGATGGACACACCAAACTGCTCTCCAGAGAACACCAACCTAATTTCCATCATCGAGCTATGGAAGCACCTGCCTACAGTACCCTGGTAGGTGTGATCACTTACTACATTCTTTCTTAAACAAAGAAATGATTTTGTCTGTTGTCTGATGAGCTTCATCTCTTTCAGTTAGATGGTCAGCTTTTGAGAACAAAGCATGTATAATTGGGATGTAAGGATTTTGACCCTAGCTTCTGACCCTTTAGCTTCCTCACCTTAAAACAGGACTAAGAGACAAGAAGCATCCTGTAGAAATGAGAGCAGAGGCAGATGGGAGGGATTCACACTCAAGGAACACCTCTGACTCAACCAAATACACTCTCAGGAGAGCTGACCCTCATCCCTGAACCAGAACAGACAGGCCTGCAGCAGAAAGGCAGCCTGACTCTTCAGAACTGCCCTTCTGCTGGACACTTGTGGCCACCCCAACCCAAGGGCTCCATTCTGTCTTCCTATTTCTGGGAACAACAATGCATGCTTTTCCTTGATGACTCCTCAGTGCAGCATTTAAGCAGTTAAAAGACCTTCTAGTGCCACTGTGACCTGCATTGTTGACCATATGATTTGTGATGGCTTATTTAAAACACCTGTTTAGCAGGTGCCCTTTTGCCCTTCTCCCTGGTGTCCTGGCCAGATGCAAAGAACTCTGGAGGCGTTTTTATCAGTACAGCTTGAAATGCTAACCACACACATGCACCTACACACACACACACACACACACACACACACACACACACACACACACTATATAATGAGTTCTCTGAGTATCTTTAACTTTGGCATTTTTTTGGTGTGTGACATTGTGAAGTACTATGATATAATATCTTTTTGTAACAGAGGAGGAAACTAGCACTCACCTGTGATGTGCAGGTACTTTGTATAATTCTGTCCTTTATCTCACAACCATTCTTATTGTCCCCATTTTACTCCTGAGGAAACCAAGTCACATATCTAATAAATAGTAACACCAAGATTGAAATTCAGATCTAAGCCTAGTATGTTTTCTACTGTGTAATGTTGCTGCTTCCTGGAATGCTATCTTTAAGCATTTGATTATTTTATTTTTTTATAAACATATAATATATTTTTATCCCCAGGGGTAGAGGTCTGTGAATCGCCCGGTTTACACACTTCACAGCACTCACCAAAGCACATACCCTCCCCAATGTCCATAACCCCATGGGGGCCTAAGGGGGTAGGAGAAGAATATCTTTAAGCATTTGTACACTCTAAAGTGTGGTTCTGTTCCAGGTGACAAATCACTTTCCAGGACCATAGAATTGGTTTAATATTTAAAGTGGCTAATAATTACTTATTAGCATATGTAATAGATGTTTCCTCATAATAGAGGAAACATCTATTATGTGTAAAGGAACACTGAGTGGAGAGAGTCAGGAGGTTGTTGGGTTTGATCTGCTAGGGCTCCTATAAAAACAAGTTTCCCCAAGGTGAGAAACATGGTGGTGACAGAGGCATAGTCGGGAATTAACAAGGCTTCCAGGGGAGTGACAGCAAGCCCATCACCACCACCAGGGTGAAGACCTCCAAGGGATGGAGAAAAATAAGCTGGTGAGGTAAGGAGGCAGGGCTTGTCAGTGCACTGAATTAGCTAGGACTTGTTTTGCCAGAAAGGAAGGCATGAGTGAGTTACATGACCTAAATATATGCCTAGAACTACAAATGACCTAAGGCAGATAATTCTACCTTTCATGACTCAGGTTCTGCCTTTACAAAATGGGAGAAATAAAACTCCTAAGTAACACACTCTTTTTTTTTTTTTTACTTCCTGGAGATGTTGGGAGGATTTCCAGAGAGAGTTCTTCATCTGTAACCCTGGTTACTCCCCAATATACAGTTCTATAATTTTTTATTCTTGCATTGCGGAACCCCAGGAAAATCCTCCTGACATAAACAACAGAAATTATACAGAGCTACATACGTTAATTCCAAAATTCAGTTTCTACCAAGTCCAGTACCCTTCCTGGTTATAGATTCATAAAACTCAAAGGTCTTAGAGATGACTCTGTGCAATGAGGGCAAATGCCTGGCATGCTCACCTGCACACCCCTGCATGCAGCCCTTAGGTAAGACACTTTATTCCATCTGGTCATCTGTTCCCCGAGTCTGACCACAGCTTCAGGATCCTTCTCAACTAGCACCTCCAGCAGCCACCATCAGCTGACTGCAACTGGCATTTGAATGGAAACCTGTCATCTCTGATCTAGTCCAACACTTTCCTTTATAGAAGAACAGGATACTTAGAGAGACTGAATGAAGAAACCAGGATCTCACAGCTAATAACTGGCAGAGCCAGGAATGAAATCAAGCCCTCTGACTTCTAGCTCTACATCCATATTTTTTGATGACTCTGAGGCTAATGAGACCTAACTCTAGTAAATAATTCATTTACTCATTAAATATTTACTGAGAACCTACTATGTACCGGGCATAAATGAGTAATCCCTGTTGGTCTAACTGGAGAGGAAGTCCATAAAACAACAGACCTTTTTTCACTCAGCACGAGTTGGAGCAAAATTCAACTAGGTGGATGGATAGATAGATAGATGATAGATGATAGATGATAAATAGATGAGTAGATGATAGATAGATAGATAGACAGACATAATTATGACATCACATTTTCCATGGACTTTAGAAATACCTGTCAAA
Organism: Mustela erminea; assembly: GCF_009829155.1. Lineage (NCBI taxonomy): Eukaryota > Metazoa > Chordata > Mammalia > Carnivora > Mustelidae > Mustela > Mustela erminea. The sequence continues at coordinate 84,682,937 of NC_045628.1, forward strand.
AAAATTTACAAAATTAATAATAATAAGATCATTAATGGCTGCTATCCATTACATCATTTTGTTTGGGTATTCTCTGTTTCTTCTGGTCATCTTTTTCTGGGCATTAAGCTGTAAGAATCAATATAAGGAACATGACTATGTATAGTTTTGATGGAAAAACTATTGTAGGAAGAATTTAAGTACATTTCCCCAAGTCTTATATCAAGGTTTAGGAGAGAAAAAAAGATGTCATCATTATAGGTCTTGGTTACATTTACATTATCAACCACAAGTAAAATGTCAGTTGAAGGTCAACTAAATTATATTTCCTTTGGTTATATTATAGGGAAGATAGCATTGAACCAAGTATCAGAAGACCTGGACTAATTTTCTTCCACCCCACACATTTGTGACACTGAACGAATCACTTCAATATCAAGGAGCCTCTCTCCTCATTTATAAAATGAGTTTGTGCCCTGCCTGCCTCAGAAGGTTGTTATTAGCATTAATAACAATAATAAAAGCTTCCACTGCTATTGTGATTTACCACTTGCAATACTCTTTCACAACAACCCTGAGAGGTGGGTAGGGCAGTTATAATTACCCACAATTAAAGATGAGAAATCCAAGGCTCAGAGAATTGAAGTAACTTTCTCAAGGTCACCCAGCTAGAAAGTGGTGGCAGTGGGAGTGAGTTTTCTGCTTTCTTGTGTGGGCATATTCCTCCCATCCCCCACCCCTGTGCTGCTTCTCCAAGGGAGGCAGGGTGACTAGAAGATCTTCCATATACACTGTTATATTGTTGGTGCATGGTGGGAGCTGGCTCTCTAGGCAGCTCTCAGGAGCTTGGAAATATCTAAGTGGCCCTTGGCAGGTTTTTGAGTTGTGGAAACTAGATGTTTTCAGTGAGAAGTTTCTCTGCTGTGCTCACAGACTCCTTACCTGTTTGCTCCAGTCAGCTCCATTTCTCTACCACATTAGTAGCTGTCTCCATGTGCATCCTTAGTCATTTCCTCTAAAAGACACAACACACACACACACACACACACACACACACACACACACGTGTGCACAAGCATGTGTCACTTAATTACAAACATAAATTTCAGTGGAATAGCCTTCTATCCAAATCCTTAGCATTGTAAACTACTTCTTAAAAAATCAGCTAAGTCATGTCTTTTAAATGGGTTCTTGCTATAAGAAAGAGAGGGAAAGGGAGAAGCAGACTCTCCACTGAGCAGAGAGCCTGATGTAGGATTCAATCCCAGGGCCCTGAGATTAAGACGTGAGCTGAAGGCAGACACCCAACTGACTGAGCTACCCAGGTGCCCCTTCACTCTTGACTTTATTGGTAGATAATAGCTCTAGAGCAGAGGCTTTCAAACTTTAAAAGAGTGTGTGTGTGTGTGTGTGTGTGTGTGTGTGTGTGTGTGTGTGAATCAAAAACCAATACCCTATGTTTCATCCTGGCCTATTCTATTTTATATAAATGAAATGCTGTTTGCAACCTAACGTGTTGATTTTATGACCTGCCAATATATTATCACCCCCTACACGAAGTGGCATCCTTCAAAGGGTAACCTGCATACCAGAGGGCAAACTCCCATGGCCCTGGAGTGGAGACCATGCTAAGAGCAGTGAAATGATTGGCCCAAACACTATGTCCTAAGGCTGCTCCCAACTTCCACCTTCTTCCAGCCTTTTCTATCCATACCCTCCCACCAAATCCAGCTTCCTAACAAGCCTACCTGCCTCTGGATACGTTTTTCTCTATCTTATCCTCCACTACCATGAGAATGATTTTCTGAAATAGACATCTTCCCCTTTCATACCCTTCCGAAAACCTTCCCATGACTTCCCCCAGCCCTGTCACCTAAAGGAGGAAGTCTAGGCTCCTCAGATGGTTGATGAGGCCCCTATGATCCCAGTCCTACCTCCCAAGTCTCAACCCCTACACTCCCCCACTTCCCTTTGTAGTCTCACTGCATCACAGCACTGTACTCACAATACCTATTTCGTGTCTCCATGCCTCTTCTCCCTCAGACCTGCAGTAGATAAAATAGTACCTCCTCCAGGAAGTAGATGCTGACCACCCAGGTTGCCTAGGCACCTACTTTGCATGATCTGTGATCCTCTGGGCACACCCTGTGTGAGTACCTACTCTGGTATTGTCCCTCCTGAACAAGTATGTAGGTGGCAGGAGGGGTGGGACCCTTGGCAGGACAAAAGAGGCTATTGCTTGCTGAGGGAAGTGACCTGACAAGCAGCATGTTGGTGGAGAAAATTAAATCAAAGCCAGAAAGACTGCCTAATTGAGTCATCAGTGGAACAGGGTTGGTGAGAGAAGAGTCCAAACACAAGGCAATATGAGAGATCCTGAAGGAACCCCAGTGACCAAAGAAAGCTGAACATAGAAAATGAGCCATCAAGTGCAGATCCTGGCCATTCAAATTGTGGTCCAGGGGCCAGCACCCCCAGTGGCTTGTTACATATGCCCTAGCTAGATCAAAGAGGCACTGGTCTGAAGGAGCTTCCCTGAGCCAGAGAGTAAACGCTTCAACTTCCTATGTGCCTGGCTACACCCACTTCTCCCTCTGCTGTGCTGAAGTTTTCTATTTACAGGTCTCTCTGCCTGAAAACAAGGACTGCATCTTGTGTGTCTTTGTGTCCTTGGTGCCTAGTCTGCCCTCATTATATCATGTGGGAATATTAACATTCTTGCATGCTCTGGGACAGAAATATTTTCCACAGATCTTCCAAATTGACATATAATAGAAGAATCACTCTTGATCGACTTAATTCGATTTTTGCTTCTTAAAGTTGTTATTAAAGTGAGACATGCTCATCATGGATGTCTTAGAAAATAAATAGAAATTAAAAACTGCATCTACACACTCACAATCCAGAGACAACTACTACAATTTTATAGCATTTCTATTTCTTTTTAAATCTCTGTGGATGTTTATTTTTCCTTCTAAGAAGTTCACATCAAGTTAATGCAACAGGTTTAAGTGTATCAGTGGTGACAGTGGCTCTAAGACAGTGACTTTGACATTCCCACAGTCCATAGTAAGTACAGTTCTGTAGCATCAAGTACATTCACATCATTGTGCAACTATCATCACCACCTATCTCCAGAACTCTTTTATCCTTCCTTACTGGGGGCACCTGGGTGGCTCAGTGGGTTAAGCCTCTGCCTTCGGCTCAGGTCCTGATCTCAGGGTTCTGGGATTGAGCCCCGCATCGGGTTCTCTGCTTGGTGGGGAGCCTGCTTCTCCCTCTCTCTCTGCCCGCCTGCCTGTCTACTTGTGATTTCTCTGTCTGCCAAATAAATAAATAAAATCTTAAAAAAAAAAGTTATCTTTCCTAACTGAAAGTCCATACCCATTAAACACTAACTCTCTTTTTCCCCTCCCTGTAACTCCTGGCAACTAACATTCTACCTATCATCATAGGTAGACTACTTTAGAAATGTCAAATAAGAGGAAATATACAATATTTGCCCTTTTATGGTGGGCTTATTTCATTCATCATAATACCTGCAAGTTTCACCCATGTTGTACATATGACAGAATTTCCTATTTATTTATTTATTAATTATTTTATATGGTATATCAAGTGTTCATATTTCTTTTTGTTAGACAACCGCAGTATATCACTAGTCTTTGATGTAGTGTTCCATGATCTCTTGTTTGTGTATAACACCCAGTGCTCCATGCAATACGTGCCCTCCTTAATACTCATCACTGGGCTAACCCATCCCCTTTGCCCCCTTCCCTCTCCCCCCTAAAACCTTCAGTTTGTTTCCTGGAGTCCATAGTCTCACATGGTTTGTCTCCTCCCTGATTTCTCTGCCTTCATGTTTCCCTTCCTTCTCCTAATGTCCTCCATGCTATTCCTTATGTTCCACAAATAAGTGAAACCATATGATAACTGACTCTCTGTTTGGCTTATTTTACTTAGCATAATTTCCTCCAGTTCCATCCATGTTGATGCAAAAGTTGGGTATCCATTCCTTCTGATGGCTGAGTAATATTCCATTGTATATATGGACCACATCTTCTTTATTCATTCGTCTGTTGAAGGGCATCTCAGCTCTTTCCACAGTTTGACTATTGTGGACATTGCTTCTATGAACACTGGGGTGCAGGTTTGGGGTAAATGCCCAGTATTGCAATTGCTGGGTCATAGGGTAACTCTTTAACTTTTTGAGGAACCTTCACACTGTTTTCCAAAATGGCTATATCAACGTGCATTCTCACCAACAGTGTAAGGGGGTTCCCACTTCTCCACAACATTTCCAACATTTATTGTTTTTCCCTTGTCAATTTTTGCCATTCTAACTGGTGCAGGGTGGTATATCAATGTGGTTTTGAATTTCCCTAATGACTAATGATGATGAACATTTTTTTTTATGTGTCTGTTAGCCATCTCTATGTCTTCTTTGGAGAAGTGTCTGTTCATGTCTTTTTCAACATTTCCTTGGTGATTCAGGGTCTTTTCTGGTTCCATACAAATTTTAGGATTGTTTGTTTCAGCTCTGTGAAAAATGTCACTGGTATTTTGATTGCATTGAAGGTGTAGATTGTTCCAGGAAGCATGACATTTTAACAATATTTATTCTTCCAATCCATGAGCATGGAGTTTTTCCATCTCTTTGTGTTTTCCTCAATTTCTTTCATAAGTGTTCTGTAGTTTCTAGAGTATACATCTTTTACCTCTTTGGTTAGGTTTATTCCTAAATATCTTATTGTTTTTGGTGCTATTTTAAATGGAATTGATTCCCTAATTTCTCTTTCTACAGTCACACTGTTAGTGTCTAGAAAAACAACTGATTTCTGTGCATTGATTTTGTATCCTGCCACATTACTGAACTGTTGTGTGAGTTCTAGTAATTTAGGGGCAGAGCCTTTGGGTTTTCCACATAAAGTATCATGTTATCTGCAAAGAGAGAGAGAGCTTAAGTTCTTCCTTGCTGATTTGAATACCTTTAATTTCTTTTTGTTGTCTGATTGCCGTGGCTAGGGTTTCTAGTACTATGTTGAACAATACTGGTAATAGTGGACATCCTTGTTGTGTGCTCCCAGCTTTTCCCATTGAGAATGATATTCACTGTGGGCATTTCATGAAATTGGGGAATATTCCCTCTATCCTTATACTCTGAAGAGTTTTAATCAAGAAAGGATGCTGTATTTTGCCAAATTCTTTTTCTGCATCAATTGAGAGGACCATATAGTTCTTCTCACTCCACTTATTAATGTTCTATCACATTGATTGATTTGCGAATGTTGAGCCATCCTTGAATCCCAGGGATAAATACCACCTGGTCGTGATGGATAATCCTTTTAAAGTACTGTTGGATCCTATTACCTAGGATCTTGTTGAGAATTTTGGCATCCATATTCATAAGGAATATTTTTCTAAAATTCTCCTTTTTGATGGGGGTCTTTGCCTGGTTTGGGGGTCAAGGTAATGCTGGCCTCATAGAACGAGTCTGGAAGTTTTCCTTCTCTTTCTGTTTTTGAAAGAGCTTCAGGAGAATAAGTATTATTTCTTCTTTGAATTTCTGGTAGAATTCCCCCAGGAATCCATCAGGTCCCGGACGCTTGTTTTTTGGAGTTTTTTGATCACTGCTTCAATCTTGTTACTGGCTATTGGTCTACTCAGGTTATCAATTTCTTCCTGTTTCAGGAATTGATAGTATAAACTATAAAAAAAATAACTTTATAAACCCTATAAAGGGTTCCAGGAAGGCATCCATTTCTTCCATGTTGCTTAATTTATTGGCATATAGTTGTTGATAATAGTTTCTAATAATTGTTTCTATTTTCCCTATGTTATTCATGATCTCTCCCCTTTCATTCATAATTTTATTAATTTGGGCCCTTTTTCTTTTCTTTTTGGATAAGTCTGGCCAGTGGTTTGTCAATCTTATTAATTCTTTCAAAGAACGAGCTTCTAGTTTTGTTATCTGTTCTACTATATTTTTTCTAGCTTCTGATGCATTGATCTCTGCTCTAATCTTAATTATTTTTCTTCTTGTGCATGGCTTATACATTATTTGTTGTTTTTTTTCTCCAGTCCTTTAAGGTGTAAAGTTAGTTGGTAAATTCAGGATTTTTTTCTTTTTCTTTTTTTTTTTTTTTTTTGAGTGAGGCTTGGGTGGCTACGTATTTCCTCCTTAGGTCCAACTTTGCAGTATCCCATAGGTTTTGGACCAATGTGTTTTCATTCCCATTGGTTTCCATGAATTGTTTAAGTTCTTCTTTGATTTCCTGGTTGACCCAAACATTCTCAAGCAGGCTGGTCTTGAGCTTCCAAGCGATTGAATTTCTTCCAAATTTTTTCTTGTGATTGAATTCCAGTTTCAAATCATTGTGGTCTGGGAATAACTCAGTCTTTTTGGTATTGGTGGAGACCTGATTTGTGACCCAGTATATGAGATATTCTGGAGAAAGTTCCTTCTGCACTTGAGAAGAATGAGTATTCTGTTGTTTTAGGGTGGAATGTTCTGTGTATATCTGTGAGGTCCAACTGGTCCAGTGTGTCATTCCAAGCTCTTGTTTCATTGTTGATTTTCTGATTAGATGGTCTATTGCTGAGAGTAGAGTGTTGAAGTCTTTTACTATTAATGTATTATTATCAATATGTCTATTTTGGTTAACAGTTGGCTTATGTAGTTGGCTGCTCTTGTTGGATAGACCCTTTAAGAATGATATAGTTTACTTCTGTATCTCAAACTGCAGTCTTTAGCTTAAAATCTAATTTTTCTGATATAAGAATTGCTACCCCAGCTTTCTTTTGAGGTCCATTGGCATAAAAAATGGTTCTCCATCCCATCACTTTTGGTCTGAATGTATATTTAAATTCAAAATGAGTCTTGTGTAGACAGCATATGGATGAGTCCTGCCTTTTTATCCAATCTACAGCCCTGTTCCATTTCATGGGAGCATTTAGGCCATTCACATTGAGAGTGGTTATTGAAATATATGATTTTATTGTCATCATGTTGCCTGTGACGTCCTTGTTTCTATAGATTGTCTCTGTAAATTTCTGTTGCATATCACTCTAGGGGTATTTCTCCTTTGATAGAACCACCCTTAATATTTCTGGCAGAGCTGGCTTAGTGGTCACATATTCATTCAGTTTCTGCTGGTCCTGGAAACTATCTCTCCATCCATTCTGAGTGACAGCCTTGCTGGATAAAGTATTCTTGGCTACATATTCTTCTCGTTTAGTACCCTGAATATGTCTTGCCAGCCCTTTCTGGCTTGCCAGATCTCTGTGGACAGGTTTGAGGTTATTCTGATGTTCCTCTCTCTGTATGTAAGGAATATCTTCCCCCTAACTGCCCTTAAGATGGTTGCTTTGGTTCTGAGATTTGTGAGTTTTACAATTACATGTTAGAGGATGGCCTGTTCTCCTTGATCTTGGGAGGGGTCACCTCCACCTCTAGGACATGAATGCTTGTTTCATTTCCCAGATTGGGGAAGTTCTCAGCTACAATTTGCTGAAATCTAGTCTTCTCTATCTCTCCACCCCTGTTAGAGACTCAAGCTTACACTGCATCTCATTTATAGCATTTTTAAGTTCAGCCTGATTAGCTCTCATTTCTTCCCTTAGAGAGTGTATGTTGCCTTTAATGGTTTTCTCCAGCCTAGCTATTGTCTTTTAAAAAATATTTTATTTATTTATTTGACAGAGATCACAAGTAGGCAGAGAGATAGGCAGAGAAAGAGGAAGAGAAGCAGGCTCCCCGCTGAGCAGGGAGCCCAACTTGGGGCTTGATCCCAGGACCCTGGGATCACGACCCGAGCTGAAGGCAAAGGCTTTAACCCACTGAGCCACCCAGGCTCCCCCTACCTATTGTCTTCATAACTGTTACCCTGAAGTCTTTCTGACATCTTGCTTATATCCATATCCATTAGGTCTGTGGGAGAGGCCATTGTCTCTGGGTCTTTTCCCTGTTGGGAGGTCTCCCTCCTAGTCATTCTATTGAGTTGTGGTTGAGGGAGTGTACAGCCAAAAATATCAACCACAATCCCTGGGTAAGTTTAGAACAATCAGAAGCTACCACCAAACAAACAAACCAAAAACCCCACAACCTGGCCAAAATGAAACCCAAGAATAAGATTTATATAATACAAAAATGAAAACAAACAAACAAAAAGACCCACATATCAAAAAAAGGGGACTAGAGTGGTGAAGGGAAGGTAGTTATAATCCCTCAGTGTGGGCAAGTAGTGTGTTCCAGTTCTTCTTCTATTTTGTTCTGTTTGTTAGAGATACAGGGAAATTATATATATATATATTATATATATATATAATATATATATATATATATATATAAAGGACTACATTAAAGCTTATATCCATATATATAAAAAGAAAAAATATGTGTGAAAAAGTTCAAGTTAAAAAGTCACTATGGAATATGTTGTATTAAACACTTAGTTGAAATGATAAGTAGGTTAAAAAAAGAAGAAGCATAAGAATCAAAAAAGAGAGAGAGATATAAGTTGTATCCAAGAAATACACAGGCTGTGAGACAATACCAGGAGCTTAATATACTATTTTTCCCTGGTGTTGGGATTTTACAGTTCTTTGGGACCCTGGGTTTGTTGTCCTCTTGTTCTTCCAGTTTGTCTTCTGGGGAGGATCCTGCTGCATTGTTTTTCAGTCAATCCTGCTTGGGCAGATTTGCCCTGCCTCTTAACAAGGGGCTGGGCTCCATGGAAACCGGTTTTGGGGGCTTTTGTTCTCTGGTGGCTTTTGTTCTTTGGCAGCTTTTCATGCCTTTTCAGAGGGTCAGAGCAAAGTAAACTGTCCATACCCCAACCTTCAACTTAGAGAGAAGCCACAGCCTGCTCCTCTCTGAATCCTCCAGAGCACTCCTTCTCTATAAGTGCTGCTGAACCGCAGCCTCGCACAAGTAGTGCGTGCCCCTGCTATCTCTGCCCCCTCCCCAACCCCATGTCACCAAAACCTTGATCAATCCTGGTCTGGGCAGGCCGGGCCCTGACGGGTGGCCAGCCCTGGGTCTGCGGGCACAGGTCCCCACCATTTCCTCTCTGGCACAGGTGCAGGCACATACAGCCCCTTGGTCCATGGGCTTAGGTCTGCACCTGTGGCAGCTGGGTCCCAGAATTTGCCCCTTAAGTCCCTCTGTTCTCTTTGAGCGCTGTTATCAGTCCCTGCCCAGCCCACCACTCTTCAAGCTATTTCTGGTCCCCAGGTAAAGGGCACATTTGCACTGGGGTATTACTTTCCAATGGCTGGCTTCTGGTGTCTTCTTCCCACTTCTGTTTATCCTCTGACATCTGTCCATGCAATCACAACACCATCCTTCGTATCTCTTGACTGATGATCTTCTGCCCCCTTAGAGATCCAGACATATATCTTATATCTTAGACTGATTTCAAGGGTGTTCAATGTAGCTTGGTAGATATCTAGCTAAACTCAGGGGACAGGTTGAAATGGAGTCCCCCACTTCCCCACCGTCTTGACCCCCTCCATCCCTTCCTTTTAAATACTGAATATTATTCCATTGTGTGCATGTACCACATTTTGTTTATTCATTCCTCTGTTGATGGACTCTTAAGTTTCTTCCACCTTTTGGCTATTGTGAATAATACTGCTGTGAACATGGGTATACAGATATCTGTTCTACTCTCTCTTCTCATTTCTTTTGGTGAAAGTGGAACTACTGAACTATATGGGAATTTAATGCTTAATTTTTAAAATTGCCATACTACTTTCCACAGAAGCTATTTTATTTTATATTCCTAGCAGCAATACACAGGGTTCCAATTTTTCCACATCCTCTTCAATACTTATTATTTTCTGATTGTGTGATAACAGCATCCTAATGTGTGTGAAGTTGTTTCATACTGTGGTTTTGACTTATATTTCTCTAAATTAGATTATTGGTGTTGAGCATCTTTTCGTGTGGTTATTGGCCATTTGTATATCTTCTTTGGAGAAATGTCTATTCAAGTCCTTTGCACATTTTTAATTAGGTTTTTGGTTTTTTGTTGAGTTGCTGTCTCAGAAATGTACTCAATAAAGTCAGGGCCTATTCTCAGTTAAAAAGTTCAAAATATGTTGCCCTAGCACGAGGCTGTCATGAAGAAGCAAGAAGCCAAGAAGGTGGCAAATCCCCTGTTTGAGAAAAAGTTCCAAAATTTTAGTACTGGACAGGGCATCCAGCCCCAAAGGGACTTCACTGACTTTATCACATGGTCCCACTACACCCAGTTGCAGTGGCAAAGGGCTATCCTTTATAAGCGGCTAGAAGTACTCCTGTGGTTAACTAGTTTACCCAGGCCTTGGACAACCAAAGAGCTACTCAGCTGCTTAAGCTGGCCTGGAAGTACAGACCAGAGAAAGCAGAGATTATTGGCCTGGGTTGTGAAGAAAACAACCTGGCAAAGGGAATGTCCTCACTGAGACCACTGTTTCACCACTGTCCTTTGAATGTGGGTTAACACTGCCACCATCTTGGTGGAAAGCAAGAAGTCCATACTGGTGATGACTGTACATGTCATGCATCCCCTCAAGCTGGTTGCTTTCTTGCCTGCCCTTTGTCATAAGATGGGGTTCCCTACTGTATTTTCAAGGGGAAGGCCAATCTGGAGCATCTGGTCCATAGAATTGCTGAACCACACAGGTCACCTGGACACAGGTTAACTCAGAAAATGAAGGAGTTCTGGCTAATATCCTGGAAGCTACCAGGAGACCAATTACAATGACAGATTTGATGAGATCCTTCGGGGGGGACAACATTGTGGGTTCAAAATCTGTGGCTCCCATTACCAAGCTGGAAAAGGTAAAGGCAAAAGAACTTATTACCAAACTGGGTTAAATGTACATTGTTGAGTTTTCTGTATATAAAAATAATAAAAAATTTCCTTCAAAAAAAAGTTCAAAACTCCCTCAATTATTTTGCCTCTCCCTGGGGTGATATCTAGGTGGAGATCTAGACCAAGGCAAGCAGCTACAATAAATTCACTCTATATATGTGTGACTGAAGTTTATTTCTTGCTCAGGGCAAGCCCATTCTAGCTTGGCAGGGGATTTTTTCCACAAGATAATTCAGGGAAGAAGTCTCTGTCTTTCTATAGGACCTTATTATCTCTATTTAACTCTGTGTGAGTAGAGCATGTATATGGCAGGGACACTTGCTTCTAAAAAGCCTGGATCTGGAAATGCAAATACCAGTGGTGTTCACATTCTAGTCACCTGCCAGCCACATCTGACTGGAAGGAAGTCCAGGAACTATAGCCCTCACCAGAAGAAGAGCAAATGATTTTTGGTAAATAGTTGAAATCCCCACCACTCACAGAGACTGGAAGGAGAGTTTTACAATGTGCCACCCCTAATCATCTCTGGCCTTGTTGAGATGTCTCCATCCACTTGTCCCTGCTGGTCTCAGTCCCTGCTTCAGCCATTTTGATGCAACTGGCCTGGCCTGGCTTTTGGGCACCTGTCATTCAGATCAATCCCAGCATTGGCAAAATCCTGCAGTCTTTACCCTGTGCTCATTTCTCACACCCCAGGACACCTCTGCCACTAAACACAGGGAGGCTCTTCTCCCAAAAAACAGTGTAAGCTGTGAGGAACTAGTGAGCACAGTCTCAAATTTCCCTCTGCCTAGACATATACCTAACTGACCACCCCATGTTGGGTGATGGGCCCTCACAAGGTGGTGTCATTTCAGAGAAGTAATATTGTTCAAATAACAATCTTTTCTTGGGGGATTTTCATTCCTCTTCTTCCATTGTTTTCCTCCAAGGAGAAGGTAACAGTGAACAGTCCTTAAGCTCCTTTAAAACAAATAGGGGTGGTTCTGTTGGTTAAGAATCAGACTCTTGGTTTCACCTCAGGTTGTGATCTCATGGGTCGTGGGATGAAGCCTGCTCCACACACAGTAGGGAGTTTGCTTGAAGTCTCTCTCCCTCTGCCCTTCACCCTGCTCCTGCATGCTCTCTCTCAAGTAAATAATCTTTTTAAAAAAATAAATAAATAAATAAAATAAACAACCTCTCCCTTCTTCTCTCCAGAGTTCTCTCTTAAATCTCTAAAATAAAAAGCTCTTTGATTTCAGACTGTTGTGCTCAATACCAATTTAATCCTTTCAGTGCTTCAAATGTCCTTATTTTAGGAGGCAGTATGTTCTTCCCTTCCTCCAATCCTTGAATGCCATTGTGCCAATGGCTAGAAACCAGATGGGCAAAAGAATAATTGTGAGAGAAAAATTCTGTTTCAAAGCCTCCTGATTTGTTCTACCATATTCAGCTTCAAATCTGGCTTTTTTACCTAAAAATTATTCCATGAGACTTTTCCAAGGCCTATTAGGTTATTTGAAAATGCAGTTTTGTCACAACAAGAAACAAGCTGAACAAACAAAATCACAATTCTTCCTTGAGCCATCAGAGAATTGAGATCGGGCAAACCACTGTTCTGAAAATGTGAGAGAAAGATACAGAGGACCATATCTTACCAGCTGCAGAAGTCCAGCTGCAGAGCCCACTAATTGATAGGAACACTTAACTAAAACTGATGAATTCTGAAGGTTCAATGTAGATCAAATACTTAAGGGTTAAAACTCTTAAGTACTTAAGAGTTAAAAAACTCTGGGTCCACCCTTAGGGGATGCTCCATACTTTCATGGGTTTTATGTCCAGGAGCTCTGTCAGGTTCTCAGCATGCAGCTTGAAGGACAATGGCCTCAAACTTCCCACAGAGGGAAGATAAAAGTAACCATTTTGAAATACATCTGCCTTCAAGGGAAACTTTCACCAGAGCCTAACCAACTTGGGTTATGGCACATCTCAGCCAAAGTGGGTGAAGGGAAATGCCAAACGCCAGTCCCCGTTAGCCTTTCTGTCTCACCTATGGGAGGAGAGAGCTGAGAAGCACCTGTGAAGGTCACAGCCCAGGGCTCACTAACAGGCTGAGATCTAATCATAATACAGTGAAGGGCTTACCCTCCCCCACACATCACCACCCCTACAGATAGAGCACCTGTATAATAATAAGGAATTATACCTGAAAAAGAAGCAGAGCTCAGATCCTATTTAAGAAGGATTCTATGGAAATCCAAAGATAACAGGGAAGACAAAAACAAGGATGTTAGAGGAAATTTAAGCCCTGACACCTACAGCTTCAGCGAACAGTAAATACAACCTAACTCCTAGCTAGATAAACATAAAACCTCACACAAAAAACCTATTTACCTTAATTCCTATTACCTGGAACATCATTTCTAGCTTCAACAAAAAATTACAAGGCATACTCAAAGCCAAAAACAGTTTAAAGAGATAAAACAAATATCAGAACCAGATTCATATGGTAGAGATGTTGGAATTATCAGACTGGGAATTTAAAATAACTATAATTAATGTGGTACGGGCTCTAATGGAAAAGTCAACAATATTTAAAACACAAGGAAAAGTAAACAAGGAGCTGGAAACACTAAGAAAGTACAAAGAGAAATGATATAAATTAAAGAAAAAGCATTGTAATAGAAATTAAGAATGCCTTTGATGGTTTTATCAGTAGAGTAGGCATGGCTGAAGAAAGAATCAGTGAGTCTGAAGATATGTCAAACAATTTCAATTGTTTTTTTTTTTTATTTTGTCCTAGCTGTTTTTAGTTCTTATTCTTTAAATTATTTGTTTTTCCTGTCCATTTAAACTCTGTGTCAAATCACTTCTCTTTTTTATGTCAATATTTGATCCTGAGAGAAAAACTCACTAAAATACATGAGTATTAGGGGTGGTACCTGTTTACACAGGTAAACAGACTCAGAAAAAGAATAATATGAGGAAAAACTAAAGAGAGAAAGAGAAAAATAATTGGAAATTAGACAAATAAAGTATAAGAAAATATACAGATCAATACAGAAGGAAAAAATAAATCAGAAATAAAAATAGACAAATAGATCTAAGGGCAGGGATGATACTGAAAAGAAACAACAGAGTCAAAATACCCATAAGTCACATAAATCAAACAAAAAAATAGGATCATTATAATTGATACTCAGGATGCAGGGAAGTACATGCAAATACACAGAGCAGGAGTTGTAAAAAGTGCATCTGAAATTTTAATGAGGTATGTAGATGGGCAATATGATGTAAAGAGAAGAACAAGGCTTCTGAGTTAGACTGTTAAATTAGGTCATTCCGTCCAGATGCATGAACTTTGTAGGGTAAATTAACTGCTGTGCCCATTTCCCCAACCCTCTAATGGGAATAATAATAGTACCTACCTCAAATCATTGAGACTTACATGAGTTAGAACATATAGAGTACCTAAAAGAATACCTGGCATGTAATAGTTTGTTTTCATTATTACTACATTATTGCTTTCATTTTATTACTACAATTGTTTAGAATGCAAGATTGTGGAAAATAGGAACCATATCTTGGTCATTTTTATATTCCACCCAGCAGATTGGCTGACACATGGTAAGTACTCATCACATGCACGCTACTGAGTGAAGAGGAATATAATCTTATCACTATCACTATCACTATGACAATGGCTTTAAGGTCCATAGTAGAACAAGAGCTGATTCACTTAAAGTAATGATTATAACCTTGGATAAAGTGTTCATGTAATTTTAGAATTTCTATTGTTCATTTTACCCAGCCAAGGCAGGAAGGGATAAATGGTTTGACATTTGCCTTAGGTGAAAGAAAGGCAGACTAATTTGATTTCAGCTGGGATACTAAAAGACGAGATATTTCTAAATGGTGCAAAAATACTAAAACACTTAGTTCTTGCTACAATTGTAATTTATATGATTGAGGATTAAAAAGAGAAATAAACACAATTATAGATAGCACTCTCTGATGAGGTGAGATTTTCAAGGCTCTAACATATGTAAGAGTGATGTGAATTAATAGGTAGAATCTAAAATTATGGCTGCAAACAAGCTAGAATACAATACAGAGGACAATAAAGGTAAATCTTCTGCTTATTGCTTACTGTCACTTGTGGCTGGTGGTAGGATATTAATAGAAAGCATACAGAAAGTGAAATACATTATCTTCTAATATGAGTTCATCTCCTGTGTTAAGGAGAAACATTTTTAGACTGAAAGTACATAAAAAGTACATAAGGAAAATAGAAACCTAATGTTGGTAAAGAGATTAGAAGAGATTTCATGAAATGGCAAGAAAAATGGAGCTGCAGTGTTCTTAGAAAAGTTTTCACTACATCAGCCGAGCTCTCTACCTATGCTCCCCTTTCCCTCCACTGGAAGAGCAGCTCAGCTCAGGAGAAGCTTGCAGGAGACTAAAGTGTGTGCACCACATACCAGTTCACTGGGGGATGTTCTCTCCTGGTAACCAGGATGCTCCTGAGCCCTATTAATAGTCTCGAGAGGCCAGCTTATTGTTGTGGTCAGACAGTTGCCTGATGTGCGTGTAATGAAAGTGACAGTAAATTTGTCCAGATGGAGGTGAGAGCTATTTCACTCAGGCCATGGTGAGGCCTGTTCCAGGATCTTCCATTGTCCTGGGTACAGTGTCTCCCTCCTCCAAAACACAGTTTATGGCTCCCTTCTTGTATGACCCATCCGCTCTGGTCACACATTTGCTCTCTGGATAGATTACTCTCAAGCTGCTTAGCTTTCTGCTTCCTAAATTACAGTCTTGCTTCCCTGAGACTTTGGGATGTGGATCTATTCATTTTTTTCTTAAAGAACAGAATTATTTCTAAACAATTCTCCAGATATTACAGAAAGATTTTGCAAAATTAAGTACCATGGTTGTCCAAGGTTATATAGCTAGTGAGTGGAAGAACTAGAACTTGAGCCCTGATTAGTATGTCCTAAAACTATGTTCTTTTCACTATGCAATGCTACACATACCAGAAGTTAGAAACAAAGAGACTATATTGAATAACAGACCTGGATTTTTAAAAACACTAAGATAAATTGGAACATTGTGCTTAACTATTAGAATGAAATTTATTAAGAACAAATGTAAGCCCCTGTACTTAGTTCAAAACAAAGGTGTACAAGTACAAAGCACAGCATGTAAAGAAAAACAAAATTTTGTTTTGGTTTTATAAACTCCATTTGCATCATGCCTATGACTTTACTCCACATTGTTCCTCCCCCAAACACTGAAGTTTGCTTACAGAAATTTAGCTTGTAGATTCCCAGGGCTCTCTGCCCTGCATCCCAGCTCCCCAGAGTGCAGCCTTGTACTGGGGACTCAGCTTCAAGCAGCATACAGGTGGTGTGGATTTGGGCAACCAGAATGACAAAGGGATTGATCTTTCTGGAGTTTGAGGAATCGTGGAAGGTCTGGGGTTACTTAGCCTAGGGAAGAAGAAGAAAATTCACAGGAAAATGATACCTGAAGAGTTATCCAACGAGAGAATGGATTGTCAGCAGAACCCAAAGAAGGAATCAAGGGACCCAGTTCCGTTCAATCTAAGAACTGACTTCCTAGAGAACAGCGGTTCAGGAGGGTAGTTAGAAGTAACCCTTCAGAGGCAGCTAGGTGGCTCAGATCAGGTGACCTGATGAGCTCAGGTCATGATCCTGGAGTCCCAGGATCTAGCCCCATGTGGGGCTCCCTGATCAGCAGGGAGTCTCCTTCTCCCTCTCCTTCTGCTTATGCTCTCTTGCTCACTCACTCTCTCAAATAAACAAAATCTTTAAAAAAAAAAAAAAAAAAGTGAGCCTTCAGACTCTAACACACCTACTGTTGAATCCCAGCTTCACCTCCACATTCTGAGCCCTCTATGTCTCTTCACCTGTGAAGGATGAAGCTAAAAGCATGGACCTAAGTGGACCTAAGATGCTTAGCACAATGCCAGACAGAATTAAGTCTCTCCATAACTGTCAGCTACAACTGTGTTATTATTTCTTATCCTCAGAGCTGCCCAAGGAAGCAATGGAGGGATTCATGACTACTTTTCAGAGGACTCTTCCAAGGCCGAGGCCTTCATTTCTATTTGAGAGTTGAATCAGAAAGATTTATACAACCAAAAACACCACATAAAGCAATAGTCTTATTAACAAGATTACATTGACTGAAGTTTCTGGTAAAAGAGCAATTTGCCAACAGTAAGAAGGGCCTAGAAGTGGGCAGCATTCTGTGGGGCACACATTTAGCTGTGCTGGTCTGTGTCCAGCCCTGATTTGGTATCTAAAGGATCCATTCCAAGAATAGGGGACTAAACCAAAGCCTTAGTAACATTGTTAAAATAACTGGCCACATCCCAGAGCTGGGCACTAGGGAAGGGTAAAGATTTTGTTTGTCTTTTTAAACTCTACTCAACTGCAGGTCAGAGTTTGGAAATGACTTTGTCAAGACAGCCATTCTAGGAATACGCAAGTTGTGGTAAGAAACAAGAGATGGTCTAAGCTGAGGCTGGAGATGTGGAGAATATAGTCTGGCCCCAATCCAGAAAACCTAGGCACAGCGGGTCTTAAGCCACCTCAAGTTATTCAATTAGATCAAATTAGGAACCAGGACTCACCCGCAAAGCAGATGGGCAAAGGAAGAGCATTGCAGCCAGGACTCATCATGGCAAGTTTTTACTTCTAGTGGAGACTTCCAATGTCACTTCATCAAGTCACTTCTTTAGAGTCAAGCCTGCAATCTCTTAATATAGAGGGAAAGCAAAAGAATTCATACCAGAGGCTCTCAGCTATTCCTAAAAATGAATGGGGGTGCTGTTAAAAATGCTACTGTTGATGTCACCCCCAGAATTACACCGTAGGAAATTCTGCTGCAGGTGGTATGCAAAGCACATTCTGATAAGGGGGATAATTATTGGGATGAGGGCATGGATATGTGCCTGAACCCATGCCAAGATTCCATTGACTTTGACACAAACTCCTCGCAGGTAGTCTCCTGCCCTTAGAGAAAATCACTTTTCTTTTGAGCACCTTAAGCTCTTTTATGGAAGAAGAGGTTATATGGGAACTGCATTGCTTTCTATTAAAAAAAAAAAATTGGAAACTAATCTTGTTTTGCTTCAGGATGAAATGAAGAATAGTAATTGGACCTTTTGTTTCCTTTGTCCTGATTGTTCATTTTTGTAAGAAAGTGAATATCAAGCAAAATACAAATTGATGTAGAAAATTCTGCCTAACTCAGCAGTATCTCCAAAAGTAAAAACAACTCTAGGAACAGAAAAATCCCCAAGGATACACACCATGCCTGCTTTGCACAATGGGGCCAACATGTAGCCACCACCCACCCTCACTCCCACCACACACCCAGGTAACATAGGTCATACATTACAAAGTCCAGTGAGGGCAAACTTTTGTTTTACCCAACCTCTTCTTTCACATTTTTTTTTTCCTTTTAAACAACTTTATCGAGATGTAATTTATATTCCAAACAATTCACCTATTCAGTGGCTTTTGGAATATTACAAATTTTTAAAAATTGTGGTAAATATGTATATAACATAAAAATGGCTATTTTAACTACTATTAAGTGTATGACTCAGTAAGTGGCATTAAGTACAATCACAGCGTCGTACAACCATTACCACTATCTATTTCCAAAACATTTTCATCTCCCAGAACAGTAACCCAGTGACCATTAAACACCGACTCCCTCGCTCCTCTCCACACAACCCCTGGCAACCACTATTCTACTTATTGTTTCTATGAATTTGCCAGTCCTAAGTACTTCATAGAAGCTGAATCATATAACATTTGTCTTTTTCTGTCTGGATTCTTTCACTTGGCATATTTTCAAGGCTTATTCCTAGTGTAGTAAGTATCTGAATTTCATTCCTTATTATGGCTGAATAATATACCATTGTTTAAACTACAGTTCATCGGTTCATCTGTAATGGACACTTGGGTTGTTTCTACCTCTTGGTAATTGTGAAAATGCTGCTTTGAACATTCATGTGCAAGCATCTGCTTGAGTTCCCATGTTCAGTTCTTTTAGGTATATCCCTAGGAGTGGAATTGTTGGATGATGTGTTAAGTCTATGTTTAACTTTTTGAGGAACTACCAAACTGTTTTCCAGCGTGGCTGCAACCTTTTTACATTCACACCAGCAAGGTAAAAGGCTTCCAATATTCCATATCCTCCAAAAAAGATTGTAAGCATTTTAATATATGTGAACTGGTGTCTCTTGCGGTTTTGATCTGCATTTCCTTAATGACTGTGATGTGGAACATGTTTTCATGTACTTATTGGACATTTGCACATCATCTTTGGAGAAATCTTCTTTCAAGTTTTTTGCCCTTTTTTTTTTAAGATTATTTATTTATTTATTTATTTGACAGACAGAGATGACAATTAGGCAGAGAGGCAGGCAGAGAGAGAGAGGAGGAAGCAGGCTCCCTGCTGAGCAGAGAGCCCGATGCGGGGCTCGATCCCAGGACCCCGGGATCATGACCTGAGGTTTTAACCCACTGAGTCACCCAGGCGCCCCTTTTTTGCCCATTTTTGAATTGGTTAGTTTGTCTCTTGTTGAGGCATAGGGGATCTTTATATATTAAGCCCTTGTTGGATAGCCGATTTCCAAATATGTCCTCCCATTTGGTAGATTGGGAGACTTTCATTTTCTTGATAATGTCCATTGATTAAGAAATGTTCATTTAAAATCTGTACATGTCAGTCAGTAGCTCAGTAGATTCTTTAGCACTATGAGACATTACAGAGAAACCATGAAAGGAAATATAGGATTGTTAAAATCTGGCTTTTTCCTAAATTACTGATGAATTTTACAAACCCCTTGATGGACAAGAAGTCTTGGGAGAACTGTTTAGATTTTTTACCAGTTTACTACTCTCATCAGTAGTAGTAAAACACTACAAAGTGTTTTTCTTTCATGTCCCAAATCTGATTCTCAGCCTTAACTCTGGGGGGTTCCCAAGCTAACGTGATGAGGGCCCTATGATAAAGGAAGACAGTTTTTGATGTTTTAAAATGATAATTTAAAGGAAAACAGTTGTCTTTAATGCTTGTATTGTTTCTTCCCTTGCTTTTTTGCACTTAGACTTTCCCTCCCACCTTGCTGGTGGCTTCTGTTTCCAGGTTTAATGCTTGATATTAAATCTAGTATTTTTCTGTGTTCCTACTTTTCTCTCCCTCTCTTTTTTCCCTCACTGGAATGTCCATTAAAGCTTATAAAAGTGAAACTGTTTAAAAATATATATTCTCAGCCAAAGAACTCTGAAAAGAAATGATTTTCAGGTGACTTCTGGCATTCGATAACAAAAAAAGTTTGTAAACCACATTGTTTAATTCACACTGGGAAAAACTTCAATGAACCAACTCTGTATTGATAATTTTGTAATAATGCAGTGTGTTTACTCTATGAAACAACTTCTATATTATATCTTCAAATATATCTTGGGTATTTTCCCAACATGTAAGAGACAAAAGGCCAACATTCATATGTTGTAACTGCAGAAAATAAATCAATGTGAATAATTTGTTTTGCAGGGGTCATATAGCCAACTGGTCCAACAATAAACATGAAACTTGGGATTTAGAGCACCTCTTCTTGTAATCATGCCCCACCCCAACTTATTAAAGTAATTAGGACACAAGCAGACCTTGAAGATGGGAACAGAATCCTCCTATCTTGGCTAGCATCGAAATTGACTTCATCCTGAAGTCAGCAGCCGGGGGACAGGGTGGGGGCAGAGGAATGTGGGTGTAAGCTAATGGCTGGGTTATGATGACTTGTCTTAAGATTATCCACCTCTCATGGAAGGTACCAAGATTGTTCTCTGACAAATAAGATGCTCTAAGTCTCTTGAACTCTTCAGCCAGCACTATGAGCTGTCTACCTTTTCAACACTCTCCCTTCATTCCTCTTATTTAATCTGTGTAATAACACAAAAACACTGCTTAAACTTTTCCCACTCATTCCTGACTTCTCAGGCAGATTTGAATAGTAACTGTGAAAAACAAAAGCAAAGCAGAAAAAAAATACGTGACTTGATAAAACTGGTATCCTGAAGAGAAGCAAAACCTGACATCCTGAGCCTGACAATCTTCTAAACATCTGTTAGCATTAGCTTCTGTATTGTTTTTCAACCTTTTTGACCATGATCTATAGTAAGAAATATGTTTCATATTGTGACCACACACACAGGCACACACATACACACACATATACACACAACTATCCAAAAAATATATATTTATATATTTATATAATGTTACATTTATATATTTATATGTTTATACATTATATATTTATATGAAAATATATATTATATATATATATATATACATAATCAGTGCATTGCAACATGCCATGCACTCTGATATTTTAACTTTGCTTTATTCTGATTATTGAGAAAATTCTGGTTGTGATTCACATAATTGATTTCAAAGCCTACTCCTGGACTACAGTAATTTAGAAATCACTAGGCTACTCTCACAAGACAGTGAATATGAGTGCTCTCCTCTTACTGATAAAATCTTTAGTTTCCCTTTTGGGCTACTTCTTGGAAAGTCATTTGACTTCCTGGTAAAAAAACATTTCAGATAGGCTACAGATCAGATGTAGAATGCACTCACACATGTGTTCTGTCAAGTTTCCCCAGTCTCTTTAGCTCAGGATACAAAGATTGTGCAAACCTAAGTGGTCGATAGTGTTAGAGCAGGTGCAGAAAGCTCACTTGAAAGTCTGTCTTCCATTGCCAGTGACACTGTGGAGGCTTGGCTTGAGCTGGCCATGGCCCTTTCATCCTGGGGCTTGCATACCAGATATTTTTTATTTTATTTTTTCCAGAGGTATAATTAATATATAACATCATATTAGTTTCAGGTACATAATATCATGGTTCAATTTTTGTATATATTATGAAACAATCACCACAAGTCTAGTGAACATCCATCATCATACATAGTTACAAAATTTTCTTTCGTGTGACGAGAACTTTTTAGAACTGCTGTCTTAGCAACTTCCAGATACGCAACACGGTATTATTAACTATAGTCACTGTGATGTAATTACATCCTCAGGACTTAAAATAACTGGAAGTTTGTACCTTCTGACCCCTTTAACCATAATGCCTATAGCCTACCACCCACCTCTGACAACCATCAATCTGTTCTCTTTATTTATGAGTTTTTTTCATTCTACATATAAATATGGTCACAAAACAAGGATGTCCTTGTCTTATTCATGATCTCAGAGGAAAAACTTTCAGTTTTTCACCATTCTGATGTTGGCTGTGAGTTTTATTATTTTGAGATACATCTATGCTGACTTCATTGGGAGTTTTTACCATAAATAAATCTTGAATTGTGTCAAATGCTTTTTCTGCATCTATTGAAATAATCATCAGATTTTTATGCTTCATTTTGTTAACATGTTTTGTCACATTGATTGATTTTGTGGATGTTGAACCATCCTCGCATCACTGCAATAAAAGCTATTTGATTGTGGTGTATGATCCTTTTAATGTATTATTGAATTTGATTTGTTAATATATTTGTTAAGGATTTTTGCATTTATATTCATCAAGGATACTGATCTGGGATTTTCTATTCTTGTGATACACTTGAATAGTTTTCGTATCAGGGTAATAATGGCCTTATAAATTCCCTCTTCCACTTTCTTTGGAAGAGTTTGAGAAGTATTGATACTAATTTTTCTTTGAATATGTGGACTTTTGTTTATAGGGAGATTTTTGATTATTGACTCAGTCTCCTTATTGAGTTTCTATTTCTTCATGATTCAGTCTTGGTAGGTTGTATATTTCTAAGGATTTATCCACTTTTTCTAGATTGTCAAATTTGTTGGTGCATAAATATTCCTAGTATTCTCTTATGATCCCTTGTAATTTTGTGGTATCAGTTGCAATATCTCTTCTTTTATTTCTGACTTTTTTTTTCTGGCGAGTCTAACTAGTTGATTTTGTTTATCTTTTCAAAGAACCAGCTCTTAGTTTCATTGCTCTTTTCTGTTGTCTTTTAAGTCTCTATTTCATTTATTTATGCTCTGATCTTTGTTATTTCCTTCCTTCTAACTTTGGGCTTCTTTTGTTCTTTTCTAGTTCCTTGAAGTATAAAGGTTGCTTATTTGAGATTTTTAATCTTTCTCTTTTTTTGTAATATTTATTTATTTTAGAGAGAGAGGGCAAGAGCAACAGAGAGAGAGGGAGAGAGAATGTCAAGCAAACTCCGCACTGAGCATGGAGCCTGACGTGGGGCTCAATCTCACAACTCTGAGATCATGGCCTGAGCTGAAACCAAGAGTCATATGCTTAAGTGACTGTGCTGTGTGTTCTTTCTTGAAGTAGGCTTTTATGATGTGAACTTCCCTCTTAGAACTGCTTTACTCCTCTGTAAGTTTTGGTATGGCTGTATTTCCATTTTCTTTTTCTTTTCTCTTAATTCCATTATAACTGGCATACATTGTTATATTAGTTTCAGGTGTACAATATAGTGATTCAACAATTCTATATATTACCTAGTGCTCATGAAGATTAGTGTACTCTTAATTCCCACCACCATCCCCCTGAACCACCTCTCCTCTGGTAACTATCAGTTTGTTCTCTATAGTTAAGAGTCTCATTTTCTCCCTTTGTTTATTTGTTTTATTTCTTAAATTTCATATATGAATGAAATCATATGGTATTTGTTTTTGTTTTTCTTTGACTAGCTTATTTCATTTAGTATTATACTCTCTAAATCCATTCATGTTGTTGCAAATGGCAAGATTTTATTCTTCTTTATGGCTAGATAATATTCCATTGTATATATATACCATCTCTTTTTTTTTTATCCATTCATGTACTGATGGATACTTGGGCTGCTTCCATAATTTGGCTATTGTAAATAATGCTGCTATAAATATAGGGGTGTGTATATCCTTTCAAATCAGATTTTTTTCATATTCTTTAAGTAAATACTCTGTAGTGGAATTACTGGATCATAGTTATTTTTTTTTAAGATTTCTATTTATTTATTTGACAGAGAGAGATCACAAGTAAGCAGAGAGGCAGGCAGCAGAGAAAGGGGAAAGCAGGCTCCCCACTGAGCAGAGAGCCTGATGTGGGGCTCAATCCCAGGACCCTGGGATCATGACCTGAACCAAAGGCAGAGGCTTTAACCCACTGAACCACCCAGGCGCCCCTATATTTTTAATTTTTTGAGGAACCTCCATATTGTCTTCCATAGTGACTACACCAGTTTGCATTCCCACCAACAGTGTATGAAGGTTCCTTTTTCTCAGCATCCTTGCCAACACTTGCTGTTTCTTGTGTTTCTGATTCTAGCTATCATGACAAGTGAGAGGTGATATCTCATTGTGGCTTTGATTTGCTCTTCCCTGAAAATCACTGTTGTTGAGCAACTTTTCATGTGTCTGTTGGTCATTCATATGCCTTCTTTGGAGAAATGTCTGTTCATGTGGTACCCATTTTTAATTAGATTATTTGGGGATTTCTTGGTGTTGAGCAGTATAAGTTCTTTATGTATTTTGGATACTAATTTTTTATCAAATATGTCATTTGCAAGCATCTCCAATTCAGTAGATTATCTTTTAGTTTTATTGGTTGTTTCCTTTGCTGTATAGAAACTTTTTATTTCAAGGTAGTCCTGCTGCTTTATTTTTGCTTTTGTTCCCTTGTCTCAGGAAACAGATATAGAAAAATGTTGTTACAGTTCATGTCAGAGAAATTATTGCCTGTGTTTTCTTCTAGGATTTTTATGGTTTCAATATCTCATGTCTAGGTCCTTAATCCATTATATTTCCATTTTCATTTGTCTGAAGGTATTGCTTTCTCTTCTGTGCTGATCCATTGGTTGTTCAGTAGCATGGTTCTTCAATCTCCACATATTTGTTAATTTTCCTGCTTTTCCTCTTATAATTGATTTCTAGTTCTATATATAGAAAAGAAGCTTAAAATGATTTCAGTCTTCTTAAATTTACTAACACTTATTTTGTGGCTTCAGGAATATATAAGCTCCTTTTTGGGAGATACTGGTGAGCTATGATGAGGCAGAGAGAGCACAAAGATGGCATTCCACTGGTCTATATTCTTTGAGATTTCCTCTGTAGACCTATAGATGTGTGCTGAACTTGAAGCTTTCCCTTCAGGCTGAAGCTCTAGGACAAGCAAAGTGGTCTCTTTGACTCAGAAAGTCTGAGTAGTACCCTGGGTGTTAGCCTGCCAAGAACTGTCTCTTCAATTGTTACAGTCCTCTGTGACTCATGAACACATCCCCTTGGCCACCAGAGCCCAAGCAATCCGTGTGTTCCCTGCATGGCAGCCACAGAAACTGGAAAAGCAGATGCACGTAATCACTCCCTGCTGAGATATAGAGATGCTCTGGAGCATGGCAGGGAGAAAGCACATTGATGGTGCTCATCTTCCAAGGTCTCTGGAAATGACTGCAGTCCTTAGATGTGTTTAGTTAGAAGCTGCCACCACTGCTGCCACCCCCACGACCCCCACCGCCCCCCCCCCCGGCTGCATTTGTGATGATAAGCTAATAGACCTCTTTTACAGAAAGATAGAACTTTTGGGTCTGTTGCCTCTTGCTGTGGCATGGGGTGGTAGTTGTTTAAGGACTCTTACTGTGGTTACAGTTCTATGGTACCCATGAGCAGAAGACTTGCTGGCCACCAAAGTCTAATTGTACAGAGGTGTCCACTGGTGACAGCCACAAAAACTGTTAAGTTCGATGCCTGCTCTTCAGGGTGATATTTTAAAATTAACAAATGGACCCCTTTCACATAAAGTCAGTGCAACTGGCTGCTTCTATGCTTGGACTTAGGGTGAGGGAGTCTGACTCGTGAATTCTTTAATGATGCTTGGTAGATCACTATAGCCACATGGGTCTCTCAGATGTGTTCCCCATTGGTTTTCAAGTCTAGATGTTTTTTTTTTTTTTTTTAATTTATTTATTTATTTTTTTAATTTATTTCCAGCATAACAGTATTCATTATTTTTGCACCACACCCCGTGCTCCATGCAATCCGTGCCCTCTATAATACCCACCACCTGGTACCCCAACCTCCCACCCCCCGTCCCTTCAAAACCCTCAGATTGTTTTTCAGAGTCCATAGTCTCTCATGGTTCACCTCCTCTTCCAATTTCCCCCAACTCCCTTCTCCACTCTAAGTCCCCAAGTCTAGATGTTTTAAGTGGTTCATTTCTCACCAGGATGGGGTTTATGGTAAGACTGTGTCTCAGCTGATCCTACCTGCTTCAATGTGACTTTTTTTTTTCTAATTTGTCCAATGTGTAGGAGTCCCTCTGCCAGTTTTTGGGTTTTTCTTAGAGGAAATTCTTCCATATATTGTTATAGAGTAAGTGTGTCTGGGGGAGTAGGTGAGTTTATGATTTTCCTATGTGGCCTTCTGTGACCAGAACCCAAAACCCACCAATTTAAATTTTAATCTCATCCAAAAACACACTCACAGAAACATCCAGAATGAAGTTTGACCAAATATCTGGGCATGATGGCCCAGACAAGTAGACACATAAAATTAATCATCCCAAGTCCATCCCTTGTCAATTTGGCACATATACACATCTCCCAAAAGCATACTTAATCTCTGAATAAAGACAGTATTAAGGTCTTAGTTATATCTAACATGTTAGAATTATCCTGTGTACAACCAAAACATACTGAATCTTTCAGAAAAAAGATGCAAAGTCCTTGGATGATATTTACTCTTCTCCTTGACATCATAACTTAAATACTATGATGTAAAGTTAATAATACTTGAATACTAAGATATAAAGTCAGTACATTTTATGTCACATGGTAAGAGGATAAGAGAAAGAAGAAAACAGAGATACTTGCTTAATATTTACATAATTCATAACAAAATAAAGAAGAAATATGACAATTACTGTTCTCATTTCTGTAATTGTTCATATGGTTGTAGCTGGTATTTACAACTATCTTCTTCTACTGTCCATTCCATATTCCTTTTGACCCCAACAAGCTCCTTAGCTGGTCATGCTTCCAGCATGGAATATAGGAGATCCTTAGGACATCTCTTAGTAGTCTGTATTCCAGAAATACTCTTCATTACCTTCATTGTAGAGGACTAATCCAATTTCCTTATAGTAGTATAATACATCACATTCATCAGCACAGTAACTCCCTTCTTGGTTGATTCAAAAGCTTGAGAAGCCCAAAGTGCCCAGGTGACAGTCTTTACTTCCAGTTCAGTGGAATCATTATTGTATCTTCTAGTGAAAACATTTCTTCCTTTGGAACTAAGACCTGTAGGCCAGCAGAGCATAAGTTCATAGGAACAGGAAACAGATATTGTGCCACCAGGTCACTAAGGGTAATAGTAAGTGGTACCACTCCCATTTCAACTCTTTGATTCCTGGATTTCTCCTGGGATGAGAGAAACAACACTGTATATTGGATCCTGATTCACAGTCTGGAGTCTCCTGAAGATCTTTGTCCTAGACCTGAAAGACATTGCCACATAGCTGGTACTATAACTGAGTCTTTTAAAGGCCATTCCACTCTTCTATCAAACTAGCTGCTTTAGGATGATGGGGCACATGGTATGGCCAGTGAATTCCATGAGCATGGGATCATTGAGTTACTTCATTTGCTATGAAGTGAGTTTCTTTATCCAAAACAATGCTGTGTGGAATACTATGTGGTGGGTAAGGCATTCTATAAGTCCACGGATAGTAGTTTGGGCAGAAGCACTGTATGCAAGGAAGGCAAATCCATATGCACATTAAGTGTCTTTTCCAGTAAGAACAAAATGCTACTCTTTCTGTGGTGGAAGCAGTCCAATGTAATCAACCTGCCACCAGGTTGCTGGTTGATCACCCCAGGGAATGGTGCCATACCAGGGACTTGCAGATCTCTGCTGTTGGCAGATTGAGCACTCAAAAGTGGACAAAGCCAAGTTGACCTTGGTGAATCTATGTTATCGAGCCCATGCATAACTGTCATCCCCTCCAGGATGGGCTCTTTTTCATTAGCCCACTGGATGATGACAGGAGTGGCTGAGGGAAGATACTGAATGGTATCTACAGAAAGGGTCATCTTAACTATATGATTATTGAAATCCTCTTCTGAGCTCACCCTTTGCTGAGCATTTACGTGGCACATAAATGCCTACTTGTTTTTTGCCCATTCAGAGAGGTCTATCCACATACTTTTTCCCCAGACTGCCTTGGCACGAATTTTCCAGTCATGTCTCTTCCAAGTCCCTGACCATCCAGTCCAACCACTGGTGACAGTATATAATTACACATAAGGCCATTGCTTCTTTCAAGCAAGGTGAACAACCAGGTGCACTGCTTGATGTTAACCATCATGGGAATCTTAATGCATTGGAGATTCACATTACTGAAGCAACTGCCACAGGATCAAATTATGCATCAGTCTATCCTATAACATGAAGCTGGGCTGAGGTCTTTGATATTTTAATATTTAGTAAGTGGTTATCAATATCTATTACATTGTAGACCTAGGATACTGAATTCCTCCCCAGAAGAAATAGTATTACTGTTGTATATCAATAGAATAGTCATCATTCATATCTAAAGATATGTATAAAGAAAAGTGAGAAAATCCAAATGTTTTGTTGGCCAAACATCATGAACATGGTAAACACACTAGGGAGAAAAATACACATAAAGAAGAAATTTTACTGAATCTTGTTAGAATTGAAAAGTTCCAGAATGGATATATGGCAAGAGCTGGAAAACAAAGGTATTCATTACACAACGTTGCTTGCATTTGCTTTTTATTTAACTATTTTTTTGCATTTGCTTTTAAAAATCATGTTTGTCTGATAACCTATTATGCATAAGCTAGATGGAGGGGTATTTAAACTTCTACAAGTGAAAAAGCAATATAACCGGAAGTCCTCAGAAGCCTTTTCCATTCATATTTAGGAATGAAGGCCTAAAAAACCACCAGAATCAAGAAACAGATATCTTACTTATAATTTATATTGCATCTATTTGTAAAAAGCATTTGGTGTAACTTAAAACATTAAAAAGGATAGGTAAAAATAGTTAACAGTTATAAAAGGAAGATAATCAGTCAAGTGTAAAGAAAGATCATTGTTCTAGGGAACTTGAGTCTGTAGGGATTTTTACTTTTTTTTCTAATCTGATGATGGAGTTAATAAGTACTTTCCAAAACCCCTAAAAAAATTGCCCACTTTCCTTCTTAAGCTCCTCTTTAACAGCTCTCCTTCCCTTCACCATGTTACATGCTCCTCTTGAAACTTGTCCTCTACATGCATGAAATCAACAACTGGCTGTGTACTGTTATCTCTCAAGCCTATTTCCCACATATATTAGGTACCTCAAACTCAGTACTGCCAAGACCAAACTCATCATCCCTCTTCTTCATCCCTGAAATGTCACTATCACCCACCCATTTGCCCAAGACAACCTGAATCGTACTTCCATTATTTCCATATCTCATCAGTCACTAGGTTTTGTTCTAATAACACCCAAATAAATTTACATCTTTCTCCACATTCTCATGCCACTCTCTTGGCTCAAATGTACATCTTCTGTCTTGGGATATTTCAAAAGCCTCTTAATTGGTCTCCGTAGCTCTAGGCTTCATCGACCTTTGTCCATGGTGAGTGCTATTCCATAGAGATTTCCTGAAAATACAGATCTGGTCATATCATTCCCAGGCTCAGGATTCTTCAACAACAGGATAACATAAGTTCTATAACATAGCATATGATATCCTTGTGCTGTGGCCCTATCTCAATATCTGGCCTCATTAAAGAATGAACTGTTCCACTTAAGCAAATTTTCAGGAGAATTCCACCAGTATTCTTCAAAGAGCTGGAGCAAATAATCCAGAAATTTGTATGGAATCAGAAGAGACCCCGAATCGCTAAGGAAATGTTGAAAAACAAAAATAAAACTGGGGGCATCACGTTACCTGATTTCAAGCTTTATTACAAAGCAGTGGTCACCAAGACAGCATGGTACTGGCATAAAAACAGACACATAGACCAGTGGAACAGAGTAGAGAGCCCAGATATGACCCTCACCTCTACGGCCAATTAATCTTCGACAAAACAGGAAAAAATATACAGTGGAAAAAAGACAGTCTCTTCAATAAATGGTGCTGGGAAAACTGGACAGCTATATGTAGAAGAATCAAACTCGACCATTCTCTTCCACCGTACACAAAGATAAACTCAAAATGGATAAAACACCTCAATGTGAGAGAGGCATCCATCAGAATCCTGGAGGAGAATATAGGCAGTAATCTCTTCGATATCAGCCACAGCAACTTCTTTCAAGATATGTCTCCAAAGGCAAAGGAAACAAAAGCGAAAATAAACTTTTGGGACTTCATCAAAATCAAAAGCTTCTTCACAGCAAAGAAAACAGTAAAAAAAACAAAGAGGCAACTCACGGAATGGGAGAAGGTATTTGCAAATGACAGTACAGACAAAAGGTTGATATCCAGGATCTATAATGAACTCCTCAAACTCAACACACACAAAACAGGCAATCATATCAAAAAATGGGCAGAAGATATGAATAGACACTTCTCCAATGAAGACATACAAACGGCTGTCAGACACATGAAAAAATGTTCATCATCACCAGCCCTCAGGGAGATTCAAATTAAACCCACATTGAGGGGCGCCTGGGTGGCTCAGTGGGTTAAGCCGCTGCCTTCGGCTCAGGTCATGATCTCAGGGTCCTGGGATCGAGTCCCGCATCAGGCTCTCTGCTCGGCAGGGAGCCTGCTTCCCTCTCTCTCTCTCTCTGCCTGCCTCTCCATCTACTTGTGATTTCTCTCTGTCAGATGAATAAGTAAAATCTTTAAAAAAAAAAAAAAACCCACATTGAGATATCACCTTACACCAGTTAGAATGGCCAAAATTAGCAAGACAGGAAACAACATGTGTTGGAGAGGATGTGGAGAAAGGGGAACCCTCTTCCACTGTTGGTGGGAATGCAAGTTGGTGCAGCCTTTTGGAGAAGAGTGTGGAGATTCCTCAAGAAATTAAAAATAGAACTTCTGTATGACCCTGCAATTGCACTACTGGGTATTTACACCAAAGATACAGATGTAGGTCAAGATGGCGGAGAAGTAGCAGGCTGAGACTACTTCAGCTAGCCGGAGATCACCTAGATAGCTTATCTAAAGATTGCAAACACCTGAAAATCCATTGGCAGATCGAAGAGAAGAAGAATAACAATTCTGGAAACAGAAAAACAACCACTTTCTGAAAGAACTCTAAGGAAAGCGCTCAGGGAACAAAAGCCCCTGAAAGCAAACCCGAGCGGATTACTCATCCCGGCCCCAGGTAAGGGCGGGGCAATTCCGCCTGGTGCAAAGACACTTGAGAATCACTACACCAGGCCCCTCCCCCAGAAGATCAACAAGAAATCCAGCCGAGACCAAGTTCACCTACCAAAGAGTGCGGTTCAATACCAAGGAGAGCAGCAGAATTCCAGAGGAGGAGAAAGCAAAGCACGGAACTCATGGCGTTTTCCCTGTGATTTTTTTTTAGTCTTGCAGTTAATTTAATTTTTTTCTTTTTCATTCTTTGTTTTTTTTTTCGCCTTCTGGTAAATTTTTTTCTTAACTTTTATCTTTTTCTTTTTTAACGTTTTTTTAACTAGTTTATCCAATATATATATTTTTTCTATTTTATATTTTTCTTATTGGTTTTCTTTTTTTAAATTCTTTTCTTTTCTTTTTTTTCTTTTTTCTTTTTTTTTTTCTTTCTTCCTTTTTGAACCTCTTTTTATCCCCTTTCTCCCCCCTCACGATTTGGGATCTCTTCTAATTTGGTTAAAGCATATTTTCCTGGGGTTGTTGCCACCCTTTTAGTATTTTACTTGCTCCTTCATATACTCTTATCTGGACAAAATGACAAGACGGAAAAATTCAACACAAAAAAAAGAACAAGAGGCAGTACCGAAGGCTAGGGACCTAATCAATACAGACATGGGTAATATGTCAGATCTAGAGTTCAGAATGACAATTCTCAAGGTTCTAGCCGGGCTCGAAAAAGGCATGGAAGATATTAGAGAAACCCTCTCGAGAGATATAAAAGCCCTTTCTGGATAAATAAAAGAACTAAAATCTAACCAAGTTGAAATCAAAAAAGCTATTAATGAGGTGCAATCAAAAAATGGAGGCTCTCACTGCTAGGATAAGTGAGGCAGAAGAAAGAATTAGTGATATAGAAGACCAAATGACAGAGAATAAAGAAGCTGAGCAAAAGAGGGACAAACAGCTACTGGACCACGAGGGGAGAATTCGAGAGATAAGTGACACCATAAGACGAAACAACATTAGGATAATTGGGATTCCAGAAGAAGAAGAAAGAGAGAGGGGAGCAGCAGGTATACTGGAGAGAATTATTGGGGAGAATTTCCCAATATGGCAAAGGGAACGAGCATCAAAATTCAGGAGGTTCAGAGAACGCCCCTCAAAATCAATAAGAATAGGCCCACGCCCCGTCACCTAATAGTAAAATTTACAAGTCTCAGTGACAAAGAGAAAATCCTGAAAGCAGCCCGGGAAAAGAAGTCTGTAACATACAATGGTAAAAATATTAGATTGGCAGCTGACTTATCCACAGAGACCTGGCAGGCCAGAAAGAGCTGGCATGATATTTTCAGAGCACTAAACGAGAAAAACATGCAGCCAAGAATACTATATCCAGCTAGGCTATCATTGAAAATAGAAGGAGAGATTAAAAGCTTCCAGGACAAACAAAAACTGAAAGAATTTGCAAACACCAAACCAGCTCTACAGGAAATATTGAAAGGGGTCCTCTAAGCAAAGAGAGAGCCTACAAGTGGTAGATCAGAAAGGAACAGAGACCATATACAGTAACAGTCACCTTACAGGCAATACAATGGCACTAAATTCATATCTCTCAATAGTTACCCTGAATGTTAATGGGCTAAATGCCCCTGTCAAAAGACACAGGGTATCAGAATGGATAAAAAAACAAAACCCATCCACATGTTGCCTCCAAGAAACTCATTTTAAGCCCGAAGACACCTCCAGATTTAAAGTGAGGGGGCGGAAAAGAATTTACCGTGCTAATGGACATCAGAAGAAAGCAGGAGTGGCAATCCTTATATCAGATCAATTAGATTTTAAGCCAAAGACTATAATAAGAGATGAGGAAGGACACTATATCATACTCAAAGGGTCTGTCCAACAAGAAGATTTAACAATTTTAAATATCTATGCCCCCAACGTGGGAGCAGCCAACTATATAAACCAATTAATAACAAAATCAAAGAAACACATCAACAATAATACAATAATAGCAGGGGACTTTAACACTCCCCTCACTGAATGGACAGATCATCCAAGCAAAAAGATCAGCAAGGAAATAAAGGCCTTAAAACGACACACTGGACCAGATGGACATCACAGATATATTCAGAACATTTCATCCCAAAGCAACAGAATACACATTCTTCTCTAGTGCACATGGAACATTCTCCAGAATAGATCACATCCTCGGTCCTAAAGCAGGACTCAACCGGTATCAAAAGATTGGGGTCATTCCCTGCATATTTTCAGACCACAATGCTCTAAAGCTAGGACTCAACCACAAAAGGAAGTTTGGAAAGAACCCAAATACATGGAGACTAAACAGCATCCTTCTAAAGAATGAATGGCTCAACCGGGGAAATTAAAGAAGAATTGAAAAAAATCATGGAAACAAATGACAATGAAAATACAACGGTTCAAAAATCTGTGGGACACAACAAAGGCAGTCCTGAGAGGAAAATATATAGCGGTACAAGCCTTTCTCAAGAAACAAGAAAGGTCTCAGGTACACAACCTAACCCTACACCTAAAGGAGCTGGAGAAAGAACAAGAAAGAAACCCTAAGCCAAGCAGGAGAAGAGAAATCATAAAGATCAGAGCAGAAATCAATGAAATAGAAACCAAAAAGACAATAGAGCAAATCAACGAAACTAGGAGCTGGTTCTTTGAAAGAATTAATAAAATTGATAACCCCTGGCCAGACTTATCAAAAAGAAAAGAGAAAGGACCCAAATAAATAAAATCATGAATGAAAGAGGAGAGATCACAACTAACACCAAAGAAATACAAACTATTATAAGAACATACTATGAGCAACTCTACACCAACAAATTTGACAATCTGGAAGAAATGGATGCATTCCTAGAAACATATAAACTACCACAACTGAACCAGGAAGAAGTAGAAAGCCTGAACAGACCCATAACCAGTAAGGAGATTGAAACAGTCATTAAAAATCTCCAAGCAAACAAAAGCCTAGGGCCAGACGGCTTCCCGGGGGAATTCTACCAAACATTTAAAGAAGAACTAATTCCTATTCTCCTGAAGCTGTTCCAAAAAATAGAAATGGAAGGAAAACTTCCAAACTCATTTTATGAGGCCAGCATCACCTTGATCCCAAAACCAGACAAGGATCCCATCAAAAAAGAGAGCTATAGACCAATATCCTTGATGAACACAGATGCGAAAATACTCAACAAAATACTAGCCAATAGGATTCAACAGTACATTAAAAGGATTATTCACCACGACCAAGTGGGATTTATTCCAGGGCTGCAAGGTTGGTTCAACATCTGCAAATCAGTCAATGTGATACAACACATCAATAAAAGAAAGAACAAGAACCATATGATACTCTCAATAGATGCTGAAAAAGCATTTGACAAAGTACAGCATCCCTTCCTGATCAAAACTCTTCAAAGTGTAGGGATAGAGGGCACATACCTCAATATCATCAAAGCCATTTATGAAAAACCCACCGCAAATATCATTCTCAATGGAGAAAAACTGAAAGGTTTTCCGCTAAGGTCAGGAACACGGCAGGGATGTCCATTATCACCACTACTATTCAACATAGTACTAGAGGTCCTAGCCTCAGCAATCAGACAACAAAAGGAAATTAAAGGCATCCAAACCGGCAAAGAAGAAGTCAAATTATCACTCTTCGCAGATGATATGATACTATATGTGGAAAACCCAAAAGACTCCACTCCAAAACTGCTAGAACTTATACAGGAATTCAGTAAAGTGTCAGGATATAAAATCAATGCACAGAAATCAGTTGCATTTCTCTACACCAACAGCAAGACAGAAGAAAGAGAAATTAAGGAGTCAATCCCATTTACAATGGCACCGAAAACCATAAGATACCTAGGAATAAACCTAACCAAAGAGGCACAGAATCTATACTCAGAAAACTATAAAGTACTCATGAAAGAAATTGAGGAAGACACAGAGAAATGGAAAAATGTTCCATGCTCCTGGATTGGAAGAATAAATATTGTGAAAATGTCTATGCTACCTAAAGCAATCTACACATTTAATGCAATTCCTATCAAAGTACCATCCATCTTTTTCAAAGAAATGGAACAAATAATTCTAAAATTTATATGGAACCAGAAAAGACCTCGAATAGCCAAAGGGATATTGACAAAGAAAGCCAACGTTGGTGGCATCACAATTCCAGACTTCAAGCTCTGTTACAAAGCTGTCGTCATCAAGACAGCATGGTACTGGCACAAAAACAGACACATAGATCAATGGAACAGAATAGAGAGCCCAGAAATAGACCCTCAACTCTACAGTCAACTAATCTTCGACAAAGCAGGAAAGAATGTCCAATGGAAAAAAAGACAGCCTCTTCAATAAATGGTGCTGGGAAAATTGGACAGCTACATGCAGAAAAATGAAATTGGACCATTTCCTTACACCACACACAAAAATAGACTCAAAATGGATGAAGGACCTCAATGTGCGAAAGGAATCCATCAAAATCCTTGAGGAGAACACAGGCAGCAACCTCTTCGACCTCAGCCGCAGCAACATCTTCCTAGGAACAACGCCAAAGGCAAGGGAAGCAAGGGCAAAAATGAAATATTGGGATTTCATCAAGATCAAAAGCTTTTGCACAGCAAAGGAAACAGTTAACAAAATCAAAAGACAACTGACAGAATGGGAAAAGATATTTGCAAACGACATATCAGATAAAGGACTAGTGTCCAGAATCTATAAAGAACTTAGCAAACTCAACACCCAAAGAACAAATAATCCAATCAAGAAATGGGCAGAGGACATGAACAGACATTTCTGCAAAGAAGACATCCAGATGGCCAACAGACACATGAAAAAGTGCTCCCTATCACTCGGCATCAGGGAAATACAAATCAAAACCACAATGAGATATCACCTCACATCAGTCAGAATGGCTCAAATCAACAAGTCAGGAAATGACAGATGCTGGCAAGGATGCGGAGAAAGGGGAACCCTCCTACACTGTTGGTGGGAATGCAAGCTGGTGCAGCCACTCTGGAAAACAGCATGGAGGTTCCTCAAAATGTTGAAAATAGAACTGCCCTATGACCCAGCAATTGCACTATTGGGTATTTACCCTAAAGATACAAACGTAGTGATCCAAAGGGGCACGTGCACCTGAATGTTTATATCAGCAATGTCCACAATAGCCAAACTATGGAAAGAACCTAGATGTCCATCAACAGATAAATGGATCAAGAAGATGTTGTATATATACACAATGGAATACTATGCAGCCATCAAAAGAAATGAAATCTTGCCATTTGCAACAACATGGATGGAACTAGAGCGTATCATGCTTAGCGAAATAAGTCAAGCAGAGAAAGACAACTATCATATGATCTCCCTGATATGAGGAAGTGGTGATGCAACATGGGGGCTTAAGTGGGTAGGAGAAGAATCAATGAAACAAGATGGGATTGGGAGGGAGACAAACCATAAGTGACTCTTAATCTCATAAAACAAACTGAGGGTTGCTGGGGGGAGGGGGTTTGGGAGAAGGGGGTGGGATTATGGACATTGGGGAGGGTATGTGCTTTGATGAGTGCTGTGAAGTGTGTAAACCTGGTGATTCACAGACCTGTACCCCTGGGGATAAAAATATATGTTTATAAAAAATTAAAAATTTAAAAAAAAAATAAAAAATACACAGCTTCATGGTATGAGGGGATAAAGTCAAAAAGGGTACATTTTACTCTCCAAATAAATTACAAATTCTATGTCAAAAAAAAAAGATACAGATGTAGTAAAAGAAGGGCCATCGGTACCCCAAGTTTTATAGCAGCAATGGCCACAGTCGCCAAACTGTGGAAAGAACCAAGATGCCCTTCAACGGATGAATGGGTACGGAAGATGTGGTCCATATACACTATGGAGTATTATGCCTCCATCGAAAAGGACGAATACCCAACTTTTGTAGCAACATGGATGGGACTGGAAGAGATTATGCTGAGTGAAATAAGTCAAGCAGAGAGAGTCAATTATCATATGGTTTCACTTATTTGTGGAGCATAACAAAAAGCATGTAGGACATGTGGAGTTAGAGAGAAGTGGGTTGGGGTAAATTGGAAGGGGAGGTGAATCATGAGAGACTATGGACTCTGAAAAACAATCTGAGGGGTTTGAAGTGGCGGGGGGGGTGGGAAGTTGGGGTACCAGGTGGTGGGTATTAATGAGGGCACGGATTGCATGGAGCACTGGGTGTGGTGAAAAAATAATGATACTGTTATGCTGAAAATAAATAAATGAAAAAAAAATAAATTAAAAATAGAACTTACCTATGACCCTGCCATTGCACTCCTGGGTATTTACCCCAAAGATACAGATGTCGTGAAAAGAAGGGCCATCTCTACCCTAATTTTTATAGCAGCAATGGCCATGGTCGCCAAACTATGGAAAGAACCAAGATGCCCTTCAATGGACGAATGGATAAGGAAAATGTGGTCCATATACACTATGGAGTATTACGTCTCCATCAGAAAGGATGAATACCCAACTTTTGTAGCAACATGGATGGGACTGGAAGAGATTATGCTGAGTGAAATAAGTCAAGCAGAGAGAGTCAATTATCATATGGTTTCACTTATTTGTGGAGCATAACAAAAAGCATGGAGGACATGGGGAGTTAGAGAGAAGGGGGGTTGGGGTAAACTGGAAGGGGAGGTGAATCATGAGAGACTATGGACTCTGAAAAACAATCTGAGGGGTTTGAAGTGATGGGGTGGTGGGAGGTTGGGGCACCAGGTGGTGGGTATTAATGAGGGCATGGATTGCATGGAGCACTAGGTGTGGTGAAAAAATAATGAACACTGTTATGCTGAAAATAAATAAATTTAATTTAAAAAAAAAGAGAATTCAAGTTTGTCTCTAAGTGCTATGATAATAATTGTATTCACATTGTTAAAATATTTTTTAATGTATTTCACATGAATCATGTCTTTCAAACAGATAGCTCTGATTATAATTCCACTTCTGGTGGCACAGGGTTACCATTATGGATTTCAATTCCTGGGCTGTGTTGTAATAGACTGAGGTCCCTGGGAGTTCCTAAGCCATCCCAGGCTATTTAGGTCTTCACTCACATCCCAGAACTATATTTGGCAAATGTTTTGTTTTTACCATTTCTGTTTTCATAGCTGAACTGTTAAAGTCTACCAATACCTCCTGCACTTTTGATCTTCAGACTTTTGTACTCTACAGATATAAGCAATTGTGTTAAATCAGTAATTCCATTTTTGCATATAATTCTAAATCCATGGACTCCAATCTGAGCACTTTCCCTCTAAGTAGAAGTATAAGAACTTTCTAAGAGCCTGTTCCTCTCTATTTGTTCTTCCACTTACTACTGTGTATATAATGGTTTTCTTGGGGATTTAAGTTTGACTGTATTAGCTTGGGTGGTGGTAGTTTATCATATTTAGAAGCTTAGTAAGCTGGCTTGGGAATTTATCTGTGCATTCATAAAAGAACAAGGGATAAACTTGGAAACCCCAATCCATGGCCCTGCTGCTTCCCTTTAATCATATACTCATTCTGAAGAACTTCTCCTCAAACAAACCTGAAGGCCATCCTTCCAGTGCACTCAAGGGCTCTTCTCCCAGGTGGTGATCACTAGCAATGATGCACTGCTTGATTGCCAGCACCAATATGGACGAGTTGCTTTAGTTCTAATTGCATGATGGATTGCCCCTGATCCTAAAAGATACAGGATGGGTCAGATTTAGGGATTGTATAAAGAAATCAAAACACTGCTCAAAAATTTTTATGCAAGTATGGAGAAAACTAGCTCACTGTTGGCAGAAATATCTGAAGAGATAATACCTAGCATTTAGTTCACAGGTGTGTCACTATGGACATTGATTTTTTTTTTCTCAAGGATAATGAATAAGGAGGATCTTCCTGACAACATTGTAACTATAATAAGAAGCCACAGAACCACTCTGAGAGCATTTTGTCACATAGCCCATGTGGTCTGATATATATATATATATATATATATATATATATATATATATATATATATATATATAAAATATATCACATTTATATATATGTATGTATGTATGTATGTATCTTCCACCTCCTAAGCTAAACCCTTTAAAGGTCTTTATTATCTTATAGTTCTTAATGTTACGTTTTAAATGTAAGACATGATGCATCTCCACTTCCTCATATCAGGGAGATCATATGATAGTTGTCTTTCTCTGATTGACTTATTTCGCTAAGCATGATGCCCTCTAGTTCCATCCATGTTGTTGCAAATGGCAAGATTTCATTTCTTTTGATGGCTGCATAGTATTCCATTGTGTATATATACCACATCTTCTTTATCCATTCATCTGTTGATGGGGTTAAGGGGGTAGGAGAAGAATAAATGAAACAAGATGGGATTGGGAGGGAGACAAACCATAAGTGACTCTTAATCTCACAAAACAAACTGAGGGTTGCTGGGGGGGAGGGGGGTTGAAAGAAGGGGGGTGGGGTTATGGACATTGGGGAGAGTATGTGCTATGGTGAGTGCTGTGAAGTGTGTAAACCTGGGGATTCACAGACCTGTACCCCTGGGTATAAAAATATATTATATGTTTATAAAAAATAAAAAAATGAAAAAAAATGTAAGACATGAACTCAATTTTTAAAAAGTTTTCTTTATTTACTTGAGAGAGAAAGAGAGCATAAGTGGGAGGACAGAGGAAGAGGGAGAAAGAATCTGAAGCAGGCTCTGTGCTGAGAACAGAGTGTAATGCAGGGCTTGATCTCATGACCCTGAGATCATGACCTAAACCAAAGCCAAGAATTGAACACTTAATTGACTATGCTACCTCGGCACTGCTAACTTGATTTTTATTAACCGTTTCCCAAAATATCTCAGTGATTTAAGTTATAGCCAATAAAATAAACCATTTGATTTGAAACATCCTCTTGATGGTTTTATGTATAAAGTTAGAAGCACATGATATTTGTCTAGGAAAGAAAGTATTTATCAGGACTGCTGGAAAAGGCTGAAATCCTTCAACAAGCCATGTAGTTTTGCATGTCACATAAATTCTGGGTTCATAATTAACTCAAAAGTCATCCACCCCACCTACTGAGTCACACACACCTCCTGCAATAGCTGTGCTTTCTCAATCCTAGTCTTCCCAAACCAGATCCTCCCATGAGCATTTACAGCCAGCAGTGAAGAAATTTTTTAAATGGGGAACCAGGAGGTAGAAAGTTTAAATACCAATACTGATGACAGAAGACAGGAACATAAACATGGCCAAAGCTTGTCATGAGAGAGGGGTAGTGGTTGATGTAGAAGGTTACCATTAGTTCTCTAGAGAGGAGTGGTTCAGAGTTTGAGAGCTCCAACGCTATTTGAGTGACCAGGCAGGGAAAGAAGTTCATGTGTGCAAAGAGGGTCAGTAAGTGGTTACTCAGCCCAAAGCAGAAGAAGGCATAAAGAACAAGGAGGCCAGAGTTCCCCTGATCACATGATCCATGTGAGAGGCAAATGTGACTATGGCCACTGACTCAAGGAGGGGTGTATCAGTCTCTGTGCTCAGGTCTTCTGGATTCATCTGCATAAGAGCAGACAAGTGTGGGGAGACAGGAGAGGAAAGGCTTCCAGTGATTATGACTAAGAGACAGGAAGTTTCATATTTTTTCCCCAACTCTTTTTATTTTGTCCCTTAAATTGCTACTCTTTTCCATCTGTGCTCTATCCTTATAGTTTCATCTTAATTCTGCTGATTCCTGAAACTATATTTCCAGCCTAGCTCCCATCCTGGATTTCTTAATGTCTTCCAGACATTTCTACTTATACATATTGGTGTTGTATCAAACAGTAAATATATATAACAGAACTCATTGTTCTTTTCCCCTTATTTTCCCCAATAGTTCCATCCCATATTTCAGTTTCCTAATCTCAGCCAACAGAACCATAACTCCTCCACTCCTTCAAGACAGAACACTTGGGGGGTGTGTGAGTGGCTCAGTGGGTTAAAGCCTCTGCTTTCAGCTCAGGTCATGGTCTCAGGGTCCTGGGATCAAGCCCCGCATCAGGCTCTCTGCTCAGCAGGGAGCCTGCTTCCCTCTCTTCCTCTGCCTGCCTCTCTGCCTACTTGTGATCTCTGTCAAATAAATAAATAAAATCTAAAAAAAAAAAAAAAAAAGAAAAAGAAAAAGAATGCTTGGAAACAGTTACAACTCATGTGTCCTCTTAATCCTGCACCTAGATTCCTGTATCTTTCATCCCACACAGGCACAAATCCTGTTTGTTCTTCCTCTAAAATCCACCCCCCCCCCCCCCGCTTTTCTTCATTCCATCAAACTTAATTAAGCATCTTTTATCCCCGTGGGACCAAATCACTCAATCAGCCTTCTAGCTAACTTCACTGATTCCCATCTCTCTCTGCTTTATTCTATCTTATATCCAACTTTCCAGCTATCCTTCCTAAAGTACTACTTTTCTAGAACTTCTTCCTTGTCAAGAACCCCAAGTGGTTTCATATACAAGTCCAATTTTGACACCAGACTGTGTCCTCTCAGTCTGGCTCACATTCTTATTCTCCCAAATTCCCCAACAGGTATCCTCTGGCCCTCCAATTTGGCTCTTCTCTGTCCTTTGCAGACATGTGCTCATAACTGGCTTCCATGCTTTGGTCAAGTTCTTCCATGGCCACAAATGTCCTACCCTCTAATCTCTCCCTGCCTTTCTTTCAATGCTCAGTCTAAGTCTTGCTCCTTACCTAAAGCCTACTGTATTCGTCTGTCCTCCCAATAGATACCAAAATGGGTTTGCACATAAAAGGATTTTATTAGGGGAAATGTCTAATGAGAGAAAATAAGGAAGGATACTGGGGAGGCTGAGAGAACCTACAAATCTTACCCCAAGTGAAAGAGGGAAGGAAGTTTGGGTGGAAATGTACTAGACTGCTGCTCACACAGTCACTCAGATCAGCCCATAGGCAGATTGGCCTTAGTGTGAACTTCTCTACATTTCAGAGCACAGTAGCTTGGGCCCTTGGTCAATGACACGCTTGTAGTTGAAAATCTGCAAGACACATAATCAAGGTCACCACCCCTGGTTTAATGCTTTGGGTCCACATGGATCTCTTCATTCTGTGAATTCACACTGCATGTAGAATTAATACCACGTCTCCTGTTGTGTCTCTCTGTGTCAACTAAATAAATAAAATCTTAAAAAAAAACCAAAATGTTTTTGGCAGCAATGGCCACGGTCGCCAAACTATGGAAAGAACCAAGATGCCCTTCAACAGACGAATGGATAAGGAAGATGTGGTCCATATACACTATGGAGTATTATGCCTCCATCAGAAAGGATGAATACCCAACTTTTGTAGCAACATGGATGGGACTGGAAGAGATTATGCTGAGTGAAATAAGTCAAGCAGAGAGAGTCAATTATATGGTTTCACTTATTTGTGGAGCATAACAAATATCATGGAGGACAAGGGGTGTTAGAGAGAAGGGAGTTGGGGTAAATTGGAAGGGGAGGTGAATCATGAGAGACTATGGACTCTGAAAAACAATCTGAGGGGTTTGAAGTGGTGGGGGATGGGAGGTTGGGGTACCAGGTGGTGGGTATTATAGAGAGCCCGGATTACATGGAGCACTGGGTGTGGTGAAAAAATAATGAATACTGTTTTTCTGAAAATAAATAAATTGAAAAAAATTTAAAAAACACAAAAAAAATACCTCCAATCTTAGAAATATAGTAGTACAAAATATATTTGTATGTTCACATACATATATATGTATTATGTATAATATAAATATATATTTATTTATATAAAAATAAAATATAAATAAATAACATTT
Organism: Mustela erminea; assembly: GCF_009829155.1. Taxonomy (NCBI): domain Eukaryota; kingdom Metazoa; phylum Chordata; class Mammalia; order Carnivora; family Mustelidae; genus Mustela; species Mustela erminea. The sequence continues at coordinate 84,726,037 of NC_045628.1, forward strand.
ATTTATAATATTTACACACACACACTTTTTTTCTCCTAAAGAGCACGAGAGAAATATGTAGATCTTGACACTGTTTTCAAGTTCTACTATTATTTTCCATTTGAAGAAATTAATAAGTACCCTAGATTCAGTGCCAATAAAAATTAGTATAATTTGGTTGAATATAATACTTCATTTCATAATTAAGAGATTGAGACAGGATGGGAAAACCTATTATATAAAGTTGCTTGATTTCTGTAAGTCTTAATTTCCTGATCTGGAAAGGAAGGAAAGGAAGGCAGATGATCTCTTGGTCTAAATAAAGCCCCTCTCTGTCATACACTCTTTGATAACCTGTGCTTTTCTTTCAGGCAAATGTTCATAATTGTAATTAAATGATGACTTTCATGAAATCCATCTTACCTGTGTCAGGAAGTGAGGGACATATCTATCATGTTCTCCACTTATGTTTAGTGCCCAGTGCAGCAGTATCTGGCATATGTAGATAAAAAATAGTTGTTAAAGAAGTGAAAGAATGACCCTAGGTCTAAAACTTTGGATGAGTGTCATTTAAATAAGCAGTTGTCTATGCAGCTAATACTACCAAGATATCAGTTTAAAAAGAATTTTTTCAAAGATTTTTTAATTTATTTGACAGAGAGAGATCACAAATAGGCAGAGAGCCGGGCAGAGAGAGAGAGGGAGAAGCAGACTCCTCACTGAGCAGGGAGCCCAATATGGGGCTCCGACCCAGGACCCTGAGATCATAACCCGAGCCAAAGGCAGAGGCTTAACACACTGAGCCACCCAGGTGCCCAAAAAAGATTTTTTTTTAAAAATTAGTAACATGCTTAAAGGAAGTTTGCTTATGTACATTCCATTCTCTATGCCCAAATTGTTCCTGTGAAATATTATAGGAACATTAACATATTTTGAAGCTTTATAATAGTCAACTATTAATTCTAAAATTTATACAAGGATGTTCTCTGCCTTAAAGCTCATCAGCGAGGCTAGAAAAAGCACCTAATATCAGAGGTCACATTATAGGGTGGACCCTGGCAAGATGTCTCAGACTGAGATCAGTGATAAAACAACCAACCACATGAAGTAGGCCCCTAAAAGCAGTTTGGATCAATACCCTCCAGTACAGCTATTAATTCTTTTTCTTCCTTTCCTTTATTTATTTTACTTTTTTACTCAAGTACAATTAGCACACGGTGTTATATTAGTTTTAGGTGTACAGTGTAATCATTCAATTCTATACATTACTCAGTGCTCATCATGATAAGTGTACTCTTAAACCCTTCATATATATATTTTATTCATCCCCCCACCACCTCTCCTCTGACAACCAGCAGTTTGTTACAACTACCAATTTTAAATGCATGTCTTTTAATTTTCTTCTCACTAACATCCAATCTGCCCAGATAATGGTAGGCTTCTTCCTTAAGGGATATTTCCATTTGATGGATCAAGAATATAAAGAACATAAAAGGAAAATGTAGGTAAGAAGACAAAAGAACATCTGAAATTGACAAACAGGAGAGATTCGCACTTTCTGAGTTTGTGTTTGAAATAATTACAGCTTGGCTAAGGCCTTGAGGAAATCTGTTTACTAACCACGCTGAAAACAACTTTCTTTCTTGTGTTTTCTTGAGAGTTATTATAGCAAGCAAGAGGTGATGAGTGTTAAAGATGAAATACCCTGCTTTGGAAATCACTCTGTTGTTATAAGGGGACAGCTTGATGCACCAGAACGAACATGGGCTTTGGAGCCAGAAAGATCTCAGTTCAGATGGCTTCTCCCAGCAATTGGGATCTAGGTAAGTAATATACACTCTGAACCTCAGCAAGGCTAGAAAAAGCACCTAATATCATTGATAAAATGGGGATCCACCACCTACTTTACATGGTTACTTTAAGAATTTGAAGAAATATATATAAAACACCTGGAATAATTTCTGGCACATATTTGGCACTCAAAAAATGATATTTTTGTGATTTCATTCTATTTCTGGGATCATGGTCTTTTTAAGCATATTCTAATATTGCTATATTGGATTAGACTATGGGGTAAATCAAGAGAAAAATAACTATTCCCCATTCCCTTTTTTCCAAAGAGAGGTAAGTGACCCATATCATGCACCAAAAAGGCAATTTTCAAGGTAGTTTTGAATGCCATAGGCCAGAGTTTGTTCAAAGCTTCTTTTTGGCTGAATGGATTGTTAAAAAGGGCACTGGGGTTTGCTCTCTATTTCTACTAGTAACTGACTTTGGAAAGGTCATTTAGCCTCTTTGAGCTTCATTTCTCTTATCTATAAAAAATGCATAGTAATATCTTTCCTGCCTATGTCAAAGTATTATGAGACAGAAGTGAGATAGTGCAGGTGGACATGCTCTGTACCTGCAGGGTGGCATACAAATGAGAGTAAGTATTAATCTCCATCAATCTCCCTTTTTTTTCTTGTGGCCCATGCTCTCAGCCTGCTACCAACCAATCCCTAATAAAGCACTAACCACTCATTACAGTATTAGTGGATGTTATCCTAACAGGGTAAACCATGCTCAAGGGGGGAACCTTTCTCTTTTCCTCCCTTCTTTCACTGGCCCATGTCTTCTGGGATGATTCCAGCTCATTCACAGAGATTTGTTCATATTCCCTGTGAGTCCTGGGACATTAAGGTGACCTCTAGGTCGTCATCACATTTTCCCTCTTCTATAATGTACCACTCACTATTCTAGGTGCTAGGGATGTTGCAGCAAACAAAAAAATCCCTGAACTTAGGGATTTCATATTCTGGTGGAAGAAATCAGAGAAGCAAATAAATAAAATCCATAGTATATCACACAGTGCTAAGCAGTATGCCCAAACACAAAATAGGGAAATTGGTTGGAGTCACTGGTGGGGCCCTGGGTGAGATGCATGTGTTGATGGCTAAATGGGGTGATTTGCCATGTTAAATAGGGTGGCATGGGAAAGCTCCTTGACAAGGTGGTATTTGAGCAGAGATCTGCTGGTGGTGAAGGAATGAGTGAGGAATATCAGGGAACAATTTCAGCAGGTGAGAAGCCCCTGAGGCAGGGGCAAGTTTGGCATAAGATCAAGTAAGAGTAATGAGGCCATTTCATAAGAGACATGGCCAAGGAGACTATACAGAGTATAGCAGCCAGATCACAGCAGCTTGAGAGACCATTCATGAGGACCCAGGCTTTTTATTCCCAGTGAGATGGAAGGCCCTTTGAAGGGTTCTAGCAGATCCAAGACATGACTGGACACAAAGCTGAGCAAGGAGCCTGATATTAGCCTCAATCCTAGGATCCTAGGATCATGACCTAAGCTGAAGGTAGACACTTAACTAACTGAGACAACCAGGAGACCCTGAGAAGCACTTAAAAAAAGACAAAGAACAGGGAGAGTGGGTGTCTCAGTCAGTTAAATGTCCAACTCTTGATTTTGGCTCTGGTCATGACCTCAAGGCTGTGAGATTGAGCCCTGCACCAGGCTCTGTACTGGACATGGCACCAGCTTAATATTCTCATGAAGAACATGAGAATCCCTCCCTCACATGAAGAACACAACAAACTGGAAAATGGAAATCAGATGAAAGAAATTTCATGGAGAAAAAAAAAATCTCCCAAATCTCTTACTATAATTAGTATTATATTGAGATTATAATCTCATTGAGATTATATCATTTTCATAAAATCAGAACTGTTATGAAATGGAACATTTAGAGAATAAGATAAAATTTTAGGAAATTAAGAGTATGACAACAGAAATTTTTAAAATACAGGAATGACATCACATAAAATGGCAAAGTAAAGAAGTGGTGCCTCCACTGAAACAAGCAGAAATTAGCAAATACTGACAGAATCAACTTTTGTTTTGAACTCTGGAATCTAATCAGAAATTTATAACTAACAGGACACTGATAAATGAAAAAAAAGACAACCAAATTCAGTCAGAGGGTATTATGGCATTTTTGCTTGCTTGACTACCATCCTATTCCCTAGTACAGGGATAACAGCAGCTATGCGAATGAGGGCTCACATTCCTGGTGGAGCTTGCTTTTGCCTGGGGCTTAATATAGGCCTCTCATGGATCTGTGGGCTCTCTGAAAGCAGAAAGTGAGGACTAAAACAAAGTCATAAGTGTCCTGCCTTATCACTGAAGGAATGCCCCAACTTATAAGCAAGCTGCAAACACTGAGAGAATGACTTTTTTTCCCTTTGATCCCAGGCCTTTAAGAAAATCTTTTGCAGGCACTGGCTGACCTGTGAAATAAGAACAGAGATGTTAGTGACCACATACGACTAAGAATACAGACTACGCACACAAAAAATATTTCTGGAAAAGTCACTAATAAAACTGACAATTTAGTTTATCAAAAAACAACAAAAGCAAACCCTGAGGGAAATTAATTATATTATGTAAAATATTTCTAAAACATCAAAATATTAACTGTAGGGGCATCCGAGTGGCTCAGTGAATTAAAGTCTCTCTCTTCAGCTCAGGTCATGATCCCAGGGTCCTGGGATCAAGCCCCACATCAGGCTCTCCGCTCCGTGGGGAGTCTGGTTCCTCCTCTCTCTCTCTCTCTCTGCCTGCTTCTCTGCCTACTTGTGATCTCTCTCTGTCAAATAAATAAATAAAATCTTTGGAAAAAAATTAACTGTAATATTAAAATGCCCATTTTCAACAAAAGATTTGAAGATGTACAAAGAATTATTTAAGTATGACCCATTCAAAGCAAAAAAGTAAATCAACAGAAACCACCTCTGAGTAAGTATAGACATTAGACTTACTAAACAAAGACTTTAAGTCAATGATCTTAAATATGTTTGAAAAGCTAAAGGAAACCATTGGCAAAGAACTAAGGAAAATGATATATGAATGAATTGAGGACATCAATAAAAAAGAACCAAATAGAAATTCTAGCACTTGTAAGTACAAAAATTAAAATAGAACTTCACCAGAGGGGATCAACAGCAGATTAGAATTGGCAGAAAAAGAGAACCAGTGAATCTGAATATAAGAATATTGAAATTATCCAGTTAAGGAACAGAAGGAAAAAAAGAAGAAAAATGAAGAGAGTCTAAGAGGCCTGTGCAACACAGCAAGTATAACAAAATAGGTGTTATGGGAGTCCCAGAAGAAAGAGACAGGGGAGGGAGGCAGAGGAAGAGGGAAAGAGAGAGAGAGAGAGATTGAGGGAGAAAGAAAAATGGGACAGAAAGAATATTTGAAGAAATAGCGCCCCCAAAATACTTCCTAAATTTGATTAAATACATGAATGTACACATACAAGAAGTTCAGTGAACACCAAACTGGATAAATTCAGAGTCTCACACTGAGATATATAATCAAACTGGCAAAAGACAAAAACAAAGACAGCCTTAAATCAGCAAGAAACAACTTATCATCATATACAAGGGATTCTCAATAAGATTGACAACTGATTTCTCATCAGAAATCCTGGAGGTCAGGAGGGAGTAGGATAATATATTTTAAATACTGAAAGGAAAAAAAAATGTCAACTGAGAATTCTGTAACCTACAAAATCATCCTTCAAAAATGAAGAAGAAATGAAAACAGTTCCAGATAAATAAAAACTTAGGGATCTTTTGCTAGCAGAACTGTCCTAGTAAAAATGCTAAAAGAATCCTTGAGCTTTAAGGAAATGTTACTAGACAGTAACTCAAAGCCATATGAATAAATAAAGAACTCCAGTAAATGTAACTATATAGACAAATATAAAACTAGTGTTGCTATGTTTTTTGTTTGTGAATTTAATTATACTCCTACATGATTTAAAGGAAAAATTCATTAAAAACTTTACATTTATGCTAACTGGCACACAATATAGAACAATGCAATTTGCAGAGTAACTGTATCAAAACAGAGCTACATAGGGGCAGAATTTCTGCATGTAATTGAAGCTAAGTTAGTATCAATTCAAACTGGATTGTTATATTTAAGATTTTAATGGTGATCCTCAAGGTAAACACTAAGAAAATACCTAAGAAGTATATACGTAAAAGAAAATGAGAAGAGAGTTTAAAAAGTACACTACAAAAAATCAATTGAACACAAAAGAAAGTAGTCATGGAGGTTCTTTTTCACAAAGAAAAATATAGCAAAATGACAGATATAAGTCCTTCATAAGTAACTACTTCAAAATTAAGTAATTAAACTCCCCAATTAAGAGACTGAGATTGGTAGAATAACATTTTTTTCTTTAAAAAGATGCACATGATCCAATTCTGTGCTACCTGCAAGAGATTTATTTGAGATCCAAAGAAAAATAAATTAAAAGTAAAAGATGGAAAAATATAATTTCATACAAATAGTAACCAAAAGAGAGCTGGGTTGACTATACTAGTATCAGACAAAATAGACTTTAAGTTAAAAACTTACAAAAAACAAGAACGACATTATATGTTAATAAAAGGGTCAACATGCCAAAAAAAGATAATAATTATAAATGTATAACCACCAAACAAAAGATCCCTAAAATATATGAAGCAAACACTGACAGAATTGAGAGGAGAAACAGATAATTCAACAATAATACTATGAGACTTCAGCCTCCCACAGCTGGGTGAGCCTGGTGGTGGGTATTATGGAGGGCACATATTGCATGGAGCACTGGGTGTGGTACATATACAATGAATTTTGGAACACTGAAAAAAAATAAAATTAAAAAAAATAATGAAAACAACACATAAACAGAAGATGAATAAGGAAATAGAGGATTTACACAACATTATAAACCAATTAGACTTAACAGATGTATACATAATTCTCCACCCAACAACAGTAAACCATACATTTCTTTCAGATGCATGTGGAACATGCTCCAGAATAGATCATGTTAGGTCACATATACACACACAAAAATCACAATAATTTTTAACAGGTTGAAATAATACAAAGTATCTTCTCATACCACAAAGGAATGAAATTACTGAAGGTAAACTAGCAAATTCACAACAAGTAGAAATTAAACAGCACACTCTTAAACAACCACTGCTCCAAATAATAAATCATGAGGGATATTTGAAAATACTTATAGATAAATGAAAATGAAAAACAACATCCCTAAACTTGTGGGATGTATTAAAGTTATGCTCAGAGGAAAAGTTACAGCAGTAAGAGCCTACATATTAATGAAGAAGAAAGCTCTCAAATCAATAATCTAACTCTATACACTAAAAACCATAAAAGGAAAAGCAAACTAAACCCAAAGCTATCAAAGGAAGGAAATAAAAAAGATGATAGCAGAGATAAATAAGGTAGATAATAAAAAATTATTATCAACTTTACATAAATAAATAATGTCACAAAACAAACTGAGGTTTGCTGGGGAGAGGGGTTTGGGAGAAGGGGGTGGGATTATGGACATTGGGGATGGTATGTGCTTTGGTGAGTGCTGTGAAGCGTGTAAACCTGGTGATTCACAGACCTGTACCCCCGGGGATAAAAATATATGTTTATAAAAAATAAAAAATTTTAAAAAAGATTAAAAATTAAAAAAAAATAGTTACAAGAGAAAACTATGAACAATGTGCACTAACAATTGGAATACTTATACGGAATGGGCAGATTCCTAGAAACACACAATCTACCAAAATGAATTCAAAAAGGAATAAAAAGTCTGGATGAACATATAACAAATAAGAAGATTCAATCAGTAAATCAAAAGCCTTCCAACAAAAACACACCCAGGATTTGATGGCTTTACTGGTGAATTCTACCAAACATTTAAAAAATTAGCAATCTGATATAGCAAGATGGTGGAGGAGTAAGAGACTGAAATATCATCAGGTCCCAGGAGTTCAGCTAGATAGTTATCAAACCATTCTGAGCGCCTACAAACTCAGCAGGAGATAGAAGAGAAGAGCAGCAATTATAGGAACAGAAAATCAACCACTTTCCAGAAGGTAGGATGCACAGAGAAATGAATCTGAAGTGAAGAGAAGATAGACCATGGTGAGGTGGGGGAAGGCCAGCTCTCAGCAAGTGAGAGAGAAGTGGAGCACAAAATCAGAACTTTTAGAAGTCTGCTCCACTGATAGATGTAGCTCCAGAGGCTAAGTGGTGGGAGGAGCCCTCACAGGGACAGTTTGGTCTCAGGACCCACAGGGTCACAGAAAGACTGGGGGTGTCTGAGTGTGGCAGAGCTCCCAGGTATCAAAGTGGGGAAGCTGGCTACAGAGACAGAGCTGAAGTGGGGGCTCTCAGCTTGGGGTTACCTTAAACCATGATCTGAGGCACAGTCAGACCACTGCTCTTTGAGCATGTTGCCCCACAAGTGGCAGACCCAGAGAGTCCCCCTCTTTCCTCCTCTGGGAGGAGTGGCACAGGAGCACACAGGAGGAATCTGCTAGGTTTGGAGACTCCAAACGGGGCTGTGCACCAGAGATAGAAAAGATCAGTCACAGGCAGGGTGAGCTGGAAAAACGGCCAGAGACCTGGGAGACAGGAGGGATTGACTGCTTTTCTCTGAGAGTGAACTGAGGAGTGGGGCCCTGAATTATCAGCTCTTATGAGCTGGAGATTTGGAGGCCACCATCTTCATTCTCCTCCTCCAAAGCTGTATGGAAAACATTCAGGGAACAAAAGCTACTGAGAGCAAACCCGAGCTGATTACTTAGCCAGGCCCCAGGCAAGGGCAGTGAAATTCTGCCTCAGGCAAAGGCATTTGAGAATCACTGCAAGAGGCCCCTCTCCCAGAAGATCAGCAAGAACATCCAGCCAAGACCAAGTTCATCAATCAATGAGAAGTGCAGAACTCTAGAGCTAGGGAAAAGCAACACATAGAATTCATGGCTTTTTCTCCCATGATCCTTTAGTCTTTCAAAGTTAAATTTTATACATTTTTTTCCTATTTATTTTTTAAACTTTTCCTCTTTCTTATTTTAACTTCTTTTTTTACTATTTTATCTTCTTAATATCTTTTAAAAAATCTTTTCAATTTTCATTATTAAAGTCCTATTTTATCCCTTCATTGTATTTAACCTCATTTTTTGTATACATATAGTTTTTTTTTCCTTTAAAATTTTGGGATAAAAATTTCTTCTAGTATAACAAAATATACCCTAAATCAAGCACAAGACTTTGTTCTAGTATCCAGCCTGATCACATTCTCTCTTCTTCCTTTTTTCTTTTCCCAAACAACTTACCTTATTAATTCCTGTTTTTAGAATCTTTTTAAATTTTCATCTTTACAGTCATATTCTATCCCTTCACCATGTTTACCCTTCTTTTTGTATATATTTAAATTTTTCTTTCTTTAAAATTTTGGGAGGTAGTTTCTTCTAAGAGACCAGACTATACCCAAAATCAACTGGGTGGCTCTTTTCTATTCACCAGTCTAATATATACATATTTTTATTTTTTATTTTTTTATTTTTTCCCTTTCTTCTCCCCCCAGTTTCGGGTCTCTTCTGATTTGGTTAGTATAAGAGTCTTTGCCACCCTTTCAGTATTTTGTTCCCTCATTCAAATATTCTTATCTGGATAAAATGACAAGGTGGAAAAACTCACCACAAAACAAGGAACAAGAGGCAGTACCAATGGCTAAGGACCTAATCAATATGGGCATTAGTAGTATGTCAGAACTAGAGCTCAGAATGATGATTACCAAGGTGCTAGCTGGGCTCAATAAATGCATGGAAAATATTAGAGAATCCATTTCTGGGGTTATAAAAGAACTAAAATCTAACCAAGTTGAAATCAAAAAAGCTATTAATGAGGTGCAATCAAAAATGGACGCTCTTACTGCTAGGATAAATGAGGCAGAAGAGCGAATTAGTGATATAGAAGACCAAATGATGGAGAATAAAGAAGCTGAAAAAAAAGAGAGACAAACAACTACTGGACCATGAGGGGAGAATTCCAGAGATAAGTGATACCATAAGATGAAACAATATTAGAATAATTGGGATCTCAGAAGAAGAGAGAGGGGGGCATAAGGTAAATTGGAGCAAATTATAGTAGAGAATTTCCCTAATATGGCAAAGGGAGCAAGCATCAAAATCCAGGAGGCACAGAGACCCTCCCTCAAAATCAATAAAAATAGGTACACACCCCATCATCTAATAGTAAAATTTACAAGTCTTAGTGACAGAGAAAATCCTGAAAACAGCTCAGGACAAGAGGTCTGTAACATACAATGGTAGAACTATTAGACTGGCAGCAGACCTATCCACAGAGACCTGACAGGCCAGAAAGAACTGGCATGATATTTTCAGAGCACTAACTGAGAAAAATATGCAACCAAGAATACTATATCCAGCTAGGCTGTCTTTGAAAATAGGAGAGATAAAAAGCTTCCAGGACAAATAAAAATTACAAGAATTTGCAAACACCGAATTAGCCCTACAGGAAATATTGAAAGGGGTCCTCAAAGCAAAGAGAGAGCCTAAAAGTAACAGGCCTGAAAGGTACAGAAACAAATACAGTAACAGTCACCTTACAGACAATACAATGGCACTGAATTCATATCTTTCAATAGTTACCCTGAAGGTAAACAGTCTAAATGCCCCAATCAAAAGACACAGGGTATCAGGATGGATTAAAAAATAAATAAACCAAGACCCATTGACATACTGTTTACAGGAAACTGTAGAAGGGAATTCTACTGGGAACTGGGAGAAGATATTCACAAATGACATATCAGATAAAGGGCTAGTACCCAAAATCTATAAAGAACTTATCAAACTCAACATCCAAAGAACAAATAATCTAATCAAGAAATGGGCAGAGGACACAAACAGATATTTCCGCAAAGAAGACATCCAGATGGCCAACAGACACATGAAAAAGTGCTCCACATCAATCAGTATCAGGGAAATACAAATCAAAACCACAATGAGATACCACATCACACCAGTCAGAATGGCTAAAATTAACAAGTCAGGAAATGACAGATGCTGGCGAGGATGCAGAGAAAGGTGAACCCTCCTACACTGTTAGTGGGAATGCAAGTTGGTGCCACCACTCTGGAAAACAGCATGGAGTTTCCTCAAAAAGTTGAAAGTAGAGCTACCCTACGACCCAGCAATCACACTACTGGGTATTTACCCTAAAGATACAAACGTAGTGACCCAAAGGGGCACATGCACCCAAATGTTTATAGCAGCAATTTATACAATAGCCAAACTATGCACAGAACTTAGAAGTCCATCAACATATGAATGGATAAAGAATATGTGAGAGATATATATATATATATATGCAGCCATCAAAAGAAACGAAATCTTGCTGTTTGCAATGACATGGATGGTACTAGAGGGTATTATGCTTAGCGAAATAAGTCAATCAGAAAAAGATAGTTAACATATTTTCTCTCTGATATGAGGAATTTGAGAGCCAGGACAGGAGGTGGTGGGGTGTAGGGAAGGAAAAATTGAATCAAGGTGGGATCAGGAGGGAGACAAACCATAAGAGACTCTTAATCTCATGAAACAAACTGATGGTTACTTGGGGGTGGTGGGGTAGGGATAGGGTGGCTGGGTTATGGACATTGGGGAGGGTATGTCTTATGGTGAGTGCTATGAAACATATAATCCTGATGATTCACAGACCTGTAACCTGTGAGAGGGGACAAATAATACATTATATGTTCATGTTAATTTAAAAATTAAAATTAAAAAAATTAGCAATTCTCTTCAAACTCTTTCTAAAAATTGACAAAAAGAGAATAATTCCTAACTCATTATATAAGGCTGGCATTACTCTGATAGTAAATTCATACAGACATTATAAGAAAAAGGCCCTTATCCCTTATGAAAATAGATGTGAAAATTCTCCACAAAACAGTAGCAGATCAAATTCAGCAACATATTAAAAAGATTGTATATCATGACCAAGTGGATTTTTCCCAGACTGCAAGAGTAGTTCATCATAAGAAAATCAATCAATGTAATATACCATATTATTAGAATGAAGAGATTCCTAAGAATAGAAGGAAATTTCCTCAACATCATAATAACCATATATATTTTTTTAATTTTTTATTTTTTATAAACATATATTTTTATCCCCAGGGGTACAGGTCTGTGAATCACCAGGTTTACACACTTCACAGCACTCACCAAAGCACATACCCTCCCCAATGTCCATAATCCCACCCCCTTCTCCCAAACCCCTCCCCCCAGCAACCCTCAGTTTGTTTTGTGAGATTAAGAGTCACTTATGGTTTGTCTCCCTCCCAATCCCATCTTGTTTCATTGATTCTTCTCCTACCCACTTAAGCCCCCATGTTGCATCACCACTTCCTCATATCAGGGAGATCATATGATAGTTGTCTTTCTCTGCTTGACTTATTTCGCTAAGCATGATACGCTCTAGTTCCATCCATGTTGTCGCAAATGGCAAGATTTCATTTCTTTTGAGGGCTGCATAGTATTCCATTGTGTATATATACCACATCTTCTTGATCCATTCATCTGTTGATGGACATCTAGGTTCTTTCCATAGTTTGGTTATTGTGGACATTGCTGCTATAAACATTGGGGTGCATGTGCCCCTTTGGATCACTACGTTTGTATCTTTAGGGTAAATACCCAATAGTGCAATTGCTGGGTCATAGGGCAGTTCTATTTTCAACATTTTGAGGAACCTCCATGCTGTTTTCCAGAGTGGCTGCACCAGCTTGCATTCCCACCAACAGTGTAGGAGGGTTCCCCTTTCTCCACATCCTCGCCAGCATCTGTCATTTCCTGACTTGTTGATTTGAGCCATTCTGACTGGTGTGAGGTGATATCTCATTGTGGTTTTGATTTGTATTTCCCTGATGCCGAGTGATAGGGAGCACTTTTTCATGTGTCTGTTGGCCATCTGGATGTCTTCTTTGCAGAAATATCTGTTCATGTCCTCTGCCCATTTCTTGATTGGATTATTTGTTCTTTGGGTGTTGAGTTTGCTAAGTTCTTTATAGATTCTGGACACTAGTCCTTTATCTGATATGTCGTTTGCAAATATCTTTTCCCATTCTGTCAGTTGTCTTTTGATTTTGTTAACTGTTTCCTTTGCTGTGCAAAAGCTTTTGATCTTGATGAAATCCCAATAGTTCATTTTTGCCCTTGCTTCCCTTGCCTTTGGCGATGTTCCTAGGAAGATGTTGCTGCGGCTGAGGTCGAAGAGGTTGCTGCCTGTGTTCTCCTCAAGGATTTTGATGGATTCCTTTCGCACATTGAGGTCCTTCATCCATTTTGAGTCTATTTTTGTGTGTGGTGTAAGGAAATGGTCCAATTTCATTTTTCTGCATGTGGCTGTCCAATTTTCCCAGCACCATTTATTGAAGAGGCTGTCTTTTTTCCATTGGACATTCTTTCCTGCTTTGTCGAAGATTAGTTGACTGTAGAGTTGAGGGTCTATTTCTGGGCTCTCTATTCTGTTCCATTGATCTATGTGTCTGTTTTTGTGCCAGTACCATGCTGTCTTGATGATGACAGCTTTGTAATAGAGCTTGAAGTCCGGAATTGTGATGCCACCAACGTTGGCTTTCTTTGTCAATATCCCTTTGGCTATTCGAGGTCTTTTCTGGTTCCATATAAATTTTAGAATTATTTGTTCCATTTCTTTGAAAAAGATGGATGGTACTTTGATAGGAATTGCATTAAATGTGTAGATTGCTTTAGATAGCATAGACATTTTCACAATATTTATTCTTCCAATCCAGGAGCATGGAACATTTTTCCATTTCTCTGTGTCTTCCTCAATTTCTTTCATGAGTACTTTATAGTTTTCTGAGTATAGATTCTGTGCCTCTTTGGTTAGGTTTATTCCTAGGTATCTTATGGTTTTGGGTGCAATTGTAAATGGGATTGACGCCTTAATTTCTCTTTCTTCTGTCTTGTTGTTGGTGTAGAGAAATGCAACTGATTTCTGTGCATTGATTTTATATCCTGACACTTTACTGAATTCCTGTATAAGTTCTAGCAGTTTTGGAGTGGAGTCTTTTGGGTTTTCCACATATAGTATCATATCATCTGCGAAGAGTGATAATTTGACTTCTTCTTTGCCGGTTTGGATGCCTTTAATTTCCTTTTGTTGTCTGACTGCTGAGGCTAGGACCTCTAGTACTTGTTGAATAGCAGTGGTGATAATGGACATCCCTGCCGTGTTCCTGACCTTAGCGGAAAACCTTTCAGTTTTTCTCCATTGAGAATGATATTTGCGGTGGGTTTTTCATAAATGGCTTTGATGATATTGAGGTATGTGCCCTCTATCCCTACACTCTGAAGAGTTTTGATCAGGAAGGGATGCTGTACTTTGTCAAATGCTTTTTCAGCATCTATTGAGAGTATCATATGGTTCTTGTTCTTTCTTTTATTGATGTGTTGTATCACATTGACTGATTTGCAGATGTTGAACCAACCTTGCAGCCCTGGAATAAATCCCACTTGGTCGTGGTGAATAATCCTTTTAATGTACTGTTGAATCCTATTGGCTAGTATTTTGTTGAGTATTTTCGCATCTGTGTTCATCAAGGATATTGGTCTATAGCTCTCTTTTTTGATGGGATCCTTGTCTGGTTTTGGGATCAAGGTGATGCTGGCCTCATAAAATGAGTTTGGAAGTTTTCCTTCCATTTCTATTTTTTTGGAACAGTTTCAGGAGAATAGGAATTAGTTCTTCTTTAAATGTTTGGTAGAATTCCCCCGGGAAGCCGTCTGGCCCTGGGCTTTTGTTTGTTTGGAGATTTTTAATGACTGTTTCAATCTCCTTACTGGTTATGGGTCTGTTCAGGCTTTCTACTTCTTCCTGGTTCAGTTGTGGTAGTTTATATGTTTCTAGGAATGCATCCATTTCTTCCAGATTGTCAAATTTGTTGGCGTAGAGTTGCTCATAGTATGTTCTTATAATAGTTTGTATTTCTTTGGTGTTAGTTGTGATCTCTCCTCTTTCATTCATGATTTTATTTATTTGGGTCCTTTCTCTTTTCTTTTTGATAAGTCTGGCCAGGGGTTTATCAATTTTATTAATTCTTTCAAAGAACCAGCTCCTAGTTTCGTTGATTTGCTCTATTGTCTTTTTGGTTTCTATTTCATTGATTTCTGCTCTGATCTTTATGATTTCTCTTCTCCTGCTTGGCTTAGGGTTTCTTTCTTGTTCTTTCTCCAGCTCCTTTAGGTGTAGGGTTAGGTTGTGTACCTGAGACCTTTCTTGTTTCTTGAGAAAGGCTTGTACCGCTATATATTTTCCTCTCAGGACTGCCTTTGTTGTGTCCCACAGATTTTTGAACCGTTGTATTTTCATTGTCATTTGTTTCCATGATTTTTTTCAATTCTTCTTTAATTTCCCGGTTGAGCCATTCATTCTTTAGAAGGATGCTGTTTAGTCTCCATGTATTTGGGTTCTTTCCAAACTTCCTTTTGTGGTTGAGTCCTAGCTTTAGAGCATTGTGGTCTGAAAATATGCAGGGAATGACCCCAATCTTTTGATACCGGTTGAGTCCTGCTTTAGGACCGAGGATGTGATCTATTCTGGAGAATGTTCCATGTGCACTAGAGAAGAATGTGTATTCTGTTGCTTTGGGATGAAATGTTCTGAATATATCTGTGATGTCCATCTGGTCCAGTGTGTCGTTTAAGGCCTTTATTTCCTTGCTGATCTTTTGCTTGGATGATCTGTCCATTTCAGTGAGGGGAGTGTTAAAGTCCCCTGCTATTATTGTATTATTGTTGATGTGTTTCTTTGATTTTGTTATTAATTGGTTTATATAGTTGGCTGCTCCCACGTTGGGGGCATAGATATTTAAAATTGTTAAATCTTCTTGTTGGACAGACCCTTTGAGTATGATATAGTGTCCTTCCTCATCTCTTATTATAGTCTTTGGCTTAAAATCTAATTGATCTGATATAAGGATTGCCACTCCTGCTTTCTTCTGATGTCCATTAGCACGGTAAATTCTTTTCCACCCCCTCACTTTAAATCTGGAGGTGTCTTCGGGCTTAAAATGAGTTTCTTGGAGGCAACATATAGATGGGTTTTGTTTTTTTATCCATTCTGATACCCTGTGTCTTTTGACAGGGGCATTTAGCCCATTAACATTCAGGGTAACTATTGAGAGATATGAATTTAGTGCCATTGTATTGCCTGTAATGTGACCGTTACTGTATATGGTCTCTGTTCCTTTCTGATCTACCACTTGTAGGCTCTCTCTTTGCTTAGAGGACCCCTTTCAATATTTCCTGTAGAGCTGGTTTGGTGTTTGCAAATTCTTTCAGTTTTTGTTTGTCCTGGAAGCTTTTAATCTCTCCTTCTATTTTCAATGATAGCCTAGCTGGATATAGTATTCTTGGCTGCATGTTTTTCTCGTTTAGTGCTCTGAAAATATCATGCCAGCTCTTTCTGGCCTGCCAGGTCTCTGTGGATAAGTCAGCTGCCAATCTAATATTTTTACCATTGTATGTTACAGACTTCTTTTCCCGGGCTGCTTTCAGGATTTTCTCTTTGTCACTGAGACTTGTAAATTTTACTATTAGGTGATGGGGTGTGGGCCTATTCTTATTGATTTTGAGGGGCGTTCTCTGAACCTCCTGAATTTTGATGCTCGTTCCCTTTGCCATATTGGGGAAATTCTCCCCAATAATTCTCTCCAGTATACCTGCTGCTCCCCTCTCTCTTTCTTCTTCTTCTGGAATCCCAATTATCCTAATGTTGTTTCGTCTTATGGTGTCACTTATCTCTCGAATTCTCCCCTCGTGGTCCAGTAGCTGTTTGTCCCTCTTTTGCTCAGCTTCTTTATTCTCTGTCATTTGGTCTTCTATATCACTAATTCTTTCTTCTGCCTCACTTATCCTAGCAGTGAGAGCCTCCATTTTTGATTGCACCTCATTAATAGCTTTTTTGATTTCAACTTGGTTAGATTTTAGTTCTTTTATTTATCCAGAAAGGGCTTTTATATCTCTCGAGAGGGTTTCTCTAATATCTTCCATGCCTTTTTCGAGCCCGGCTAGAACCTTGAGAATTGTCATTCTGAACTCTAGATCTGACATATTACCCATGTCTGTATTGATTAGGTCCCTAGCCTTCGGTACTGCCTCTTGTTCTTTTTTTTGTGTTGAATTTTTCCGTCTTGTCATTTTGTCCAGATAAGAGTATATGAAGGAGCAAGTAAAATACTAAAAGGGTGGCAACAACCCCAGGAAAATATGCTTTAACCAAATTAGAAGAGATCCCAAATCGTGAGGGGGGAGAAAGGGGATAAAAAGAGGTTCAAAAAGGAAGAAAGAAAGAAAAAAAAAGAAAAAAAAAGAAGAAGAATTTAAAAAAAACAAAAAATGAAAAAGAAAAAAATTAAATTAACTGCAAGACTAAAAAAAATCACAGGGAAAAAGCCATGAGTTCCGTGCTTTGCTTTCTCCGCTTCTGGAATTCTGCTGCTCTCCTTGGTATTGAAACTGCACTCCTTGGTAGGTGAATTTGGTCTCGGCTGGATTTCTTTTTGATCTTCTGGGGGAGGGGCCCGTTGTAGTGATTCTCAAGTGTCTTTGCCCCAGGCGGAATTACACCGCCCTTACCTGGGGCCGGGGTGAGTAATCCTCTCGGGTTTGCTTTCAGGAGCTTTTGTTCCCTGAGCGCTTTCCGTAGAGTTCTGGAGGCCGGGAATACAAATGGCGGCCTCCTGGTCTCCAGCCCGTAGGAGCCGAGAGCCCACGGCCCCACTCCTCAGTGCGCCCTCAGAGAACAGCGCCCAGTTACTCCCGTCTGCCTGACCTCCGGCTGCGCACCGAGCTCACCGAGCCTGCGACCGGTTCAAGGTAACACCGAGCTGTGAGCTTACTGTTGGCTCTGTCTCTCTAGCCGACTTTCCCGTTCCAATACCCGCAAGCTCTGCTATACTCAGACACCCCCGATCCTTCTGTGACCCTGCGGGACCTGAGGCCATGCTGACCCCGCGTGGGCTTAGCCCCGGTTTACCCTCTGGAGCGATGTCCCTCAGCGGAACAGACTTTTAAAAGTCCTGATTTTGTGCGTCGTTGCTCCGCCTCTTGCCGGAAGCCAGCCCCTCCCCCCGGGGTCTATCTTCCTGTCGCTTTGGATTCACGTCTCCGCCAGTCCTACCTTTCAGAAAGTGGTTGTTTTTCCGTTTCCAGAATTGCTGTTCTTCTTCTCTTCGATCTGCCGATGGATTTTCAGGTGTTTGCAATCTTTAGATAAGCTATCTAGCTGATCTCCGGCTAGCTGAAGTAGTCTCAGACTGCTACTTCTCCGCCATCTTGACTCCTCCTCATAACCATATATTTTTAAAAACCTATAACTAATGTCATACTTCATAATGAAAGACCGAAAGTGTTCTCCCTAATACCAGAGACAAAACAGATGCCCATCTTGACTCTACTCAGTACAGTACATGAAGTCAGAGCAATTAGGTAACAAAAGAAATAAAAGCCATCAAAATTGGAAAGGAAGAAGTAAAACTATTTCATTAATGACATGAGTAGTTATTTAAAAATCCTAAAGAATCTACAAAATGAATTCAGTAAAGTTGCAGGACACAAAATCAACACACAAAAGAACATTTGTATCTCTCTATATATTATCTGAAAAGAAAATTAAGAAAATAATTCCATTTGCAATAGCATCAAAAAGAATTTAAAAATTTAGGGATGAAATTTAACCAAGGAGATACAAGACCTATACAATAGAAACTACATAATATTGTTAAAAGAAATTAAAGAAGACAGAAATAAATGGAAAGATAACCCATGCTCTTGAATTGAAATATTTATTATTGTTAGAATGAAAATACTACCCAAGGCAACACAGAGATTTAATGCAATCCCTATCAAAATCCCAATGATGCTTTCTTGAAGAAATGAAAAATCCACCCTAAACTTCATATGGAATTTCAAGGGACTCTAAGTAGCTAAAACATCTTGAAAGAGAAAAACAAATTTGGAGGACACAACCTTCCTGATTTCAAAACTTACTACAAGTCTACAGTAGTTGCAACAGTATGATACTGTCATAAGGATGGACGTGTAAACCAATGCAACAGAATTGAGAAGCTTGTAAATCTGTAGGCAACTGATTTTCAACAAAGATGCCAGGAGCATTCAAGGAAAAAAGAACAAGTACTTAAACAAAAACTGCAGAGAAAATTGCATGTCCACATGCCAAAGAATGGAATTGTACTCTTACCTTATACCATGTACTACAATTAACTAAAATGGATCAAAGACTAAAAAACTACAAGAACTAAAATTTTAAAACTTGTAGAACAAGGGAAAATCTTTATGACCATGGGTTTAATGATGACTTAAATATGGCACAAAATAGATGAGTGGGTACACAAAATGGGATGTAATATATAAAAGCATATATATATATATTGAATACTACTCACCCATGAAAAGGAGTGACACTATGACACATAACTACAACATAAAACCTATAAGAAAGAATCAAATGGAAATGTTAGAAATTTAAAAACATAATGTCAATGGCTGAATCAGCAGACTGAACACAAGATGAGAAAAGATTCAGTGAACTTGATGAGAAATGAATAGAATAACATCAGACTTGTCAACAGCCATATTAAAATCTGGAGGATAACAGTTACTACCTTCAGCCACCAATCAGGAGTGAATTTAGAGATGTTTTTATGGATGAAGAACTTCAAAAAGTTTACCTTTCATGTACTTTTCTTTAGAAACTTCCTGGAATATGATCTCCACCAAAATGAGAGAGTAAACAAAGAGAAAGGTATGGGTTCTTGAATCAGAGGGTCCAATAAAAGTGAAAGGCAAAGCAAGTCTCCAAGATGAGGGGGAGATGGCTGTGCAAAAGTCCCGGAAGTAATAGGAGGACATGGAGGCAGAGGAAGAATATTGCCAAGAAATAAATGGAATCGGTGGCTTATCTGAAGTACCACTGGGAGGAGTTTTACAATCTGTCTGAAAGACAGGTTGAATTACAGTACACTAAAAAACCAATCAAGGAAGCAACAAAAAAGGGCAATTACTTTCCCAAGAAAAGATTTAAATGTCATTTTAAAAAAGGAGTCAGAGATTGTAATGATGCAGCTCCGAGTCAAGGAACATTATAGATTGTTGGCCACCACCAGAAGCTAAAAAGAGGCAAGGAAGGATTCAACCCCAAGTTCAGAGTGACTCTAACAACAACTTTATCTTAGACTTCTAACCTCCAGAATTGGGAGAAAATAAATTTATATTTTTAAGCCACCCAATCTGTGGGACCTTATTAAAGAAATCATAAGAAGCTAACATACTTAACTCTTTTGATCAATAAAATGTATCCCTGAATAACTCTGATTATCTACTACTTAATTGTCCCTCTTTCCTAATTGGTCTAAATTTCCATGTCAGTGATCCACTTGACAAGATGACTCATAACAGCCTGGCTTCCTCAACTTAACTGACCTCCAGCTTCACTCTGCCAGCAGAGTTGCACCTTGGACTTTGTTACCACACACACCCATTGAAAACGTTTTCTCAAGAAAGTGTATATCATGGTGATTAAGTATGCTATATGTCATATTTCAGCCAGACCCATTTAGCTTTAAAGGAGACCTTTTTTCCTATACTTCTGGTTAATTTCCAGTTATACTTTATACTGCTCTAAACTGGTTTTCTGAAATTTCCTAGAGACCTCAATCATAACCATAGTTCCTAGGTCTTCTAAAATCTGTTTGTGTTTTTTTGTTTGTTTGTTTGATTGGTTGGTTGGTTAGTTTTTTTTTTTTTTTTTTTTAGGCAACAAAGAAATCCTGCTGTGCTCTGCTTGGGCATCCAGGACTGTGGCAGTGTCCCTCAGGCCATACCTGCTGGCCTGGCTGTGAATAGGAGGCAGTGACCACAGAGCCTTGCCTTTGATGAGCAAAACCAAACAAAATCTTAATTTAAACACTCAAAAAGAGCAAAGGATCGCAGGGGGGAAATTGTGGGAATCGGGGCGGCTGGGGACAGGGGCTTAAGTCCCCGGTCCCAGGACAGCCTCTGCTGGCACTGAGCCAGAGAGAGTGCGGCAGAGAAACCAGGTCTTGGTCCCTGAACCACCAGCGCGCCTGAGAATGCGTGCGTTCTGGCTCCTGTGATGGGATGGGAGCTACGCTGGAGGGCAGAATGCGCGTGCCCCTCATCCTCCCCTGAGAGAGGTACAAAGGCCCAGCCGGCGCTCTTTGACCTGCGCCATTGTTTCAGAGCCTAAGATGCATGCCCCAAACTCTCCCCTGACAGAGGTGCGTGAAGGCCCAGCCTGGTGCTTTCGGACCTGCGCCCCGTTCTCAGAGCCTGAGACGCGCGCGCGACCCACAGCCTCCCCTGAAAGAAGTGCGCGCAACCCCGGCATTCTTAGACCCAGAAAGACCAGGCACTCCCAGCCCGGGCCAGCGGGAAAATCTCAGTGTGCGATGGCTGCTTGGAACCTCTCTGGCGGTCTGGAGCTCCCAGACAGCCGCCACTGCCATGGTTTGGGGTACAAGCAAAAGATCCTGCGTCCCCAGGGACTGCGACTTGGAACCTGATCTGCCAGCGGCCAAGAAGGAACTTATTTAGGCTCTGCAGCCAGACTGAGGCTTCTCTCTGAGTGGGAGGTCAGGGTGCAGTTTGTTTTCCTCTAAAGCTACAAAAACCATCAAAAGCAGTCAAGGTGAGAGAAAAAAAAAAAGTGAACAAACATAAAAACCGCCAGAGAACAAAAGCCTGAAAAAACACCAGTTTCCTCAGAGCCCACCCCCTTGAGGGGGGCGGGAGGACTTAACTCAGGGAGCATCATTGACTGACAACCCACGTGGCAGGCCCCTCCCCCAGAAAACAAACCAGGAAAGAAAATTTAAAAAAAGACTGCAAGAGAACAACCACCACTACTTCATAGGACCTTTTATTTTTAACTCGTTCCCACTATTCTGGTTCATTTTTTTTATATATATATAGATACTTTTTTTTAACCTATTTACCATCACAGTGAGCTCTCCAGTACATCAAATTCCATAATAACCTTCTAACCTGAGCTTTCTGATACATACCCCTGTGTTTTTCTTTTGCATTTCTATTTTTTGAATTTCCTTTTTTTTAAAATTTTAGTTTAGTTTAGTCTATTTTATTCCTTTTTATTTTTATTTTCTAATATTCATATAGAGTTAAACTTCAAAGTAATCCCCTTTCTCCAATCAATACTACCCCTATAGGTAAACCAATTTTTATTTATTTTTTTAAAATTTTATTTATTTATTTGACAGAGAGAAATTACAAGTACACTGAGAGGCAGGCAGAGAGAGAGAGAGAGAGAAGGAAGCAGGCTCCCTGCTGAGCAGAGAGCCCAACGCGGGACTCAATCCCAGGACCCTGAGATCATGACCTGAGCCGAAGGCAGCGGCTTAACCCACTGAGCCACCCAGGCGCCCTGGTAAACCAATTTTTAATCCCCCTTTATCTTAGGAAAGTTGAGTCCTTTAACAAAGATATCAAGATACATCCAGGAAGAATCAAAACAAACTTCCTCGCCCACACTGAGAATTTACAACCACTCTCCCATCTTTTTCTTCCACCACTGTTTCTGTGTTTTTGTGTTTGTCCTGATAGTATATAAATCTTATACTTGGGGTTCTTTTTGACAAGGTTCTTCCTTTATTTGCATATATATATATATTTTTTTCTCTTCTCATATACTTTTATCAGTCTTTTTGTTTGTCTGTTTTTGTTTGTATACTTCATAAATCGTGCCTTGGGGCCCATTTAGGCTGAACATTCTCTTTCATCTTCCCTTTCTTTCTTGTCTCTCTCTCTCTTTTTCTTTTTCTTTTCTTTTCTCTCTCATTTGGGTGGGGAATCCTGATTGCTCAGCAGTGTTCCAGGGTTCACCTTGACTGCACCACGGTTGATACATCCAGCTACATCTGTTCAGTCATCTCTCACCAAAATGATTAGGAGGAGGAATGCCCAACAGAAGAAAAATACAGAGGATGGACCTTCTGCAACAGAGCTAACAGCTATCAACATAGACAATATGTTAGAAAGAGAATTCAGACTAACAATTATCCAGGCAATAGCTAGGTTGGAGAAAGCCATGGATAACAAAACAGAATTGATTAGGGCCGAGCTGAAAGCGACCAGAGATGATGTTCACAATGTTAGGGCTGAGGTTCACAGTGCTCTCAATGAGTTCCAATCTAATCTAAATTCTCTCAAAGCTAGGGTAACTGAGAAAGAAGATAGAATTAGTGATCTGGAGGACAAGCAGATAGAGAGAAAAGATCAGGAGGAAGCCTGGAACAAACAGCTTAGAAACCACGAAAACAGAATCAGGGAAATAAATAATGCCATGAAACATTCCAACATCAGAATTGTTGGAATCCCTGAAGGGGAGCAGAAAGAAAGAAGTCTAGCAGATATAGTGGAACAAGTTCTTCATGAAAATTTTCCCAATCTCGTGAATGGAACCAGCGTTCATGTACTAGAGGCCTAACGGTCTTCACCCAAGATTATACATTCCAAAAAAAATCAAGGCACCTGATAGTCAAATTGAGGAATCATAATTGTAGGTATAATCTCTTGAAAGCCACTAGGACAAAGAGGCTCCTTACTTACAGAGGAAAGCCCATCAGAATATCGTCAGACCTGTCCACAGAGACCTGGCAAGCCAGAAAGGGCTGGCAAGATATATTCAGGGCACTGAATGAGAAGAACATGCAGCCAAGAATACTTTATCCAGCAAGACTGACATTCAAAATGGATGGAGAGATAAAGAGTTTCCAAGACCGGCAAGGCTTAAAAGACTATGCAACCACCAAGACGACACTGCAGGAAATATTAAGGGGGGGTTCTATAAAAGAGGAAAAATCCTAAGAATAGCATTGAACAGAAATATAGAGACAATCTACAGAAAGAAAGACTTCAAAGGTAACACGATGTCAATAAAAACGTATCTATTAATAATCACTCTCAATGTGAATGGCCTAAATGCGCCCATAAAATGGCACAGGGTTTCAGATTGGATAAAATGACAGGACCCATCCATATGTGTCTACAAGAGACCCATTTTGAACCTAAAGATACACCCAGACTGAAAGTGAAGGGATGGAGAAGCATCTTTCATGCCAATGGGCCTCAAAAGACGACTGGGGTAGCAATTCTCATATCAGATAAATTAGATTTTAAACCAAGATGATCTAACAATTGTAAATATCTATGCCCCCAATATGGGAGCAGCCAATTACATAAGAAAACTGTTAATCAAGATAAAGAGTCATATTGATATGAATACACTAATCGTTGGAGATCTTAACACGCCTCTCTCAGAAATAGACAGATCACTGAAGAAGAAAATCAATAAAGAAACAAGAGCATTGAATGACCAGATGGATCTCATAGATATATACAGAACATTCCATCCTAAAACAACAGAATACTCATTCTTCTCAAGTGCACATGGAACTTTCTCCAGAATAGACCACATACTGGGTCACAAATCAGGACTCAACCAATACCAAAAGACTGAGATTATTCCCTGCATATTCTCAGATCACAATGTTTTGAAACTGGAGCTCAATCACAAGGAAAAGTTCCGAAGGACTTCTAACACCTCAAACTAAAGATCACCTTGCTTAAGAATGCTTGGATCAACCAGGAGATCAAAGAAGAACTGAAACAATTCATGGAAATCAATGAGAATGAAGACACTTCGGTCCAAAACTTATGGGATACAGCAAAGGCGGTCCTAAGGGGAAAATACATAGCCATCCAAGCCTCTCAAAAAAATTGAAAAATCCAGAACACAGCAGCTGTCTCTACACCTTAAAGAACTGGAAAATCAACAACAAATCAAACCAACTCCACACATAAGAAGGGAAATCATCAAGATTAGAGCTGACATCGATGAGGTAGAAACCAGAGATACAGTAGAACGTATCAATGAAACTAAAAGCTGGTTTTATGAAAGAATCAATAAGATCGATAAGCCATTGGCCACACTAATCCAAAAGAAAAGAGAGAAAGCCCAAATTAATAGAATTATGAATGAAAAGGGAGAGATCACAACTAACACCAAGGAAGTAGAAACAATCATCAGAAGTTATTATCAACAGTTATATGCCAATAAGCTAAGCAACCTAGATGAAATGGATGCATTCCTGGAAAGCTATAAACTCCCAAAATTGAACCAGGAAGAAATTGACAACCTGAATATATCAATATCTAGTAATGAGATTGAAGAAGTGATCAAAAACCTCCCAAAAAACAAGAGCCCAGGACCTGATGGATTCCCTGGAGAATTCTACCAAACTTTCAAAAAAGAAATAACACCTATTCTCCTGAAGCTGTTTCAAAAAATTGAAACAGAAGGAAAACTTCCAGACTCTTTCTATGAAGCCAGCATTACCCTGCTCCCCAAACCAGGCAAAGACCCTACCAAAAAGGAGAATTTCAGACCAATATCACTGATGAATATGGATGCTAAGATTCTCAACAAGATCCTAGCAAACAGGATCCAACAGCACATTAAAAAGATTATCCACCATGACCAGGTGGGATTCATCCCTGGGCTACAAGGATTGTTCAACATTCGCAAATCAATCGATGTAATAGAACAAATTAATATGAGAAGAGAGAAGAACCACAGGGTCCTCTCAATCGATGCAGAAAAAAGCATTTGATAAAATCCAGCATCTGTTCCTGACTAAAACGCTTCAGAGTATAGGGATAGAGGGAACATTCCTGAACTTCATCAAATCTATCTATGAAAGATCCACAGCAAATATCCTCCTCAATGGGAAAAAGCTTGCAGCCTTCCCGTTGAGATCAGGAACACGACAAGGATGCCCACTCCCACCACTCTTGTTCAACATAGTATCAGAAGTCCTAGCAACAGCAATCAGACAACAAAGAGAAATAAAAGGTATCCAAATTGGTAATGAAGAAGTCAAACTCTCTCTCTTCGCAGATGACATGATTCTTTATATGGAAAACCCAAAAGACTCCACCCCCAAACTACTAGAACTCATACAGCAATTCAGCAACGTGGCAGGAAACAAAGTCAATGTACAGAAATCAGTGGCTTTCTTATACACTAATAATGAAAATACAGAAAAAGAAATTAGAGAATCGATTCCATTCACTATAGCACCAAGAACCATAAGATACCTGGGAATAAACCTAACCAAAGAGGTAAAGGATCTGTACTCGAGGAACTACAGAACACTCATGAAAGAAATTGAAGAAGACACAAAAAGATGGAAGACCATTCCATGCTCTTAGATCGGAAGAATATACATTGTTAAAATGTCTATACTGCCTAGAGCAATCTATACTTTTAATGCCATTCTGATCAAAATTCCACCAGTATTCTTCAAAGAGCTTGAGCAAATAATCCTAAAATTTGTATGGAATCAGAAGAGACCCCGAATCGCTAAGGAAATGTTGAAAAACAAAAATAAAACTCGGGGCATCACACTACCTGATTTCAATCTTTACTACAAAGCTGTGATCACTAAGACAGCATGGTACTGCCATAGAAACAGACACATAGACCAGGGGAACAGAGTAGAGAGCCCAGATATGGACCCTCAACTCTGTGGTCAAATAATCTTCGACAAAACAGGAAAAAATATACAGTGGAAAAAAGACAGTCTCTTCAATAAATGGTTCTGGGAAAACTGGACAGCTATATGTAGAAGAATGAAACTCGACCATTCTCTTCCACCGTACAGAAAGATAAACTCAAAATGGATAAATCACCTCAATGTGAGACCGGAATCCATCAGAATCCTAGAGGAGAACATAGGCAGTAATCTCTTTGATATCAGCCACAGAAACTTCTTTCAAGATAAGTCTCCAAAGGCAAAGGAAACAAAAGTGAAAATAAACTTTTGGGACTTCATCAAGATCAAAAACTTCTGCACAGCAAAGGAACCAGTCAAGAAAACAAAGAGGCAACCTACGGAATGGGAGAAGATATTTGCAAATGACAATACAGACAAAAGGTTGATATCCAGAATCTATAATGAACTCCTCAAACTCAACACACACAAAACAGACAATCATATCAAAAATGGGCAGAAGATATGAACAGAGACTTCTCCAATGAAGACATAGAAATGGCTCTCAGACACATGAAAACATGTTCATCATTACTAGCCCTCAGGGATTCAAATTGAACCCACATTGAGATATCACCTTACACCACTTAGAATGGCCAAAATTAACAAGACAGGAAACAACATGTGTTGGAGGGGGTGTAGAGAAAGGGGAACCCTCTTCCACTGTTGGTGGGAATGCAAGTTGGTGCAGCCTCTTTGGAGAACAGTGTGGAGATTCCTCAAGAAATTAAAAATAGAACTTCCCTATGACCCTGCAATTGCACTCGTGGGTATTTACCCCAAAGATACAGATGTAGTGAAAAGAAGGGCCATCTGTACCCCAATGTTTAAACAAAAATTTTTTTAAGATTTTATTTATTTATTTGACAGAGAGAAATCACAAGTAGACGGAGAGGCAGGCAGAGAGAGAGGAAGGGAAGCAGGCTCCCTGCTGAGCAGAGAGCCCGATGCGGGACTCGATCCCAGGACCCTGAGATCATGACCTGAGCCGAAGGCAGCGGCTTAACCCACTGAGCCACCCAGGCGCCCTGTACCCCAATGTTTATAGCAGCAATGGCCACGGTCGCCAAACTATGGAAAGAACCAAGATGCCTTTCAACGGATGAATGGATAAGGAAGATGTGGTCCATATACACTATGGAGTATTATGCCTCCATCAGAAAGGATGAATACCCAACTTTTGTAGCAACATGGACGGGACTGGAAGAGATTATGCTGAGTGAAATAAGTCAAGCAGAGAGAGTCAATTATCATATGATTTCACTTATTTGTGGAGCATAGCAAATAGCATGGAGGACATGGGGAGTTAGAGAGGAGAAGAGAGTTGGGGGAAATTGGAAGGGGAGGTGAACCATGAGAGACTATGGACTCTGAAAAACAATCTGAGAGTTTGAAGGGGCAGGGGGTGGGAGGTTGGGGTACCAAGTGGTGGGTATTATAGAGGGCCCGGATTGCATGAAGCACTGGGTGTGGTGAAGAAAATAATGAATACTGTTTTTCTGAAAATAAATAAATCAATTTAATAAAAAAAGATAAAAAATAAAACTGCTGGTTGAGAAAATTTAAAAAATGAATACCGTTATGCTGAAAATAAATAAAAATAAATTTTAAAAAATTAAAAAAATAAAGTTCATATATATTTTTATTCATATTTAAAAATTCACATATATAAAAATTATATATTTATGTTTTATATATAAATATGTTTAAAATATATACTAATATAAAATATATATTTATGTACATAAAATCCCAACCAAGTTAAGTCCTCAGCATCTCCACAATATGGCAGCCAACAATCCTATCTACTTTATCTTCCTTATTGAGCTTATTCTCTAATCATGCTCCTCCTGGAGCTAGGTCAGCAACAGAAGCTGAGACCTGTTATAGTTGGAAATTTCACAAAATACTTCTTATTAGGAGAAGCAGTGTCATTTTTAA
Source organism: Mustela erminea (assembly GCF_009829155.1). Classification (NCBI taxonomy): domain Eukaryota; kingdom Metazoa; phylum Chordata; class Mammalia; order Carnivora; family Mustelidae; genus Mustela; species Mustela erminea. The sequence continues at coordinate 84,754,530 of NC_045628.1, forward strand.
ACCAATATTATTGCCTTTAGAGAATTTACAAAGAGTGTTAGAAAGCTAATTGACCCAAACAGCCACACTGGCAATCCATCTAACCTTTTGCCTCACAAAGCTGACCTTCTCAACTCTACTGGCCTTCACCTCATTCCATCAGCCACCCACCAGCCATGTCACATCTTGGATCTTGGCATTGCTTAGACTTGTTCCACCTCCAGAATTTTCTTGTTGGAGGTGTTTCTCCTGGCAAGAACTTTCTTGACCTCTATCTCTCCCACACACTTAAAACGCCTTGAACCTGTTCTTCTTCCTCATTATGAATTCCCATTCCTTAACCCCTCCCTATTCTCCCAGTCACCTGTGACCCTCCTTTGAGGTGATCATCTGTCTCGCTTGCCACTCAGAATTAGACACTATGGATTAAAGACACTGAATTAATCATACTTGCATTTGATTATAATAGTAACAAGTTAAACTTCACTTTGGAATTCAAGTAGTACAGTTTCTGTTATTTACAAATCTCATAATTTTGTGCTACACAATGAATACTATAAATAAGCAAAAATGAGCAGTATAAGCCAAAGGATCACTGACTACTAGTGCAATTTTCCTTTAAGAAAGATTTTCACTGGAAAGGACTCAAAAGGAAGGGGTTGAGTGCCTGTTGGTTAATGAAGGAGTTCCAGGAGTTGGCTGAAAACCACACTCTCAAGACAAAACTCCAGAGAATCATCCAAATTAATGACAATTTCCAGGACTTGGCAGAGAAGTTCAAGTAAGCAAGACAAGAGTGGATTCTAATCATGAGTGGGATTAAATGAGAAAAATTATCTCCTCAAAGAATACTCCAGAGGAAATGAATTTGGAGAAGTTGGTATATCACAGATGGATATGAACTGCATTTGCCACTCCAGTTATGGCAGTGGTGCTCCAACTTCTATTTTTTTTTAAGCAGTAGAACTCTTTCTTGAAATGGAAACAAAGGCAGAACGCTGATTAAAACTGAGGTCAGGGATCTGGATCCCCATTATCCAGAAACTAACCTGGGAGATGATTCAAAAGTCCCTCTTCAAAACCATAAAGATAGGGAATAGTTGGAAAACTACTGGCCTGGGAAATACTGCCTCCCCTAACCCAACCACTATTGGGTACCACCATAACTGCCTATTACGTATAAAAATATTTATTAAAATATTTGTGGTGGACTACCAGAATATGCGTGTGGAGTTAAAATATCTAATAAATAATGGATCTGAGCACACCTTTCTATTTGTGATTTTTGTTTTCTAGAAAACTCTCAAATCCTTGTATTCCAAAGTTACCATGTGCTGCTGATTTTATTTTTTCTTAATTTCAGCACCTAGACACCCAAGGTTAGGAGCTTCAATGTTACCTTCTTTAGTATCTTTTTAAATAATTTATTCATTAAATTTTAATAATCACTAATTACATATGTATGTTTGTATATGTATATATGTATTATGATAGGTGATTGGGAAAAATTTAAATAAAGTATATCTGCCCCCACCTAAGCAGCTTAGAGAGTAAAGCAGGAGATTAAAATTGCTGGATTAGAAGTATGCACAGAATATTATGGAAACCTTGAAATTAGCCTGATGACGATGAGCAGAGATCAAAGGACACTTCCCAGAGAAATGATATCTGACCTGAATTTTAAAGGTAAAACAGGATTAAGACAATATCAAGTGATTTTCTAGAGATGGGCAAAGTCTAGACTGAAAAACCTGTGCTTTTTCCTCTTGTATTTATGTGACATTCACAAACAGATGAGACCTCGAGTGATGGAGATCAGTTGAATAATTTCTGGGGGTTAGGGAAACAGTGAGTATAAGGGGATAATACAAGGAATCTAAGTGGGGTGCTAGAACTGTTTTGTATCCTGCCTGTGGTAGTGATTACACAAATCTTTTTCATGTACTAAAATTGATAGAACTGTATAGACCCTCAAAGATCAAACTTACTATATGATAAAATATATATATATATATATATATATATATATATATATATATATATAAACAACCTTTCAAACATGTTATTGAACAACCAATAAATCATTGAAGAAATCAAAGAATAAATAAAAACTACCTTGAGACAAATGAAAACAGAAATATGACATACCAAAATCTATTGGATGCTGTAAAAGTGGTTCTATGAAAGAGTTCATAGCAACACATGATTACCTCATGAAACAAGAAAAATCTCAAACAAACAGTCTACCTTTATCCTAAAGGAACTAGAAAAATAAGAACAAACAAAGCCAAAAGTTAGTAAAAGGAAGGAAATAAAGATCAGAGGAGAGCTAAGTGAAATAGAAACTAAAAAGACAAAAGAAAAGATCAGTGACACTAAGAGCTGATTCTTTGAAAAGATAAATAAAATAAACCCTTACCTAGATTAACTAAGAAAAAGAGAGAGGACTCAAATAAATCAGAAATGAAATAGGTGACTTTACAACTGATCACAGAAATACAAAGCATCATAAGAGACCACTAAGAACAATGTATATCAACTAACTAGAAAACCTAAAAGAAATGTATAAATTCCTAGAATATACAACCCACCAAGACCAAATCAGGAAGAAATAGAAAATTTGAATAGACTGATGACTAGTAGAGTAATTGAAACAGTAATCAAAAACTTCCCAACAAACAAAAGTCCAGGATCAGGTGACTTACTGGTGACTTCTACCAAATATTCAAAGATTTAATACCTATCCTCAAACTCTTCCAAAAAAAACATAAGAGAAGGGAAAGTTTCCAAAGATATTTTAAGAGGCCAACATTACAAATACCAAAGCCAGATGAGGACACAACAAAAATAGAAAATTACAGGCCAGTATCCTTAATGAAATAGATGTAAAATCCTTAGCAAAATATTAGCAAACCAAATCCAACAATATATGAAAAGGGCCATATACCACAATCAAGTGGAATTTATTCCAGGGATGCAAGAGCAGTTCAATATCAGCAAATCAATCAACATAACACACCATTTTAATAAAATGAAAATTAATAATCATATGATCATTCCAATAGATGCAGAAAAAGTATTTGACAAAATTCAACATCCATTTAAGATAAAAACTCTAAAACAAAGTAGGTATAAAGGAAATATACCTCAACATAATAAAGATCATAGATGACAGTCCTATAGTTAACATCATAGTCAATGGCGAGGTATAAGACAAGGATGCCACTCTAGTCACTTTTCTTCAATGTGGTTTTAGAAGTTTTAATCACAACAATTAGGCAAGTAAAAGAAATAAAAGGCATCCAAAGTAGAAAGGAAGAGGTAAAATTGTCACTATTTGCAGATAACACACTATATAGAGAAAACCCTAAAAATACCACCCAAAAACTGTTAGAACTAATCAGATTCAATATAGTTGCAGAGTACAATAACAACATACATAAATCTTTGGTGTTTATATGGTTTAATAACCAAACACCAGAAAAAGAAATTAAGAAACCAGTCCACTTACAATTGCATCAAGAAGAATAAAATACCTAGGAAAAATTTAATTAAGGAGGTGAAAGACCTATAAACTGAAAAACAATAAGACACTGATGAAAGAAATTGAAGAAGACATAAATAAATGGAAAGATATGCCAAGCATGGACCAGAAGAATTAACATTGTTAAAGTGTCCATACTACCCAAAGCAATCTAGATGCAAAGCAATCCCTATCAAAATTCCAAAGGCATACTTCACAAAACTGAAACTACTAATTTTCAAATTTGTATGAACCACAAAAGATCCTGGGTGGCTCAGTGGGTTAAGCCCCTGCCTTCAGCTCAGGGTCCTGGGATCTCAGGGTCCTGGGATCGATGTCTAGCTTTCAGGTCGGTGGGGAGCCTGTTTCCTCCTCCTCTCTCTCTCTCTCTCTGCCTGCCTCTCTGCCTACTTATGATCTCTCTTTGTCAAATAAATTTTTAAAAAATTATTAAAAAAAAAGATCCCAAATAACCAAAGAGAAAGAACAAGGTCAGAGGTACCACAGTCTTTTATTTCAAAGTATACTACAAAGCTACTGTAAACAAAACAGTATGGTATTGGTACAAAAACAGACACACAAATGAATAGAACAGAATTGAGGACCTATAAATAAACCCACACATAAATGGACAGTTATTCTACAAGACAGGAGTCAATAACATACAATGGAGGAATGATAGTTTCTTCAATAAATAGTGTTAGGAAAACTGGACAGCAAAATGCAAAAGAATGAAACTAGACTGATATCTTACATCATACACAAAAATAAACTCAAAATGGATTAAAGACTTGAATGCAGGACTTGAAGTTATAAAATTCCTAGCAGAAAACATGGGTGGTAGACCCCTTAATGCTGACCTTAGAGAGGCCTTGTGGATCTGACTCACAAAGGCAAGGGAAACAAAAGTAAAAATGAATAAACTCAACTTACAGTGATGTTCTGTCCTAATAATCCCATTGTAAGTTGAAAACATTATTAGTCAAAATGCATTTAATACAATTATTTCTACCAAACATCATAGCTTAGCTTAGCCTACCTTAAATGTGCTCAGAACACTTACATTAGCTTACAATTGGGCAAAATCACAAAGCCCATTTTATAACAAAGTATTGAATATGTCATGTGATTTACTGAACACTGTACTCAAAGTGAAAAACAGAATGGTTGTATGGGTACAAATGGTTGTAAGTGTGTCAGTTGTTGACCCTTCTGATCACATGGCTGACTGGGAGCTGCAGCCACTACCCAGGATCACAAGAGTATTATAGCACATATCACTAGCCTGGGAAAAGATCAAAATGCAAAATTCAAAGCACTGTTTTCACTAAATGCTTATCACTTTTACACCATCATAAAGTCAAAAAAATCATTAAGTCAAACTATTGTGAGGCAGAGAGTTCTACAGTTCTAAATATGAAAGGCAAGAGTACAAAAACATTTTTACCATAAAGAAAAAAAACTGAAGAATTGAACTATTTTAATGCTCAACTTGGTATTTAACTAATACTTAAATTCCCTAATTTATTTCCTTAATTGAAGATCTATTTTTAATTTATTTCTTAAAAGATTTTATTTATGGAAAGAATGTCCAATAGAAAAAAGGCAGTCTCTTCAACAAACAGTGTTGGGAAAATTGGACAGCCACATGCAGAAAAATGAAAATGGACCATTTCTTACACCACACACAAAAATAGACACAAAATAGATGAAAGACCTCAATGCGAGATAGGAAGCCATCAAAATCCTTGAGGAGAACAAAGGTAGCAACCTCTTCCACCTCAGCCACAGCAACTTCTTCCTAGAAACATTGCCAAAGGCCAGGGAAGCAAGAGCAAAAATGAACTATTGGGATTTCATCAAGATCAAAAGCTTTTCGGGCACCTGGGTGGCTCGGTGGGTTAAAGCCTCTGCCTTTGGCTTGGATCGTGATCCCAGGGTCCTGGGATCAAGCCCCGCATCAGGCTCTCTGCTCAGCGGGGAGCCTGCTTCTCCTTCTCTCTCTCTGCCTGCCTCTCTGCCTACTTATGATCTCTGTCTGTCAAATAAATAAATAAATAAATAAATCTTTAAAAAAAAAAAAAGATCAAAAGCTTTTGCACAGCGAAGGACACAGACAACAAAACCGAATGACAACTGACAGAATGGGAGAAGATATTTGCAAACAACATATCAGATAAAGGGCTAGTACCCAAAATCTATAAAGAACTTATCAAACTCAACATCCAAAGAACAAATAATCTAATCAAGAAATGGGCAGAGGACACAAACAGACATTTCCGCAAAGAAGACATCCAGATGGCCAACAGACACATGAAAAAGTGCTCCACATCAATCGGCATCAGGGAAATACAAATCAAAACCACAATGAGATACCACCTCACACCAGTCAGAATGGCTAAAATTAACAAGTCAGGAAATGACAGATGCTGGCGAGGATGCAGAGAAAGGTGAACCCTCCTACACTGTTGGTGGGAATGCAAGCTGGTGCCGCCACTCTGGAAAACAGCATGGAGTTTCCTCAAAAAGTTGAAAGTAGAGCTACCCTACAACCCAGCAATCACACTACTGGGTATTTACCCTAAAGATACAAACGTAGTGACCCAAAGGGGCACATGCACCCAAATGTTTATAGCAGCAATGTCCACAATAGCCAAGCTATGGAAAGATCCTAGATGTCCATCAACAGAAGAATGGATCAAGAAGATGTGGTGTATATATATCTACAATGGAATACTATGCAGCCATCAAAAGAAATGAAATCTTGCCATTTGCAACGACGTGGATGGAACTAGAGGGTATTATGCTTAGCGAAATAAGCCAATCAGAGAAAGACAATTATCACATTATCTCCCTGATATGAGGAAGTGGAGAGGCAACGTTGGGGGTTTGGGGGGTAGGGAAGGAAAAAATGAAACAAGATGGGATAGGAAGGGAGACAAACTGTAAGAGTCTCTTAATCTCACAAAACACAGGGTTGCCGTACAGAGGCAGGTATGGAGATGGTGGTTGGGTTATGGACATTGGGGAGGGTATGTGCTATGGTGAGTGCTGTGAAGTGTGTAAGTCTGATGATTCACAGACCTGTACCCCTGGGCCAAATAATACATTATATGTTAATTTTTTTAAAAAGAAATAAGAACCCCCCCAAAAAAGATTTTATTTATTTATTTGATACAGAGAAGTGCAAGCACAGCAGGGGGAGCAGTAGGCAGAGGAAGAGGGAGAAGAAAGCTCCCTACTGAGTAAGGAGCCCAGTGCAGGGCTCCATGTGGGGCTTGATGCAGGGTTCAATCCCAGGACTTTGGCATCATGACCTGAGTGGAAGACAGCTGCTTAACTGACTGAGACACCAAGGCACACCTTAATTTAAGATTTAAAATAATACTTTAGTTCATCAAAAGATACCATTAAGGGAGTGAAAAAGCAAACCACAGAGTGGGAGAAGATACTGTCACACCAATTACTTACAAAGAACTCCTATTCAGAATTATATATACATATATATTTGTATATATATATATATATATATACACACATGTATATTTATATATATATAAAATAAAAACTCCTATAATTAAATAAGAAAAATGACCACCCAATTAAAAAATGCATAAAAACTTGAAGAGGCACTTCAAGAAAGAAAGTGAAGATGCAATGTGGGGGGTTTGGGGGGTAGGAAAAGAATAAAAGAATAAATGAAAAAGATGGGCTCAGGAGGGAGACAAACCATAAAAGACTCTTAATGTCACAAAACAAACTGAGGGTGGCGGGGTTGGGTAAGGAGAGGGTGGTGGGGTTATGGACACTGGAGAGGGTAGGTGCTATGGTGAGTGCTGTGAAGTGTGTAAACCTGGCGATTCACTGATCTGTACCCCTGGGGCTAATAATACATTATATGTTTATAAAAAAATTAAAAAATTTTTAAAAAGATAAAACTCTTAAATGACAAATACAAAACCAATTAAAAAAATAAAATGGGGAGAAATGCAACTGATTTCTGTGCATTGATTTTATATCCTGACACTTTACTGAATTCCTGTATAAGTTCTAGCAGTTTTGGAGTGGAGTCTTTTGGGTTTTCCACATATAGTATCATATCATCTGCGAAGAGTGATAATTTGACTTCTTCTTTGCCAATTTGGATGCCTTTAATTTTCTTTTGTTGTCTGATTGCTGATTATGCCTCCATCAGAAAGGATGAATACCCAACTTTTGTAGCAACATGGACGGGACTGGAAGAGATTATGCTGAGTGAAATAAGTCAAGCAGAGAGAGTCAATTATCATATGGTTTCACTTATTTGTGGAGCATAACAAATAGCATGGAGGACATGGGGACTTAGAGTGGAGAAGGGAGTTGGGGGAAATTGGAAGGGGAGGTGAACCATGAGAGACTATGGACTCTGAAAAACAATCTGAGGGTTTTGAAGGGACGGGGGGTGGGAGGTTGGGGTACCGGGTGGTGGGTATTATAGAGGGCACGGATTGCATGGAGCACGGGGTGTGGTGCAAAAATAATGAATACTGTTATGCTGGAAATAAAAAAAAAAATGGAGAAAAAAAGCACTGACTTTCCTCCAGTTACCAATAATACAGTTGTCACTACTGTCTGAAACCTCACAAGAATTGCCTTTAATATCCATATTTTGAAAATAAAACAAAACAAAAACAAACACCCATATTTCTCTCAATACTCCCTTCAAGAAAATCTAGGTTTTTTATAACTTGCACAATAAAACTTTTCTCATTACCCCATTCCAAAACCACTTCTACATTTTCAAGTATTCATTGTAACAGTACTTTCCTTCTTGGTACCAAAATCTACATTTAGTCAGGGTTCTCCTGAAAAACAGAAACATAACTAATAGGATGTGTGTGCATATGTGTGTGTGCGTACATGCGTGTGTGTATGCGTGGAGAGAGAGAAAGTGATTGATTTTCTTTTTGTTGTTGTTGTTTAGTCTTTATTTCATAATCATAAACTTAATTCTGCGATCCAGCTAGACTTGGAGGGGAGTAAAAAAAATATGGAACCAATAGAACTGCAGCAAAAGTACAAAGATTATAGGATATTTCTAGCAGATGAGGGTGAAGAGGTGCTCTCTTGAGTTCCAGAAGGAAGATAAAATACAAGTCAAATTTATTAGATTTGTCCACAGTCCGCAACAGTGATCTTCCCCCGGCCTTGCCATTCCTGGACCCAAAGTGTTCCATGGCTTCCACAATATTCATGCCCTCTTCCACCTTACCAAAGACCACATGCTTGTCATCCAACCACTCAGTATTGGCTGTGCAAGTAAAAAACTGGGAATGGCTAGTGTTAGGTCCAGTATTTGCCATGGACAAGATGCCAGGACTCCAATGTTTCAGGATGGAATTCTCATCATTAAATTTCTTCCCATAGATGGATTGCCACCAGTGCCATTATAGTGTGAGAAGTCATCACCTTGGCACATAAGTCCTGGAATAATCCTGTGAAAGTTGGAATGTTTATAACCAAATCCTTTCTCCCCAGTGCTCAGAGCATGAAAGTTCTCTGCTGTCTTTGGAACTTCGTCTGCAAACAGCTCAAATGAGACATGACCTAAGGGTTCACTGTCTATGATGATGTAGAAGAACATCATGGGGCCGACCATGGCTAGGTAGCATGGGTGGGTCCAGGAAGGTGGTGTCTATAAGGCCTGATTGACTGATTTTTTAAAAATTGGCTCCCATAATTATAGAGGCTAGCAAACCTCAAATCTACAGGATGGGCCAGTAAGCTGGAGACGTCAGGGATATGCATACATAGGGGAAAGGCCATGTGAGGACACAGATAGAAGATGGCCATCTGTAAGCCAAGGAACCACCCTTGCCAACATCTTGATGTTGGACTTTCAGCCTCCAGAAATGTGAGGAATAAATTCCCATTGTTTAAACCACCCACACTGTGGAAATAACCCAAGTGATTATCAACTGGAAATTGCAATGGATAAATTAAAACTTGACTTCATTTTATATGCAGTCTAAAAAGATAAAATTAGACTTTTTGGCTTTGAGAAACATGTCTAGGTGCGTACATTATAAAGGAAACCAAGAAAGTGGTTACCTGTAAAGTCAGGATATGATTACCTTTTAGAGTGGGAAGTTGGTAGTAATGGAAAGGGCATGCAGATTGGGAGCTCCTGAATGTGCTGGGGAAGATTTCGTTTCTCAACCATTTTGTTGGTTACATGAATATTTTCCTGAATTTATACATCTTTGGTTTATACCCTTTTCTGTACATATGTTATGTACCTTTAATATTTTAAAGGTTAAAAATTGTGAAGACCAGTCTTTCCCAAAATAGTGCTAGGACTGGAGTAATGGCCTTCTTTTCCTTGTTTCTAGTTTTAAGAGAAATGATTCTTTATTAAGAGTAAGACTGACTAGGGGCATCTGGGTGCCTCAGTTGGTTAAGTGTCTGTCATTATCCCAGGGTCCTGGGATTGAGCGCTGTGTTGGGCTCCCTGTTCAGTGGGGAGTCTACTTCACCCCTACCCCCACTCATGCTCTCTCTCTTGTTCACTCTCTCTCAAATAAATAAATAAAATCTTTTTAAAAAAGAGAGAGAAGATTGACTATCCATTTAGAAGAAAAATGAAGCCTGACTTTCAACACAAACCATCCACTAAAATAAATTATAGATGCATTAGTGCTCTAACCATAAAAACAAACAGTGAAAACCAATATTATGAACTTATTAGTAAAAACCAAGAGTATGTCTATGTAACTTTGGGGTTTAAATAGCTTTGTTATCTTGACATCAGGACAAGACCCCATAAAGGTAAAGACAGATTCTATTATATTAAAGTTAAAAACTTCTAGATGGCTAAAAACCCCAGCATATATGAACTCAAAATGCACTTGGAGCAAAGTGAAATAGTTCATTCCATATACGTCAGTTATATTTTTTAAGTAGACTCCACACCCAGTGTGGAGTCCAACACAGGGCTTGAGCTCATGATCCTGAGATCGAGAACTGAAACTGAGACCAAGAGTCAGACGTTTAACAAGTTGAGCTACCTAGGCACCCCTCAGTTAATATTTTTAATACATAAAGAGCTTCCAAATATAAAAAAGAAAGGAATGAAAATGAAAAAGTAATAAAGAAACAAATAGACAACACAGATGGTCGATAAACATTTGGAAAAGGGCCAATCTTATTAGAGTTCAAAAGATAAAAATTAAAACAAAATATTGCTGAGATTTAAAAGCCAATAATAATAGCCAGGTTCAGGGATGTTCTGAGAAAAAGAGCTAATAATAATAATCAGTTTAGAGGTGAGTCTGAGGAAATAGAAATAAGTACTTTCACTCAGAAGAACCAGTGAAAATATTCAATCACATTCCTACTTCTAGACATTTATCCTTTGAAAATATAAATTCTTACAAAGCTGCAGAAAGATATATGTGTATGTTTACATGTGTCTGGATAGCTACCAATTCATTATTTATAATGGGAAAAAATAGAAACAGCTTAAATGGCTATTAATATTGTATGACTTCCAAAAATGTATGGCACATCCATAGAATGACAAATTGTCTAGCAATAAAAAGAATGGGAATATGACAATCTAGTATGTGACCAAGTAAGTTATCACAAGTATAATAGATTTGTGTATATATATAACAAAATTCTGGAAGACTATAAAACAGTTAAGTATGGTTTTATCTTTGGGCCAGCTGAGATTATAGGACACAGTTACTTTTCAGTTTATTTGTGTAAATGATTGTTTCATTTATAACACATATACATGTATTATTTCTCCCAGAGAAATATTTTCCAAAGTTAAAATTTTAAATTAAAATGCACATGCCTATATGATCTCCCTGATATGAGGAAGTGGTGATGCAACATGGGGGCTTAAGTGGGTAGAAGACGAATCAATGAAACAAGATGGAATTGGGAGGGAGACAAACCATAAGTACTCTTAATCTCACAAAACAAACTGAGGGTTGCTGGGGGGAGGGGGTTTGGGAGAAGGGGGTGGGATTATGGACATTGGGGAGGTGTGTGCTTTGGTGAGTGCTGTGAAGTGTGTAAACCTGGTGATTCACAGACCTGTACCCCTGGGGATAAAAATATATGTTTATAAAAAAATGCACATGCCTAAAATGCCCTTTAAACCTGAAATGGGAAAAAAAAAGTCAAACTAGTAATTTTACAAAAGTATTGAAAATATCCAAAGAAGTATGGGCAAGAAACAGGTTATAGCAGAATGCACAGTCAGAGCCGTAGAAAGTTCATGATTTCCAGCACCTGAATCACAACTGTACACCCACAGAGATGATAGACAGCAAGGGTGAGGCAAAATCAAGGACAATAATAATGGAAAACAAGAGGAAATTAAAAAGGCCAAAAATAAGAAAGATTAATGATTCAAAAATATTTTCTCCAACTGAAAGCATCACAGCAAAGATTTTTAAAGGGGACAGAATTTTCCCTCTGGAACACCCTCCAAAGAATCCACAAATACTTCACTGTTGATTTTTTTTAACTACAAAGAGAAAGACAGGCTCTTACAAGTCAGTGAGAATGAAAGGGGTGACTGCAGCTAAAGATGACACCTTTGAAGTGATTTCAGACCTTGCCTTTGGGAAAAATCTCTGCAAACTGTCAGGCTGGGTTTCTCTTTTAAGGCAAGATAGAACGATTCTGAAGCAGAGACCCTAATATGATTTCTCCATAAAACCCTACAACTGCAAAAAGCAACAAAGATCTAAGAGTAAGCAGTATACTTATGAGGCAAATTAAGACAGTTTTATGAAGAAAATGACAATAAAATCACCTAGTGAGTTCCATAAAGGCACAGTGGAAACACAAACGTCACTGGATGTCTTACGTAACCATGGCCAGAGGGTAGTGCCTGGTATTTGGGATACAAGAGCTAAACTTAATGAAATGTGTAGATGAAAATAGTTGGGTTACAATATATTGATGTTAAAAGCAGAAAAATTGGCCAAGACTGTCTTTAGTATAGTTAAAAGCAGTAGTCCTCAACCTGAGTCATGTTTCAAAATCACCTGGGGAGCTTCTAAAAAAATGTCCTGCCTTACTACACTCTGATCAAATTATTCTGAACTTAAAACAAGTTCAGTACAGAAAATACTGAAAACAAAAGATGAAAAACAATATTATAAGTGTTAGTATAATAATATTAAGTAAAACAGGTGGAAAACTACAAAAAAAAAAGAGAGAGAGAGAAAGAGCCAGAATGTTTGTAATATATATTACAAGGTGTTGATACTACTGATAATATAAAATCTCACACCCAGATTTCTGGATTTACAAATAGGCAAAGGATATCAATAGCAATTTGCAAAAGAACAAGGCAAGTGGCCAATAAAAAATGGGAAGAAAAATAGTATGACCCATGGTAATTTAAAAAAGGAAAGTTAAAATGGGTTACCATGGCATTTAACCTGGCAAAGCTTTTCAAAAATTATAATTTTCAGAGTTAGTGAGAGATTAATGAAATAGAAATTTCTCAACATGTAACAAAAGTCTTATAATAATGATCTCTATTGACCTGGAAAATCTCCTTTTGAATATCCATATTGGAGAAATAAACATAAATGTGCATAAATGTGTCTGTGCCAGGAAAAGCACTACATTTATTTATAACATCATGACACTGAAAACAGTCAATAGGCCTAAAATTAGGGGAATGGCTAAACAAATGGTGCCATTGTCATAAAATTCTATGCCATTTAGCCACTAAAAACTATTTTAAAAATATATCACAATATAAAAATACGCTCACATTATAATGTTAAATATAAAAGGCAAGGCTGTGGAGCACAACAAATAGCATGGAGGACATGGGGAGTTAGAGAGGAGAAGGGAGTTGGGGGAAATTGGAAGGGGAGGTGAACCATGAGAGACTATGGACTCTGAAAAACAATCTGAGGGTTTTGAAGGGGCGGGGGGTGGGAGGTCGGGGTACCAGGTGGTGGGTATTATAGAGGGCACGGATTGCATGGAGCACTGGGTGTGGTGCGAAAATAATGAATACTGTTATGCTGAAAATAAATAAAAAATAAATTTAATAAATAAATAAATTAATTTTTTATAAAAAGGCAGGGCTAATGAACAATAACTTCAGTGTAGTTCCTAATATACCCAGAAACAAGACTGGGAAGAAGCAGAATGCCACCATGGACCAACAGTGTACAGCCCCACACATGAGTAAAATTTCTTACAAAAAGAGGTGGTAAACAGACACAACATAGAAAGAAAATCCAAGGAGATCTCACCATTGTATAGAGTGCCATCTAGCCGTCCAGCTGCTTGCTCTCTGTGTTCTCTGGGTAAGCTGTTAGTAACCCTGGACCTCAATTTCCTCAGTTTTAAAAAGGGAATAACCTTTTTGTTGTAAGGATTACATGACAGAATGTGTGTAAAGCAATTTATAATGCCTTACATAACAGTATCTCTATCCAACCCATTTAAAATAATAGTAATGATACTAGTAATTGACATTTATTAAATAGTTATTCAGGTTCAAACACTGTGTTTTGAATATTTCATTTTGTCTTCAAAACCATCCTATGAAGTCAGGAACTACTATCTTCATTTTATAGAAACTGAAGAGCAGAGAATTAAAGTAACTAGGTCAAGCCCAACAGAATATGTAACAAAAACTACAAAGACATAGAATTATGCAGAGGTAAAACTAATTGCAGACTTCACCATTATCTCATCAGAACTCCATGGTCTTTAAGATCCACTGAGCAAGGACAGACCGCTGGGTTGGAGTCTCAAATCTGCCTTAAGTTCATGCCACAGGATTGGGAGAACTTTGCCCATCACTTGGCTTTCTTGTCTAAAATGAAGTGGTTCAAGTGCCAAAGGCTGCAAGCTGCTTCCTCTCTCCTCCCCTTCCTCTTCTCCCTCTTAGGCACACAGGCATGTATGTCTGTGTGTGCACCTGTGTGTATTTGTGTGTAGTGTGTTACCCATCTAGCCGTGACATTCTTGTCTCTGAGATAAAATTAACATATGAAGGAAATATACAAGAAAGATAAGGTAATAGTAGATTTGATCCTTAAGAACCTATCATTAAAACCAAAGTGTAGGGGCATCTGGGTGGCTCAGTTGGTGAAGCATCTGCTTTTGACTCAGGTCATGATCTCAGGGTCCTGGGATGGAGCCCCACATTGGGCCCCCTACTCAGCAGGGAGTCTATTTCTCCTTCTCCCTCTGTCCCTCCCCCTCACGACCCCTGCTGGTGCTCTCTCACTCCCTCACTCTCAAATAAATAAAATCTTAAAAAAAAAAATAAAACCAAAGGGTGTTTAGTCCCTGTGGTCTCATGGAAGAATTTCTTGTTCTTGTTTTTCAAATTGTGGTAAGAAAAAAAACCACATAGAATTTGCCATCTTAACCATTTTAAAGAATATAATTTAGTAGTGTTAAATATATTCATATTGTTGTGCAACCAATCTTTGGAACTACTTAATCTTGCAAAACTGAAATTCTATATCCATTAAACAACAGCTCACTCCACACACTCCTCCCCAACCCCTCTTAACTACCATACTACTCTCTGTCACTATGAATTTTCGTACTTTAGATACCTCACATAGGTAGAATCAAGAAGACAATATTTGCTGACCCTCCCCCACTTTCAAGAGTTAGAGGCTACTTTTTGTCCACCAAAAAGATGAACAAGGTCTCCAAAACCAAAGTGGACTAGCCCAATTTTCAACTGGAGGAAGCAGAAAACTAGTCACTAAAAAAAGACAAGACTGAGACTTCAATTTACTTATTTGAGAAAAAAATATCTTGAACAAGAATTAATTGGGTGAATAAAGTGTCCTGTCAATCAACAATTCTTGACAACCCTGCACCTTACATTTAAAACATTAAAATTTTATTTGGGCTGTTTATTTCCATTCCTTTCTATTACCCTTTAGGGTACCATTGAGGGTTTAACTATGGATAAATTTCTAGGGAAATGACAGTTGTTACACGTGATCTGCAGAATTTGAAGACATATCCAAACTACCCCTGGTCTTCTTATTTGTTTTCCAAAGTGTACTCACTTCCATTGGTCTTACAAGATCAATCTTATGATTTCAGGGAAAACTCCTGTTCATCTTCTCCTGAGTGCCACCTTAATCTGTTCTATATGCCACTTTTGGATGCTCACTCTGTGCCAGGCTTTGAGCTTAAGGGTTATGGGTGAGAATGTAAACAAGATACCACCATGAACAATGGTGTTGGTGTTGTTACTGGTTGGACAGAGCTGCTAAAATAGGGACTCACAGGACCTGGAGTGCAGGAGGAAAAGGGAGGGCAGCGGGGCCACAGAGTGGAGAAAATGGAGGGGTGGAAGAAGGAGTGCAGTGGAGTTCAGGAGGGGACGAGGGAAAGAGATGTGGTCAGAAAATGGAAAATTAAAATGTAATAGCATCCTGATAAGATAAACGGGCTCTAGATCCTAAATTAATTAAAATTTGTTTCACCTGCATATAACAGAAAACTCACCCCAAATAAATTTATCTTTTCTCACTTAAAAGAAGTCCAGGAAAAGGTAATACACAATTCTCTTGTGGCTCTGCAGCTGTAAGTGGCCCAGACCCATCTATTTTCCTGCCCTGCCATCCCTAGTACAGGGCTTCTATTCTCAAGGTTACTTCATGGTCTAAAATGACCACAGTGCACCAGCCATCACAGCCATTACAAGGAATAACACAAAGGAAGAAGGAAAAAAGCAACAGGTATACCTGCCAGCCCTCTTTAAAGAGCCTTCCAAGAAGTCCACCCAACACATTCGCTTTCATCTTTTTTGGGCAGAACATCACCACATCCAGCAGCAAGGAAGGCTGGGAAAAGTCATTTTTAATTCAAGGTTAGATCAGAGTTTTGTCACTGAGGAAGGAGCAAATGCTGGAGAGCAGGTGAGTAGCTGCAGTCTGGCACAGAGCCCTAAGCCAATTCTGATATAAAGGCAGGATACTGCATTCCAAGGATTACAGGAAAATAAAATCCTCTGTCTCTAGCTTTCTCATGGAAGTTGCTCTCCCAGGTACAAAGAGAATTTTCCAAGCCCAACCAGTAACCACTAGTGAGTTAGGGGAGGAACTGTGATTTTCAGTGCAGTCATCCAGTCAACTGTGATTTTCAGCTGCCTAAAAGAAGGCACCATGCCATCATTCTTCAGTCTTGTTTTAGGCTGGAGTGAATATTGAATGAATAGTCTTTGAAAATTCTGAGTCAGGGCAAAGAGGTCACAATGAAAACTCAGTGCCTTCCTCATGAATGCTCCACTGTCGGCCACTTCCGCCCACCATTCATATTACCCAGGTTGGACAATGGAGTGGATTCTTCCACTGTGTCTCTGTCCCTCTGCCCACACAGCTCCCTCTGAAGTTTCATGTGTCACTAAAACAATGAGGAGAAATGCATCGAAGAGTGGATCCCAAGAATCCACAGAATGGAAAATGCTGTCAATCCCTTCCTTTTCTGCTAACATATCTTTGCACAGTACATTCATGTAACGCTTTCAGGGATTTGAGTAAGGGCCTCTCCAACCCTCTTCTCCCACTACCACTTCCTACCCTAAGCCCTTCAGGGGAAACCGGGTGCTTAGCCACAGACTTCATGAAAGTAGGGGAGACTAACCTGTTCTAGACCTCTCTCATGTTTAAGAGCTTAATGTTTTTCGGAGTCCAAACCTGGCCATTTTTCTCTTTTCTTAAAGGAAGGATATTTTTTCTTTAGCCTAAGCACTAGACTCAGGAAAGCAATAATTTGCCCTTGAAACTTGAGCTGTAATCAGTGATTGATACAGTCATAAAGTAAAGCAATTAAAAACTGATCCTCTTTAATAATTTAATAATATTTACTAAATAAAATTCAAAAATAAAATGTATTAAATAACATTTTAGAAAACAGATCAATTGAAAACTGTCAGTTATGGTAACTAATAAAAATCACTTTGCACTATGTTATTTTATACCTCATCTTTCTACCTGATATTCTACTCAGAAAAAATTTTAAAAGACCATGTCCTCCCCACCCCACCCCCCTCTCTCTATATATATAAAGAATTCTATATGAATAGAATTATAGGAATTCGTAACTGTGCCACGGACATCTTTTTAATGAATTAATGACTGGGGTACCAGAGTTGCTCAGTGGGTTAAGCCTCTGCCTTCCACCAAGGTGATGATCCCAGGATTCTGGGATGAAGCCCCACATCCGGATCCCTACTCAGCTGGAGTTTGCTTCTCCCTCTCCCTCTGACTGTCGCTCCCCCTCGGTTCCCCCTCCACTCCCGCTCTGTCACTTTCTCTCTCTCAAATAAATAAATAAAATCTTAAAAAGAAATTAATGACAAAACTCCCATAAAGCAGTTTATTCTCAGTGCTCTGATGCTTCTAAGGCATGCCCACATCCTAGAAAGATTTGCAATTAAGTTTAAAGTGTCAAAGTGAATTCATGTTTCTCAAACTTGCATGAAAGTCTGCATCTTAGTTGGTGTATTGGAGCTTCAGAAACACGACTCAAACCTCCCTGAGCAATTTCCAGTATGGATTGCACACAAGGCTTGTCCCCGCGGGTGCCACTATGGCTGCGTGAATGGTTCTGCTGGACTTGGGTCCTTTACAGTCCTTCCTAATCGCAGACTCCTCCTTCGCATTACCGTATGGAAAACGGTTGACATGCGGCCAATTAGAGTGTGATCATGAACCCAGTCTAGGGAAAATATCCTTTAGGTCTGGTCAACAGTTAATGAGGGTTTTCACTTCAAAGAGGGAGAGGAAGTCCACATATCCTGCCTGTCTTGGTATTGGCGGTGTGGCACACAGAGTGATGGAGACGCTGTGCCCGGGGCCACCCAGGCCGTCGCAAGTGTTGAAATCCCCCACCCAAGCAGAACACCTGAGAGGAGCTGGCAGAGGCAGCCTGTAGGCTGCTGTTTACTGTCTGCTCTGCGTTAGTAGGTACCAAGTTGAACTTTGTTTACTTTTTGTAATGAAAAGAAAGGGAACTGGTGGTGGAAAAGGGCAGTAGCCCAAATTAATATAGACGTACTGATGGGCAGTACTATTTTCAGCTTCTACTTTCCCAGGGCACCCTTACTTTCTAAAATACTTGTCTTTTCCAGAAAGAGTTCCATAAATACAGAGAACAGACTGATGGTTGCCAGGGGAAAGGGGGAGCAGGGCAAAATGCATGAAGGAGAGCAGGAGAAACAGGCTTCCAGTTATTGAATAAATAGATCACCAGGATGAAAGGTGCAGCATAGGAATATAGTCAGGCTATTATATTGGCGGCATATGGTGACAGAAAGGAACTACACTTGTGAGCACAGCATAACATAAACACTTGTCTAATCACTGTGTTGTACACTGGAAACTAACATACATAACCTTGTGTTTAACTCTACTTCAATTTTTTTAAATGATGAAAAAATTAGTTGTCTTTTCTAACTGTGGAGCTTGGTGTCTGATAGTCTAAGTAATCTGGACAGCTCTATCCAGTACAATTTTCTGTGCAGATGGCAATGTGCCGTGTCTGTGCTATCCAGTATAGTAACCACTAGCCACTTGCAGGTGTGGGGTACTTGCAATGTGGCAAGGGTGACTAAGGACTGGATTTTTAATTCTATTTAATTTTAATTAACTTAAATTTAAATTTAAATAGTCACATATGCAAATGGCCACCAAATTAGAATAGATCTAGAAAACCAAAGTATTTTTTGTTCAGCTAGAAAATATGATTATTTCCCGCAGCAGTTCATGAAACTTGGTTTCCTCATCCACACTGATGCAGACCTATGAACTCAGATGTGCAACAGAAGCCTGTGACTTCCTGGTTTCCACCTAAACAAGAGGGGTTTTTTGCAGTTCATTAGAAATGTTGCTGATTCAAGTGTTGCTCTTCCAAGTGAACTAGTCTCTCAAAAAGTTTAGAAAGGAGAAAAAAGATCCATTTTAAATAAATCCGTTTTTAAATAAAAAATTTAAAGACAGGACTATATTTATCAACAACTAAGTGGAATCACACACCCTCCTAAAGAATGATTTTGGGGACACCTGGGTGGCTCAGGATCCCAGGATCATGATCCCAGGATCCTGGGATGAGTCCCATATCTATTAGGGTCCCTGCTCAGGGGGGAGCCTACTTCTCCCTCTGCCTGCCACTCCCCCTGCTCGAGCTCGCTCTCTCTCTCTCTCTCTCGACAAATAAATAAATAAAATCTTTTTTTAAAATAACTATTTTGAAATTTTTATATGTAAGCAATGAGAATGGTACTTTTTTCATCAAGCTATACATGACATGAATACTATGAATAATGGGAACCCACAAATGTGTGTCTTACCAGGAAGACTGTATAATAGTTTAAAATGCAAATTTTGTAGAAGTTTACTTAAATAATGGCTCCTAAACTTATTTAGTCATCTGACCATGGGCAAGTTAATTAACTTCTCTAATCTGCAGTTTGTTTATTGTAAAATAGATAATGATAGTACCTACTACTTCACAGGACTGTTGTGAGGATTAGACAAGATAATGATTAACAAGGCTTTAGCCCTCACATGTAAGCATTCATGAGTAAATAAATAAATAGTGACTACTATTACTTTATTTTACTCCTCCACAAAGTGAAGAATAGTAATCATGTAGAGAGGTCCAGAGGTTTTTTCCATGTATTAATCACACATCAATAATCTTCATTTAGATACCCGGAGAGAAGGCTAAACCAGCCTTGCTGATACTTCCAGTTGTCCACTCATGATATTTTATCCACACTCTGTGTGCTCTGGAAGAGTCCCTGCATATTTAAGACACGGGCCATTGTTCAGCAGACAGGGTATGTCACTTGGAGGCAAAGAATCACAGAGTTTAAGGAGTAAATTTCTGGATAAAGTATTAACGTCCTAAACGCCAAGGCATTTGAGGATTTGCCAGTCTTTACAAAAATAGAATAAATACGATGCATGTACTCTCCTTTAAGGCTAATACCAAAAGCTGAACCTTTACCTACTAAAATACTAAACCCCAAACTTGTTTTTTAAAGACTAAGTCAGCATTTATATTAAGTTTCCCAGTTGGAACTACCATGTGATGATTATGGTGGGAAGAGAGAGACTGGTCATCAGTGTGAGTTAAACATATCTTAGGATACATTGTTGTACATCTGTATTTCATAAGAAAAACTCTAATCTGGACCTGGCAATTAAAAAAAATATATATATATATATATACACACACACATATACACATGGCCTTACCTGTTTTGAATGTTATAGGCAGGGAATATAGGGGAGATAGCAAGTAAAATTATATCCAACTATGCAACCTTTATGAAAATTTCAAATCTGATTTTCATTACAGCCTTCTGGTTTTAGCAATTTCTTGCTTCCTAAATAAAGCCTTTTGAAAGGGCTTTCCCAGTGCACCCCATGAGCGAATCACATGAGTGGTAGAGTCTTCCGTTACCTTGCACCCTTTATGACCCTCTTTTTGTGAACAATGGAAAACATTGAAATAAATTTTTTAAAGTTGTTTCATACCATTTCTTAGCCTTGGGACGTAAAAGTAAAAAAAAAAAAAAAAAAAAAAACCTTGCTTTTCAACAAAATTAAATGAAATGTTTTGCCATCTTCCACTGAAACGGCCACTGTGATGAGCTGGATTTTCAGCACACTAGCGTGATCCTAGCAACCATTTCCCTCTGTGACTCCCTTCCAAGAACCATTCACTAGGAGGACCCTGCACTGCTGACTGTGGGTGGGAACCTGGAAAGAACCACTGAGGGCCAGTGAGAGCTGGAATTCTACCCTTGAAGAGTGAAAATCCAGAAACAAGCCCCTGAAGCAAAGCAGAGACTTTCTCAATCACTCTGACCCTTTTCCTGTCCCTCCTTTTCCCTTATCCCCCCTCGTCATCTCAATCACCATTGAGTGCTCACAGAGTTCTGGACGCTAGATGTAGAGATAAAAAGTTGAATAGGCCATAGACCCTGCCCTTCTGGAAATCACAATCTGATTAGGGAAAGAGATAAATAAAATCCATACATGTGCAACCAGAATAGAAATCAGCTTATGATTGCAGGGTTGGGCAGCAAGTGAGCTCCTGGTGTTGGAGTGGGACCCAAAACTCCCTGGGATTCCCAGTTTGAGGAACTTCTCCATTCTTATCTTTTCTTCCCAGAATGTTGATTGCAGCACATTCTTCCTGGTCTACCAGAGAGGATGGCCTTTATGCCACTGCTGCTGGCCTCATTTTAAATAGAATCCAGCCTCCTGCAGGGCATCAATCCCTGCTTGGCACTTGGCTAGGAAGCTGAAGAACATGACCCTGCCCCCAAGCAGCCCACTGGTTAGTGGAAAACAGACAACCTGATCACCAATAAGCACAGTAATAATAATCAAGAGCAAGATATTCTGAAAGCAAAGAGAAGGCGAGTGGATAAATCACATACAAAGAGCATGGGGAAACAGCACATCTGACATTGCCCATCAGACCCCTGAAAAGTAGACTAGATAAGGGGACCCCAAAAATGCTTATTTTAATTTGAATCCCTCTTTCAGAAAGAAAACATATCAATAGCAAAAATAATCAGATACGTGCTGTGTTTACTACACTATTGAAACTTGAAATTTTAAGTAGAATCTAAAAGCATCTTAATTCTCAGAAGCAACCATAAGAAAATTGTGAGTTTGTGTGTTTTGTCGTGTTGAAGGGGTTGTTTTTTGCTTGTTTGATTTTCTTAGAATAGTGAGTTAACAGTTGGCAAGAAAAAAATGCCAGGGCTAGTCTGCCACAGCAGTCCAGTTCTCAAATAATCTTCAGGAGCCTCAAAGACAGAGCACAAAAAGTACCTTCACTGGGGAAGAGAAGAGAGGGAGGGAAAGAACAACGACCACCACTGCGCCTCTACATTTTTGCAAAGGTCCAGCATTCAGAAGAAGCTTCCTTGCTTGGCCTATATCGGCCAATTGGTAATTTGTAATTCAGGTTAGAAACAAAACAGAAGTGGGCATTGTTCTGGTACTTGCCCTGATAACATCCCAAGAAAACTCGAGAGCTGGCAAGAGAGAAAAACAGATAATGGTCAATGCTGTCATCTGAGTTTAAAAAGCACTGTGATTTTTCTTTTAAAGGAACATCTTCAGTTTCCAAGACCATACACATGGTTTCTAACTGCAGCTCAAAATTTTCCATTGGGCTCCCTCCTGAGAACAAACACTGCTCAGTGGAGAGTGTGTGGTACCAGTGCATTTCCCAGCTTCCCTGCAGGACACTCTGCAGAACCAAGTGCCAGCTACACCCCACACTGGACGCTTAGACCTTAGCAAGCAGAGGTTTGCTTTATCCATCAGAACTATTTTCTGTTTCTCCTTTGCCTTAAAAATAAGAGGAATTCCTTTTATTGGCATTTCAGGCTTTTTTAAATCATAATTGATCCTTTCGGGCTGATCAGAATAATTTTTAATATTTTTAATATTTGTTAAGTGCTTTAAAATTAACAAACTGAACATTTGCATATCCCTTAGTACTCCAAATGGTGCTTCAAAGAAACTGTTGTCATCCCCACAAAGGAAACATCCCCACAAAGGAAACATTCTTAGAGAAGTAACTTGCCTAAGGTCCATTAGGGGAAAAGGGGTGGAGCTTGCCCACACCCAGGCTTCAGACTCTCACCCTGTCTCCCTTCATCTTGTAGTCGGATCTGCCACAGAAGTGCTGCTAACTGCTGTTCCCCAGCGCTGCCAGCACCGTCCACCTGCTTCCACGACTCTGCCTGGCATGACACTTCCCACTTCTCTTTGCCATCCCACCCGTTCTTCACCTCTTCCTCAATGCTCATTCCAGTCACCCTGGCAGCCCTCCATTGCTAATCCACATGGAGTGACATGCAGTCATTGTCTCTGGGGCTTTGGTTATCAGTGCAGATGGGCTGAAAGGGAAAAGTCTTTCATTCAGATTTTTTTTTTTTTAAACAAACCCTTTATTTTGAAGTTATTTTAGAGTTACAGACAAGTTGAAAAGTTAATACATCCCTCACCCGGTTTCCTCTAAAATTAATATCTTATATTATCATGATAACATCATAAACTGTGTTTAGATAAGAAAACTGAGAAACCAATATTGGTACATTACTATTCACTAGACTCCATATTTCAGTAGGATATTTTCACTAATGCATTTCATTGGATTGTTCCAGAATCTAATCCAGAGTAATTGCACTCAGTCAGCATGTTTCTTCTTTCTTCAGGGCTGTGAATATTTTTTTTTGGGTTTGTAGTCTACTTTTTTTTTTTTTTTTAATTTCCAGCATAACAGTATTCATTATTTTTGCACCACACCCCGTGCTCCATGCAATCCGTGCCCTCTATAATACCCACCACCTGGTACCCCAACCTCCCAGCCCCCGTCCCTTCAAAACCCTCAGATTGTTTTTCAGAGTCCATAGTCTCTCATGGTTCACCTCCCCTTCCATTTTCCCCCAACTCCCTTCTCCACTCTAAGTCCCCATGTCCTCCATGCTATTTGTTATGCTCCACAAATAAGTGAAACCATATGATAATTGACTCTCTCTG
The DNA here is from genome assembly GCF_009829155.1 of Mustela erminea. NCBI lineage: Eukaryota > Metazoa > Chordata > Mammalia > Carnivora > Mustelidae > Mustela > Mustela erminea. Next base: position 84,778,620 of record NC_045628.1, read on the forward strand.
CTTGACTTATTTCACTCAGCATAATCTCTTCCAGTCCCGTCCATGTTGCTACAAAAGTTGGGTATTCATCCTTTCTGATGGAGGCATAATACTCTATCCCCAGGGGTACAGGTCTGTGAATCACCAGGTTTACACACTTCACAGCACTCACCAAAGCACATACCCTCCCCAATGTCCATAATCCCACCCCCTTCTCCCAAACCCCCTCCCCCCAGCAACCCTCAGTTTGTTTTGTGAGATTAAAAGTCACTTATGGTTTGTCTCCCTCCCAATCCCATCTTGTTTCATTTATTCTTCTCCTACCCACTTAAGCCCCCATGTTGCATCACCACTTCCTCATATCAGGGAGATCATATGATAGTTGTCTTTCTCTGCTTGACTTATTTCGCTAAGCATGATACGCTCTAGTTCCATCCATGTTGTCGCAAATGGCAAGATTTCATTTCTTTTGATGGCTGCATAGTATTCCATTGTGTATATATACCACATCTTCTTGATCCATTCATCTGTTGATGGACATCTAGGTTCTTTCCATAGTTTGGCTATTGTGGACATTGCTGCTATAAACATTCGGGTGCATGTGCCCCTTTGGATCACTACGTTTGTATCTTTAGGGTAAATACCCAATAGTGCAATTGCTGGGTCATAGGGCAGTTCTATTTTCAACATTTTGAGGAACCTCCATGCTGTTTTCCAGAGTGGCTCCACCAGCTTGCATTCCCACCAACAGTGTAGGAGGGTTCCCCTTTCTCCGCATCCTCGCCAGCATCTGTCATTTCCTGACTTGTTGATTTTAGCCATTCTGACTGGTGTGAGGTGATATCTCATTGTGGTTTTGATTTGTATTTCCCTGATGCCGAGTGATAGGGAGCACTTTTTCATGTGTCTGTTGGCCATCTGGATGTCTTCTTTGCAGAAATGTCTGTTCATGTCCTCTGCCCATTTCTTGATTGGATTATTTGTTCTTTGGGTGTTGAGTTTGTTAAGTTCTTTATAGATTCTGGACACTAGTCCTTTATCTGATATGTCATTTGCAAATATCTTCTCCCATTCTGTCAGTTGTCTTTTGATTTTGTTAACTGTTTCCTTTGCTGTGCAAAAGCTTTTGATCTTGATGAAATCCCAATAGTTCATTTTTGCCCTTGCTTCCCTTGCCTTTTGCGTTGTTCCTAGGAAGATGTTGCTGCAGTTGAGGTCAAAGAGGTTGCTGCCTGTGTTCTCCTCAAGGATTTTGATGGATTCCTTTCGCACATTGAGGTCCTTCATCCATTTTGAGTCTATTTTTGTGTGTGGTGTAAGGAAATGGTCCAATTTCATTTTTCTGCATGTGGCTGTCCAATTTTCCCAGCACCATTTATTGAAGAGGCTGTCTTTTTTCCATTGGACATTCTTTCCTGCTTTGTCGAAGATTAGTTGACCATAGAGTTGAGGCTCTATTTCTGGGCTCTCTATTCTGTTCCATTGATCTATGTGTCTGTTTTTGTGCCAGTACCATGCTGTCTTGATGACGACAGCTTTGTAATAGAGCTTGAAGTCCGGAATTGTGATGCCACCAACGTTGGCTTTCTTTTTCAATATCCCTTTGGCTATTCGAGGTCTTTTCTGGTTCCATATAAATTTTAGCATTATTTGTTCCATTTCTTTGAAAAAGATGGATGGTACTTTGATAGGAATTGCATTAAATGTGTAGATTGCTTTAGGTAGCATAGACATTTTCACAATATTTATTCTTCCAATCCAGGAGCATGGAACATTTTTCCATTTCTTTGTGTCTTCCTCAATTTCTTTCATGAGTACTTTATAGTTTTCTGAGTATAGATTCTGTGTCTCTTTGGTTAGGTTTATTCCTAGGTATCTTATGGTTTTGGGTGCCATTGTAAATGGGATTGACTCCTTAATTTCTCTTTCTTCTGTCTTGCTGTTGGTGTAGAGAAATGCAACTGATTTCTGTGCATTGATTTTATATCCTGACACTTTACTGAATTCCTGTATAAGTTCTAGCAGTTTTGGAATGGAGTCTTTTGGGTTTTCCACATATAGTATCATATCATCTGCAAAGAGTGATAATTTGACTTCTTCTTTGCCGATTTGGATGCCTTTAATTTCCTTTTGTTGTCTGATTGCTGAGGCTAGGACCTCTAGTACTATGTTGAATAGCAGTGGTGATAATGGACATCCCTGCCGTGTTCCTGACCTTAGCGGAAAAGCTTTCAGTTTTTCTCCATTGAGAATGATATTTGCGGTGGGTTTTTCATAGATGGCTTTGATGATATTGAGGTATGTGCCCTCTATCCCTACACTTTGAAGAGTTTTGATCAGGAAGGGATGCTGTACTTTGTCAAATGCTTTTTCAGCATCTATTGAGAGTATCATATCGTTCTTGTTCTTTCTTTTATTGATGTGTTGTATCACATTGACTGATTTGCGGATGTTGAACCAACCTTGCAGCCCTGGAATAAATCCCACTTGGTCGTGGTGAATAATCCTTTTAATGTACTGTTGAATCCTATTGGCTAGTATTTTGTTGAGTATTTTCGCATCTGTGTTCATCAAGGATATCGGTCTATAGCTCTCTTTTTTGGTGGGATCCTTGTCTGGTTTTAGGATCAAGGTGATGCTGGCCTCATAAAATGAGTTTGGAAGTTTTCCTTCCATTTCTATTTTTTGGAACAGTTTCAGGAGAATAGGAATTAGTTCTTCTTTAAATGTTTGGTAGAATTCCCCCGGGAAGCCGTCTGGCCCTGGGCTTTTGTTTGTTTGGAGATTTTTAATGACTGTTTCAATCTCCTTACTGGTTATGGGTCTGTTCAGGCTTTCTATTTCTTCCTGGTTCAGTTGTGGTAGTTTATATGTTTCTAGGAATGCATCCATTTCTTCCAGATTGTCAAATTTATTGGCATAGAGTTGCTCATAGTATGTTCTTATAATAGTTTGTATTTCTTTGGTGTTAGTTGTGATCTCTCCTCTTTCATTCATGATTTTATTTATTTGGGTCCTTTCTCTTTTCTTTTTGATGAGTCGGGCCAGGGGTTTATCAATTTTATTAATTCTTTCAAAGAACCAGCTCCTAGTTTCGTTGATTTGTTCTATTGTTTTTTTGGTTTCTATTTCATTGATTTCTGCTCTGATCTTTATGATTTCTCTTCTCCTGCTGGGCTTAGGGTTTCTTTCTTGTTCTTTCTCCAGCTCCTTTAGGTGTAGGGTTAGGTTGTGTACCTGAGACCTTTCTTGTTTCTTGAGAAAGGCTTGTACCGCTATATATTTTCCTCTCAGGACTGCCTTTGTTGTGTCCCACAGATTTTGAACCGTTGTATTTTCATTGTCATTTGTTTCCATGATTTTTTTCAATTCTTCTTTAATTTCCCGGTTGACCCATTCATTCTTTAGAAGGATGCTGTTTAGTCTCCATGTATTTGGGTTCTTTCCAAACTTCCTTTTGTGGTTGAGTTCTAGCTTTAGAGCATTGTGGTCTGAAAATATGCAGGGAATGATCCCAATCTTTTGATACCGGTGGAGTCCTGATTTAGGACCGAGGATGTGATCTATTCTGGAGAATGTTCCATGTGCACTAGAGAAGAATGTGTATTCTGTTGCTTTGGGATGAAATATTCTGAATATATCTGTGATGTCCATCTGGTCCAGTGTGTCGTTTAAGGCCTTTATTTCCTTGCTGATCTTTTGCTTGGATGATCTGTCCATTTCAGTGAGGGGAGTGTTAAAGTCCCCTGCTATTATTGTATTATTGTTGATGTGTTTCTTTGATTTTGTTATTAATTGGTTTATATAGTTGGCTGCTCCCACGTTGGGGGCATAGATATTTAAAATTGTTAAATCTTCTTGTTGGACAGACCCTTTGAGTATGATACAGTGTCCTTCCTCATCTCTTATTATAGTCTTTGGCTTAAAATCTAATTGATCTGATATAAGGATTGCCACTCCTGCTTTCTTCTGATGTCCATTAGCATGGTAAATTCTTTTCCACCCCCTCACTTTAAATCTGGAGGTGTCTTCGGGCTTAAAATGAGTTTCTTGGAGGCAACATATAGATGGGTTTTGTTTTTTTATCCATTCTGATACCCTGTGTCTTTTGACAGGGGCATTTAGCCCATTAACATTCAGGGTAACTATTGAGAGATATGAATTTAGTGCCATTGTATTGCCTGTAAGTTGACTGTTACTGTATATGGTCTCTGTTCCTTTCTGATCTACCACTTGTAGGCTCTCTCTTTGCTTAGAGGACCCCTTTCAATATTTCCTGTAGAGCTGGTTTGGTATTTGCAAATTCTTTCAGTTTTTGTTTGTCCTGGAAGCTTTTAATCTCTCCTTCTATTTTCAATGATAGCCTAGCTGGATATAGTATTCTTGGCTGCATGTTTTTCTCGTTTAGTGCTCTGAAAATATCATGCCAGCTCTTTCTGGCCTGCCAGGTCTCTGTGGATAAGTCAGCTGCCAATCTAATATTTTTACCATTGTATGTTACAGACTTCTTTTCCCGGGCTGCTTTCAGGATTTTCTCTTTGTCACTGAGACTTGTAAATTTTACTATTAGGTGACGGGGTGTGGGCCTATTCCTATTGATTTTGAGGGGTGTTCTCTGAACCTCCTGAATTTTGATGCTCGTTCCCTTTGCCATATTGGGGAAATTCTCCCCAATAATTCTCTCCAGTATACCTTCTGCTCCCCTCTCTCTTTCTTCTTCTTCTGGAATCCCAATTATTCTAATGTTGTTTCGTCTTATGGTGTCACTTATCTCTCGAATTCTCCCCTCGTGGTCCAGTAGCTGTTTGTCCCTCTTTTGCTCAGCTTCTTTATTCTCTGTCATTTGGTCTTCTATATCACTAATTCTTTCTTCTGCCTCATTTATCCTAGCAGTGAGAGCCTCCATTTTTGATTGCACTTCATTAATAGCTTTTTTTATTTCAACTTGGTTAGATTTTAGTTCTTTTATTTCTCCAGAAAGGGCTTTTATATCTCTCAAGAGGGTTTCTCTAATATCTTCCATGCCTTTTTCGAGCCCGGCTAGAACCTTGAGAATTGTCATTCTGAACTCTAGATCTGACATATTACCAATGTCTGTATTGATTAGGTCCCTAGCCTTCGGTACTGCCTCTTGTTCTTTTTTTTGTGTTGAATTTTTCCGTCTTGTCATTTTGTCCAGATAAGAGTATATGAAGGGGCAAGTAAAATACTAAAAGGGTGGCAACAACCCCAGGAAAAAATGCTTTAACCAAATTAGAAGAGATCCAAAATCGTGAGGGGGGAGAAAGGGGATAAAAAGAGGTTCAAAAAGGAAGAAAGAAAAAAAAAAGAAAAAAAACAAAAAAAAAAAAAGAAAAAAGAAAAGAAAAGAATTAAAAAAAAAAAGGAAAACACCATTCAGAAAGTGGTTGTTTTTCTGTTTCCAGAATTGCTCTTCTTCTTCTCTTCGATCTGCCGATGGATTTTCAGGTGTTTGCAATCTTTAGATAAGCTATCTAGCTGATCTCCGGCTAGCTGAAGCAGTCTCAGCCTGCTACTTCTCCGCCATCTTGACTCCTCCCCCAGATTTTGTTTCAAATCTCAGTTCTTGCCTTTAATCCTTCTAGGCTGATCAGAACAATAGTTCATACTTACTAAGTGCTTTAAAGTTAACAAATGAACATATAATATATCATTTAATATAATATGTTATTTAAACCTCCAAATAGAGCTTTGTGGCCTTAGGAAAGTTTCTTAACTTCCATGAATTTCAATTTCATTGGCTCTCAGAGGTCCACTGTAGTGCCAATCTAACAGGGCCAGCCTAGCACAGAGATGGAATCACTTGGCACACTCAGCAAGACCCTGCACAAACACTCAATAAGAACCAATAAGAACCAGCATCAAAAGAATGAGTTAATTAAATGCACACACACATTAGGGGATGTGTGCTTAATAAGAGCCTAAACATGTATTTGCATCTCTACTTCCATCTTAAATGCCAATTAAATGACAGGGAAGAAAAAAGATGTAAACTCCCAAGAACGAAGAAATGGGAAGGGAAAGGAGAGGATGGGGAAGATGAGAGATCAAATTTATAAAGACATCGTGACCAGACAAATATGAAGATATTTTTTATACAGAAGGACACAAAATTATATTCTCCATGTTCCCTTTCTTAGGAACCTATTAGAAAGGGACGGGGGGTGGGAGGTTGGGGTACCAGGTGGTGGGTATTATAGAGGGCACGGATTGCATGGAGCACGGGGTGTGGTGCAAAAATAATGAATACTGTTATGCTGGAAATAAAAAAAAAATAAAATAAAAAATAAATTAAAAAAAAAAAAAAAAAGAAAATGCACTTCAGCAAATGAGAACACAAAACAGGAAAGAAAATATGGCATGCAGAGGGCAGAAGCTCTGACCCATCGGAGATCTAAAGGGCTTGGGCTGGCTGCTGGGCAGTCCCCTGCAGGATCCAATCCAGACTGGAGCACGGCAAGGAGAAAGAGACCAAGAAACAAATGGAACAGGTTGAGTGTTCAGAGCTATGTCTGGGAGTTTGAAAACATTATTTCTGGCATGTGACAGATCAGTTAGAAGAGTAGAGGGATTCTTTCAAAAAACCAGCTTCTAGTTTCATTGATACGTTCTACTGTATCTCTGGTTTCTACCTCATTGATCTCAGCTCTAATCTTGATTATTTCCCTTCTTATGTGTGGAGTTGGTTTGATTTGTTGTTGATTCTCCAGTTCTTTAAGGTGTAGAGACAGCTGCTGTGTTCTGGATTTTTCAATTTTTTTGAGGGAGGCTTGGATGGCTATGTATTTCCCCTTTAGGACCGCCTTTGCTGTGTCCCATAGGTTTTGGACAGAAGTGTCTTCATCTCATTGATTTCCATGAATTGTTTCAGTTCTTCTTTGATCTCCTGGTTGATCCAAGCATTCTTAAGCAAGGTGGTCTTTAGCTTCTAGGTGTTTAAGTTCCTTCGGAACTTTTCCTTGTGATTGAGCTCCAGTTTCAAAGCACTGGGATCTGAGAGTGTGCAGGGAATAATCTCAGTCTTTTGGTATCGGTTGAGTCCTGATTTGTGACCCAGTATGTGGTCTATTCTGGAGAAAGTTCCATGTGCACTTGAGAAGAATGAGTATTCTGTTGTTTTAGGGTGGAATGTTCTGTATATATCTATGAAGTCCATTTGGTCCAATGTGTTATTCAATGCTCTTGTTTCTTTATTGATTTTCTGCTTCGATGATTTGTCTATTTCTGAGAGAGGCGTGTTAAGATCTCCAATGATTAGTGTATTCATATCAATATGACTCTTTATCTTGATTAACAGTTTTCTTATGTAATTGGCTGCTCCCATATTGGGGACATAGATATTTACAATTGTTAGATCATCTTGGTGGATAGTCCCTTTAAGAATGATGTAGTGTGGTAGGAGAAGAATAAATGAAACAAGATGGGAATGGGAGGGAGACAAACCATAAGTGACTCTTAATCTCACAAAACAAACTGAGGGTTGCTGGGGGGAGGGGGTTTGGGAGAAGGGGGTGGGATTATGGACATTGGGGAGGGTATGTGCTTTGGTGAGTGCTGTGAAGTGTGTAAACCTGGTGATTCACAGACCTGTACCCCTGGGGACTAAAAATATATGTTTATAAAAAAATTAAAAATTTAAATAAATAAAAAAAAGAATGATGTAGTGTCCTTCTGGATCTCTGATTACAGTCTTTAGTTTAAAATCTAATTTGTCTGATATGAGAATCATTACCCCCAGCCTTCTTTTGAGGCCCGTTGGCATGAAAGATGCTTCTCCATCCCTTCACTTTCAGTCTGGGTGTATCTTTAGGTTCAAAATGGGTCTCTTGTAGACGACATATGGATGGGTCCTGTCGTTTTATCCAGTCTGCAACCCTGTGCTGTTTTATGGGCGCATTTAGGCCATCCACATTGAGGGTGATTATTGATAGATACGTTTTTATTGACATCGTGTTACCTTTGAAGTCTTTCTTTCTGTAGATTGTCTCTATATTTCTGTTCAATGTTATTCTTGGGCTTTTTCCTCCTTTAAAGAAGCCCCCTTAATATTTCCTGCAGTATTGGCTTGGTGGTTGCATAGTCTTTTAAGCCTTGCCAGTCTTGGAAACGCTTTATCTCTCCATCCATTTTGAATGTCAGTCTTGCTGGATAAAGTATTCTTGGCTGCATGTTTTTCTCATTCAGTGCCCTGAATATATCTTGCCAGCCCTTTCTGGCTTGCCAGGTCTCTGTGGACAGGTCTGACGTTATTCTGATGGGCCTTCCTCTGTACATAAGGATCTTCTTTGTTATAGCTGCTTTCAAGAGGTTCTGCCTACAATTATAATTCTTCCTTCTTACTATTAGGTGTCTCAAGGACTTTCGAGGATCTGTAATCTTGGGGGAAACCTTTCGGCTTCTAGTACATGAACGCTGGTTCCATTCACAAGATTGGGAAAATTTTCATGAAGAATTTGTTCCACTATATCTTCTAGACTTCTTTCTTTCTCCTCCCCTTCAGGGATTCCAATAATTCTGACGTTGGAACGTTTCATGGCATCATTTATTTCCCTGATTCTGTTTTAGTGGCTTCTAAACTGTTTGTTCCAGGCTTCCTCCTGATCCTTTCTCTCTATCTGTTTGTTCTCCAGATCACTACTATCTTCTGTCTCAGTTACTCTAGCATTGAGAAAATTTAGATTAGATTGGAACTCATTGAGAGCATTGTGAAGCTCATCCCTGGTAGCTTTCAGCTCTTCCCTAATTTGAAAACATGATCTCTGGTCATTCTCAGTTCGGCCCTAATCAATTGCATTTGGTCACCATGGCTTTCTCCAACCTAGCTATTGCTTGGATAATTGTTAGTCTGAAATCTCTTTCTGACATATTGTCTATGTTGATAGCCATTAACTCTGTTGCAGAAGGTCCATCCTCTGTATTTTCTTCTGTTGGGCATTCCTCCTCCTAGTCATTTTGGTGAGAGATGGCTGAATGGGTGTAGCTGGATGTATCAACTGTGGTTCAGTCAAGGTGCACCCTGGAATGCTTCTGAGCAATCAGGGTTCCCCACCCAAATGAGAGGGAAAAGAAAAGGAAAAGAAAAATAGAGAGAGGGAGAGAGACAGGAATGAAGGTGAGATAAAAGAGAAGGTTCAGCCCAAATGGGCCCCAAGGTAAGATTTATGAAGTATACAAACAAACACAGACAAACAAAAAGACTGATAAAAGTATATGACAAGAGAAAAAAAAATACATATATATTTGCATATATATATATGCAAATAAAGGAAGAACCTCGTCAAAAAGAACCCCGAGTGTAAGATTTATATACTATCAGGACAAACACAAAAACACAGAAATACTCGTGGAAGAAAAAGATGGGAGAGTGGTTGTAAATTCTCAGTGTGGGTGAGGAAGGTTGTTTTGATTCTTCCTGGATGTATCTTGATATCTTTGTTAAAGGACTCAACTTTCCTAAGATAAAGGGGGATTAGGAATTGGTTTACCTATAGGGGTGGCATTGATTGGGGAAAGGGGATTACCTTCAAGTTTAACTCTATATGAATATTAGAAAATAAAAATTTAAAAAAGGAATAAACTAGACTAAACTAAACTAAAATTTTTTTAAAAAGAAATTTAAAAAATAGAAATGCAAAAGGAAAACACAGGTGTATGTATCAAAAAGTTCAGGTTAGAAGGTTATTATGGAATTTGATGTACTGGACATCTCACTGTGACGGTAAATAGGTTAAAAAAAGAATCAATAAGATCGATAAGCCACTGGCAACACTAATCCAAAAGAAAAGAGAGAAAGCTCAAATACATAAAATTATGAATGAAAAGGGAGAAATCACAATTAACACCAAGGAAGTAGAAACAATCATCAGAAGTTATTATCAACAGTTATATGCCAATAAGCTAAGCAACCTAGATGAAATGGATGCATTCCTGGAAAACTATAAACTCCCAAAATTGAACCAGGAAGAAATTGACAACCTGAATAGACCAATATCTAGTAACGAGATTGAAGCAGTGATCAAAAACCTCCCAAAAAACACGAGCCCAGGACCTGATGGATTCCCTGGGGAATTCTACCAAACTTTCAAAGAAGAAATAACACCTATTCTCCTGAAGCTGTTTCAAAAAATTGAAGCAGAAGGAAAACTTCCAGACTCTTTCTATGAAGCCAACATTACCCTGCTCCCCAAACCAGGCAAAGACCCTACCAAAAAGGAGAATTTCAGACCAATATCACTGATGAATATGGATGCTAAGATTCTCAACAAGATCCTAGCAAACAGGATCCAACAGCACATTAAAAAGATTATCCACCATGACCAGGTGGGATTCATCCCTGGGCTACAAGGATTGTTCAACATTCACAAATCAATCAATGTAATAGAACAAATTAATATGAGAAGAGAGAAGAACCACAGGGTCCTCTCAATCGATGCAGAAAAAAGCATTTGACAAAATCCAGCATCTGTTCCTGACTAAAACGCTTCAGAGTATAGGGATAGAGGGAACATTCCTGAACTTCATCAAATCTATCTATGAAAGACCCACAGCAAATATCCTCCTCAATGGGAAAAAGCTTGCAGCCTTCCCGTTGAGATTAGGAACACGACAAGGATGCCCACTCCCACCACTCTTGTTCAACATAGTATCAGAAGTCCTAGCAACAGCAATCAGACAACAAAGAGAAATAAAAGGTATCCAAATTGGCAATAAAGAAGTCAAACTCTCTCTCTTCGCAGATGACATGATTCTTTATATGGAAAACCCAAAAGACTCCACCCCCAAACTACTAGAACTCATACAGCAATTCAGCAACGTGGCAGGATACAAAGTCAATGTACAGAAATCAGTGGCTTTCTTATACACTAATAATGAAAATACAGAAAAAGAAATTAGATAATCTATTCCATTTACTATAGCACCAAGAACCATAAGATACCTGGGAATAAACCTAACCAAAGAGGTAAAGGATCTGTACTCGAGGAACTACAGAACACTCATGAAAGAAATTGAAGAAGACACAAAAAGATGGAAGACCATTCCATGCTCTTGGATCGGAAGAATAAACATTGTTAAAATGTCTATACTGCCTAGAACAATCTATACCTTTAATGCTATTCCGATCAAAATTCCACCAGTATTCTTCAAAGAGCTGGAGCAAATAATCCTAAAACTTGTATGGAATCAGAAGAGATCCCGAATCACTAAGGAAATGTTGAAAAACAAAAATAAAACAGGGGGCATCACGTTACCTGATTTCAAGCTTTACTACAAAGCTGAGATCACCAAGACAGCATGGTACTGGCATAAAAACAGGCACATAGACCAGTGGAACAGAGCAGAGAGCCCAGTTATGGACCCTCAACTCTATGGTCAAATAATGCAACTGATGAATTACTGAACTCTACATCTGAAACTAATGATACACTCCATGTAAATAAAGGAATTTTTAAAAAATAAGTTATAAAAACAAATATAATTAAAACCTGTTTTTACAAATTTAAATAGTGGTATGTGATGTTATCAGTATGAGCAGCAAGTATTTGATCTTCGGTAAGACAGAACCAGTAAACAGAACCTGTAAGCTGAAAAGACCCATGGACATCACTTAGGATGATCCTAGAAAAATGTTATTCCTGCTGATAGCATCTTATGACCCCTGTTGACCCTGGAGACTTAATAAATGGATTTGAAATGCAAGACCTCTGAAGACTTAAGAAATTAGCTATTAAGTTTTCATGATAGAGAAGAATTTAAGGAAACTTAAGAGGAAGGAAAGATTTATGACCTGAAATACATAAGCAAGCTGTCTAAAGCCATCTAAGCCATTTGCCCATTCTTCCCTTTTAAGTGCACTTATAAAACATGTGGCTTTGGGAAAGTCAGAAAGGTTTCTGTACTAAGTTCTCTTTGTTTATAAAAATTGAGATAATCAGCTTCTCTAGGATTGCAATATATCCTTATTAACATCTTAGAATCCTGATCCACACTCTTATAGAACTGAACAAGATTTAAGACTTTGAACCCCACTCAAGAGCATATGGCTATTATGAAGATCTTAAAAGGACCTTCCTTATGGGTGATTTCAATTGTTGTAGAAAATTCCATAATACATTGCCCAAGGATCAAGTGGAATCCACATGTCAGGTATGGTGACATGTACCGAGTGGAGAAACACATAGAAAAAAAGAATTCTTGTCTCTAAAGGACTTATAATCAGACAAAGGATATGTGAAATACAAAGCTCCTACAGAATGAACTGTTTGAGATAATGCCTATGAGAAATGCAAGCCGGCACTAGCAGCTCATCCCAATATGGAGTAAGACTTCAACACCATGTTGGTGCTGACTGTCCCCTCGCTGTTCCATCACCTGCTGTCCCCATGTCATCATCTGTTGTACAATAAGAAGAAAGAATGTCTATTGGTGCCTGGGTGACTCCATTAGTCAAGTGCCTGACATTTGATTTCAGCTCAGGTCATGATCTCAGGTTATAAGTTGAGCCCCACATTGGGCTCTGAGATGGACATGGAGCCTGCTTAAGATTCTCTCTTTCCCTCTCCTTCTGCCCCTTCCCTCAGCTCTCTCCCTTCCCAAGAAAAAAAGAGGAGAGAATTTCTAAGTTGAAGTGGAGGTCATGATAAAGCATTCTTTGCCTGCCCACTTAAAACACCATTATTTAACTTAGCTGCTAAATCTTAAGCCAGATGGCCCTTCATTACCTCCCTATTCCTGGCATTCCCAGCAATTTGTTGCATTTGATTGTCTGAAACTGTGTCATCCCTGGTTATGGCTCCTAACACCACCTTAAAGTTGATAACACTGATATGTACATCAGAACCCACAAAATGGAGGTCACCCCAATGGCCAGTGTGAAGTCACAAATCTAAACCTAAGACAGCCTGCATTTGGTAAACACCTGTCACCAATCACACCAAGGACAATCCTCCAGCCCAGTGTAACTAGCTACCCTACACTAGAAAATAGGACCTGTTAGACTTCTTAAAAAAAACCTCTAAAAACAGGGCCATCATCCACATTGCCTCCTCTAAACTCATTCTTGCTCAAAACCTCACAGGAAAATTGCGAAGTGCTCCCCTGCTTGTGAGGCACTATGCTCCTCCAATCCATAGACTGTTTTACTTTGAACAGAGAACATCAAACTCATTACTAATTTGTTTTCACTCTTCACTTGACAAAGCAGCTTTTGACCATGTCTTCACTATTGTCATAAAATTCTGAGAAAACACAAAATTTCAGGCCATTGCTACTTGCTATTTCAGAATACAAATCACTAAGTTCCATGGGATTCATCTATCTTGTCAACATTATAAACCCAATGTGTTGGACACAGGAGAAACTTGATAAATCTTTGCTAAGTAGATGAATAATTGGTCAGCACACATAGTAAAAAATTCTCTGGTGATCATTTTGCAGTGTGTACAAATATCAAATCATGTTCTACAATGGAAACTACTGTTATATGTCAGTTATATCTCAATTTTAAAAAAGTATTCACAGGAAGAAATGACAAACTGTCTAATCATATAACAACTTCTATGCTGTGAAAAATGAAGAGAATATTTTGAGACTCCTAGGAAATGTTTTTAAAAAACTGACCTGCCAGTTTTGTTTCTCTTTTTCAACATTTCCTTAGCAATTCAGGGTCTCTTCTGATTCCATGCAAATTTTAGGATTGTTTGCTCCAGTTCTTTGAAAAATACTGGTAGAATTTTGATCAGAATGGCATTAAAAGCATAGATTGCTCTAGGCAGTATAGACATTTTAACAATGTTTATTCTGATCCATGAGCATGGAATTGTCTTCCATCTTTTTGTGTCTTCTTCGATTTCTTTCATGAGTGTTCTGTCGTTCCTCAAGTACAGATCCTTTACCTCTTTGGTTAGGTTTAGTCCCAGGTATCTTACGGTTCTTGGTGCTATAGGAAACGGAATCAATTCTCTGATTTCCCTTTCTGTATTTTCATTGTTAGTGTATAAGAAAGCAACTGATTTCTGTACATTGACTTGTATCCTGCCACGTTACTGAATTGCTGTGTGAGTTCTAGTAGTTTGGGGGTGGAGTCTTTTGGGTTTTCCATATAAAGTATCATGTGATCTGTGAAGAGAGAGAGTTTGACTTCTTCATTGCCAATTTGGATACCTTTTATTTCTCTTTGTTGTCTGATTGCTGTTGCTAGGACTTCTAATACTATGTTGAACAAGAGTGGTGGGAGTGGGCATCCTTGTCGTGTTCCTGATCTCAACGGGAAGGCTGCAAGCTTTTTCCCATTGAGGAGGATATTTGCTGTGGGTCTTTCATAGATAGATTTGATGAAGTTCAGGAATGTTCCCTCTATCCCTATACTTTGAAGCATTTTAATCAGGAACGGACGCATCACATTGCTTGATTTCAAGCTTTACTACAAAGCTGTAATCACCAAGACAGCATGGTACTGGCATAAAAACAGACACATAGACCAGGGGAACAGAGTAGAAAGCCCAAATATGGACCCTCAACCCTATGGTCAAATAATCTTTGACAAAACAGGAAAAAATATCCAGTGGAAAAAAGACAGTCTCTTCAATAAATGGTGCTGGAAAAATTGGACAGATATATATATAGAAGAATGAAACTTGACCATTCTCTTATACCATACACAAAGATAAACTCGAAATAAATGAAAGACCTCAATGTGAAACAGCAATCCATCAGAATCCTAGAGGAGAACATAGGCAATAACCTCTTCGATATCTACCACAGCAACTTCTTTCAAGATATGTCTCCAAAGGCAAAGGAAACAAGTGAAAATGAATTTTTGGGACTTCATCAAGATCAAAAGCTTCTGCACAGCAAAGGAATCAGTCAAGAAAACAAAGAGGCAATATAAGGAATGGGAGAAGATATTTGCAAATGACAGTACAGACAAAGGGCTGATACCCAGGATCTATAAAGAACTTCTCAAACTCAACACACACAAAACAGATAATCATGTCAACAAATAGGCAGAAGACATAAATAGACACTTCTCCAATGAAGACATACAAATGGCTATCAGACACATGAAAAAATGTTCATCATCACTAGCCATCAGGGAGATTCAAATCAAAACCACATTGAGATACCACCTTACACCAGTTAGAATGGCCAAAATTAGCAAGACAGGAAACAACGTGTGTTGAGGAGGATGTGGAGAAAGGGGAACCCTCTTACACTGTTGGTGGGAATACAAGTTGGTGTAACCACTTTAGAAAACAGTGTGGAGATTCCTTAAGAAATTAAAAATAGAGCTACCCTATGACCCTGCCATTGCACTACTGGGTATTTACCCCAAAGATACAGATGTAGTGAAAAGAAGGGCCATCTGTACCCCAATGTTCATAGTAGCAATGACGACAGCCGCCAAACTGTGGAAAGAACCAAGATGCCCTTCAACGGATGAATGGATAAGGAAGATGTGGTCTATATACACTATGGAGTATTATGCCTCCATCAGAAAGGACAAATACCCAACTTTTGTATCAACAGGGATGGGACTAGAAGAGATTATGCTGAGTGAAATAAGTCAAGCAGAGAGAGTCAATTATCATATGGCTTCACTTATTTGTGGAGCATAAGAAATAATATGGAGGGCATGGGGAGATGGAGAGGAGAAGGGAGTTGAGGGAAATTGGAGGGGGAAATGAACCATGAAAAACTATGGACTCTGAAAAACAATCTGAGGGTTTTGAAGGGGTCGGGGGTGGGAAGTTGGGTGAAGCCTGGTGGTGGGTATTATGGAAGGCACATATTGCATGGAGCACTGGGTGTGGTGCATAAACAATAAATTCTGGTATACTGAAAAGAAATTTAAATAATTAAAAAGTTTAATTAAAAAAAAAACCTGATCCTGTAAAGGTGAGGGGATGAAATCAGCCTCATGAAAGAACTGTTATCACAAGAATGATTGTAGAACTATGTGCATGAAATAAAAGGAAGGAAAATAATGAGTACATAGGGAGAAAGCAGTTCTTCAACCCTGTGAAAGCCATGGAAATGGAAATTATTAATAAGTGGATCACATATAAGGAAATGCTTTGCTTCTATTGTGGAGATGACAGAGGGTAACTTAGAAGATCCAGGCACCAAAGGAAAGACAGAAATGAAAGAAAAACTGGTAAGACTTGTTTAGGGAGAAAATTTAAAAGATAAAAAGCTTTAATTTCAAAGCGTCCTTCTTTCCCAGCATTTTCCTGAAGTTGAGCTTGAAAAGGAAGCAAATCAATACAGTGACCACAGAATCTACCAAGGCAGAGCTGGAAATTACTTTCCAGACATACCAGCCAAACTGGTTGGACAGCCCCTCAACAACCCCAGAAAGCCACCAGGGCAAACCTCCAGACGCATTGTACTCAGGAGGGTGACATATATCAGACAGAGTGGCCTGGACACCTCCTTTGGACATTCCCTGTGGGAACAACATTCATACCCCATATATACTCAGGAGGCACTTATGAATCATGGAAGAAAATAAGTAACATGGTCTCCTTTCATACTTGACCAAAATAGTAAACCAAGTCCATGTCAGCTGGATGAAGCTTTGTTGAAGAGCTGCATCTGTAGTACATGGAGCCCAGGGACCAGGAAACATGTTCTAGCTCCAACTCTCCCTACTAATGGGACACAGGGCAAGTTCCGTTCCTACCTGAGATGTGGTTTTCTTAGGTATGAAGATTACAAGTGCTCTGCAGATCAGGTCAGATAATTGATGTAAACATGCTTTATAAACTGTAAACAAGCATTAGCATGTCTTCTGAAAATAGACAATGGGGATGGACTAGACATGAGGCCGTGTCCCCTCTGCTTGAATGCAGGCCATCCTCGGGACTTGCTTGGATCAATAGAATACAGCAGAACAGACCCTAGGCTGCTCCAGGTGTATACCTTGGAATCCATCATCGTCAAAACTCTGTACATTCTAAATGGGTGGCTCTGCCGAAGACAGTCCTCATTGAGTGTCTCACTACACCTTTGGGTTTATGTTAACAAATCGTTTTTTTCTTAGAGGTGGAAAGAGGGAAGGGAAGGGAACTAACAGCTGATAACCTAAAAACCATCGGGGATTCGTTAGATCTACTAGCTGAGCTAACTTTTCCCAATTCTTCCCCCAAGTTCTGCAAACACTTGACTTATAAATGTAAACTCAGATTTTTTACTCTTTTCCATTTCTCTCTTTAAATATTCATATTATCCATTGAAATAGTCACCTAATATACTACAGAAAAGGAGAGGTAATAGCTCTGGGGATCTGAACTAGACTGTGTCAACCCCAAAGCAGCTGGTGACCTATTGTGCCCAGATGCCATTTGCCCTTTGCTCTGTCCAGGGCTACCATGCATCCTGCCTGGATTACAACCTGGCTTAGAAAGGATAAGTCATTTCTCTTCCCTAAGTCATCCTCAGACTTTCTATGAAACTGTTACTCTCCCACAGTTGGCCACCCATTTTGTGTTTTCCACCCATCTCAAGCAATCAGCTCCTAGACATCATGTGCTGATGAAACTTTAGAGCAATTATACTTGTGCCATGGAATGTCAGGATAGTTTTCAAGTACTCGTTGCCCAGATGGGGCAAGACAGAGCTAGTTCTCTATGAACAGCAGAAGAAAGGCAGCTGTGAGTTAGGGTTGCCACAGAGACAGACAGTGTTTTCTTATTTGCACACAATACATTTTAGGAAGTATTATAAAGTGCCAACTTTCCCAGTAGAGGAACTACTATTTCCAAATATAAAAATACTCCAAGTGTTACAACCTTTCTTACTGCAGTCCTTATTGTCAAACTTTATGCTCCCTTCATCTGTGTCTGGGTCCACACTATATCACAGATGACAGAGACCAAAAAAAGGATCATAATTACAAATGTTTTGTAATCAGTATCGTAGTAGTCAATTCTACGCAGAACTAGTCACATAATAAATGGAACCTGACACAACATTTCAGAGATATTGTAAAGACCAGAGGTTTAAACTGGAAGGGGTTGCTCTTCTCTATGAATACAATACCTGTGAGAAGACACAGAACTGAACTATGGGCATCATTATACACTACTGTGTCTCTCCAAAGCTATGGATCTCTTAGAGAAGTTAATCAATGCTATAAACACTTACCCTAGAAAAATGCATGAGCATATGCATATAAACTTTTGTATGCAGACCAGGATATGGAAAGTCAAGTCCTAACTAATTCTGCCATTATTCAAGACAGCTGTGTGTCTTGAATAACTTAACACTTAACCCATGTGATTTGGTCATCCTCAGTATGGGGATTACAACTCTTATATTTTAAGGATTTCTGTGAAGCTTAAAATCAAATTGAGAAGATTCACTTGATAGCACATTATTTTTACAAAAAAAAAAAGTGCAAAAAAGATGGCTAAGAAAGCATTGTCTTGAGTCCTAAGAAAGCATTGAGTGCAGCTAAAAGAGTACAATATTTCTATCAGTCACTTTTAACCACAGGCCATCACATCTATAAGTGAATCAAACAGAGATGGTAATACTTGGGAGAATCAGGCTCCAGGGACCACTCCAGCAGTGACTCCTCCCCAGTTCTGCTGGGATGGTGGTAAAGAACAGAAAGAAAAGGTAAGTAGGTGGTCCTGCTGTCTTTCAGGTGACTCTTGACTGCAAGGTGAAATGAAATGTTATTCATAAGCTGTACCCAAAATAGAGGTGCCAAAGATAACCTGATTTTGCAAAGCAACAACAACAACAAAACTGGAAAAAATAGATACGCCCATAACTGGGATATTTCATATGGGCTTTTGCAAAATAGCAAATGACATATATTTGATATCTTTGTGTTCTTTCCTCCAAACCCTATAAATACCAATTTATAGGTATTTACCAATTCATTGTATCACATTTTTGCTTTTTGTATATTTCATCTGCTTCAGGAAGCCATAACTCACTATTTACCCATATCCTCCCACTGTAAAGTGCTATTACATTCCACCTAATGACTTTTGCTGACGCATATGTTGATTGTTTTTGACATCCTTGGCTTCCCAAATTAAAATGTAATGCTCTTGAGGGTGGAAACTATGTCTAATCTTTAATACATAACCCTAAGCATTGTGTTCAGTGACAATCTCAGACTATCTCCATACACAACTGGTACTTGTGGGATCTTTATCTCCAAATGTTGTAATTTTAAGTTATGTAAGAAGCTACTCTGGTACAACTGGCTGTTCCCATCTTAAAAAGCCTAAAGATCTAAATCACACTGATGTCATAAGGTATCAGCACCAGAATAAACAACCTAAATTAGCTATAAAGAGCTCAAAGTCACAATACAGTAACTTATGTGTTCCTAATCAATCACTAAAAGCTAAAGAAAAAACTAAACTGGTAAAACTAATGTGACATGAGGAAGGAGCCTGGCAGCCTCTTACCCTTGTGGGCCCATTCAGACTAAATTCCATGTCCACAAATCACCTATGATTAGATGGTCTCAAAGAAGTCCTCATTTCTTGCTTCCTCCTGTTTCACTCTGCTAGTAGGCCTGATTGAAAAAATGTGTCCTTCCTACATTCTGACCTAGTGTTTTGTTTGTGTCTCTTTTTTGGCATTTTTCACTCTGTGCATCATCTGTGACCATGGGCCTTTTCTCTCCTACTCTTTTCTCCCCAACATGACTCTTCCCTCAATAACAATTCACAGCACAATGCTTTCCAAGATGTGTGAGGAAACAGGAAAAGATGAAGTGCAGGCCCTCCATCTGCTTAAAAGAATGAGTTCTGGAATGCACTGCCTCTCTGTCCAAGCAGCAACTATGTACCTGGAAGCCATCAAATTTTACCAGGCCCAGTGCTGACTTATCCTGAACATCACTGACACTAGAAATGAGGCCACAGTGCCTGGAACTTAAGGTCCATTTCAAGCCAACTTTCAGAGAACAGAATAAATGTGGATAGCTATAAGATAACATAAATTAGCTGAAGCATAGACAGAAGAAATCTACAGTTTAAATATGTCTATGAAATCAAGGTTCAATCACATTTGTGCCAAAAAATGTAGATCAACAGACTGCAATCCAGATTTAATCTAATTTGTTTTAAAAGGAAAGATTAATAAGTGTAACACTGTCTACACACCCTGTTTATACCTTCTCATTTGCTCTTCAAACCACTTCATCTCCACTATCCCATCACCAAGACTACAAGTTATTGCCTCACTATATAGGAATATTAGTGAAGTGCTTACTATAGTTTTCCTTAAACTATGGCCTACAATATTCTACATAATAATGACCTGGGGGTGTTGTGAAAAATGAAGATTTCTGAGTCCCAAACCCAGAAAAAATAAAAACTCATCAACCCAGAAAAAGTATCTTAAATATCTTCTAAAAATGAATGCAGAGTAAAAACATTTTCAGGTAAACAAAAACTGAGAGAATTCATTATAAATAAGCATGGTCTTTAAGAAACATTAAGGCAAGTTCTTCAGGCTGAAAAGAAATGATATCAGATGATAAATAGGGTCTCCAGGAAATATAAACATCACTGGGAATGGCAAATATGTGGTAAATATAAGTGAGTCTGTATTTTCTTTCCTTTTCTTGATTTCATTAAAAAGCAAATGACTATTTTTTAAAAAGCATAAGACTATTTAGTGCAAAAAGAAAAAGAATGTATTGTGGGTTTTCTAAAACATATAGATAGAAGATCTATGACAACAACAGCACAAAGGATTTGGCTGATAGGTAGCTGAAAGCATACTGTTGCAAGTTTTCTATCTTTTATATTTCACATGATATAGCACAATACTAACTCTCAGTAGAATGTAAAATGTTAAAGGTGCAGATTTTAATTCCTAGAACAGTATTCTTGAAGGGTGTTCCCCTGACCAGAAGCATTGGTGTTATCTAGGAACTTGTTAGAAATGCATATTCTAGGATCCCACTCTCATACACTGAACCAGAAATTCTGGGGTGGGGCCCAATGAACTGTATTTTAACAAGGCCTCCAAATGATCCAGGTGGATGTGAAGTTTAAGAATCACTTCTCTAGAGCTACCTGTTAAAAAATAATGCAAAAGACATAGTGACATAAGATAATTAATAAAATAAATAGAGTAATTAAAATGGAGTAAAATAAATAGAATAATGAAAATAGAATACTAAAAAATAATTAACTCTAGAGAAAGCAAAAGGCAAAGAATAGAGTAGGAGAAAGAAAGCAAGAAAGAGAAATAGGAACCAAATAGCAAAATGGCAAAATTAATCCAATAATATCAATAATTTCATTAAGTTTAAGTGGACTAGAAGCTTCAATTAAAGGCAAAGATTAGCAGACTAGGGGAAAAAAGCAAAATCCAACTATATTCTGTTTACAAAAAACTTAAATACAAAGGCACAATTAGGCTGAAAGTAAATGGACAGAAAAAGATATGCTATGCAAACACTATATATATAAAAGCTGAAGAGGCTATACCAATATATAACAAAGCAGACCTCAAGATAAAGAGTCCTGTATAAATTAAGTGGTAGGAATGTTATAATGATGGAAGGTTAAACATCACAAATACCTAACAATTATATCTGTATGTGCCTATCAATAGTTCAAAAATGCATGAACAAAAACTGTTAGAACTAAAGAGAAAAATAGACAAACATAGCTAGATAACACTTCTCTCTCGTTAATTGGCAGAACAACACAACACAAAAAAATTAGTAGGGAGATGAAAGATCTGAGTGACACCACCAACCTCCCTGCCCTAGTTAACATTCATAGAACACTGCACCCAACAATTGTAGAATACACATTTTTTCAACAGCACATGCAGCCTCAGGGCAGACCATGTGCTGGGCCATAAACAATTCTCCATAAATTTCAAGAGATTAAAATCTTACAGAGTCCCTTCAACAAATGGTGCTGGAATAACTGGACATCCACATGCAAAATAAATAAATAAATTACTCTAGACACAGAGTTTGTACTGTTCATTAAAAATGGATCATAGGCTTAAAAGTAAAATGCAAAACTGTAAAACTCCTAGAAGATAACATAAAAGAGAGTTTAGAGGATCTTGAATGTAGTGGTGCCTTTTTAAATACAACACCAAAGATATAATCCAAGACAAAAAATTGATAAGCTAGACTTCATTAAAATTAAAAACGTCTCCTCTGCAAAACTCAGTATCAAGAAGTTAGAAGACAAGGCATAGGCTCTGCAAAAGACACATATGATAAATGATTGCTATACAAATATACAAGGAACTCTTAAAACTCAACAATAAGAAAATATACAACTCAATTCAAAAATAAGCCAAAGACTGTGACACCTCACCAAAAATATACAGATGCAAAAATATATATGTATAATATGAAAAGATGCTCCACATTGTATGTCATCAGGAATATAAAAATTAAAACAAAAATGAGATACCACTATACATCTATTAGAACAGTCAAAATGTGGAACACTGACAACACCGTATGCTGGGAAAGATGTAAAACAAACAGGAAGTCTCACTTATTGTCAGTGGCAATGCAAAATGGTACAGCCATGTTGGAAGGCATTTGGTGGTTTTTTAGAAAACTAAATATGCTGTTTCTGTAAGACCAAGAAATGGTACTCCTTAATATCTATCCAAAGGAGTTGAAAGCTTATGTCCACACAGAAGTGAATTATAGCACTTTTATTCCTAATTGCCAAAACTTGGGAGCTATCAATGTATTCTCAGTAGGTGAGTGGTAAATAAACTGTGGTGCATTAGAACATTTAAGTATTACCCAGCAATAAAAGAAATGAGCTATCAGATCATGAAGAGATATAGGAAAACTTTAAATGTATGCTACTAAAAAAAAGAAGCCAATCTGAAAAGGTTATATAGTGTATGATTCCAACCATATGACATTCTAGAAAAAGCAAAAACTTATGCGGACAATAAAAAGATCAGGAGTTGCCCCAAAGGAAGAGATGAATAGGCAGAGCATAGAGCATTTTTAGGGCAGTGAAAATACTTTTTATGATATTATAGTGGTTGTATGTCATTATACATTTCAAAACCCATAGAATGTACAACACCAAGAGTGAACCTGAAGGTGAACTATGGATTTGGAGTGATTACAATGTGTCGATGTAGATTCATCTTTGATTTAAAAAAAAGGTAACATTCTGATGAGTAATGTCGATAATGGGGAGGCTCTGCATTTGTGGAGACAGAGGGTGTGTGGGAAATTTCTATACCATTCTTTCAGTTTTGTTGCCAATGTAAAATTGCCCTTAAGAAAGAGTCTTTTTCCAAATCTTACAGAGGTTATTTTCTAACCAAAACCAAATTAAACTGAAAATCCATTAACACCATAACCAACAAGGAAATTGAGGCAGTAATCAAAAATCTCCCAAAAAACAAGAGTCCAGTCCTAGACGGCTTCCCAGGGGAATTCTACCAAACATTTAAAGAAAAACTAATACCTATTCTTCTGGAGCTGTTTCAAAAAATAGAAATGGAAAGAAAACCTCCAAACTCATTCTATGAGGCCAGCATTACCTTGATCCCAAAACCAGAAAAGACCACACTAAAAAGATTTACAGATCAATATCCCTGATGAACATGAATGCTAAAATACTCACCAAAATCCTAGATAGTGGGATCCAATAGTACATTAAAAAGATTATTCACCACAGCCAAATGGGATTTATTCCTGGGATGCAAGGGTGGTTCAACATTCGTGAATCAATCAAACATCACATCAATAAAAGAAAGGACAAGAAACATATGATCCTCTCAGTTGATGCAGAAAAGGCATTTGACAAAATATAGCATCCTTTCTTGATGAAAACTCTTCAAAATATATGGATAGAGAAAACATACCTCAATATCATAAAAGCCATCTACAAAAAGCCCACAGTGAATATTCTCAATGGGGAAAAACTGAGAGCTTTTCCCCTAAGGTCAGGAACACAACAGGGATGTCCACTCTTACCACTGTTGTTCAACATAGTACTAGAAGTCCTCACCATAGCAATCAAACAACAAAAAGAAATAAAAGGCATTCAAATTAACAAAGAAGTCAAACCCTCACTCTTCGCAGATGACGTGATACTTTATGTGGAAAACCCAAAAGACTCCACCCTAAAATTCCTAGATTTCATACAGAAATTCAGCAACGTGACAGGTTATAAATTCAATGCACAGAAATCAGTTGCATTTCTATACACTAATGATGAGACAGAGAAAACAGAGATTAAGGAATTGATCCCAGTCACAATTGCACCCCAAACCATAAAATACCTAGGAATAAACTTAAACAAAGAGGTAAAGGATCTGTACTTTGAAAACCACAGAACACTTACAAAAGAAATTGGTAATTGTCTTTCTTTGCTTGATATACTTCACTTGGCATAATCCCTTCCAGTTCATGTGTGGAATAGCAGGGAGGACATGAGGGTAAGGAAGGGAAAATTGAAGGGAGGGGAATCAGAGAGGGAGACAAACCATGAGAGTCTAAGGACTCTGGAAACAAATTGAGGGTTTCAGAGGAGAGGGGATAGGGCAATGAGGTAGCCAGGTGATGAGTATTAATGAGGCAGGTGTTGTAATGAGCACTGGGTATTATACACAAATAAGGAGTCATTGAATACTACATCAAGAAAAAAAATTGAGGGAAGAGGAAGCAAGATGGTGGAAGGGTAGGAGACTGAAATAGCATTAGGTCCCAGGAGTTCAGCTAGATAATTATCAAACCATTCTGAACACCTACAAACTCAATAGGAGATAGAAGAGAAGAAGAGCAGCAATTCCAGAAACAGAAAATCTACCACTTTCTGGAAGGTAGGATGTGTGAGGAAGTGAATCCAAAGTGATGGGAGGATAGACTGCAGGGAGAGGGGCCAGCTCCTGGAGCAGTGGAGCACAAAATCAGAACTTTTAGAAGTCTGTGCTACTGGGGGACATCACTCCAGAGGCTAAGCAAGGAGTGGAGCCCTCACAGGGACAGTGTGGTCTCAGGACCCATGGTGTCACAGAAAGACTGTCTGAGTGTAGCAGAGCTGCCAGGTGTCATAGAGGCAAAGCTGGCTACAGAGATGGAGCCAAGCACTGAGCTCTCAGCCTGGAGTTACCTTAAACCATGATCCAAGGCACAATCGGGCCACTGCTCTTCGAGCAGAGACCCCAAAAGTGGCAGATCAGGATAGACCCATTCCTTCTTTCTCTAGTAGGAGTGGTGCAGCAGTGTACAGCAGGAATCGCTGGGTTTGGAAACTCCAAATGGGGCCATGCACCAGAGATAGGAATGCTCAGTCATAGGCCAGGTGAGCACGAAGTGCGGCCAAAGACAAAGACCAGATAGACAGGAGAGCTGGACTGCTTTTCCGTGAGGGTGCACTGAGGAGTGGGGCTCCAAACTCTCAGCAACTACTGGCTGGAGATTCGGAGTCTGCCATTTTCATTCCTGACCTCTGAAGCTTTATGGAAAGCATTCAGGGAACAAAAGCTACTGAGAGCAAACCCGAGCTGATTACTTAGCCAGGCCCCTGGCAAGGGCAGTGCAATTCTGCCTCAGCAAAGACATTTGAGAATCATTGCAAGAGGTCCCTCCCCCAGAAGATCAGCTCGAATATCCAGCCAAAACCAAGTTCACCAATCAATGGGAAATGAGGAACTCCAGAGCTAGGGGAAAGCAACACATAGAATTCATGGCTTTTTGTCCATGATCCTTTAGTCTTGCAAAGTTAAATTTTTTAAATATTTTTCTAATTCTATTTTTTAACTTTTCCTCTTTCCTATTTTAACATTTTTAAACTATTTTATCTTATCTATTTTATCTTATTTTTTTATTGAAAAAAAACCTTTTAGATTTTCATTTTTAAAGTAATACTTTATCCCTTCATTTTATTTAGCCTTATTTTTTGTATACATACAGGGTTTTTTTCTTTAAAATTTTGGGATATAATTTCTTCTAAGATCAATATATATCCTAAATCTAGCTCCAGCCTGATCACATTCTCTCCTCTTTTTTTTTCTTTTTCCAACCAACTTATCAATTCCTTTTTTAGAATCTTTTTAAAATTTTTTTAAATTTTTATTTATTTTTTTATTTCTTTTCAGTGTTCCAGAATTTATTGTTTATGCACCATAGCCAGTGCTCCATGCAATATGTGCCCTCCATAATACCCACCACCAGGCTCACCCAACCTCCCGCCCCCCACCCCTCCAAAACCCTCAGTTTGTTTCTCAGAATCTTTCTTAATTTTCATCTTTACAGTCATATTCCATCCTTTCACCATTTTTACCCTCATTTTTGTATATATATAAGTTTTTCTTTCTTTAAAATTTTGGGAGGTAGTTTCTTCTAAGAGACCAGAAAACACCCAAAATCAAGTGGGTGGCTTTGTTCTATTCACCAGTCTAATATATACATATTTTTATTTTTTATGTTTCCCCTTTCTTCTCCCCCTGGTTTCAGGTCTCTTCTGATTTGGTTGGCATATATTTTTCTGTGGTCTTTGCCACCCTTATAGTATTTTACTATCTCATTCATATATTTTTATCTGGATAAAATGACAAGTTGGAAAAACCACACACACACAAAAAAAGAGGCAGTCCTGATTCTTATGACTAGGGACATAATCATAAGGACCTTGGTAATATGTAAGAACTAGAGTTCAGAATGATGATTACCAAGATGCTAGCTGGGCTCAGTAAATGCATCAAAAATATTAGAGAATCCCTCACTGCTATTTAACATAGTATTAGAAGTCCTAGCCTAATCAATTAGAAAACAAAAAGAAATTAAAGGCATCCAAATTGGCAAAGAAGTTAAACTCTCACTCTTTGCAGATGATATGATACTTTATGTGCAAAACCCAAAGACTCCACTCCAAAACTGCTAAAACTCATACAGGAATTCAGTAAAATGTCAGGATATAAAATCAATGCTCAGAAATCAGTTGCATTTCTATACTCCAACAGCAAGACAGAATAAAGAAAAGTTAAGGAGTTGATCCCATTCACAATTGCACCCAAAATCATAAGATGCTTAGGAATAAACCTAACCAAAGAGGCAAAAAATCTGTACTCAGGAAACTATAAAGTACTCATGAAAGAAATTGAGGAAGACACAAAGACATGGAAAAATGTCCCATGCTCATGGATTGGAAGAACAAATATTGTGAAAATGTCAATGCTACCTAAAGCAATCTACACATTTAATGGAATTTTTATCAAAATACCATCAATTTTTTTTTCAAAGAAATGGAACAAATAATCCTAAAATTTATATGGAACCAGAAAAGACCCCAAATAGCCAGAGGAATGTTGAAAAAGAAAGCCAAAGTTGGTGGCATCACAATGCCAGACTTCAAACTCTATTACAAAGCTGTAATCCTCAAAACAGTATGGTACTAGCACAAAAACAGACACACAGATCAATGGAACAGAATAGAGAGCCCAGAAATAGACCCTTAACTCTATGGTCAATTAATCTTTGACAAAGCAGGAAAGAATGTCCAATGGAAAAAAGACAGTCTCTTCAACAAATGGTGTTGGGAAAATTGGACAGCCACATGCAGAAAAATGAAACTGGACCATTTCCTTATACCACACACAAAAATAAACTCAAAATGAATGAAAGACCTCAATATGAGACAGGAAGCCATCAAGATCTTTGAGGAGAACACAGACAGCAACCTCTTTGACCTCAGCCTCAACAACTTCTTCCTAGAAACACAGCCAAAGGCAAGGGAAGCAAGGGCAAAAATGAAATATTGGGACTTCATCAAGATCAAAAGCTTTTGTACAGCAAAGGAAACAGTCAACAAAACCAGAAGACAACTGACAGAATGGGAGAAGATATTCACAAATGACATATCAGATAAAGGGCTAGTATCCAAAATCTATAAAGAACTTATCAAAGTCAACATCCAAAGGACAATCAAGAAATGGGCAGAAGACATGAACAGACATTTCTGCAAAGAAGACATCCCGATGATCAACAGACACATGAAAAAGTGCTCCACATCACTTGGCATCAGGGAAATACAAATCAAACCCACAATGAGATACTACCTCACACCAGTCAGAATGCCTAAAATTAACAAGTCAGGAAATGACAGATGATAGTGAGGATACAGAGAAAGCAGAACCCTCCATGTTGGTGGGAATGGAAGCTGGTGTAGCCATTTTGGAAAACAGCATGGAGGTTCCTCAAAAAGTTGAAAATAGAGCTACCCTACAACCTGGAAATCGCACTACTGGATATTTATCCTAAAGAAACAAATATAGTGATCTGAAGGGGCATGTGCACTCAAATTTTTATAGCAGCAATGTCCACAATAGCCAAGCTATGGAAAGAACCTAGATATCCATCAACAGATGAATGGATAAAGAAGATGTGGTATATATACACAATGGAATACTATGCAGCCATCAAAAGAAATGAAATCTTGCCATTTGCAACGATGTGGATGGAACTAGAGGGTATTGTGCTGAGTGAGATGAGTCAATCAGAGAAAGACAATTATCATATGATCTCTCCAATATGAGGAATTTGAGAGGTGGGGCAAGGGGTTGTGGGGGTAGGGAAGGAAAAAATGAAGCAAGATGGGATTGGGAAGGAGACAAAACCTAAGAGACTCAATTTCACAAAACAAACTGAGGATTGCTGGGGATGGTAGGGGAGGGAGATGTTAGCTGGGTTATGGACATTGGGGAGCCTATGTGCTATGGGGAGTGCTGTGAAATGTGTAAGCCTGATGATTTATAGACCTGTACCTCTGGGGCAAATGCTACATTATATGTTAATAAAAATAATTTAAGGAAAAGAAGGGGAAAAAAGAAGAAAAAGTGAGGAAGGCACAAAGAAATGGAAAAACATTCCATGTTCATGAATGGGAAAAACAAATATTACTAAAATATCTATGCCACCCAGAACAATCCACACATTCAATGCAATCCCTATCAAAACACCATCAACAGTTTTCACAGGACTGGAACAAATTATCCTAAAATCTTTATGGAACCAGAAAAGACCCCAAATAGCCAAATGAATGCTGAAAAAGAAAACCAAAGCTGATGTCTTCACAATGTTGGACTTCAAGCTCTATCACAAAGCTGTAATCATCAAGACAGTATGGTACAAAAACAGACACATAGTACAATGGAACAGAATAGAGAATCCAGAAATGGACCCTCAACTCTATGGTTAACTAATCTTTGACAAGGTAGGAAAGAATATCCAATGGAAAAAAGGCAGTCTCTTCAACAAATGGTGTTGGGAAAATTGGTCAGTCACATGTAAGAATGAACTGGACCACATTGTTACCCCATACACAAAGATAAACTCAAAATGGATGAAAGACCTAAATGAAACAGGAATCCATCAAAATCCTAGAGGAGAATACAGGCAGCAACCTCTTCAACCTCAGCCACAGCAACTTCTTGCTACACACGTCCCCAGAGGCAAGGGAAACAAAAGCAAAAATGACTACTAGAACTTCATCAAGATAAAAATCTTTTTCACAGCAAAGGAAACAGTTGACAAACCCAAAGACAACCTACAGAAGGAGAGGAGATATTTGCAAATGTCCTACCAGAAAAAGGGCTAGTATCCAAGAACAATAAAGAACTTATCAAACTCAACATGCATAAAAAAAAACAAATTATCAAGTCAAAAATGGACAGAGGACATGAGCATACATTTTTCCAAAGAAGACATACGAATGGCTCAGAGACACATGAAAAAGTGCTCCTTACTAATATCAGGGAAACATAAGTCAAAACCACAACGAGTTACCACCTCATGCCAGTCAGAATGCCTAAAATTAACAAGTCAGGAAATAACAAGTGTTGGCGAGGATGAGAAGAAAGGGAAAGCCTCTTACACTGTTGGTGGGAATGCAAGCTGGTACAGCCACTCTGGGAAACACTATGGAGGTTCCTTAAGAAGTTCAAAATAGAGCTACCCTATGACCCAGTAATTATACTACTAAGTGTTTATCCAAAGAATACAAACTTATGATCCGAAGGGGCACCTGTACCCCAATGTTTATAGCAGCAATGTCCACAATAGCCAAACTATGGAAAGAGCTCAGATGTCCATCGATAGATGGATGGATAAAGACTATATATATAGAGAGATATTATATATCTCTCTATATATTATATAGAGAGATATATAATATCTCTCTATATATATTATACACACACACACACACACGAATGATAAATATTCTCCCAGATAGTGGGAGAATAGGGAAGATGAGTGATAAACTTCACTTCACATGCTTCATGGTTTTGCCTACATGAAAATGTAAAAAATAGTCACATTCCAGATAGGGATGATAAACTCAAACTTCAAACAGAAGGTCCAAGTAGAAGGCAAGTTGAATATATATATATATATGTATATATATATATATGCATATATATATATATACATATATATATATATATATATCTCCTTTTAAATGGCTCAGTTAAACATAACTCAGTTATGTTTAACTGAGCCATTTAAAAGGGTGAAATCTTACCATTTACATTGACTTGGATGCAACTGGAGAGTTTTATGCTGAGCAAAATAAGTCAATCAGAGAAAGACAATTATCACATTGGTTTCATTCATATGTGGATTTAAGAAACAAAACAGAGACTCATAGGGGAGGGAGGGAAAAAATAGATGAAATCCAAGATGGAGACAAACCACAAGAGACTCTTAACTATAGGATACAAACTGAGGGTTGCTGGAGAGGAAGTGGATGGGGGGACAGCGTAACTGGGTAATGGGCATTAACGAGAGCATGTGATGAGCACTGTGTGTTATACACAACTGATGAATTACTGAACTCTATACCTGAAGCTAATGCTGTACTGCTATATGTTGGCTAATTGAATTTAAATTTTAAAAAATCAATTAATAATAAGATATATAGAAAAACTCCATGTATGTATAAATTAAACAATAAACACAACTAATTAACTCACTCGTCAAAGAAGATATTACCAGGTAAATTAGAAAAAGAATTTTTTTAAAGATTTTATTTATTTATTTGACAGACAGAGATCACAAGTAGGCAGAGAGGTAGGCAGAGAGAGAGGGAATGGGAAGCAGGCTCCATGCTGAGCTGAGAACCCAATGCAGGACTCGGATCCCAGGACCCTGAGATCATGACATGAGCCAAAGGCAGCGGCTTAACCCACTGAGCCACCCAGGTGCCCCTAGAAAAAGAATTTTTAACCTAACATCAAAATTTGTAGAAGGCAAATAAGACAGTGCTTAGAAAGGAATTTATGGCTTTAAATATGTATATGAGAAAGGAAGAGTGCTTAAAATCCAGAACATGCACCATGGCACCCTCTACCACCACCTGGACCAGCCTTTGGCATAGAAAACAATCAGTAGCATTCTCTGCTTCAAAATAGCTCCTTCAACATTTTTCAGAATACCTGGAAATGTTACCAGATTTAAATAATTAGACAAAACAACACCTTGAACTTTTATGTGCTCAATTCTTAAAACAAATGTGACACAAGAACAAGATCTAGTGCAATGGAAAACAGGTTATATGTTTCTGGAAAAAGCAAAGAAGCATAGGTGGAGAAATGAATATCAAAGATGGAGATAATGGGAGAATAGGGAAGATGAGTGATAAACTTCACATGCTTCATGGTTTTGCCTACATGAAAATGTAAAACATAGTCACATTCCAGGTAGGGATGATAAGCTAAAAACTCAAACAGAAGGTCCAATTAGAAGGCAAGTTGATAGTCAATTGAGAGTAAATTTTATAATACTAGTAAACAAAAAGATAATGTATACCTTGATTCCAATACTACTATCTAATCCTGAATGATAAATCTGATAAACTGTATGTGTAAGCTGGAAGATCTATGGACTAAATATCACCTGGATAAACAGGAAAGAATCTCAGACTGCTGCCAAAGAAGACTGCACAATGTTGTAATGGGTAAATGGGGTAATAGAGCAGAGCTACGGAAGGTCATTAAATGTGAGAATCCACATACACTTTATAAACCACAATTTGTATACAAACTATTAGGTCTTTGCCCCCTCTTTTGTTATCCTACCCTCTGCTGAAACACCTTTTAGGAAACAGTACAATAGCTTCTGCTTTAGAGGGATGTGGGTAACAGAAACCAAGCATCTACACAACCCTGCTGCAGCCATCTGGCAACTCCTCAAAGGCCTGGTGCATAGAGCTAAAGCCATTGCTGACACCTGCCCCACAGTCTCCTGGACTACAGTCAAGGCCTCTGCTAGTGTGGTTTCTCTCACTTACTGAAATAAAGGTCACTGGTTGGCCAGGAGACACAGTCAGGGAGATGAACAGCTCACTCTACTCAGAAGCAAACAAGTGAACACAGACAAGAAGATATGTAGAAGTGGATAAGGGAGATCAGGGGTCCCAAATAAGACATTAGATGAAATAGATTGTAGCCAAATGTACTGATCCACTCTCCCAGCCACTCCCACCACTACCTTACTGAGAAGAAAGGGCAATGCTAGAATCACAGTCGTACCTGTTAATTAGTTATAACTTACAGTGTTTGTGTATGCTGCAGGTAGCTGTCTGATAACTACACAGTTCCATTCTTCTCACTGATCCTTATATAGACTTGAGTTATAATCAGGCAGTGCTAAAGATTAAAGACCAGGGTAAACCCAACCAGAGTTTGCAATTTGTACCTGCGTGCTAAACTTGAGTAAGTGCAGGCAAGCAGCATCTTTTCTGGGTGTGCTCCTCTGACACAGGCATGCCATCATCAAACTGATTGGCAATTCACTCTCTGTCGACTCTGCAGAACTACATGTATACTCTTGCAAGACAGGTGTGTAAGCCTATACCAGCAGGGGTAACTCAGGAATGATGGACAACACTGCCCATAAAACCACAGCAGAGAGTCCCATCATTACTTGGCACCTCTGTGTCATCAAGCACTATTGTTTACATCAATCTGAAGAAAACAGGTTTTACCTTGGGGATATGGGCAATACCTCCTAAGTTGAACTTAAACAATAACTGGATGGTAAAAATCATAGCAATGTCCTGAACTTTCCTTTGAAATGTTTCAAGTGCCTTTATATGTCCTTGTAATATTGCTGACATATGAAGAAAAGAAGGTAAATGATAATATCCAGGTCTGGATGGGGACGCGGACAAAAGAATAACAAAATCCTTCCCTTCTGTATAAGAATTTGACCTGTGGTTAACTTCTGGACTCTGTTTTCTTGGAAAAAGATAAAGATAAAACATGTAGGATGCCTAAATGGCTCAGTCAGTTAAGCATCTGCCTCTAGATCTCAGCCTTGGTCTTGATCTTAGGGTCATGAGTTCAAGCCCTACATTGGGCTCCATGCTGGACATAAAGCCTACTTTAAAAAGAAAATAAAAGATGGAATATGTAGCTATCACTAAGCAGCATTATTGATGGTAGAAACAACCTGATTTATAACTGCATCAGAAGTTGGAACATGTGAACACCTGACGGGAAGCCACATCCTTAGGCTTCCCTCAGTGCAAAGATCTTGCTGGTGCATGCTTTTGTGAGAACCCTGAAAGCTACATGAGTAGCTTCTATGAAGAATGAGGCTCCAGAGTTGGGGCACCCCTACACCTGCCAATGAGGTTTGTCTTTTTGCACCTGAGCCATTACTTGGGGCAGAGAGACTAGCTCCTTTTGGTCACTGGGTAGACCTCTGGCTGCCCCGTCTGAAACTGCCCAGCAAGCAACCTCTGTCTCTTTCACTATGCACTTCTGAGCAAGCTAATCTTTGCAAGACTAAGTGTTTATTTGGCTCCATGAAGACACCCTAGTGGTTTTGTATCAAGGCACTGAAGTATCCAGTTTATACCAAGCAGGAATTCACATAGACATGGTGGTGGTTTCCAAGTTGTCTATCCTTTTTTTTTTTTTTTAAAGATTTTATGTATTTATTTGACAGAGATCACAAGGAGGCAGAGAGGCAGGCAGAGAGAGAGGAGAAGCAAGCTCCTCGCTGAGCAGAGAGCCTGATGTGGGGCTCGATCCCATGACCCTGGGACCATGACCTGAGCTGAAGGCGGAGGACTTAACCCACTGAGCCACCCAGGTGCCCCTGTCTATCCATTTTTAAAAGCAACTGCCCAGTGAACATAGATCAAAAACATCTAGGCAACTAAGTTCCCAAGTAGCTTAAATAGGTGTCTAGGCATGACTGCACACACAAAAAAAATTCAGCTCAAATATTCCATGGGATCATGCTGAAGATTCAGCATGTTCCAGGAGTGTCAAAGGATACTCCAAAGCAGAAAAGTCAGCCTCTTTATTTGAGGCTCAACATTCAATCCAAGTGGAGAAGCCAGGTATGAAACATATCCCAGATATGTCATCTCCAACACCTAGAAATTGCAGAATTCAGTTATTCTGGCCCACTCCCTACATTTCATTTCTGCTGATGTTTCATTTTAGTCACATGAGGTGGTAGAAAGAGCTTGGATGAGAAATCAGAAGACCTGCCCCAGCAAGCACCTTACATTAGGTGTCTGGCAGAACCACATCCAATAAATACTTGCTAAATGAAGAAATGAACAAGCCTTTCTGAACCCTCAGTTCCTTCCTCCATAAAATGAAAATATCTAACTCATCTACTTTGGAAAATTGTTTTCAAATGAGATAATGTATGTGAAATCTCTTCATAAACTGTAGAGCACTGAACACTTAATAGTATAAAGACATTTTGAACTGCCTCCCTTCATCACTGAGTAATATAAGAAAGGTGCATCTTGAGGCACTAACAACCCACATAGTTCTCTGGTGGGAAAGAGCTAATGCACAAGCATAGTGGAGATCTGGTCTTAATACAAATTATTCTTTGTCTTATTGCCATTTTTTGCCTACTGAGTGAATGCAATGAATGAGTCATGCCGATGAAAAGGTGAAAAGGGCCTGAATAAAGGCATTGAAAAGACAGAGAAGAGGAGAGAAATCAGAAGAAATAATCAAGATAGTGGCTGATGGGCGTTGGGAGGTCTGCCTGAAGATAATGAGGTTTCACGCCAGTGACTGGAAGATTGTCTTGGCCATTACCTGAAAGACAGAACTCAAAAGGAAGGGTGGAAGGGGGGAGTTTTGGGACAACGTTTCTTACAGTATTTACTCACCACCATGATTGTTCTTTTCTCCCTTCCCCCCTTTCCTTGCTATGTAATGAAATTTAGCATTATAAATAATACTTCCTTATTCCCTACTTTACTGGAAAACTAGCACATTAGGGACAGACTGAGTCAAACCCTTTGTTATCCATTTTTCACAGGATATTATTTCCTCTGTTCAAATAAGCAAATGATGGCTTCCACGCTTGTAATGATCTGTTAGAAAGGATATTACAGTTTGATGCCAGCCAAATACAAGGGTTTTAGTTACGGGTGATTGATGCTAAGCTGTTTTTCTTACACTAGCTGGGACAGAAACAGGTCAAAGACATAATCCGTGTCACCTCCCTTGAGACTAAGAGGGATGTTGATCCTTCCAGTCAAGTAAGTAAGATTATGTGGTTGATTCTGGTAACTGTGCAAAGTTTCTTGTTAAAAATAAAAAGAGAAATAGTGGGACACTATCTTGTTTCATCAATTAAGATAGAGGATTCTGTCTGCCTGGATAATCAGCTATGGAGCTTTGACACAGGTGCCTACAAAGATAAAATAGCTTAGACTTTGGGTCAAAGTTTAACCACTAGACACAGATAGGGCCAGTCCATTGAACCAAAGGCTGAAGGTAGGTTAGATTCTACAAATAACATGGCTTGGCTCTCAGCTCTTTTCTTGAATAAGGGTATAACTGCTTAGTAGATGAATAACTGTGTCCAAGTCCTCTTTGGTCCTCATAAAAACAATGCTTTGAGAAACCTAGACATGAAAATGTGGAGAATGAGAGCTGAAAGAGAAGTTCTAAAATGAACTCTCCAGGTCCACTTGGTTCCCTTTCTTTGTTGATTTGTCATAAAAAATATGAAACCCTGGGGCCTAGGTGGCTCAGTAGTTTAAGCATCTGCCTTCAGCTATGGTCATGATGCCAGGGTCCTGGGATGGAGCACTGCATCTGACTCCTTTTCAGTGGGGAGCCTTCTCCCCACTGCTTGCAGCTCTCCCTGCTTGTGCTCTCTCTCTCTCTCTCTCTCTTTCTCTCTGTGTCAAATAAATAAATAAAATCATTTAAAAATATATGAAACCCCCAAACCTTCTACCTGACCACAACATAGAAATTATAAGTGAGTAACCCTGTTTGTGGAAGACAGAACAGCTTTTGATGTAAAGATATGTAGATCAAACAAAGATGAGGGAGGCCAAAAGTCAAAGAGCTACAGTTTAATGTGTTCCAGCAGGGCTGGTCCCATCCACTCACTCACTCACTTATTCATGCACTATGACCCAGGTACCATGTCAGGTCTGGAACACAGTGAGTGTTCATTTATTTGTTGAATGAATGAAAAAGAAAATTACTAAGGAAACAATGTAATAAAGAACACATTTATGAATATAATTAAGTATTTAAATATTTAATGTTTTATTTGTATGTGAATGTTATTAATTACAGAATATGATTCTGTGAGTTAATGTAAGATCTTAAGCTAAAGAAACAAAGGGTTTTTTAAAAAATTAATAGATCCCTTTTTTAGGGCAGTTTTAGGTTTACAGAAAAATTGAGCAGAAAGTAGAATTCCTATATGCCCCCCGTCTACCTATATATAGTTTCTCTTATTATTAACATCTTGCTTTAGTATGGTATGTTGGTTAAAATCAGAGAGCCTAAACTGACATATCATTACCACCCAAAGTCCACAGTTTACATTAAGGTTCACTCTTGGTATTGTGGGTTTTGACAAATATATAATGACATGTATTCACCATTATAGTACCATATAGAATTATTGCACTGCCCTAAAAATCCCCTAAACTTTACCTGTTTCCCTTTCCTCTTCTCAAACTCCTGGCAATCACTGACCTTTTAACTGTCTCCATAGTTTTGTCTTTTCCAAAATGTCGTATAGTTAAGAATCATATAGTATGTAGCCTTTTCAAATTGGCTTCTTTCACTTTGTAATATGCATTTAAGCTTCCTCCATGTCTTTTCATGATATTTCGTCTATTTTAGCACTAAATAATATTCCCTTGTCTGGAGACATCATGTTTGTTTATTCATTCACCTACTGAAAGACATCTTGGTTGCTTCCAAGTTTTGACACTTACAAATAAAAATGCTATAAACATCTGCACATAGGTTTTTGTGTGGACATAAGTTTTTAGCTCTTTTGGATAAATACCAAGGAGTGCAATTGCTAGATCATATGGTAATACAATGTTTAGTTCTATAAGAACCTGCCAAACTGTCTTCCAAAGTGGCTGCACCATTCTGTACTCCCATCAGTGAGGAGTGAGTGTTCCTGTAGCCTTATATCCTTGCCAGTGTTTGGTCCTTTCATTATTGTGAATTTTAGCCATTTTAGTAAGTGTATAGTGGTACCTCATTGTTGTTATAATTTGCATTTCCTGATGACCTATGGTGTGGAGCATTGTTTTGTATGCTTATTTGCCATGTATATATCTTCTTTGGTGAGGTGTAATGTTCAGATCTTTTGCCCATTTTAAAAATTGAGTTTTTTATTTTCTTATTGTTGAGTTTAAGAATCTGTGCATGTTTTGTGTACTAGTCCTTTATCAGATAGATATGTGCTTTGCAAATATTGTCTTTCAATCTTTGCCTTTCAGTTTTTCATTTTAATGAAACTTGACTTACCAATTTTTTTTTCTTTCATGGATTGTGCTTTCGGGATTGTATCTAAAAAGTCATCATCAAACCCAAGATTTCGTCTAGATAATCTCCTACATTATCTTATTTTTTTGATTAATCTTTACACCCAATGCGGGTCTCAAACTCACAATGCCAAGATTAAGAGTCACATGCTCTACCTACTGAGCCAGCCAAGCATCCCCAAAAGTAAGTAGGTTTTGTATATTTTTATCCACTCTGATAGTCGCTGTCTTTTAATTGGTCTATTTAGGCCATTCACATTCAAGTTGATATTACGGTACAGTGGATTTAATATAAAATATTTGTAACTGTTTTTATTTATTGCCTTTTGTTTTTGTTTTTGATCTTCCACTCTTCTCTTCTCTGGTTTTGATTGAGTATTTTGTATGATTGCACTTTTTCTCTTCAGCAAATAATTATACTTTTTTTTGTTTTTTTTTTAGTGATTGCTCTTAGATGTGCAAATTTTCAACTACTATAAGTAAACTTTCAAATAACCATTTCAACTATCTACTTCAAGGATAGTTCACATACCTCATATCAGAGTATTACACATCATCAGATCATCATATCACAGAGTTGTTTCACATTTCACTTACATATAACTGAACAATTTTTGCAATTATTATTTTGAACAAACTCTTTAGTTAGATCAATTAAGAGTAATAAAAATAAAAGATCATATTTTACCCTCATTTTTGCCTTTTACCCTCATTTATGTCTTCTGTAATGCTCTTCCATTTTTTTCTTTTTTTTAAAAGATTTTATTTATTTATTTGACAGACAGAGATCACAAGTAGGCAGAGAGGCAGGCAGAGAGAGAGAGGAGGAAGCAGACTCCTGCTGAGCAGAGAGCCCAGTGCTGGGCTGGATTCCAGGACCCTGGGATCATGACCTGAGCTGAAGGCAGAGGTTTTAACCCACTGAGCCATCCAGATGCCTCTGCTCTTTCATTCTTTATGTAGATCCAGGTTCTGGTCTATATTATCTTCCTTTTCTGTGAAGAATTTCTTTTATAATATTTCTTGCAAAGAAAATCTACTATTGACAAATTCTCTCAATTTTTGTTTGTCTAAGGAAGTCTTTATTTCTTTTATTTTGTTTCTGTTCTTTTTCCTCCACTTTAAAATATTTTTATTTTTGTGATAAATTATACATGATATAAATATACATTTATGCAGTGATATACATATACATGATATGAAATTTATAATTTAAGCATTTTAAGTGTACATTTCAGTAGCATTGAGAATATTCATATTGTAGCTCAGTCATTCTCTTCTCCCCCATCCATATTCATAAATCATTTCATCTTCCCAAACTGAAAATCCCATACGCATTAAATAATAACTCCCCAGTCTTCCTCCATCCACCTCCTTACAACCACCATTCCACTTTCTATCTCTATTAATCTGACTAATTTAGGTGCCTCATAAAATGAAATCAGAAAGTATTTGTATTTTTCCTTTGCTTTTCAAGAATTTCACTGATAGAGAATCACAGGTTGGTCAGGTTTTTTCTTTCAACACTTTATTTCATTCCATCCACCCTCTTCTTGCCTGCATAGTTTCACAAGAGATGTCTGATGTAATTCTTATCCTTGTTCCTCTATAAATGAAGAGGGTATATTTCCTCTTACTTCAATAAAAATTTTCTCTTTTCATTGATTTTCTGCAATTTGAATACAATATGCCTAGATGTAGATTTTTAAATACTTATCCTGCCTTGTATTCCCTAAGGCTCCTACATCTGTGCTTTAGTCTCTATCATTAATTTTGAGAAATTCTCGGTTATTATTACTTCAAATATTTCTTCTTTTCCTTTCTCTTTCTTCTCCTTCTAGCATTCCAGTTACACCTATGGTACAGTTTTTGTAATTATTCTATAGTTTTTGAGTATTCTTTTCTTTCCTTTTAGTTTCTTTTTTTTTTTTTTTCTCCTTGGTTTTGTTTTTGTTTTTGTTTTTGTTTGTTTTTTGTTTTTTTGTTTAGGAGGTTTCTACTGACATATTTTTTAAGATTCCTGATTTCTTCCTGAATCATGACCAGTCTAATTATGCACCCATCAAAGGCATTCTCCATTTCTCTTTCAGTGCTTTTGATTGCTAGAATTATATTTTATTTCTTTCTTAGAGTTTCCATTTCTTTGCTCACATTACCCATCTGTTCTTGCATGTTGTCCACTTTCCAGCAGAACCCTTAGAATATTAACCAGTTATTTTAAATTCTTAGTTGGGTAATTCCAAATCTCTGCCATATCTGAGTCTGGTTCTGATAGTTATTTTGAATCTAAGATTTTCTTTTGTGCCTTTTAGTATACCTTAAAATTTTTTGTTGAAAAGCAGACATGATGTATTGGGTTAAAGGAACAGTATTGGCTCTGCTCTTGGAAAGCTATGATTCTCTGTGTCTGCTTCCCTCTCCAGTTTAGGAGCAGTGGTTTCTCTGTGACCTCAACTCTCTGATGGATCTAAGAGGAGTTGTTGATTTTCAGTATGTTTAACTTTTTTCTTTTTGTCAGAACAAGAGTGATGACTTCCAAGATCCCTACTTGTTGGAACAGAAACCAGAAGCCTCCAAAGGACTTTTAGACAGTATAGACATTTTAACAATGTTTATTCTTCTGATCCATGAGCGTGGAATGCTTTTCCATCTTTTTGTGTCTTCTTCAATTTATTTTATGAATGTTCTGTAGTTCCTAAGTACAGATCCTTTACTTCTTTGGTTAGGTATAGTCCCAGGTATCTTATGGTTCTTTGTGCTGTAGTAAATGGAACTGATTCTCTAATTTCCCTTTCTGTATTTTCATTGTTAGTGTATAAGAAAGCAACTGATTTCTGTGGATTGATTTGTATCAATCCACATTGAGTTGCTATATGAGTTCTAGTAGTTTGGGGGTGGGGTTTTTTGGGGTTTTCCATATAAAGTATCATGTTGTCTGCAAAGAGAGAGAGTTTGACTTCTTCAACTGCCAATTTGAATACCTTTAATTTCTCTTTGTTGTCTGAGTGTTGTTCTAATACTTCTAATACTATGTTGAACAAGAGTGGTGAGAGTGGACATCCTTGTTGTGTTCCTGATCTCAAAGGGAAGGCTGTCAACTTCTCCCCATTGAGGATGATATTCACTGTGGGTTTTTCATAAATAGGTTTTATGAAGTTGAGGACTGTTCCCTCTGTCCCTATACCTTGAATCGTTTTAATCAGAAACAGATGCCATATCTTGTCAAATGCTTTTTCTGCAACAATTGAGAAGACCATGTGATTTTTCTCTCTTCTCTTATTAATTTGTTCTATCACATTGATTGATTTGTGAATGTTGAACGATCCCTGCATCCCATGGATAAACTCCACCTGGTCATGGTGGATAATCTTTAAAGTACTGTTGGATCCTATTAGCTTGGATCTTGTTGAGAATCTTAGCATCCATGTTCATCAGAGATAGTGGTCTGAAATTCTCCTTTTTGGTGGGGTCTTTGCCTGGTTTGAGGATCAGGGTAATGCTGGCTTCATAAAAAGAGTGTGGAAGTTTTCCTTCTGCTTCAATTTTTTGAAACAGCTTCAGGATAATAGGTATTATTTCTTCTTTGAATGTTTTGATGAATTCCCCATGGAATCCATCAGATCCTGGGCTCTTGTTTTTTGTTTTTGGGAGGTTTTTGATCACTGCTTCAATCTTGTTACTAGATATTGGTCTACTCAGGTTGTCAGTTTCTTCCTGATTGAGTTTTGGAAGTTTATAAGTTTCCAGGAATGCATCCATTTCATCTTGGTTGCTTAACTTGTTGGCATATAACTGTTGATAATAATTTCTGATGATTGTTTCTATTTCCTTGGTGTTAGTTGTGATATCTCCCTTTTCATTCATAATTTTATTAATTTGAGTCTTTTGGAATGCCATTGGAACTTTTATATATTTCATACATTCAATGAACATTTATGAAGCACTATGGGGTGAGATACCATACCCAATCTGCATCCCATATCTAAATGTCCAGCCTCTTGGACACCCAAGAGATTTGTCCATGTGAGACCTCCAATTTCTAGAGATCAGGTACGTGAGATTGGTAGGAAAGGAGAAAACAGAAGGAAGAGCTTTTACTGTTGAAGAGAATCAACACTATTTAAAGTTTTAGCCTAATCCTTTCATAAAATTATAGCCAGCCTCATGGTTATGGAAAACTGGCTATCCAACAATAAATCTTTTCCAGCTTCCTTGTATCTTACTCTTCCCAAAGTTTATTCTTCCCAACTTTCCCACAGAGAAAAAGAGAGATACAACATCATGTGAGTCTGTACTTGTTTTAATATTCTAGTATCAAGTCAATTAGAAGATTTTCTTTCCTGGTAGTTGCATCTGAGAAGAAAGGGATGAGCTACTAACCAGATCCAAGAAGAGGTGTAGTCCCACGGCCTGAGTTGGAAAGACAGTTCAATGCTGCACAATATCAGACACAAAAGTATTGTCACCTCCCAGTTATTAGCATGAATGGAAGAACATACATATTAGAATAGAATACAAAATAATGGGTCATCCAGTGCAGAGATGGAACACAAGCTGTGGGGATAAACTTTGCACTAACTGAAGATAATTTAACTCATAAAGATTCAAAATTAATTAAAATTTTACTTTTTTACTAATTTAGAGAAGAGATTTGCTAATAAATTAACAGTGTAAAACTTCTCTTTGGAAAAGTATTAAACTAGAGAACAAACCTAAAATCTTTTAAAAAGCATCCATGCGCATAAAAATGATGGTGATATAAATGTTTGCATCAATTCCCTAATAATTTCTATTAGGCAATACATTTTTGTTTAGTGCTATTTCTCAATATATTCTTTTTTATATAAGATATTCTTTTTTAAAGATTTTATTTATTTATTTGACAGAGAGAGATCATAAGTAGGCAGAGAGGCAGGCAGAGAGAGAGAGAGAGGGAAGCAGGCTCCCTGCTGAGCAGAGAGCCCAATGTGGGACTCGATCCCAGGACCCTGAGATCATGACCTGAGCCGAAGACAGCGGCCTAACCACTGAGCCACCCAGGCCCCCCTCAATATATTCTTTTTTTTTTTTTAAAGATTTTATTTATTTATTTGACAGAGATCACAAGTAGGCAGAGTCAGGCAGAGAGAGAGGAGGAAGCAGGCTCCCTGCCGAGCCGAGAGCCCGATGTGGGAC
Source organism: Mustela erminea (assembly GCF_009829155.1). Taxonomy (NCBI): domain Eukaryota; kingdom Metazoa; phylum Chordata; class Mammalia; order Carnivora; family Mustelidae; genus Mustela; species Mustela erminea. Next base: position 84,821,588 of record NC_045628.1, read on the forward strand.
TCGATCCCAGGATCCTGGGATCATGACCTGAGCCAAAGGCAGAGGCCCCAACCCACTGAGCCACCCAGGTGCCCCCCCCCCAATATATTCTTAAAAGCAATAGCTGTTTCTCTTTCTAAGTACTTTAGAAACTTTCAAATAATTCAGGATGGGAAGAAAGAGATTAGGGTCAATTGGTAAAGCTTTTCTATATATTGACATTAGGAAATAAGGGTCATTTATAAGAATTTATAATATTTCCAAATAAATAAAATGATACAGCAAAGACCCAACCAAGTAAGAATGGGCCAACTTTCTACCTTACTTCTATCCAGGAGCTGCCCTTTATTCTTTATTTTCCCTAAAAGCTGCTTTACTCTTTTCACATTTCATTTCTCAAATTGATTTATTTCATCCTAAGTAGTAGAAGTAACTAGGAAAAAAGTGGGATGAGCTAGGCAAGATTAACTGTAACAGGAGAAGTTCTCTAGAATATTAAGCCTCCTAAATCTTCACAGTGACAGATATGCAGCTTTAAATCAGCCAGATCTAAATGAAATAGAGGAATACAGAGATTCTGAGAAATATGTTTCAATAAATGAGGGCAAAATAAACCCATGGAGCAGCTTTGAGCCACAAGTTTTTCCCCCCAACTTTTCTTCAAATCCTCCTCTGGACATTCTAGTCTCCCTGCAATGTCTTCAGGTTCAAACAGACAACCTGGACACTTATGAGAACAAGAGGCAGGAGCACCCCCAGAAAGCCAATTCCACTAACTGACACAACAGGGAGCCCAGAAACAAATGGGGTCACCAAACCTCAAACAAGCACCATCCCAGCTGAGATTAGAAGCTGCTTCCCCAAACTCACGTTGCAAGAACACCATCAAATTACAACCTGGCAAGACAAGAGAGAACCAGGCAAGGGTGGGGGAAGGTGACACGAAAGCAGATTGTCAATTGTTGACATTTTTTTGTTGAGTAAGAAATGTATCGAAATGGCATGGGGCAAAGATTGAGCTGTTATTATATTTCAGGCACTGTGCTTTTCCTTTCATACACATGGTCCAATTTAAGATCTCAACAATACTGAGACGCTAAAATATCCCCACTCTACTGAGGAAGAAAGAGTAAGAATAAGACAGAGAAGGAGAAAGAGAGGAATGGGAGAAATCCGCTTTCAGTGAGCACCCACCCAGGGCCCAGGTCCTATCAGGAACCTTCACCTGTTACATTTCATCTTCGCATTTTTAAGACGGCAAGCTCTTTTGTCCAGGATTCATTAACAATAAAACAATAAAAGCTGGGATTGGAGCTGTAATTAGGTCTTCCAAAGCCAGAATAGCATAGAGAGCACTCAGAAGCCTGATTAGCCAGCTGACATCTCACCCCACCTAAAAAGCAGAAGGGTAGTGAAAATCACCATTGGAGAAGTAGTGAAATATAGCATTGAGGGAGAGGTATAATTAGGGGCAAGAGAGAGCGGATGAGTGGAGGCTAAGCGTAGCTTCCAGGAGGGCACGTTCAAAGGTAGCAGCTGTAGGGAACAATTATATAGTTGGAGACTGAATGATACTCATCTGAATCTTAATTCTGGCACCTAGCTAGGAGGTGTCTTAAGTCACAAGTGCCTCCCTAGGGACAGTATTACTGCTTTGTGGGACTGTTGGAAGGTAGAGATAATGCCTGTTCCTTGGTATTTATTAACAAGTGACAAAAACATTATTATATCACCCTTGGAGTATGGCTGCACTTGGCTGGGAAGCAGAAAGAAGGACCGCATTGCTATTGCTGGAATTTTTAGGGTGCAGGAAAGCAGAGGGATCATGGGGCCTTCTTTCCCATCCTCTTGCATTTCCTCTAATCCCACCCAGGACTCAGAATGTCTTCTCTGAAGAAATACTCAAGCTCAGCTGAAAATGTGTTCCGATTTGCTGTGAGCTGAGTTCGGAACCTCAGAGCCAGGTACTTCTGTCCCCAAGTGATGAAACCCATGTAGACAAACCACATTACAAAAACTTGAGATCTCAAGTGCCTTTCTCAGAGAAGGCTCACTGATCTTGATCATCCGCCACAGAAGTTAGACTGTTGCCTTCTAATATTCCATGGTAAATTCCTTAACTCCTATCTCCATGCCCTCAATTTAAAAAAACTGGTGGTATGCTATGTTCACCTCAGAAACCTGCCCAGAAACCTTCAGCTGGTAACATACCTGGACTGCAGTGGTTATGTGTCATGTCAGGAGATATATTTTGCAGAATGGTCATGGAAAAAAGCAAACAAACAAAACTCCATATAAGAAGTTCATTGCTCCTGAAGGATACATTTGTAATTAATTCAACACCTTATTAGCAGGCGATTTCTTCTTTCCCAAAGGGAACATTCCTAGAAAAATGCCTCCAATATAGTCTTCATTATTTTTACAGAAAGAAGGAAGAAAGGCATACCCTCCAATATCCCTAGTCCCTTCTAGTTTATTTTTTAATCTTTATTTTTCTTACTATTAATATATCACATATTCATTGGGGAGGATTAATGTTACTTGTAAAATCACCTCAGACAGGATAACAAATAATTGTTAACTTTTTGTGGTGGTTTCTTTTGACTTGCATGGCAGACATTAAATTAAGGTCTTAACCAGTCTCCTCTGTATTCAGAAGCCTCTGCTTTGCTCCCATAGTCTTGTACTATTTATGGTGCTTGTTGCCTTTGACCACTCTTATCACAGCCCTCAGTGCTGTACTTCACTTGCTTGTCTACTGGCTGGCTCCTCAGCTACATTGTTAATCCCTGAAGGAGAAGTAACCTTGTCTACTGTGGTGGCACTAAAGCTTTGTTCCCTTTGGTAGGATTCATCTGCTGGGAGGAAGACTGAACCAACCACTTGTGTTAGTTAATTTTATCCATAAGCTGGGCAAGATTACAGAGCCCAGGTATTTGGGCAAACATGAATCTAAATTTTGTTTTTGTTTTTGTTTTTCAAGACTTTATTTATCTATTAGAGAGAGAGCACAAGCAGGGGGAGGGGCAGAGGGACAAGCAGATTTCCCACTAAACGGGGAGCCTGACACAGTGCTCCATCCCAGGATCCTGAAATCGTGACCTGAGCCAAAATCAGATGCTTAACTGACTGAGCCAATGAGCTGCCCCAAACACGAATTTAAATGTTCTGTTAACATATTTTTTAGATGTGATTAACAGTTAAACCATAGACTGAGTAAATCAGATTACCCTACATAATGTGGCTGGGTCTCCTAATTCAATCAGTTGAAGGACTTCTTAAAAAGACCAGTGTTCCCCAAAGAAGAGAGAAATCTGCCTCCAGACTGTCTTCAGACTCAAGCTGCAATATTAACTCTCCCCTGGGTCTCCAGCCTGCTGGACAGCCTTGAAGATTTTGGACTTGCCAGTCCCCACAGTCATGTGAACCAATTCCTAAAATAAATATATATATATACACATATATACATATATGTATATGTATAATATATATACACTATTGGTTCTGTTTCCTTGGAGAATACTGATTAATACAATGCCTTCTGAATACTCTGTCCCCACCCAGTCAGCCATACTACTGCACTCTTCCCCTCCTTGGGCTAGCCTTCTGCATCTCTATTTCCGTATTTTCTCTCCTGTTACTGGCTCCAATTCCTCTTTCCTGCCACGTCTCAATGTTTACACCTCCACCTTCTCTCCCACCCAACTCCTTCTACAGAATTCAGTCTTTCAAGTGGTGATCATATACTGACTCAATTCCACTTTAATGCGATTGATTTATTCCAATCAATTATAGAGAGGCAGCAGATATGGTTTGTGCCTTAGGTGGGTGGTACTAAGGGTGGGGAAGGGGCAATGATACAAAGGTAAGTAAGGCGTGGATTCTGTCCTGAAATGTGTGAACAGTTAAGGAAATCATTGCAAGAGAGGTAACAGGTGCATATACAACTGCAGCAGAGGGACTGCTGCACATGGAGCATAGGTGCAGGACCGAGGGGCTGGGGAGAGTCCAGGAGGGAAGATCCCTGCCAGGAGTAAATGGGGAGAAACAAGGTTCAAAGAACAATTGCAGAAAAGCAAGTTCATGGAAGATGGATAGGATTTTAACCTCAGTTGGGAAAAATGCAGGACAGTTTGGAAAATATGGGGTAGACAGGAGTGAATGGTAAGGAGGGAGTCAGAAACAAGAGTGAAGGGGTGCCTGGGTGGCTCAGTGGGTTAAAGCCTCTATCTTCGGCTCAGGTCATGATCCCAGGGCCCTGGGATCAAGCCCCGCATCAGGTTCTCTGCTCACGGGGGGCCTGCTTCCCTTCCTCTCTCTCTGCCTGCCTCTCTGCCTACTTGTGATCTCTGTCTGTCAAATAAATAAAATCTTTAAAAAAGAAAAATAAAAAAGAAACAAGACTGAATTCCCGATCTGATTTCACTCCCGACATTCAGCCACACTTCCTCAACAGTGTTTCACCAACACCACACAGTTAGCCTCACCAGACATCACTCACTCCCAAGGCAGCTTCCTTTGCCAATATCTCTTTTTGTCAATGGAAGAGAAATATGATTCTCTAGATCATTCAAGCTCAAAACTGAACCTCTGGACTCAGCTTTTTTTCCTCCCCAAGGGTGATTATGTTACCAATGTTTCTCTACCTTGCAGACCTCCAATATGTCCCCCATCCAGATGGCACCTGGCTAAGAGTCCTTTGGCCTCTGGTTGACTTCTCCCCTAATAGAAACCCACTGCCTGCCCATTCTGTTTAGTTTCCCCTGTAAAGAAATGTGTCAACTCCCACTGGGTGAGATCAACAGCTTAGAAAAGAGGGAAGAAGCATCCACCTCACTGAGACACCAAACTCGTATTGATGGTGCCCAAAACTACAATGGCTATTGGGCAGTCACATCGCACTAACTCATGATGAATGCACACTTCATTAAAATTGCCAGATTCAGGGGCGCCTGGGTGGCTCAGCGGGTTAAAGCCTCTGCCTTCGGCTCAGGTCATGATCCCAGGGTCCTGGGATCGAGCCCCACATCGGGCTCTCTGCTCAGCGGGGAGCCTGCTTCCCCCTTTCTCTCTGCCTGCCTCTCTGCCTACTTGTGATCTCTGTCTGTCAAATAAATAAATAAAATCTTTAAAAAAAAAATTTGCCAGATTCAGTTCACTCCAAGTGTCATTGTGCTCCCTCTTCCTCATTTCATAGCTAGTTTAAATTCTTCCTGACTGATATCCTCTGGCATACACTTTGGCCCTGTCTGATCACGTATTCCCAACACAAGCACTCCGCTCCACCCAGGCCAGCCAGTCCCTGACCCCCACCTGCCATCAGATGAACACACCACATTCATCCCTGCTGTCACACACTCATGCCAGCCTGCAGACTGTCCCAAGTGCTCTGTGCCCTACCACCCCACCCAGGCCATGAAATTCAGGGAGGGTATGTGGTAACTCTCTGTACTATCTTTGCAATTTTTCTATAAATCCAAAACTGTTTTAAAATAAAAGGCTTATCATTTTTTTAAAAAAAAGGACCAAAACCACAAGGCGCCCTTTCAATTCATCTACTTGAAGGGCAACATGGAAGACTAGAGAACAATTGTAGAGTCGTATCCTGTATCTCAGGCAAGCCGCAGAGCTTCTGATGCCAACAGCCAGAAAGAATAATGGCAGGTAGACATTCTTTTTGATGACTGCTTCAGGGTGAGACCATTGCTGCACCCCTTCCCAATTTCACTAGCCATCACAGGCATATATTTTATCTTAAAAAAAAAAAAAATACCTTGCCTCATCACAGCAAAATCCACAGGGAACACAGAACTGCCAGAGTTGGGCATCAACCTACATTTTGCCCATCACAGGAACTCTGTATTTGTTGAGATCGTATCTGGAAATCACATTGTCACATTATAATATCCATAATCGAACAGACATTTCTCCAATGATATACAAATGGCCAACAAGCATACGAAAGGATGCTCAGTGTCCTTAGACATCAAAGAAAAGGAAGGCAAAACCACAATGAGATAAACCCGTAACACCCATAAGCTGCCTGTAACAAAAAACGAAAAAGGAAAATAACAGCTGTGGGTGAGGATGTGGAAAAAGTGAAACCCTCAGACACTGGTGGTGGGATTGTAAAATGGTGCAGCTGCAATGGGAAATGGGCAGTTTCTCAACAAGTTAAACATAGAGTGACCACATGACCCAGAGGTCCCTCTCGTTTTTCGGCTTATACTCAAAAGATTTGAAAATAAGTGTTCATGCAAAAATTTGCTCATGAATGTTCACAGCAGCTTATTCGCAATAATCACAAGGTACCTGTCAACAAATGAACGGATAAATAAAATGTGGTATCTTTACCCATTAAAAGAATGAAGCACTGACACATGGATGGACTTTGAAAACATTAACGTAAATGAAAGAAGCCAGACACACACAAAAAAACATATATTGTATGACCCCCTTTACATGAAATATCCAGAACATACAAATCCATAGAGACAAAAGAAAATAGATTAGTAGTTAACCAGGGGCTGGGAAATGGGGAATGACTGTTCAGTGGGTACTGGGTTTCCTTTTGGGTGATGAAAATGTTCTAGAACTAAACAGTGGTGATGGTTGCACAACACTCTGAATGAACTACGTGTCTCCATGCATTGTACAATTAAGGATGGTTAAAATGGTGAGTTTATATGTATTTTACCATAATTAAAAACCACAAGTGCCCTCCCTAATCCCATCACCTATTTTACTCATCCGCCTAGCCTCCTCTCCTCTGATATCCAACAGTTTGTTCTCTGTAGTTAAGAGTCTGTTTTTAGGGGTGCCTGGGTGGCTCAGTCCGTGAAGGGTCTGACTCAGTTTTGGCTGAGGTTATTTTGTCAGGGTCATGAGATCAAGTCCCATGTCTAGCCCCACCGCAGGCTCTGTGCTCAGCAGGGAGACTGCTTGCCCCTCTCCCTCACCCCTGCTTTCATTCTCCTTCTCTCTCTCAAATAAATAAATAAATAATTTTTTTAAAAGAGTCTGTTTCTAGGTTTGATGCATAAAAGTGTTGAATCACCATATTGTATACCTGAAACTAATATAACACTGTGTATTAACTATATTGGGATTGAAATGAAATGAAAAGAAATACAAGGGAAAAAATCTTTCAAAAATATCAAAAGGCAAAGAAGATCCATAACTAGCATGTTTCCAAGTATGGCTCTCAGACCACCTCTATCAGCAGTACTCAAGATAATCAATAAAAACGAAAGTTCTGGGCTCACCCAAGACCCACAAAAGTAGATTCCCAGAAACCTGTAAAATATCATACTATCCTTTTAACAGCATTTTACAATATTTCTGCACATGGATTTGAAAAATCAAACTAGAAAACTCTTAAGACGGAAACTGTCTCCTCCATGTTCTCTGCCTAATATAGGCCAGCTCAATATAGGCTTTTGTTCATTTTTATTTGTTCATTTTTATTTACAGTTCTCTCCCTTCCAGGTGTCTGGGACTGTGTCAGTTACAAAGAAGAGTCCCTGTGCTGTATTTCCACCTTAGACTGTTAGTCTGCACCAGCGGCCAAAAAGGAGGAACATGGGATGGGGGACACTGGTGGGGAGTGGGGGGCTGAAGTCTCCCTTGTTCTCTATATAAAAGCAATAGAGGTCACCCAGAGAATTTAGAGAATTTCAAGAGACTACATCACCATCATCCTTTCAAACCTCCTGGTATTGCAAAGGAAGATCGACACTCCGCATATTCTGTGCGGATTAAATTTATGGCCTCTGGAAATAATCTTTAAGATGCAGAGGGAAGATATCAATCAAATGAGTTTCATGTCACTGATTACAACCAGAACTCCAAAAACCTTGCCTTCAGAATTGTGTGATACTGTTTAGTGAAGAGTAAGGTTGCAATCAGGTCAAAAATTTTTTCCATGTTTGTCACACAGGTCAACAAACCAGTCAACACTCTAGGTGACTTTCTCATTAGTATAAAATCCTTAACTTGCAGTTTTCAAGAAACATCTCAACAAGTCTGTACATTTAGATAATCAATATTAAATTTCTACTGCAACAGGATCATCTGATAAGTTAAAATTGGATGGGATTAAACATTAAAAGGCAAAGTGAAAAGCCATAGATAAACCGAATAGGAAAAGAGATACTTTTGCAGTGTTGAGATAGTTCCCTTTTTGGGCACCCGAGCAAATCTAACACATTCTTTGTTACTACTTCAGTTCAAAAGTTCGTTCCTGGAAGGGTCATGGTACAATTCCCTTGGTCCAGAAGATAAGTGTTCAAACACAATGCTACACAGAAGCAGCTCTAAGGAGTGGGAATGTAGGCAGTCATGCTTTAGGAACAAAAGCCATTTCTAGGATTATCTGCTATGTTGCTGGGGCTTTGCCAGTCAATACGCATATACACGTGGAGCAGCATCTACTATGTGCAAAGTACTTTAGTGTAGTGGGAATGCAAAAAAAGGCTTAAACTGTTAGTAATTCCCAAAGAGGTTTACAGTATGCTTTTACAATTGAATTATGTTACTATGCAAACAGATGTGCCCTGCTGGTGCATTTGTTTGGGGGGAATGATAGAGAGACTAGAAAGGAGGGCAGGAGAGAACCAGCCAAACCCTTAAGACTGAGGGAACGTTCAAGGCACAGGGTACATTAAGAAAGAAACTCTGTCTAATGAAAAAGCCTAAAGCGGGTTTTTGTGTGTCACCAACCAACCTTACATTCAAGGACATTCCAGGGCCCACCCCCAAAGTGTTTTAAACTTATCTGAGGCAGGGCAATTCTGTGAGAATCTTGTTCTCCTCAAAATATTTCCGGGGGAGGGGGGCCTGGATGGCTCAGTGGGTTAAAGCCTATGCCTTCAGCTCAGGTCATGATCCCAGGGTCTTGGGATAGAACCCCACATCTGGCTCTCTACTCAGCAGAGAGCACCCCTCTCTCTCTCTGCCTGCCTCTCTGCCTACTTGTGATCTCTGTCTGTCAAAAAAAAAATATATATATATATATATATATATTTCGGGAGGTAGACCTTAATAGCCTTGGTTCATTTTTCAGGACCTTAAAGAGGCACCTTAAGAACCACCACTAGTCCTGTTGCATGAGAGATGACCCAACAACTGTGTATGGTTAGGTGCGGACATTTAATTACCAGCCAATTTTGTGAAATGAGCAAGTCATACACCTCTTGTCTGATGCAGAACAGGTTTGAACCTGTGAAGCCGGGTCCCTAAACAGCTCCCACCATTTCCATCCCAGCAGTCCCAGCACCAGACCCTGTGCCTACCCTGGGCATTCTGAGCCCTGTCTGTGAAAGGAGGGCGCCAACTGGGTCTTTACGTGGAACGCTAGGCTAGCAGAGGAAGCCTGCTCTGCTTCTCCTGGAGGAGGTGTCAAAGGATGGAGGTAACTAATAAAAATAACCTCTTCAACTCCTATAAATGGTCATTAATAAAGAACAGTAGTCACTGTGCCTCCAGGCTGCTCTCTAGGAGAAGGCCCTGCACAAGTACCTGGACGGCTATAAGAGAGTGCAAGTGTCCAGGAAAAAAAGGAGTATGTGTCCTGTTAAAAACACAACCTGTCCCTAACACTGATTCCAGCGAGTCCTCCTCCTTCGAAAACCTCGCTAAGGGCTACAGACCCAATCGCCCAGTCCTTTTTCCCTAGGGCGCCTGGCCAGTACAACCTGGCTTTCGGGCTTACTGGCCTCCCACCGGGAGCACGGGCTCTGCCAGCGAACCCCCTGATCCGCCAGGAGACGTGAGCCGCCCCCACCCTTTCAAGACCTGGTCGGGCAAGCCCCCAGAGCCCGGCGCTCCCGAGGGAGGGCCCGTCCTGCAACCCATACCCCCAGCTCCCCGCACCCTTGAGGGAGGGCCAGTTCTACACCCCCAGCTTCCCGTACTCAACCCTAGCTCTCCGCGCCCCCGAGGGAGGGCCCTCCTTGCCCCCGGCGCCCCGGGGCGGGCGGGCGCGCGTCGGAACTCTGCGCTCTCGCTCCTCGCTGCCAGCCGGGAAGCGTCAGGGCAGAGGCGGGGTGGGGCGAAGTTAAAAGGCGCTGCAGGTGGGAGCCTGGCCTGCACCCGAAGCCGAGCGGGAGCGCCGACTGCGCATTCCCGACACCGGCCGAAAAGTCCGCGGCGCCCCAACCGGACCTGCTGCCGGGTTGGGGCGAAGGCGCCGCCCTGCGCGGAGAACCACGCGCCCGCGGATTCTGGACCCCCGGCCTCAGTTCCGCCCAGCAGGTAAGCGGGAGCCAGGCACGCTGCGACCGGGACGACGCCCCCTGAATGCTGGCGGCGGGCTTGGGGGCGCGGTGATGGAGGCGGTGGGCGTGCGGCGCCATCTCGGCCCTTCGCCCGCAGTAGTTGCCCTGGAGAACCCCGAGCAGGTGAGGTAGGCAGCCTGTCACCTCTCTGGCGATCTTGGGGGCGATCGCTCCATGGTGGACCCTGTGGCTGCAGGGCATAGTTGCCCTCCGATCGCTGGGCGGCGGGCAGGGGTGGGTGTCGGCGTGTTGAGGTTGCCCAGGGCAACCTTATCTGCTGTGGATCCGCATCATAGAGCGTTTGTTGGGGCCCCGACCGGATTCCTGGAGTCCTCTGCGCACCAGAAGGAAAGAGGATGGACGGGTTTGCCTTTTACCCTAGATGGTCCCCCTTCGACCTGCACAACAGGTTTGATAAATACACTACCTCTTGTGTGTCAGTGGCCAGGGTGTGGACCCGTGCCCCTTTCCCCCACTTCCTTTGCTGCATTTTGGGTTTTCTTTGCTTTCGTGCAACCCTGACGAAGTCCTGCTTGGATCTGGGGAAAAGGAAAGCCGGTTCAACCGGGCTAGTGGATAAGTCCCAGGTGGAACTGACCCGTTTGGCTGCGTGATGTATGCCCAAGGAACTTGGGAAACGCAGATGACAATAATGCAATTACTGGACAATTACTGGACAACAATAATTAAGAGTCACTGGTGACACATGTCAGTTAAAAGGTGGAGGCGCCAGAAGGTACTTCCTGTCTAGTGAAGGAGAGGAGTCCCAGGTGTTCCTTGCATCGCATGTTTTGACGGGCCTGGCCTCCCTTTCCGGATTGAACTTCAGGTGAGTGTGGCCTGAATGCAGTTATGAAGGCTTGTAGGGGGTATAGGCATGCAGCCACTGCAGGGCCACCTGGTACAGCAGTGACTGCAGTGTCCCCTAGGTCTCAGTGTCAGTGTAGTGCTTGGACTGAATGTTATCATGTATCATTCATTGTTCTTTCCCTTCAGTAGACTTTATGCCATAGAAGTTCTTTCTTGCCCCAGTTCTAGTAGAATCTAACCAGAATCTAACCAGTGTTCTAGAAGAAAATGTCCTGCCCCAAAGCAGTTTCCTTAGAATTGCAGGATGCTGCTCAAAACTGCTCCTGTGGAGAGCTTTGTCTGTTGTTTGGATCAGGCGGAGTCTTTGGGGGTGTTGTTTGAACCCTGCCAAAGAGGAAAGAAGGAAGTTATGAAGAGAGAACCTCAACACTCTCTAGCCTGTGACATAACTGAGGTGGGAGTTGGGACCCCCACTGGGCCAGTGGGGACAGTGACCCTAACTGGGAAGACATGAATCAGTCCAGCAGCTTCACTCATGTTTTTATTTTAAAACCAACTCTTGTACTGGTAACAGTGAGTAACAGTGACTTCATTTTCTTTTTCTTACTTTTTATGTTCTGAATTATAACAGCTTTAAGAAAGAAAAGAACTGCAGAAGTCTGACTAAACAATTGAGTAGAGTGAAAGGAAAATTCTTACTTGCAGACCCTCACCATGCACCTTTGATTCAATCTGAATAATCCAGGAGTTATGAGTGGTTTGTAGACATTAGTTAAAATGCTAAATAGAATTAAATTGTGGGAAAATAATTTTCAATACAAGCGTCTTGGTCATGAGGCCATAATTTCCAGTGGCTGCATTATAATTTATCAGGATTTCTGTTTTACTTGCTTGTACCGTGAGAATGGAACTGAGTCCATGGAGCACCTTTTCCTTTTTTATTTTCATGGTCATTCAACTCAAGTTAGACTTAAATCTTTGGAAAGCACACAGGTTTGCTTGAATGAACAGAGATTGCTTAATGGAAAATGTTTTAACTCTTGGACTCCTCAAATGGATTAAGAAACGCATGTAATTTTATGAATTGTCCATGTTTATATTTAGACTCCGTACATAGAAAAAGTTATTTCCTTCTTATTGAGTTAGTTTTGAAGAAGTACATAGATCCTAAATCCATTTTATCACTAGCTGTTACTCTAAAAGGACAGCTGATGAAATTTTGAGTCATTAAATTTAAAAATCAGAGATAAGGTTGTCCCTTGAATGACCTGAGCTTTCAAGAGACAACAGACATAGATTCTTCTTGATTAAAAAGAGAATTTGAGATTTTTTTTTTTTTGTGGACTGCTGATTTGGGGGATAAAGAAGCATATCCAATTTCTCAAACTCCCTTACTCTTTTTCTCAATTGCTCAGGGAATGGGCTTGAGGTTTGGGATTGGGTATTATTACTATTTTGATAAGGAAAAGAATCTACACTAAAGATTTTATTTTTATTTTATTGATATTCAAAGTATGAAGCCTCAGGAAACTGGCAGTCTCTAGACTTTCCTCATAACAGTTCTGGGGATAAAGAAAAACTACCCACAAAGGTCATGCAATAGACACATGGGAAGTAGTTAAAGAAATATGGCCACATCTACGATTTTTCCATCCACAGGTGACATCGTCACTGAACTGAAACTGTGCAAAGATTTATATTCATATCATTACTGTCAACATTGGCTTTTAGCCAATCAAATGGTGTAGAAGAAAGCCTGAAGCCCTTGAGGAGGGATCCTTATCTAATTCTTCTCCAGGCCAATAAGCTGTGAGTCCTTGGAAGTAAGGCCCAGATGTGCTTGTTATGCTTTGACATTGTTTTTTCTCAATAAAAAACCCCTCAAGTACCCAAAGCTAATGTCGAAATCATGAGAAATGTGTTCTGTTCTCAAGTCTATTAAATATTCAATGAATAACTTTGAAAAGGTCATCCAAAGGGAAATAGAACTTTCTAGAAAGACACTTTCCCCCTTTTTGTGTCTGCTAAGTGGTAAGACTATAATTTTAAAGCTTTAGTTTTGGTTCTGTCATCAGTGAAACTAAAATAGCATTGTTAAGCAAACTGGTTATGATTAAATTCTTAAGTTTTAAAACAATCAAGAAATTTTATTACTTAATTTATTTGAATTGTAAAAGGGAAGGAAGCATCTATCTTCATAATGTTGTATTTGTCATCAGAGGTAAGATTAATGGTTTACTTATTCTTAGAACTAGGTATCCAGACTGGAGCTTTAGTATCAAGAATGCAACATGAAGTTATTCACCCTGATTTAGATATACTACGAAACCAAAGACAGTTTATCTTTGTAACTTGAAGTGTAACCACATTTTTTTTTTTGAGACAGAGAAAAAGAGAGAGTACATAAGCAAGGGAGGGTGAGAAAGAGAAGAGAGAGAATCTTAAGCAGGCTCCCAGATCAGTAACACAGACCAGACGTGGGGGCTGGAGGCAGGGCCCCATCTCAGGACTCAGATCATGAGCCTGAGATCATGACCTGAGCCAAAATCCAGTTGCGCGCTTAACCCACTGAGCCACCCAGGCGCCATGAAGTATAACCACAGTCTTGTATGGAGACAAGACTAGGGAAGCTAGACAGATGTATTCTTTCCTTGAAAGAGAGAGGCACCAGTTAAGATAAACTTCTCTTTCACCAAGAGTTAATATTTTACTTTTTATTGAAAAGGCTGCTCCCATTGGCTGTAGCCTTCTAAAGCATGAAAGGAAGGAGGTATTTTGTTTACTAATACTAATTGCAAAGGGTTCCAACGGATGCAGCTATTTTGGAAAGTAATTTTCAAAGAGCGTTCAGCCTTCAAATCTTCTACAACCCAAATATTGATGGAAAGCTACCCCAGGAGTTACGTTTTTACAGGGAGACGCAGATGTGGGTTGGGCCCAGTGGGTAGTCTCCTCCCCCTCAAGCCAGAAGTGGCTTCAACCCACTGAAAGTTCAGTTCAGGAGGAAGAGTGGAGCTGAATCTTCTAGTCAGCTTCTTCCTCTCTTGGGCTCCTCCAGTGGGAAGAGTGTCCTGGGGGTAGCCAGGCCTTTCCCGTGACTGCAGCAAAGTATCAGGAAGTCTGGGGCAGTCCCTTTCCCTGACTGGCTCCTGACAGTTGTGAGGCAAGCTGTCCTTCTGCTCTTAGCACACAAACAATGATACACAGGACCCATATACACAAGACCCTCAGGAATGATATGGACTAGACAGAAGAATGAAAGAGAATTTCTTACTGTAGGGAACATGGGGTCGCATTCACTGTATGGCTTCTGGGCAGTGCACTTAGAGCAAGGGAGGGACAGAGAATATGGAGAGCAGCACTTCCTGTCATTTCTTTTTTTTTTTTTTTTAAAGATTTTATTTATTTATTTGACAGAAAGAGAGCACAGGTAGGCAGAGAGGCTGGCAGAGAGAGAGAGAGAGAGAGAGAGAAGCAGGCTCCCCACCGAGCAGAGAGCCCGACGTGGGATTCGATCCCAGGACCCTGAGATCATGACCTGAGCCGAAGACAGCGGATTAACCCACTGAGCCACCCAGGCGCCCCACTTCCTGTCATTTCTACTGTGAGAAGTAATAGGGCCTTTGTTGCTCCTGCAGGAGCAGATCAGGTGGTTTGTCTTTAGCCTGATTGTCTTGAGTGACCAGCAGTCTAGACACACTTGTATTTGGGCGTAGTCACTCATTTTTCTTAGTGACCTAGGCATCTCTTTTTCTCCCTTTAAAAGCCCGGGGAAATTACTGATTTTTAGTGGAGGTCAAAAGTATTATAAAATAGATTATTTTCTGTTCAGCTTTGCTACTTGGATAGAACTTCAGAATGTGTAATTTGGGCACCCAGAAAAGCCAAAAGAAATAAAACTACTGCCATAATTGTCCCTGTTTTTTTAAGAGGGAGAAGCCCTAAGGCATGGATGCCAACAATCCTGCTTCTAGAAAGCTGGGACCATATTCTTCTGAAGAAATTCTGACCTCCTGACCTCTCCCATGGCTTCAGCCTCTCCAGATTCATTCAGACTGAGTTG